>NW_028318198.1:5078000-6347500 GCF_062004578.1 Staurois parvus
GGACCTGCGGATGTTGTAGCCTTCCCATTCGGGGAGTGGGACAAATCCAGGTTCAAAACCAGAAAGTGGCGGCAAAGATCCACATGTGATAAAGCTGAATACTGACGGCCAGCCACTAAATAACAAGTCGCGGAGACTTCCTGAAAACACTGGGCCTGTAGAGATCGAAGGGCCTGAGAGCTACTCTGGCTTGGAGAAGATTTACGCGAAGACTGTGAATTCCGAGGGCGTGTAGAGACCGTAACCTCCTCACTCTGGGAGTGTGGCAACTCCAAATTAAGCTCCTGAAAGTGACGGCAAAGGTCCGCTGGTGAAGAAGCCTGGAATTGACAACCTTGGAAGGAGAATGAGAAGCCCCATCTGTACTTGATATTAGCTGATTGAAGAATTTAGAGATAGGGTCTCAAAGTACGACGTTTGGCAATCGTAGCTGGGGACAAATCCGCAAACAGATGGATTGAATGTCCCTGAAATTCCAAAACCGGACGGTTCTGAGCCGCCAGTAACAGACGCTCTTTAGTGCGGTAAAAGTGTAATTTAATAATAATGTCCCTGGGAGGACCCTCTGTGAGCTTAGGGGCTAAAGCTCTATGGATACGGTCAAACTCCAAATGCTCCAGGGGAATCTCAGGAGCCAACTCCTGGAAAAGAGCTGTAGCAGTACCCTGTAGGTCGGTGATTACTTCGGGGACTCCACGGATGCAAAGATTATCTCTGCGGGCTCAATTCTGAGCATCTTCCAATTTATCTTTTAAAGTGTCCAACTCAGCACGCAAATCCTCCACCTCCTGTTCATGACCCTCCAAGACTGTAGTCACCAGATCCATAAGTTGTTCCAATTGATGAGCGTGAAGGCCCAATTCTTTTAAGCCTCTCACCAGATCAGAAGATAATTTACGGGAGGCGACTGTAATCTCCTCTCGCACTATAGCACGGAATTTGTGTAGTAAGGCTTCAGGATTTTGTTCAAGAGGGTCAGCCATCCCCGATGGGAATTGCCGCTGACTATCGCCATCCGACTGAGGTTCTCCCGAAAGCTGAGTGTTGTCATCAGGTTCAGGAGGGCTAGGTGTTAGCTTAGTGACGTGGCCCTGCAGAGGGGATTGCTGTTGGGCCCTGTCAGGAATGGACTGGCCAGCAATAGTGGGACTCAGCTGCCTTATGAGCTGCAGTACCAGGGCTGGCCAGCGGGTGCTCCCAGCAATCAGAGACTCAACCTTGCAGCCAGTCAAACACCTGGAACTAATTATACTGGTGTATTTAAGGGACATTCAGACCTGCAGACTCTGCCTTGGTGTTGTGTTTCTCTTGGGCCCTGTATCCTGTTCCTGCTCTCTGTTCCTGTCTGATTCTCTGCTGACCCTGCTCTGATCCCTGGCTTGTCTGACCATTCTCCTCTGCCTGACCCTCTGTACCACGCTGCCCGCTACCTGCTGAACCTGGCCTGTGACCCCGACCATTCTCCGCTTGCTCCCCCTGTACCTACCTGCCCGACTGATATTGACCCGGCCTGCCTGACGATGCTTGCATTGTATGTACTGTTATCTGTGGGTGGTTGGTTGGTTTGTTTGCACTGTTATGTTTTAGTATTGCACTGCGTTTATGTTTGTATGGTTAGTGTTAATAAATTACATTGTTTATAACATATCTGAAGCCTGCGTTTCCCTGCGTCAGTCACACACCTCTGGTCATACCCGGGAGCCCTGACAGACCCGATGTTTAGGTTTGGTACGTGGAGTGCGATGCATTGTTAGGATAAGTCCAGAGGGTCCCAAATCGCCTTCAATCTAATGGGGTAATACACTAGGGTGTAGAAGCCCAATTGTTGAGATAAAGATTCCGGTGGCACGGCACAGGGAGATCACTTAGTCATCTTCCCCTGGTGCGTGTACGTGTCCCCCCACCGGGGATGTGTTCACATAAGATCAATTATTATAATACAGCCAGTGTAATGCGGGTGGCTATGGTGACTAGGCCAGGTATACCTTTATTGTGGAGGCTAGCCAAGAGGTTCCCCTAATTCATCTTCCTGGGAAGGAGGCTGAAAGATGGGGCTTCTCCCCCCATCCAGGACCACCTCCTCACCAAGTTGGGTCTCCAGTGCCTTGCTGGGATTTTGTAGGGGCTTAGTGTTGCCCTCGGGACTGACAAAAGAGCCAGGGGGACCCACTCAGACCGTCCCAGTATCTGACCTGTTTGTAAGGTCTGTAGGGCAGAGCGGCAGCCTATCATCCCAGCCGTGGCGGCGATCCGTCCCAGCCGTGGAATCAGGAAAGACTGCAGCTTCACACGCCACGGTAGGCCGCAGGCGGTCCGGCGCCATGGATGGTTGGAGGGGGGGCAAAATCGCCCAGCACCCCTCTTCAGGTGTCAGGCGGGGTCCGGAGATCCTCAGATCCGCAGTGGGTGGCTGCTAACTCCGGGATGGCAGTGGATGGAAATGTAGGGCGCCAGAGCTCAGAAAGAAGTGTCTGCTCCCGGCGCCATCTTGGACACACACTACTTTTTTTTTTGTTTGTTTGTTTGTTTATAGCGCAAAAACTAAAAATCGCAGAGGTGATCAAATACCACCAAAAGAAAGCTGTATTTGTATGAAAAGATTACATAAATTTCATTTGGGTACAGCATTGCAGGACAGAGCAATTACCAGCTGAAATGGCACAGTCCCAAACAGGAAAAAAATAGCTTGGTCAGGAAGGCGGGTAAATCCTCTGGAGGGCAAGTGGTTAAAGGACCAAAGATTGCAATCTTCTTTTTTTTTTTTTTTTAGTTTACATTATAGGATATTGGGTTCATGTTGACCTACATTTATGTGTCTTACTCTTTATCTTCTTGGTTCTGGAAAACCTGGTGTGGTGTGTGTTTTTTTTTTTTTAACTAGTTAACATGTTATTTTTTCAGGGATATGGATGTTACTCTATACACTGGACTTCCACCTGGCAAATACTGTGACATCATTTCTGGCCAAAAAGAAGATAACTGTTGCACGGGTAAACACATCAGTGTAAGCAACACTGGCTTTGCCAATTTCATAATTAAAAGTTCAGCTGAAGATCCCTTTGTTGCCATCCACATCAATGCCATGTTATAACAATGCTTTTTACCTCTAATAAACAAACTACAACTAACTTCATAAAGTATGTTTTTTGTTTTGTTTTTTTTCTTCCTCCTTATTGTTCATGGTTAAATGTTTTTGTAAAAACATAATTTTTTGGCATCACATAAGTTATTCTTTATAGTTTTTTTTTTTTCTATTCAGAGCTTGTAGTTTTTGGTTTATATTGGATCCCTTTGTTTAGTCAGGAGTTCCATTACAAGAATAGTGTAAGGAGTTGTAGGAGGGAACGTCTCAGCCACAAGCATCCACTGTGGTTCCATACTGTAGTACGGATTGAAGAAAGGGTATTAATATCTTGGAGTAGTTCTAGCAAAGGTGTAGAAACCACTCCGTAAACAAAAGAAATGTCCAAGTCTGTTGATTGTGTGTCTTTGTGCTCTGTAGTAAGTGTGTGTGTATGTATGTAGAGTGGGGCAAAAAAAGTATTTAGTCAGCCACCAATTGTGCAAGTTCTCCCACTTAAAAAGATGAGAGAGGCCTGTAATTGGCATCATAGGTAGACCTCAACTATGAGAGACAAAATGAGAAACAAAATCCAGACAATCACATTGGCTGATTTGGAAAGAATTTATTTGCAAATTATGGTGGAAAATAAGTATTTGGTCAATATCAAAAGTTCATCTCAATACTTTGTTATATATCCTTTCTTGGCAATGACAGAGGTCAAACGTTTCCTGTAAGTCTTCACAAGGCTGGCATACACTGTTGCTGGTATGTTGGCCCATTCCTCCATGCAGATCTCCTCTAGAGCAGTGATGTTTTGGGGCTGTCGCTGGGCAATACAGACTTTCAACTCCCTCCAAAGGTTTTCTATGGGGTTGAGATCTGGAGACTGGCTAGGCCACTCCAGGACCTTGAAATGCTTCTTATGAAGCCACTCCTTCGTTGCCCGGGCGGTATGTTTTGGATTATTGTCATGTTGGAAGACCCAGCCACGTTTCATCTTCAATGCCCTTGCTGATGGAAGGAGGTTTGCCCTCAAAATCTCACAATACATGGCCCCATTCATTCTGTCCTGTACATGGATCAGTCGTCCTGGTCCCTTTGTGGAGAAACAGCCCCAAAGCATGATGTTGCCACCCCCATGCTTCACAGTAGGTATGGTGTTCTTTGGATGCAACTCAGAATTCTCTCTCCTCCAAACACGACGAGTTGTGTTTCTACCAAACAGCTCTATATTGGTTTCACCTGACCATATGACATTCTCCCAATCCTCTTCTGGATCATCCAAATGCTCTCTAGCAAACTTCAGACGGGCCCGGACATGTACTGGCTTAAGCAGGGGGACACGTCTGGCACTGCAGGATCTGAGTCACCGGTGGCATAGTGTGTAACTGATGGTAGCCTTTGTTATGTTGGTCCCAGCTCTCTGCAGGTCATTCACTAGGTCCCCCCGTGTGGTCCTGGGATTTTTGCTCACCGTTCTTGTGATCATTTTGACCCCACGGGCCTCTCTCATCTTTTGAAGTAGGAGAACTTGCACAATTGGTGGCTGACTAAATACTTTTTTGCCCCACTGTAGATAGATAGATAGATAGATAGATAGATAGATAGATAGATATTATTTTTTTATTATTCATCAGCTCTTGAAGATGCCATTTCTCCCATCACAAAGCCCCCCCTAGGAGCAAACTTTTGAGAATTGGTCTTGTAGTGTTTAAAATAATAACTTTCAGTTTTCTATATCTGGGAGGCAGTCAAGAAGCAAAGTATATTACTGAGCTGATTGGTCAGAGCAGACTTTGTTAACTGTGGCTCTGTAAATTATTTTTCTGGTTTTAATACAATCCAAGATTTTAATAAGATATTGTAGGGATCTGCCACCTTCTCTATCTACTGAAAAGTCTGATTCCACATGACCTGTCTGTGCAAACGCTATTGCTGATTCCAGGCCAGAGGGTAGGGTGAAGCAAGTGCTGCATGCTTATTAGTTTGTTAATGTTGCTCATAGACTGGTGACAGAAGTATATCTGTTACCTTGATATAATCTCACATGCACTATACCAGATAGGTGTGTGTGTGTTACATTGCTAATAGGTGAACCTGTTTATTGTAAGAGTTTATGCCCTTGTTTTAGTTAACTCTGTCCCTTCTGCTTTGGAATTTGTATAGCTACTAGTTTAGCTTAGGGCTCAATATCCAGCATAAGGTAGAGCCAGGTTAGGCATCCAACAGCCATTTGGTAGTTGGAGGTCCAGTTGTATAGCAAATTAGTAGCTTCTGGGGAGTAAGCAGAGTAGATAGGCTGACTCCCCAGCATGGCCAATCTTGTCTTCAGGTCTGTAGCACCAAGTCTGATGCCACATCATGATCATCCTCAGGAGCCCCTGCAACTCAACTTGCAGCAACATTCATCTGGACATATCTCTATTAACTAAGTATAACTGGGTATATGTTTACAATTCCACCAGGACTCCTAATGGGTTCTTTGCTGATAATACCTATTTGTACAGTGGATGTATGTACTGTTATTAAAGGCTGAAGGTTTTTTACATTCATCCTTCATGCATCCTATGCATGAAGATAAACCTTCTGTGTGCTGCTCTTCCCCCCCACAGTCCCCTTAATATCCGCCTTAGCTCTCTCTCAGTCCATTGATGTGAGTGTGTGGGCACCTCGGCTCTCCTGGGTCTCTCTATCCTCATTAGCTGAGACACAGCAACGGGAGCCATTGGCTCCTACTGCTGTTATTCACAGCAACTGAGTCAGTGAGGAGAGAGTGGGGGCGGGGCCAAGCCTTCAATCTATGTCTTATGGACTCATAGAGTGGGGCTTGGGAGCGAACACGCACCAGTGCCCCCATAGCAAGTGGCTTGCTACTGGGGACACTGTTCAAGGGGGAGGAGCCAGGAGCACTGGCAGGGGACCCAAGAAGAGGATTGTGGTTACTCTGTGCAAAACCATTATGCAGATAGGGAATGCGCCTCCAGCTAAACCCCACACACACTAGTGGGTTGTCAGCCCAGTCCGCATGCTGTATACTGTGAGACAAGTTCCGGACAGCTGCACTTCTGAAAATCCACTTTATTCCAAATGAAAAAAAATCAAATGAAAGGTGGTTAACAGATGGAGCAGGGGAAAAAAAAGGTAGATGCTTTTCACGCTAATGCCAGAGCTTAGTCATTACCCCAATGACTAACCGCTGGCAATAGCATGAAACGTATCTACCTGATTGTCTCCTACTCCATTTACTAGCCACCTGCTATTTCAGCTTTTCATTTTGAATAAAGTGGATTTCAGAAGTGCAGTCGTCTTGAACCTCTTATCTCACAAGGTATGTATGACATGTTCATTTTAATCTTTTTTTATTTTAAGCTTATGTTATTTCCATACTGGTGTGCATCTTTGGATTTATGGTTAATATATATATATATATATATATATATGCTGGCTGCAGTAGTCCATCTGCTCCCAGTTACTTTGATTAGATTACTGGTTAATTTCCCAGGAAGGGAACTCCCTCTGCTCACAGGCCTTGTGCTGGGTGAAGGCACTGCCAACTTTACCACTCTTTTTTGGTTCCTTTTTATTTCCCTACAGATTTGCATTGGTCATTGTTGATACTTACATTTATTGTACAGGGGACATTGATGGATAGTGTAAATGCCCCTGTTACATTCATGGTCCATGCAAATGCCTTAATTGTGTTGGATGCTAGGAAGCTGGAGGCTACCTGGGAACTAGCAATCAATGACATTTAGCCGCAATTTTACTTTTAATATGATACAAGATGATTATACTTGATCTGATGTGTATGCATAAACCATTTCAAAACCAACCTTAATCAAGTGAATGAGCAGTAGTGTGTGTATATATTACTCACACTGTAGTGCCTACACGCACACGAAGGTGGGGCTCCCAGTCTCTGCTCTAATTCAGCCCAAAGGTGTTCTATCAGGTGGAGGTCAGTCAAGATCCTCCATTCCAAACACGCTATTCCATGTATTTATGGACTGTACTTTGTGCACTGGTGAACAATCCCGTTGAAACAGGAAGGGGCTGTCTCTAAACTGTTCCCAAAAAGTTGGGAGCATGAAATTGTCCAAAATGTCTTGGTATGCTGACACCTTAAGAGTTCCCTTGACTGGAACTAAGGGGCAAAGCCCAACCCCACAGCAAAATCTCCCCCCCCCCCCCACCAAACTTTACCCTTGGCACAATGCAGTCAGAAAGTACCATTCTCCTGGCAACTGCCAAAGTCCATCAGATTGCCAGACAGAGGTGTGATTTGTCACTCCAGAGAACACGTCTTCACTGCTCTAGAGTCCAGTGGCCGCATGCTTTACACCACTGCATCCAACGTTTTGCATTGCACTTGGTGATATAAGGCTTGGATGCAGCTGCTTGGCCATGGAAACGCATTCCATGAAGCTCTCTATGCACTGTTGTGCTAATCTGAAGACCACAAGAAGTTTGGAGGTCTTTATTTATTGACTCTGCAGACAGTTGGCGACTTCTGTGCACTTCAGCATGCGCTGACCCCACTTTGTAATTTTACGTGGCCTACCACTTCGTAGCTGAGTTGCTGTTGTTTCCAGTTGCTTACACTTTGTTATAATACCACTAACAGTTGACTGTGGAATATTTAGTAGCAAAGAAATTTCATGGATGGACTTATTGCACAGGTGGCAATCTATCACTGTACCATGGTTGAATTCACTGAGCTCTTGAGAGCGACCCATACTTTCACAAATGTTTGTAGAAGCCTTTTGCATGCCTAGGTGCTTAATTTTATACACCTGTGACCATGGTGATTGGAACACCTGAATCCAATGATTTGGAGCGGTGTCCCAATCCTTATAGCAATATAGTGTGTATATACAGTGCTCAGCATAAATGAGTACACCCCAACAGATTTGTCAAAAAACCTTTACTTTCAGAATCAATATATTCTATGGGACACTATACTACATAATACTCCCACAAGTGTGGGCCATTGATTGCAATTAAGATTTGTTAATTTGCACACACAAATTTTTTTTCCTAACAAATTCATTCAAGACCATGTTGTAAGGGAACTCCCGTGAGATGGCTGGTGAATAGATAGATGTGCGCATGTGCACAGAAATGCACGATCACTCACGTGCACACGCATGTTGAAGATTGGTGCCAGACAGACTATTTAAGAGGTGCCTCTGCCTGTGCTGAGTGCTGACTGGTCTTCAGCTGTTCCCTGCTCGTTCCTGTGTGATTTCCTTGTTGCTGACCCGGCTTGTTCCTGACCTGACTCTAATTACTCTCCAGCTTCATACTGGTTCCTGACTTTGGCTTGTTTATGATTTGGTACCTCGCTGTCCGCCCGTTGATGACCCCGGCTATTCCTATGACATTGCTCCTGTCTCCCATCCCAGCTTCCTACCTTGCTCTGGTGCACACCTGGTGACCCACCATACCAGCGCTGCATAATACTACTGTTCCTGAATCGGAGGTTCATTAGTCTTCCAAAGTCTCCAACTACAAGAGCTGCAAACAACATCTGCTGGTGCTCTTGTCCCCCTGGTCCCTAGACACCCTCTGTTCCACTTCCATTGGGGTCAGGGCTAGTGACACAAGTGAGGCCGACCTCATCATTTCAGTCTCCAATCAGGTATGTGACACATGTTGCAAAAATGAATACTCCCCTATGAAAGTCTTTGGAGCAAAGCTAAATTTTAGGCAACAAAATCCTTATTAACAACTACAGGTGAGTCTAATTATTCATTAACCACTAGCCTACAGGGCACTTATACCCCCTTCCTGCCCAGGCCAATTTCCAGTTTTCAGTGCTGTCACACTTTGAATGACAATTACGTGGTCATGCAACACTGTACCCATATGAAATTTTTATCATTTGTTTTGTGACGGATAGAGCTTTATTTTGGTGGTATGTAATCACCTCCTGGGTTTTTATTTTTTCTTAAACAAACCAAAAACCACTGAAAATTTTGAAACAAAAACATTTTTTTCTTAGTTTTTGTTATAAAATTTTGTAAATAAGTGATTTTTCTCCTTCGCTGATGTGCGCTAATGAGGCTGCAGTGATGGGCACTGATAGGTGGCACTGATGGGCATTGACAGGCATCACTGATGGGCACTGATAGGTGGCACTGACTGGCACTGATAGGTGGCACTGACTGGCACTGATAGGCAGCACTGATGCACACTGATAGGCAGCACTGACTGGCACTGATAGGTGGCACTGATGGGTGACACTGAAAGGCAGCTCAGATGGACATGATATGTGGCATTGATGTGTACTGGTAGGCACTGGCAGGTGTCATGGATGAGCACTGAGAGCTGGCACTGATGGACTTTGACAGGTGGCACTGCTGGGGCTACACAGATCATAAGGGCACACTGATCATCAGTGTTCTGATGATCTGTGTACATGTTCCCTCTGAGGAATGCCGATTACTGGCTCTTCTCTCCTCTGTCAGCGTGACAGCTCGTGAGGAGAGATACCCGGCATTTCCCTGTTTTTACAAGCGATCAGCTGTGATTGGACACAGCTTATCACATGACCGAGCCAACATCTTTGGCTCTTTCTGTGGATCGGTGATCCGCTGTGTCCGAGGGACACAGCATACCACCGATCGCTGCGCACTCCCGGAGCTGCGCATGCGCGGTGAGAATGGGAGGACGTCATATGACGTCCTCCCAGAACGAGAGAACCACCTTGCGCCTATCATTGGACTATATGGCGGGCGGGAGGTGGTTAAACAGGTGTCCAGCAGACAGCTGATTAAAAAAGGGTATTACTCAACAAAGAAAACACCTTCCAATTTCATGCTGTTGGCAATGGCACTACATGGAAGAGAAATGTCACCAGGCCTGAGAAAAAAAATAATTTCTTTACACAAGAAAGGAGAAGGCTATAAGAAGATCAGCAAAGCTTTACTTATCAGTCAGAACACTATAGCGAAAGGAGTGTCTTCTGATGAGAAGGCTTTAAGAAAGTCACCATAAAGGTTCACTGCAGTTAGCTAAAGAACTAGAAAGCCAAACTGGGGTGATTGTTTCCCTTGACACAATACAGTGTACACTGCAGAGGAATGGCATGCATGGGTGTTGTCCACAAAGGAAACCTCTCCAAAAGCCCATGCACAAAAAAGAACAGATGGCTTCAAAACTGTATGACATTGCAAAGGTGAGGAGTACAAAGAATAATGCATTGTGCCTACAGTGAAACATGGGGGTGGCAGTGTCCTTCTGTGGGGCTGCATGAATGCTGCTGGTGTCAGGGAGCTGCATTTCATTGATGGTATCATGAATTTACAGATGTATCACTCTATATTGAAAGTGAAGATGCTACCATTACTCCATGCCCTTGGTCATCATGCACTTTTCCAACATGACAATGATCCAAAGCACCAATCTAAGGCCACTGTTGCATTTCTGAAGTAGAACAGGGTGAAAGTGATTCAATGGCCAAGTATGTCTCCTGATCTGAACCCAGTCAAACACCTATTGGGAATTCTGAAGAGACAAGTTGAGCATCACTCTCCATCCAGCATCCAGGCTCTAAAAGAGGTTGTTCTTGAAGAAAGGAAAAAGATAGATGTTGCAATATGTCACCAACTTGTTCATGTCTAGAAGACTTGGTGCTGTCCTTTCAAATCATGAAGGTCATACAAATTACTAGTAGTAGTTTTTGTTGTGTGGTGTATTCATTTTTACATCAACTAATTTGAGAAAAACTGAAGATTTTGTAATCCAAGTTATATTATTAACCTTACTTTCATGTAATGAGCTAAACAAATGTTCTATAAAACTCAATTTTGTCAAAATTTTGTAAATCGTTCTTGTGTTGTGTTCATTGATATATTGATTAAAATCTTACTTTTCAAAAGGGGTGTACTCATGCTGATCACTGTGTGTGTGTACTGTATATACTATACCTATGTTAAAATAGTAATATTAATTTGTTTACATTCAGTGGTGAAACTATAGGCAAAGCAGCCAATATGACTGCTATTGGGCCTGGGGGGTGGGAGGGGCCCCATTATTGAGGCTGTTGAAGCAAAGTCTGCAGTCTAGAAAAATTTAGGTTTGTTGATAGTCACAGATTCCCATTGATTTCTATGTGTAGTTTAAAGAATTTGTTCAGATACCTTGACAGTGTATATTTCTTGCCCTCAGAGTTTTTACTACATCTAATCCACTCTGAAATGAGTCCCTGCCTAATGCAGTCTTCCTGAGGCTTTAGAAAAAGTATTTTTTACAGAACAGCTTCTACATGGATCAATATAAAGCCTTGGCTTAATGTGACTAAGTTCATCTACTGTTAATGCTTTAACTTTGTCAACACAGATAACGGTTTAAACTTAAAATTAGGTTTGGATCAATATGAAACCGTTAATGATTAAAACATCACATAATATTGCCGGTGTTACCAAGAACAGTTGTCATAGATCTTGTAGGTTTTTTTTTTCCTGTTTGCTGTTAGCTTTATATTTTTAATAGGCATTTAGTAGATACAGTTGAAACACCTATATTGATGTCAGTTCATGATAAATGTGTATATGTTTGGAACATATTGCCTAAAACAGTAAAAACTTGACATTTCAGTACTAAGAGTTCACAGAGAAACTAGCCTTAAGATGTAAAAATTCAATGACCACTGTGCAACATGGACTGGATGATTATGGCGGTGCGGCCTTCTTCAGATTGGGGAAACTTGACCTGTACAAACAACAAAACCAAAAGGGTGCAAACGCCTCGCGCATTATTTACACTGTGTGCACAATTATTAGGTAATTGAGTGTTTTGACCAAATAATATTTTTGCACTGTCCAACTCTAAGCTATATAAACTTGAATGCTTATTGGATTTAAGCCTAAGGAGATTAACACCCTATATCAAGGTGTGCATAATTATTAGGCAGCTTCTTTTTTTCAGGCAAAAATGGGCCAAAAAAGATTTAACTGACTCCGAAAAGTCAAACATTGCAAAAAGTCTTTCAGAAGGATGCAGCACACTTAAAATTGCTGCGATATTGGGCCGTGAACACAGAACCATCAAACATTTTGTTGCAAATAGTCAACAGGGTCGCAAGAAACATGTTGAGGAAAAAAAACGCAAATTAACTGCTAAAGTTTTGAGAAGAATCAAATGTGAAGCTATCAGGGACCCATTATACTCAAGTGCTGTCATATTCCAGAACTGCAACCTACCTGGAATGCCCTGAAGTGTAAGGTGTTCAGTGCTCAGAGACATGGCCAAGGTAAGGAATTCTGAAATCTGACCACCAGTGAACAAGACACATAAGTTGAAATGCCAAGACTGCGCCAAGAAATATCTGAAGACAGATTTTTCAAAGGTTTTATAGACTGATGAGATGAGAATGACTCTTGATGGACCAGATGGATGAGCCTGTGGCTGGATTAGTAACAGGTACAGAGCTCCACTTTGACTCAAACGCCAGCAAGGGTATGGTATGGGCTGGTATTATTAAAGATGAGCTTGTTGGACCTTTTCGGGTTGAGTATGGACTCAAAATCAACTCCCAAACCTACTGCCAGTTTCTCCTTGCGTCTTCCAGGACAGCCCCTTGCGACGTAGAGCTCCTCCCTCCGGATCAGGAAACACGCCACCCCCCACGCCTTTATAAGGTGGATCTCCAGGCCTCCATTCCCAGTTTTCAGTGTTTCCTGATCCAGAAGGAACACGTTTGGAACCTAGGGGGTCTCTGCACTCTCTAGGGGTGGTCCTGGAAGAGTGTGGGCCGGGGGTTCACTTACCTCCTCTCCCGGCACAATACCTCCACAGTGAGTGGAGCTGAGGCGGCGCGTGGAAGCCTTCATCCTCAGGTGAGGGACCGGCGGTGGCAGTGGTCACTTGCAGGGGAGCGGGGGGGTGTCCGGCAGTGAGTTTGGGCATCCACTCCCTCTAAGGCCTGGCAACTTCTCTCCCCCATGCGTGGCAGTACAGGCGTGCAGAGCGCTGGGCGGAAGGGAACAGGCGAGACTTCCGGGGGGCGGGGCCTTTGCGGTCCACAGGCCAGAAGTCTGATGCGACTTTGGGTGGACAAGGCCCTGCGTTCCAGCAGGGCACTGCGCTCCACGGACCGTAAGTTAGGGTAACATCCGGTGGAAGAGGCCCTGCGTTCCACAGACTGGAAGTCCGGGGCAGTGACATCATCGGCGGGCGCCAGAGACATTGGGTTCTAGTCTCCAGAAGAAAAGAAGGTGCAGGCTTCCACTTGGGGGCTCGGTAAGGCGTGAAGACCAGCAGAGACTGTGGACCACACCAGACGGAACACCATGGAAGCTGGCTCATCGCAGCAGGCGGATCCTGGTTCCGGCACCGGCTCCTCTCAGGTAGGCTTGGGGAGGGTCCCCTTTAGCTGACTCCTGGGAGAGTGGTTGGTTGTTCCCCCAGTTTCTGTGGGCAGGTGATGGTGGGGCATGCTGCAGGTTTCCCCTAGCACAGGGTGTGTAGTGGGATTTTGGAGCTGAGGGTCCATATTGTTCTTCTATCTTTTTGTCTTTAGGTTAAGACCCAGGACAGGACCCCGGTTCAGGCCCCAAAGAAAAAATGTGCAGTGTGTGCGGCTAAGTTGGGGTCTGCGTGTGAGAAACCCCTGTGCCATGGCTGTATAGATAGATTAGTCAAGGATGAATCCTACATGGCCTGCCACAAAGTGTAATCCTCTAATAGGGATGAAATGACGGCGACATTTCAGTCCTTTAGGTCCCTGTTTGACAGAATGCAGCCTCCACTGGGGCATGGGGCGCAGTCGGCTGCAGCAGTAGGGGCAGCCAGGCAGGAAGACTCAGAGGAGGAGGACCCTCGGGTCCCATCCCTCCAACCAGGCGGGTTCTGGTTCGGAGGCCAATAACGAGGAAGAGGGTACCACTTCCAGAAGCTCTAGATATAAGTTGGCCCTAGAGGATGTGGAGGATCTCCTAAAAGCTATTTATGAGACCTTGGAGATTGAGGAGGAGGAAGTGTGCTTATACAAGTATGACCTCATGTACCAGGGGCTTCATGCTAAAAAGAGAAGAGTTTCCCAGTCCATAGTTCTTTGATTGACACTATTAAGCAGGAATGGGAAAATCCGGAAAGGAAACCCTTCTTTTCGGGGGCTCTGAAAAGAAGATTTCTGTTTGAGAATGCATCTCAGCCTTGGAACAAGGTTCCAAGATTGGACTCTCCCTTATCCAGGGTTTCTAAAAGGATGGATCTAGCCTTTGAGGACATGGGGGCTTTAAAGGACCCCATGGATAAAAGAGATGAGGTCCTGCTATGTAGGGCATGGGAGTCTTCTTCGGTTAGCCTTAAACCAGCCCTATCAGCTACCTGTGTGGCCAGGAATCTAGAATGCTGGCTTACGCAGTTACAGAACCATCTGGCGGCAGGAACTTCAAGGCAGCAGATTTTAAAATCTCTGCCTTTACTTTTTAAAGCAGCTGATTTTCTGGCAGATGCCTCGGGGGAATCTGTTAAGCTAGTTGCAAGATCTTCGGCCCTAGTTAATTCGGCCAGGCGTGCCTTATGGTTAAAGACCTGGGCAGGGGACTCGGCATCTGAATTATGCCTTTGCGCCTTGCCTTTCTTGGGCGATAATCTTTTTGGGCCTGGTTTGGAGGAGGCCCTTGAACATACGGCAGATAAAAAGAAAGCCTCCCTGGAAAGTAAAAAGAGAGTATTTCCCAGGAAGAGTTTTTGTCCAAAATCCCAGATGCCGCAGAGTAGAGAAAGTCAGCCCAAGAAGCAATAGAGGGGGCATAAGAACAGGGGAAAAGAGGAGATTTTATTCAATCCTCCTCAAGGCCCCTCCAAGTCACAATGACTTAAGCGTCCCGGTGGGAGGGAAGGTTAGGGTTCTTTCTTCCTCAGTGGGCGTCTATCTCCCCAAACCCTACATTTTGGACCTGATTCAGAGGGGTTACAGGATGGAGTTCGACTCCTGTCCACCAAGCAAGTTTTTGGTCACCAATGTTCCCAAAGACCGGAAGAAGGCTCAGGCTCTATGCAGTCTGATTGGGGATCTGGTGGACCAGCGGGTCCTAGTTCGGGTTCCTCAGAACGAACTGGATTTGGGGTGTTATTCCCATGTATTTGTCATGGGAAAACTCTCGGGCAAGTTTCAACTGACTTTGAACCTGCAGCCTCTGAATCAGGCGCTGAAATACAAACATTTCAGGATGGAGTCAATTTAATCTGTAAAGAATATCCTTTTTCAGAATTGTTTTATGGCCACACTAGATCTAAGGGACGTGTATTTTCATATCCCCATTCATCAAGCAAGCCAGAAGTACCTAAGGATAGCGATAAGGATGGGTTCGCAGGCCTTCCATTTGCAGTGTCAGGCCTTACCCTTTGGGCGGGCGTCAGCACCGAGAATTTTTGACAAGGTATTGGCGGAGGCCTTAGTTCCCCTAAGGATGAGGTCTATCATGATTATTCCTTATTTGGACGATCTTCTTTTTGAGGCCAAATCTTTTCAGCAATTGACCGAGGAGCTGCAGGTGGCTTAGAATCTCCTTCAGGGTCTAGGTTGGCTCGTCAACAGGGACAATTCGGCATTAACACCCTCCCAGAAAGTACTTTACCTGGGATACGAGATTTTGTCGCTGGAGAGGAAGATTTTCCTTCCTCAGGAGAAAGTCCTAAAGATGCACCAGATGCTGGCAGGATTGCAAAGCAATCTGTCGGTGTCAGTATTATTATTATTATTATACAGTATTTATAAAACGCCAATAGTTTGCTCAGCGCTGTACATTACAAAGGGGGACGAGAGTAAGAGAGGTCTCAAGAGCAGTAGGTCTTATGATGTCTTGTTTTCCGGCGGTTCCGTTGGCAAGACTCCACCAAAGGCCGCTTCAGGCATTCCTGCTGAGGATATGAGACGGAGACAGCTCCACATTAGAGCAGGCTGTCCAGCTCCCATCCAAAGTCAAAAGGTCTCTTTGGTGGTGGCAGAAAGAGGCAAATCTGACCAAGGGACTAGAGTGGTGTCAGCTGGCTCCGCTCATTGTGACAACAGATGCCAGCAGTTATGGTTGGGGAGCCCATTTAGAGGACATGGCAGCTCAGGGGATGTGGTCTCGAACAGAGTCTTTAAGATCTTCAAATCAGAGGGAGCTGATGGCAGTTCAGAAGGCATTGGAGGCCTTTGGAACAAAATTGGAGAACCGTCACTTTCAGATTCGGTCAGACAACATAGCGAAAGTGGCCTACATAAACAAGCAGGGAGGTACACGGAGCCCTTCTCTGCAGAAGATTGCAGGCGGTATTCTGGTTTGAGCCGAGCGAAATCTACTTTCGGTATCCGCCATTCATCTAAAGGGGTCGCAAAACTCCCTAGCGGACTTCCCGAGTCGACGACCAATCAGTACCAATAGTTCGAAGATGGGGGGTTTCGGAGATCGATCTTTTTGTGTCCCAGGAAAACAGAAATGTCGGGTCAATTTTTTTCCTTGAACCCACGAGAGCAGGTCTTAGGGATAGACGGCCTGTCGACCTCTTGGGACTTCAGCTTGGCTTATGCATTTCCTCCGGCGAGACTAATCCTGGTGGTCCTGCAAAAGTTTGTGAGGGAGAAGACGAATCTTGTCTTAATAGCACCCTTCTGGCCAAAAAGGCCCTGGTTCTCCCTGATGAACAGTCTTACCTCAGTTCCCCTGTTTCCTCTCCCGGAGAGGGAAGATCTGATTTCTCAAGGACCTGTTCTGCATCAGCGGATCAAGACCTTGAAGTTGACGGCTTGATTTTTGAGGAGCAACTCCTTAGAGCTAGGGGGTTTTCGGACGCAGTGGTAAAGACTTTGGTTAACTACCGTAAGCCAGTAACCAGAGCCATTTATGCGAAAGTCTGGAAAAAGTTTAGTTCGTGGTTTTCAAGCCAGCGGCAGGGGCCCCCAGACATTCCGGCAGTCTTGGATTTTTTTCAGGAAGGGGCGGATCGAGGACTCTCGATCAGCACCTTTTAAAGGTACAGGCTTCAGGTCTAAGCATTTTTCTGCATTCCCACCCTGAAAATGTACAAGTGATGTATATGAGGTTATCTAGATATATTTGTGTCTTTCAGTGTTTTCCGCTAGTTCTCGATTAAAAACTGGGGATGGAGGCCTGGAGGTCCGCCTTTTAAAGGCGTGGGGGATGGCGTATTTCCTGACTCAGAGGGAGGAGCTCTACGTCTCAAGGGGCTGTCCTGGAAGACTCATAGAAAAGGAGTTACTGGTAAGCCTACCTCTGGTTTTTTAGAATACACATTCTTCAAGCACTGGTACAAGAAAAAGTCTTCCAAGAAAACCATGATATTTATGCAGGACAATGCTCCATTGCATGCATTGCAGTACTCCACTGCATGGATCAACAGTAAAGACCTTAAAGATGAAAGAATGACATGGGCTCCTTCCTCACCTGACCTAAATCCTATTGAGAACTTGTGGACTCTTCTTAAACTGGAGATTTACGGTAAAAGAAAGCATTACACCACTCTCAATAATGTCTGGGAGGCTGTGGTTGCTGCTGCATGAAAAGTTGATAGTCAGCAAATCAAGAAACTGACAGACTCCATGCATCGAAGGCTTATGACTGTTATTGAAAAGAAGGGTGGTTATATTGGTCACTGATTTTTTTTTTGGAAATGTCAGAATTGTTTATTTGTAAATTTTGAGTTGTTTATTATTCTCACTCTAAGGGATGAAAATAAAGTGAGATGGGAAAATTTTAATTTTTCATTTAGTTGTTAATAATTCTGCACACTAATACTTGCCCAATAATATTGCACACATAGATATTCTTCTAAAAAAGACAAAACCTCGCTTTTACTTTCTTAAACATTCAGGTTTGGGGTTTATTAACATTTTGGCTTGACCAAGAGCACTGTAGTTGTTCAATAATGAAATTAATCCTCAAAAATACAACTTGCCTAATAATTGTGCACACAATGTACAGCACTTTAATATAAGAAATAAAAGATACAAATACTACTTGAAATCCAAAGCAGATTTATTGCATTTGTTTCTGTGGGATTGGTAATCTTTAGCATCTCAATGGGCACAAACACTACAAAAACATCTCACCTTCCTCCATTTCACTGCTGTCCTTGCTTATGCATCAAATGAGGTGGAAAGATCAAGAAGAATAAGGGTGGATCATTCATGGTCTTTAGCCATCAACGGGCCATTTAATAGGCAGCCCAGTGCAGTTTTCATACTGTATTTATCTGAAACCAGATTAGAGATTTTATTATTTAACAGCCAAGCTTCCAGACTGTAATGACTGCCTTTTCAATAGCCTTTCCTAAAAAAGGAAGGTTTGTCTGTAAATGACCCGAATCTGTGATCCAATGAGAGCTTTTTTTTTAAGCAGTGGTCTAACAATGCTTCCTTACCATGTAACTAAAGGCAAAACTTTTTTTTAAAATTAATTTTAGCTAGAGTAAGGGAGGGTTATGACTCTTGTCTTTTTTTTTTCTGCCATCAGTGTCCCATTTGGGAGATCTCCAACAGGAAGTGAGTGGAAATCCCTTCAAAGTCAAGGAATCTCTGTGTGTCACCAGAGTCACCAGAACTAGTGTCCCCATTGGAAATTTTCCCCTCTATTAGTGTTCTGGTATCAACCCAAAATTTAGGATTCTCTTTTGCTTTCACTTTTGATGATAACAGTAAACAGGACAAATAGAGAGAGTAAATCTCCTTAATGGATACACAGACAGCAATAAAAACTGACAGGTGTTCTAATCCCTCTCCACTTTATCCGAAACAGAAAAACAAAAAATATTATCTTTGTTACACTTTAAAGTGGTATGGGAAGATCCTTCTATATTTTTGTGACCACTGGACCATGCACTGGACCAATGCATGCTAAAAGTGGGCCTACTGGACCTTAGTCAAATGCACATATAGTTTGACAGAACCTTTGATAATTCGCACATCTTCAACATCAATAATATGAAATGTTGGTCAAAGGCTTGTTTTTGTGGAGGCTGTACTTCTGGGCTTTGTGGGGTCTGCTGAGTTTCCAAAATTAAGTCCATCTCTAATTGGGGAGACCTTGTTGACAAATAATGAAAAAACTCCTTACATCATTCCTACACACTCTATTTCAGGTAACTTGGGTTGCACAATCTTTCCACAGTGCGGAACAGTTTAACTGGCCTGGCTCTTGCAACTTCGTGTTAGAGGTAGTTGATTTTTTTTTTGTTCAATAATAGTCAGATAATCCTTAAAGAAGAATTCCAGGTATGGATAATTTACATTATTTACATGTTATATTTGCCCACCTTGGACCAATGTAACTATGCATATAACATTCCTGGGGCACCCCTACTACAGTGATCTCCACTAGCTTCTGAGTCCCGTACCAAGTGGCTGCTGTGCCCCATTCTTAACACAGGAGCTTAGAAGATTGGTACGAACACCGCCACTTCACCTCGTCCAGTCAGGGAGAACTTTGCATTCACTCAGAAAATGCAAAGTGGCATCTGAAAAGGCATCTATGCTGAGCAGCTGACCTTCTGTGTTCAGAATGCAGCCATGTGACACGGGACCAGGAAGCTAATGAAGATCACTGTAGTAGCAGTGTCTACAACTGTGATTTCTACAAAAGTATTCAAACACTCCAGGGCTCAGATGGTAATACATCCAAAGCTGTCAGATCTCATAATGCTTCACACAATGCAGCCCTCTTCAAACTGGGAGAGCCTCTGAGTAAGGAGACACGTCCCCTGAAATATGTCAGCCTACCAACCTTTGCATGTGGTCAGATGACATCCCTCCATGGTTGCAGTTGCTGTTTAACAAGCCTGCAGTATTCCATTACATATTTGTAAGTATGCGTTTGACTTTTGAATTTACTAAAAAGTGGTGTTGGTAATACACTAAGCGTTTGCTCCCTCCTGTGTTTTTATAGTTATTGCAATATCCAGTCTCTAGAGCAGGGGTTTCAAATTCAGTTTCATCATGGGCAGCATAAGCATTATGATTGCCATCAAAGGGCAGGCTGTATCTGTAAGACTTTATACCCTTTATCATGTTAAATAATGGCCTCTCCATTTGATAACTGTAAGTTTTAGTAATACCTTAAGACTTCAGCTGTGCAGAGCAGGTGCAGACAAACAGAGCCCACCCACACTCCTGTAGCAGATGTTGAAAGCCTGAAAAGGAGGGTTGCACAATGCTGGTATCATCCATAATAAACTTTATTGGAGACTGCTCAGACAGAGCATGGTTATGCCATGGTGCCCTGTCTGAGCAGTCTCCAGCACAGCTGGAGGGGGTGAAGAGAGGGGGCTCTCTGCAGCTGCATAGAGGATCTGTAGTTCTATCATCCCCTCTGCTGCCGGCTGAGGCAAGATGGGGGTGGAGACAAGGGGGGGTGCTGCAGAAGCAGGAGAGGTGTGAGGGCCATTAGAAATAGCCTGGTGGGCTTGATTCAGTCCGTGGGCCTTGTTTTTGACACACGTGTTCTAGAGAGATTTCACAGGTATGGTATATGTATACTATATTGATCTAAGCTGGACCAAGATAACTGTGTAAAAATATCCATACCTAAATATCCTCTTTAAGGTTTTGATTCAAGAGTTTTGGTCTGTTCAGTTTGTATTTTCCTCCACTGCCTTTCCAGCTTCTTGCCCTTCTGTATCGTTTCCCTCACAGTTTTATTCTGCTGAGCCACATGGTGGTGTGACAGGAGAAGCTTGATCTTGACTTGGCAGAAGGGACATTGTTGTATAAATAGACTAAGAAGTCTGGGTCCTGCTTCAGCATCTCTAAGATCTCTTCAAGACACAGTTCAGTGGTTAACCTATATAAAGGAAGCTGTATTAAGGGGTCATATTTTACAAGTCTTCTTTCTGTTTTGTGATAGATGGAGGAACAGAATGGATATGTACAAGATGGGGATTGACAATACAACTGGGCTTGTAGTTAGATCAGTTATGTTGTTTCCCAAATGGAAAACAGGGTTGAGTTTATGGTCTTTTGTGTGAGTGATAGTTCATGAGTAAATTTCAGTGCTGTCATAAGAAGTTCACAATGAGATTATACCTTGTCAACCCAAGCACTGAAGTTGCCAAGGATGAGCAATTTGAGGTGGTTTACGCCCCAAACCAAATTATTTATTTCATGAAGAAAGGAAGGGGGTTTAGGGATATTTTTTTCACACATGTTAAAATGCACATTTTGGGCCTGAAGCTTAGTTAAGCCCCCATTCTATATTTTCCAAAAGGAGAAACCCTGTGGAATAAAATGATGGTAATCACAATTTTTTATGTCACATGATATTAGCACACAACCTTATCAAACCCATATTTTCTGCTAAAATATACTAAAATTAATTTTAGTGCACACACACATAATTCACAATTTTCTGTAAAATATGAAAGATGAGGTTATGTCGCTTAGATAACAGATGTAATAACATCTTCAAATTATGACCACACATTTCTTTTTTTACCCAATAAAAATCTATCAGTATGCATCCCAGACAAAAATGTCTCTATAGGCTCATTAAAACATTTTAAAGGAAAGCCATTTTAGGCAATTTGGTTCCCTTTCAAGTGTATCTGAGGTTAAAATTAAAAAATTGTGCAAAAGCAAAATAGGGTACATATTTGTATAAATTACCAAGTGCTGTGCAACCACAAACCTGCTATGTGAATAGAATAAACTGTCACCTGTGTAAATTCACAAAGCTCCTTCACATCATTTGTGTAAATAAATCATCATTAAAAAAACTTCAGCATAACATATTTATACATATGTATGTAAATGTGATCTCATACACCCATTTCTCATGTTACATGTGCACAGTTCACGTTTTGTTTTAAAAGTCCACATACAGTAAGTCACAACACCACTACGTGTGCTCGTAATGTTATAACTCTTATGTTATAATTTTGACATGAGTTCCACCACCTTTCACACAGTGTGCTTACCTGAATTAATTGACCTATTAGATAAATAGGTCACTGTATGCTGTCCCATGTAAGGGGCTACAACCATCTCCTCTGGATATCTTCGGATGTATCATCAGACTTCTCTCCAGATCTTGTTGTTAGGTGCAACAAAAAGACTCCACAATCATTTAATAAACTCCTCAGCTCAAAGAAATTAAAAAGCCATCATTGCGCTATTACCTTTTTTAAAAATTAGTGATTTTTTAAAATAATACAAAAGTTACATTCATATAGTGTAGCTAGTGCACTGTATACTCAGTGCAAGCCAGTATTTTCACCTTAAGGCCTGGGGATTGTCATTGCCTCATTAGAAATCTTCTGGTGTTGCACTATGACATCACTAGTCTCCGCTCCAATGTGTTTTGTCACTTTACCACTTGATTTCTTCAAGGTAAAGCATAGCCTTGAAAATTATACTAAATTAGTACTTTATGAAGGATTTAAAGAACGAACCATGAACCAAGCCCAGGTACAATCGCTTATCCCAAGCTAAAACCTGTATGTGGATAACTACTACATCAATGTGCAGTATTTTAGATCATTGCATTCCGCAAACAAAGGTTGTTGGATCACGAGGAAAAAATGCAAAGATTTCCCACAACAGCTGCTGAGACAGTGCCTGCAGAAAGACACATCAATAAGTTGTCAGCAAAAAGAACTGTTGGGAATCAAGTTTACTACTAACGTGGTGGGTCCAGTACAACAAAGCAAATGCCTCTCTGTCACTTAATGCAAGTACATAAACATGGGGTAGATCTATCTGAGGTATTACAGCCCTACCTGCTCAAGAGGAAAATGAGAGCCTGGTATTAAAAGGTTGCAATATACCTGGTTCAACTGGCCCTCCACTTCTCATTTGTGCTCTGTAAATAAATCTACTGGTACCAACAGTTTTCTGCAGTACTAAGAAAAATATAGATTCTCATATTTCAGCAAGAAGCCAGATATATTGCAGGGTCCGTACATGTTAGGAGACTCAACGAAAGGCATGTTTTGCCTCATCCCCCCAACTTAAACCCATTGAAAGCTAAGGAACAGGAAAAATTATAAACAATGTGAAAATAGTTCCCATTGTCTAGTGAAACCTGCCACACTTTCCCACATTAGAAACCTTCTATTACATTGAAATCCAAATGGGGGAGGGGGTTTTAACTTTTGTCTTATTTGCTTTATTTCGTGTTGTTATTCTTTTTTTATTCTTATTTTACAGCATGTATATAGAACCAGCAGTTTATGTAACTCTATACAAGGGCTTTGTTAAAGCCTAAGTGTAGCTAAAATTAAAAATAGACAAATAGGAACAAGAGACATAACTTATAGTAAAAAGTTAGTAAAAAACTTTTTTTCCATCCTCGCTCCCTCACCCCTGTCACCGTAATCTCCCTGTGTGTCAGAGGCTATTACAACTAAGGAGCTGTCACAGGCTTTCAGAAAGAGAGCTTGAATATGCCTACCCTTTCCTCCCAGCTACTCCATGCATTGAAGCAGTAAACAGGGTCTAAGAATGGAGGGGGTAGACCTATCAATCATCCATTTGTTCTCCATTCTTAGATCCTGTTTTATTTATAGAAGCTGGAGTAACGTCCGGGAATCTCTGGCTGGGACTCGGTGATTGACATGCCTAGCCGCCAATGGCGGCGCAAGTAGGGCAGCGCGCACGTGTGCTCCCTACCCGGAAATGCAAATCATGTATGTATATGTGATTTTGCTCTACCCTGCCACCCTGTAGCAGTACTTCTACTATAGGGCAATGAGGAAGCAGTTAAAATACATAATATAAGTCTGCTTAGCAATTACTCAAGAAGGCTTAGAGAACTGTGTAGTTCTGTGGGTTCCAAAAGTAAATACATCTCTGATAATAAATATGTATGCTTGTATAATGATGAACATACAGTAGTCTGCTCAAATTACAGGTAGGTCCTAAAGAAAACCATGGCATCACATGTCTGCTGGTGAAAGAAGAGGCAAGACTACTTCCCTTGCACTGGAATGGGTGACAGGAGGTGTGAGAACAAAGAGTGGCATGCATGCATGTGTTCTTAAACTGAGAAGGCTGGAGCGAGAACACCACTGATAAGCAGACCAGCATGGCCAAAGGTACGCCTAGTTCTCTAATAGTAGGACAATAAGCAGAATCATGTTTTTGGGTCACAAGGGTGATAAGAGAATCAAGCAACTTTCTGTCTAAACTCTGGTCCTTAAATATTCCTTTAATGCTAATGCTGACACTGATGTGTCTATAAGAGAAGTATGACAAAAGCTTGTTTGGTCATACTTCTCATGTGGGTCATAGGAGTGCACTTATTTCTGTACTCTTGTGACCTAGAATCAGGCGACGCAGGCTAAAATACATGTCAGCTGGCTTCACAGACTTACTCCAGCTGTGAGAGGATCCTGACAATAAAGTTGGGATCCACCCAGATTCCTGATAGCAGTTGTCTCAGGCTCTCAGCACATGCCCTCTTCACAGCCTGGCACTCCAGTAAACACTGGAGGGGCAGAGCACACAGCAGTGACTGACAATCACTGATCTTTACTCAGTGAAATCTGAGATCTGAGGGATCAGCAGTAATGGATTGATTAGTTCTTGGGCTTAGAGGAATCGGGGGATAGCTGCCTATAAGATTGGAGCTTCATCTGTATGTATGTATATCTGTATGTGTGTATTTTATTTTATTTATTTTCCACAACAGGTTGGTGCACATGCATGCTTGGGATGGCCAGTGGCAATACTCTGACATATGCTGCTAGTTTACTTCTCCTTCTGAACATGCTAAGTACTGTAACATGATTAGTAAATGGACAAATGATCAGACAGAAAGCAACTATAAATTGTAGCTGCAGAATATTACAAAATAGTCTCCAGGATTTCTCCAGAGCCCCCCCCCCCCCCCATCTTCTGGAACTCCCTAACCCAATCTGTCCAGCTATCTCCACTCCTTCCACTTTCAGGTGATCCCTGAAAACGCATCTCTACTGGGCCTTAAATATGTCTTTTAGCACTGAAGCTCACACAGATATGTTTAGAAGAGAAATATGGCCAAAGCTTGTTTGTTTCCTTTGGGTCACAGGAGTACACTTATAGGGAAGCCTATCCTGCCTTCAGCTAACAACTGAAGCTTTTATTTCTCCCATCATTTCACCAATCATAGTTATTACCTTTTGTTCCACTTGCCCCTCCCTGTTAGATTGTAAGCTCCCAGGAGCAGGGCCCTCTTAACCCTTTTGTATTAAATTGTATTGTTGCTTTATTGTCTCCCTTTATATTGTAAAATGCTGCGCAAACTGTTTGTGCTATATAAATCCTATATAAACCAAGAGTGGAAGGGGAGACTGTGATTGACTGCCCAAAAACCATGTATCACAGGTCCTCTCCTAATGACTGCTCAATGTGAATGACAGCTCTGGACCCATCGATTGAATGTACCCAAAGGGGGCAAAAGGATGCCTTGTAATGTCATTGACAAAATATATTCATGTTCATATTTGGTCAGTGATTTCAAACAGGATTCCCACACCTTTGTTTTCATTCAATTGCAGGGCTGGGAGCTGTCATTCATGGCAAAGAGTCCATTGGGAGTGGATGTGTAGGTGAGTTGATGTGTTTTGTTTTGGCAGGTTGTGGCTTAATTCAATATGACTGACATAGATCTACGGTACTGGATGACACAACTGACATTGGATTTACACTATGGGACTTTTTTTGGAGGGGGGTAGATGGTGTTTAACCTCCCTAGCGGTATGATTATTTCATACTTTTGGTGCTGAAAGCGGTACCATTATTTTGCATGGAAATATGTAGTTTTTTTATTGTAGGTTGTAATTTTTAGGAATAACTCACTGAAATCTGTCTGAACAAGATTCTAAATCATACATTTAATTCAATAATATAATCAAACCAAAAACACTGAAATTTGAAATATAGCGCCAAGTTCGCACATCGCTGAGCAAAGTCACAAAATTGTTTTCAGTGTCTGATGACGAATTTCTCCACGAATCATTATCACTCAATTCTGCAAGTGGTCCTGATTTACTATCGCTGTTCTCTAGCTGATCTAAACCCGCTTTTGACCTAAAGGGACACTTTTTGGACGCCATGGACTTTTCTACATTTCCAGGCAGAAAGAACAATCAAAATGCAGACAGGGGACAGGACAAAGCACTAGGGACAAAATGTATGTGAAATGGGTTGAAACAGCAATGTTTTACTATGTAGAATCGTTTTGAAAAAAATGAAATTTTTCGCCGGCGCCCGTACATCCCGACGTCACGGGGACCGGAACACAGGAGCCGGATGCCGGCATCAGACAGAGGAGATGGCCGGGGACGATGCAGGGGACACATCGCGGGAGCCAAGGACAAGGTAAGTGCTGCAGGGACTCCCTATGCAGCGCTGCATGGTAAGCCCGAGTGTAGCTCGAGGTTACCGCTTTTGGTATAGAAATTTTACCGTTAGGGAGGTTATTAAAGAACATTGTCACTGGTGTTTGTGTTTTTTTTCCCAATAAATTACTATTTGCAACGTCAGTGTGTTTTCTGCCAATAAATAACCAGCGGTACATTGTAACCCTCACTCATTCATGTGTAAGGGGGGGTTATTTGGCATAAACTTCTAATGTTGGCCCTGAAATGCCAGGATAGTGGAAGCAGTCCCTCCAGATGACCCTTTTTGGAAAGCAGACACTCCAAGGTATTTGCCAAGGGGTATGGTGAGTATTTTGCAGATCTCATTTGTTGCCACAAATGTTTGGAAAATGAAGATAGATAACGAAAATGTATTCGAAAACGATATCTGCAAAATACTCACCATACCTCTTGTCAAATTTCTTGGTGTGTCCCCTTTCTAAAAAGGATCATTGGGGGAGGGTGTATATACTATCCTGACATTTCAGGGCCTCCGTTTCGGATAGGTAGTGAGGAAGTGACATAAGAAAATATCCCCTTTAAAAGCCTGAAAGTGGTCATTGGATTTTGGGGGCCTGTATGTAGCTAGGCTGCAAAAGAGTCTCACATGTGCTATCCCCTTACTTGGGAGAAGAAGCAGAATGTGTTTTGGAGTGTTATTCCACATATTCCCATGGCATGTGTGAGCAATATATCATGTAAGTGACAACTTTGTGTTACAAAAAAAAGTAATTTTCCAAACATTTGTGGCAAATATAAAATCTTCCATGGACTCAACATGCCTCTCTACAAATTCCTCGGGTGTCTACTTTCCAAAAATGGCTCATTTGGAGAGACTCTGTGCAGAATTTACACAATGAAACCATTTACTCATTATTAAAGCCTCTAATACTAGAAAGGAAACAAATCTTCACTTCTGGTTAGTTACTATGAGAAATTGTCTTAAAGGATAACCACAGATATTTGCTGTGCTTATACAGTACCTGCAGGTTTTTAAGTTGAGGACAGGGTCTCTTTAAAGTGAATCTTTACTCCCCTTTCTCTAAAATAATTTTACAGTACATTTTTAAATATTTGCCTATTACCTATTTTAACCCTTTAGTTGCCACAGAACTTTTTTTCTGCACACATGTTAAAATGCACATTTTACGCCTGAAGACTTATTAAAACCCCCAAAAAGTTATCAGAGGACTTCAATAATCCCCACATTTTTCTGTACTGTGTTAAAAAAACTTTTAATGGTAACTTTACTGATATGTGGGGCCGATTCAGGTAGTTCTTATTAGCACCACTTTTACAAAGTAGAGCTATTAATACACCAAACTAAGAAATAATTACCTTCAGTTCTTAGATAATGAAACTGGAGGTGATTAAGACCCACTCTAAATTGGTATATAGAAACAGGCAGAGTGCCTTTCCCTGTAGGCACGGTACCAGAATGGCATATTTGCCATCGCTACACTCTCCTTGTCATTGGTCCTAGCAACAAGTGATGTTGCAGTGGGTAGAACCTGAGAGAAGCTGAGACAGTACCTACCCATCAGGTTTGCTCGCTCCTTGTAACTGACAGCAGGCAGTTTGCTTCTTCAAGACCTCTTGGTCTTGAAGAAGGAGCCGTTCACGCATGCTCTGAAACGCTTCACAGCTCCTTTCCTGACGTAAATTCCAGTATGTGCGTTCCACATGCACTGCATGCATTCCACGGTGGTTCCGGAATGGTGGTGGCCATCTTGACCTGCACTTCAACTTCCCCCTGAAGCTGCTGGTTGGCAAGTGAGAGGAGAAACAGTGACAGAAGCCATGACAGAAAAGATTGATGATGAGCCTAATGTACTCTACAATCGTTTAAGTGTTTTAACCCCCATATTTTTATTAATTGCTGACAACTATTGCACTTGGAAGCACCTTTTTTGCCTTTTTCCTTTACCAGAGCCTGCTTCTACTCTCAGAAGTGCTGCCCTAGCGCTTTTTTCTCAGCTAATTGCACAGTGATCACCATGATTTAAAGAGACAAAATTTCAGGTCCCGTTGCCCAGGGATTCACCCAGTACAGCTGAATGAGGAGAGGATTCATCTGGGTTCTGGGATGGTACAATAGGAGAGGCTGCAGAGCTCTCCAAAAAGAGATTTTTTTGTCTTTGGACTTGTACATAGCTGTTAAGAAGTTGTTTCAGTTTACTATTTCTTGGGCATCCCATACACCCCTCAACCCCATCTGAGTTCAATACCCCCTAATAAAAAAAAAAAAACACCTCTAGGACTGTTTACTGTCTCCCATGTGCAAGGCTTTGTCAAAATGTGTGTTGCCTGACTGAGCAGAACTATAGGGGACCCAAAACTCAGCGACTCCTAGGTGGGTGCTACATCAGTAAAAAAACCCTCAAATCAATTTTAATGCACACAAACACAATATACTACCCAGCTTTTGCTAAAATATAAAAGATATGTTAAGTAAATAGATATCAAACATGTCAAACTTTATATTTATGGTACCTAGAATGGTCCATAGGGTGCGCTATAAAAGCTCCTGCATGTCCACCATTTAGATTTCACTCTCAGCCCTAGATGTATTCCTCATACTCTGCATGAACGTTGATACCGACTATGTGTGTAGTGCACATTTACATGTGTGTAGTGCACATTTACATAGGTACACCCAACATGCATGTTTCTGTTCATATATGTGTGTATGTGAGGGCCAGGGGCTTTAAAAATATTTTTTTTACATTTAAATTTATTTTTTAAAATGTTTAGTTTATTGCTATCACAAAGGGTTTTTAAAGTGGTTGTAAAGGCTCAAGGTTTTCTACCTTCATGCACTCTATGCATGAAGGTAAAAAACCTGTGTGCAGCAGTGCCCCCAGCCCCCTCAATACTTACCTGAGCCTCATCGAGATCCAGCAATGCGCATGACAGCTTCGGCTGTCCCTGGTCTCTGCCTCGTCATTGGCTGAGACAGCAAGCGGGAGCCGTGACAGCCAATCAGCCAATGAGGAGAGAGAGGGGTGGAGCCAAGCCACGGCTCTGTATGCAAATGGACACACGGGGCTGCTTGTTGTGGGGGCACTTGACAGGAGGGAGGGGAGAGGAGAGCCTGTGGGGGACCCATGAAGAGGAGGATCCAGGCTGCTCTGTGAAAAACCACTGCACACAGCAGATACGAATAAAATGTTTGTTAAAAAAAAGAAAAAAGAATGAACCTTTAGAATCGCTTTAAGCATTGGTGTGGCAGTAGAATGGGCCAGGCCACTGCTTTTGAAAAGGATTGCATAAGATAGTATTTTCGTGTGGAAATCTATAGGCACATAAATGTGAACATTGCCCTGGATCATATGTGGTAAATATGGAAGTGTTTAACCATTTCAATACCGGGCAATACACCTTCCTGCCCAGGCCATTTTTCACATTTCAGCGCTCTCACACTTTGAATGACAATTGCGCGGTCATACAACATTGTACCCAAACTAAAATTTTATCATTGTCTTCACACAACTAGAGCTTTCTTTTGGTGGTATTTAATCACCGCTGGGGTTTTTATTTTTTGCTAAATTAACAAAAAAGACCAAAAATTTTGAAAAAAAACAAAAAAACACGTTTTTCTTTGTTTCTGTTATAAAAGTTTACAAATAAATAATTGTTCTTCATAAATTTAGGCCGAGATGTATTCTGCTGCGTGGCTCTGCAGGAGCACAAACTGCACATGTGCGGGAGCACGCCAAATGGCGTGCACCCGGAATGCCGAAGCACTTTTGCGGCCGCCAAACGGCCATTGGCCGGGCGGCAAATGGTTAAATAACAGTTGCATAGTTGGTGCACAGAACACCTCCAGAAACGTATTTTTCTTTTGGCTCACTAATTTTCCCAGACATCTGCACTAAGATAGATAAAATTTTAGGCACCTTTTGCAATAGGAATTTCAGTTTTGGTGAGATACTCCCCAAGAGTTAATCACTTCTCAAGGGATGCAGACACTGCAGATTTCCTCATTAGAACACAGAAAGTGCATCAGCTGGTTAATAAGGAACCAGACCCTCTCTCATTCAGAATAAGTATGTGATCAGTCTAGTGAAAAAAAAAATAGTTATTTTTTCACAGAAACAAAAGTTAGGAATCTGCTGCAAAGTTTTTTTTTAATTCCTGCACAATGTACATTGATCACCCAGCGGGAATAGTTTTTTTATTTCAGAAAATATGGACTTTCTCTTTAACCAAAGCAATACCGTGCAATTTTACACCTTCCTGCCCAGGCCATTTTTCAGGTTTCAGCGCTCCCACACTTTGAATGACAATTGCGCAGTTATACAACATTGTACCCAAACTAACATTTTATCATTTTCTTCACACAACTAGAGCTTTCTTTTGGTGGTATTTAATCACCACTGGGGTTTTTATTCTTTGCTAAATTAACAAGAAAGACCGAAAATTTTGAAAAAAAAAAAACATGTTTCTTTGTTTCTGTTATAAAAGTTTGCAAATAAATAATTGTTCTTCATAAATTTAGGCCAAGATGTATTCTACTACATGTCTTTGGTGAAAATAACCCAAATTAGGATGTATTTTTTAGTTTGTAGGAAAGTTATAGAGTTCACAAACTATGGTATAGATCTGAATATTGATCAATCCTGAAGTACTGACAGCCAATCTAATTTCTTGAGGTCCAAGAATGTCAGAATAGTATAGATATCCCCCAAATGACCACTTTTTGCAAAGTAGACAGTCCGACGTACTTCATAAGAAGCATGGTGAGTTTTTTGAAGTTGTATTTTTTTTGTCATAATTTTTCGGAAAATGAATAAAAAAAATTATTTTCACTATTTTTTTTTTACATACTGTTACCAGTGCAGTACAGCGTCATCATATAACTGGCATGGCAGTGATCAGGGACACTGACTGGTGCCAGTGTGAAAAAAAATATATATATATATATATTTTTTTTATTTTAAATTTTTTATAAAAATTTTTTAAGATTTTTTTTCATATTTCACTATGTCCAAAGTAGTACAATGTTACCATAGTAACATTGTACTACTTTGGGGAAGCGATCAGTATTTTTTTTTTTTTTTACACAAGTTGCTTATAGCAAAGAATTACTTTGCTATAAGCAAGCATTTACCTGAATGACATCGATTCACTCAGGGTTTTTTTTTTTGTGCTTAGCTGTGATTTGGCCACAGCTAATCACATGACATGGGCATGTGATTAGCTGTGACCATTCACAGCTAGACACTAGTATACAATGGATGGCATAAATGAAGCCATCCATTGTATACAACTGTCATGTGACCTGCTGTGATTGGGGGCCGATACTCAGATCTGTCATCGGCCGTGTCTGAGGTACACGGCCGGTGACAGATCGCGCTGCTGCGCGGCTCTGCAAGCGAGCGAACTGCGCATGTGCGGGAGGACGCCATATGGCAACCTCCTTGAAAGCTAATACATTTTTACGGACGCCATTTGGCCATAGGCCGGGCGTCAAATGGTTAACCACCTCCTGCCCGCTATATAGTAAAATGACGGGCGCAAGGTGGTTCTCTCGTTCTGGGAGGACGTCATATGACGTCCTCACATTCTCACAGTGTATGCGCGGCTCAGGGAGCACGCAGCGCGGTGATCAGCGGTGTGCTTTGTCCCTCGGACACAGGAGATCACCGATCCATGTAAAGAGCCAAAGATGCCGGCTTGGTCATGTGATCAGCTGTGTCCAATCACAGCTGATCACATGTAAACAGGGAAATGCCGGTTATCGGCATTTCTCTCCTCTCGAGCTGTCACGCTGATAGCTCGAGAGGAGAGCCGGTAATCGGCACTCCGCGGAGGGGACATGTACACTGATCATCAGAGCACTGATGATCTGTGTGCCCTGATGACCAGTGTATCCCCAGCAGTGCCACCTGTCAATGCTCATCAGTGCCATGTGCCAGTGCCCATCAGTGCCACATCAATGTCACATATCAGTGCCTACCAGTGCACATCAATGGCACATATCAGTGCCCATCTGAGCTGCCTTTCAGTGTCACCCATCAGTGCCAGTTAGTGCCACCTATCAGTGCCCGTCAGTGCCGCCTATCAGTGCCAGTCAGTGCCGCCTATCAGTGCCGCCTATCAGTGCCAGTCAGTGCCGCCTATCAGTGCCATATATCATTGCTGCCTTTCAGTGCCCATCAGTGATGCCTGTCAATGCCTATCAGTGCCACTTACCAGTGCCTCCTCATCAGTACCACCTATCAGTGCCCATCACTGCAGCCTCATTAGCGCACATCAGTGAAGGAGAAAAATCACTTATTTACAAAATTTTATAACAAAAACTAAGAAAAAAGTTGTTTTTTTTAATTTCAGTGGTTTTTGGTTTAAGAAAAAATAAAAAATCCAGACTAGATTAAATAACACCAAAATAAAGGTCTATCTGTCACAAAAAAATTATAAAAATTTCATATGGGTACAGTGTTGCATGACCGCGCAATTGTCATTCAAAGTGCAACAGCGCTGAAAGCTGGAAATTGGCCTGGGCAGGAAGGGGGTATAACTGCCCTGTAGGCTTGTGGTTAAAGCAAATTTCAAATTTTGCAGTCAAATTTGAGAAAATTCCACTGTATGCTTATTTGTTCCCATTCCTACAGCATGCCAAATTGTATAAAATATTTCTCACCATTTAGATGTTTCCCAAGACACAGTGTCCAGGCTGACTGTATTGTTGGAGTATGTCTGTCTCAGTAAGACCTCAATAACATATGATGCAAGAAGCCCAGCCCCTAAACCTTTAACCCTTTGTTAGGACAGACAGTGGTCAAATCAAGTTAAAATTGACAATGGAGATCTGCCTGCACAGTGCAGACAAGGTTATTTATGGCAAACACAGCTGCCCTGCCCCCTCACAAACAAAGGGAACTATGTGGAATTTTTTCCCCTGCTGGTGAGTCCAGAATAGAACATCTAAAAAAGGTAAGCTCTAGTATCTAAATATTTTGTTTTACGTTATGCTATGTGAATGGGGACATTGAATTATAAAGTATGTGTTATCCCATTGTAACTGCAAAAGTGAAAATGAACTTTAGGGAATGTTAGTGAGATCTTCTTCCATGGCCGACCTTTTTCTAGAAAATTGTCCAGCCAATTGACAAAATGGTGTGTAAGATACCATACTACCTCACTATGCCACAGGGTCCCCCAAAAAGGATCTGAAATAATCAGTTTTGGAACAACTACTTTTTTTTTATTTAATCTGCAAAATCTAGGGAGCTTGCAAGTATTAGGGCAAATTTTTTTTAATGAACTCTATTTGCCCTGTTTATCTGTTGCAAAAACTTCATGCATTTGAGAAAAACAAACCTGCTCATGGGAATTTCCATAATATCATCACCTGGATACTTATATCACTATAAACAATCACAGGTGGTCAATTGACACAGTTATGAAACACCCACCATTTATAAGACCAGAATGAGAGCATGTTGGCACATTTGCAGGCAGGATGAAGCTTCTAGTTCTTTTGGTGGCAGTTGGGCTTTGCTCAGCCCAATACAATCCCAACACAAGAGCTGGACGAACATCAATTGTCCACTTATTTGAGTGGAGATGGGATGACATTGCAGCAGAGTGTGAAAGATACCTGGCACCAAATGGATTTGGAGGAGTACAGGTAAGTATACTATACCCCAAACATTACCTTGATAAAACTCAGAATTTCTTTTTCATTAGTGTTACAAAAGTTGCTTTGTGCAATTATTAAAGTTTCTTTACCCCAATTTTTTTTTAGTTTTGGATAGAGTGGAGAAGGGTTAGATCCCCCAACAGACTTTACTGCTATCTGGGAAGATTTTCCCTTTTTTTGTTCTGGGGACAACCTTTAACCAAACAGAAAGTGTTCCCCCACTTAACGTAAAAAATACATTTTTACTCCCGTCTGTGTTGTTGGAGAATTCCTTTCACTTCCTGTCTGATAAAAAGATTGTCCACGGAACAGTGAGTGAAGGGAACCCGGGATATCAGTAACACCTAACAGAGGTTATAATAATAAGATATAATATATCCCTACTCTATCCAAGGCTAAAAACAGAAGATTTTGCAATAGGTACACCTTTTCTTAGTAGATGTGTTCTGGACTTTAATTCTGAAAATTTTAGAGGTAGGCAACTCATATCCTCATATTGATTACTGGTTCTAAATGAATAATAACTTCTGCAGTAGGGAACAGACACAAAAAGATACACTTGGCATTTTCCAAATCACTCTTCTGTTAATTCAGCGTGTTTGAAGTTTTTTATACACATGATTATGTAGGTATCACATTAATATTACAATTGTACTTTTATGGTAACAAGGGGCGTTACATAGGCAGGCTAATTTGTAATCAGGACTTGAAGGAAACGCAATGAAAACATTATTAGTGCCGTGTGCACATGGAGTGCAGTGTACAATACGTAAGCAAAGCATACAAAATAAAAAATAAAGTTTTATAGAGAATTTACAAATATCCTTTACAATCTCCCCTCTTTTGATCAATATTTTACATTTTGATCACAGACCACACCTACTATCACCTTTAACCTGGGACCTCCTTAAACTAAGGTGGAACTAGTCCTGGTCTAGGAGGCAAACTACATTAGGGAGAATCTAACAGCTGAGAACAGCTACAGTATATCATTACAAAAGCTAGACAAATTGTTACATTGAACAAAGTGATGGATTTAAATTCCAAAAGAAACCATTCTGTATATTGTAGTAAAGGATATTCTCTGGTATACAGAAACTGTGGAAGGCAGTTTTACAAGATACTGGGAAATCACTATGATATTTGAGAAACCAATAAAGAGGCAATAAAGAGAAAGTTGATAATAATCAGCATAAAGCAGCTAGGCAAACAAATCAGCTAGATTTCACTTTAGTACATAGTCATATTTTTTAAACAGACTTGATTGCTGATAGTTTATATTGTATTACATTTGAATTGAATAATCCCTTATTCTGAATTTTTGTGCCCAGCCTCCATCCCCATTAATACTTTTCTATGTGCACTCTCCAATGCAAAACTACTTCTTACAACTCCACACATATAGGGTCCCTTTTCAAATATCAGATATATTTATGTAAAAGTTTAACTTTTTTTTTTAACTTGCAAATAAAAATAGGATAACTAGAATCTCTTTACTGTAAATTGATCCTCTGTTGTCTTTCATTTAAATCCAGATGAAATTAGCTGAAATCCAAAAACACAGAGCACATAACACCCTTCACATTAGCCTATTTCCTTGTTGAAACTTATAGACTAATGTCCCTGCTACAGGGGCCCATACAGGCAGCCATACTAGTGCCAAGTTTAGGTAAAAACTAATATATTGTTGAACTGTGAGAAAAAAATGAAACACCTTGCAAGAAACTCATACTAACATTAGCAGAACATATAAGCTCCATTCAGATATTTGGGGTAGACTCTGAGGAAGGCAAGATTGTTCAGTACTACAGCATCCTTGGTGTTTCTCATAAGCTTGTTGACATAGTTTGCTTTTTTTTAAATTAGGGACTTAATTATATAGAGTGCCACATCCTAATGAATAATTTCTTAGAAAAAAGTTTTAATATATATACCAAATGGACTGTCTTTTAATTATGCAAATATAAAATCATATTTTAATTTCTTTTTATATAAATAACATAATTTATAATTGCTTTTTTAACATTTCTTTGTGTGCGTGCCTTAAAAATCTGTTTGGTATATATTAAAAAAAAACGTTCTAAGAAGTAGTTTGCCTTTTGAAATATTAAACAAACAAAGGAATGTACTTAAGTTAAAATTTCATGTGTTCCTATACCACATGCCTTCATTTGGAACCTTAGAATCTCAACAGTGGTGGCATTGAAAGCAAATAGAAGAAAAGGCCAGCAATCTGCTGCTTGTTTACACGAATATGTTCACATGCTGATGTAGCAGATCAATATTTCAAGGCCATACAGGACTCCTTTATCAAGGTCCTTGGCAATAATGATCTGCGTGTCCCTAAAATGTCACTCTGTTACATCTTAATGTGAAGTAAATTGCACAGACTAATTGTTGTGCTGCTATTTTTTCATTAGGTTAAAATGTTATTGTTATTATTACACATGATTTATATAGTGCCAATGGTTTGTGCAGTACGTTAGATACTATGAAAAATGATGATGTTATTTAATTAGTTGGATTTCCCTTTATCCCTCTTAGGTATTTTACCTGAACAAAGGCAGAGACAAATTTCTGCATAACCATTATAGGTCATGGACTAGTTTCTGGAGGAGGCATACACTCAGAAACACACTATGTTTCTGACTGTCAGTAACACATCCATATGTAAAATACTATATTCCATTCCTGCTGCCCCAGTTTGTTCATTTTAATTATTAGAATATTGGTTTGTGTACTTTCAGTTCAGCCAATCAACTTAAAGCAGTAGTAAACCGAAGCTCGCAAAAAAAAAAAAAATTCCCCTGCAAGATAATATCATAATGTGCTAGTATGCATCGCAAACTAGCACTTTATGAAGGACTTACCTTAAAATGAAGATCTCCAGCGATGCGCTATCCCCGCTGCAGAGGCTTCCATCTTCACCGGGTCTTCCTTCAGGGTTCATGAGGTTCGGCCATCTGACTAGCCAAGCTACTATGACGTCACTCCCCTCATGCATGAGGGAGTCTCGGGCCACGGCACAGTGCTCTGAAGGAATGGCACAGGTATGCCGTTCCTTCAGAATGCATGCGCCAGCTGTTAAAAAAAGCAATTATCTCCTAAACGTTGTACGTTTAGGAGATATTAATTTTACCTACAGGTAAACTTTATTATAAACTTACCTGTAGGTAAAAGATACAAATGTGGGTTTACTTCCACTTTAAGCTGCCAAAAGAGAAGGGACACAGTGCACTCACCCTTCCAGGAGACTCAGAGTGTGTCTTGTGTGGCTATAAATCATGTTAGTGTGATCCTAGGGTTATCAAGCTGATTTGGGTAGGAGGAAGCAGCACAAACCAATTGTCATAGGGGTAGGAAGTATAACCCAATCCTAACACAGGTTTACAGGTCTAAAGAACATGCTGCAAATCACCTCCAAATTTTAGCCAAAAGTTTTGAAACTTAACATCAAACATTTTGCAAACTCCGTATAGATTTCCATGTTTAGTATATTAACAACCAATATTTTTATATTACGTTGGACGATAATAATAATAATCATATGATCTATGTGAAATTAAAGTGAATATATCTAAGTGCATTTGTAATGTTGCCATTATATCCGATTATAAAAAGTTAGACTTTTAAGCCCAGTGGTGTAATGCAGATTTATAAATTATTTTCAGCACATTGCATTTGCCTTTGTATTTTACAGATTTCTCCACCAAATGAGAATGTTATTGTTAGCAATCCCTGGAGACCATGGTATGAAAGATACCAGCCTATAAGCTACAATCTCTGCACTAGATCTGGCAATGAACAGCAGTTCAGAGACATGGTGACCAGATGTAACAATGTTGGGGTAGGTGGATAAAAAAAAATAATATTTTTATGAATATGTTTAATGGTAAAAACAGGATTTTTGTTACTGTAAAATCCTTTTCTCTGAGTTCGTTGATGGACATAGCTCTTTTTATTTTTGACCAGAGGGTTCATACTGCCACCTACAGGAGTATGGCTCTAGGCAGAAAAAGAACAGAGCACCACCTATGGGCAGTCCTAGTTGATATAACACCCCTTTTTGCTATAGGCAAGCCAGTTAGTCACAAAGCAGTGTCAGACGTATAAACTCCAAAAAATAGGGGTGGGTGCTGTGCCCGTCAATTAACTCAGAGAAACGGATTTTACAGTGAGTAACAAAAACCCCATTTTCTCTTACGTTCATTGACAGGCGAATCTCTTCTAATTCTTGAACATATCATTATCTGTCCATATGATGTGATTTTTATGAATTTGTTATAAAATGACTTTGTATTTTAGTTACTTGTTGAGTTTACTCTAAATTCTTTTTTCTAAGTGGAAAAATGTTTTTCTTGTGATTCTTGAACATAGGGACGCCCCAAAGTAGTGTCCGAGGAAGGGGTGGGCAAACCAAAAACAAGGAATCTTAAAAAGAGGACTGCAGCACCTTGCTGCAAAACAAGCATCTGAAGATGCAAACACATCAACTTATAAATTGTCTTAAAGTGTGCACAGATGACCAGGAAGCCACCTTGCAAATCTAAGACACAGATGCCTGAGGTCAGAATGCCCAGGAGGCACTAAATACCCTGGTGGAGCGTGTCACAATAGGGAAGGGAGGAGCCCAACCTTTATTTGTATACACCAGGACAATAGTCTGCCAAATCCAACAGATTATATAGTAGAGAAGGCCACCAGGCCTTTTCTTGGACTGCCCATGAGCACCAAAAGAGAATTCAATCTCCGAAAGAAGGCCATAGCAGACAGGCACACTCACAAATTGCCCTGACCACATCCAAGGAGTACAATGCAACCTCCTTAGGATGCAACAACCGTGGACACAAGGAAGGCAGGACAATGGTGTAATTCAGGTGAATATCCAAAACCACCTTCGGAGGAAAGGAAGGGCATGGGCGGCGAGCCACCTTATTCTTGTGCAAGACCAGAAAGGGATACTCACAGTATAAGGTAGCTAGTTCCGACACCTGCCACAGGGAGGTCATGGTGATCAAGAAGGCACCTTTGAGAAACAGCAAGCTGAATACTTCCAAACAGAGGCTTCTGGAGGACCGAAAGAAGGTCCCATGGCGGCAATCGGGAACACACAAAAGGCATCACATGATGAACTCCTTGGATGAAACTGTGGATAAAAGAAATGTGTGGCCAATGGATGCTGAAAAAAACCCAGCAAGAGCAGAACCATACCTTTAATGGTAACCAAGGCAAGCTGTTTTGCAATGACAGGTCAAAACCTGAGCCACAGAGAAGGAACATGGATTAACACCTAGAGCCTTGCACTATGGAATAAAAGTCTTCCAAGTGCCATGATATCTTCTTAGAGGTAGACTTGGTTGCCTTAAACATTGCAAGGATCACCAATCCCAACAACCCCCTGTTGCTTAAAATCTGTCTTCAATAGCCATGCCATCCAAGCCAGAGATGGGTGGTAAGCAAGACCCTGGGACAAGAAGTCCTCCCAGGGAGACAATAGCCAAGGAGCATCCTTGACCAGCCATACCACTCCAGCATACCACAGATGATGAGGCCAGTCTGGAGCTACCAGAAGGACTGGAATACCTTCAGTCTCAGGTTAAATGAGATGATACTGGTGCCACCAGCTCATCCATTGCATCTGCTAAGGGGTCCGGTGCTCTTTCCACAAACCTTGGAACCTTCCTGTTGAGGTGGGCTGCCTACAAACAGGGTCCCCCTGAGTAGACAGATCTGATAGAACATGTCCAAATGTAGTGATTACTCCCCTAAACCATTGTCTGGTGACTGAGGTAAGCTGCCTGCCAATTCTCGACACCTGCAATGTGCACCACGGAGAGAGCCAGAAAGTGCTGTGGCATTGTGTGATTGGCTCCTGACTTGGAGTCCCTGGAGCAGATCTGTCCAGTGCTCCAGAAACAGCCTGATCGCTCGCAGGCCAGAACGATGATGGGTAGCTGAGCCTCCCCTGGAGTCCAGAGATCTAGTGCTCATTTCGAACCCAGGATACCTCCCCATCCAGACAGGCTGCCCTACTTCATGACTACCAAACAGTGTAGGAGGGAAAGGACTTCCTGGCCTGCAGGGGAAGAGATTAGAGCCACCAAAGGAGGGAGGACCTAGTTGACTAGCCCAGATGAACCTAGTTGTCCAGGGAAGCAGGAGACTTGTCTGATGTCAACAGGATTTCCCTCTATAGAACTCTCATACAGAATTATGCATATAAGACTGTCTTGAATGGATGTGGACACCGTAAGACCCAGAGCCTGCAAGCAAGCCTACAGAGAGGATTGCTTGCTGGACAATTGTAGTCCAAAGCTTTTGGTGCTCATCCACCAAGACAAATACTGTGACTTGCTTCAAGTCGAGACTAAGGCAGTCTGCAGGATCCTTAAAGGAGAGAGATCATGGTATCATGGTTACTTTGTTTAGCCTTGAAATAGGGGGATCCATCATAGGAAGTGATGTCCACTTCTTCAGAAGGGCCTCCTCAAAGAGGTATTATACTGCAAAGTGCTTCACAACCACAAAGGGACGCTTTGGCCATTTACAATCTTTGTAAATTAACTTATCAAAGTTTCCTGTGTAAGGAAAAACCTTAATGGACCTAGCCAGCTTGTGCATACCAAAGGGCACAGGCACATTGTCGGCCACCCCAGCAGAATTCTCCATTTTAAGCATCGCTCTCATGGAAGTAATCAGTACAGTCACCAGCGCTTTACCCTGTGCGATTACAGAGGCAGAAGACTCAACCTTTCTGTCTAACGAATCACGGGAGGCATCTTCAGGGCCTGCAGAAAATGCAGAGCCCATGGCAGCAGAGCCCAAGTTGGGCTCAGAAACATTTGAGTATGCAGGTGACAGTGGTGGGTGTTTTCTGCTCACATTGAGCCTTAACACTGCCTCCTCCCGGGAGATGAACCTAGGACTATAAACAGCACAACTAGGGGGACAGAGGACCCTGAAGCTCTTGCTGCCTGCATAAGATGATCAAGAGGGACATGTGCACATAAGACTCCATAACGCCCACCAACTCAGACAAGGCACCACCAAGTTTTAGGACACCCGAGGGAAAGGGTGGAACAAAACACCCCCCAGGTGGACTACAGCAAAGAGGGTGGTACCCCAGGAAGGACTCACGACCACCTGCCCACCAGGGAAGTGCTGTGGGTGCCAACATATATGCCACTTGTGGATGTGCTCAGTAAGCCAGCTGCAGATGCTGCTGCACCAACCATGCCTCAGACAGTGTGCCCTCCTGTCCCAAACACATGGTTTTCCTATAGCCGAGAGGGAGTTTATGCCAACTAGGACTGCCCATAGGCAGTGCTGTGTTCTTTTTCTGCCTAGTGTACAGTTGTGACCAAAATTATTCAACCCCCAATGCTGTAAAGGGGTTTAGGGACTATAGTGTACATTTGGAATTGTATTCAGAATCAAATCCTACAAGGACGTTGTAACTACCCAAATGCAACTAAAATGACATCAATTGTTTATGTAATACAGTAGTAAATGGTTCTTATGTGGTTTCTTCATTGCCACAATTATTCAACCCCTTAAAGACTACCACTCTGAAGAACAGAGGTTCATACAGGTGCTTTCCATCAGGTATTGAAAACACCTGTGGATGTCACCGAGCAGCAATCAAGCATAATAAGCACCAATTAGGCAGCTTTAAAATGACTGTGATACTCAGCTCCTTCTAGACATTTACTGGTGTGGTTACAAACATGGTGAAGGCAAGAGAATGGTCCAGGAAGACAAGAGAAGAGGTGATTTCTCTTCACAGGAAGGGCAATGGCTATAAGAAGATTGCAAAGATGTTAAACATACCAAGAGACACCTTAGGAAGCATCATTCGCAAATTCAAGGCAAAGGGCACTGTTGAAACGCTACCTGGTCGTGGCAGAAAGAAGATGCTGACTTCGACTGCTGTGCGCTACCTGAAGCGTAGAGTGGAGAGAAGTCCCCGTGTGACTGCTGAGGAACTGAGAAAAGATTTGTCAGATGTGGGTACAGAAGTTTCAGCCCAGACAATAAGACGCACACTGCGTAATGAAGGCCTCCGTGCCAGAACTCCCAGGCGTACCCCCTTGCTGTCTCCAAAGAATAAGAAGAGTCGACTGCAGTATGCCAAAAGCCATGTGGACAAACCACAAAAGTTGTGGGATAGTGTTCTGTGGACTGATGAAACAAAATTAGAACTGTTTGGGCCCATGGATCAACGCTATGTTTGGAGGAGGAAGAACAAGGCCTATGATGAAAAGAACACCTTGCCTACTGTGAAGCATGGTGGAGGGTCAATCATGCTTTGGGGCTGTTTTGCTTCTGCAGGTACAGGGAAGCTTCAGCGTGTGCAAGGTACCATGAATTCTCTTCAGTACCAGGAGATATTGGATGGAAACGTGATGCAGTCCGTCACACACCTGAGGCTTGGGAGACGTTGGACCTTTCAACAGGACAATGATCCCAAGCATACCTCCAAGTCCACTAGAGCATGGTTGCAGAGGAAAGGCTGGAACATTTTGGAGTGGCCATCGCAGTCACCAGACTTAAATCCGATTGAGAACCTCTGGTGGGACTTAAAGAAAGCAGTTGCAGTGCGGAAGCCTAAGAATGTGACTGAACTGGAGGCCTTTGCCCATGAAGAATGGGCGAAGATACCCGTAGATCGCTGCAAGACACTTGTGTCAAGCTATGCTTCACGTTTAAAAGCTGTTATAACTGTAAAAGGATGCTGTACTAAGTACTAAGATTGAATGTCACTTGGGGGTTGAATAAAACTGATAATGCTGTGAGCACAGAAAAGACATTTGTGGTTATTTCATTATAACTGTTATGTTATATTTGTCTGACCTACAAGTGCCTCTTTAATGTAAATGTAAGCAAGATGACTGAATGATCAAAAGCAATGTCAAACTGGCCAAAACACTCAATTTCAGTGGGGGTTGAATAATTTTGGTCACAACTGTAGGTAGCATATAAACCTTATGGTCAAGAATCAGAAGAGCTGTGTCCACCAATGAACATAAGAAAAACACAATTTAATATACATTGTGATTTTGCAGTTAGCTCAACCACACAACAAAGTCATATGTTAAAGAATATGTAAAACCAAAATGTCATATTCCTGGTATGTGCCTACTGTACTGTGTACTTGTATCAAAACATATCCTGTTCTCTTGGTATTGCTTCTTTTGTGTGAAAAACCTTGCATCCCTGGCTGTCCCTCTGCTTTCCTATTAAAAACTGACCATGCAAAGCATGAGAGCACAGTGTGGTCAGTTTTCTGGCTGTACTGGAAGTTAATACAATGATCACGCTTGTGCTGACACACCCCATCCCCCATGCACAACCATTTCCTGGAAAAACCAGTGTACTGCTGTTTCTCCTCCCCCAGCTCTCCAAGCTCCTTATGCAGCTGAAAACAGAGAATATGTGATCACTTATAAAAAGGGGATAAAAGGTATTTATGTTTTTATATACAGTTCATTCCCAAATGTTTTGCTTTTCATTCTTATTTTAAGCTGAATTTTTTGTTTTACAAGGTGGTGGTTTACATATACTTTAAGGGTGACGTGGTATGCAAAACATAATTGGCATTTACAATGCTTTATGTGGAAAGATTTGTGATTACTGAGACAGTTTTTTTTTATTAAGGTATAACTCAAGGCAAAACACTTTTTTTTACTGTTTTAGATGTAGAGTGGAGAGAGATTAGAACACCTGTCAGGATTTTATTGCATTCTGTTTCCCTGTTAGAGAGATCCACCCTTTCAATACAGTATGTCCTTGTGACTGTTATCACCGAAAGTGAATGAAAATGTGAGTGGTTACCAAGACAGGAATAGGAGAATCTTCTGATGGGGACACTGCTATCTGGTGACTATTTGGAGGGATTTCCTCCCATGTCCTACTTTGGCTATGGGACGGGAAGTGAAGGGAAATCTCCTCAATAGGACACAGATGGCAATAAAACTGGCAGGGGCTATAATCCTCCTTAGTCTATCCAAAATAAGAAAATGATTTACCTTAAGTTCTACTTTAACACTAATGTTCCATAAAATGTTGATGAATCCTGAGACAATTAAAGTGGTCCTAAACGCTGAAGGTTTTTTTACTTTCATGCATTCTATGCATGAAGGTAAAAAACCTTCAGTGTGCAGCTCCCTCCTCAGCCCCCCTTAACACTTACCTGACCCTGATCTCAATCCAGCGATGTGAATCAGCTCTCCCTGGTTCTTCCTCCTCATTGGCTCAGACACAACCATTGGCTCACACTGCTGTCAATCACAGTGAGGAGGAAGCGGAGCCGAGCAGCGCTTTGTGTGTCCTATAGAAACACAGAGGCAGCTCGGAAGTGAGCATGCACGAGTGCCTCCAGAGCAAGCAGCTGGAGTCAGGAGTGCTGGTTTGGAACCGGAGAAGAGGAGGCTCAGGGCTGCAGGTAAGTATGACATACTTGTTATTTTTAAAACAAAATTTCTAGTATCACTTTAAAGAGCATATTTCCCCAATCACTAAAGCTGGCCACACACAATACAACAATAAATGACAGATTAGGGTAACCTCACAACATTGCAGCCATATAAAAGTAAGAGCTGTAGGTTGTAGTTTGTCTTGATTTGTTCATTCATTTTCGTGACTGAAAGCAAAAAGTGCCCTGTGTGTCAGTGCTAATCTACTTTAAATGTAAAAAACTGTTTGTTTACTTCTCACTATTCGCTATGATAATAAAAGGAAAATGTCTGATGATCACAATGTTTCTTCTTTTTCTTATTCTTAAATGTAGTCTTGCAGATACTGTAGCTATGTTTACACTTCTGAAACAGAAAAAATACTAACTATACTATTAACACTCCTCAATAATCTTTAGCTTATATTTACATAAATGTTTCTTAGCTAAATGTATTGGTTGTTGTGGTAGTATGCTCAGCTGTTACTTTATTATCAATTCAAAGCAAAAGTTCTAAAGGCAGAAAAGACACAGAAGTGGGGAATATAGGAATGGTAAACAGGACCCTAACCTAACTTTGCTGAAATGCTGTATCTGCCCTTAAGCACTATAGCAGAGTACCCATTTACTCACCATGTTAAAATGCAGGTGAAGGCCACTTTAACTCCATTTCACACAATTCCCTGCATTCCTGTTCCTGTGCCTAGGGAAGATACATTTCTGAGCTTCCTTTCTTCAGCAATTTAGAGAGGCCAGATGAGAGGCCCTAAATTGTAAAAAACAGTGTGCAGGTAGCCGAGCAGCAGCCTAATAATCCACAAATCCTCCAAAAGACCCAGTCAGTGTAGGGAGTACCTCCCAATTGCTACCTGGGTACTCAAGTTCCCTGGGGTAGCCCCCCATGTCCTCAGGCCTTGGATCCTTTAGCTGTATGCTTGTGTTGCCAGAACTACTCTAGTCTTCACTGCTGATATGAGGTTAATTGCATGCCTAGTAAACTGGTCCTGCTTGGACCAAGTAGTAATGACCTGGTCCTCACAGCATACCATGAGCACAGGCCCTCCCAAGGGAATTATCCTACTCTCCTTTATGTGAGGGGGTCCAGGAATTTTTTCTACTCACGTTTTGCGGGAAGGGCAGCCCATTATTTAATGAACGAGGATTGCACAAGTATGAACTTAGTTTTACATCAACGGGCCCCTCTTTGCCTCTTGGGCACAAGTTTAGTTTACCTCTATATAGGGGTTAGGAGAAAGAGGAATCTACACCAGGATTGTCCTTTAACAGTTTTCTCAAGCAACAGAAGCAAAGATTTTGACACGTTTAGTTTACTTCTATATAGGGGTTAGGAGAAAGAGGAATCTACACCAGGAATGTCCTTTAACAGTTTTTTCAAGCAACAGAAGCAAAGATTTTGACATACTTCAGCCAACCCTAGACAGTGGCTGCACTCATCTTAAGTTAGAAACAGTCCAGCATACTTGAGAGAAATTTGCATAAGAAGGGAATGAGAGACCCTCTGTTCACAGGAGGGAGGCCCCAGAGTCCAGTATCTCATAGCAGGGAGATGCAAGTAATCCAAAACCTTCATAACTTTCTTGCACTACTGTAGTGTTCCCCCCAAAGGGAAATATAAATGAAAAAGGCCCAGCTGTCTACATTTTGAATTGGTCCAGTTCACCCACGGAGAAAACCGGCAATTAATCTCTTTGTGGCAACAAACAAAGAAAGCTCTGTGCCATCCTAATATATCCTTGCCCAGAGTACCCCTCTTCTAACAAGGGCAGGGCTTGCACCTAAACCCAAGCAATTTCTAAGCTGAATTTCTTTCTCAAACTATGGTGGCATCTAGTGGTCAACCAGGGAGCTAGAACAGGCCACACCCATACCCTACTGCACAGCCATTTGTGTTCTAAACTGTTTATCTGAACTAGTGATTCTCAGCTAGACTCCCTGTTAAAGAAACCTAGAGACTATGTTATGCAGCCAAATTCTACCCTAATTAAGTTGTAAGAACATTTCTGTGACTAGTCCATGTCTGTGCAGCTTTCATAATCTGCTTTGGGTTATTCTGCAGTATATGCATACTAGTTGCCATTCTGCCCCTGTTTTGCATTATTGATTCTATTTTGCACTTGATTAGCAAGCTGCAAGTTACAGTTACTATGTGTCTGGTCATTCAGCTGATTACTAGTCCTGTAAGTAATGCACTTACCCATTACTGTAAGTACACAAGTAATTGGTCTAATTTTTTAACTGAACTCCTTAATTTGATATACTAAATGTGCCAATAATACATCTTAGCAAACACCTAATGTTTTATACACTTTGAACATAATATATCATGTATAATATATAATTCTGGTTACCTCTTGTACAGGTATACATCTATGTGGATGCTATCATTAATCACATGTGTGGCTCCGGCATGGGAGCAGGCACGCATTCGACTTGTGGCAGCTATTTCAATGCAGGTTCAAGAGATTTCCCTGCTGTTCCATATTCTGCCTTGGATTTCAATGATGGAAAGTGTAGGACTGGCAGCGGTGAAATTGAGAACTATAGTGATGCTTATCAGGTACAAAACCTGTAATTCATTCTTTCTATGTGTCTCCTTTTATATCTGCCTACTATCTATCTATCTATCTATCTATCTATCTATCTGCACGGAATGTATTATAACCATATGCACATCATCTTATATGGCACAGCAAAATTTATAAATGGCTATCAAATAATGAAATTATTTTCCCACACCTAGGTTAGAGACTGCAAACTTGTTGGCCTTGTGGACTTGGCTCTAGAAAAAGATTATGTACGTGGAAAGATTGCAGACTTTATGAATAATCTCATTAACATTGGAGTAGCTGGTTTTAGACTGGATGCTGCAAAACACATGTGGCCTGGAGATCTGAAAGCCATTTCAGACAGATTGACGAACCTCAACACCAGATGGTTCCCCAGTGGCGCAAGACCTTTCATTTTTCAAGAGGTAATCTCATGTATAACATCCCACAAAAAATCTTTTTTCATCCCCAAGTATTATGTGTGAACCTACATTGTACATAATATTACAGTGGGGTAGATTTAACATATTATAAATTTATATATTATACATAACATTTACTTATTATAAATGTTCTGTTTCCAGCCCAACAATGTTACAGTTACTAATCTGTGCCTTTTAAAGCAATCTGCTAAACTAAATTACAATTTATGGATTAATTAAAGTCTTTAAAGCACTTTTCTAAACACTGTTTGCATGAAGGCTGAGCATGTGAAGAAAAAAAAAAAATTATGGTATTATACTACCTTGCTTGTTCATTAGCAGTACCTTTTTTGGAAAATAAACTTAAAACGGAGCTCCACCCAAAAGGGGAAGTTCTGCTTTAAGGCCTCGTCCTCTTCTCCCCATTAAGGATTGGCACCTTTGAGGAGCGGGTACCTGATTTTGACAGGTACCTGCTCCCACTTCTACTGTGATCCTCCCCTCAGTCTTCTGGTACGCATAACAGATCCTAGAGGACTGCGGGACCATTCACAATGCACATTGCTGCTCACGCATGTGCAATGGGCACCTGGCTGTGAAGCTGCAAGCTGTGACAGCTGGGTGCCTACACTTAAGATACGGGCACTGTGGTCATAGGATGGCCGGTGGACAGGTGAGTGGCTGTTTTTTTTTAAATCAGTAGCAACAGTTTTTATAGCTGCTGACTTTTTTTTTTTCACTGGAGACTGGAGCTCTTCTTTAATGTTACAGTATTATGTTATGAGGGGTGTTCAAGTCAAACCGGGACTTTTGAGTTTATATAAAAAAAGAACAAATTTCAAGGAGTGGAAACTGGATTTATGTTTCAGCATTACCCCCTGCTACATTTATATGCTTATCCCAGCGTTTAACTACTGCCTGGAAAGCTTCAGCATAGAAAGATTTGTCAGTACACATGAACCACCCTAGGACAGCCTGCTTCACTTTGTCATCAGTGCTGAAATGCTGATTCATCTCTTGTGCAATTTCATAACAGCCATGAACCATCATGGCTGGGATCATCTCTGATGGATGTACGGCCACCATTGAAACATTTACACCATTCAAATGTCTTATTGCGGCTGAGCGTCTCATCACCATACTGTGCTTGAAGCCATATCAGTGGGTTTTATGCCGTAGTTCACAAGAAAATTAATTACCACATGCTGTTCCCTGCACACACTGCTGTCTGCATTCTTGATTAACGGTCTCTGGACTGGCGGCATGTGACACCGCCTATCAATATTAGGACACACTGGCCACTTACTATGCCACACTACATCCCTTTTAATATCTGTAAAATTAAAAGTCCCAATTTGACTTGAACGGTCCTTAGTCTGGCCTTATATGTCTGGCCACACAATTGATTCTTGTCAAAGGAGCCGGATTGAAAATTGTTGGCTGAGCAATGACTTCATCCAGTCATATGTAGTCACTGGTTTGGTATACAGCAGTCATGGGTCTTGCCAGCTGCTCAATACAATAGCTAGCAGGAGAGATTCCCTCATCCACACTGTTTAGCATGGATGGAGGTGTCTATTAAATTTTCCTAATCTATGCACATATGGCTAGTCTTACATACATGCACGAAAGAAGATTCATAGATTTATAAAGCGCCAATAGTTCACTCAGCGCTGTACATTACAAAGGGGGACAGAACATGTGACAGAACAATACCAATACAATGCAAAACATGAGGGGCCCTGCTCTTTCGAACTTACAATCTAGGAGGGAGGGGATAGTGGTACAGGAGGAGATAGCTGTGGAGGATGGAGTGGTAGGAAGAGTGGAGGAGGTCGGCAAGTTAGCAGGGGTGGGGTAGGCTTCCCTGAAGAGATGGGTTTTCAGGGTGCGCCTAAAGGAGAGGAGAGTAGGTGATAATCTGATGGGTTGTGGCAGGGAGTTCCAGAGGATGGGTGACACCCTGGAGAAGTCCTGGAGGCGGGCATGGGAGGAAGAGACCAGGGAACTAGAGAGAAGGAGGTCTTGTGAGGAGCGGAGTGTGCGTGCTGGGCGGTACTTGGATATTAGGTCAGTGATGTAGTTTGGGGCAGTATGGTGGACAGCTTTGTACGTCAGTGTTAGGGTTTTGAATTTGATCCTTTTTCCTTAAAAGGTCATAGTTGAGTAGATCTAAACAAAAGCTGTAAGGCTAGGTTCACATATGCAGGTTGTGTTTGAGCTGTTTCTGCATTGCATTTTGCATTGTGTTTTGCATTTTTGCACCTGGGTTTTTTATGCATTTTTGACGCATTGCTAAGCAGATTTAAATTGCAAAATGCATTAAAAAACTAGGCAAAAATGCATCAGAAATGCAACAAAACTCAATACATGCTTTCCTGCAGCATTTCCATTGAAGTCTATAGAACCAAAACCTTTTTAAAAAAGTTCCTGACCCTTTCCAAAATACGAACCAGGTGAAAACGCGGAGATGTGAACATTTCCTGTAGGAAATCACGTTAAATGGACTGTACTGCAAAACGCTGAGGAAAACGCTTGGGTGTGAACCTAGGGTAAGAGCTGATTCAAACATGTGCAGTGTGGATTGAAGCTCAGTTCTCACAGCTAACTGACACAGTAGTTGTTCAGTGTTCCTATGGCAGTCAATAGCCTGTAATCCGCAGCTCACTGCTCAGAAATCGTACATGACTCTTTTAAAACCGTACTGAATCTGCATTGAATCCGGACCACCAGTGCACCAGACATCTGTGAACAGACACCATAGAAAGCAATGTTATTTCACTTGTCATGCAGATTGCATGCGGTTCAAATCGCATCCAATCCACATGTATGTGAACCAGCGCTAAGAGGTAGTTGATGTGGGGTGCAAGACCCAAACACATGGGACATTCCAACCACTACAAATTGCACATATGATTTGAAAAAATCACTGAAAATGAATCAGTCTTTCACCCATGAGTTAATTTGAGAACCAGAATTTTGTTGATTGTAAAGTCGAAATGGGGAATGAATTGGCAGCTTCAATATAGTGAAAAATAAACAGAAAGCAGAAAAACACACAGCAACTGCAAGTGTGATCACCACGTTTTTTATTGCATTGTGATTGTTCTATCAAATCCCCACATGTAAGGCCAGCTTTACAAGCAATGACAAAGACCAAACTGTACTGGAGGAAAATGCAAACAATAGACAAGTGACTTTACACTTTGCCAAGCGAGTTTTTAAACAAAAAGATGTATGTTTACCCAGCACTACAGAGCCACCTGTTATATAACACATACCACCTCTGATGTTCTCATAGCTGGTATACTTTAAATATGCATGCTCTTATTAATACCTGACCCCAACAACCATGCATCTTGTAGAGAAGTAGACTATACTCTACCTATCACCTCTTTATGCCAATATATGCCAATATATGATTCTTTAACATAGCTGTATTTGCCCCATGATGCTGCAAGAAGATCATACTGTATATAATATGTTATTTCAGGTAATTGATCTTGGAGGTGAGGCCATTTCTGTCAATGAGTACTTTGGGATTGGCCGTGTCACTGAATTTAAATATGGAGCCAAACTTGGTACAGTCATCCGCAAGTGGAATGGAGAAAAGATGGCATATTTAAAGTAAGAAACTAAAGGACATTTAAATTTTTTGGTTAATAAGTTGAGTAAACATTTATATTACTTTGTTGTTACATTCAAGTCAAAGCAGTGGAAAGAAGTAGAAAATTAATGGACAGGTCATGCATCAACCATTCTTTCTCAAATATCTTCACAAAAGAGGAAACAAGCCAAAATAAAATTCAATTTCTATACAACTGTCTTACCTTGCTGTCTTTTAATTTTTTGTTGTTCTTTGTTTCTGCCTTTATCTTTGATCTTTCTATTATCTTATTAATTATCTTGGCAAATTAGTAAATTAATAAATGTAGCATCCCCCTGGTCCCCTACAGACAGGTTAACACCTCCAGAGACAGGGAAGGAGCCAGCATTTACCCCAGGGCTGAGTCCATGGCAATAATGGCAAATCTTAAACAGAAATTGGATGCCAGTCACATTTTGTCTTTTTCAGAATTTTAATGTAGAACTGAGGAGGAGGTAGAGGGAGTGCGGGGTTAAGGGTCCAAGATAACACATTAGATCACTCACAGACTCCAGAACAAAGTCCAGCTTCACAGACAAGACCTTTAAGCCAACCCGACAACACTGCAAGCTCATTTCCAGATTACAATGAGTCCTTCAAGCAAGTCACCAGGCCCTTCTGAGAAACCAACCTTCTTTCTGGCCCTCTCTAGCAACACGACTCTCCTGGATCCTCTCACCTTGGCATAGCTTCCTCCACAGCAAGCAGGACAGTGTCAGGACCACCTCAGAGTATGTAGGCCCCAAATAGGCTTCTGGGATTAATCACAATGTGCTCTCTCTAACAGCACCTCCCTAGGCCTCAGCCTCGAGGAAGAGAGAGAGCACATGGACTCCCCCAGATATTTATATCCTCCTTCAGCATGCATCAGTGACCATGAACCTCCTACTGAGCTGTGTGAAGGAAATATAACTATACTTAACTCAGCCTGTTTGTGAAGTCTCATACTATGACCTGCAGTATCAGTGACAGCTACAGGCAACAGTGAGAAATTCACAATCCAACTGATCTTAGGGAAAAAACAACAATTAGGAATTGTACAATCAGTCTGAGCTGCCTACAGTCCAGCCAAAAACTAAAATTACATAGTAGCCCCAGTTCAGGGTTGGGGGTTACATAAAAAATGTATTATGCAAGGACACGTCATGGTCTCTAGACGGGCCTAAAACCCCAAATAAATCTATAACAAAGTTTTTATAAGAAAATTTCAATAGGTACTTTTTATTTTTTAATATTGATTTGGTGTTCTTCATAACTAATGATTAATTAAGGTCTGCTTTAAATTTGGTACTATTTAGAAGAAGTAATTTCAGTCTGTGCTTTATTTTTTGTTTCTATCTTGTTTTATGACATACTGTATCATTAGTATAGAATATAGCTTTTGTTTTGGAATTATGCCAGTAACCAGACGTGCTGAAAAGCTTTTCTAAAAGCTTGTATTTTTGGTAAAAATATCAATAAGAATCAATGTCTTAAATCATTTTTCTAAAATGCTGTTCATTATTGTCCCTCTGTAGGAATTGGGGAGAAGGTTGGGGCTTTATGCCAAATGACAGAGCCTTGGTCTTTGTTGACAACCATGACAACCAGAGAGGACACGGTGCTGGTGGAGCTTCTATTCTTACCTTCTGGGATGCTCGGTAGAATTGATAAGTAACCAAAGAATGTTTTTGTGTTTAAAGGAGTTGTATGTGTGTGTTTATAAATATATGGGTTTTCCTAAGGTGCTGATTATGCCAATAATGCCAATCATGCCAATCATTCAGCAGGCAAAAGAATAATGGTAACAAGCTGTGATTGGGACAGGTAGCAGTTAGCAAAATCCATCCACAGGTCCAGGGTGACATTATTCAGGCACAGTCATAACCCAGCAAAGGTTTTATTTACAAAATAAGATTGCTGAGTTGACACAAGAAGCTCGTATACTGTTCTATTGCACTTGGCTACCCAACTCCCCAAATATAGCAATCTAGTGTACTAGGTTTATAAACTAACTACAGCAAGAGGGTTGGCAAATGTCTACCATGCTTCACTGCTACCTTTTCAAATGTCTATTGGCATCAGTCTGATCTTTTCAGAGAAAGGGACCTAAATGGACCAAAAAAACAGTGGGCTTCCTGCATAACAACTACCTCATCTCCAGTTATATGCAACTTAACCTAATAGGGGAAAAAGGGCAGGTGTGTTGGATAATCCCTGTCCCATCAAACCAGTACAGGGTCCTTTGAACCACTTATCGGTAAAAGCTAAGCAAAAAAAGTAAAATATTTTTTTCAAACAAATAAACAAAAACGTGGTGACCTAACCCCTCATCAAAATAAAAGTAGTAATGCAATCTCATCAAAGATTCAACAATGTGCTTGTGTTACGGATCCACTCTCTGCTCACCTTAAGATTTGACCTACAAATTATAATATGACCAACAAAAGAACCCTCAAAGTGATTCAGTAGTGCAAAAAATAAATACGTGAATAAATAAATAAATGAATAAGTGATCACTCAGCATGAGTGCAAAATAAAAAGTCCATAAAATGTCTCTTCCACCAAATCTTGTAATTCCCTAAAAGAAATCATAATGTGCAAAAGGATGGCATTCCCCATTTTGGGTATGAACTCACTGAATAGCCATGTCCCTCATTCTCATGGTTGGCTGGATTTGCTTATTAAAAAAAACAAAGTGGGAAGGAAGTCAACCAGTATCGATATTGTTTCACCCCTCTCTGTTTATCCTCCAATATCCATGTCTGTCATTCCCATGATCGACTGACACCACTCCGCAATTTAACAGATTCCTAATAATGAGGAACTTATGACAACATAGATAACACTCTCCTCCTTAATCTTTCTTTTTCCTAACCAATATACAACTGTCACGATACCCAGCTCTTTCCCAGCCTGTCTGCAGAAATCCACAGAGCAACGCCACTGCCAGGTCTGCAGCACTCAGAAACTCCTCCTGCTTATGTGTTCCTGCAGACAAACTGGGAAAGAGCTGGGTCATGTGACAGCTGTATATCGCCTAGGCTCCTGTGATGCCACACACACAGACTTAATGCATTTTTTTTGCTTTGCCATTACTTAAAGAACATTTGGACTCTACTTGTACATACACTGACTCAAAAGTTTACAGATCACCATATAACAAAAGATCCAGGTTTCTTCCTCCTCCGCCATAATGATTTCCCCCTCAAATCCTACGAAAACTATGTTGTAATTCCCCTGGTCAATGTGACCCACTCCTGCATTCAAGCCTTGTGGAAATTTCCCTCACTGCACACTATACGACAATGGTTCAGCTGAAATGAAGATATTAATCATATGGAGGAAATAACTAGCCCTCTGAAGGGGACAACATTTTGCACTACATGGTTTTACTGGTTGGAGTTCTTCCCTATTAAAGAATATAAACAAATACTAGCAGGCTCATTTCCTACTCCCCCTAGGAACCCACAGCTGTTCCCTATCCACTATTTTCTTTATCTCCTGACCCTGGCTGTACATGACCTTGGTGCAACCTCATCTGGTGCGTCCTTCCTTCTGTTCTTTCCCCTTCTCTTTTAACCCAGTCCAAACTGATAACCTGACTGTTATAGGCCATTATTTATCACCCATGCTTAGTTACTCTTTGTTCCCATGAGATATTGCTGTATTATTTCTATACTATGCCATGAATTTCTATGTTCTGTGACTTATCACAATGCCTTTAACCACTTGCCTACCAGGCACTTATACCCCCTTATTTACCAGGCCAATTTTCAGCTTTCAGCGCTGCCACACTTTGATTGACATTTGCGCGGTCATGCAACATTGTACCCATATGAAATTTTGATCATTTTTTTCTCACAAATAGAGCTTTCTTTTGGTGGTATTTAATCGCCACTGGGCGCTTTACTTTTTGCTCTATAAATAAAAAAAGTGCAAAAAATTAGAAAAAAAAAAGTTTCTTTGTTTCTATTATAAAATTTTTTAAACAGGTATTTTTTCTCCTTCACTGATGTGCGTTGATGAGGCAGCACTGATGGGCACTGATAGGCGGCACTGATGTGCACTGATAGGCAGCACTAAAGGGCACTGATAGGCATTACTAATGAGGTGGCACGGATATGCGGCACTGATAGACAGCACTAATGAGGTGTCACGGATAGGCGGCACTAATAGGCGGCACTGATAGGTGACACTGATGATGGGTACTGATAGACGGCACTGACTGGCATCACTGCTGGGCACTGACTGGCGGCACTGACTGGCACAACCCCTGGGCACTGACTGGTGGCACTGACTGGCAGCACTGCTGGGCTGCACTGGTGGGTGGCACTGGTGGGCAGCACTGGTGGGTGGGCTGCACTGGTGGGTGGCACTGGTGGGCACAGGTGTGTGGGCACAGGTGGGTGGCACTGCTGGGCACAGGTAGGTGGCACTTCTGGGCACAGGTGTGTGACACTGCAGAGTGGCACAGGTGGGTGCACTGCTGGGCACAGGTGGGTGATCTGCTGGGCACAGGTGGGCGGAGCTAGTGGGCGCACTGCTGGGCACAGGTGGGCGGAACTTGCGGGTGGCACTGCTGGGCACCGATCATCAGTGCCCTGATGATCAGTGACGATCCCCGCTCTGACAACTGCCGGTTCTCGGCAGTACTTTCCTCACGATCTGACAGCGTGAGGAAAGTGCAGCCGAGAACCGGCACTTGCATTTCCCTCTGATCATCGTGTCATTGGACACCGCTGATCACGTGGTAAAAGGCCGCTGTGATTGGACTTTTACAACATCACGTGATCAGCTGTGTCCGTAGGACACAGCGATCACGGAGATCGCCGGGTGCGCGCAGGGGAGCGCAGGAGAGCGCGTTCTGGGAGGACGTCATATGACGTCCACTCAGAACTGGCCGGCCGCAGTGCAGCCGTCATTCGGCTATCTGCGGTCGGCAGGTAGTTAAAGACTGAGATTGTGCTCTGCAGTCACTTTTGCAGCAGTTGTTTTTTTATTCTGGGTCACAATTCTACACAACGTTTTTTTGTCTGTTTCGGTCAGTTGACCATGTCATCCAAGCTTATGCTTATCGGACGACCTTTTCCCGGAAACTGTATATACCTTTATAACCTTTGATACTGTAGCGCTCACCCCTGCAGGAGCCACTTCTGTCCTTACTTCAGTGATGAACCATATATATTGGATCCACAGCACACCAGTACACCTTGTGGGAAGTTTTATAGCAGGTTTAATAAGACAGGTAAAACTCTGTAAAAAGACTGCAAATTAACTGAAAAAATAGTTAAATGCACTGAATACACAAACCTTCTAGAATTGGCACAGTAACATCAATAAACACAATATTAATGTATATACATATATAACGGTATAGCTATAGATCAGTATTAACCCCCTGCAACTATAGCAGCAATATGTCCCCAGCTAAACTGACGTCTCTTTAGGCTCAGTCCCAAATACACTTATATACTGTAGGATTGTAGCACTGTGCGAGTCTATGTGTTGCACAGGCCTGTATTAGTGAATCGTTGGAGCGCTCTTAAGGACTGACATGTCACTGGTTAGCAGTTGCTCACCTCATCCAAGAAAAAAAGTCTCCAGGGGTTAACTCCTTGAAGGGATGATGAATGGGGCTCTCTCTTTCTCTCTGACTAGTGTTTTCTGTTGTCAAGTGCCTCACCTGGGATGGTCACACGCCTCCTCTGCAATTTCCAACACTCTGACCTCTCTCTGTGGTGGGAGATGTCGTTGCTGTCGGTAACTGCAATGCTAGTGACTAGTAACAATGATCACAATTGCTGCTGACTTCATTTGCTGTAGATAACCATTGTCCTTAGCAACTGCTGTTGATCTGGAAACAGTGTCAGTGTACTTCAACAGTAGGGGCTGCACACTCCCACATGTCCTCTCCAAAGGCATACGTGGCTCCTCCCTTCCTTCCTGCAAAGCATCCTAGTCCTGTAGTCCTGTGCAGCATAAAGTTACATGAAACTGCAACTCCCACAAACACTCCAGAAGTGTTGAGAGCTGAGCCATTCAAGCCCTTTCTGACAGCATGCAATTTTAAAAGGGAAACAGTTCTTTAAAAGGGAAACAGCAATGGCCCCTCTACTGTATCTCGTGACACAGCAAATAAATTGGCAATTTCAGTCACAGAGGCACCAGTTAAGTGAGCACCAACAATTTGCTCTCTTTGAAGCTCAGTAGCTCTGACATGACTCATCACACAGCAGAAGCAAAAGAATGCTACATCACTTCTGCTTTCAACAAGAAACATCTCACTTTCACACTTGCGAATCATGCCGAGTTTCCAATTTTTTGTCTATCTCCTGAACTTTACTCTTTTACTCCAGGCTTTGTTCGAAAGGTAAATCTTTGTAACAGTTTTGTGGGAAGTTTGGATTTCTTGTTGGATATTCTACAATGTGGTTCTTATATATAGTATAGTGTTGATATTTGCAACCATTGTGAAATTTATTCTTAAATAAAGAATGCATAAAAAAATTGAGGGTGATCTTCAGCAATGGGAGTGGAAATGCGAAAGCATGCAAGGATCAAAGATTCTGACTTAAAGTGGAGCTCCACCCAAAAGGGGAAGTTCCACTTTAAAGACTGGACCCACGCTCCCCATTAAGGATTGGCACCTTTGGGGAGCGGGGGGAGAGTGGGTACCCAAAATGAACAGGTACCCGCTCTCACTTCCATTGCGATTGCCTAGGTGATTGGAAGCTGACGTTGTCCTTCTGCCCTCTCTCCCTGTAGTCTTCTGGGACACGTGACAGGTCCCAGAAGATTACGGGGCCATTCAGGAGGCACAGCACTACTCACGCATGCGCAGTGGGCACCGGGCTGGGAAGCCGCAAGCTGTCACAGCGGGGTGCCCACACTGAAGATGCCGGCGCCTGGAATAAAGGATGTCTGGTGAAACAGGCTGCGGGGAGGACACTGAGGGATCGTGGGACAAGTGAGTGGCTGTTTTTTAAAAGTCAGCAGTTTCAGTTTTTGTAGCTGCTGACTTTTATTTTTCTCCTCTTTAAGAAACATAATTGTTTCCTTGCCAGAATTCTTGCTAAAGTGATACCAGTACATATGTATGGCTCTCCCGAATATTTGAGGCACATATTTTTTCTTTAATTTAACAAAATGACTATACAGGATTGATTATACAACTGTAAACACACATGTAGGCTAATGCAAAAAGCAGCTGTACAGATTGATCAGCAAAAATAAAGAAATGATCTACTGATTTGTCCTACCCACTTGCCATCCGCCCTATAGTAGAAATACTGCTGCAGGGTGGCACAGCTGCGAAAATCACGTATATATACGTGATTTGCATTTCTGGGTAGGGGGTGGACATGACGCCCTACCCCCGCCGCTATTGTCTGATGGGGATGTCAACCACCGAGTCCCTGCCAGCCAGGACTGATCATTGGCAGGGCTGAAAGGGGAGAGATCTGTGTGTAAACAACACAGATCTCTCTCCTGTCAGCATGGACATGCTGCTTTGTATCTCTCTGCACAGCAGCATGTCTCCCAAGTAGAACACCCACAGCACACTGTTATCCCTTTGATTGCCGCAGATGTTAACCCCTTCCTGCCCAGTGTCATTAGTACAGTGTCAGTGTTTTTTATTAGCACTGATCACTGTATTAGTGTCACTGGGGATGTCAGTGGCAGTTAGTCAGTTCCCCTCAGTGTCAGAATGCCCACCGCAGTCTCGCAGTTCCGCTATAAGTCACTGATCATTACTACTATAGAAAAAAAAAATTCTAGTATATATACCACCATTTGTAGATGCTATAACTTTCACGTAAACCAATTAATTTACATTTATTGGGATTTATTTAGCAAAGACATGTAGCAGAATACAGTGAAGGAAATAAGTATGAGTTTGGAATCTGATTGTTTGATTGCTCCTGTGGACAGGTATCTTTTATACAGGTAACAAAATGAGATTAGCAGCACTCCCTTTAAGAGACTGCTTCTAATCTTAGCTTGTTACCGGTATGAAAGACACCTGGTAGCCAGAAATCCTGCTGAACGCTAGGGGATCAAATACTTATTTCCCTCATGAACATGCAAATCAGTGCATAATTTGTCAGACATGAATTTCTTTTGAATTTTTTGTTGCTATTCTGTCTCTCAGGGTTACAATACACCTACCATTCGATTTTTAGACTGATCATTTCTTTGTGAGTGGGAAAACATTCAAAATCAGCAGGGGATCAAATACTTATTTCCTTCACTGTACATTTTGGCCTAAATTTATGAGGAAATTTGATTTTTTAAATGTTTTAATGTTTTATAGCAAAAAGTAAAAAATATTGTTTTTTTTTTTTTCAAAATTGTGGGTCTTTTTTTGTTTATAGCGCAAAAAATAAAAACTGCAGAGGTGATCAAATACCACCAAAAGAAAGCTGTATTAGTGGCGGAAAAATTACATAAATATCATTTATGTACAGTGTTACATGACCGTGCAATTGTAAGCTAAAGTAACGCAGCACCATATTGCAAATGGCCTGGTCAGGAGGGGGGGGGGGGTAAATCCTCTGGAGGGCAAGTGGTTAAAAAATTTACAGCAGAGTGTTCTACTACATGAACCAAATGAAATGCAAAATATCTGATAATGTGATATACAGTATAATGTGATATATATGAGTATATAAAACAGGCTGCACTATGGCCAAATAATACAGTCTCATGGGCGGACTGACCATTGGGGAACTTGGGCACCACCCGAGGGCCCGGGGTCAGTAGGGGGCCCCATGAGATGTCCTTGGTACCTTTCATAGGTTTTTTTGGGTGTGGTTTGAGTGTGGACGAGGACACAGGGGCCCCATGATCCCCTATTGCCCAGGGACCCCATGAGTTGTCAGTCCGCCCCTGTACAGTCTATATAAAAGTGGTGATAGTGCAAGATCCTCTATAAATTACCAAAAAACAGTACCTCATTGAGTTTTTGTCTTATAATTTTTAATTCCAGTCCTTACAAGATGGCTCTTGGCTTCATGCTGGCTCATCCTTATGGCTTTACACGTATCATGTCCAGCTTCAGATGGTCAAGGAACTGGGTGAATGGCAAAGTAAGATACACTACCTTTCACACAATAGATGAGGACTGCAATTATTATCATGTGATATCAATTAAAACAGTATAAAACATTTTCAAATTTTCACTTTGCTGACAGGATGAAAATGACTGGATTGGACCTCCAAGTTACTCTGATGGCTCTACCAAGCCAGTTACTATCAATGCAGACACCACCTGTGGCAATGACTGGGTTTGTGAGCACAGATGGCGCCAGATTAAGTGAGTATTGTGTCATTACCTCAAATTGAAGCTAAATGAAGAATATCCTTTTTCTGGCTACTATGTATCATAACCATGACGTTTGGGCCCAACAAACAAACTATATCAATGTTTAATAAGATATTGCTTGTCAATTATTAAAAAAACAGATCGATCTGTATATATTATACCAATATTATTGCTTATAGCGGAACTTCAGGTGCAAACTCTGGACAGGTGTGGTGGACTGTAAATAGCAGTTGGACTGTAAATAGAAGGGATCCTTGTCATTGTCCACATCTCCTTTCCCCTTGTTAATTTACAGAATGTCTTGGAATGTGTGAACCGAAAACAAGATATTCTGTGAATAGACAAGGGGAGAGGAGGGGCAGATACATAGTAGGATCACTTCCGTGTATGAGAGACTGAAGTAGAGTGAACACTCTATACAAATGTATAAATTAACTGTGAAAACAAAACCCCTTTTATTTACAGTCTAATACACCTACCCAGAGGTAAGTTTTTTTGCAGTTAAGAATTTATAAATGTGTTTGTGTCTGGAGTTCTGATTTAAAAAGAACCAGCTGCTTTGCTCTACATTCTTTGAAATTTTACAAAATTGTCTACCAATTGCACTGAAAGAAATCAATAAATATCTAGTTTGATTTCCACATTTTTTTCTGTGTCCTTATACTTTTTATTTATTTATTACTCTGTCCAGGTGTTTACATCTGAGAAATTAAGAAAAATCAAATGGGAGCAAAATTTTTTAGACTATTTTCTCTCCAGATTGAATGTTATTATTTATATAAAATGGAGTGAATCTCAAAAATACCACATAATGGGCACTAGGTGGAACAGAAAATGATTGCAAATACATACTTATTAGTTTTAACACCATCTAGTGGCCACAATGCAGTATTTTCCTGATTCACTCTGTTCATTGTGAATAAAAAAATTTGACCTGGAGAGAAAATCGCCTAAAAACATTTGATTTTGCTCCCATTCATACAAAAAGAATGAACACGCAGTTTCACGGGATGAATAGCTCTGCAATTTTTTTTATAAATATACCCCTTAAAATGTTTCACTAGGCAAAACTTTTTTTTTAAGATAGATTGGGGAAGGGATAAACCTTCTGTCACATTTTTTAAATTACCCCATTGGGGAGATTCACAATTCTTTTCATATCATACCATAGTGACTGAGAAATAAAGTGATGGAAAATCCAAAACTCAAAAAAAAAGTACAATCAAGATGCCATTGTATTATGACAGTGGGACTCTCCTGCTGTCAGAATGCACTGAGCTATGGGCCGCTGATTGACAAACGTTTTACAACATTCTTATTCGACAGAAGTTGATCGTTACATCGACTTCTGTTGAGGGGGAACAGCCATACATGGATTGACATTTGGCAGATCCCTGCTGAAATGGCCAAATTTCAAACCATCTATGGCCAGTTTAAGATGATAATTTCCCATACTTTGGGAAGTTTTTACAAATTTTTTGCTGCTTCTCTGGGAAATGTTTGGCAGAAAGGATCAACATTTCAGTGATACCCTTTATTGGCTAACTAAAGTGGAACTACTATAGTCAGAAAATTATATCCTGACAGATCAGTTCAGGCTGGCAAGTATAGCTATTAAACATTAAAGAAAAGGGCCTATCCTGTTTAAAATTCATTAAGGCACTGTCTGGCCCTGCTCTGCATATGCTCATTTGCTCTCTTTTCTCAGCGCTGTGCCTAAAATCAGAACCACTAGAGGGTGATCATCTTTAACATTTACTGTTGTCATGGGGGGAAGAAAGCAAAAGGAATGACATAGACTGTGCTGAAAGAACACAGATTAGGGAGGGAGAAAAGAAAAGAAGGAGAGGTGACAGGGCAAACTCTACTCAGACACAAGGGCAAACTTATAAAGATAGTCTCTTACTGTATTTTATCTCTCTGATATTCTCTCCTTTCTCCCTTGGCAACCTAAGAACTTCAACACTGTAAAGCTTCTATCAGCCTTCCTCTCTAACTGAGCAAAGAGATACAATCAAGGCTAGAAATGTACATGTATTATATACAGAAAGTGAAATATAGTTTTTGAGACCAATGAGATGGTGAGAGTTTCCACTAAGGAAGTAACTGCTATGGTCTTCAATAAAATGGCAGCCTCCGGAAAAATCAAACAGGAGCAATGCTGGAGGCAATTTAAAGCACACACTAATTTTGGTAGCATAATTATTAATGTGGAATGCATGTTCTTTTGTTAAAGAACATTAATTGCTATCAAACTGTTATGGGTAAAGTTCCACTTTAAGTTTTTAGAATTGCAAGCTCTGGGGATAACTTAAATCCCTCTGACAGGCTTTATAATTTTCTGGAAAAAATATACACAGAGTCAAAAGGAGGATGTCGTTATTCAGTTGGGTAGTTTCATTAGATAGTTCTTTAGCATCAGTAAAGTGCAGTACATTGTAGCCATAGTACATTTTAGTTCCGTGTTAGCCATCAATAAATACAGAAAGTTTAAAATGTCATGTTTCATGCACCAGACTGTCTGTAATGTGAACTCAAGCTATATGCAGACCTCTGGGATAGGTGTATAGACAGTGAACCAAATAACAGAGCAGGGGTAATCATTTTGAAAAAACCTGAATCATAACTGAAACTATTGCCATGGTACCAAAGAAGAAACGTGACTTTTACTGAAATTTATAGAAAATCATAGTTTACTGAGAAGAGGATTTCTGATAACATCAAATTACAAAATTGCTATTGATTTAATTTTATGCCTTATGCATTGCATTTATGTGGATTTCCATTGTGTTCTCTGGTTTACCTCCAACAGCCAAAAAGTATACTGGTGGATTATAATTATTATACAGGATTTATATAGCGCCAACAGTGTGCGTAGCACTTTACAATATAAGGGAGACAGTACAATTACAATACTTTCAGTACAGAAAGAATGTGAGGGCCCTGCTTGTGGAGCTTACAATCTAAAGGAAGGGGGAGGTGATACAAAAGGTGATAACTGAGGGGGATGATCTAGTGGAGGTGATTCAAGTACAGTTCTTAGGTGGAGTTGGGGTAGGCTTCCCTGAACAAGTGTGTTTTCAAAGATTGCCTAAAGGCAGACAGGGTGGGGGCTGACCGGACATGTTGTGGTAGGATGGGAGAGGCTCTGGAGAAGTCCTGGAGGTGAGCGTGGGAGGAGGTTGATGAGGGAGCTAGGGAGGAGGATATCATGGGAGGAGTGGAGTGGTCGATTTGAGCAGTATCTGTGGATGAGGTTGGCGATGTAGTATTTTGAATTTTATACGTTGGGTTATTGGAAGTCAGTGAAGGGATTGGCAGAGAGGGGCAGCAGTCGCTGATCAGCTTGTAAGGTGTATGAGTCTAGCAGCAGCATTTATAATAGATTGAAGGGGGGATAGCCTGTGTAACGGTAGACCAGTGAGGAGGGAGTTGCAGTAATCAAGGCGGGATATAACCAAGGCGTGGATAAGTTGTTTTGTGGTGTCATTGGTCATGAAGGGGCAAATTTTGGAAATGTTCCGGAGGTTGAGGCGGCAGGATTTAGCCATTGAGTGGATGTGTGGCCCAAACGAGAGGTCAGAGTCTAGGATTACGCCTAACACCCTGGCATGAGGGGAAGGACCAATGGTTGTGCTGTTGATCTTAATGGTAAAGTCATGATTGGGGGATTGGGGAGGAGGAAATATTACAAGCTCAGTTTTTGAAAGATTGAGTTTAAGGTAGTGATGTGACATCCATGCTGATATGTCGCTTAGTAGATTTGTGATACATGAGGAGATTGAGGGGGTGAGCTGGGGAGTGGAGAGATAGATCTGGGTGTCATCAGCATAGAGGTGGTATTGGAAACCATGGGAGGTTATCAGTTGGCCCAGGGAGGAGGTATAGAGAGAGAAAAGGAAAGGCCCAAGAACAGAACTTTGGGGTACCCCAACAGAACGAGGAAGCAGAGCGGAGGAGGAATAGTTGTATGTGACACTGAAAGTGCGCTGAGAAAGGTAAGAGGAGAACCAGGAGAGAGCAGAGTCACTGAGGCCGATAAAGTGGAGTTTACTGAGGAGGAGCGGGTGATCGACTTTGTCAAAGGCAGCGGAAAGGTTAAGGAGTATGAGTATGGAGTAATGGCCGTTGGTTTTAGCAGTTAGTAGGTTGTTAGTGAGTTTTAGTAGGGCAGTTTATGTGGAATGTTGTGGGTGGAAGCCAGACTGTCGGGGATCAAGAAGGTTGTTGTCGGTGAGGTAGCAGTTCATACGGTTGTGAACAAGGCGCTCGAGAAGCTTGGAGGCAAACGGGAGCAGGGAGATGAATCTTAGGTTATTCAAACAGGTGGGGTCCAGCGAGGGTTTTTTGAGGATGGGGGTAACCAGTGCATGTTTGAGTGGGGAAGGAAAGGTGCCCATGGAAAGTGAGAGGTTGAAGATGTGGATTAGAGAGTTTAGGATAGAGCAGGAAGGAGGCTGCAACAGTCGTGAGGGGACAGGATCCAGGGGACAGGTGTAAAAGTGGGCCTTGGAAAGGAGTTCAGTAACTTCCTTGGTGGTAAGAGTCAAAGGAGGAGAGTGTAGAGTTTGGTGTTGGGCCTGGTATGTTGGTTAGAGGAGGAAGCTTGATACTGGAGATCTCGTCACGAATTGTGTCGATCTTCTTCTTGAAGTGACTGGCAATCTCCTGTGCAGTAAGTAAGTTGGTGGGTGGAGGCAGTGGGGGGTGGAGTAAGGAATTAAGGGTAGAGAAGAGTTGACGAGGATTGGATGAGAGGGTCTTGATGAGAGTGTTATAGTAGGTTTGCTTAGCAGCGTGGAGGCTGGAGTTGTATTTAAGAAGAGCGGATTTATAGAGGGTAAGGTCTTTCAGGGATTTAGTTTTACGCCATACTCGCTCAAGAGTGCGGCTGCGTCTCTTGAGACTTCTGGTGTCATCAGTTTGCCAGGGTTGTGACAGGCGAGACCTGGTTCTGCGTGTAGAAAGAGGAGCAACAGCGTCCAGGGAGGATGATAGATAGTTGTTGTAGGCAGATGTGGCCAGCTCTGGGCAGGACAGGGGTGAAATTTCATCATAGATGCGCTCAGTAGTGGAGTGGAGAAGGCCAGGGCTGAGGTGATGGAGGTTTCTACAGGTAACGGTTTGCTGGTTGGAGGCATGAGAGGTAGGAGGCAGGGAGAGTGTGAAGCTGATAAAGTTGTGATCAGAGAGATGAAAAGGGGTGTTAAAAAGGCTACAGGGAGTGCATAGGTGGGTGAATACATTGTCAAGGGTATTGCCATAGGAGTGGGTGGTGGATTGTTACCATTGTGTTAGGTGTTAACTGTATTTCACCCAACCTGGTCATTTTGTACATATGTACAGTGCAAGGACAACGTCATCCAGTGCCCAGGGCAAAGATGCCAAAATACACCCCTCCTGTGCCCTCCCTTCCCGTTCATGATGTGCAAGCTTAATTGATCCTATGCCCAGTAGTCACTCATTTGTGAAAATCACTGTGGAGCTCTTGATCTGTCAGCCAGGTTTTGCTTTGACCTGGAAGTGCACAATTTTAACACTAGGCACATGCTTCTGTTAATGTTTCTGTATATTTTAAATGTTTTCTATTTACAACAATTTGTGAAGGTAGATTTACACTAGGTGCAGTAGGACTGGGTTGGACGACTATTGCTGTGCAGTCCCACCACAAGTCTATGTAAAATGCCTTGCCTCCTATCTGGCAGATTCACATCACTATGTTGTGGTGGTGTACGATGAAAAAAAGTACTGCATTCACTACTTTTTTCAGCACAGTGCGAGGCAATCTACTACCTTGCATATTGCTGCATCCAGTAGAACTTAATAAAATGCCATTGTGTGACATTTCAATAAAGTAAAAAAAAAGTGAACAGTGTGATTAGCTGCAATTGGCACATTGCCACTGCTGTTATCCCACTGCACACCAACCTCTGCGTTCAAATGCAGCCCCTGAATGTACCCTGAAGGTCATTATTTTATGTTTCTATTTTTATTATAACATTTTTTTACATTTATGAATGAATTTTTGCTTGTTAGCAAATCCCTTTGAAGATCTGATCTCTGAAGAGACTTCAGTGGTCAGTCATCATTGTTCTCAAATCAGCTTTACACATTCATATTAAATGGCTTTGTTTACCTTTAAACCCATTCATACATAATCAACTGGGCTGAAGGTATTCAAAGCCATTTTTAGAAGCTGATGTCAGATCTGTGCAGCACTTGGGACAGTGCACTGAAAGATCAGGATTTTTCAGGGTTTACTTACCAACCCCACCTGCAATTTCTGCTGCCAGTGTTGGAAGGAGGTAAGCAGAAGAAATATGAGGGTGGTGGGGGTGGTAAACAAAACCAGCAGAGTCCAAGCTGTCAGTGCACCTGTATGCTAAAGCCATTAGCTGTGTTTACAGGATACAGGAACACTGCACTGACAGGAAGGAGGAGCTTGAGGGAGAGAGATGACAGACCCACCTCCTCCCCGCTCTCTCCTCCACTCCTGCCTCTCTCCTTCTGCCCTGGCTCTCCTGGACACTTCTGCACTCAGCTGCAGGCTGTGTTCTCTCTCCCCCTCCTCCTTCCTACTAGTGCAGCTCCTACATTCCTGTGGGCATTACTGTTGGCTTGTTAATACAGGAGTGCTGCACTGGCAGGAAGGAGAAGGGCTCAGAGAAGTAGTAATGCCGCTGTCACTACTCCTATCAGCCTTGTAGCAGAAGGAAGCTGCCTTCATCATCTTTACAGTAAATCACTGTGCCCAGGGCAGCCACCATTCCCTTTTCCCTGTCCTGTGTATGTGTGTAAGACTGCCTTTCGCAGGCTGAGCTGTGAATGCCGACTACTACTATGAAGTGATAGGCTAGTGTGAGACTTGCTAACTATAGCACCTTCTATTGATACCTTAATGGTGCTTTTAGCCAACATGTTCTCTCAGAGGACAAAGGTTTGCTAAGACATGTTAGGATTCAGTGTGTATGTCAGACTTTCCTAGACTATCAGGACCTTAATGTATAACTAAAGACACAACTGCTGTCTTTTTTAGTTTTGGAGAGAGTGGAGAGGAAATAGAGCAACTACCAAGTTTTTGTTGCTGCCTACATCCCTTTTAAGATGTTTCACCGAGAATGGAATCAAATCCCATATTTTGGGTTGTCCCCAGAACTGTAATCAAGGGAAAATATTACAGTGGGGACAAAGGATCTGATGCCCCCGATGACAACCAGGAAATCCCTCACTTTGGAGGGATTCCCTCTCACTTCCTCTTTTAGCTATGGGACAAAAAGTGAAAGGAAATCTTCCCTATGGGCAATGTGGCAGAAAAAAAAACACTGTCAGGGGTCATAACCCTTCTATACTCTTGCCTTAAATTCTACTTTAACATTTTTTACAATTTCAGCAAATTAAAGTCCTAATAGTAATGCTCTTTCCTTGTTAGGAACATGGCCATATTCCGTAATGTGGTAGATGGACAGCCCTTCTCTAACTGGTGGGATAATGGAAATAATCAGGTGGCCTTCGGTCGTGGAAACAGAGGCTTCATTGTCTTTAATAACGATGACTGGTAAGTGATATGATTGCTGTTTTGTGCATATGATTACTTGTTTGGTGATTTGATTCTACAGATTAGAAGAGTAGTTATATAAACAAGAATAATATGAATAACAATGTCTCCTGCACACAAGTGTATGTATCAGGATGGTCTCACGGATAGACCAAGCCTTGCTGCTCTTGTACATGACCGGGGTAGTCCAGACCAAACTGTAAAAAGACAAAGCAAGAGCGCACCGGCCTAGCGCATTATCCTAAAAAGATTTATTGTAGTATAGATAAAAACATACTCACAAACATGTGATGACAATTCGCATAACAAATGACAGCCACTTGGTACAATGACCGATGGGGGTCAATGGACCCTGACGTTTAGATGAGAGACATCCCAGGGCCAAATTTTGATTGATGCATTTTGAGGGCAACCCTCTTCCTCAGAGCCATCTAGACGTCAGGATCCATTGGCCACCATCGGTCATTGTACAAAGTGGCTGTCATCTGTTATGAGGATTGTCATCACATGTTTGTGAGTATGTTTTTATCTATACTACAAGAAATCTTTTTAGGATAATGTGCTAGGCCGGTGCGCTCTTACGTTGTCTTTTTTCAGTGATATAAACAACCCAGTGTAAACATAGGTGGCCTCTTGAGATTATAAAAAAAAGCCATCCTGATGGGAGTTTATACAGCATATGCTAGTTTATCTTATCGCTAGGAAGAGCAATAGCATATGATGGGGTGACTTAAAATATTTGGAAACACAATGCATTAAAAGGCCATTGTAATACAACAAATAAAATAAATAGGTCAAAACACATTTATTTTTCTAAACATATTTTTATACCTTTTAAAAAATTTTATTTGGCTGTCGTGTGACTGCACAACCTCATCACAACCTTTTTGACCACGGGGCACGTGTCTGTTTAGTAGTGGATGGGTTTATTTACACACACACACTAAAACACACAAACACACACACAGTGGGGAAGTTCCCCAACTATTGAATATGTCACACATAACAGGCAGATGGGGGGCTGGGTTATGTCACACAGCAGGATAGCAGGTATACTGGACTACATGATGCACAGGGTGAGCTGGCTTAAATCATGCACTGCATGGAAGTAACTTGTTCCAGAACCAGCTGCAATTTTGAGAGCTGTATGTGTGATTTAAACCCATTATGTAACCCCACTCTCTAATGTAAAACCGCTCATCCACCAGCCTAATCCAACCCATGGTCTGCCCACTGTGATGTAAACCACAGACAGGAAACTTGCCCATTGTGTATGTGTAAATAACACCACTCCCTACTAAAACAACAAAAGCTGGGGGAGGGGGCGTGGCCACACAGCTGACCACAGGCAACCACATTGTGTGTCAGTATGGCAAACTGTAACTTACAGAAGTGACCCCAGGCACACTAATTGACTGCAGCAGTATGGATCTACTTCTGTGCTTGTTTTGGTCTGTTTGAAAAAGGAACCCAGATGAAATGGCAGAATGAATCATTTTTTTTAATCCTTTCCCACCCCAATGTCCCTTTAAACAGTTCAGAATGCCTGGGGACCAAAAAGTTCAGCGATCATGTAACCAATCACAGTGGTCACAAGTTTGGGAGCTGATCCCACGGACTACTAATCTTTAGCCTGGAATAAGAGCTGTCTTTGACAGCTCAGTCTTTCTGCTGGCAAACATACTCTCAGTACATAAACATTGACCACCCAGTGACACATATTTGTGTGTGGATATTAAAGCCTACAGTTTTCCTGCCACACATATGTGTTGGGAGGTTGTAAAGCGATTAAAGTGATAGAATAGATTTTTATATGCTGTACATATATGTATAAATGCAAAGGTGTACTGAGTTTTAATTATTTTGGGGGTAACATACACTTTAAGGTCATAACATACTTGTAATTTGACTTGCAGGTACATGGATGTTACTCTGTACACTGGTCTTCCTTCTGGTACCTATTGTGATGTCATCTCAGGCCAAAAGGAAGGTTCTAGATGCACCGGTAGACAGATCTCTGTGGACTACAATGGCAATGCTCGCTTCCAGATCAGCAATAATGATGAAGACGCCTTTGCTGCCATCCATGTTGATGCCAGACTGTAAGATACTACAAAAATGAATTTTCCAACAACAACTATTCCACATACAGAGAAGTGATCTCCTTGTTATGGAGAAAGCTGTGCTCATATTTGAGTACATGTAGTACATTTTTTTTACATAATAGGGATTCAATGTATAATGAATAGAATGTTTAGTTACTCTACCTGCATTGGCTCTAATCCTGTCAATATTTACAATGAATAAAGGAACATCAAGTGAACTACCTTATCTCTGTGTGTGTGTCCTAATTGCTCGAACAAAGGATTGCCCAAATTAATTATATTCTACCATATGGATGGGCATCAAAGTGTTCCACTAAACCAGTCTAATTCTCTTTTAAAGCATACAACGTAGATATACATTACTTATAACGATATTCAGGGAATGAGACCTATATTATTATTATTATTGGTGATGCAATTATAATTATTAACAAGTTGCATATTTCCTCTGATATTCAGTGCTTCGTTGACTAAACAGGAGCAATCAGAAACAGCCTGGAGGCTGTAAAGAAATATTCTTAATTTCCAAACCCAAAAGGCTTTTAAATTGTGGTTTCTATCTGAATTCTAACAAGGAAACTCATTCATATGCTGTACCAAAGAAACTAATAGTTCTAACATACCGATAAGTGTTGGTTTTGATAAGAATGTGGGTACAGCTGCCACCTGAGTTTTCTGATACTATTGAAATCCTGGGACACAAAATCAAAAACAATTAAAAATTGAAAATAATAGACAACTTTATTCAGCTGTAGCTGCACGCTGAAAATAGAAGAAAAGGCTAAAGAAACAGAGCTCAATACACTGTTCAACAAATTTTTATTTTTTGCCAGTTTTGGAAACAAAAGGATCCATTTCTTAATGAATTTCACATTCTGAGTTCAAATATAACAATGGAATTTGTCAATTGGCTCTAGTTTTTCTGTAAACGGAAAGTTTTCTACTATAGGCGTAATGACTACAATAATTATATAGATAGATGTCTTTCCACAAATATAAAGCAAGTGATATTGACTACATAACAAAGCCTAAATGGCATAATATATTGCATAGGATTACCAAGAAAAATTATAGCCATAAGCTAAGTTGAATCATTTTAATACTTAGGATTCTCACTAGTTTTGTCTTCAGTTTGTGTCGGTTTTGCTTCTCTTGGCTTTTCTCTTGTATTCGAGGAAAGGGCTATCTCTTACAACTGCACGTGACTACACGCTTCAGGTTCTTCCTCACTTGACTCAACCACGAAGGATTCTGGTGCTTTAGGAATTGGTAGCCCCTCTCCATGAGGAACTGGACGTATTGCCGATGGAATATTTGGATAGTGCACAGATAACTTTTTCTTCTTATTTAGCCCTTTTACAATTGGAGGCACCATACAAAAGTAACAATTACTAACATGATCTGTTGGCTCTCTCCAAATCATTGGCACAGCGAAAGGCATAGATGCCTTTTTTCCATTCAACCATTGCTCCAGTGCCGTCCCACAAGAATTGCAGCATATATGTGGTGCCCAGCTCTTGTCCTGGTCTCCTATCTTGCAGCCAAAATACAAGTTGTAGGCTTTCTTAATCATTCCTGTTATCCTCCTTTTTTGTGAGATAAAAGTTATTTCACCGCAGATATAGCAGAAATTATCTGCTTTATTCACACAAGTTCGAGGCATTACTGAGTAGCCTATATAAGCATAAAACGAAATGTAAAGACGCTGTCGAACTACAATCAGCTACAGATACTGCAGCTTTTATGCAGTGAAGTGATGCAATTAAAGGCTAATATTGCATCATCTCAGTATACATGCAATTTTCTATTGGTCACCAGTATCAATTGCGCAATATGCAGCTGAAGTTGCATCATAATTTTGAATGGCTTACGTCATTAGATGGGTGAATATATCATGGAAACTAGAACCAATCAACATTTTTTAGGGTCATTTTCGTTTTCAGCACCCCAAAATTATGTAAGATTAGCTAATTTTATGCCCAAAACTTTTTACCTGTTGAACAGTGTAATCAGCAAATATTGTATAAAGGTTCACCTTCCCTGATTTAGCTATCTGCAGTAAAGGTGCAAAACTTGTCCACTGGTGAGCTCTGGGAGAATCTGCATTGAGGCTCTGGACAGCTACACAGTAACAAATTCCTCTTCAAAATAGCAAATCAGTTACCAATGTACTGCCTGTTTAAGTTATTAGCATGGGTTCACGCTGCCACATGCGATTTACAAATTGCACATGAAGTCGCACCTAATGTATTTCTATGGCACTGTCTTAATAGATGCGATTTGAAGTGGTGCAATTTGAAAAGTAGTTCATGCATTACTATTTCATGATTTAATGTAAACGCCACTTGAAATCACACCTGTGTCTATATTAGCAGGACTTTGACCCATTTATAAGTTTTATTTTAACCCTTTCCAAGTGATTCCAAGGGACACTATGCACAGTGACATGACTGCAAACCTGATCCCTACACAGCCTGAGCATCCCTGATGCTTCCTGTAACATGGACAGCCCCTCCCCACAACATCTACACAGCCACATATAGCCACATGTCACATGGTCAGCAGTCAGTTGTGTGAAAAGTATGTGAGGAGGACAAGATGGCTCCCAAGAGTAAAAGGGTTGTGCTCTCTAATGAAGATATAATCTTCATGATATGGGAGAGCCCAGCACTGTACGACTCTTCTAAAGCTGAACATAAGGACTGCAGTAAAAGAGATGCAACATGGCATGAGGTTGCTACCATGTACTACCAGCAGGGTGGATAAAAATCAATGATTTTTTTTAAAAAAATCAAAAAAATCAGATTTTTTTTATTTAAATCGGATTTTTTGGATTTAAATCAGATTTTTTTTAAATAAAATGCTTTTTGAGGAAAATATATTACCATTCAAAGGTTATTCCATCATGAAATAAAGATTAGTTTTTTAATTATGTAGAATAAGGCTGTATATGTTTAATTTTTTTGGTAAATAAATTCCATTAATCCATTCACAATGTCATGCTCTTCCAGAGGTTTTTGTAAGATTATTAGGCAGTTTCTCTGCCTACAAGATATTATCACAGATGCTTGGTTTACTTTTGCAGTTCTCAAAACTGAATTTGACTCAGCGGAGATCACATGCCTCTTCTTCACAGCAAAAATGTTATAACATGAACAGAGTTAAGAAAAAGACCTTAATCCTAACTTCTACAAACCTATGAATACAGAATCAACCCCTTCAGTGCTAAGTTTCAAGAAGTTCAGTGAATAGAATAGAAACAATATTTGTCTGATTGTTTGGAGTGGAACAGATCTGCACAAGAAGAAAGTGAAACTAAGTGTGAGGAGGAAGGGGCTGACAGTCTAAGTTATTATTATTATATTATTATTATACAGTATTTATAAAGCGCCAATAGTTCGCTCAGCGCTGTACATTACAAAGGGGGACAGAACATGTGACAGAACAATACCAATACAATGCAAAACATGAGGGGATCAAGTTTCTTAATATATATATATTTTGTTTAGCCAAATTAGTTAACAAACATGGATGTTTGTTTAAGCAAATAACATATGCTGGAATGTTATTGTTTCAGTTGAATAAATCTATTTAAATTGTTATTATTAAGGTAATGATTATTTTTCTCCTTCCTAAGTACAACAGAAAAGTTGTCCAAATACGAATGATTAACCTATTAAACTGGGGATAAAAAAAACTAATATGAAAAGTTGTTATTCTAAAAAATCTTCATCTACTTGCATATTAAAGTTATACCAGCAAGAATTAGTCTTTATGTAGAAAACTAGGATTTAAATCAAGCCTTACTGACTAGTGTTTTAAATCGTGATTTAAATCGTGATTTAAATCAGTTTGATTTAAATCAAATCCACCCTGACTACCAGCATTGGAATCAGTTGCCTGAAGATGAGCAGTCTAAAAAAAGTAAGTTCTCTGCTATTTAATTTATGATTGTAGCTGTACCTGCAATATTTTATCAGAGAAATTACTTCACTGCAGGATGCAGGATCATTACAGGATATTGATATTGAGCAATGCAAAGGTCTTCACTTGAATACATGAAAATACACATCCAAAATACACATTAGGACGGGCTCCCCTGGGTGAATTATCAGTACTATTGTGGTTGTGCAATGATCTTCACTGACTGTGCACCTAATCCTAAACCTAACCCTTAACCCTAACCTGAACCTAACCCTAACCCCAAACTTCTTAGCTGATGAACTTTAACCTTTTAGCAGATGAACTTTGACCTCTTAGTGGATGACGTTTTGCCTCCCGGTTGTCCTTTTCAGGATAGTTTTGGTTAATCCTTGAGATACACTATCCAACACACAGAAGGGATAGTTAGGGTTAAGACTCAAGAAACACTATCCAAGACCCAGAAGTGGGTTAGGGTACAGATGAGGGATAGAGTAAAAACTATCACAAAGATCAGATCAGACATGTTGTACAGACATGATATTCACACACAATGCAATTATGTTTTAATCAAATGTTTTGTTTTTTCTAACAAAACCAAAAAATGGCCACAGAAAACAATGGCAATGTATATTGCAGAAAAGCATTCATATTCAATATGTGTATGGGACATTTTTTTTGGATACATAAAAAACAACATAAAAACCAATTATACAATTGCTTCAAGCTGCCAGGAAAGCTAGCCAGTGGAAGATATACAGAAAGACGGTCACGATCATGCGCACCACTGAATGTAACAAATTAGCTCCTTCAAGTTGATTCATTTGAGAGTCATCATAAAGGTGGTCATCACACTGTCGAACATAGTTGTGTAGGACACATGCTGCTTTCACAGCACATACAGCATTCTCTAGTTTCAAATTTATTGGTGAATGAAACAATTAGTACTTATTAGCTAGAATTCTGAAAATGCACTCCACTACCCTATGTGCCCTGGTAAGGTGGTAATTGAACACCCTCTTCTCTAAATTAAGATTTTGATTGGAGTAAGACCTTAGCAGGTGTTCACCCAATGCAAATGCTTCATCTGCCATAAAAACAAAGTGTAGAAAAGAAGCATCAGTTCCTGATAGGGGACAGTTCTCAGGAAGGTCAAGTCCATTGTCACATAGCATTTGACCAAATGAACAGCTGCTCCCATATAACCAAATGTCTACATAGGTAAAACAATCATTTGCATCAGCCACTGCTAAAAGCACAAAGAAACATTTCTTATAACTGAAGAATTTACTTCCACTAGCAAATGACTGGATGATCTGTATGTGCTTCCCCTTAATAGCTCCCACACAATTAGGGAAATTGCAGCACTCCCAGAAAACTTTGGCTATATTGGCCCAATTTTTCTGGGTTTCTTCAGCACATTCCATAGCACTCTGCAGGTGCCATGGATAATATACAGGAGCTTGCAATTGATCTACCAATCATGAATTCATAATGCAGACTTGCCAATTAATGACCTGTGGCCAAGTACCTGAAAAGAAAAAAATAATACATGTCATATTGCCTTTATATTTTGCAGTGGCAGATTTGCCACTGAAGATGGAGGAAGCCTAAAGGATGAGTATAGCAGGTACCATCAGAAACTCAGAGAGGTCAAGAGTGGTGCCAAGGCACCCATAATAGTACCCTATGCCCAAGCCTGTGTGATGGAGTTTTTGAAGCCCATATTGGAACGGAGAAAGTAAGCTATCATCAATCATATTTGACGTCTTTTATATGACCAAGCAATAATGCTATACTCAATAAATTATTTATATTTCAGAACACAGGCCAGCTGGGCAGACAGCAGAGAGAACACAGTAGAGGAAGAGGAGGAGGAGGAAGAGGGGATGTAGGACAAATATGCGGTGGATAATTTTTTCCCAGAGGACCCATTAAGAGGAAAATTAGAGACGTAGCCGAAGGATGGCCCCAGTTGTGAAGGAGCTTGCAGAACCCTGCCCTATCCCAGTTCCAGTGGCTTCAAGAAGGTCCACAAGGGGGCGGGGTAGGGGTGCCAAACCCAGAAAAAATTAATATAAATAAGGTGGTGTCAGACATGTCATGTAAAATGGATGAAAATAAGGATGAGGATGTAACCTTCGCCACTGTCCTTCTTGGAATGTGCAGGAAGGTTAAACCAGAGAAAAGGTTTGCTTTAAGTATGGTTCTCATGTCCACAGCTCAGTTCTTTGTGGACAAAGAGCCACATACCCTCCTCACAGGGTATGCAAATGATCACCTCTCAATATCAATCTTACCATCAATACCCCCCCAAGTAACACTTTTTTACCACCATGGCCACAGCCATACTGCGATGAATATGGCAACATAGGACCGACTTCACAGGTTTTACCCTATATATTCCCCAATTCCCTCCACCCTTGGTCCCCCAAACACTCAAGAAATACCTCCAACAACTCAGCCTGAAGGTGGGCCTTTTGCTCCACAATATTATCAACCACAGGTAAGCTACCCAGGACCTTCAGCTGGGCTCCCTTGCCCTTCCTCCACTCCCAGCTCCTCTTCCATGGGGCCCAAAACATGTTACCATCTTTGACTTTTTGTTGTTTGTTAAGGTTATTGTTGTTTGATAGAAATACAATTTTTCTATTTCAATGAATGCTAATTGCCTTTTATAATTTAAGTAACACCATCATTGATGTCAGTGGGAGGAATAAAGCCCCATCATTGGTGTCAGTGGAAGGAATAGAGCCCCATCATTGGTGGCAGTGGAAGGAAATGATCCCCATCATTGGTGTCAGTGGGAGGAAATGATACACATGAAAAAATATGTAGCTGTAATGCTTTTTAAAATATACCCAATAATTTGTCAAAACCGTATAGACATTACTTTATGTCACCATGGAATCAATCACATAACAAGCAACAACTACTAATGAGATGTCAACATACACAGCATTGAATTAGCAATGCTGTAGCTAACATGCGTTGATGGGTGGATGAATGCAAACAGCAGTCACATTCGCAATACATATGCAAATTTGTTTCTGTTGCATGTACACATTATGAGTAGTACTCACCTTGTTACTGACATGCGTGTGTAACAGAAGAACTTGTCAGCATGTGCACGAAGGTCTTTGTAAATGACCCAGAATTGTCCCCTTGTTCGCTGATTGGCAGTGATTGTATGGATCCAGTACTTACGCCTTCTTCTCATCCTTCTCTTACGTTCTTCCTCTTCTTCATCAATCTACAGCAACAGCAGCCGTAATGACTGCTGCAACATAACGCATAGCAAACATGGCTGGATAGCACAGGATAGTAAGAAGCAAGAAGTAAACAGGAAAAAGACATAGTTCTGGAAGGAAAGGGAATTATGTCACACTGGACGTTTTTGATCGGACATTTCCGAGTTGCATTACTTTGAAATTGTCACAAATCGCATGTGAAATCGCAACAAGTAGCAAGGAAGTCATGCAACTTCACACTTGAAGTCGGATGAAATTGCATGATTAACAAATCACATTTGGTGTGAACCCAGGCTTACACACTGAAAGAAATAACAGATGGGCAACCCCTTTAAGAAAATTGACCATGAAGGAAGATCTTCTTTTAATCAGTTCACTTAATCCAGCAGACACTGATGAAAAGCAGCTGTCTAGTTTTATCCTCTCTATGTAATGGACAGTCTTTCCTTGACTTTGCAATACAGCCTATGCACTAGCTCCTGATGGGATGAAAGATGTAATAGTACTGTGTTGCAGCAATGTAAAGCTGTTCTAGAAATATTATTGACAGACACTGTAGCACAAGCAACTTGCTTATGAGAACTGCGTGGCACTTACAATGCAGCAGCCAGCTCTCCTCAGTTCTCTTAAGTTGGCCATACAATCAGGGGTGTATTTACCACAAGGCAAACAAGGCATTTGCCTAGGGCAGCATTTTTTAGGGGGGCAGCACTGCCCCCTGAAAGAAAGGACATATGCGGCATGGGGACCAGGTGGGATCCAAGAGAGACTGAGGCGTGAGGCTCTCTCTCTGCCAGGGAGGGGGGCGATTTTTGTGTTGCCTAGGGCAGCACACAACCTAAATACACCACTGCATACAATGCTAGCTTTTTTTTGTTCATCCAGTGGGCTTAAAAATACAAATATTTAAATTGAACCACTCTCTGCGCCCCCCACACGTGTATAAGCTACGCACTAATTCGGGTACTATCTCATCTCTACCTCAGGAAGTCTTAGGTATTTTTGAAAACTTTTATTCTAATCTACTAGCTTCTCCGCAGTCAGATTCTGTTCCTCCATCAGACTCATGGCTGGATTCTATATCCCTCCCTGCTCTTACACCTTCTCAGATTGCCTCCCTTAATGCCCCCTGCACTTTGGAGGAAATAACTTGTGCGATTAGTGCGCTAAAACGCTCTACTGCACCGGGTCCAGATGGATTTACCGCTAGTTATTATAAGCATTTTGCCCCCACGCTGGCTCCCTATTTGATAACTTTATTCAATGATGTTTTGCAGGGGGGTAGGTTCCCTGAGGAGATGCTATTGGCTAATATGTCCCTAATACCTAAACCGCAGAAAGACCACTGTTTGCCACAAAACTATAGACCAATCTCAGTAATGAATAACGATCTGAAGATATTTAGCCGTATTTTGGCGAACAGGTTGGCCCCTATCATCTCCTCTTTGGTTTCTCCAGACCAGTCGGGTTTTATTCCCGACAGATTTATTACTGATAACATTCGCCTCACTCTAAATGTTATTCAAGATGCTAATTTACATTCCAAAGAGGTTCTGTTGATGAGTTTAGATATAAACAAGGCCTTTGACAGTGTTCTTTGGCCATATTTATTCTCCCTGCTAGGGAAAATAGGCTTTAGTGACGGGTTTTTGGCAGGCGTGCACGCCCTATACGACTCTCCTAAAACAAGAATAAGGCTTCCTGGTTGTAACTCTGACTTTTTTACATTGGGTAGAGGCACTCGCCAGGGCTGTCCTCTTTCACCCCTTCTATTTGCGCTGGTGTTGGAACCTTTGGCATTGGCGATCAGATCACATTCGGATATTTCTGGTTACTCATTATTAGTTTCACATTTTAAAATGAGCATGTATGCCGATGATGTTATGCTTTTTCTTACTAACCCATTGACTTCATTGCCTAATTTATGTGCTGTATTGAACGATTTTGCCTTAGTGTCAGGTCTCACCGTTAATTTTACCAAATCGGTGATTATGCCGGTTAATGTTCCTGACTCCCTAAGTGCATCTCTCCGTAGCTCTTTCCCATTTCGTTGGGTCAAGGACAGGATCTCCTATCTGGGGATTAATCTCACCCCTAGATACTCGGATATGTTTACTGCTAATTATCCATCATGTGTATCACGTCTCTCTACTCTATTGAAGATTTGGCATGGTTATCATATTTCCTTTCTGGGTAGAGTCACGGCGGTTAAAATGAATATTTTGCCCAAACTGCTTTATCTTTTTAGATCACTGCCAGTTCCAGTTTCAAAAACGTTTTTGGATCACTTTCAGCGGACTGTTAATAATTTTATTTGGGGAAATAAGCATCCACGTTTTGCTTCATCCATTTTGTACCGCTCACAACGGACGGGAGGTCTTGGCCTCCCCAACTTTTGGCTATATTACCTCTCTGCTCGTTTTGCGCAATTATCACAATGGGCTACTATTAATTCTCAAATCCCATGGATCAAGTTTGAGTTTCAATCAATACGCCCATTTTATTTACCGGGAATTCTATGGTCTAAAATTTCCCCCCGATCGCTTACTTTTCATAACTCCATAGTGACTCATTCGCTGACTCTCTGGTCCAAATACAAATCTAAATTGAATCTAGTCTCTCTTACCCCCCCAGGTGTTTCATTTTTTGGTGACCCCACTTTTGTTGTAGCTTTTTCTTCCCCTCAACAGTTTCGTTGGTGGTATGATCGATCCTTTATCAGATTATCGGATTTTCAAAGAGGAGGATCGTATATTACCTTTGATATGCTACGTGTGTTGTTTGATGTTCCTCTTCGCGAGTACCTTCGCTACCGACAGATTAGACATTTTTTTAATTCACACTTTGGCCTTATGCCATCTTCCCCGATTTCTTTTTTTGAACGTATCAGCCGTGACTCTCCAAGGGGTAGGGGTCTTATCTCAGATCTTTATCACCAATTTTTGATCTGCCTTTTTCATACACCCCCCTCTTATCGACAAAAATGGGAGGAGGATTGTGGTATCACTTTTTCAGAGGAGGATTGGGATTCCATGGTGGATAATATATGCAAGAGTTCTAGATCTCTTTCAGTTCGTGAGACAGCCCTTAAGGTTTTAACCAGATGGTATTACACCCCATCGAGACTACATGTATTGTTCCCACAAACGTCCCCTTTATGTTTCCGGGGCTGTGGCCTCACAGGTACTTTGGTTCATATATTCTGGGATTGCCCGACCATATCTTTGATTTGGTGTAAGATATCTGAGGTGGCTACCTCACTGTCGGGTACCCCGATACGATTGTCCATACAGACCTGTTTATTGGGGGCCAATATCCCAGGGGTCTCTGATGCCAATCTGAGATTGATACATACATTATGTATTGCCACCTTATGGTCTATTGCCTTACACTGGAGGTCCAATGCTGTACCCTTGGACTCCGTTTTACACAGAATTGATACTGTAATGCTCATGGACCGCATTCATTATACCCTACTGGATAAGATGCACTTATATGATAAAAAATGGGAGTCATGGAGAGATTGTAGACACTTATTGCATGTTTAACAATATTCTCAGTAAAAGTTGCCTGACATGTACTGTTGACGGATGTATCTTTAACTTATCTTATTGTTCACGTATTTCATGCACTCGTAATTTACTCTTTTCCTTTTTTTTTTTTTTTTTTTTCTCTCTTTCTTATGTTAATATACTTTTCTGTATTGTACATTTCAAAAGTGCCTTGTTTTCGTTGAAAATAACACTTGAAAGTGTGCTGTTGTTTTACAGTCTACTTATATTCAATAAAATCGTTTGTAAACAAAAAAAAAAATACAAATATTTGCGGGTTGAAAAAACATCAGTTTTAGAATTTAATTAATAAAATTTAAACAAATAAATAAACACATTTCAAGAAATGACTACACATCTGTTTTGCATCAGAGCCCACTTTACATCAGAGTCCCTCTTTTACATCAGAGCCCACTTTACACATCAGAAGCTCCCCTTCCCATCAGAGTCTCCATTTCACATCAGAAGCCCCCATCACATCAGAGTCCCCCTTTATATCAGAGCCCTCTCTTGCACATCAGAGTCCCCCTTTTGCTTCAGTGCACCTCCTTCACATCAGAGCTCCCATTCACATCAGAGTCACCCTTTATACCAGAGCCCTCTCTTGAAATCAGAGTCCCCCCTTCTCTTCAGTGCCCCTCCTTCACATCAGAGCTCCCATTCACATGAGAGTTACCCTTTATATAAGAGCCCTCTCTTGCACATCAGAGTCCCCCTTTCTCTTTAGTGCCCCTCCTACACATCAGAGCTACCATCCACATTCATATAAAAAACCTCTTTCACATAGGAGTCACCCCTTGCTTAGCAGAGCCCCCCCCCATTGCACATCAGAACCCCTCTCCTTTGCACATCAGAACACATCCTTTGCACATCAGGGGTCCTACCTTACAATTTTCACCTCAGTAGGAGCATGACACAGGGTAGGAAGCAGGAAATCTGGAAGACGGGTGTGAGGTGAATTGGGTCCTTTTATGAATGCTGGGTTAGCCCTGAATGACAAGGCCCTGGCTGAATCAACATCATGCATTTCTATGGCGCTATGGGCTGAATGCGAACACCATTGCTACAACTGATGCCAAGTGTTCTGACTGCTCAGGTTCATAAGTTGTTAGGGAGCAGATGGATGCCTTGCTGCACCATGGAAAAATACATGATGCAAATGTGGGACAATTTGCTGTGGGCCAGGCAAAATCAGATGTCGGCCATGGGCCATAGTTTGGAGACCCCTGGTTTATTGAAAAAGGTTACAATTACAACTTGATTCATAATGTTTTTCCTTAGCTGCTCTAAAGTAGCTCTGAAGGGGGGGCATGGCCGATGATGAAGGCTGAAAACGTGTCTCGCTAACCTCTGTGAATTATACCAAATCAGAACTGCTGAACATCTCTTTAGCTTTGGAGGATTTGCAGCGTATTTCTTTAAACTTCTCTTTCAAAACCTGTTCCACTTCTATCTGATATTTAGGCATACAAATAACCACAGATTTATCTCAAACCTATTCGTTAAACTTTCTGCCCTTACTCCACCGCACTCAAGTGGACTTATCATCTTATGTTACCAATAGACTGTCTGGGTAGAGTAAACACTCTGAAGATGGATGTTCTTCCCCACTTCTTATATCTATTTCAAACAATCCTTATCTCTCGCCCTTCTTCGTTTTTTTAAAAATTTTTTTAATTCATTCTGTTTTTACCTGGAATACACGATGTCCTAGAATTCGCTGAACTACCCTCTCGCTCCCAAAAATTAAAGGAGGAGTGGGAGCCACTGACACCTCTCTCTACCACAAAGCAGCTGTCCTCTTTTGAATCCTAGACTGGTTCCATAACTACTCATCTAAGCTATGTGTCCAATTAGAACAACTCATGTGTCCTATTGATCTCAAAGCATTACCTTGGACCCCACGTTTTTGCTGCCCCAACCATTCAACTCTTAGTGATCTCAATAAACATACTCTCTGTGTATGGGAGCACAGGATGCCTACTTACAGCCATTCCAAGTATACAGGACCCATGACTCCATTCTTTGGGACCCCAGCTTTCCCCCCAGGTCCCTCTGCCCCCAATTTCGGAGCTTGGAACACACAAGATCATAGGAGTTTAGCCCAAGTCCTTCGAACAGACCCATCCTTGATGTTGATGACCCCAGGCACATTCCCCCCTCCAGCTTCGTTCATCTGGTTACAGAGACAACAAATAGTGTCTTATGTTCATTTTTTTTTCTCTGTTTCTGACATTCTAACTTTGCCAACAGCCTTTGAATCCATCCTGCTCCAATCTGAACCTCCCTCCCATGTAGTTTTCCAACTGTACTCAATTCTTCTCTGCGCATCCTCACCTGATCTTCCTCAATATACCCGTGCCTGGTAGGTAGATCTACAGCTTACTATTTCCCCCCTGGACTGGCAAAAATGTTTAATCCTGACCCATTTGCTCTCCCCAGCTACCAAAACTCAGGAAAAAGGTTTCAAGCTGATAACTAAATGGTACAGATGCCTGTTGATTCTTCACCGGTTCAACCCATTCAACCCAGATACTGGCTGACGTTGCCAATGCTCGCAAGATACTCTGCTACACATTTGGTGGACTTGTCCCCCTATCCAGAAACTCCTGCAATATATTTTTGGATCTGTACTACAAATTGATGGCAACATCTATTCTCCCTTCCTCAGAGATTGCCCTCCTCTCCATGATGCCTGGACCCCTAAAATCAGTGAAACAAGATATCTTGAGACACCTTGTAGCCACAGCCAGGGCAGTCATCTCACACCACTGATATTCAGTTGCTGTGCCCTCCCTAGGGGAATGGGTCAATGAACTGAAATCTATACATGACCTGGAGTGCTTGTTGGCATGGGAAATGGGAAAAGAGGATCTGTTCTCTTCCATCTGGACCCCCTGGATCATGTCCGACACTCTACCGAATTCCATTCATGGGTTGCCAGCGACGCTGACCCTTCCCTGGTGTAGCCATGGTGGAGTGAGTACTCTATCACTTATTTCTTCCCTTTCCTCTCCTGCTGTTTACTTGTTTTCCTTTTCTCTTTTCTCTTTGCACGTCTCTTTTTAATATAACCTTTTCACCTATTACAATTGTCATCCCTATTCTATAGTCTGAGATGTGTCCCCATAACCTCCGATTTGTATGTGTTTCTCTGGGACCAAGAGCCTGACAATCACTTACTCACCTATGTATACAATGCTTCACCTATTTCAGGTGTTATACATCCTCTTCTAATTTTGTAAATTCATGTCAACAAAATCTGTATGTATCGTATTCTCACTTCAACACAAGGTTGTTCGGATTACGATTTACAATATTCCACCTTTCTGTGTTATCTGTTCAATTTACCTGTATTTCCTGTGTTTCTGTTTATAGTGAAAATCCTATCTTCACTAATTATTGTTGGTTATTTGCAAATCTGTTGTAGTTTTGTGGCCAGAATTACAGAAGCAAGGGTCACAACTATACAGTAAATAAACCTGCATAGATTTTGCTATATGAATGACAGCCTGATTTGCTTGGTAAATACCCCCCAATGTCTGCAAAGTCAAAAGTCAATGTTATATACCGGGGTCTTCAAACTTTTTAAACAAAGGGCCAGTTTACTGTCCTTCAAGTTTTAGGGTGGCCGGACTGTGGCCAGTTTGATTAGAAAATGCCCCAGCATCAGTGGGAGTAAACAATGCTCCATCATTGGTTTTAATAGCAGGAATGGTGCCCCATGGTTGGTTGTTGCAGGAGGTATAGTGCACCATGGTTGTTTCAATGGCAGGAATAGTACCCCATCAACGATGTCAGTAGGAAGAATATTGCCCCATGAATGGTGTCAGTGGAAGGAATGGTGCCTCATCATTGGTGTCAGCCAGAGGAAAGTGTCCCAAGGGCTGAACAGAGGCCCAGCAAAGGGCCGCATCTAGCCCCAGGGCCACAGTTTGGAGACCACTGCAATATACTGTCAGAAACAAGTGGAGTTCTTATTATTTTCTTTTGTTTTCATTTTCTGGAAGGCTGAGGCCCTCATGTGGTCATTTTAGATAATGACATTTAGGCATTTCTGATAAAACTTCTACTTTATAAACTGTACAAATAGGTAATAGGTGCACTAAATTCTCTATCTCATTCCTATATTTAGTTGGAAGTTATAGATGCATATTACACACCACGCCTTTATAGATATACATATACAATACTAATCTAAATGCAAATTATTGTACTTTAATAGAACCATTATTGTGATATACATGAGAATTGTGAATATGCAAATGCACTTTAAATTGTTTTGTTGTTTTTTTTTCATTGATTGTTTATATGTTCCTCTAGCATGCATAATTTAGACCTCCAGATTCATATTAATTAAAGGTGTCAGCAATAAAGCAAAAATGTTTTGTAAATCTTAAATGCTAGTTCCTAAGGTTGTAACCCTTAGCAACAAATTAGCATTCATTATGCTGACATAAGTAGTAGACTATGGATTGTGACAGGTTAATGCATTTAAGAAGAACACTTTATTACCATCTGAGTACTAGTCTGTATATACACTTTCATTACCAGGCAATGTTTTAGTTTTTCATTCTGTGTACTTTGAGTGACAGTTACTTTAAAAAGCAACCCTGTAGACAAATGGATTTTATACTATTTTTTAACATGATAGAGCTTTCTTTTTTGAAATTTATAAAAAGACTGTGGTTTTTATTTTTTAACATAAAGAAAAAAAATTAGAATTTTTTTTTTACCTTCGTTTCTGTTATAAGACATAACAAATTAAAATGCCAGGGCAGTATAAAGACCCCAAAATGACCCAATTTTGGAAAGAAGATACCATAAGGCTATCTCGTTTTACTACCATTTTTCTGGAAACGAAGAAACTTGCTGATATTGAGGTTGTTAAATCATGGTGCTTGTTTATGGTGCACTAGATGCAGCACATTATTAATGTACAGGTCATATGTACATAGAGGGAGGAGGAGGGAGGATGGAGATGAGGGGGTTAATGTGTAGGATAAGAGTGATGCAGGCATTAATATACAGGTAACTACAATGCAGCTCACTCTCAGAGAAGAGAAGGAAAAAAAAGAGTGAAAATGTTAAAAAAATTATCCCACAAATTAAAGTTGAATTCCTGTCTAACACTATTTTTAAAAATGTCCTCTCCCCCTCCTCCTACCTATATATACTTACCTATTTTCATCTTGCTCTCTTGCTCTGGTGCGGTTACATGATCCCCTGTGTCAGTAAGCTGATGCAAGCGAGAGGATGGAACACTCCATAGCAGCTGGGAATTCCAGGAGCTGTGATGACACCCATAGGCTCCCATGTGCCAGCCTTTTTTGACACTCCATCCTCTCCCCTGCAGCAGTCACTGACTGACACAGAGGAGCCATAACTGCAGATCATGTAACAGAACTGGAGCAGGCTGAAACTAGGCAAGTAAACACATTTTTTTTACACAGGTTAGGCAGCATAAGTAGAAGAAGGGAGAGTGAACATTTTTAAACTTAGTTAGTGTTGGGCAGGAATTCCACTTTAATAACCAAATAAATTAAAAGGCCCTGCCTTGAATCTGAGGCTGAGTTCTATTAATTATTATAAGGCTTACCTGTAGGTACAATGAACATTGCACCGTTTAGGAGATATTCACATTTGTAGCAGACATTGATGTCACTGACTCATGTGCACTGCACTGACATTAACTTGCAGGGGGTCATTTTTTTAAAGACAGCTTTACTACCACTTTAGGTATAACCTTATTTTAGGAGCCAAATTCAGTACCACTGCCCATGTGATTAAAAGTAATTGACAATTCATTACTATATGAATATTGAGCTCTGAGCAAAAGAGCAGATAGCGGTGGGGTTAGATCCAAAACCGATGGATCTATAGGTCTCTAGTCAAGACAGTGGCAATACTGTATAAAATCACTTCATGCTAAGGCAAAGATGAACTCTAGGAAGATATAAAAGACACAAAGTAATGCATCTCTGTAATCATTAGTACATCTTTAAATTTATTTTTTAAATGCAAGCAGTGCTAATATCTGAATTTGAATAGGTATCGGGCCTCTTGTAGTTGCTGTATAGCAGGCAAAACGAAGATAAGGGAAGAGAACAAATAGACACAGAGATCAGCTCATCACTGTGCTGCTTCTCCTTTCACTGTTTAGTCACAGGCTGGGATGGGGCCATGACAGCCTGGGTTCAGCATTATTGGATGGAATGATGCTAGGAAGATACTGGAGAGTTTAATAAAAGACCACATAGATGAGTTCTTGCAGGAAAAAAAATATTTTAAGCAACAGACAGCATGGATTCATGAAAGACAGAAGTTGTCAAACAAATCTGATTTCTTTTTATGAGGAGGTGAGCAAAACCTTGGACAGATGGGTGGCGGTGGACGTGGTATACTTGGATTTTGCAAAAGCGTTTGACACAGTTCCCCACTCATGGCTAATGTGTAAGGTAAAGTCTACCGGCTTGGAAAAATCTGTATGTAAATGGATAAAAAAACTTGCTAAAAAATCATATTCAGAGAGTAGTAGTTAATGATTCATACTCTGAATGGTCTAGGGTTGTCAGTGGTGTACCCCAAGGTTCAGTGTTGGGACCCTTACTTTTTTTATATATTTATAAACAATATAGGGTCTAGAATTAAAAATATAATTTCAGTCTTTGCAGATGACACCAAGCTGTGCAGTGGAATAACGTCCTTACAGGATGTCTTCAACTTACAAGCCAACCTCAATGCACTGTTTAATTGGGCAACTATGTGGCAAATGAGGTTTAATGTTGATAAATGTAAGGTTATGCACTTGGGGGCTAAGAATATGCATGCATCATACATACTAGGGGGGAGTACAACTGGGGGAATCAATGGTGGAGAAGGATCTAGGAGTTCTGGTAGATTACAAGCTTAATAATGGCATGCAATGCCAAGCTGTGGTTTCTAAAGTGAGCAAAATCCTCTCTTGCATTAAAAGAGGTATAGAGATATCATATTACCCCTGTACAAATCATTAGTAAGACTGGAATATGCAGTTCAGTTTTGGGCACCAATTCACAAAAAAGAAAGTACAGAGAAGGGCAACCAAACTGATACGAGGCATGGAGGAGCTCAGCTATGAGGAAAGATTAGAGGAACTGAATTTATTCTCTCATGAGAAGAGGAGATTAAGGGGGATATGATCAACATGTATAAATACATCAGTGGTTCATATAGTGAACTTGGTGTAGAACTATTCACCCTGAGGTCATAACAGAAGTCCAGGGGACACTCTTAACCTCTGGAGGAAAAGAAAGTTGGTTCTGGCTAGATCAGTGGATTGCTTTTTAAAAAGGCTTGGATTCTTTCTATCAGGAATGGACTCGCAAATGGTGGTGGTACTCACCTGCCTTGTGGGCTGCAGTACCAAGGCTGGCCAGCGGGTGCTCTCAGCAGCAATCTTACTCCTGCAATCAAGCCATCACCTGAGGCTGATTGCAGGAGGTGTATTTAAGCAGGGCCAGGCCTGTGATCACTGCCTTAGTGTATTGGGCCCATGAGCCCCTGTGTTTGAACGTGATCCTGTTGTCTGCCTTCCTGATCCCTCTGCCTGACTCCTGACATTGATTGAACTCTGCCTGCACCGACCCTGGCTATTCCTGACCACTCTTCTGCCTGCTCCTTTGGTACCTTGTCTGCCCGATTGTTCCTGACCCGGCCTGCCTGACCACTCTTCCTCTCCAGCCCTGACTACGCCTGTCTGTGTTCCTGCACATACTGTCATTAGTTGGAGGTTTGGGTTTTGTTTGTACTGTGCATTGTATACTTGTGTAGTTTTGAATAAATTATATTCTTATTATATTACTCCTGAAGCCTGCGTTACCCTGTGGCAGTTCACACATCTCTGGTCATACCTGGAGCCCTGACACTTGCTTAGATACACATAATATAACTGGATACTAACATTTATAGGTAAATTTGATCCAGGGAATATCCGATTGCCTCTTGGTGGTTCAGAAAGGAATTTTTTTCCCTGCAGGAGCAAATTGGATCATGCTTTGCTGGGTTTTTGCCTTCCTCTGGATCAACTGTGGGTATAGGATTATAACTTTTTTTTTTTTAATGGTTGAAGTGGATGGACTTTTGTCTTTTTTTCAGCCAGACTAACTATGTAACTATGTAATGATGCTGGCCTGAGTTTGAACACTTCCAGTGGCAGAAAAGAAGTACTGCAAAGAAGACCTCTAGATTGATTAAATATTTCAGAAAAGGCTGCATTTTTATTTTATCTTTAAGGCTGCATTCACACCTGTGCAAAGTGACACGTTTTGTGTTTTTGTTTTTTGGGGGGGGGGTTGCACGTTTGTCACTCCTGCACCTTTTTTGCAGTGAGCCTTGCCTTTTTTTTAATGTTTTTGTGGTTTTTTTTGCCTTTTTTGAAATGTTTTGAAGTGGTATGTATGAATTCTACCAGGTATTTCTAATTTAGGATTTTACAAGGTGAGCACTTCTGTGCTACATTGTGCACCTGCTACTGTACTTTTAATGTTGCTACTTTTATAATGTTACAACAGTTCATTGACACTTTCTGGTTTCTTCATTCTTGCATTGCAGATTCTTACTTTGAACATGCCCCAATGAAGGAGATTGAGATGAGAGCTGCTAATTTCTGCAAAAATAAGTGTTCAACTGGATAGCCTCCCTGGTAACCATACTATGGATATTAAATTAACCTCATGCTTGAAGTGCACAGCTGTTTGGTACCTATTTTGGAGATACATTTGTTTTTGGCACTGTGAGTCCAGTATTTGGAGGAAGTCCCCAATCACTAAGAAAAAGATAAAAAAAACCTGCAACCAACTTAACAGCTATAAAAAGTATACCCTACAATAAAGCTTTTCCTTATTCCTTCCTTAATCCCCCCATGTGAACACTTACATATCCACTAATATAATGGCACCACTCTTAACCCTTACCCAACACATAACCTAATTAAACAACTTAGCCCTTGAATTGCAAATGAAATTATGATTAAAAAAAAAATTGAAATACTAATGCATTGCCAACTATGGTAACAGCACTAGTCATCATATAAGCAGGGGAAGACCTGTGGAACTTAGTTCCTCTATGATTTACTGTGGTCATCTGGGAGCAGCTTACCATCTTGATTGAGGGCAGAGCATGCATTTTGCAGGTGTCTAGAGAAGGGACAAGTTCCCTGCCTGTTAGCGACAGCATTTAGCAGTAAGGACAGATTCGTGAGTGTAGGAAAAGTGCAGGGACAACATCTCTCTTCTGGAAGTAGCTTCCCATGTGGGTTGGACCAGCATTGCTCTCAACCTCTAGACTGCTACTGTGAGCTTTGCATGTGTTTCCGGATGGCTGAGCTCACCTGCCGGGCTTCTCTGTAACTTGTTGGACACTCTCAATATATCCAGTTGCCGCCAGTCGTCTCTGTGTGTTTCCTACCATTGCCACACCATGCTGCACCTTGCTCACATGTCTGTTAAGAGTGTTGTAACACTTTGAAACACCTTATTAACCACTTGCCTACTGGCCACTTATACCCCCTTCCTGCCCAGACCAATTTTCAGATTTCAGTGCTCTCATGTTTTCACTGACAATTACTCAGTCATGCAACACTGTACCCATATTCAATTTTTGCCCATTTTTCGCAAAGATTGAGCTATCTTTTTTGTGGTATTTAATCAACACTGGGGTTTTTTTTGCGCTATAAATGAATAAAGACCAAGAAGTTTGAAAAAAATGCATTCTTTGTTTGTGATGTAAAATTTTGCAAATAAGTAATTTTACTTCATACATTTTGACCAAAATTTATACTGCTAGATTTCTTTGGTAAAAATAACCTAAATCTGTCTATATTATTTGGTCTGTGTGAAAGTTACAGAGTCCTACCATAGAGCTATGGTACCAATTAGAGATGAGCAAATCGAACTTGGCGAAGTGGAATTCGTTTCGAATATTAGGAAAATTTCGATTCGCGACGAATCCGAAAATTAGCAGACTTCGGATGCGCGAATCGAAATTTTTCCTAAAATGGCGGCGACATGTGCGGCGACGGAGCGGGGATCTCTGGGAAGGCGCACAGACAAGGCGCGCTGACCCATAATGCATTCATTCATGACATGTGATCGCATTAGCCAATCAGCAGCCAGCCAGCCAGCACTGTGTAATGGTGGAGCTATAAATTGCGGCCATCTTACAATTCTCCATTTGCCTCCGGTCATTCAACAGAGACAGACCTATCTGTATTAAGGACAGAGTTAGGGCCACAGATACTTTAGGGACACAGAATCGTTACTTAGGGACACAGAATTGTTACTCAGGGACAGACACAGAATTGTTACTCAGGGACAGACACAGAATTTTTACTGAGGGACACAGAATTGTTACTGAGGGACAGACACAGAATTTTTACTGAGGGACACAGAATTGTTACTGAGGTACATAGAATTGTTACTGAGGGACACAGAATTGTTACTGAGGGACACAGAATTGTTTCTCAGGGACAGACACAGAATTGTTACTCAGGGACAGACACAGAATTGTTACTCAGGGACAGACACAGAATTGTTACTCAGGGACAGACACAGAATTGTTACTGAGGGACACATAATTGTTACTGAGGGACACAGAATTGTTACTGAGGGACACAGAATTGTTACTCAGGGACACAGAATTGTTACTCAGGGACACAGAACTGTTACTCAGGGACACAGAATTGTTACTCAGGGACACAGAACTGTTACTCAGGGACAGACACAGAATTGTTACTGAGGGACCCAGAATTGTTACTGAGGGACACAGAATTGTTACTGAGGGACACAGAAATGTTACTCAGGGACACAGAATTGTTACTCAGGGACACAGAATTGTTACTCAGGGACACAGAATTGTTACTGAGGGACACAGAATTGTTACTCAGGGACACAGAATTGTTACTCAGGGACAGACACAGAATTGTTACTCAGGGACAGACACAGAATTGTTACTGAGGGACACAGAATTGTTACTGAGAGACACAGAATTGTTACTCAGGGACACAGAATTGTTACTCAGGGACACAGAATTGTTACTCAGGGACAGACACAGAATTGTTACTGAGGGACACAGAATTGTTACTGAGGGACACAGAATTGTTACTGAGGGACACAGAATTGTTATTCAGGGACAGACACAGAATTGTTACTGAGGGACACAGAATTGTTACTGAGGGACACATAATTGTTACTGAGGGACACATAATTGTTACTCAGGGACACAGAATTGTTACTCAGGGACACAGAACTGTTACTCAGGGACACAGAATTGTTACTCAGGGACACAGAACTGTTACTCAGGGACACAGAACTGTTACTCAGGGACACAGAATTGTTACTCAGGGACAGACACAGAATTGTTACTCAGGGACAGACACAGAATTGTTACTCAGGGACAGACACAGAATTGTTACTGAGGGACACAGAATTGTTACTGAGGGACACAGAATTGTTACTGAGGGACACATAATTGTTACTCAGGGACACAGAATTGTTACTCAGGGACACAGAACTGTTACTCAGGGACACAGAATTGTTACTCAGGGACACAGAACTGTTACTCAGGGACACAGAACTGTTACTCAGGGACACAGAATTGTTACTCAGGGACAGACACAGAATTGTTACTCAGGGACAGACACAGAATTGTTACTCAGGGACAGACACAGAATTGTTACTGAGGGACACAGAATTGTTACTGAGGGACACAGAATTGTTACTGAGGGACACATAATTGTTACTCAGGGACAGACACAGAATTGTTACTCAGGGACAGACACAGAATTGTTACTCAGGGACAGACACAGAATTGTTACTCAGGGACAGACACAGAATTGTTACTGAGGGACACAGAATTGTTACTGAGGGACACAGAATTGTTACTGAGGGACACAGAATTGTTACTCAGGGACAGACACAGAATTGTTACTCAGGGACAGACACAGAATTGTTACTGAGGGACACAGAATTGTTACTGAGGGACACAGAATTGTTACTCAGGGACAGACACAGAATTGTTACTCAGGGACAGACACAGAATTGTTACTGAGGGACACAGAATTGTTACTGAGGGACACAGAATTGTTACTCAGGGACAGACACAGAATTGTTACTCAGGGACAGACACAGAATTGTTACTCAGGGACAGACACAGAATTGTTACTGAGGGACACAGAATTGTTACTCAGGGACAGACACAGAATTGTTACTGAGGGACACAGAATTGTTACTGAGGGACACAGAATTGTTACTGAGGGACACAGAATTGTTACTCAGGGACACAGAATCTTTGAATTAAAGAGTATGTCAGACAACATGCAGAGGAGTGTCAGAGGAGGCAATGTTTTAGGAGCGAGCAGACGTGGCAGCAGAGGAAGGGGTCGAGGCAGCACTAGTCGCAGCCAGAGGCCAGTGCTCCCGGTGTCATCCAGCGGTCGTGTCTCCACCGACAACCCTTCCGTCATCGATTGGTTGGCTCGGTCGTCTTCCTCTTCCCAGGTCACCTCTGACACCTACAGCCAACGGTCGGTGGGTACGTCAGACACAACCGTTAGTTGGCATGGCCCGGGAGCAAGCCCACTGAAATCACGTGTCCTCTACCTGCCCCTGTCCTTTGGTGTTCCCTCACCAAGCGAAGTATCGCATGCTGTGGGCTCAGCCCCACTGTACAGTGAGGAAGAGCTAACAGAGGGCGGTCAGGAACGGGGGGAGACATCCGCCTCTTCAGCAGCCAGGCGAAGAAGTACTGGCGAGGAGAGTGGCTCGGTAGCCGGTCTAGAGACAGGTCTGTCTCCTGACCCACACGCAGCCGAGGGGGCTAGTAGTGAGGCGGAGACCCTAATTGATGATGATGAGGCTGATCGCATTTGGCAGCCTCGTCGTCATCAGGCTATTGCTTCCGCATCATCAGGAGAAGAGGGTGCCAGCTTGGCAGCGAGCAAAACAGTCGGTGGGTTGCCCAGGAGGCAGCAGGGTCGCAGCAGTGTCAGTGGAGGCAAACGGCCATGGAGTAGAGCACCAGCTCCACTGCAGCCTACCACCACGGCCAGTAGTGGTGCCGGTGTGCACGGAGGAAGTAGCAGTCAGCCAGTGAGGAGTAGCGGGGGCAAAGTTTCCTACTCGGCGGTGTGGCAATTTTTCGTCAAGCCGCCCGAGGAAGTAAACGTAGCCGTATGTCGACTATGTGGCCAGAAAGTCAAGCGTGGCCAGGGGGCCCATGTTGGGACTACAGCGTTGCGGCAGCATATGCAGCGTCGCCATTTGGTGGCCTGGGAAAACCGTGATAAAGATACGGTGGTTCTGCCTGCCCCAGCCCCCGCTCCATCACCCGCTCCGTTACTTGCTCCGTCACCCGACGTCAATCGCCCTCTATCAGCCAGTCAAGGCTCCAACACCTCTGCTGAGGGGAGTTGTCGCTCGTTGGCATCTTCAGCTCGTTCAGATGCTCCTTCTCCTGCTACTCCTCTTCACGGATTCCGTCAGCAGTCTTTCTTGGAATCCGTTTCCAAGAGACAACAGTTTGCGAGCACGCACCCGACGGTGCAGAAGCTGAACGTCCTCCTGTCCAAGTTGCTGGTGCTGCAGTCCCTCCCTTTCCAAGTGGTGGACTCAGCACCTTTCCGAGAAATGATGGCTTGTGCCGCGCCGCGGTGGAGAGTGTCAAGCCGTCATTTCTTCGCCAAAAAGGCTGTGCCAACCCTGCATTCACATGTAGAAGAGATGGTGGGCCAGTCTTTGAGCATGTCGGTCTCTGCCAAAGTGCACGGCAGCGCCGACGTGTGGAGCTGTAACTACGGTCAGGGACAGTACATGTCATTCACGGCCCACTGGGTGAACGTGGTGCCGACACAGCCGCACCAGCAACTTGGACAGGTCACGCCGCTTTTGCCTCCACGTTTGCACGTCCTTGGTCCGGCAAAGATGTCCGCCTCTACCACCTCTTCTTCCGCCGTGTCCTCAGCCGCCACCCCCGTGCCAAGTCCCATTACCCGACCGGCATATCACATGTGCAGGGCGCAACGGTGTCACGCTGTGCTGCACCTGGTATGCCTTGGCGAACGTAGTCACACAGGGGAGGAACTTCTGAGTGTAATGAACAGAGAAATCGACAGATGGCTGTCTCCGCGCAAACTGAAAATCGGAACCATGTTGACCGACAACGGAAAGAACATAGTGTCTGCTCTGCGTCAAGGAAGGTTGTGCCATGCGCCATGCATGGCTCACGTGTTCAATCTGGTTGTCAAGTGGTTCCTAAAATCCACCATCCCACTGCAAGACATCCTTAAAATGTCACGTAAACTTTGCATGCATTTCAGCCATTCCTACACCGCAAAGCACACCCTCCTTGAGCTGCAGCGGCAGAACGGAATTCCACAGCATCGCCTGATCTGCGACGTTGCAACAAGGTGGAATTCAACCCTACACATGTTAGACCGCTTTTACGAACAGCGAAAGGCCATCACCGATTTCCTGATGTTACAAGCGGATAAAGGTACTCCCCTGTGTAACTTCGATGTCAGCCATTGGCAGCTCATGCGTGACACCTGCCGCTTGCTCAGGCCCTTTGAGGAGGCCACGCTATTCGTGAGTCGGCAGGACTATGGGATGAACGACGTCATTCCTCTGTTGCACGTCCTGGAACAAATGCTGTTAACAATGGCTGGTCAGGGTGCGGTAGACGTGGCGCACAGATCTCAACGCCACATGACCCCTGTGGGGGCAGGACAGGAAGAAGAGGAGGAGGTAGAGGAGGACATTGGTGCTCAGGAATTATTGAGTGAAATGGGTTGTTTTTCCACTCAGCGGACAGGAGTGGAGGAGCAGGAGCATCTGGTAGAGGAGGAGACAGAGGACCCAGACGCACCGTGGCAGTATGCTGTGGAGATGGAGGCAGGGAGTCCCTCGCATTCCTTGGCACAAATGGCCCATAGCATGCTCGCTTGCTTGCGTAGCGACAGCCGAATAATAACCATCAGACAGAGGGATGACTTTTGGCTGTCCACCTTGTTGGACCCTCGCTACCGTTCAAAAATGGTGGCCTTTTTCACACCTGCTGAGAGGGAGGCCAAAATAATGTACTATAAAAACCACTTATGTAGTCAGTTGGTCTCTGCCTTTCTGCGCCAACGTCCATCCTCAGACACTGTGGGCCCTGTGCGCTCGCGTTCCGCTGCCATGGCAGCAGGGGAGGGGTGGGGTGGTAGGAGCAGTGGCAGCTCCACCAGCAGTGGCTGCCACAGTCTGCAGTCGATGATGAGTAGCTTTCTTCACCAGCGCAGTGAGGAAACTACTAACCAGCCGCAGCAGCAGCAGCAGCAGCAGCATCAGGTGGACCTGGAGCAGGACCTCAAACAACAGGCTTGGGCCTACTTGGACAGCACCCTGCCAACCGAGGTAGACAATCCCCTTGACTACTGGGCAACGAAACTTGACCTTTGGCCCCAACTAGCTGAATTTGCCCTTGAAAGGCTGTCATGCCCGGCCAGTAGCGTGGCATCGGAGCGCGTGTTTAGTGCGGCAGGAGGTATTGTAACTCCGCGGAGGACACGACTGTCCACACAAAGTGTGGAGAGACTCACGTTTGTGAAAATGAATCAGGCGTGGATTAGTCTGGATTTCAAACCACCAGTTCCTGACACAACTGACTAAATCCGCCATGAATCATGCCCCAAACATGTGCCACTTTCAGGTCTCCTCACACTGCTGGTGTGTTCCATTTTGTCATAGGGTGCTGGCAGATTTCGGGCCTCCCATTGCTGCTGCCAGGCCCGTAATCTGCCATGGGCCCCCGTACCGCCTCCTCATGCTGCTGCCAGGTCCAGAGTGTCTAATGGGTCCCTGTACGGCCTCCCATTGCTGCTGTCTCCATCGCCACACTCTGCCATGTGCCACTTTCAGGTCTCCTCACACTGCTGGTGTGTTCCATTTTGTCATAGGGTGCTGGCAGATTACGGGCCTCCCATTGCTGCTGCCAGGCCTGTAATCTGCCATGGGCCCCTGTACCGCCTCCTCATGCTGCTGCCAGGTCCACAGTGTCTCATGGGTCCCTGTACGGCCTCCCATTGCTGCTGTCTCCATCGCCACACTCTGCCATGTGCCACTTTCAGGTCTCCTCACACTGCTGGTGTGTTCCATTTTGTCATAGGGTGCTGGCAGATTACGGGCCTCCCATTGCTGCTGCCAGGCCTGTAATCTGCCATGGGCCCCTGTACCGCCTCCTCATGCTGCTGCCAGGTCCACAGTGTCTCATGGGTCCCTGTACAGCCTCCCATTGCTGCTGTCTCCATCGCCACACTCTGCCATGTGCCACTTTCAGGTCTCCTCACACTGCTGGTGTGTTCCATTTTGTCATAGGGTGCTGGCAGATTACGGGCCTCCCATTGCTGCTGCCAGGCCTGTAATCTGCCATGGGCCCCTGTACCGCCTCCTCATGCTGCTGCCAGGTCCACAGTGTCTCATGGGTCCCTGTACGGCCTCCCATTGCTGCTGTCTCCATCGCCACACTCTGCCATGTGCCACTTTCAGGTCTCCTCACACTGCTGGTGTGTTCCATTTTGTCATAGGGTGCTGGCAGATTTCGGGCCTCCCATTGCTGCTGCCAGGCCCGTAATCTGCCATGGGCCCCCGTACCGCCTCCTCATGCTGCTGCCAGGTCCAGAGTCTCTCATGGGTCCCTGTACGGCCTCCCATTGCTGCTGTCTCCATCGCCACACTCTGCCATGTGCCACTTTCAGGTCTCCTCACACTGCTGGTGTGTTCCATTTTGTCATAGGGTGCTGGCAGATTACGGGCCTCCCATTGATGCTGCCAGGCCTGTAATCTGCCATGGGCCCCTGTACCGCCTCCTCATGCTGCTGCCAGGTCCACAGTGTCTCATGGGTCCCTGTACGGCCTCCCATTGCTGCTGTCTCCATCGCCACACTCTGCCATGTGCCACTTTCAGGTCTCCTCACACTGCTGGTGTGTTCCATTTTGTCATAGGGTGCTGGCAGATTACGGGCCTCCCATTGCTGCTGCCAGGCCTGTAATCTGCCATGGGCCCCTGTACCGACTCCTCATGCTGCTGCCAGGTCCACAGTGTCTCATGGGTCCCTGTACGGCCTCCCATTTCTGCTGTCTCCATCGCCACACTCTGCCATGTGCCACTTTCAGGTCTCCTCACACTGCTGGTGTGTTCCATTTTGTCATAGGGTGCTGGCAGATTGCGGGCCTCCCATTGCTGCTGCCAGGCCTGTAGTCTGCCATGGGCCCCTGTACCGCCTCCTCATGCTGCTGCCAGGTCCACAGTGTCTCATGGGTCCCTGTACGGCCTCCCATTGCTGCTGTCTCCATCGCCACACTCTGCCATGTGCCACTTTCAGGTCTCCTCACACTGCTGGTGTGTTCCATTTTGTCATAGGGTGCTGGCAGATTACGGGCCTCCCATTGCTGCTGCCAGGCCCGTAATCTGCCATGGGCCCCCGTACCGACTCCTCATGCTGCTGCCAGGTCCACAGTGTCTCATGGGTCCCTGTACGGCCTCCCATTGCTGCTGTCTCCATCGCCACACTCTGCCATGTGCCACTTTCAGGTCTCCTCACACTGCTGGTGTGTTCCATTTTGTCATAGGGTGCTGGCAGATTACGGGCCTCCCATTGCTGCTGCCAGGCCCGTAATCTGCCATGGGCCCCCGTACCGACTCCTCATGCTGTGACGTTGCAACAAGGTGGAATTCAACCCTACATATGTTAGACCACCTTTACGAACAGCGAAAGGCCATCACCGATTCCTGATGTTACAAGCGGATAAAGGTACTCCCCTGTGTAACTTAGATGTCAGCCATTGGCAGCTCATGCGTGACACCTGCCGCTTGCTCAGGCCCTTTGAGGAGGCCACGCTATTCGTGAGTCAGCAGGACTATGGGATGAACGACGTCATTCCTCTGTTGCACGTCCTGGAACAAATGCTGTTAATAATGGCTGGTCAGGGTGCGGTAGACGTGGCGCACAGATCTCAATGCCACATGACCCCTGTGGAGGCAGGACAGGTAGAAGAGGAGGAGGTAGAGGAGGACATTTGTGCTCAGGAATTATTGAGTGAAATGGGTTGTTTTTCCACTCAGCGGACAGGAGTGGAGGAGCAGGAGCATCTGGTAGAGGAGGAGGAGGAGGAGACAGAGGACCCAGACGCACCGTGGCAGTATGCTGTGGAGATGGAGGCAGGGAGTCCCTCGCATTCCTTGGCACAAATGGCCCATAGCATGCTCGCTTGCTTGCGTAGCGACAGCCGAATAATAACCATCAGACAGAGGGATGACTTTTGGCTGTCCACCTTGTTGGACCCTCGCTACCGTTCAAAAATGGTGGCCTTTTTCACACCTGCTGAGAGGGAGGCCAAAATAAAGTACTATAAAAACCACCTATGTAGTCAGTTGGTCTCTGCCTTTCTGCGCCAACGTCCATCCTCAGACACTGTGGGCCCTGTGCGCCCGCGTTCCGCTGCCATGGCAGCAGGGGAGGGGTGGGGTGGTAGGAGCAGTGGCAGCTCCACCAGCAGCGGCTGCCTCAGTCTGCAGTCGATGATGAGTAGCTTTCTTCACCAGCGCAGTGAGGAAACTACTAACCAGCCGCAGCAGCAGCATCAGGTGGACCTGGAGCAGGACCTCAAACAACAGGCTTGGGCCTACTTGGACAGCACCCTGCCAACCGAGGTAGACAATCCCCTTGACTACTGGGCAACGAAACTTGACCTTTGGCCCCAATTAGCTGAATTTGCCCTTGAAAGGCTGTCATGCCCGGCCAGTAGCGTGGCATCGGAGCGCGTGTTTAGTGCGGCAGGAGGTATTGTAACTCCGCGGAGGACACGACTGTCCACACAAAGTGTGGAGAGACTCACGTTTGTGAAAATGAATCAGGCGTGGATTAGTCTGGATTTCAAACCACCAGTTCCTGACACAACTGACTAAATCCGCCATGAATCATGCCCCAAACATGTGCCACTTTCAGGTCTCCTCACACTGCTGGTGGGTTCCATTTTGTCATAGGGTGCTGGCAGATTTCGGGCCTCCCATTGCTGCTGCCAGGCCCGTAATCTGCCATGGGCCCCTGTACCGCCTCCTCATGCTGCTGCCAGGCCCGTAATCTGTCATGGGTCCCTGTACGGCCTCCCATTGCTGCTGTCTCCATCGCCACACTCTGCCATGTGCCACTTTCAGGTCTCCTCACACTGCTGGTGTGTTCCATTTTGTCATAGGGTGCTGGCAGATTACGGGCCTCCCATTGCTGCTGCCAGGCCTGTAATCTGCCATGGGCCCCTGTACCGCCTCCTCATGCTGCTGCCAGGTACAGAGTGTGTCATGGGTCCCTGTACGGCCTCCCATTGCTGCTGTCTCCATCGCCACACTCTGCCATGTGCCACTTTCAGGTCTCCTCACACTGCTGGTGGGTTCCATTTTTGTCATAGGGTGCTGTATGGCCTCCCATTGCTGCTGCCTCCACCACCACACTGTGGCTCCACACTCTGGTTTTGGCCCCGTGACTGCCCAAATGAGTGAAGTGTGCGGTGATTCTAAGATCGACGGCACTCATCTGCATGTCATACTGACTGACAGTATTATTTCTCTTCCCCAGCAGACTCCAAGGGCATTTAAATTAAAGGTACAGTGTTCTGCAGTAATATAAAGGCTCTCTGAAGCCTAGAAACACCCTTTTATAAGTTAAATTTGCAGCGAATATATTCGCCTCGAATCGAATTTATTCCTCAAATTCGCCGAATCAGCCGAATCGAATTTTTGAATACTTCGCTCATCTCTAGTACCAATCATTGAAAATTGATCACACCTGATGTACTGACGGCCTCATTTCTTGAGACACTAACAAACCAGGACAGTACAAATACCCCCCAAATGATCCCCTTTTGGAAAGTAGACAGTCCAAGGTACTTAGTAAGAGGCATAGTGAGTTTTTTGAGGTTGTAATTTCTTCCCACAATTCTATTGAAAACTAAGATTTTTTTTCTACAAAATTGTCATATTAACAGGTTATTTCTCTCACATGGCATAAGCATACTTGCAACTACACACTAAAACACATTCTGCTACTCCTCCTTCTCACATGTGTGAGACTTTTTCCCAGCCTAGCCACATAGAGAGGCCCAACATACAAGGAATATTGTCAGGTGTCCTAGGGTTATAAATTACACATTTAATTTCCTGACTACCTATTACACTTTTGAAGGCCCTGGAGCACCAGGACCATGGAATTACCCACAAAATGACCCCATTTTGAGAAGCAAACACCCCAATGTATATTCTATGAGGCATAATGAGTCTTTTGAACATGTCATTTTTTTCACGTTTTTGGAAAATGTGGAAAGAAAGTGAAAACTTATTTTTTCTTACACAAAGTTCTTCATTTATAAGATATTTCCAACACATAGCATGTACATATCAAAAATTACAACCCAAAATACATTCTGCTACTCCTCCTGAATATGGGGATACTAGATTTGTGGGACTTTTCCACAGCCTGGCCAAAACATTCAAGTACCACCTTTATACCTTCTAGGGACAAAAATGACACATCTAATTTCCTGACATTCTATCATGTTTTTGAAGGCCCTGGAGCACCAGGAAAGTGGAAACACCCACAAAATGACCCCATTTTGGACAGTAAACACTCCAACAATTTTTTTGTGAGGCATAATATGTCTTTTGAACATGTCATTTTTATGCATAAGTTTTTGTAAAATGTGGAAAGAAAGTGAAAATTAATTTTTTTTAACACACAATTACCAATCTATAAGATATTTCTAACAAACAGCTTGGACATACCGAGAATTACACCCCAAAGTACATTCTTCTACTCCACTGGATTATGGGGATGCCACATGTGTAAAACCTTTTCAATGTCTGAACAGATTATATGCCCAGCATTGCAACAAGTGTAACACAAAAATCAACAAACACTGTAGAGAAAGCAATATAAACAAAGGATTACCTGTGGTTTGAGGAGAGCATTTGTCCAGGTCAGTACAGGCAGCAGGCTGACATTTAGGCAGCAGAGAGGAACAAGGTCCATAAAATGTCCTGGGTCATTACAGGCAGCAGGCAGAGATAAGGTCAGCATAGCCAAAGTATTTGTCCAGGTAGCAGGCAGGAACATGACCTATAAAAGGTCCTTGGTCAGTACAGGCAGTAGGCAGAGATATGGTCAGCACAGCCAAAGTATTGGTACAGGCAGCAGGCAGGAACATCAGGCTTAGGGTCTTGGTCAGGTAGAAACAAGGCACAGGGGTAGGGGCTTCATCCCACCCAATCTCTCTTCGAAGCCTCCAGAAAAACAGACCCTGTTCCAGGAATTACAAAACCCCCCAAAAAACAAAAACAGGTTTTCTCTACTAAGTACTCTACTCTGAAGCCCCTCACATACGTGAGACCCCTTGGTCAGTTAACAGGCGGAGGTCAGTCCAGGAAGAAGACATAAACGTGGGTGATAATCCAGACAGCAAGCAGAAGAATAGTTGATAAACGGGTCAGGGTCAGTTCAGGTGGAATGCAGAAACATGGTGAATAAACAATGCAAATGGCAGGCAGAAGCATAGTTTATAAACAGGCCAGGGCCAGTTAAGGTGGAAACCAGTGGCATGGTTGCTTGAGGCAGCAGGCAAATGATCAGCAGAGATATTGAAAACGGGGAAATGGCAGGCTGTTAGAAATATGGGATAATATTTTAGTGATGTGTGCAAACGTCGGAAGCAGTGACACTGAGGACAATGACAAGGGACACTGAGGACAATGAAAACTGGTGTCCCTTGTAACTCCCCTCTGCTGCATACCCGACATCTTTTTTGGCATCTTATGCCTGCTTCTGTTGGTGGAATGCTTTCAGGGAAATGACACTCATGAAGTCTGTTCACAGACGTGATGATTTCTTCAATAAATTGGGGAAGGGGATGAGTCTTTCTGTGGATTTGGTGTAGGAGACATAGGCAATATAAATGGTGATTGCAACAATATACATTTCAACTTTTTTTTATACCAGAAATGGGACCTTCTTGTTGCTAAATAGGGCTGCAGCCTCTGATTGTTGAAATCCACCCACCCCCCACGTGAAGATTATAATCTTGGATGCATGCAGGCTTTTGAATGAGACTATGTCTTCGGGTAATTTCCACCAAAGTGTCATTGTGGATGGTGGACCACTTCAGGGCCAGCACTTCATCGTTTCTTAGACTTGCTGATTCCCCCCTTTGTAGCCTGGTTTTCACTAGAGTTTGTGGGAAGGCTGTGACGGGAGTGACTTTGGGTGGGGTGCCCATGGAACACAGCTCACTTTGGAAGGGTGGGGAGACTCCTGTCTCAGCTCCCCATATCCCTCCTATTTGTAAGTCACCCTGTGCCTGTTAGGGGTACAGGGTGGAATGTCCTGATATTGTGTAGACATGTATAGGTGGGGTGTGGGGGGTTGTTCATTGTTTACTGCCATGAGGTGCATCCCATTGTTCTATTGTGTGTCTTGCTTGGGAGCAAATTATTATGGGATGTATGTGTTTGTGTATTGGCTTGGTGGGGGGTGTCTTATGATGTGTCTCTGGTTGCTAGATTTGGTTTGCCCTGCCCTGTGTCCATATGCAGGGACGTGGGTTGTTCCCTTGAATGAATATATCTTGTGTTTGTATTAAAATAAAGCCGTCTATCTCCTGGTTTCCTTCAAGTTTGGTGTTGTCTCGTCTTGTTTGGTCAGTGGTGGTGTCCGTGGTCGGTGTTCGGACAGGGAAGAGGTATTCTAATGGAAATACCCTAGTGCAGTCGGGGTCCAGTTCCGTTACATTGGAGGCAAGCGGTGGGATTGTGCTTCCAAGCTGTGAACAGGTCCAAATCAGCACCGGGATTCAAGATCAGGAAAGTAGACGTCGGTCACACCTGTGGAGATATGGACCTGGCATCAGAGTTTCCAGGATGCTGCAGATCGTTCTTGCAAAATACTACAGGACTGTGTCAGTGGATCAGTACCTGGAGCTCAGGCAGCAGATTCGGGTGGTGCTGTGGAGTGGAGCCCTCCAGGTTGCTGGTATGGACAAGGACAAGTGCTATCCAACCCCAGGGGAATGGGCCAGGGACCATCGGATGTTACAGATGCCATTCCTTGGAGAGCGACCCCAGGAGCAATGGGTGACTGAGTTGGACAGGTTGGTCCAGCAGGAGATAGAGCTGGACAACAGATATCGGGCTCTGCAATGGTACACAGAGCAGAAATATTTAGGGTTGACAGCAGAATGCTCTCCGGAGGGATATGACTTAGGTGCCCCTGGATTGTTGTGGGAGAGCCTTACAGATCTTTTTGTGTTTGGCGATGAAGGAGAACCTACCCTTGAGGACCTGCGAGAAGACAGAGAGGCTATGTGCGGTCTCACAGGGGTCTCAGAGCTTGGACCAGATCTGGAATACCTGCTGATGAAAGAACAGGATCTGGAAAGGGCATACAGGCAACTGCTAAAACATGTTCAGCAGCATGCCCAAGAATCAGCAGTGGAAATTCCAGAGACTGGGGATTTGATTGACTTTTCTGATGAGGACTAACCAGCCAGAAAGCCTCGAGCAGAAGAGCTGGCAACAGGGCCAAACATTACTGAACTCTGCCCAGCACTGGTAACATCTTCTGCGTTCCACGGACAGGAGATGGTGAACCCCTATCCCCAGACACCAGTTCCAGAGACTGGGGATTTGATTGACTTATCTGCTGAGGAGGAACCAGCCAGCAAGCCTCCAGCAGAAGAGCTGGCAACAGGGCCAAATATTGCTGAGCTCTACCCAGTACCAACAACAGCTTCAGTCTCCCTGAGAGAAGAGGTGGATGACCTTTCTCCTACACCACTGACAGGGACATGGGATTTCCTGCCAGCAGCATCTTTGGCGGTAGAAGAAACTTCTCCAGCTGAAGCGCTGACAACTGGACAGAGGGTCCAGGACCTCTGCCCCACACCTGTGGTAGTTTCAGAGGCCCAGGGGGAGAAGGGAGAGGAGATTGTTGTCCTCCCTCCTCCACAGTCAGCCAGAGTGGAGGAAACTGTCTTCCCTCCCAAGCCAGGATTTGTGCACCAGGGGGACAGTGACAGAAGAATGCCATCCCAGCAGCAGATCCACAGTCTGGGAGTGGAGGAAGCCAGCCTCCCTCCCTCCCCTACGGTTAGCAGGAGCAGATGTGGGGTCCCCACCAGAAGTGCTGGCAACAGGACAGAGCGCCGCTGGCCTCTGCCTAGCAACTACAGTCACCACCTGGATACCTCAGGGATTCTGGGCAGTCAGCCCAGATCCCCCACAGCATGATGGAGTCGGCCCAGTCACCCTGTCTTCTCTCCAGCAGCTGAGAGGACTTCAGGGAGAAAGACCAGCTCGTACTTCTCCCCAGCAGTGGGTATGTTCTACGAGAGAGGCAGAGGTTGGCTTGGTGAGTAATGCTTTGTGTGGGACAATTTGTTTGGGGTACTGTGTGGGTGCTGGCATTGGGGGACTGGAACTACAGACTAACTTCGGAGTCCACCCGTCTGGGGTTTACTCCTGCATTAATCTCCTCCCGAAAGGGGAGATATGTGATGGGAGTGACTTTGGGTGGGGGGACCATGGAACACAGCTCACTTTGGAGGGGTGGGGAGACCCCTGTCTTAGCTCCCCATATCCCTCCTATGTGTAAGTCACCCTGTGCCTGTTAGGGGTACAGGGTGGAATGTCCTGATATTGAGTAGACATGTAAAGGTGGGGTGTGGGGGGTTGTTCATTGTTTACTGCCATGTGGTGCATCCCATTGTTCTATTGCGTGTCTTGCTTGGGAGCAAACTATTATGGGATGTATGTGTTTGTGTTTCGCCCTGTGTCAATATGCAGAGAGGTGGCTTGTTCCCTTTAATGCATATATCTTGTGTCTGCGTTAAAATAAAGCGGTCTGTCTCCTGGTTTCCTTCAAGTCTGGTGTTGTCTTGTCTTGTTTGGTCAGCAGTGGTGTCTGTGGTTGGTGTTCAGACAGGGAAGCCGTATTCTAACGGAAATACCCTAGTGCAGTCGGAGTCCAGTTCCGTTACAAAAGCCTTCCTGTTTTTTTGGGCGGTACCGCAGACCAAAGTTTTTTCACGGTACAGGTGGTGGAAAAGGGGCAGACTGGTATAGAAATTGTCTAAGTAGATGTGAAAACCTTTTTGGAAAAGTGGAAAAGCCAGGTCCCAACCAATCTTTCCGCTTGTGCCAATGTAGGTTGAGCACTCAGGGGACTGGAGCTGGGAATCTTTGCCTTCGTAAATATTTATATATCCAATGGCTCTTTCACAAAGCTTGTCGAGCTTTACTCTATAACTGTCCCTTTTGCTTGGAATGTATTGCTTGATTCCCAGCCAGCCAGTGAAGTTGATAAGGGATTCTACCACACATATGTTTGGGTCAGGGACATCATTTTCAGCAAATCTTTGGGAAAAATTTTGTATAATTTGTCATGGTTGGGATGATCTCGGAGAGGGCACTTGGTATTGTCACTGAAATGAAAAAAGAGCATGATCTTCCCATAGCGTGACCTGGGCATTACAGCAGAATAAATGGGTATGGGGTGGATGGGGTGTGTGGATCAGTAAGCATGTCCTTAATTTTTTTTTGTTAAGGGTGAGTCACAAAAATAACTTCAATTCCTCCAATGTAAGAGGTCTCCCTTCAAATGGACGGACATAGGATAAATTGGGGTTGTTAGTAATATATTGTTGGGCAAAAAAGTTTGTCTGGTCCACAATAAAATGAAGGGCAAAAATAAATTTAAAAAATCAATTTCTGAAAAGTTTTCTGTGTTGGCCTGCACACTTGACTGTGCTGTGAAAGGGAGAATACTTGCTGATCCCGAATTGGAGGGCAGCCATAATGGGTTGACAAGAGCATCTGGGAGGTATGTCTGGGCCCTGATTCTTGGGGTTTGATGGGATATCCAAGTACTGGTACTGGGCCTCTCATCCATGGATCTAGCACCATTGTCGCTTGCCAATTGACCACTAGGGTTTATGGTGCTGCTGGTGGCTGCCTGGTTTTCAGAGCACCATATCCTTTTAGGAGGGACCCTTTCTTCCTCCGATTCGGTCGCTGATCCACTACTTTTGATGGGTTCATACACTGAATTGGAATCAGATGGTGAGAGCTCCCTGCTGCTCTTATCCATCATATTGAGGATTTTGAACACCTCACTGGTGTAATTTTTTTTTACATAGCTGGCTCTGGGACAGGTAGACTGCTGATGGTGGCTGTAGGATGGGTACCCTGGTGATAGTGGCTGTGTGATGATATTCTGCTGATGGTGGCTGTGTGACGGTACTCTGCTGATGGTGGCTGTGTAATGGTACTCTGCTGGTAGTAGCTGTGTGACGTGTACACTGCTGATGGGCAGCTGTGTGATGGGTACTCTGGTGATGGTGGCTGTGTGACGGGTACTCTGCTGATGGCGGCACTAATGGACAATGTGCAACAGGTGCACCGTTGATGGGCACTGATGGGCGACAGGTGCAATGCTGATGGGTACCAGGTACACTGATGGGTATTGATGGGTGACAGGTGCACTGATGGGCAACAAGTACACTGATGAGTGACAGGTGCACTAATGAGTGACAGGTACACTGTTGTGTGACTGGTACACTGGTGGGAGACAGGTACACTGAAAGGAGACAGGCACACTGATGGTGGGCACTGTGAAAGGAGCAGTGTGATCTGTTTGTGCACTGTGCTGTGTACAGAATTGTAACTCACTGTTTGAAGATTCCTCTCCTCACACAAGATCTGTGTGTGAGGAGAGGAAGCTGGTAACAGTGAGTCCGCTCTCTGTTTACATTTGTGACTGGCTGTGATTGGACACAGCCGATCACATGGTAAAGAGCTGCTGCAATTGGCTCTTTACCTCGATCAATGATGGGCACACACGTGTTCAAGGGACACAGTTCACCAGACACCGCATGCTGTCGGGGGTGTAAATTGACCACACTATTCATGGCTACCATTCAATGACAGTGTGGTCAGTTCACGTCTTTCATCATCTAGCTCTCTGTGTAGTATCTCTGTATCTCCCTCACTTCCCCTCCCTCCCCCTCTGAACTATTAAAATCATAATCGAATGTGCTTTTTTAATGCAAGCATATACCCAACGTAATGCTTCTCAAAAATGTGAAAAAAATCTTGAAAAATGGATGTATACAATGCATTCTACCCACGTTTCATAGTAAAAATTGGGTATGCATGGAGCTCATTGAGATGGTCTGTTATAAAGTTTTAGTACACTATTGATGCAGCACACTGGTGCACTATAATTGTTACTCTGTAGTATTTTGCTATACTTGTTGGTACTGAACTGTACATGCTGATGATATTTTCTTTATTTTTCTTCCTCTTTTTAATTTGGTTCTTTGCTGCTTCGTGAGGCAATTTTTTTTGTTTTTTTGGGGGGTTTGTATTTCTTTTTTTCTGTATTTTTTTATTTTTCATAAATAAAATCTAAAAAAACAAAATACAAGCAGTGTAAATACCTGAATGTTACTTTATTTTTTAATAGCCTCTTGCAATTTCTTGCAAATTAACAGATTTTTTTTCTACAGCTGCAGTGGTGCTTTAATGGGAGGAGGTATTACCCTAGATCAGTGGTCGGCAAGCCGCGGCTCGCGAGCCACATGCGGCTCTTTACCCAGTCTAATGCGGCTCTTCTGTGTGCCGGGCGCCTGCTCCCCTCCCTCCTCTCGGTCGGCCGCTCCCCTGCCTCCTCTCGGTTGGCAGCCCCAAAAGTCCGCGCGGACCTTTTAATCCGGCCTGCGCATGTGGCTGTCAGGATGTGTGTAGGCGGGGCAGCGTGCCGAACGTGAGGGGAGGGGAGCTAGGCTCCTCTCACAGTCCGCCCTGAAGACCCGAACGGCGCGGGAAGACAGCGAGAGGAACGCAAAAGGTAAGTGAATTGACACGGGGGACTTGGCTTACTAGAAGGGGGGGGGGGGGGAATAGTACTGTGGGGGATGAAATACTATATGAGGGATGAAATACTATATGGGGGGATGAAATACTATATGAGGGATGAAATACTATATGAGGGATGAATTACTATATGAGGGATGAATTACTATATGAGGGATGAAATACTATATGGGGGGATGAAATACTATATGGGGGATGAATTACTATATGAGGGATGAATTACTTTATGAGGGATGAAATACTATATGGGGGGATGAAATACTATATGAGGGATGAAATACTATATGAGGGATGAATTACTATATGAGGGATGAAATACTATATGGGGGGATGAAATACTATATGAGGGATGAAATACTATATGGGGGGATGAAATACTATATGAGGGATGAAATACTATATGGGGGGATGAAATACTATATGAGGGATGAAATACTATATGAGGGATGAATTACTATATGGGGGATGAAATACTATATGAGGGATGAAATACTATATGAGGGATGAAATACTATATGGGGGATGAAATACTATATGGGGGATGAAATACTATATGGGGGATGAAATACTATACGGGGGATGAAATACTATACGAGGGATGAAATACTATACGGGGGATGAATTGCTATGGGGGATGAATTACTATATGGGGGATGAATTACTATGGGGGATGAATTACTATATGGGGGATGAATTACTATATGGGGGATGAATTACTATGGGGGATGAATTACTATGGGGGATGAATTACACTATGGGGGATGAATTACACTATGGGGGATGAATTACACTACGGGGGATGAATTACTATATGGGGGATGAATTACTATGGGGGATGAATTACTATATGGGAGATGTATTTTCAGTTTTAAAAATGTGGCTCTCAAAATAAATTTCAATCATGGTTTTGGCGAGATTTGGCTCAGTTGAAAAAAAAGGTTGCCCACCACTGCCCTAGATTAACCCCTATGAGCCACTGTGTGTCACTTAAATCATCTACAAATAAAAATCTTTTCACTATAGCTTTTGTAAGGTTATTTTATTCCTGCTTTTTTGTTGCTCGCTCATCTGAGAAAATCGCAGAAAATAAATTCATGTTCAACATCTACTAATTTACTACATGTAACCAACACACTCCTAGAAAAGGGTTCAGATTAATGGATGGCACACATTTTCTTTTCTTAATGAAAAAGTAATTTTTTTTTCAAAACAGTGTGTACTGCCCATTGTAGAAATAAACAACCAACCAACCAACCAACCAAAAAAAGAGCAACCTGTGTGGGAGTGCCCCCAATCCATATCAGACACTTTTCCACTCATGAAGCCTGGCCAGGAAAGGGGGTGCAGAGGACAAGGATTGTGCACCCCTACATCTGGCCATATGTTCTCAACATTGGGAGGATACCTTGCAACTGAAGTGGCGAAGCCAAGGCATGTTGTCCCCATGTTGGTAGGGTTTGACCTGTGCCCACAGAAAAATGTCACATGACAACAGATTGCATTCCCAACTAGCTGTTACCATGGATATCCCCACACCACAGCCTCACTTATGAAAGGTGCAGGGATGTCGGTGACATCATTGACCTAATATGGGCATGTGGTCTGAACTTTAGCTCATCCTTAACCATTTAACAATTGAGCTATAGCTGAATGATGGCTACAGCGTGGTCGTCTACTTCTGGATAGGCGCCATATGACGTCCTCCAGAATTGCGCCTCCTGGCGAGCTCTGCGATTGCTGTGTCGTTTGGATACAACTGATCACATGACATGGTAAAGGGCCAATCACAGTGCCCTTTTACCATGTGATGAGCTGTGTCCAATGACTCAACGCCAAAGCCAAGGGCGACTACTCTGTCCTCCTTCTCCTGGACCTCTCTGCGGCCTTCGACACAGTTGACCACCCCCTCCTTCTTAATAAACTACTCTCCCTTGGCATCGGAGATGCTGCTCTCTCTTGGTTCTCATCCTACCTATCCCGACGCTCCTTCAGTGTCACCTACAATGGTGCCACCTCCCCCTCCCTCCCCCTCTCTGTTGGGGTCCCCCAAGGCTCTGTCCTTGGACCCCTTCTCTTCTCCATCTACACCTCCTCCCTGGGCAAACTTATACAATCTCACGGCTTCAACTATTACCTCTATGCTGACAACACCCAAATCTACCTCTCCACCCCTCACCTCACCCCCACTATCTCCGCCCGCATCACTCACCTCCTAAATGACATCTCAGACTGGATGTCGCTACATTTCCTCAAGATTAACCTCTCCAAAACCGAGCTTCTCGTCTTTCCCCCTGCCCACACCCCCCCCCCCCATCCTATCCATCATCACCAACAACTCCACTATCACTTCCGCCCCGCAAGCCAAAGTCCTTGGCGTCATTCTTGACGCGAACCTCTCCCTCCAACCGCATGTCAAATCACTCACAAACACATGCAGGCTCCATCTTCGCAACATTGCCAAGATCCGCTCCTTCCTCACCCCAGACACCACCAAACTTCTAGTACACTCCCTCATCATCTCACGCCTTGACTACTGCAACTCCCTCCTCACTGGCCTACCCAAGTGTAGGCTCTCCCCGCTCCAGACCATCCTGAACTCAGCTGCCAGACTCATCCACCTTACCACCCGCTCCACCTCTGCCACCCCCCTCTGCCTCTCCCTCCACTGGCTCCCGATTGCCCAACGCATCAAATTTAAACTCCTTACCTTGACCTACAAAGCCGTTCACAACACTGCCCCTGACTACCTCACCAATCTGATCACCAGGTACCACCCTACCCGTACCCTTCGCTCCTCACAGGACCTCCTTCTATCCTGCTCCCTGGTCTCCTCCTCCCATGCACGACTACAGGACTTCTCCAGGTCCTCCCCCATCCTCTGGAACTCACTGCCCCAATCCATCAGACTGTCGCCTTCTCTATTCACATTCAGGCGCTCCCTCAAAACCCATCTCTTCAGGGAAGCCTACCCCACCCTCACCTAACGGCCATCCTCCCTCATTCCTCCTACCACTTCATCCCCCCCAGCCACTTCCTACTGTACCTTTACCCCCTCCCTCCTAGATTGTAAGCTCGTAAGAGTAGGGCCCTCTTACCCCTCGTACGCTGTCTGTCTTTGTTGTACTGTGCCATGTATTGTCCCCCCCTATTGTACAGCGCTGAGCAAACCCTTTGGCGCTATATAAACTCGTAGTAATAATAATAATAATAATAATAACAATGTAAATACATTTGCTGGTTATCGGCTGCACTTTCCCTAAGCTGTCACAGAGGAGAGCCAGTAATCAGCAAGTGTATTTACACATCAGAGGCCATCAGTGCAGCTCTAACAGTGTCCAGCAGTGCAGTCCCAGAAGTGCCCATCAGTGCAGTCCCAACAGTGTCCATCAGTGCAGTCCCAACAGTGTCCATCAGTGCTGCCAGTCAGTATCCATCAGTGCCCTTCAGTGCTGCATATCAGTGTCGTCGATCAGTGCCCATCAGTGCTGCATATCAGTGCAGCCTTATCAGTGCCTCTTCATCAGTGCCCATCAGTGAAGCCTATCATTGCCTATCAGTGCTGCATATCAGTGCCCATCAGTGCAGCCTCATCAGCACACATCAGTAAAGTAGAAAAATTACCTGTTTGCAAAATTTTATAACAGAAACTAAGAAAAATAAATTCCCAAAATATTTGGTAATTTTTCATTTGTTTAGTAAAAAATAAAAAAATCCAGTGGTGATTAAATACCACCAAAAGAAAGCTCTATGTCTCCAAAAAATTATAAAAATTTAATTTGGGTACAGTGTTGCATGACTGTGCAATTGTCATTGGCCTGGGCAAGAAGGGGGTGAAAGTGCCCACTAGGCATGTGGTTAATATACATCACTGGATGACATGATAGATGTTGGACCTATATAAGGGACTTTTATTAGTATCTAATAAAAGCCTTTTTGCATGGTGTGAAATTTTATGGGAGACCCCATGTCACTTTACTTATTTAACCACTTCAATACCGGGCGCTTTCACCCCATTCCTGCCCAGGAATTAGAATGACATTTGTTCGGTCATACAACACTGTACCCATCTTAAATTTGTATTTTTTTCACACAAATAGAGCTTTCTTTTGGTGGTATTTAATCACCACTGGATTTTTTATTTTTTGCTAAATAAACAAAAAAAAAATACAATTTTGAAAAAAATGAATTTTTATTAGTTTCTGTTATAAAATTTTGCAAATAAATAACCTTTCTTTATAAATTTAGGCCAAAATGTATTCTTCTACATTTCTTTGGTGATAGTAACCCCGATCAGTGTATATTATTTAGTCTGTAGGAAACTATGGGACATACAGCATATCTGAAAATCGATTAATTCTGATGTACTGACAGCCAATCTCATTTCTGGAGGCCTGAAAATGCCATGACAGCACAAATATCCCCCAAATCACCTTTTTTTGAAAAGTAGATAGTCAAAGGTAATAGGCATGGAGAGGTTTTTTTGTAATTTTTTTTATCACAATTTTTTGGACCTAGCAGATGATGCAAGTCTGAATAGGAGGGTCACACACTGCTGGCATCATCCACAAGAAACTTTATTGGAGACTGCTCAGACAGAACATGGTTCTCTGTCTGAACAGTCTCCAATAATGTTTCTTGTGGATGATACCAGTGGCGTGCGACCTTCTTTTTTTTCAAATGGCATAGAACTGTATTATTCACATAATAATTATAAGTAGATGTCCAGAGCACTCCACCACACCCTCCCTTATATCAAATGTCAAGAGTCCTCCCAACCATCAGAAGTCAAGTCCCTCCACCCTCCCTTACATCACAGTGCACCCAGCCCTTACCTTGTGCTGCTGCCGGGGAGGAGCTGGGGCCAGAGCTGGAAACCAAAAAGTGAAGTGCCTAGAGGAGGAACAGAGGATGGCTGGAGTCAGCTGCAGGAGTCTTCTGAATGCTGAAACCAGGGGAGGCTGAGAAGAGGAGGTGCTGTGGCTGCACAGAGTGGCACAGGATCTGTAGGAGGAGCTTTGTCCTCCTCTCTGCTGCCAACTACTGAAGAAGAGGGGAGGGCAGAGATGCTGCAGTACTAGTCTTGGAGTTTGGGCCTGAAAGCAAATAGATTTGGAGCTGTTCTTCTCTGAATACAGGATGGAGTCCAATGGAAGCTAGTTGACTTCCTGAAGCAGAAGGATGCTGCTGCTACCAGTGATGTCTGCTAAAGAGTTCTAGCACAGGAGTGTCAGTCTTGACTGAAAGGTATTTTCCCTGTGCAGTGAAGCATGAAGTCCCAGAGTTCTGCTTTAATCTGAGCAACCCTAATCCTCTCTCCCATAGACCATGAGTGATAAAATTCCTTCTGTGCTTAACCTAAAAGTGACTGGCTCCTATCTCTCGACGTGTCCCACTATGCCTAAGTGGTCTACCCCTGAGGTAAATGTCAGCCAACCTTGACTCTGGGTGTACCACCATGCTTCCAGGGGTCAGGGGGATTTGGACATAATAACATTCTCAAAATGAATGTCTTGCCCATATTGACCTACCTATTCCAGAAACTGACTATATCTCTACAATCCACCTTTCCAAAAGACTTATGCTCAACCACTCTATGTTTTCTTTGGGCAAATTAGAGGCCTAACTTAAATGTCAACTCCTTAACTTATCCAAGTGTAATGGAGTTTCCCTCACCCCTTACTATAACACAGTCCATTTGGTGCAAATAATTGACTGGTGCACCTCCTACTCCCTTAAATCCTGGATTCAACTAGAATAGGATTTTACATCCATTCTTTTGAGAGGGCTTCCAAATCAATGTTTAACTTAAACAACGCCCCTAAATAGGTCCTATTTGCATTGCATCCTGAAAGCTCTTTGCACGTCTTACCATTTCCTAACTTCCTGGTCTACTCACTCCAATACTGGACTCCTATGCATTCACTCCTGGGGAGACAAATGCCAAATTTCTTAACCTTGCCTGAGCAGGTCTCTTTCGGGCCCTACATTTTACCTCGGCAGGTACATTTCAGTCACATGAACACTTCAGGACACAACTGGACCAGAAATTAGGAACATGATGAATGCTCCAACTTTCTCACTTAATTCATTCCATCCACTCGGATGAAAAGTGTATTTAGTAATACCACTGCCTTGGAAAAATTATGTTTTGCATCTTCCCCCCACAGATACACCCTCTCCCTAACATACCCTTGCACAATACTGAGTCTGATTCCCATCCAGTCTACATTTGAAGCTGTGAGAAAGAGCTCAATCTGACATGGTGATTACATCCTTTTCTTAGCCCATAAGCTTGTTTCTAATAGAATTCAGGAAGTGGGGTATAAACTATTAATAAGATGGTATAGATGCTATAGACGTATTAAGCACTGTAATATGGAAAGAGGCACACTTCTACACCTTTTTTTTTGAATTACCCAATTCTTATCCTCTTCTGGTCAGCAGTCCAGGCATTATGATACAGACTAACAGAAGATTCCTTTAGCAATGTGCTTTTAGCTTTTCTACTCTATCTTACTCCCATTCTGATACATAAACTCCCATTCTGAAACACTCACTGTTAATCCATTTAATCAATGCTGCCAGAGCATATACCCCTATCCTGTGGAAACAGGCTACTCCATCTACCCTCTCACACTGGTTTGCTCACATCAACAAACCTATGTAGATGGAAGACTTAACTGCTTACTTTACTAGAGAGAGGATAAATGCCAAAAGACCTGGTATTACTTCCTCACTGGGGAGTGTCACATGGAGGGTGGGTGGCAGAGTTCCAGATTAGCTGGTCATTCCCTCCTGTTACAAGAGGATTTTGTCTAAAATTTGTCCTCCCGCTAATTCTGAAATTTTGGAGTATCCTGGACCCCTAAATCCCCTTTTGTTAAATTTTTTCTGCAATAAATTAAAACAAGACATCCCTTAGACTAAGCCTGTATTGTCAGTAGATATGAAACTATGCTTGTGACTGACAGCATCTGTACTAACTAGCGAGACCAAGGATAATATACTATGGCCCCTTTGGGGAAGAGCGCTACTCATGTAAAATAGTGTGATGATTTTTACTTCAACTTTAACTCTTTTTTTCTTTTTTAATGACTACTAGACCTTCTCAGCATCTGTGCTGGCAGAAGGAGTGGGAACCTGAAATCAACACTGAGGCTGAGATGCTAAAAAAGACTGGAAAGCTACTGCCAACATAGGTAGATAGGTGAGAAATTATTGTTAAAAATTAAATCCCTGCATTGATTCCTCCTATTTCCTTACAACTTCAATCCACAGCACTGGTCCCTAGTAGTCAACTGCCTATCATACCAGCTCTTCTGCTACCTGTTCCAGATGTAAACATTCTCACATATGTGACAGTATTTTTCTAGTTGACACTGCTAGATGCAACACTTCAAGAGGTCATTGGAGGGGCCTCATCAAAATTTTGTTATGGAGCCCTGTTATCTGAAGTTACTATCCTGTGAAGAAGTCCGCTCTTCTGCATGCTCAGAAACATTAACAACCCAGCATGGTAAGAGTGTAAATCCAGATCTCTCTTTAGAAGCCTTAGAGTGCTTGCATCCTGTTTACCAGCCTGTAAGATAATTTAACCCCTTCATTATGTAAGGTAGAACAAACCTAATGCCTGAAAACAGTTTTTCAACTTTGACATGTGTTAGTAAAACTGTGCATATCATCACAACTACTTAGTATATCCAGGTGAATTATACCTTATCTTTTCAGGACAAATTGGGCTTTCATTTGGTGGTAAATGATAATGGATATATATTGAAAATGACTATGGATATACTATGATAATGAAAATAATAGTACAGAAATAAATACATAAATAAATAAATAATAATAACTAAAAAAATATATATATACTGTTCACAAAACTTTGAAAACACATCAAATCTCAATGGGGAAAAATATCATGCTGGATATCTATACTGATATGGACTGGGTAATGTGTTAGGAATGCAAGGATGCCCCATTGTTTGATAGAAATGAAAATGATCAACCTACAGAGGCTGCCCGAAAATCAAAGTGAACAAATGATACAGCAGGCTAGTCCATTTTGCTGAAGTTTCACTGCAGCAACTCAAAATGGTGCTCAGTAGTTTGTATGGCCCCCATGTGCTTGTATGCATGCCTGACAACGTCTCGGCATGCTCTTAATGAGACGACGGATGGTGTCCTGTGGTATTTCCTCCCAGATTTGGACAGTCTGAGGTGCAACCTGGTGGCTTTCCTGTTTTGGGGGTTGTCTCATTGTTGCCCATCTAGTGCATCTGTTGTTAATTTCATTAACACCAAAGCAACTGAAACTGATTAATAACCCCCTCGGCGTCTTAGGTGATCAATATCCCAGGAGTTTAATTGACCTGATGCTATACTCTGATTAAAAAGTGTTCCTTTAATTTGTTTGAGCAGTGTATATATATATAAATGAGGCTGTATGTTTCATACAGTTACTTACCAGAACAATGCAAACTAAATTTGCCTGCTCCTGACAGTCACAGCTATAGTAAAACAATGTTTTTTTGTTGCTGTACCCCTGACACTGCTTTTAAATTAAAAAAGATTTTATTTTAATTAATCCTACCCAAAAAACACTGAACATGACCTTTGACCCTCACCTCTGCTTCTGCCTGCCTCCCTAAATCCTAGCCCTAGCGCTCACCTTTAACCCTGATCTAGCTATTCTGGTTTTTTTTGTTTGTATTTTTGTTATGTTTTTCTTTTTATGCACACTTTTTTGTTCATAATTTTCTCCTCTAGCAAGGAGAAAAAGATACAACGTATAAAGACACACTTCTTTTGGGCTGCATATATATGTGTGCAATTGGTAGGAAGGGGTTAAAAAGTCATATTTTAAGATGAGTTTTCACCAAAAATAGTAATGCACAAACTAACATAATGCTAACTTTTTTGGTTTGTATTTCTATAAAACATATGTACACAATACATTTTTTTCTATAGCCTAAATCTAGGGCATCGAATGCAGGAATCATTTCATCTGCTCAAGTAAAACTTCAACAAAACCCAGTAAGACATCAAAGAAGTCTTTTCCTTTACCAACACAATAACATAATAATATAGTATAGTTATTCTGTTCTACTGGCATTTTATAGGTTTCGCTTGGTATTATGTTTCTATAGTTCTTCAAGTAGACACTTGTTTCTATTGTATTTTTTATGTGCCCTAAAAAGTAAAACTTTACTACAACAAGCCCTCAATCTACATAGATAAATTATTCTTTCTGACCATTTTTTTTTCTTAATTAAGACAAGTAGAAAAGTACAAACATTTGCTTTAAATGGCTAATAATTAAATTGTTTGCAATGCCAGAATTTATTTTTAATTTTGAATAGAGTAGGAAATAGTTAAGATTCCCATAAGTTTTTTTTTGCTGTATATATCTCATTGTAGGGATTTATTTTTACAGTTTTACCCATTTAAAATTGTCCCCTCACCTTCTGTTCTTGGAACTCTAAAATGTTGGATTTCCCATGCCTTCTTGTACTTGAGACAATGCTAACAGGACTATTAATGAGAGTGAAATTTCTCTACAGACAAAAGTAAAACCCTAACAGAAGTTCCCTTCAACATTTTATGCAGAACTAAAAAAAAAAAGTTTGGGTTAAGTGACCCTGTTGATAAATTTGATTCACAAAATAATGGAGTTCTTGCAAAGAAGACATGGAATACTTGCTTTCCCTACTGGCCATACAAAACAATAGATAAGAGAAAATTCTGACCATCTAGAAAAATCCAATACTTTTGTGAATGTCAATATTTTGGTCCCCTGTTGATTTTCAGCCAGTGCTTTATCTTTACTATTGCTGTGTTTTGCGGGTTTGGTCAGTAGGATGGTGATAAAAAGATTGATTTTAGTGTTATAAAGGTCTAACTTATGTCTGCTGGATAACAAGTAAAAAGGAATTACATTCATTACTTTTTTTTCCATAAAACAAGAAAGGGTTTGTTTTGATGTTTGGGTTGTTTTGGTATTTGATTTGTTCTTGATGTCTGGGTTAATTTTGGGTGATTTTTCCTGAATTCCTACCCTGGTGACATGGCATGAAGTAAGGCTAATCCTCTTAAAAGTGGGAAAATGCCAGCCCTAACAATTCTGACCATGGCAGTCCTCTCTGACTGTTCATTTGCTGAATGCTGCCGGGCATGTATCCCCAACTTATGGAAGCTCACTACCCCACCAACTTCAAAACATCGGTTTACCAGACTAGATGAAATGAGAATGATGGAGAGCTTGACAGTGTCTCTTCATGGAAGAGATGATCAGTTGCTATGGGACAGCTTTTACTTGCACGTCTCAGTACACTGATGTTTTATTCGAATAGAACAGTAGAGCCCAACACATGATAGTGCGCTGTGGTTCTCAGTTCCCCTCATCTGGACCCGGGGTGGGGGTGGGGGGGGTGGGGGGGTTTAGAATAGATGGAGTAGAGTCTTCCAGCCCCTTCCATCCCTTAATTTTAATGTCCCCTCGACCGCCTGTTTTTTTCCCCTTTTTTTCCAGTCTTGTTTTTGTTAAGGTATGCAAGTTCATCTTGGGAAAATAATGCATTGTGGGTATTAGGTCATGTTTAAAGTCCTAGAGCAGACAGCTGATTGGCTCATACGACAATGCCCGTTCATTGTGGTACATTGATCGAGATAGCTGGATTGTTCTTCTTGCTTCATATTTTGCAGCCGGTACATGCCGCATGTCAGCAGAGCTGTGTTAGATATTGCCCTGCAGTTGGTCACTTCTGTTTAGAATGTAAGGTCTTACATTATTATTGTACTGTAATAACGGAAATTTATGCGCAGCATGTCATTGTTAGTACCTAAACTATGCATATTCTAAAAAGAAAACCCAGATCTATGGACATTTTTTTCTTCATGCACAAACATGTTGAGTATTTAAAATATTTAGTATAAAAAAAAAGAAAAAAAGGGACAGCCTTTGACTACACGATAAACGATATTTGAGTGTAAAAACTGAAGCGCAACACCAAGATTTTAGAGTCTGAAATGAGGATTTATTTCAAACACATGGCAGATACTACAGCCAATACATTTCGAGGACCAACACTGTCCCCTTCTTCAGGGCCTAAAATAAACAATATCTGCTGGTAAAGACTCAAACTGAAAGTTTAAACTTTATTTTTTGTTACTTTTCCCCTCAGCTGCTGAACTAGTGATGATACTTCAAAACACAGAGTGTAAACTTTCAATTCAAGTCCTTACCAGTGGATACTGTTTATTTTAAGCCCTGGTGAAGGGGACAATGTACAGTCCTTGAAATGTGTTGTGTGTAGCACCTGCCATATGTTTGGAAAAAAAACAAATTTGGGATTCTAAAATCTTAGTGTGGCACTTAAGTTTTCACACTCAAACATCATTACTAGAGTAGGAGTCCACTGTTCCAGTTCCTCAGTTCACCAGAGCAGCCCACCCATCACTTAGATGCCTCATTGGGATACCATCAGTACATTTCAGTCAAATACACCAATCAGTACCCAAGTACATCTACCTAAGGTTTCAGCGTCATCAGTCTACCACGTCAAGCATTTGTCTACACTATGAGCTTCCAGTTACCTTGTTATAGATAACAAAAAGGACCCTTTGCCCTTCTGAAGCTTTCATATAGATTTGCTTATTTCTTTTCTCAATATACCTCTGCTTCAAAACAAGATTTCTTCTACAAAGCCCTAAAGGGCTCTCTTGTTATTTGGGGCTAGTATGCTGCTGCATAATCAACATATCCATCCATGGTGTTATGATCTTAAATGTTCTACTATGCTGGTATGAACTTGGATCTTATTTCATGTACCAGAAACAGGTTTAACTGAGATTCAACTGGCTTCCTTTAGTTTAAAGATTAAGGGGCTTATTTATAGCTCTGAGCAAGATACTTCTGTTTTTATTCCCAACTACAACTGAATTTTATGTCATTCATAAAATTCTGGAGCCAGTATGGAGTTTATAGCGCTCCATTGAGTTCTCTTTCTAATACCGCAGAGAGGACACTGTGATTTGAAAAGACACTTGTCATATGATTTTGACAGATGACACATGACAGGCTCTCCTCCGATTTTCTTTTCTTACTTATTGAAATAATGGTACTCGTTGTTTCAAAACACCAAGCGAAAAATGTCTAAAATAAAATTCTGTGCTTTATAAAAGTGCTGGTAACTGTCTTTTTAGGTGGCCGTTTGGCAGCAGTAAGGCCTTAATTCTGCTTTCCTAAACAGGTCATTTGTGTAACTACAGCAAAGCATTGTTAAACTCGTCAACCTCAGTATAAAACTTTTGGTTATTATCTGAGAATAAAAACTTTATTGACAAAAAGCCTCATAAAAAAACCTCTGCTCACAAACTGTAGTGGCTAGTGAGGCCCATAGGATATGGACAAGGGCAGAGAAGATCTACAGGAACTTTAATATTAAAAGTGAATTAATACATATTTCTAAAGAAATTACAAGGGAGCACAGTAAGTAATACCTCACTGTGGTCATGTTGAATATTTTATGGAATATTCCTCGAAGTTCTTGTTCAATGAAAAAACAACAAATTAAACCTACAATGCCCATAGCTAAACTGTCCTGAGTGTATGCAAACAATAAACAATTAATTTGTCCCTCCGGTCCCTCCTGTAAAAAGCAGGTTTGCCGAGGGGCTGGGTGTGCCAGCAATGCTCAGGAGAAGATTTTACTCCAATAAAATGAAAGTAAATCTAGCTAATGTACAGGCCGCTGATTTCTCCGCATTGGGCTGTGCTGAAATACAAACTCTCTTTATACAAGCTCACAGCTGTAACAGCTAATTTATTCATACTCATGACAATAACAGAAGTGTACGGTCTGGTTAAATATTTATATGGGCAGCATAAGCAGTGCAGACACGCAAGGCCGAATAGCAAATGCTCCCTTAAAAACTGCTGCTGGGGACAGAAAGCTCTATCTATTTATCCTCAAATACTTCTTGTTATACATATGAATTTGTACAAGCAGAGTAGTTCATTTTGCTGCTGTTTAATACAGAGTTTTGAAAAGTACTCAAAATAGTTTTCATTATGCAGTCTTCTAAGGTCGCAAGCCACTTATATTTATTTATAGCATGGTAGTTTTTTCTGCTTCCTATCAACCCTATAATAATTTGCTCTATTCTCTCCTCCTGGGCTAACCTCTGATATCCTACAATTAATAGCTTTTTGAGGCAGAAACAGGTCCCCTTTTCCCCATGTGAAAATTGGGTTTTAGGAGGTACAGTTGTGACCAAAATTATTCAACCCCCACTGAAATTGAGTGTTTTGGCCAGTTTGACATTGCTTTTGATCATTCAGTCATCTTGCTTACATTTACATTAAAGAGGCACTTGTAGGTCAGACAAATATAACATAACAGTTATAATGAAATAACCACAAATGTCTTTTCTGTGCTCACAGCATTATCAGTTTTATTCAACCCCCAAGTGACATTCAATCTTAGTACTTAGTACAGCATCCTTTTACAGTTATAACAGCTTTTAAACGTGAAGCATAGCTTGACACAAGTGTCTTGCAGCGATCTACGGGTATCTTCGCCCATTCTTCATGGGCAAAGGCCTCCAGTTCAGTCACATTCTTAGGCTTGCGCACTGCAACTGCTTTCTTTAAGTCCCACCAGAGGTTCTCAATCGGATTTAAGTCTGGTGACTGCGATGGCCACTCCAAAATGTTCCAGCCTTTCCTCTGCAACCATGCTCTAGTGGACTTGGAGGTATGCTTGGGATCATTGTCCTGTTGAAAGGTCCAACGTCTCCCAAGCCTCAGGTGTGTGACGGACTGCATCACGTTTCCATCCAATATCTCCTGGTACTGAAGAGAATTCATGGTACCTTGCACACGCTGAAGCTTCCCTGTACCTGCAGAAGCAAAACAGCCCCAAAGCATGATTGACCCTCCACCATGCTTCACAGTAGGCAAGGTGTTCTTTTCATCATAGGCCTTGTTCTTCCTCCTCCAAACATAGCGTTGATCCATGGGCCCAAACAGTTCTAATTTTGTTTCATCAGTCCACAGAACACTATCCCACAACTTTTGTGGTTTGTCCACATGGCTTTTGGCATACTGCAGTCGACTCTTCTTATTCTTTGGAGACAGCAAGGGGGTACGCCTGGGAGTTCTGGCACGGAGGCCTTCATTACGCAGTGTGCGTCTTATTGTCTGGGCTGAAACTTCTGTACCCACATCTGACAAATCTTTTCTCAGTTCCTCAGCAGTCACACGGGGACTTCTCTCCACTCTACGCTTCAGGTAGCGCACAGCAGTCGAAGTCAGCATCTTCTTTCTGCCACGACCAGGTAGCGTTTCAACAGTGCCCTTTGCCTTGAATTTGCGAATGATGCTTCCTAAGGTGTCTCTTGGTATGTTTAACATCTTTGCAATCTTCTTATAGCCATTGCCCTTCCTGTGAAGAGAAATCACCTCTTCTCTTGTCTTCCTGGACCATTCTCTTGCCTTCACCATGTTTGTAACCACACCAGTAAATGTCTAGAAGGAGCTGAGTATCACAGTCATTTTAAAGCTGCCTAATTGGTGCTTATTATGCTTGATTGCTGCTCGGTGACATCCACAGGTGTTTTCAATACCTGATGGAAAGCACCTGTATGAACCTCTGTTCTTCAGAGTGGTAGTCTTTAAGGGGTTGAATAATTGTGGCAATGAAGAAACCACATAAGAACCATTTACTACTGTATTACATAAACAATTGATGTCATTTTAGTTGCATTTGGGTAGTTACAACGTCCTTGTAGGATTTGATTCTGAATACAATTCCAAATGTACACTATAGTCCCTAAACCCCTTTACAGCATTGGGGGTTGAATAATTTTGGTCACAACTGTAGAATAGCAGGATGTGGATCTTATTTGCAGTACAGCATATGTGACCTCACCCCATCTAGTGTACTACAGATTATGGGGCCAGGTCAAGGCCAAAACAATTCCTGCAATAGAGCACTAGTGGAACAATGTGTCAACTTTACCGCATTTCTAAACCTAAATGCTAGCCCTACCCTTATCTCCTATAGTTAAACACTACAACTTCCCTTATCTCCTATAGTTAAACACTACAACTTCCTCTCTGATAGACATGTGCATTTTTGCTGTACAAATAAAAAGTGCGCTAATTATTCGCAAAACATGCAAGGATAAATAATAAAAATAAATTAATTCATAAATATAAACATAAGTCCAGCCACCATAACAGTGATAGTCCAATATCAACTTAATGTCAATCTTGAAAACAAACACCCATGTGCAAATCCGACACCAGATGAAATGAATACACTCACCAGAGCTATATGCTGATTATATTATAAACCAGCATGATAGCATTTTGCTCTGGGAGCGATGATCTGCAGGATATCCCAGTAGAGGAACAGCAACCAGTAGTGATCCAATCAGCACATATGGAACAGCTAGGCAGCACATATGGAACAGCTAAGCAGCAAATGATCTTCCAATAACATGGGCAAAGCTCGAGGAATCAGAAGAGATATGATGGTGCAGTATGTTTAAAACCAGTAAAATTTTATTAATAAAGTATTGCACTCACAAAGAAGGTGTTTAGCCGACACCAGCAATGACAGCCTCTAAAATGCCACATCCACAAGGGAAAAACCAAGGGACGAACCTCCTGCACTGCGATCAACACAGCCGACAGCTGGGAGGAACGTTCCAACGTCACATCCACTAGGCCAGGCCCAATGCGTTTTGTCACTTGACGTCTTCAAGGGGCGGAGTGAACATCAGACGTCTGCTCATAAAATATATACCCTTTCTGCATACGAGATCAGCTGCAGTCAATCAGCACATCAATCTGATACCAAACTACAGCTCAATCTCCGCAGTCAATAGGAATATGTGGCAATAACACATAACAGCAAATTGGTGTGGCATAATCAAATAGTCATAATGAAAATAACATATAAATACACAAATGGTCCTATGGAAATATAGGTGAGTATTAAACATATATATATGCTAAGAGTGGTAGTAGAAATATACATAATCTCAAACCTACATCAGAAGGATGATAATAAAACATAGAACTCTGTATAAAAAACTACCACCAAAGACAAACAATAAAGATAATATATATGGAGATAATAACCCATAATCTGCTCATATAGAGGGCCAAACATTGGAATGGTACCCCATCCACAAATCTAACCATCCTTAATTTAACCTCGAGAGGTATAATTCCCAAAACCATCTAGCTTAACCTCCAAGGGATATAAAAAATTCCCAATTTAAAAAATGAACCAGTATTCGATCTAAAATTCGATAAAAAAAATCGAATAATCCATTAAGAAAAATTTGATCAAAAAAGATCGACCTATTAAAAATTGTGATCAAAAGTTGATCGACCCAGGTAGGAGGTAGAATAGCAGGAAGTGGACCTTATTTGCAGTACAGCATATGTGACCTCACCCCATCTAGTTTACTACAGATTATGGGGCCAGGTCAAGACCAAAACAATTCCTGCAATGGAGCACTAGTGGAACAATGTGTCAACTTTACCTCATTTCTAAACCTAAATGCTAGCCCTACCCTTATATCCTATAGTTAAACACTACAACTTCCTCTCTGATAGACATGTGCATTTTTGCATTTTGTTTTGTTACAATTCATTTTTCAGATGAAAATTAAATTTTTAGAGAGGCGGATGTATACGAATCTCTGAGTGAACATAGTAGCAAATGTCAACAAATGTAAAAACGGGTATAACGAAATAAAAAAATGCATTTGTTTCATTTGGATTATGTCCCATTGGGAAATTAATTCAATTTTCAAGTTCATTTGATAATTCAGATTCAGGTAATGAATAAATCCGAAATTCATCCCATGTGTTAATTCAGATGCACCTGGTGGCAGTTGATATTGTCCAATCAGCTGTTGCCATTTCTCTTGGTAGGTTGGACTAGCGTCTGAAAATATCAAATCCTTCCAATTTGAATCTGTCAGATTTGATAATATATTGAATATATAGCAATCTTCTGGAAAACATTTTTGCAAATCCACCTGGACTGACGAATATACAAAATGAATGTTGAAGATATGAAACAAATCAGGTCAAGATAACGAATATGATGAAATAAATTTCTTAAATGATCACATGCATCCAAAATGAACCAAAATTAAAATTTCCGGAGTGGGAAAAAGACTTTAATGTCTCTTTCACCACCCCTCAATGGCTACAAGTCATATGCTGTTCATACTCTATATCTCATTGTGTAAATCACTGGAAGCTTGCCCTGAAACTGCCTACATGCTGGTACCTCACCCCACATAGGTTACATATGTTTTACCCTAACAGTTCCTCTATATATTGAAGAGGTTGTGGCTCCACGGGCAACCCTATACATATATTCTGGTCATGTAAAAATGTTTGCCTTTTCTGGAGGAAGGTTTTTCAAATTAATGTAACTGGCATTCTGACCCTCCCAATCCTGCCATCCTAAATCTAGGTATTGAGTCCTTCCCTCCCTATTATCATAGTATTGTAGCCCATATTTTACTGGCCGCAAAACTGACAATTACAAGACAGTGGAAAAAAGACTGCAGCAAATCTGTCTGAAGCTGTGAATATTACACATCAACACTATGCCAATGAAAGAATGTTAGCTCTGCAATCTGATACTTTCTGTAGATTTGAGAAACTTTGGAAACCTTGAGCAAACTGGTATACTGTTTAGGAAATGGAGATATTTTCAGTAGAATTACTAAACATATTCTGAACCATATCCTGTACTGATGGTAACTTACAGATCAAAGGGGGACTGTCAACTCATGGGGCCCCCGGGCAATAGGGGATCATGGGGCCCCTATGTCCTTGCCCAAACTCAAAAAAGCCTATGAAAAAGGTACCAGGGGCAAACCTACTACCCCCAAAACAATATTTTGGACTTTTTGCTATAAAACATGTCCAGTAAAAAAGAATTTAAAAATCCAATGCCAAAATGCATTCTGCGACATGTCTTTGCTAAAAAAAAACCCAATGCGTGTAAGTTAATTGGTTTACGTGAAAGTTATAGCGTTTACAAAGATACCGGGATTTTTAGTTTTTTATACTAATAATGGCGGCGATCAGCGACTTATGGCAGCGATCAGTGACTTATGGCGGCGATCAGCGACTTATGGCGGGACTGCGGCGGACATTCTGACATTGGGGGGTACTGACTTGGGGTCACTGACATCCCCAGTGACACCCATACAGTGATCAGTGCAAAAAAAAAAACACTGACACTGTACTAATGGCACTGGGGAAGAAGAGGTTAAGTTTATTTTTCAGGAAAGGGTTAACTGTGTGAGGGGAGTGTTTTACTAGGGCGCGGGGGTGTGTACTGCAGGGAACACCGCAGATCAGGAGAGAGAAACTCTTCTGTCCCGATCAGCATGTCCTGGAGCTGTCAGGGAACTGACAGAAAGTACAGCTACTGCAGCTATGCTCTCTGTCAGCGATTGCCGCCGATCGCCGGGACATAGCCGGTAACGACCGGCTGTGACCCGGTGACTGACATCCACGGCTATGATCGGCGGGACAGGTAGGGCGGCGGCGCGCTTGGCGCACGCCCCCTACCTGTTTGCAAAACACACGTTTTAAAATGTGGTTTTGCCCAGCTGTGCCGCCCTGCCGCCGTATTTATACAGTGGCTGGGCGGCATGTGGTTAAGGCGTATGTGCATGATGAAGGAATATTACTCTAACACATGCTAACAACCCAGCAAATATATGACCAGTTTTTTGTGGACAGGAGCTTCCTGAATAGTATTTCCATCTTTTCCAAAGTTCTTGAAATACATTCTGGATACATGACAAATATTAAAAACTAGGTCATTTAAATGGCCATGTGTACAGTAAAGAAGACAGAGAGACTAGATGAGGGATTATAAGTTTTTAAAGCTGCTGACTTGCTTTCAATACCTATATTGATCTATGTTACTTTTTGTCTGATTTAAAAAAATGAGTTAAAAAAAATAGTTGGCAACAATTCTACTTTTGTTTTGTTTTCCTTTTCTCACCTTTTTGTTTATTAGTGTTCACTCTCCCTTTTTAACATGTTGCCATCCAGTATTCTTAAAATATTATTATTATTATTATTATTAATAATAATATTTTTTATTATTATCAACATCATTATTGTAACAGCAATATTTAAGCCAGTCATTTCAACGTCGCCTTTGCCATACCATTGTGTGCATTGTAAAACTAATGATGACCACTAGGTGACAGCATTGTCTAAGCTACTAGGGTATCACTTTATTTCGCACTAGAAAGCTGAGGTGTACTATGGTGTTTTAGGTTTCACACCATTTTCATATCATATTCCAATCAGGTTGGAATTTTTTTCTCTGGTCACTTGAAACAGATGTTATCAATGTGTGTGATCATATGCTAAGTGTACGCTATAAATATTCATTAAAGCAAGTGATCTAAACAATGTCTATGATCTAAACAATTGCAATACAATAACCTATAACTCAAAAAAAGTATGATTCACATATAGCAATTGCAAAATATATGCTGTTATATGCTGTTACTGTTTACTTACAATAATTCCGAGATTCCAATAATTGGAGATCTGTTTACCAAGCTTACATGTTCACTGATCTATACATGTCAGGTGTTCACTAGTAATGTGCTAATTTTCCAGTCTATGTATGTTATTGCCATCTTATTCTGTATTACTTCCTCTAACTTTGAAAACCTATTGGAAAAAAAAGTCTCTGGATTTGTGCTACAACAGCCCATTCCAGAGATGTCAGTCTAAAATATTCAAAGAAGAAGCTAAAAAAACCCTATGAAGCCTACTCCATAAAGCCTTAAGTTCCATCAATATCCACAGACAAACTGCCCAAGATTATGAACACAAATGCCTCTGCCCCCAGAGCTTCAGTGATAGCTGCAACCTGCTCTTCCACTATTATCTTCAAGAGTCCCAGGAAAAGCCATGAATCTTGGCATTATTACACAGCCCAATGACCATCTAGCTCAGGTCCACCTGAAGACAGAGATGAGTTGCCTCTTGCAACCAAGACTCAATCCCTGAGGCGCTTCTAGAAAAATAACTTCTGTAGACCCCCTGTAAACCTTGTGCAGGATAATTCTGAATAGTCTGCAAACTTGCCATGGATAGCGAATGCAAGTGGGGTGTAGTGGAGTGCCCATTTGCTCACCATGCTCAGATGCAGACACAGGCCCCTTTAACTCAATTTCCCATGAATTCCTGGTGTCCTGAATATAACCATAGAAAGTAGGTTTCTTAGCTTTCCTCCCTCAGCAGCTCAAAGAAGGCACAACTGAAGAGGCTGAGGTAGCTATGCAAGTGATCTACAGCAAGGTGAGAGGCCCTCCATTATTAGAACCAGTGTTTGGGCAATTGGGCAGGTGCCAAATAGCATGACGTTTCACCAGAAGATCCACCTAATAAGGAGAGCATCTCTCCAATTGCTGCTGGAGTACTGCAGTTCTTGTGGGTTGTCCCTTGTCCTTGGACCTTGATCCCTCCAGTGATTTGCCAAGGTTAACAGAGATACCCTGGATTTCACTGAGAGGGATGCTGTTTATGAAGATAAGCTCATAGAGCTGTTTGTGTTCTGAGCTGTTTTACTTAAGTAGTGATTCTCAGCTAGACACTCTGTTTCTATAGAATCTTACAGAGACTATGCTATGCAGCCACATGTTACCCAGAATGAACCACAGAGACAATGCTGGGAAGAGTCCAGGCAGCCTTCATAATCTCTTTTGTATGCTCTTTGCCATCCTTAACCATTATTATTTCCAACTTTGCACCTGTTTAGTAAACTGCAAGTTACAGCTACTCCATGTGTGCTGATTAGGCCAATTACCAGTTCTGCTAAAGCCTCCTGATGACACACCCTACTGGGTTTATCATAACAGAGGAAAAAGAGATTGTGAGTTGCTGGAAGGATACCTAACATTTATGTAATGGTGAATTTCTTGTTATCAACAAGCTAACACAGTCTCCTTTACTGCTGTGCTTGAACAAAACTAAAATAATGAAAAAATATAAATGTAGAAAAAAAATGGGGTATCACAGTATCTAGAAAGGAAATTGGTAGTGAAGAAGAACATTCTGTTATTATCTGTAATGAGGAAAAGATATCTAGAGGTAGGGTGGTTATTAAAGCAGGCAGCTCTGACACAGGCACTTTCCAGAGCATCACATTTTGAAAATGTTCCAGTCAGAGAAACGGAAGAAGCAGAATCTACACTGCATTGGATTCTTCCAGATGTAGATATTTTTATCCACATGGCCAGATGACATAACAATCACCATGTATGTTGCATGTGGGAGAGGTAGACATTTGGCAACCACACGTTTTGTACAGCATATAAAGCATCATCAGACTGTGTTGTGTTTGCTAAGATGCCCATCTAAAAGTTTTTTTTTAAATTATCAACACTCCCCGTTGACACCCCCAACTGTCCATATTCTTATTGATCTAACAGTAAAAAAACACTTACACAGTTTAAGGTTAAACCACTTCTCATCCAGCTTCTTTGAATTGCCACATGTCTTCTTAAGAGCCCTATGAATGAATAGTTTTCTCCCTATGCTAGAATCATCATTTAGATGTTTGTATATTGAGATCATATCTCCTCTTAAGCATCTTTTCTCCAAGGATGTTTGTAGTCATTGCTCATAACTGTGGTCCTTCAGCCTCTTTATTAGCTTTTCATTGCCCTTCTCTGGACTCTCTCCAGTTACAGCACATCCTTCCCGAGGACTGGTGACCATAACTGGACAGCATACTCAAAATGCAGCCAAATCAGAGTTTTGTAAATTGGTAGAATTGTAGTCAAATCTCTTGAGAAGTTACCCTTTTTATTAGTATGTTAGTCTTGCTTGCTGTAGCTTGGCATTGCATGCTATTGCTGAGCCTCTGTGATCTGTAGAACCCCAGATCTATTTCCCTCAGAGGTTCTCCCCATAACCTGTAACTTGCATTCATATTTTAGCCCCCATGTGTATTACTTTACATTTTTTAATATTATACCTCATTTGCTATGTAGTGGCCCACCTCTTTAATTATGGAGGCCTTCTTTGAAGTAGGAATTAACCATTTTGCGCTTATGAGATACCATCACACTCTTCCACTTTGGAAGAAGTACGGTGGCCACCACCAACACGTGTATCCTCTTCTTCTTTGTTCTCTACATCATCAGCAAGGTTCCAAACAAAGGTTCTACACATATTCGTCTACTCATTGATAAGTTGAGATGCTGGCATGTATCCTCCTGGAGCTCATCTGCTGGTTTCCTAGGCTTTTGTCAAGTGGAAAAAGGTAATCTGCACTGATAATAGCATGGTCACTGAACTTCACTTCTGAAGATTGGCACTATAGTTCTCATCTGTAGTGGTCCAGAAATGTCTGAAAACTATTTTTGATTGCTAATAGTCTTTTTAATAACCAGGATTAAAAAGTTTATCCTGGTTTTGAGAAGTCTTTCCTGTTAAAAGTTTATCTATGACCTTCCATCCTGCAGATTCTCAGTCTATTATCCCAATCTGGCAATGAAATGCAGTCAATGACTATATTGTAGAATATAGCAGAGCATTATATCAAAGAGTGTGGTGTGTGCATCTATATTTGTACATAAATAAATATACCCTGTCTTGAAAACATTCTCAGACCTTTGACCAATGCTTACATTTTACTGAATACAAACTACAAAGATGTTTTGTTCTGTGAGCTATTTTTATTTCAAAGAGTTGAAACACCTTTAGTTTGTTTTCTGTAAGAAATACATTTTAGAAACATAAAAAATAAAATATGTTGTTTAGTTTATCTAAACCCAGGAACAAAAATTTAATATATTGGAGCTTACCCATCCTTAGATGTTTTGGCTGTATTAATTTTCTTTTTCATTTTTTCATCTTTATTTTCATCTAGTAATCCTGCTCATAACACATTTTCTGTCCTAGAATGACAACTCATACTCAGCGTATTGTCTCTATCTAGGATGGAAAAATCTATTAGGACTACAGAGCATCTCCTTCTCTTGTCATCTCAACAGCATTGGAAGATGGTGTTCTGCAGGCTACATAAAAGATTGATAACACTACTAACCGATACTAGTCAGCACAAGTCACGGGTACAGGACTTTACAAGCTCACAGACTACCTGGCCAGATCAGGAGATATTTATTTGCACTTGTGGAACAGAAATACAGTCATGGCCGAAATTGTTGGCACCCTTGATATTTTTCCTGAAAATCAAGTATTTCACACAAAAAAGGTATTGCATTAACACATGTTTTGCTATACACATGTTTATTCCCTTTGTATGTATTGGAACAAATATAAAACAGAGGCAGAAAAGCAAATATGACATAATGTCACACAAAACCCCAAAAATGGGCTGGACAAAAGTATTGGCACCCTTAACTTAATATTTGGTTGCACACCCTTTGGAAAACATAACTGAAATCAGTCGCTTCCTATAACCATCAATAAGCTTCTGACACCTCTCACCCGGAATTTTGGACCACTCTTCCTTTGCAAACAGCTCCAGGTCTCTCTTATTGGAAGGACACCTTTTCCCAACAGCAATTTTAAGATCTCTCCACAGGTGTTCAATGGGATTTAGATCTGGGCTCATTGCTGGCCACTTCAGAACTCTCCAGCGCTTCTTTGCCATCCATTTCTGAGTGCTTTTTGACGTATGTTTGGGGTCATTGTCCTGCTGGAAGACCCAGGATCTTGGACGCAAACCCAGCTTTCTGACACTGGGCCCTACAGTGCGACCCAAAATCCTTTGGTAATCCTCAGATTTCATGATGCCTTGCACACAGTCAAGGCACCCAGTGCCAGAGGCAGCAAAACAACCCCAAAACATCATTGAACCTCCACCATATTTTACCGTAGGTACTGTGTTTTGTTCTTTGTAGGCCTCATTCCGTTTTCGGTAAACAGTAGAATGATGTGCTTTACCGAAAAGCTCTATCTTGGTCTCATCTGTCCACAAGACGTTTTCCCAGAAGGCTTTTGGCTTACTCAAGTACATTTTGGCAAACTGTAGTCTTGCTTTTTTATGTCTCTGTGTCAGCAGTGGGGTCCTCCTGGGTCTCCTGCCATAGCGTTTCATTTCATTTAAATGTCGACGGATAGTTCGCGCTGACACTGATGCTCCCTGAGCCTGCAGGACAGCTTGAATGTCTTTGGAACATGTTTGGGGCTGCTTATCCACCATCCGGACTATTCTGCGTTGCAATCTTTCATCAATTTTCCTCATCCGTCCACGACCAGGGAGATTAGCTACAGTGCCATGGGTTGCAAACTTCTTGATAATGTTGCGCACTGTGGACAAAGGCAAATCTAGTTCTCTGGAGATGGACTTGTAACCTTGAGATTGTTGATATTTTGCCACAATTTTGGTTCTCAGGTCCTCAGACAGTTCTCGTCTCCTCTTTCTGTTGTCCATGCTTAGTGTGGCACAGACAGACACACAATGCAAAGGTTAAGTGAACGTCTCTCCTTTTTATCTGCTTTCAGGTGTGATTTCTATATTGCCCACACCTGTTACTTGCCCCAGGTGAGTTTACAGGAGCATCACATGCTTGTAACATTCTTATTTATCCGCAGTTGTGAAAGGGTGCCAATACTTTTGTCCAGCCCATTTTTGGAGGTTTGTGTGACATTATGTCGAATTTGCTTTCTTTCCTCCCTTTTTTTGTTTTGTCCCAATACACACAAAGGGAATAAACATGTGTATAGCAAAACATGTGTTAATGCAATACGTTTCGTGAGAAATACATGATTTCCTGGAGAAATATCAAGGGTGCCAACAATTTCGGCCATGACTGTAACAATAACTTTCAATAATATATTAACCAACCAATCAGGAGCAAATAAGGTAATTTACACACACATTAAAATGTGCCTCTAGGTGGGAAAAGTTTCAAGAGTGTCAAATTTGTATTGCTGTCCATGGTCCCTTTCTGTGTTTCAGTGACAATGGTGATCATTGTGCACAGACATTTTTGAGTGGTCTCCAAACATTGTGAGGGTAGGTATTCCAACAGGGACACTATTTTCCAGTGACAACTATGTGAAAGGGGGGTTTATCCCTTCCTTTCTCTAACAAAAATGCTTCCCATACTGTACACTTTAAGACCTGCAGTTTACAACTGTGAAAGAATAAATTCTCAGGAATACTGTCTGCACTTGAGCCACACCAGACAGACAGCAGGAGCTTATAGAGGTAAATAAGTGGGCGAGAAACTTTTATAGGAAGGAGAGTTTTGGGTTCACAGAGGACTGGTGGCCAGTTACCGACTCTACAGCAGGAACAGACTGCACCTAAATGGGAGATATATGCAGCTCTGTCGGGTGAGGAGCTAGCCATAAGGTTAGAGGAACTTTTAACTTAGGATGTAGGGGGAGGGATCAGTGAAAGGTATACAATGAAGTGAGCAAGAGTCAGAGAGTACAGATGTGGGCAAAGTCGGGGGGGGGGGCAGATGATAGAGCAACTAAAATATCCATGATCACAACTCTTAGGCTAGATAAACCTTACTATAATATAAGACATTTTATAACATTTTATAAGTGTTCACATACCATCTGTTCTCAGCTGTATAAGAGCTGGGAGATGAGAAAAAGCAATACACTGATCTTTCCAGTGAAAGGCTCTGCAGGGGGGAGTGCCAGGACAAGTCTAATCATTGGAGGAGAGCAAGCTGAGCTCACAGCATAGCTAGAGAACTAACCACAGTGCCCTGCTTAGTGTGGTCAGTTTTGTAGTAGAAAATCAGAGGAACTGGTGGGAACACCAGGGATTTCACACAAATGAATCAATACAAAGACAACAGGATACTTTTTTTTATACAAGTACATGGTACAGAAGGCATATATCAGGAATATGAAATATTGGTTTGCATATTCCTTATGGATGAGGCAGAGACCCTTCTCCTTTTACAGTCAGAGAGGGTCAGGAGGCAGGCCAATGTTATAATCATGAGGAACTTCAATTCCAATACTGACTGGGCAGCCAGAACTGTACACTCAATGAAGACTCATCATTTCCTGAATGTGATGTGGAACAATTTCATGAGTCAAACGGTGGAAACCCCAACTAAAAATAATCCTCTGCTAGACCTACTAATTACAAACAACACAGAGCTGATTGCAGATGTTGAAGTAAGGGACAACTTAGGAAACAGTAATCATGGAGTAAATATGTTTACCATAAATTATAGGAAAGGGAAAAAGATAAGGATAAGAACAATACATTTTAAAAGAGCCAACTCTACTAAGCACTCCATAATACATGACACTAAATGGGATCAAATTCTTGAAACAAAGAACACTGAAGAGAAGTGGGAGAGCTTTAAGGACATATTAAACAGTGGCATTTGTCAGTGCATTCCAATGCACAAATATAAAATGACAAAAGCCAAACCTGGGTGGCTAAATGCTAACATAAAAAGGCATATTAAAGTATATGTAAAACCTCACCTTGTAAAAGAAGTCATTCAGTTTAAAATAGAAATGAAAAACATTTGTGTGCATATATATATAAAAAATTGAAATATCTTTTTTCTCTTTTTTAATAAGTGCTCACATATCCACTGTTCTTAGCTAGAGAACTTACCACGGTGTGTTCTCCTGCATTGTGTGGTCAGTTTTTAATAGGAAACTACATGGTACAGCAGACACATAGCAGCAATATAAAATGTTGGATTTACATATTCTTTATTGAGAAAAAAAACTGTCCTTTAGAAAATAGGGGATCCCCATCAGCATTCCAAAACTACATGGAATGCAATAAAAAATGCCAGAGCATGAACAGGTATGACAGACATATGACAGAGGAGAGTAAAAAAATTAATTCATTAAATACATTCTTCTCCTTAGTATATATGAAGGAAAAGGAGGGGTGTAAAAACAAGACAGTAAAGCTAATAGCATTGCATTGAATGTATCTCCGTGGCTAACAGAGACCAGTGTTAAAAACAGACTAGAAAATCTTAATGTGAACAAATCACCATGTCTGGATGGCTTTCACCCAATAGTCCTCAAAGAACTTAGTCATGTTACAGCTAGATCATTGTTCCTAATTTTTAAGGAAAGCTTACTGACTGGAATGGTAACAACCGATTGGTGAAAAGCAAATGTTGTGCCAAGATATATACCTGGAATCTACAGACCAATCAGCCTAGCATCAATTGTTTGTAAAGTATTTGGAGGAATGCTAAGAGATCATATCCAAGAATTTGCTGGTGAAAATAATATTATAATTAGCAAGCAAAATTAATTCATGAAGGATAATTCTTGTCAGAAAAATCTTTTAATATTCTATGAAGAGGTGAGCTATGATTTGGATAGAGGAAGGCCTGTAGATGTAGTGTATCTAGATTTTGCTAAGGCATTTGATATAGTACCCCACAAATGGTTAATCTACAAATGAAGGAATTTTGGCACTGATGATATAGTATGTACCTGGATAGAAAACTGGTGGAAGTAGTGCGTCCAGCATAGTGATGAATGGTATATTCTCTGAATGAATTGTTTATATACACAGCACTGTCACCACTTGTTATTTACCATTAATTGTGTGCTACCAAAACATACACAAAAGAAATCATAAAAATATGAAATGATCCTCCAACATATGAATAATGAATAGCCTCTTTTCAACAGAAAGTCCTCATCCATCCAATGTGAAGTACTCTACACATTATCTAGTTCACCAGTGCAGTTCTACTTTATTTGTGATCTTCTTGATGGTGCATGCTCCCCCCACACTCACTAGATTAAAATGACCCTCTAGCATATGGGTCAAACATGCTTCTGGACTTCACCCTCCTGGGTATCTCCAATGGTCGTCATGTGTTGGTCACAGTAACAAAGTGAAGGCACTGGATTTTTTGCATTTTATTGGAATATTGTTTGGACAGTGATTTTCAGTGTTTACAGTCTCATTCACTTTATTGCACAGTAATTGTTATTGCTAGATTACTGCAAGATATTGTTTCATGCACTTTACCCAGTTGAGGACACAACTGTGGGAGATGCATGATAGTACAGGTTGTGAACAGTAACAGCTAGAGAGTTTTTTGGGGAATTGTGGCAAATTTGTCTGGGGAATTATGGTATTATATACAGTCATGGGCAAAAATATTGGCAACGCTGCATTTCTGTCATATAATGCACCATTTCGTTAAGAAAATTGTTGCAATTACAAATGTTTAGGCATTCTCATGTTTATTTCTATTGTTTGTATTGGTACGACACAAAAAAATGAAGAAACAAAAAGCTAAATCTGACACATTCCACCCAATACCCCAAAAATGGACTAAACAAAATTATTGGCACACTCAATTTAATATTTGGCAGCACACCCCTTGGAAAAAATAACTGAAATCAATCGCTTCCTGTAACCATTAATGAGATTCTTACACCTCTCTACTGGGATTTTGGATCACTCTTTTTTCACCAACTGCTCCAGGTCTCTCAGATTGATAGGGTTTGGAGATCTCTCTACAGGTGCTCTATTGGATTGAGATCTGGACTCATTGCTGGCCAGTTCAGTACTCTTCAACGCTTTGTCCTAAATCGTTTCTGGGTGCTTTTTGATGCATGCTTTGGGTCATTGCTCTGCTGTAAGACCCATGACCTTTCACGGTGACTCAACTTTCTTACACTGGGCCCTACATTGCACACCAGAATACCATGCACACATTCAAGACATCCAGTGCCTGAAACAGCAATGCAACCCCAAATCATCAGTGAACTTCCACGATGTTTGACTATAGGGACTGTGTTTTTTTCTTTTACCAAAAAGCTGTAATTTTGTTTCGCCTGTCCCGGCACATTCTCCCAAAAAGGATTTTGGTTTCCTTAGGTAAGTTTTGGCAAACTCCGATCTGGCTTTTTTATGTTTCTGTGTTAGCAGTGGGGTCCTCCTGTGTCTTCTACCATAGCGTCCTTTTAATGTTTTCTTTATCCACCATTTGAACAATCATTTGTTGCAATCCTTGATCATTTGTTCTCTTTCATCCACATCCAGGAAGATTAGCTTCAGTGCCATGGGCTGTAAACATCTTGACAATGTTGTGCACAGTGGACACAGGAACATTAAGATCTGTTAATTGGTAAAGGTGAGTTAAATTACAAAATACAGGTGCATCACAAACTTGGAATGCAATTATTTCTTACTATTTTGAGAAGATGCCAATAATTTTGTCCAGTCCATTTTTGGGATTTGCATCAGATTTGTCTTTTTTCTTCTCCACATTTTTATGCCATACCAAAACAAAGAAAAGAAATAAACATAAGAATGCCTAAACATTTGTAATTGCAACAATATTCTGGGTAAAGTGGTGCATTATCTGACAGAAATGCAGGGGGGGGGGGGGCAATATTTTTGGCCATGACTGTATTTATTCACTTTAAGGGGAAGGTTCATTTTACATTATTGAAAGAGGGAGGGGTTCTTTAGCACTGAAAGCACTGCACCATATCTATTATACCTTCTTTTGAAGGGAGAATGTACCAAACGTCTAAAGAATGGCATTTTAAAGCTGCCCATATGAAACAACTTCTCAATAAACAAAGTTTTATTGAAACAAAATTTATAAAAAACATAAAATGAATTATAAAGACACTCATATCCAATTAGTCAAAAATATACAAGTGGTTCAATGTAGCTTTCTTCAACGGAACAGCTTCAAGTAGTGGCTTCAACATGTTTTGTCTTAATTGGCCTAGTCAGGAAGGCTGTTACTACCAAAAGAGAAACTATATTAAAAAAAATTAAGTAAACATAGCTGCGCATAATCCGTGCATTAAAGCTGTTAATTCCAATGTGCATTGTAACCACAAGAAATCTCCATATAAGTTCCAGATTATGTATTCCAACAAAAGGAGGCCCCATTAAGGGGAAGCAGATGATGGGAGAAGAGATCAGAGGGTTGGCTTCATCAGTCCAATTCTGCTCCTTCATTGTTCAGTCACAAACTGTTCAACCCCTAGCTGTATTAGGCCAAAACTCCTCTGGCAGGTAAAACAGTATATGTATATAGAAGCAACCTTGCCTACCATTCTGCTCCTTGATGCAATTTATTTGAAAATCTCAGTACTCACTCAATAAATAGGTAAATAATTATCTTGGCTGCGCCTACCCTATTAACGTAAAATAATTCACATGTGCATTAATAAATTCAGAATACCAATGTGCATTAATACAAATAAATAAATAATATTCAAATCAGCTTAAGTTCATCTATTTAAAGTAAATAGTCCCAATTCATATAACGTGATATTCTTCATACAGTAAATTCCTTAAGACTCTTCCCACCTAAGCAGCCATTTGCCTGGCTCATTGCTTTGGCAGTGTGCTGAATCAGTCATTTGAGTCAGTTTTCCATAGGATCTTTTGGGGATGGGAGGGTGGCAATAAGGGACAGAATGGCTAGCAGCACATGTGTTAAGTAAACCAGTATACAGTGGGGTATTGGTCTAATATAGATTAGATTTTAGTCAAATTAACCCTATGAAAAGTTTTGCATAAATTGACCCATATGAAAAATGGCACAAAAAGTAAGAGATAAATAAAAGAACCATAGTGACCATGTTACACAATGTTACTGTGCATTGCTGTAATGAATGGTAAAATTTGTAATACCATGCATTACTGCAGAGCGATGGTGTCCAGTATCCCCAATAATACAACACCTAAAACAAAACTGAAAATACACTTATCCAATATAATACTTTCTTGCTGACAATCTTCCAGGTGGGTGTTTGTTCCAAAAAGAAAGAGTGGCATGTAGGGACCTAATACTGAGCATTGTGTCACACGCATGCACACATATACATACAGTGCATTCAGAAAGTATTCAGACCCCCTTCACATTTTCCAATTTTGTTATGTTGCAGCCTGATACTGCAGTTGTTTAACCACTAGCCTACAGGGCACTTATACCCCCTTCCTGCCCAGGCCAATTTCCAGCTTTCAGCGCTGTTGCACTTTGAATGACAATTGCGCGGTCATGCAACACTGTACCCATATGAAATTTTTTATCTTTTTTTTGTGACAGATAGAGCTTTATTTGGGTGGTATTCAATCACCTCTGGGTTTTTTTTATTTTTTCTTAAACAAACCAAAAACCAGTGAAAATTTTGAAAAAAAAAAGTTTTTTCTTAGCTTTTGTTATAAAATTTTGTAAATAAGTGATTTTTCTCCTTGACTGATGTGCGCTAATGAGGCTGCAGTGATGGGTACTGATAGGCTGCACTGATGGACACTGATAGGTGGCACTGATGGGCACTGATGAGGAGGCACTGGTAGGTGGCACTAATGGGCATTGACAGGCATCACTGATGGGCACTGAAAGGCAGCACTCATATACGGCACTGATAGGCGACACTGATAGAAGGCACTGACTGGCACTGTTAGGTGGCACTGACTGGCACTGTTAGGCAACACTGATAGGCAGCACTGATGGGCACTGATGCACACTGATAGGCAGCACTGACTGCAACTAATAGGCATCACTTATAGGTGGCACTGACTGGCATTGATAGGTGGCACTGACTGGCACTGATGGGTGACACTGAAAGGCAGCTCAAATGGGAAATGATATGTGGCATTGATGTGCACTGGTAGGCACTGAAATGTGGCACTGATGTGGCACTGATGGGCACTGGCAGGTGGCATGGATGAGCACTGAGAGCTGGCACTGATGGACACTGACAGGTGACGCTGCTGGGGCTACACAGATCGTCAGGGCACACTGATCATCAGTGCTCTAATGATCTGTGTACATGTCCCCTCCGAGGAATGCTGATTACCGGCTCTCCTCTCCTCACGAGCTGTCAGCATGACAGTTGTGGGGAGAGAAATGCTGATAAACGGCATTTCCTTGTTTACATGTAATCAGCTGTGATTGGACACAGCTGATCACATGACCAAGCCGACATCTTCGTCTCTTTCCGTGGATCGGTGATCCGCTGTGTCCGAGGGACACAGCGCACCGCAGATCGCCGCGCTGCGTGGTTAGAATGGGAGGACGTCATATGACGTCCTCCCAGAACGAGAGAACCACCTTGCATCCGTCATATTACTATATGGCGGGCGGGAGGCAGTTAAATACATTTGTTTTTCATTAATCTACACTCAGTACCCCATAATGACAAAGTAGATACAGTGTTTTAGAAATGTCTGTGAATGTATTAAAATTGAAAAAAACCCAGGAATATCACATTGAACAAAGCATTTAGACCCTTTGCAACAACACTTGACATTTTAGGTCAGGTGCCTCCCATTTCTCTTGATCATTGCTGAGAGGTTTCTACACCTTGATTGGAGTCCACCCATGGTAAATTAAATTGATTGGACATGATTTGGAAAGTCACACACTTCTCTATAAAAAACATCACAGCTGACAATTTATACTGTATCAGATCAAAAGCAACTGCCTGCAAAGCTCAGAGATAGGATTATTCTGATTATTCTGGGGAAGGCTAAACAAAATTCTTCTGCATTGAAGTTTCCCAAGAGCAGAGTGGCCTCAATAATTCTTAAATGGAAGAAGTTTGGCAAAACCAAGACTCTTCCAAAAGCTGCCAAACTGAGCAAGAAACTAAGACAATCATTTTTTAATGAACATTTACATTTTTTTTTGTTTAGTAAAAAAAAAAACCCAGTGGTGATTAAATACCACCAAAAGAAAGCTCTATCTGTCTCAAAAAAATAATAAACATTTCTTATGGGTACTGTGTTTCATGACCCCGCAATTGTCAATCACAGTGCGACAGCACTGAATTCTGAAAATTGGCCTGGGCAGGAAGTGCCCAGCATTGATGTGGTTAATTGTGCAATATCTGATAGAGGGGAATTTTGTTGCATGCAGCATACCAGATTATTAGGGTAAACTGATGAAGAGCACATTTTAGGAAGTTTGCCTGTCTCTTGTTATAAAGCAAATAAAACAACTTCTTCCTAGGCAGAAAGATACAGTGCAAGGATTAAGGCACAGATCTGGTTTTACAGACTAAAATGTGTCAAATCAGACCAGCAGCAAGTAAGATTATTTAGTAATAACAATTTAGCTCTCCTAATCTACAGCTCCAGAGAGAGCCAGGAGTCGTGGTCTTGCACATCCTGACAAGGAGAGCCTTGTTTAAAAATCACTATTTTCAGAAGTAACGTGGAGGAGTTTGTCATTAAAACTCACAAAGCTTGCTATATTTCTCCAGGCTCCAGCAAAACCCGAGATTTTAAAAGCTAAATATACATATGCACACAGATCGCTGCAGGGATCAATACAGCCCCGTAGAATCCCTAGAATCAAATCCTACATGAAAGAGAAAGTTTTCTAAATTAGTCAAAATAAAAATCCCCTTAGTGGAGGCATATGTTAAAGATGAAGCCTGTGGATGTTTTGTTCAGCTATGGGTGTTTGAGTTCATATACTGTAAGTATACAGGGCAATGCCATGCTGAAAATCACATTTTACTAGCTTCATGCAGCGATAGGTAATAGGAGCACTCCGTTCAGAATTTTACAATAAGAATAAAATTACATGAGGCTGAATTACAAACAAAAATACAGAAATATAATTTGGTCCAGTTAAGTATAAATTTAAATTATTAACATGTTTTTTTTTATACAACTAATTTAAGCATTTGATTATTTAATTAATTTTAGCTTCTGGTGATTCTCTAAAAAACAGGAATGGGAGAGGTAGGGACTGCACTCTGATCTAGTTAGGGGTTTGATGCTTTGCACCGTACTGCCTGAAGAGTTACAGGAATATTACAGGATGAGGGAGTGCAGTATCAGCAGTCTAGGCGTGGTACTGAACTCAGTTGTATTGATTAATTGCAGCGGAGAAAAGTAAAGTCCTAAGCTGATTATACACTAGTAGATTTTCGTTCAAAATTTGTTTTAAGAACATTCATTTGAGTACCTAATTGTTAGCGGAGTTAAACTAGCATTCATTTTCGCTAAACTTGTTTTTCATTAGGTAAAGTCCGTTATCTTCAGATTCAAATGTTTTAGGCCCCTTTTGCATGGGCATACAGTCTGTCGGTTTTTCTAACAGATCCAGACTAAACCACAATGTATGTTTATGGGTGTACGAATGTAAATGGGTGATCATCTCTTTAAATCCTCCTACATCCATGTCAGTTAAAGTGGAGCTCCAGTTCCCCTAATAAATATTTGGTAAAAGCAGATCCACAATGACCTTTCAAATAGCATTAACAATTGGAATAATTCAATAGTAAAAGCATTGTAATTACTTAGTAATGATTAAAAGTTTACCATGATCTTGGAAGCAGGTAGGCGCCATGATGGCTGTGGGTATCTGAAGCCCGCAGGTATTTATTTCCGGGAATTGGTGCTGCTGGCTATCCCAGCATGCACCACTCGTTCTCGCGTCTGTGCAGTACAGACACTGCTTGGCGCGATGTACACACTCTGCAATTCCAGCATAGAGCACAGCATAGGACGCAGCAGGATACAGCATCCACGTCTTCCTGTAATCTGGTCTCCGGTAAAATGTCACAAAACTCCTCCCATTTGCGTCATTTCCGGTTTCCAAGTCCCACGATTACAGGAAACCAAAGGACTCCTGGGATACAGGAAATAACATCCCAGGAGACCTTGCAAATCACCTTACAACGTCATTGCCTAGGCGGCTGGGAACTGCAGGCTTGCAGTGGATTTACAGGTATGTATATTTAAAAAAAATATCCAACTTGTTATTTATTTTACAGGGACAACATAATCAGGTGAAGTATGAAAAATGGGTGGTCCCTTTTTTTCCTTTTTTTTTTTTGGAACATAATGTCCAGATCCATTGAAATGCAATGGAACAGATATAGACTGAAGTAAACTGATGTAAACTGAACTGATATAAACTGTTGTAAATTGAACTGAATTGAAATGACATAAACTGAACTGAACTGCAGTGCAAACTGATGTAAACTGAATCCATTTTTGTTTTTGAAAAAACATGACTTAATGGATGCTGTCTATGTGAAAGAAGCCAAAAGTAAATAAATGTTTGAACTACTGTCAAATGACATTCATCAAACTGTACTGAGTAAGGTTGAAAGCTGGTTATACTAGTGTATACCCAACTTTAGACTCGGCCGTGCTATCTGGCAGGAATGTCCAAATTATAAGAATAGAATTACAAATCAGTTCACAAATAAAATATCTGGAATGTATGTATTTAGCTTCTTGCCTAAAAATCACCTTCAACAAGGCATTAAAAGAATAATGTCGGTGAGCAGCATGTACAGTAGTTGCCTATAGCAGTCAACCAGATCATTCATTCCAATACCAATTTTGCATTATTTTTTATAGCCATGTAACATATTTTATGCACTCTCTTTTACCTAGTAAATACCTCCCTTGTGGGACATCTGAAATCCCTGAGACTGCTCTCCCCCCCTTCCACGCCTATATCATCTCATCATTCATTGGGGGCGGATTTGACAGCAACTTCTCCAGAGAGCCTTAATACAGCAGCAGCTTCAACGTGCTCTTCCTCCTGACCTTTCACTGAGCTGGGAGTGAGAATGAAAAGTCTTGTGACTGCAGTATAATGGATTCAACAGAAGGTATTTGGGACATTTTTATTACTAGTGTTCTGCATTCGGCAAGGAAATTCATCATGTTGTCCTGTCGGCAATATTACATTTGGCCTCTAGATGGAGCCCAGAATAAATTTACTGTTTTTGGAGAAGTCAGAAACTATTTAGCTGTAATAAAATTCCCATCATATATCAAGTTAGTATGATATATGGACAGTTGTTTATGTGAGTTTTTATATCTCTTTAAGAAAAGTATAATATTTTCCAACTCAGTACATAAGAACAGGTTTACTGAATAGCCTGTACATTCCTATGCTCATACTTACTTGCTGTTTTGACTTTTGCCATCCCCTTCGCCTACCTCCAAAATCCTTGTGTAAGTTTCTGGTTGACTTTGTGCAAAACGTTTTGAGAATTAAGGATTCTCTTTATGCCCCCACATGGCTTGGTAAATAGATGCTCATACATGCAGTGATGCATCATGGTAGGTAGATGATCACATACTCCCCTATACCTTAAGTTGAGAAAGCAGCAAGGAGAGCCTGGATGATAGGTAGCAGCTGCATGTGGGGAGGGGGGGGTGGTGTTTGATGGGAAGCAGGAGCTGCTAACTAGCTAACCAGTGCACCTGTTTCTTTGCACAGAATGAACAAAGTACTGGTTACTTGTAGTGTTACCCCCCAATGAAGCCGCTGTTGTCCGGTTACTCTGTTCCCAGTGCCAGCATCCCTCTAGATCAGCCTTTCTCAACCAGGGTGCCTTGAGGTTTCTTCAGGGATGCCTTGGCAAAATGTGTAGAGATTGCCCAAAACATGTATACAAGCCAGCGGGTGGAACAAGCCTGCCTTTTAGTTACACGAAGCCATAGGTTTTCATTGTGCACCATTACGACCTTCTAGCCGCCAGCATCCTGACAACCAATTACATCATCAGTTGATAAGGAGGATGTCAGCTGTCTGCACAGCATCCTAGTTTGACCCTCCCCTGCCCCTCTCCATCAGTGTTGGGGTCACATTAGCTCAGTGATTAAGAAAAACTGCAGAAGAAGAGAAACACGGAAATGCTAGTCAGTACCAGTGTGCAAAAGTGTATTTGCTTTGGAAGAATAAATCGCCTCTAATGTTGGGTGTCCTATATCTGTGGATGTTGCTACGTTATATAAAACTATTAGAATAGTTTTTCACATTTTAGTATGGGGTGCCTCAAGACTGTCCTGAATTTTATGCAGGATATCTCCAGCTACTCCTACTGAAGCTTTTCTCAATTGTTTATTTCTCTTTTCTCCCCGCAAACAGGCAAACAGAGCCCGCTTCCAGTACTGTTCCTCTGCTCCAATCTCTCCCACTTCAAGTACCTGTAGAGAAAGGGGGAGCAGTCTCTGTGAGTGGTCTTGCCACAGCTGTGCGGCTGCTCAAACATTGGCGCAATTGCGCGTGCTGGGCTACATACATTTAAACAGCAATTTATCTTTTCATGAATTTGATTTTGTTAGGTGGAAAATCACATTTTTATACAATATTTATTTATATTTTTATTCTACAGTTTCTAACAATTCTTGCTCTTGAAGTATCCATTATGCTGAATTAATAGTATTTAGATTTTGCACGTTCCCACAGCAAAACAGTAAGGCAGATTATTTGATTTTCTTTCCTTCCACCATCCATGGAAGGAAAGAAAATTGCTTGATTCTCCCATCAACACAATCAGTGTTGATGAGGAAATGCCGCAGTGATATTGTGTTCCCCTGGCAGGGAGCATTCCCAACTTGCAGAACACAATGATTACTGCTAGCGGCTCTGTACACTGGTAGTAATCACATGCAAAGAATCCATCAGGCTGATTGTACCTAAGTCGATTGATGAATCGACTTGGGTAAAATCACCTTGCCCATAGATGGGACAAATCTTGGCCGGTCCCTGCTGAACGGTCAAGATTCAATCCATCTACGGCAGGATTATGTACAGTGGAATGCTGTGTGTACAGACATTTTACCCAAGATGCTGCAACTATAAACAACTGCAGTCAGGTTCTTAGGAGAACAATCAATAATGAAACATTTTTCATAGGGCAGTGATAAGCATGTACAGTATAAAGTCAGCACCGAACAAAAATACATAATAAAACCTCTTTACAAATGTAATTTCAATGTCCTTTTTTACAATATCTAATTTATTAAGAGGGTTCAGGTAAATTGGAAATGCCTGAGTAGTGCAGAACTCTTCAACCTGCAGCCCTGATTCCTTGGCTCTGTAAGGTAGTTTTGAAATTCAGTTTTTATCTATCTTTTTACGCACTCATCAGTAAGCAGCATCTAGAAGGAACGAGTCGGTGTCACACTGAGCAGTGTCCCAGCGTGATCCGCCGTAATGACCTGCCAGGAACGAAGGCAGCTATCTCTCACTCTGAAATGTCCTGGGGGAACCTCCTTCTGAATTCTCAAATAAGTCCTTTGGCAAGCAGCCTCACTCAATTTAAATATCCTTTCAAGCCATGGAAGAATTTCTTTCTGAAAATGTATCTTCATTTGTAGTTTTGTTTCTGACCTACTGACCTGAAAATAACAAGGTGTTTTGTAAACCCTTCACCCTCCAAAAAGGAAGAAGAAATGCACCTTGAGATCACAGAATTAGAGTGTCACAACTTGTTAGCGATTGTTTATAGAAGGCTGCAGTCAGCCACAAATATTACATTTTGCTGAAACATTACACAGGGATGGGGAGGTGACAGGGGATTGGAGACGGCTGCTTGTTGGTTCTTTTTCAAAATTTCAACAGATATCTCGTTCAGGTTTTATGATACAGGTTAGGTTTGCATTTAAAGTGGACCGTTATCCCCTTTCACTAAAAATCACACCAGCATGCAGCTGTGCATATAAAATCATTTTACATTCAATAGTTTAACAACTATTTTTTTGTTTTACTTAAAATGACTGTTTTTCCACGTCCTGGTTGAGTGAAGCACTGGAGATGCACCATGACCTCACAGCGGCATCCTGGGAAGGTTACATCACAAGTACTTTCCACATCATGTGCATTGTCACATGTTCCAGGAGGCAGACCCAGAGTTCCACAAAGTAAAGGGAAATAGATTAATCCGCCCATAGCAAAGCTTGCCACTGGGAGAAGAATGGTGAAGAAAAGAAAAAGAAAGTACTGTATGCATAGAATACAAAGCCTGCAATTATCTGTAAGCATGTTTGTAGATTGCCATTACTAAACAATTCTAAATGCGCCTTTGTTGTCATTTTTGTGATAAGAGCGAAGTTCATTTTTAGGTAGATCTTTAACCTTATAGGTAGTATATACAGTATTTTCTGACGTATAAGACTACTTTTTATATTTAAAAATATACCCCAAAAATTGGGGGTCGTCTTATACGCGGGGTATAAAATGTGAACCTTGAGTTTGTTTGGGTCAAGCTGGCTGGATGTGTGGTAATACTGTATATACAGTATACCGTGCTGAGCCAAGCTGGCTCAAAACAAATGTCCCTATGACAGATTAATCTGTCAGCCCGCTGGATGTGCGGTATATACAGTGTACTGCGCAAAGCCAAGCGGTTTCAAAACGTACTGGTTCGTCCCTACTGCAATCAACCCGCTGGATGCGTGTATGTACGGTAGCTGCGACTATATACAGTATACACTGGGCCAATTACGACGAGTGATGTATTCTACTAATGAATACAAAGCCTGCTCGGATTGGCTGAGTCTGAGAGGTGGGCTGATGATGTCACAACCTCAGCCAATCCGAGCAGGCTTTGTATTCATTAGTAGAATACATCGCTCACCATAATTGGCCCAGTGTATACTGTATGTAGCCGCAGCTACCGTACATACACACATCCAGCAGTCTGATTACAGTAGGGACGTACTGGTACGTTTTGAAACAGCTTGGCTCAGTATACTGTATAAACCACAGTGATATATACTCAGTATACTGTATATACCGCACATCCAGCGGGCTGACAGATTAATCTGTCATAGGGACATTTGTTTTGAGCCAGCTTGGCTCAGCGCGGTATACTGTATGTACATTACTGCACATCCAGCGGGCTGTATATATACTGTATACTGTATGTAGCCGAAGCTACCGTATTACCGCACATCCAGCGGTAACCATCTGATTTGGAATTTGATCCATATGATGACTGTCTTACAAATGTATCACAAGATGTCATTCATGAACTTATGATGTCAGAGGATGAACATGAGGATTTTGAAGGATTTTAAGTACCGGTAAGTCATAACCATTTCAATTAAAAAATCTAATGTTTTTAAATGGTGTTGCCTCGGAAGGGGGGTAGTCTTATACGGCGAGTTTAGCCCAAAACCTATGTTTTAACTGGAAAATTAGGGGGTCGTCTTATACACCCAGTCGCCTTATATGCCGGAAAATACGGTATGCCTTTTGCTTCTCTATCAACATCTACCTTCTCATCCCTATATGTGAGTTGTTGGTGGCTCACTCTATGGACAGTACACCAATACAGCAGGTGCATATAATGAAATCAGTAGCCTTGTGTGCAAGATCAAAAGTGGGCCCTAGGCATTCTGAGTAGTGCAGAAAAAAATGCTATGCATGAAGCACGCTGCAGCGAAAAGTGGGCATGGTTTACATTGAACTAAATATTGGGCGTGGCCAGGGGTGGACTGACAATTCATGGGGCCCCCAGGCAATAGGGGATCATGGGGCCCCTGTGTCCTTGCCCAAACTCAAAAAAAGCCCATGAAAAAGGTACCAGGGGCATCTCATGGGGCCCCCTACTGACCCCGGGCCTTCGGGCAGTGCCCGAGTTTCCAAATGGTCAGTTCACCCCTGGGCGTGGCTTAAAAGGGATTTGGTTAAATAGAGTCTAAGATGACTTACATAGTGCAGAATGTGATAATGTGAAATAGGGAATGTACAGCGTGGAGTGTATGGTGGTGGGTAGTATGTGCAGAAGAGGAGTGCTGAGTGTATGGTGGTAGGTAGTATTTGCAAGAAAGTAGTGCAGAGTATATGGTGGTGGGTAGTTTGTGCAGGAGAGGAGTACGAAGAGTATGGCGGTGGGTTTTATGTGCAGGAAAGGAGTGCACATTGTATGGTCATGGGTAGTATGTGCAGGAAGAGCAGCGCGGAGTGTATGGCGGTGAGCAGTATGTGCAGGATGGTGTCAGTAGAGCAGTGGATGGTGTCAGTATTTTTATTTTTTTAATTATTTTTTTATCATGATTTTTTTAAATTATTTTTTTGAAACTTAATTTTTTATTATTTTTATAATCTTTTCAAAATGCTTTTAGGTGGCCAGTGGATGGTGTCAGTAGAGCAATAGAGTGGGTGTCAGAATTTGTTTTATTTTTATTATTTCATTTTTTAATAATCTTTTGCAATTTATTTTTGTATTATTTTTTCACAATGATTTTGTGGGGGGCAATGGACAGCATTAGTAGAAAGTGAACAGTGAACACTAGCATTTATTGGGCTGTCATTATATTGGGATAAATAAGCAGAACCTGTACACCCTTATATTGTGCGTCCTTATCACAGTCCTCATTACATCAGATGTCCCCACATGGGACTAACTGCTACCATAGGCTGATGACACAAAACTAAACTTCTTTGGCTGCACTTATAAATGCTATTGCTGGAGGAAAAATAGGAAAGAGGAGGAGGGGAGGGAGAGAGATTTGGGGGAAGGAAGGTAGGAAGCAAATGGATGGAGGAGGGAAGGAAGGAAGGGAGGAATGGATGGAGGAAGGAAGGACTCACATGGATGGTTCCTGGCTCAGTGGTTCAGTCAGAAGCAACACAGAGCTGCCAGCTGCTCTGTATACGATTTCCTTCCCAAACATTCTCTTCTCAGAAGCTGTACAGATTGGAGTGCGGGCGAGCACAGGGAGAGGCAGAGTAGATCCATCCTATCTCCTATCCCATTGATGCGGAAGATTGGGGGAGGGGCTGAGCCAGGGCGGACTGACAACTCATGGGGCCTCCGGACAATAGGGGATCATGGGGCCCCTGTGTCCTTGCTCACACTCAAAAAAGCCTATGAAAAAGGTACTAGGGGCATCTCATGGGGCTCCCTACTGACCCCGGACCCTTGGGCAGTGCCCGAGTTTCCAAATGGTCAGTCCGCCCCTGGGCTGAGCACTGTATGAGAATGGAAGGGAAGATGGACATTTAGCATAGATGAGGCATCAGAGACCTAGGGGTGGGGTGCAGCAAAAATATGGGGGGCTCCTCAGCCCACCCCACTAGATCTGACTCTGAGGGGGGCCCAAAAAAGAAATCCGATGGACAGTTGGGGTGCTGCTTTATTGAAAGCCATATAGGGAGATTATTGCTTGCAACTGCCCCCCAGGGGCGGACTGACCATTTGAACACTCGGGATCAGTAGGGGGCCCCATGAAATGCCCCTGGTACCTTTTTATAGGCTTTTTTGGGTGTGGGCGAGGACACGGGGGCTCCATGATCCCCTATTGCCCGGGGGCCCCATGAATTGTCAGTCCGCCCCTGCTGCCCCCACTGCACAGATCACCCACCACTTTCCATTTCCCCTGCTGCAGGAGGTACCAACCATGGTCTGGCCCTCCTACTGGCCCCAGTCACTCAGGCATGTCTAAATGGTCAGTCCACCCTTGTTCCTAATACATCTCATCCATGGGTGCAGTATGGGTCACAGCACAGTGCCCCCCCCCCCCCAGAGGCCCATGTGCAGTTAACACCCTACAGCCATGGATGATACGCCACTGCAATACAGACATTTACATTCAGGAAGAGACACAACAAGAAGCATATAAATTTGTCTAAATTGAGGAGAAATCATTTTCCCTTTCCCCTTACCAGCTGTTCTGGTGAAACATTAAAGGTGATAACCAAAAAAAACCTAAAAAAAGTATATTTCCCAAGTGGGCACACAGAACTAGAACAGATCCTAACCCTTCACCTCTGTATCCAAAATTTAAAAAACAAAAATGTTTGTCTAGAAACACACTTTACCTAGAATTGAACTGATTCTATAGATCGTTGTTTCACAACCTTTTTTCCATCAAGGCACCCTTTAAAAATATGGATAGTCCAGAAGCACCTTTTAAAATTATGGACAGTCTTGAGGCACCCCATTCTAAAATGGCAGTGCATTGTGATTGGCCAAAGCAATGCACCTGATAACAGGTTAGGTGCAATGCTTTGGCCAATCAGAGCGCATGATGATGTCACAAAGGGGTGGGGTGACTCCGTCCCCTTGTGACGGCATCACGGTATTTAAGAACTGTCATCCTAGCGCAGCTGTCGGAGCAGAGCGTTTTTTAGGACGGCTGTGGCTGCAGGCATCGTGATTTACTTTGTATCTACTCCTGGGGACATTTTTTTAAATTTTTGTTTTTGATAAAGGACTTGTCAATGACTGTATACTGTCATTTTTTACACTACACTTTCTTTTTTGTGAATGAGTAGCTGTACCATGTACCCCATACTCATTCACATAGCGGGGTTTCGGGATCTGGGGTCTATTTGAAAAAAAACATTTTATTGCCGGGCACTGCCGGCAATTCTTTTTACACTCAGCTGTCAGCAGCGAACCCCGCTGACAGCTGAAACATTAAAGAATGTTTTTAGTAGCTGCTAAGTATCTTACCGCATATTCAGATGCAGTAAGATACTGCTTAGTGAATTGTCCCCTCTGTTAGAAGTTCGCGGTTGAACTTTTGTTATGTTCGAGTGTGAGCCGAACATTGGGTTGTTTGGCCCATCACTACTCACCACATCGGGACGGAAGACTAGAATTGGGCTTTCCCTTTTCTCACTTTGATGCCTGCTATCTCCTGGCTCTCCCATAGTTCCTGCTTCTTAATCTTACTTCTTAATCCTACATCATATTTTAAGTAGCCTCCCACCTCTGTTCAGTCCAGGGGCGGACTGACCATTTGGAAACTCGGGCACTGCCTGAGGGCCCGGGGTCCGTAGGGGGCCCCATGAGATTCCCCTGGTACCATTTTCATAGGCTTTTTTGAGTTTGGGCAAGGACACAGGGGCCCCATGATCCCCTATTGCCCGGGGGCCCCATGAGTTGTCAGTCCGCCCCTGGTTCAGTCCTATCTAGGTCGCTTTATTCTGTCACCTCATGGTTGGTAGCATGCTGAGAGTGGTTAGCACTTCTGTGTATTGAACCATGCAGGGACCTCAGAAAGTCCTATTGTTTTTTTCTTGCACAAGTTTGCTACATGTTCTACATGTAACCTTTGTTATGTTGATTTGTCAAATTGTTGGATTCTATATAGTATTGTATTTTTCTTGCTGTGACCTCAATAAACAGGTTCATGGAAAAATAAACCTGGGCAATTCAACCTGCCTATGTGAAAACCAAATGTTGGAACTATCAGAAAACTCAGATATATAGGCAACCATATTTATATGCAAACCTTGTAAAAGTAAAATCTGGCCATATCCTTTCCTATTTAAAAAACCTCTATAATGTCATTAAAGCCACATATCAAGAATGTAAGAGAGGTCTAGGTATGAAAGATGGCAGTGACAAGCTTGACTATGTAAAAAGAAAAAAAACTGTAGCTCAGGTTTTAATGGTGCTGTGGCACAAGGATTTCAGAAAAAATAGGTAGACAGCTCGTAAAGCCTACACAATTTAGGATCGTTATTGACAGACTTTTGTTCACTTCAGATTTTGCATTCCCAGGCAAGTCTAAGGGGATAAAAAACCCACTTTAAAGACAAGGGTATGTCAGAAAGTAGACAACTGCAGGTAAAATGCACCTGTCAATTAATTCTAAATAATATCAAAAGCATTTCAAACTGATGCCAAACTGTTGTAATGGACTTATACTGAATTTTGATACTTGTAGAAAATGTATTCTTGTTTATGCTGTGACCCCCTAAATCAAACTTGTCCTATACTCCCAAGTAGGAAAATTGGAAACTCCAAAGACTACCCAGAAAATGGTTGGATTGCTGACTTTTAAATATTTGAAAATGTGGCTTGTTATAGGTAGCAAATACATTCTTTCACTTTTAGAATACTCTAGAAATGTAATGGAATTTGGTTGCTTGGGTATAAACAATTTGCTGATTCTTACTTGCCATTCTGTCCCTTGCTGGCCCATTTGCGCGCTTAAGAAATCATTGTGTCAGCTGCTGGTTAGCTCTGGTCTGAACTCCCAAGGGTTAAGCACTCCTGCTCCAAAAAAACCTGTTGACTATCCGCTTATACTGTACAGTATATCTAGCACTGCATCATGGCACAAAGAGGATCATATGCTTCACTATAGGCTACAGGCTGCACTGCCTTCTGCTTCTTCCTCAGCCAATGGGTAGCAGTAGGTCCCTTCTTCCTGACATCCCCCCCGGATATCATGAGTCTTGACCAGCTTGTTTACTATGTGGCTCAGCAGTAAAGTTACATAGGGCATAATTCTGTTTTAAAAGGGGGTGGCAATGATGTACAGCCTCCCTGCAGGGCTGCTCAGTTGCCCCCTGATAGCCTTATTGGCATAGTATAGGAGGGCCACCTATATCCCCTATATTGGCAGTCTGCACACAAAAACATAAAAGCTACACCATGGGTCATGCAGGGGCAGATGCTGCTTGAGCTAACCATTTTTGGCCCCCACCTCCCAAGGAAAAGAAATATTAAACCTGTGATTTTAGCAGGTTCAGCATTACTGAGCTGTACTGATGATTTAGTGCCCAGTAAGAACTGCCTCAGTGCCACCCCACGCCAAGCCTCCATGAGTCCCCCTGAGGTTATCACCTCAGTTGGCCACTTCATTTGGGCTCATTAGCAGAACAGCTCTGGCTACACCATAGCTTCATGATTGCATCATCCCACTGCCAGCTTCTTAATCCAGTAGGTGCTATCCCTGAATTATGATTAAGCAAAGATTATGCTAGACTTCTAGTGAGAATGGGAAATACACAACTTGTCAGAGGGAGTGCTGTAATTTTTTGAAAGGTAGTAAATACCTACACATGTTACACTTACACATTACTTGCATTTATATGAAAAAATATATCTGATTTTACGTTCACTTTAGAAAGACTCTGTTGGGAACCAGAACCTTGGGCTGATTAGCAGCGCATTAAAGCCACTACTCATAATTTAAAGAAAACCTGTAGTAAGAGAACACGATCCTTGACCCATCTTGCTAAAACAGATAAATGATTTTGTAGCACTAATGATTTAGTAGCACTTAATTCGGAGTCAGAAACCAGTCCTTGAGCTTTGGTTTTGTTGTTTATTGAGGTGATTTAGAACTGGCATGGGGTAAGGGGGGTATAGGATGCCCAAGGGGACCGATAACTGAGGACAAACTTCCTGGAACTATTCATAAGCTTCTCTTCTCTGACACATCTCTGTTGGATTGCTAGCCAACATCTCCTAGTTGTACCACCCCAGACACTAGATGAACTCCTCTTCACCTAGCAATCTGGAGACTTTTCCTGGTGGTAGCAAATTAGGGTGGGGTCCCCTTTAAAACATTAAACATGGAGCAGGCTTGAAGTAATGAATAGCAAGGGGTGTGTTGGGTATCTATCCAGAGAAGAATTTCAGCCTCTAATAGTTGTGACTAGTAATAGAGGTGGAGTGTTTTAGCAAGGCTTCTATAAACTTCCCTAGTTTGGCCAGTGAAGTGGCGGATATGCCTCCTCCAGCAGCAGTCCCATCTCAACCCCTTTAAAACTTAACACATATTAATCACAAAGCTTCTGAGGTAAATTTATTGCAGTTAAGGCACTAAGTGAGTTTAATTACCACCTTAATCAGCCACAGAACATGTGTAATCAATATGTGTTCGGTTGTAAAGGGATGAGGTGGAAGTGGAAGTGGATGGCTTTGGCTCGGGGTACCTTTCCTTGAACTCTCTCCACTTGATTCAGTGGAACCAATACATTGGTTGCATCTGGATTGCTTCTGATATCAATGATGCTCCCTTTATGGTCTGGTATGCGGCTGTTAACATCTGCTCAACGTGTTCGTCTGTCCAGTAATCTCCTAGAAAACTCAATACCACACACCGCTCTGGGTTTTCATTCTTCCCTTGGTACCAAGCAATGATCTCAAATGGTTCCATGCTTTATTTCTGGAGTTCACAGATTCTCTGAACATGGATATCTTGGATGCACCCCCACGTGTAGCACTACCCCCTTAAGGGTTGTTGATGAATTGGGTACCCCTATAGTCCTGCACATCCAGTCATTCAGCATTTTCCACACAAGCTTGCATTCGGAATCAGAAAACGGTCCTTGAGCTTTAGTTTTGTTTTTTAGAGGGGATTTAGAACTGGCATAGGGTAAGGGGGGTATAGGATGCCCAAGGGAACCAATAACTGAGGACAATCTTCCTGGAACTATTCACAAGCTCCTCTTCTCTGTCACAGTCTCTGCTGGAGTGCTAGCCAGAATCTCCTAGTTGTACCACCCCAGACACTAGATGAACTCCTCTTCACCCAGCAATCTGAAGACTAGTGAATTAGGGTGGGGTCCCTTTAAAAGCACTAAACATGGGGCAAGCTTGAAGTAATGAATAGCAACAATTGGCATAAATGTCTATAGGCAAAGGCATCTCCCCCTACATCAAAGGCAAAAATAAACAGTAATGGGAATCCTGCTTTGTTGAAGTAGGGAAACTTATTGTTTCAGTTGGCACTGCTCTATCCTGGTCTGCAACTGTATGTCTTGCGGTCAGCTTGCAGATGTAGATATATCTCAATTATGGCGGCTGTGAGAACTAGGCAACAAACTGAGGCAACTATATGTAATGTTCACAAATATGTGAAGGCAGATAGTTGAAGTGGCAAATTGTCACTATTCACTTGGTTAGTGGGTGCATGGGTCTTTCTCACCTGATCAAAGTAGTCTGGCAGATCGTATCAGTCTTTCTTTTCTCTGCAAAGGGGTGCGTCCACAGACTCTCCAGTTCACACTTGGCACCCCATCTGGTCTCCTGCTGACAGATTGGCCTGCTGGGCAGTGTGGCAGACTGGGTGGTCAGTAGGTGCTTTCCGGTCTTCCTCTCTTTCCAACCCTGGCTTTGCGGCCTAGTTCAGCACTTCAGACATCAGCACACCTCCTTCTCCTCCAGTTTCTCCCAACACTCTCCTGGCCAATCTCCCAAGCTTTGATATTTATATGTCCCTCACACACTTCTCCTTTTGGGAAATGTAGTCTCTGACTGCTCTGCCTACCATCTGAATCCTGCTGTGCAGCATAAAAGTTCCAGACAGCAGTTCTGTTCTTGTGAGTGACCCTGAGTGGCAGACAGCCGCTATCTATTGTCAATTTTAATGTATTGTAAGTAATAAAATTTCAATGGGTTACACACTCCCCCCCCCCCACTTGAAGCCTTTGGTCCCCAAGGAACTGGTATAAAACAGACGTTTAGCACAACATATTTACATTAGATAAAGAGATAAGCCCCAATAATCGGGAGGAGCAATTATTGGCAAATACACACTGTTACTCAACTGCTGCACTAGTGACTCCTACTCAGGGTTAGAAGATTCCAATTGCCCAAAGAGCAAAGCAGTAGCTGTAGCAACCTCCTTCAAGATGGTGTCAGCAGAGGGGGTTACAGGTTCTTGAATTTGATTCAATAAGGTGACAGTTTCAAAAACCTCTAGGTAATGTCAGCAAGGGAGTTTATGGATTCTCAGATCTGCTCCAACAAGCTGTAAATGGGAGCTTCTAAAATTCTTTGGTTCCCATGGAAGGCTTCCTCAGAGCTTTCACCCAGAATATCATAGGTCAGTCTTTTGGGTGCTCTTATCTCCTTCTTTCTCTAAACTCCTCCTGAGGGGAAGCATTCTCTACCTCTTCTAGGTTTAGGGTTCCAGCAGCCTCCTTGCTTTCAGATCCTGTTCAAAAATCCCTTGGGAAATCACTTTTAAATTCAGGAAAAAGGAAGTCTTCAATATGGAAGCTTGATGAAGAAGTGAACTCAGCAAGTCCTGTGGGGATTGCATCAGAGGAAGATGGAATCCCTGGATGAAAACTGGTAGAAGGGGCAGTTGAACTTGAAGCAGGGGTGGGTGTCAAAAGGTCGTATTTTATAGCAGTTAAGAGTGATCGGCAGTCTATTCCCTTTTCCACTTCCTCTTCCTCTTTATCCCCCTCTTCCTCTGAGATTGAGATGGAGGAGATCTGTAAGCCTGAGTCCCTGTTACAGGAGGTTCACCTACTGTATCTGGATTGCGACCCACACCGCATCAGGTAAAGGCAAGAGATGATTGCGATACCATGATTTGACTGGGCCTTTCTTCCCCTCTGGGCGAATCTGATAAACAGGTAGGTTTGGTAAATTTCGACAGACAATGAACAGTTGAGCTTTCCAGTGAGCTGAACTTTTATGTTTCCCTGGGATCCCCAGGTTACTTAATAACACTCAATCTCCAGATTGCAAATCTTGGAGTTTCACCTTGATGCCGTAACATTGTTTATTTCTTTGTCTTGCTAATTGAGTGGCTCGCCTGGCTTCTTCATAAGCAGACTCCAACTGATATTTCAGTCTTTCAAGATACCCTTGATGTGATAAAGGGGTTAAGTGACCAGGCGCAGTGCCAAAGGCCAAGTCATTGGGCAACTTAGCCTTCAGCCCAAACATCAGACAATAGGGGGAAAATCCTGTGGCATCATTCTCAGTACTGGTATAGGCGTGTACCACTTCAGCAATGTGTTGACTCCACTGTTGCTTCTTCTCCAACAGCAGGGTGCCCAGCATGTTCAGATGAGTTCTGTTGAAATGATCTGGCTGGGGGTCACCTTGAGGGTTGTAGTTCTGGACATTTTGATTCCTAACAAGGTCAATAATTCCTTAATCAGTTTGCTTTCAAAATCTTTGCCCTGATCTGAGTGTACTCTCTATGAAGCACATAGTGCACATGAACTTTTCTACTAACACTTTTGCCACAGTAGATGCTTGCTGGTTCTTTGTAGGGAATGCCTGAGCATATCTAGTGAAGTAATCTGTCACTACTAGGACATTCCTCCATCCACTAGAATCGGGTTCCAGACACAACAATACACACCAGCTCTATTGGTCCCTGGCTCTGGAGATGGCCCAAGGGGGCGGTTTGCTTTGGCAATGTCTTCCTTTGTATCCTGCAGGGACAGGTGCGACAATACTCTTCTACTTCGGATTTCATATGTGGCCAATAGAACCGTTCACTCACCAACAGGTAGATTTGTCTTGCCTCAGGTGTCCATGGGCATCGTGCAGTCACTTCAGCATCATTTTCCTGAATTTTGTGGGTAGAAAGAGCTGCCATAGATTTTCACTTTGGTCTGATAGGCCCCCTCAGTAGACCACCCCATTCCTCAGTTCAAATTTATTCCACTCTTGATGGACAACCTTAGCATCAGGGGGATCTTCCATCCTCTAGAGATCTGGTTGCATCTCCATTAGGGTGCTTCTTGTAAGCTGATGGAGTGAATCTTGATCCTGAGCCTCTTGCATATCATTGGTGGTGAGATGTGGTAACTCTTCACCTTTCAACTGAGATACGTTGCGATAATATGGTGGGGTGCAGGCACCCTGGGCTCCCACCACTGTAGCATACACCACCTCCTCAGGGGATACCTGCAGAAAGTCTGGTCCAGAGCATCTGCATCCTTATTCCCTGCTCCAGGTCAGTATTTATGGCTGAAATGAAAGTCAGATAGTGCAGCCAGCCATCGTTGTCCAGCAGCATCAAGTTTAGCTGTGTTGAGCACATAGGTTAGGGGATTATTATCCATCTTCACAAGGAATTCAGCCCCATATAAATAATCCTTCAACTTGTCCAACACTGTCCACTTCAAAGCAAGAAACTCCAGCTTTTGTGTCGGGTAACATCCTTCAGTGGGGGAGAGGCTGCGGCTCACGAAAGCCACAGGTTGCAGTAACCCAGCATGCGCTTGGTAGAAAACTGCCCTCACAACTGGCATCCATATAAAGTTTATATGGCCTGGAGGGGTCGGATAAGCCAACACAGGGGCCTGCGTTAGACATCACTTAAGCTTGATGAAAGTTTGCTCACAATGCTGGATCCACTGACTGCTGATGGACTTCTGAGGTCTTCAAGGCGCTCTCTTGGGAGGGTTCTTTTTCGGCTCACTGGTTTCACCCTCCATTTTCTTCAAAAGGTAGGTGAGGGGTGCAGCTGTCTTCACAAATCCCTCCACAAACCGACAATAGTAGGAGCAGAAACCCAGGAATGACCTCAATTTAGTAATACTGTTGGGTCAAGGCCAGGTAGTCACGGCTTCAATCTTACTTGAGTCTGTAGCCACCCCTTGTGCAGAGACCACGTAACCCAAATAAATGACGGAATCCTATAGAATTGGCACTTTTCCAAAGACAGTTTCAAGCCTTCGTGTTGAATAAATATAATAAAGAATGTAGCGCTACTCCTTAAGGTACATACACACATAAATAAATTAATAGGTGATGTGTGATCTCAAAATTGCATCAAATTAAATAAAAAATAATAAAAATAAAATGTGAAAGTGCTATCAATTATTATTAGTTTGTGCCCATGATTCATTAAATCTACAAAAATAAATTCATATAACTCAGAGCATGTAAAAAACACTTTTACATATATACATATATATATATATATATATATATATATATATATATATATATATAATACAGTGAATAAAAAATCACACGTGCCTCTCATGTAGTGGGAACACCCCAATATAACGATACATAAAACAGTGCTCTCAAAGTCCAATAAATATTGATAGTGACAAAACGAAAAAACATGTGCTTCCAATGACTACTGTTGGTGACCATAAATAAACAAGAAATCATGTGGATCTTTGGGTGAATGTGAATTCTGACAATCCGACCACCAGCTGGATAAGCCTCTCACCTCATCACTTCGACCCTTGCGGATCAAAGCGCTTTTGTGGATCCCCCTCACAGATCCTCCAAGATAGCTATCACTCCAAATGTTGCTCCTTGTCGCACCCAAATCTCTCAAGACCTCGTTCAGTGCCGCGGGCTGCTATTAGAGCCGCCATAAAGAAGCGGCTGCCCAATCTTCGTCTGAAAGCCAATGTGGACCTGCTGATTGATGCTGCAAATTACCTGGAGAGGAGCCATTGGTGGAATATTGTCTTGAGAGATTTGGGTGCGACAAGGAGCAACATTTGGAGTGATAGCTATCTTGGAGGATCTGTGAGGGGGATCCACAAAAGCGCTTTGATCCGCAAGGGTCGAAGTGATGAGGTGAGAGGCTTATCCAGATGGTGGTCAGATTGTCAGAATTCACATTCACCCAAAGATCCACATGATTTCTTGTTTATTTATGGTCTCCAACAGTAGTCATTGGAAGCACATGTTTTTTTGTTTTGTCACTATCAATATTTATTGGACTTTGAGAGCACTGTTTTATGTATCGTTATATTGGGGTGTTCCCACTACACGAGAGGCACGTGTGATTTTTTATTCACGGTATTATATATATATATATGTTGTGACAGTGTGGCGATCTGTCACCGTGGATTCTCAACAAGGCAGGTTGAGGGGCTCCAGGGTAAGTGTTTGATACGGAGGAAAGTGGCTTTTCACTTTCCTCCTTTGTTTGTAAGGTCTGTTTTGGGATCTGGAGCCTGGAGATTTCAAAGAGATCTGGGAGGGATGAAATCTCCAATCCTGGGACCAGGTTTTGGGAATGGCCAGGAGACTGATTGCACAGGTGTGTGCAGGCCTCTTCATAGAGTCAGGACCAGGGTTCTGGGCTCCACCCCGGCAGATAGGAGTCAGGAGGGCTCCACTTGGAAGACGGGAGGTCACTGCCTGGAAGTCAGGTGGGCTCCACCTAGGAGAGGTGGAAGCCAAAAGCAGCAAGGGGCTGCTAGAGTCTAGCTGTGTGCTAGTGGCCAGCTGTGTGCATGAGCCATAAGTCTTGAAGAAGTCTGCAGGAGACAGACAGCAAGCTGAGTATAAGCCAGGAGGCTGAACTGTTGTTTTGTGGATGATTGATACCCCTGTGTGGGAAACTTCTGTTGTGAACTTTCATTTAAATAAAAGTGGGCTAAAAAGGCCCTGAAAAAGAAAGCGAGTAGCTGTGTGCATTTAAAAGCTCTACCACTTTGAAGTGAGTTCCCACAATGTATATATGTAAATGTGTTTTTTACATGCTCTGAGTTATATGAATTTATTTTTGTAGATTTAATGAATCATGGGCACAAACTAATAATAATTGATAGCTCTTTCACATTTTATTTTTATTATTTTTTTATTTAATTTGATGCAATTTTGAGATCACACATCACCTATTAATTTATTTATGTGTGTATGTACCTTAAGGAGTAGCTCTACATTCTTTATTATATTTATTCAACACAATCACTGGTATATGATTTAATGTTAGCAGCTTCTCCAGGTGTGTTTTTGTATTCAGTTGAAACACTTGCGCAGGAGGTTCACACCATTACAGTTTCAAGCCTTCATTGTGAAGACTTTGGAACACCTTTTCTAGCCACTCTTCATGCTCCTCCACAGTTCTAGATGACTATTATGTCATCTAGATAGACCAGAACCTTGATTAGATTCATGTCTCCCACCGTGCACTCCATAAACTTCTGTAAAGTGGCAGGTGCCCTGGATAAGCCTTGGGGCATACAGTTAAATTCACAGAACCCCAATGGGTGGATGAAAGATGTTTTTTTTTTCTATCTTCAGGGTGCATAGAGATTTGGTAATATCCACTCTTCAAATCCAGAACCCTAAACCATTTGGCTCCTGATAGACACTACAAGGCATCTTCAATCTGGGGGGTTGTATATTGGTCTGGAACAGTCCACTTATTCAGGGTTCTATAGTCGATGCACATCCGCAAGGTACAATTCTTTTTGTGAACCACTACAATGGGACAGGCATAGGGACTCCTTGATTCACGAATAATCCCAGCCTTTTTCAGCTTGGCCAGTTGTTCTCAGAGATCTTCTAAGTCCCCTAGGGGGGCTCATTGGGCCCACTGCCGTAAGTGCTTATCTTCTGTTGAGCACTTTTGGTGCACACGACATCATAATCATTTCGCAAAAACACTATCTCCCAACTTGTCAGCCTATCTTTGGCTCTCTTCTTCCACTCTTTGGACAGAGGACAATCCTGAAGGCCAAACTCCCTCCTTGCAAAGACATCTGGCTTATCGGGTGTACTGACTGGGGTTGTCACATGTACTTGCCCCAATAGAGCCCAAGCTCTCAAGGTTATGGGGTCTTCAGTGTTGTTACAGACTTGGACTAGGACATTGCCTTGGTTGCGCTGCAAGGCCTTTGTTGTGATCACTTCTGGAATTATCTCTACCCCATTCATTTCTTCTCTTTTCTCCGTTTCCAGTACCACAAAGGTTGATCCCATCTCAACTTGACCCTGGTCCTCAGGCAGGTGGAGCACTTTTTTTTCAGGGCCATTCTTCCAAACCTTTTCCACTTCCTCTTCTGGAGCCCAGTGCTGACGACTCTCTGATAAGCTTGTCAGAGCTGTGGGCAAATACTTCCTTTAGGTACCATATTTTGTTCAGCTAATGGAGTAAGGAGGCTGCATACTAAGTTGGTGTTGCTCCCGATTAGTAGTGAACACCGCTTTATCCCCATGGGTCTGGGACAAACAATCGCAATTCTCCGTTCTTCCTGTCAAGGTTGGCCTAAAGGTCAAACTGATAGGTATGTAACCATTGTAGGGGCAATTCTTGGTCCTTATTCCCCAGATCTCCAGCTCCTCTAACTTCAGGATGGAGACATGCTTCAGCTGTTTGTCATAAAAATCCGTATAGAGCAGAATCACCTTGGCCTCTGTGTCCAACAAAGCTTTGGTGTATGCTCCTTCCACTTGGATGGAGACCACTGGAGATGGGCCTACTAGTTCATCTGGAAGTCTCTCGGGTTGAGGCTTGGCACTTCTGATGCGAGCTTTCCCACGTTTGGTCGCTTAATTCTGGAGAGTTGGCTTTTCCAGCTTTTTGGAGTGGTCTGCATTGATTTCCCGTGCTAGAGTCCCGGTCAGTGGACTTGGGATCTGACTTAGCTTTGGGGGACAGCTAACAACAGGAGTCTGTGTGGTTTTGGTCTCTAGAGATTGTGTACCTTGGAGTAGGAGCTCAGAATGTTCTTCAAGCTCTCAGCTGGCTCCTTCACTAGGACCGCCATCTTTGACAAGAATAGCCTTTTTAAGGCATGAATTTCTTTAGCCATCATGTCGGCTGCTGGCTCTGTCTGAGGGCATTGAGCCTGAAAGTGTCCAGGTTTTCCACACTGGAAACAATGTCTGGGGAACCCTGAACTGGATTCTCCTCTTCTAGCTTTCCACTATCCTTTGTATCTTTATGGTATCTGCTACTTCCCATTCCTCTATAGCCTGAAGAGCTTGGTCAACCCATGTATCAAAGTCATCTTCCCCTAGGGGTGTAGGGATCTTTGTAGCCTTCGACAGTTGTGACTAGTAATAGTGACTAGTAAACTTTCCTTGTTCTGCCAGTGAAGCTGCTGCTATAACTCCTCTAGTAGCAGTGGAAGTGGATGACTCTGGCTCAGGGATACCTTTCCTTGAACTCTCTCCACTTGATTCAGTGACACCAGATTGGAACACTTTTGGAACACTTTTGCCAATACTGTCAGTCAGATGTATACTCTGTTCTTGAGTAAAGAGGAAATCCCTTTTGCCCTCTCAGTCAACACCAATACATTGGTTGCATCTGGATTACTTCTGATAGCAATGATGCTCTCTTTATGGTCTGGAATGCTGGCTGTTAACAACTGCTCGGCCTGTTCTTCTGTCCAATCATCCCCTGGAAAACTCAACACCACGCATTGCTCTGGGTTTCAATTCTTCCTTTGGCACCAGGCAATGATCTCAGATGGTTCCATGCTTTCTTTCTAGGGTTCACAAATTCTCTGAACAGGGATATCCTAGATGAGACTCCACCTGTAGCACTACCCCCTTAAGGGTTGCTGATGAATTGGGTCCCCCTACAGTCCTGCACAGCCAGTCATTCAGCATTTTTCACACAAACTTGCATTCGGAGTAAGAAAATAGTCCTTGAGCTTTAGTTTTGTTGTTTATTGAGAGGATTTAGAACTGGGATAGACTTATTTGGAGAGGATCTATAGGCATGGAGATTAAGGATTTCCAGGCTTCAATTGAGGCTCGTATAGTTGGTGTTGTTTTACTAGTGGGAATCCTTTGGCACAAGCTTGCTAGTGGGGCTTAAATCTGTAGTAGCGGATAGAGTTTTTTCAATGTCAACCCATTTTGTGTCATCTTCCACTATAAACCAATGTTTAAGTTGGTCTAATAATGATTCTTTGTGAACCTGTTATTTTTTTATCAAGCTTAGCTTGCTCATCTTCCACCAGTTCCTTGATTTCTTGCTTTAAGGAAAAAGCGGGTAACATTTCCTTTTCTTTTGTGGTGGTAATGACTCCTCTTTCCAATCAATCATTTGTTTGACAGCAGACACAAATGGAGGGATCATTGCAGAGGCATAAGTAGAACCTTCAGGGCACCAGTGCAAGAAACCACAAAGGGCCCCCTGACCCTCGGCTGGTTCCCTTCCCACTGATTCCTGGGCCCTTTACTCCCTTCACGGGCCCTTTATTTTGGTTCTGCAGTAGTACCCTTTCACATGTTCTGCAGTGGGCCTCCTTCCTGCCATCTTGGGGCCTCCCCTTGGTGGAGGAATGCCAAGGTCCGGTTGCAAATGCAACCATTACAACTGTGGTAGTCCATTGGTGTCAGTAGTTTTTTTATTCTTATTTTTTTTAGTTTTTTTTACCATTTTATTTATTTACTTTTTACAATTTTGTTTTATTATTTTAAACATTTTTTAGGAGATCTGTTGGGGGGGGGGGGGGGGGTTTGGTGAAATATCAGGGCTCTAAAAAGGCTTCTGATGTTTCACCTTTGAGAGAGTGAAAGGAGATTGAGGACATCTTAATCTACTTCTCTGCAGCCTCAGCAGCACAGAAACAATGGACAGGAATAGCTCTGTACACAGCTACCCATTCATTCACAAAACAAACTGAAGCATTGTATGCCTCAGTTATGAATGAACAGAGTCAGTGATCAGTACCATTCAGAAAAAAAGATCTGATAATTACATATTTTACCAGCCCCTTCTCTGCCAGTGGGAGGGGGGAGCGGGAAACCCAGGAGAGATGCAGGGGATGAGGGGGAGCCAGGGCATCACACAGGAACCCATTCACAGCAGGAGGTTGATAGGAGGTGTGGCGGGGCAGCATGGAGTGGAACCAATCCCCTCCACTTCACTCCTGCAGACTTTCAGTAGCTGCAGGATGAAAATAGAGTGGATCGGCTTCTCTATATGCCGCCCCATCCTATCCAGGGGTACAGGGGAACCGCATGCATCCCCTGGAGCATAGGGCTGGGTCACAATTTTGACCCGGTTTGTAGACCTCTGGATCAGTGAAAAAAGCAAAGTAAGATCAGAAGCTCAAATGTCAGCCGAGCCGCCTAGCTTGGGTGACATTCCCTCCTGGGAATAATTTTGAGCCTATGATCTTTCACATGTTGTAGTAGTAGAAACAAATTCCTTTATGCTATCAACCACCTCCTTGATATACAGTATGGTTTAATATTTTAATTTTTTATAGCCCTTCTCAGAGAAGCTTCTTTGAAGTAGGCTTCCCGCATGGGTGGAGCTTCACAAGCCCAGCAGCCTTCCTTGGTTGATCTTTGAATAGCAGCATGCCTGTGAAGGGATGTCAAATATCTATGAAGGTGACAGGATGAAACATTCCGCTGGTAACTGGGATAGGGTATGGGGGGTATAGGATGCCTAAGGGAACCGAAAACGGAGGACAAACTGGCTGGAACTTGTCACACGCTTCTCTTCTCTGAGACAGCCTCTGTTGGAGTGTTAGCCAGCATCTCCTACCACCTCAGGCTCTAGAAGAACTCCTATTCACCCAGTAATCTGGAGACATTTCCTCTTGCTGGTAGTGAATTAGGGCAGGGTCCCCTTTAAAGCACTAAACATGGGGCAGGCTTGAAGTAATGAATAGCAACAATGAGAAAGTTGTGAAAGTGTGGACATGTGTTACACATGTATCAGCTGGGGATACCACTATGTAGAGATTGTTAATAATTGTACTGTTTTGAAATTAACCTTGTAACAAGGATGTACAAAAAATGCAATATTCTTGTGGAAAACATGGATATGTGAAACAATGTATACAAAAATGTATTTTTAATGTTCATCAACCCTTTTATCATAATGATATGGTCAATAAAAGGATGCTTGTATAAATATACATAGCTTGTTTTTTGGTTGCCTTTAAAATCCCATGAAAAGAGTTTTCAATCGACATAACTAAACAGGGATGTTGGCAACCACACCCACAGCCACAAAAATCTTCTATTTTCAAAGTTGTACCACCCTAGACTCTAGATGAACTCCTCTTCATCCAGCAATCTGGAGACTTTTCCTCTTGCTGGTAATGAATTAGGGTGGGGTCCCATTTAAAGCACTAAACATGGGGCAGGCTTGAAGTAATGAATATCAACAATTGGCATAAATGTCTATAGGCAAAGACATCTTCCTCTACATCAAAGGCAAAAATAAACAGTATTGGGAATACTGCTTTGTTGAAGAAGGGAAACTTGTTGTTTCAGTTGACACTGATGTATCCTGGCCTGCAACTGTATGTTCTGCAGTCAGCTTGTACAATAAACTGTAATGCAGATGTATCTCAACAATGGCAGCTGCGAGAACTAGGCCACAAACTGAGGCAAAAACACTATATTGCCAAAAGTATGGGAACGGCTGCCCTTACACGCACATGAACTTTACTGGCATCCTAGTCTTAGTCCATAGGGTTCAGTATTGAGTTGACCCACCCTTTGCAGCTATAACAGATTCAACTCTTCTGGGAAGGTTGTCCACAAGGTTAAGGAGTGTGCCTATGGGATGTTTGACCATACTTCCAGAAGTGCATTTGTGAGGTCAGGCACTGATGTCGGCCAAAAACGCCTGGCTCGCAGTCTCTACTCTAATTCAAGGTGTTCTATTGGTTTGAGGTTAGGCCAGTCAAGTTCCTCCACCCCAAACTTGCTCATCCATGTCTTTAGGAACCTTGCTTTGTGCACTGGTGTGCAGTCATGTTGGACAGGAAGGGGTCATCCCCAAATTAATTCCACTAAGTTAGGAGCATGAAATTGTCCAAAATGTCTTAGTATGCTGACACCTTAACCACTTGCCGTCCGCCTGCTGTTTATAAACAGGAGGGCGGTGGCACTCCAGAGGCGTTCATAAATGGCACCCGCCTTTTCTAGCTGTGCGCGCTCCCTGGGAGCGCACAGCACCGCGATCCGGTGCCCGCTGTGTCCTCCGGACACAGTGAAACACCGATCGTCGGACGGGACCTCTGTACGAGGTCCTGATCATGTGATCACTGATTGGCCAATCAGTGATCACATGCAAAGTAGTAAGCAAGATGTCACTTGTGACATCATTGCTTACTACGTGTGAAATCTGTGAATGATCACAGAGGTCACATGGTACAAGGCTATTCACAACAGCCTTGTACCATGTGACAAGCTGTGACCAATCACAGCTCACTCAGTACTTCTCAATGACTGCAAGAATACAGACAGAGAGAAAGAGAAATGATTGCTTTTACATCCTATATGGGTGTAAAAGCAATCAGTGTAAAAAAAAAAAAAAAAATCTTCATCACCCCCCACAAGTAGTACTGTACTGCTAGGGTGACAGTATGTAAAAAAAAAAAAAAATAATAATAATAATATAAAAACATAAAATAAAAATGTAAAAATAAATGTTTAAAATGTATAATTTTTGGTTATAAACTAATTTGGATTTTCTTTTTAATAAAAAAATAACGGAATAAATTTTGGCCAAGATTTATCATGAAATATTATTTATTTGCAAAATTTTATTAAAAAAAACATTTTTTTTCAAAATTTTTTGACTTTTCATTTACATAGTAAAAAAAATAAATATCCCAGCGGTGAATAAATACCACCAAAATAAAGCTTTATCTGTCTCAAAAAATGGCAAAAAAATTCATATGGGTACAGTGTTGCATGACCGCGCAATTGTCATTCAAAGTGTGATAGAGCTGAACGCTGAAAATTGCCCTGGACAGACTATCTGCCTCAGGCTCGGTGTCCTGTCTAGACGCGTGAAAGACTGGGTGGTCAGTAGTCTTTCTAGTCTTCCTCTCTCTCCAGTCCTGGCTCCTCAGCCTAGTTCAGCACTTCAGCCGTCAGCACACCTCCTTCTCCTCCAGTCTCTCTTCGCACTCTTCTGGCCAATCTCCCAGTCTTTGATATTTATATGCCACCATCCACAGGGTACCCCTCTTGGGAAATGTAGTCGCTGACTGCCCTGCTCACCAGCTGAGTCTTGCTGTGCAGCATACAAGCTCCAGAGAGCTGTTTTGTTCTTGTGAGTGACCCTGAATGGCAGACCACCACCATCTAATGTCCATTTTAATGTATTGTAAGTATTAACATTTCAATGGGTTACAATTTGAAGTCAGTAAGCAGATCAGGATAAACCAAAGACTGCCAAGAGGCTAGCATTTTTAGAAGAGTCGGGAATGGCGTCCTACATATATCTCTTAGTATTGGTGCACTTCAAGAGCTGCCTACTTGTACTTCCTGTTTGCCAAATTATTGTGCTCTCTCCAGCCAATATCTTGCTCTTGCCACTCCTGCTGCCATCCATACTACAATTTTGTTATCAACCCATGGCTTGTTCCTTGACTATGCTTTTGCTTGATCCCAACCTTCGATCACTTGTTACTGACTGTTGGCTTGTTTTCTGGCTACTCTTCTGCTTATCCATACCTGCTACATCCACGACCTGGTACTAATGTGCAGCTAAACCCATCTCCACCATTTGGAGCTCTGGTGAATACCAGTTAGTACTTTGAATGCACCCCTCAGGTGAGTCTGTAATATCTGCCAGGGTGACCTGCTTACATACCTATCTTGCTGGTTGGTGGGATGTTCGGTACTACTATAGCTACTGACCTCCAAGCCTGACTCCAGATCATTATACTGTCCCATGTCTGTCTCCTGCTTTGCTATTTTATTTTTTTGTATTTAATTAACCCTGCACATAGCTGTAAGTTCCAAATTTCTGGTGCTGAAACGTACAATCTTGCTAGAAATACTTTCTACCTCATATCTAAACAGTATATGCTATCAGTTTCATCAGGTCCTTTTTTTTGACAGCAGCAGTTGAAATAGCTGCTGTATTTACACAACAATATCCGAGTGTATAAATGATTGATTTGCTGGTGTAGCACTTGCTGGTGTAGCACTACACTCTCAGGAGTTGCTGAAGTATTTGGGCCCCCCTATAGTCCTACACAGCCAGGCAACACGCATTTCCACACCGACTTGCACTCAGGAATCAGTAACTTCATGAACTATGTACAAGTGGTTACAGGAAACTTCTCTTCTGGAGAGCTGGCCAGCATCTCCAGTAGTACCAACTCATACCCCAGATAAATCCTCTTCTTTACTCAGCTGTCTGGAGGAATCCCTGAGCAGGGGATACCGTGTCTGCCAAATGGATAGTCCTGGGTGGCAGGCTAATCCAGCTTCCCTCTAGAGTGCCTCCTTCCCCTATTTGGCCCAGAGAGTGCAGGTCTACTCTCTGTCTTTCTCCTGTGCTGTTGGTGGATCAGTGGCTGCTGCCAGGCCTTTTAGGTGGGCCGCTCCTTTCCTGCCTCACAGGTGGTCCTCTCTCAGGGGGGCGATGAAGTCCTGTGCTTTCCTCCTTCCAAGATCCTCTGCCTGTAGGTGAACCCCTCTCCATCTGGGTCCCCTCACAGGCTCCTCTCTCTAGCTTCACTCCATCTTCAAATTCCACCCGAACTCTCCCCTCCTCTCCAGCTGAGCAGGCTCAATTACTCCTAAATGTTGTCCTGGCCTCTTGCCAAGTCTCCTATTGGGGATTGGCCACTATCCTCTAAAACTACAGACCAGCCACTCCTCTGACCGCAATTAGGGCCCTGCTGGCTATCACACCCAGGCTGCTATTCAGCCCTCCTTGCTAACAATTAGAGTCTAGCTTCCCCTTGCTGACTAGGCGGGTGCTACACTGGCAAACTTGAGAAGGGGAGTGGCAGTGGAACAGAAGGACTACACATACGCTGTGCAATTCAATTAAATTTTTGGAGCATGTTACACATGCTGAATGTCCAAAACAGATTAATAATACACCAAAATATATTATAATAACAACTTGGATCTGCTAGCCTTTCTAAAGGACTTCCATATTTTAATCACATTTTATATAATAATCATGAATGTGTAAATGTTTTCAGAAGTTATTAGAACTTCAATAATTGAAAAAAAAAAAACGCATAGGATTTTAGTTATTTGTTCACATAGACCACTATTAATGTGTCTTAATCTGTATGTAATTACATATCCTTAGTGGTTAAAGCAGCATTCCTCATATAATTTAGGTGGAGTTCAAAGCACATGTAGTTAAATAGAGTATATATGCATGTTGTTTTATCCCTTAAGGCCTGCAAAGGAAAGAATATTAAGGAAATGAGGAAATGAGAATATCACCGTTTAGGTTTAAAATGTTTTTGTGCAAGATCTTGGCCTATATGGCATATCAACAAATTTGGCATCGCACTTGGTGCTTTCAAGCTGCCATTAACTGAATTGTTCCTGCCAAAGATACATCTCTCAAAAAGATTGCAGTCATTACTGCAAAAATTGTTGTGTATTTACAGTGAGGCCTGTTTGTTCTATTTCAGTCTTATTTTTGCAAATATTTCTACACAAATCCACTCTACATTGTATGACTTGACTTTTATTTCAGGGAACAGCTGAGAGATTATCAGCCCTGCTCTTTACTTTAGGCCCTGGCATCCCCTCCTAAAATGGAGGGGTTCTAAGCCCAGAGTTGGGCTTTAATCTGACATACAATGTCCCCCTAAATGGCTAAAATGAAACATGCAAAATTATTTAAAGTGAAACTAAACTCAAAAAGTGAAGTTCCGCTATATTATAGGGAAATATCTAGTAATGTTCAGTGTGCCTAAGCAGCACCCTGAATAGGAGGACATTTGACTTACCTGGAAATTCCAGTAAGGGACAAAGGCAGAATATTCATACACCATGGATTATAGGTGTGTACCTTCAGGTGATTATACATTGGCAAAAGTTTAGAGGACACACCCGTTTGGTGCCTCTCCTATAACAATACCCCACTCCAAAGTGGGAGTAAGAGAAGAGGCGTTAATTTTTTTAGGGCCTGAACAGAGATGGCTGTATTAAAGCCATAATCTGTCTAAGGAAATGTGACACAGATGCAGAGAATTCTGCTTTAAATAGAGCTGAGATCTGATGCTGGGACTGGTGTTAGAGATGGCTCTTGTTCTGGTGCAAGGGAAGCATTATCACTCTGAATTTGAGTGTGGGGAGGGTATTCCCCTGTATGGTTCTCACAGAACAGGCTGCAGAGTATAGGATAAATGTGATTGTAAGGGGAATGCAGTAACCCTGGTATAGACCGTCCTGTAACAAATCTTCATTGGAGAAAGCATCTGAATATGAGGGCTCTAGGCCGAAGTGGCATTAAAGTATTCAACAAGTGGTGTGATGTAACAACTACCATCAGCCACCTGAGACTGAGCTCTGAGTGGTCAAATTTTACAGCCAATTTTTAAAAATTTACACTTTGAAGCGAATACAAACCAAACAAATCCCTGCTTTAATATTAATGGTCACAGGGTGACCCTATCATACCTGTCCATGATTCTTGGCTGTAAACAAAGTACAGGCTTCTTCCATCACAGTGGGCCTAACCCCAAAGGAGTCTTCAGGTACAGGATCCTATAGTGATAGACCACAGCCCTGAACTCAACACATTGCACAAAATGCCATGGTGAGCATTCAGGCAGAATAACTGAAGCCACATTACAGGCTGTCCCCACAGCATGGGGTCCAGGTACAGCTCCCAAGGCTTTGCTGATTCATTGCTTCTATGCTGCACATTTAGGACTTGATTGAAGAATAACACCAAAAATAATGAAAACTATAAGAAACTAGTTAAGCTAAGGGTAATTTTCTCTATGAAGGAGACAACATCCGTTATCTTGAGACACTAGTATAAAACTGAGGACTCACGGAGTGGAGTAGAGCTTTAGGAGAGGTGCCCAGGGAGCATGTCCTATAACGTTTTGTCAGTGTCCAATCTTGAAAAATAGCAATGCACATCCCTGAGCATTTTTATGTCTTGTACCTGTACAATATATTTGCAACTTGAGATAATCTAAGGCAGTGTTGCCTTTGAGCACTAGCCTAACAAGATCTGGATTGAGATTTGGTGATGTCTACTATTCTTCTCATTGGTCTGATTGCTGGAGTGAATATTGTACCTGCTGACCTGCAGTCCAAGAACATCTCTGCTCATACTACACTCATTCTGTGGATCTGGGCTTTTTGTTACCTTTTCTCCAATTCTTGAATATTCCTCCTTTAAATCACCAGTCATCAGATACAACTCTGGAATGGGAAAGGAAAGCCCTGCTCCTCTACCAAGATGGCGCCTTCCACCGTGGACAATATAGGAGACTAATCCTTTACCTCTATTTACATTTGTGGGCACAGATTTCAAAGTCCAGATCCTCTTTAAATGTCAGATTTTCTATATGTGTAAGTATGAGCATTTTTAACACATAGTGATGATGACATATAAATATAGAACAAAAAAATAGCACAAAATTGAGTTTCAAGCAAGGCAAAATAATCTGGTTTGACATTTTGGGTTTTTTTGTACAAATTAAACATAAAATCCAATTGACTGATATGGGCTGGACATACTCTTGTTTTGTGATATTTTTCCCCTTAGTTTTCATGAAACAGCCTCATAGCAGATTTTTTTTATTGCACTTTTTCTTTTTGTTTCATGTTTACTGGTCCTTGAAGCAGTATGCTACCAGTGAAAAACACAAGGGGAGAGAAAAGAATCATCCATTAAGTGTTCTTTGTTATTTTACATATTCTAATCAGCTCCCCCTATCTTTCCTACTGGGAGCTTGGCCCAGCTCATCCTTTCAGAATTCCATTAGCTTAATTACAGATACATTTCAGATATATGTATTTTTTTATCTCTGTGTACTGTTTCAGTAGAAGAAAGACAGAGAACACCAGGGGGTCCAGGCACAGACTGTATATATTGTACAGTATATTTTAATAATGATAAAGGAAAGATAATTATTTTTTTCTTTTCAAAATATGAATAAAAAAGCTTAATATCTAATTTTTTTTTTTATTTTATGTAATAAAGGTATTAATGTATTGATACACTAATTATACAATGTAATTTAGGATACTCATGCAATTAGATTTGTTAGTTTACTGCAAACATATTAGGTACAAAAACTTGATTACTTATGGACTAATTTAATAGTTTTTATTCTTAAATATATGTAAACCCAGTCTTTACCATCTCGCAGAAGCTATTACATGTTATTTTGATTACAAAAGTCACTTGAATAAAATATATGAAATAGCTACTCCAAATATGAAAGCCTGAATTGTTAAATATTATAGTATAAAATTGGTATTAACATGCAAAGATGATGCACTTCTATCACTATGCACCTAATTCACTAGGTCTTAAAAGTTCACTTTTATTACAAAAATAAAAATAAAAATATCTCAAAAACTTCTTACGTTACCTAAATTGAGTTTACCTACAGAGAGTGCTGGAATAAAACTGGCAATAGATGATTTATTTTTTTTTATTCAGCAAGCAGGCTGAACACAAGAAAATGAACAGATTCCTCCATCTACACACACACACACACAAAATGAATAAAGGAATCCCCCCACTCGAATATTGTATTGTGACAGTGTTACTTTCTGCCAACTGGCTGTAGCTGATCTGGCTGCCAATTGGCTGATCCCCAAAAGTTTTCCAGCATTCTCGTTTGAGAAAAGTCAATCTAATGATTGATTCCTCTTGAACAGGAAAGGCCATACCTCAGGAATAGCTACACTTCACTGCTGAATCGGCTGCATTTTGATCCATATATGGTGAACTTGAGCTATCGAGGAATCTCTATCTCACCTGGCTCAAATTCTGGACACTTACATCTTGATCAATCACCTAACATTACAAAAAGCAATCTATCCATACACTGTAGTCTTAGTGAGCCTATATTTAGACATCCTATATTTTTCTGTGGTTTTCTCCATATATTTGAACTCTTCGATAACAACAAAAAGAGTATTTTTTTTATTAAAAAAATCCCAAACCCAACATGTTTCACCAAAAATTGCTTAGCAAGGGTTGCAGTATGTGCAGCATATGTGAAAAATACAGCAAAAAGCCACATGTGTAATGGCAGCCCCCTAAATAATATTTATTTATAATGCCACCATTATGATGTCATTGCTTCACATATGCAAACATGGCATCACCATGCTACACATGTCACGCATATACACTGATGTCACACATGCTGCACATGCTTCCAAACTCTCTGTGACAAAGAATGGTGTTTTCCCTTTGAAACAAGCTGGATTTGAGTCCAGAAATGACTTCACTTGGGTAGAGGAGTTCTTTTGTGTTCTATTATCATAGCACTGTTGACCAGGATTTGGCTGATACTGCTTAGTCTTATGCCCAGTCTTATTTGTTTTTTACTGGCACCTGTGTCTCACATTTCTTTGCTTCTGTGTAACTGGCTGTACGTTTTATGTCTCTTTCTTAAAGTGGCGCTACACCCAAAAGGGGAAGTTCCACCTCAAGTAGTGGTCCCCCCTCCCCGTGAAGAAATTCCACCTTTGGCACCTTTGACAGTTTTAACAGGTACCCACTACCACTTCAACTGCGATCGCCTAGATGATTGGAAGCGGAAGTTGTCCTCCCCTCCTCCCTCCCCATAGTCTTCTGGGACATGTGCAGTGGACACCTGGCTGTGAACCCGCAAGCTGTCACAGCTGGGAGGCCACACTTAAGATGCTGGTGCCGGGGAGCAAGAATGGCCGGTGAAACTGGCTGCGGTGAATACACCGCTGGATCATGAAACAGGTGAGTGGCTGTTTTTTAAATGTCAACAACTATAGTTTTTGTTTCACTGGAGCTCCGCTTTAAGCTGTGAAATGTCTTCAACATTACAGAACAGGTCCAGATGAATGTGACTTACTGGTACTAGCTATACAATTATCTGGATGAATGAGAACCTTCAATTTCATTTTCATTAAAATAATACTTAGTGATCATCCCATCAAGGACCTTGTTCAAGAACTTCCTGTTATAGGATGACAATGCTTTGTCCCTGTTTCTTAGTTGTGTTCCTGTATTGTAGATGGTGGAGACTATGATGGCCATTTGAACACATATTACATGTTACCATCAGTTAATCTAGCCTTAGAAATTTCAAGCAGGCCATCACTGGAGTGAGCGTATGCTGGCAGGAAGTAGCTGCAAAGAGGCTCCAAGGATCATCAGCCCTGGGATGCAGCAAAGGATAGAAAAATGTGAAAATTAGTAAATATTTAAAAAAATGTAGTACTACAATATGCACAATGCTTTAGCAAACTAAATTACATTTAGTTAGGATTTGCATTCACATTATGGGACATGTTCAGTAATTTAATTAAAAGCAAAGACAGTTATACATCTTTGCCCCCTAAGAATATTAAACTTAACTATCCCCCATTCCCCACAACAGGTGCTTATTTTTATTTACTTCCTCTAATGTTAGAGACCTTCCTTATTATCTACAGTTTAAAAAAATAGTGCTGTTTAATTCTAGGTTCTGCGGCATGGGTTCATTCCATTTATATTTTTGGGATGTTATTGAGTCGGTGTGGGTAGCCCAACACTACAGTTTTTACTGACCAGGAGGAGGTAAGTATGAACCTATTTGGAGAATGGTTCAGCAACATTTTTACTGGCCAGGCCATATATGTACCTATGGGAAAGATTATTCAGTTTTTTTCTTAATTCATGGTAAATACCTTTTTTTTTTTTTTTTTTAAGTGATCCTGACACTTCATATAACAAAGCTACTAGCATGTAAAGTGCAGGCAACCAAGGATTACTACATATACCTGGAGCAGCTCTTTTTGCCCTACTATACATTGGCTGTCCTGGACAGACAAAGCAGGGGACATTTCTAGGGTCTTAATACACCAGGAGTAACTTTGAGCACACAGATTAAAATTTTGGGAGGATAGTATGGTACCATGATGACCACTATGGATCAAATCTAAGATCAATATAATCTTTTTAACTGAACAAAAACAAATTAGTCTAAAACTGTAATCACATTATGATGATAAAATTAAAGATAGATAGATTGAAAAGTAGATAAATTATACTGTACAATGTTCCAAAACTGTATAATAAACAGAATGTTTAAACTCAATATATAGTGTAAGTACTCAGTAGAAGATCTTGGTCATGTGCCCTGGGTGCCAGAGGTCAAGCAACACCCCTGGACAAAGATCTGACACTTATGGGTGTTTTAAGAACATGCCTGTTCCCTTTCACTGCTCATACATTCCTATTAGTCCATTACTGTATGCAAGTGTTAAACCCTTATCTAAGTATCCGAAAGAGATCTTAGCTACATTGCACATACCTATATTTTTTCCTGTTATATATATATATATATATATATATATATATATATGCTATATTGAGTCATGTCTTTATTGGTGCTGATCATAAATAATACTTTCTAGAGAAATATAAAACAAACAATTTTTATCTGATCAGTACTTGTTATATACAATATTAAATGTTAATTTTGAAATATGCATTTTTTACATGTCTACAGTAGTTTCGCAGCAGAATGACTAAACACCCTCCATATATGTATTATAATGTAAATCCATCTAGCCTTGATAAAAAGCACAGGATAATCACAAGGCTCCAATACTTTCCAAAGCCATCTCTTTATCCTTATTCACTTGCCTTCTGCCCGTTATACATAATTATACATTAGCGTTACAATAATGCCATAATCACTCGACTTACAACACTACAGATGATTAATCTGGTCCTATGGCGTGTAACCTCTCAGAAGAGATTTTTTACATTAGCAGGTAGGAGCTGTGTTATTTCAACAGTTTAGCAGAAGGGGTCAGACATGAAAGCTTTCAAAAACATACTTTCATGAAAAGCTTTGTCCCACTTAAAAGAGAGATCAGAAAGGCAGACAGACATGTGATGGAGCCATTAGAGAGTGAGAGAGAGGATGAATGCCAGATTGTGAAGTGCTGTGTTATAGGAGACCCTAGAGACCAGCTGCCAAGAAATCAGACATCTGTATGTGCATCTCATCCACCACGTTTGGTCTGAGGACAGCGATCTGTACCAAACAAGACAGAAAAGGTGAAAGCGGCAGGACATCTCATTCTATCACCATGGCAACCCCCACCCCTGAAGAAATGGCAAAATAAAGACAAAAACCTACAAGAAAAACTGAAAAAAGAACATCTTTGGGAGAGAAATCAGTTCATCCAACCCTGGGGAAATAAAGAGGATGCACTGTAAGGAGGATCCTGACATCTGGAGCACTTTTTGACTCTTGAAACAAGGGGACGTCTGAACAGAGGTTTTACTGTCCCTGGATGCAGAGTTAGGACATATTGTACCTGCTGAATTATTCATGACACTTGCTGCTTGAAGTCTGGATTCTAAGTGAAAGCTGTAGCCACAGATTAGGATCTGCAGTGTCAGAGCGCAGGGTCAGAAGCATAGCAGACGCTCTCTGCTTGATGCATTTTGACAAGGCTTGCACCCAAGGGTGCTGCTAGGTAATGGGATTTGCTGAAAGGGTAGCAAGCAAAGAAAGGTGCAGATGAAGCTTCCTGTTGGGTTACCTGTGAAAAAATTGTTATCATAGAGTGAATTCTGTGTCCCTGCAAAATTGTAATATAGAATTGTTTGTTTTGCTTGTTATTTCTTGCTACCTCTTGCATTTGCTTACATATTTTAAGACTGCTTGGCTTTTTTACAAGAAGAACCTTGCTTCATAAAGGTTGATGGCCTACACACTATCTTAGATAGATCAAGCAATGGCAGAGTAGGACTTATATCTATAAATTAACTGTTATGGGGTTTATTCCCACATGTCACCCTAAGGAGGACTACTTAATAACAATAGTTTGTATAATGTGAACTATGCTCTTCATGCAGACAACATCTCTACATTTTTGAACAAAGCAAACAGAGGATAAACTGAAAGAGCCCATTTTGTTTTCCCAGATTTAATAAATATTAAAAGAACATTTTTATAGTAATTGATAATTACATATTGAAAACAAAGTTACATTTTTTTATGCATTTGGCTATTTTAGTAAAGATTTGTCAAGTTTGTTCTTGGTATTGAACAGTATTTATCCACATCTCTCCTATGGCCCCTGTTTCTTACTTCCGCATCTCTTGCAGTCTGCGCAAGGTAATTCGATATTCAACACTACTGGAATTGTCAGATGACAATGTCTCCCTCAACATGCCATGGTTCCACCCTCTGTAAGTCATTATAGGATTCAGCAGTGATTCAGGGGTCAGAGCACTGAACCACAGCATGTGGCAGGAAAGTGATAGATTCTGGATAGACTTACAGGAAACAGAGAGAATGAGACATGGGCCACTGGAGAGGTGAGAATAAGTACTCTATTTCCAGGGACATTTTAAAAACCTGACGGGTTACTTTAAAGCAAATTCTGCATCAAAATGCAAGGGGAGCTTAAGAGTTAAATTACCCCCACCCCATGTAAAAATACCACTTTCTATATACAGAATAGGGGACGAGTCAAGAAATACACTTGTCTTACACTCCAGCTTCCACCCTATAGCACCTAGGTGAAGTAACATAATGAATGTTGAAGATCTCTTTGAAAGGCCCATGATATCTCCTTTGCCTGGGCATCACAGGCAAGCCAAGGTGTAAGGTAATCATTTCTAAATAGAACCCTTCTGTTAATTTATGTTTTTCATTTTTGGAGGTGGCATTTTTGCATGGGTGAACAAGGGTCCAACTACAAAAGACACCCTGTATTTCTATGGATAGTCCACTTTCAATGTATAATTTATAATTATCTATAATTGCTGGCAAAAAATGTATTAACTGTGATATCTTCACTATAGTGATGCAAAGTTGAGGTGTTCTTGGGATGTAAACGTTCATTTTTTATCAATGGACATTTTCTTGATAAATGTCAATGTCACTGATCACTTCAGGCAGTGTTATTGTCCACTGTACTACAGAAAGAGCTGCAATAAAGTGTAAGCCAGGAAGTATTAGGTGTTCTAGGACAATTAGAGCAAGATAGGTTAGAATGATTGCAATAACAGTAAATTCTGAAATTGTATAAATACATGCAATAGTTCCAATGTACTGATCACTTTAGGCAGTGTTATTGTCCACTGTATTACAGAAAGAGCTGCAATAAAATGTAAGCCAGGAAGTACTAGGTGTTCTAGGACCATTAAATCAAGATAGGTTATAATGCTTGCAATAAAAGTACATTCTGAAATTGTGGAAATACATGCAATAGTTCCAATGTACTTATGTGTCACATCAGAACCTGTAAAGGATAACTTGAATCAATAGACTAGCATATGTCTAATACCAAAAAGTGTCAGGGTGGGGAATTGATAAAAGTCCTACTCCAACACTTTGACTTTTGAAAAAAAAATGAAAAGCTGTCAAAGGTCTAACCCCTTCCTATTCTATCAAAAAATATAATTTATTATATTGCTAGTGTACTAAGGAGACAAAGAGCATGCTGTTGTGTCAACATTCTAAGATATATTCTCATGATGCTTTGCTGACACACTATAGCAGGACTATCTTGGTATCCCTAGGTCAAACTACTGTGTTTTGCCAATCAATTTGGCCTGCACAATATCAAACTCAAAATGAGTTTTGTACCACAGGTGCCATATAAGCAAAGTATGATCTTTTGGGGGTTAAATTAGTGTTAGTGGTTTCATTAAAGGTTATATTAGAGTTAGTTTTAAGGTCCAAGGTTGGGGGGGAGTAAGGACAACAATTAGGGTTAAGGGAAACTATAATGACTTGGGGACACTTTTCCTCTAATTTTCTATTTTTTTTTTACTTACATTATGATATTTCAATCTGATTGGTTAATCTTGTTTTTACTTCTTTATACAAATTTGTATAGAGATTACAGATAACACGAGGATTTACAAATGATTATTACTTTTCTAAAGAGAGAGAGCAACAAAAGCTGTTTGCTTTCAGACTGTCACTTACTGAGAAACTGTAGTATCCAGTCATTTTTTGTTTATCCAAGAAAGAATCCAGGCCTTTTTTGAAGCAATTCGCTGAGCTGGCCAGAACCAACTCTTGAGGGAGTCTATTCCACATTTTCACAGCTCTCACTGTGAAGAAACTTTTCCGTGTTTGGAGATTACATTTCTTTTCTTCCAGACGTAAAGAGTGCCCCCTTGTCCTCTGTGATGACCTCAGGGTGAATAGCTCTACACCGAGTTCACTATATGAACCACTGATGTATTTATACCCAATGTTCTATTTGTGAATTGGTGTCCAAAACTGAACTGCATATTCCAGATGAGGTCTTACTAATGATTTGTACAGTGGTAAAATTATACCTCTCTCTCTGGAGTCTATACCTCTTTTAATACAAGAGAGGATTTTGCTCACTTTAGAAACTGCAGCTTGGTATTGCATGCCATTATTAAGCTTGTGATCTACCAGAACTCCCAGATCCTTCTCCGTCATTGATTCCCCCAGTTGTACCCCTAGTATGTATGATGCATGTATATTCTTAGCCCCCAAGTGCATAATCTTACATTTATCAACATTAAACCTCATTTGCCACATAGTTGCCCAATTAAACAGTGCATTGAGGTCGGCTTGTAAGTTGGAGACATCCTGTAAGGAAGTTATTCCACTGCACAGCTTGGTGTCATCTGCAAAGACTGAAATGGTATTTGTAATCCAGGACCCTATATCGTTTATAAATATATTAAAAAGTAAGGGTCCCAACACTGAATCTTGGGGTACACCACTGACAACCCTAGACCATTCAGAGTATGAATCATTAACCACTACTCTTTGAATACAATCTTTTAGCCAGTTTTCTATCCATTTACATACGGATTTCTCCAAGCCTGTAGACTTTACCTTACACATTAGCCGTGTGTGGGGAACTGTGTCATATGATTTTGCAAAATCCAAGTATACCACGTCCACCACCACCCCTTTGTCCAAGGTTTTGCTCACCCCTTCGTAAAAAGAAATCAGATTTGTTTGACAACTTCTGTCTTTCATGAATCCATGCTGTCTGTTGCTTAAAATATTTTTGTTCCAGCAAGAACTCATCTATGTGGTCTTTTACTAAACTCTCCAGTATCTTCCCAACTATAGAAGTTAAATTAACAGGTCTATAATTACTTGGTGAAGATTTTGACCCCTTGTTAAATATTGGAACCACATTGGCCTTACGCCAATCCAGTGGTACTATGCCATGTCATTAAAGAGTCCCTAAAAATTAGAAACAATGGCTTTGAAATGACAGATCTCAATGCTTTAAGGACATGTGGCTGTATGCCATCTGGTCCAGGTGCTTTATTCACCTTTATACTCTCTAAATATTTCTGGATAATCTCAATTGTGAGCCAATGTGGATCATCTGGAGCTGTGTCAATACCATGCTCATTATGAACAAGTACTCCCCATGCTCCTTTGTATACACAGAGCTGAAGAAGGCATTTAATAAATTTGCCTTCTCATCCCAGTCACCCACTCTAGATTATTTTGTAAAGGGCCTACATGCTTGGGCCTCACCTTTTTACTATTAATATATTTGAAGAATTTTTTGGGGTTGGTCCTGCTATCTTTTGCAATCTGTCGTTCATTTTCAATTTTTGCAGCCTTTATTTCCTTTTAGCATATTCTGTTATATTCTTTGTAATGTTTAAACGATGATAGTGTTCCTTCATTTTTATATTTGATAAAAGCTCTTTTCTTATCATCTATAGCTTTTTGTAACTTTGCCCGTAAGCCACATAGGTTTGATTTTTAGCCTTTTAAACTTGTTGCCCATGGGAATTTATTTTGCAGTATGTTCACATACAGTCTTTTTGAAGAACTCCCATTTCTGTGTTGCGTTCATTGATACCAATATTCCCTCCCAGCCTAAGTCTTGGAGAGCAGCTCTCAGCCTTGGAATATTAGCTCTCTTGAAATTGAATGTATTTATTTTTCCGGTATGTGCTTGCTGTTTACAGCTAACAATAAATGAAATCATGTTATGGTCACTGTTACCCAGATGTTCTTTTATATGGACATTTGTAATAAGCTCTGCATGGTTTGAGATTACCAGGTCCAGCAGAGCATCATTCCTAGTAGGGGCTTCTATGAACTGTACCATAAAATTGTCCTGAAGTAGGTTTAACAATTTTTGCCCTTTAACTGTTCCTGCAGTACCATTACTCCAGTCAATTTCCGGGTAGTTAAAATCCCCCATTATTATCACTGTCCCAGCCCTTGGAGCCCTTTTGATCTGTGCAAGGAGCTCAGTTTGCATCTCAGTGTGATGTAAACTTTAGTTATTTTGTCATTTTTGGATTGTAAATCACAGAAATCTGTTTTCATTTTGCTGAGTCTATTACTGCTGATCAGTGAAAAAAAATAATAAAATGAAAACCATTGTGATCCAAGAGACACTGTATTTCCATGCTACAATTTTCTGGTTTGTCTGGAGTGTATATATATTTAATACCTGCACTCAACCTAACTGTGTGCCAAGTAAATCATTTTAGATTAAATCATAATAAGAAAAATAGAATAAAAAGGAAGCTGCCACCAGTCAGACATATCCTGTCCACCAATGTATATGAAATCTCCTAATTTAGGATAAAGGCAGCACTTTCATATACCATAAGTGAGTTGTAAAATATCAATAAATCCACAGTTTAATCCACTTAAATAAAGTGCTCTGTGCAAAAAATTCAATCCAAATAGCAAACATGCATTGTGACCAATCAAGGTATACTCTCTCCTCCGTGCCTCTAAGTATACACACTGCACTGACCAGATGTTGTTGACTTCTTAGGAAAGAAAGAAGCCAAACAACGTTTTTCTGCAGATGTGTTATGTCTATGATGGTTGGAGGTCCTTAGTTCCTTTAACTTTCAGCCACTGGGTCCTTTGACTTTAAGGTCTGTAAGATGTCTTCATCTCTATAAAAGTACTGTATTTTAGCTCCATAAGATGCACTTTCCCCCCCCCAAAAAATGGGGGAAAATGTCTGTGCGTTCCTATGAAGCGAATATGAAGCAGCTGGACCGGTATTCCTGCCTCCACCACCGTGCTAGAATACCGTGCCGACCGCTTGGCTCTACTGTGCAGAAGAACCTGCAACCCGCTCCTCCGTCCTACCTGTTCCTCGTCTAGTGGTCTCCTGCTTTCATCGGCCGTCTTCTCTCCCTGCTGCCAGCATCATTAGTGTGGGTACCCGGCTGTGACAGCTTGTGGCTTCACAGCCGGGTGCCCACTGCGCATGCGCGAGTAGCGCTGCGCTTCCTGAATGGTCCCTTATGGAACCTGTCACATGTCCCACAAGACTACCGGGAGGGAGGGGGGAGGACAACTCAGCAGAAGTGGGAGTGGGTACCTGTCAAATTCGGGTACCCCCCCCCTCCCCAAAGGTCTGCACTCTCTGGTCATCTCCTGTACTATGTCCGCAGTCTCTGGTCATCTCCTGTACTATGTCCGCAGTTTCTGGTCATCTCTTGTACTATGTCCGCAGTCTCTGGCCATCTCCTGTACTATGTCCACAGTCTCTGGTCATCTCCTGTACTGTGTCCGCAGTCTCTGGTCTTCTCCTGTAGTATGTCCGCAGTCTCTGGTCATCTCCTGTAATATGTCCGCAGTCTCTGGTCATCTCCTGTACTGTGTCCACAGTCTCTGGTCATCTCCTGTACTGTGTCCGCAGTCTCTGGTCATCTCCTGTACTATGTCCGCAGTCTCTGGTCATCTCCTGTACTATGTTTGCAGTCTCTGGTCATTTCCTGTACTATGTCTGCAGTCCATTGGTTCAGAATTTTTTTTCTTGTTTTCCTTGTCTAAAATGTAGGTGTGTCTTATGGTCAGGGGCGTCTTATGGAGCGAAAAATATAGTACTTGGTAATGCTCAGCATCCCAAGCATTGAGAGAGAATGGGGAAGCCTCTTATAGAGTAGTATTCTTAAAACCTTTTGTAAACCTTTTATATTGCACTTACATGGATGCTATAAAGTTCAAGTCTAAAAATATGAAAGTAGGAACTAAAGGGATGGAGGCATCTCACAGACCTTAAAGGCAAAGGAACCAGTAGCTGAACATTAAAGGGACTAAGGACCACCAGCCATCATATGCATGACACCCCATCAGGAAAGCGCTATTTGACTTCTTTCTTTAATAAGAAGTCAACAACATTAACTCACTGCAATTTATGGCATATTAAAGTGTTGCCTTTATCCTAAATTAGGAGAGTTCATTTAACTAGAGTGCATCTTTAATTCAGGAAATCAGTATAGAAACATTTTACTGAAAAGGTTAGGCAGAACAAAATTAAATTCAGCCCCCTCTAAATTAGATCCTTAAAATTCCAGATGTAATGTAGCATAATATTTGACATGTTATATTAAATAGCAAGGTGCATGCATAATTAGAATAGAGCTGTCCCAAGATGTACATAATTACAGTGCTGTGGAGAAGTTCAGTTGGGTGGAGTTGAGAAGCCCTGGCCTGCAAAATCTCAGGTTTATGATGAGGTGTTCTAAGAATACAAGGTTACTGGGGGGAGGAGGATTTGACAGAAAATAACCATACACATGAGGAATGACAGGACGAAAAACAAAAGCCCACGTATGCAGGCTGTGTTCCTTCAAATGAAAGCCCTAATAGATAACCTGATTTTCTTATGAATTAATGTATTTTCATGCTGGAAAATTCCATTACTGGTGAAAAAAAATAAATTCTGCCCCTCAAATCTGTTTTGTAAAGTAGATTGCTATAATGCATATATTTATATACACTCTCCGGCCACTTTATTATGTACACCTGTTCAATTGCTTGGTAACACAAATTGCTAATCAGCCAAGATGTAGTGAAGACGACTTGCTGAAGTTCAAACCAGGCATCAGAATGGGGAAGACTGGGCATTTAAGTGACTTTGAATGTGGCATGGTTGTTATTGCCTGATGGCATGGTCTGAGCATTTAAAAAAACTGCTGATCTACTGGGATTTTAACGCATCTCTGGAGTTTACAGAGAATGGCCCGTAAAAAGAATATCCAGTGAGCAGCAGTTGTGTGAATGAAAATGCATTGTTGATGTCAGAGGTCAGAGGAGAATGGGCAGACTGGTTTGAGATCATAGAAAGGCAACAGTAACTCAAATAACCACTCCTTACAACCAAGGTATGCAAAATACCATCTCTGAATACATGACACATCGAACCTTGAAGTACTGTAGATGGGCTACAGTAGCAGTAGACCACAACGGGTAGCAAGGTGTTGCTGTCACCCTGTCACACAGACATCTGATGGAGACTACAACCCAACACACCGTCACCGTCAGTCAAAGGATGAAAAAGGTTAAAAATATTTGTTTTCTAAAAAAAACAAAAAAAAGGGAATTTTTATGATATGCATTGCATGATACCCTCCCTATTATAGTAAAGGGGGCTTGCAGTGTTCTCCAAAATTCAGTTGAGCATTAGCTATCTTATTTGGGTTTCTTAGCAATCCAATTCTTTATGCATTCACTTAGCAAAAGGGAAAAAAAAGTAAGAAAACAAAAACCAAGCATGTGCTGTGCATCTGTCTCTAAGCTTAGTACTATCAAACAGCCATTCCAGAGGACAAATGTTTTTCTAAATAAATTCAAAAGAATATATAAAAGAGAGAGAATTAGATTTATGTGGGTTAGTTTAGCAATCTGACCCTGCACAGCAACAATTAAGAATAATGATAAAAATACTGAAAATTAATAAGTACTGTTTGCTCCTCTGTAAATATACTGGTAACAGCTGCTAATATGAAAACCAGAGTGTCAGCAGGCTCTTAAAGTCCAATTATTGTGAAAGAATAGAGAAGGGATTAAACCTCCATCACGTTTCTATAGCCAACTGTGACCCCATGGGATAAATTTCAATTTTAGCAGTATGGGTAATCTTCCCAATAGGAACACAGAAGGCAATTAAAACATTTATTTAACTAAAGTGGGGAACGACAAGATTTTTTGACAGATTAGCATTTGTTTAACTAAACTGGAGTAGAATAAGATCTTCTGTTAGCTTTTGAAGAAGAAATGTTAGGAGATATTATCCAGTCTAATGGCCCATTCACACCAGTGACTTTGCTAGAATGTGTCTGCTGGTATGCAATAGAATGACAGTGGTGCACAAAAGAAATGCAACGGTGCTAATGCGTCAATCATGGCACACTTTTTACTTTAAAACTGAACTTTATTGAAATGTCAAAAAGTGAATTTTTTTAAGTTTCATTGGATGCAGCACAATGTGAGGTAGCAATTTGCATCATACCAAGCTGTGCTGAAAAATAGAACTACGTGCAGTACTTTTTTCAGTGCACACCACCACAACACAGTAGTGTGAACTGGCATGATAGGGAACAAGGCATTTTGCCTTAGCACAGACCTATCGCACCTGGTGTAAACAGGCCCTCAACACCAATCTTGTATTATAGCCAAAAAACATTAAAATTATGTCTACTTGCACCCTTGTATATAAATGTAAATGGAGAGTCAGCTAGGCAGATATCAAATAGGTAATACAATAAAAGCTTACAAGCTATTGTTATAAACAAATTTAAGACAACACTGTTACCAAAAATATAAATATAATCATAGCTTTTTTTCTCAGAGAGTAGGTGAAGGAACTCCCCCTTTTTGAGTCACTTCTTTTCTCCTCCCCTCTGTCCAACTCTGAGCACTTTCTCTTGGTTCCACCCTCTACCAGCTTCCCAGTACCACTCCTTTTAGAGACTACAGAGACAAATATCATTTTGTGGTGCTAAGTAACTTATATGGGATTTGTTATTGATAACAAGAAAAGCAGTAAATAGATCTTCCGTAGCCAGCAGCAATAGACCCCCCAATGGACAACAATGGACCCCGGAAACAAAATACCACCCCAGCAAAAAAAGACTCTCAGCAGCAACAACAGAGACTTTCTAAAACAATATAGACTTTCTATAAGCCATCAACAATAGACTCCTCCCTCAACAGTAGATCCTTTCCTGCCACAATTGACCCCCAGCAACAATTGACCCCTTAGCAACAATAGATCCTCCACCAGCAACAATAGACTACCACACAAAAATAGATCCTACCAGCATCAATAGACCTTCCAAGACACCCCAGCACTACTTGCCAGTACATATATTCAGTACAGGATGTGCCAGAACTGCGTTCCTCCATGTTCCCGCTGAAAAAAAATCTTATATATAATCTTATATACTTATACTTATAGATTATATATAATCATATATATCTGGTGCACCAGCTGTGTATATCAGGTTCCCGCCGGGCCTATAGTAAGATGGCAGCCTGCAAAACCCCTCGTCCCTCCGGGTGGACGCCATATGGCATCCTTTCGGGCATGCGCAGTTTACATGCCCACAGAGCCGCACAGCGGCGCGATCTGTCACCGGGCGTGTACCTTGGACACGGCCGATGACAGATCTGAGTACCATGTGACCTGCTGTGACCAATCACAGCAGGTCACATGACAGTTGTATACAATGGATGGCTTCATTCATGCTGCCCATGCCCAGCTGTGTCATGTGTGTCACAGCTAAGAACAAAAAAAAAACCCTGAATTAATCGATGTCATTCAGGTAAATGCTTGCTTATAGCAAAGTAATTCTATGCTATAAGTAAATTGTGTAAAAAAAAAAAAAAATAAATACTGATCGCTTCCCCAAAGTAGTACAATGTTAATAAGGTAACATTGTACTACTCTGGGCATAGTGAAATATGAAAAAAAAATCTTTAATAAAAGCAAAAAATGTAATAATGTCACCAGTCAGTGTCCCTGATCACCGCCATGCCAGTTATATGATGACGCTGTACTGCACTGGTGACAGTATGTAAAAAAAATAGTGAAAAAAATTGTTTTAATTTTTTCATTTTCCGAAAAATTATGACAAAAAAAATACAACTTCAAAAAACTCGCCATGCCTCTTAAGAAGTACGTCGGACTGTCTACTTTGCAAAAAGGGGTCATTTGGGGGATATCTGTACTGTTCTGACATCCTTGGACCTAAAAAAATTGGATTGGGGGGGCGTGGTCTGCCATGATCCAAGATGGCTGAGTGATCCAGGAGCTCCTGCCAGCCAGAGACCCTGCACAGCTTAAGCACAAGGAGTGGGTGAGAAACGGACTTACAGAGATGGGGAGAGCGGACCGGAATGCCTCTTTCTCCCTTTCCCGCTCCCCGCGGGCGCATAGACCTCAGCAATCCCGCCATATTCAGGCATTGTTCCTCTCACAGCAGGGAGACAGGCCACATGCAGCTTCCCCCCCACCCCCCCTCCCTTCTTCCTCAGCTGCAGTGTGCTCTCAGAGCACAAGGAACACAGACACAGGGGCTGACACAGAGTCCATTCCACAGCATGACCTCTCATCAGATTCCTGCTCACTCTCTCTGAGAGATCTATAGGCTGTGGCTGCAGATATTAAAGCCACCTGTACTGCAGCCCTCAGTGAATTAAAAGAAGATCTCCATATGCTTCATACCAGACTGGAGGAGGTGGAATCCCTAAGCAGATTTAACTCAGACTCCATATTGGAGATTCAGCAGTTGTCAGCTTCCTACACAGCACATATTCGGGATTTCTACAGGCAGATTGAAGACCTGGATAATAGGGGTCGCAGGCACATCAGAATGCGTGGCCTACCTGAATCTGTAGAACAACGTGACATCCCTAAAACCATCATTGCAATCTTTAATGATCTGCTGGGTCGCCCTCCTGCTGCACCCATAGATTTGGAACGTGCACACAGATCACTTCGCCCCAGGAACAGAGATTCCGACCCACCCAGAGATGTGGTTTGTTGTTTGGTCAGCTTTCCACTTAAGGAAAACATCCTCAAAAGGGCAAGAGAGAGGAGATGCCTTTTATTTCAGGGAAACAAGATTCACCTGTTCCAAGATCTCTCCTCCATCACCCTGCAACAAAGGCGGAACCTTCGCCCCCTGCTGGACATTCTACGCTCCCATAACATACCATATAGGTGGCGATTTCCATTCTGTCTCTCTGCTCAGGTTCAGGGGCGCACGGCCTACCTGCTGAGAGTTCCAGAAGACCTCCCCAGCTTCTGTGCCACCTTGGACATTCCTCTAGTGGAGCTTCCTGACTGGCACAGATCAATGCGTCCATTTCTGCATGGAACATTCTCCTTCTTGTTTCTAGAGCCTTCCCCATCAACCCCACACTTCATCTGACTTTGTGAAGGTCCTCCAGTGGATTCCGGGGCGGTCTTTTATCTCATCTTAACAAGTCCGAAGACCCCTACGCACATCGCCCCAACCGGAATGAAAGGCTGCCACTTTTGCCGCACCTCTACGGTGACCTCTCTGTCCTCTCCCCCCTATGATATAGCCATAACACTGATTTTTCCCTGCCTTAGTTGATTGTTTGGGAGAGGATTTCTTAACATTTACCATGCCCTTCCCGTATTGCTTTTACCACTAGGTCTGCTGTATGGAGCCTTTGTAGAGTGTTTGTGTTTAGATCCTTCAAACTCCCCCTTAGCTGATCCTATCATTGGCTCCCAAGGGACCCTCCGAAGGTTTTACACCAGTCAGAGGCTGATTTTATCACTACCGGTATACCTGCCTCATATGTTTCAGTTCCTGCTCCCTTACATTTCCCCATAGTGTCCCTTATTGGAGGTTGGTTGTCTTAATTAATTTAAATTTACTTGTAGGGATGGGGCAGACCCGGTATGGGTGTTTAGCGTTGAAGGGTGGGGGGCCTGGGCTGTAGGTGGTCCTTCCTTTTGTCTTGCTTGTACTCTGACATTTTGTAATCAAGTATCACCTCGTCATTCCGCCCTACTGATATATCCTGCGGGGCCGGACCCCCTTCCCTCCCCCCACAGGCATATCTTAATTCCGGTCTTTTTCCTTGCACTATTTAACAGTTGCCATTTTCTACGGTTCTTATTGAACCCCCCGGGCCTAGCTCCCCTCCCCTTGCCCAACTCCTGTTTTCCTTTTTTTTTTCTTCCCTGTTTTTTGACATGAGGTGCTACCTGATTCTTCATTGGCTGTTGAGCTGGATGGGGGCTTGATGGGAGGGACTACCATGTGTTTCGAGGGATGGTCGGAGAGTGTGGTATCAGGATGTCCCTTGATATTTCATGGGTCCAACTTTAGATTTTGGTTTAGGTTGTTTTCCTTTCATGTGTCTTCCTCCGCCTGTTCTGTTATTACATGTTCCAATGCCATTAGGTTGCAAGTATGCTCCCAATTGTTTTCAGTGTCCTCCATGGACTTTGCTATAATGTTGTTACATGACTTATTAATATGCAGGACTCCGATCCGGCCTCTTTTTGTCATTGTTTGTTTCCGCAGACAGCGTGGACTCAGATACTGGCTCTTTATGAAGCTCTATCCTTACAGCACCCCTGACTGCACCTGTGGGATGTCGCACAGACTGCCTCCACACTGACACAATTTAAGATCCCCTGCCCTTCTGCCCATCTATATGATCCCCAATTGTTTGCCCATGCTCGTGACTAGTCTCCCTCTTCCATTATGTGGGGTGTTGGTGGCAGTGTGCCTTCCTGCTTTTTTTGTCCATCCTGTGTCCTTTTCTCACCCACTCCTCACATTTTGTCCACTTTTTATGGTCCATGGCCAGGCGGACTTCAATTTTTCTTTTTGGATCTCGGTTCAACGCGTTCCCCACACAGTGGGCTTTGAGAGCTTTCACTGACCTTTTACCGGCCACCCCTTTTTCTTACTACCTGCTCATATCTGTTCTCCATTCCTAGTCTTGTTCTCCATCTTTCCTCCCTACTCTCGTTTCCTCCTCTCTTCCTTCTTACCTTTCACACTCCCTGGTATGTCAGTGGGTCTACCTACTCTGCCGGTTTCCTATTCTATCTAGTTGCTTTCTCATCCCTTTTTTTTTTCTCTTCCCTCTCCCTTCCCTTTGTACCCGACTCCTTCCTCCCTATCCCTTTAGGTTCCCTTCACCGTTGCGATCATGCCTTCCCCAGAGTCTCCGTCAGGTCATCTTTCATTAAAAGTCCTCTCTATCAACGCAAAGGGTCTGAATACCCCCAAAAAACGCTCCCTTTTACTCACTCACTTGTTTAAGCAAAGAGCGGACATTGTCTTCGTACAGGAAACGTATTTCCGTCAGGATGCCATACCCAGGTTTACTAACTTTCGCTTCCCAACTGTCTTTCACGCTCCCAATGCCCAGGCCAAATCTAAGGGTGTTTCTATCTTGATTGCGAAGCATCTCCCTCTGACTATCTCGGATTCACTCCAAGATCCAGAGGGTAGATACTTGTTCCTAAAAGGTACTTTCGCCAATAGACCCATTACCCTAGCCCAGTGGTGGGCAACCTTTTTTTTCAACTGAGCCAAATCTCGCCAAAACCACGATTGAAATTTATTTTGAGAGCCACATTTTTAAAACTGAAAATACATAGGATGGTACACTGTTTTTAGTTTCAATAAGTTTTTATAGTAATTCATCCCCCATAGTAATTCATCCCCCATATAGTAATTCATCCCCCATAGTAATTCATCCCCCATATAGTAATTAATCCCCCATATAATAATTCATCCCCCATAGTAATTCATCCCCCATATAGTAATTCATCCCCCATAGTAATTCATCCCCCATAGTAATTAATCCCCCATATAGTAATTCATCCCCCATATAGTAATTAATCCCCCATATAGTAATTCATCCCCCCTATAGTAATTCATCCCCCCTATAGTAATTCATCCCCCATAGTAATTCATCCCCCCTATAGTAATTCATCCCCCATATTAATTCATCCCTCATATAGTAGTAGTAAGTAAGTAGGGAGTAGTAAGCCAAGTCCCCCGTGTCAATTCACTTACCTTTGCTCCTCTCGCCGTGTTCCCGCACCGTTCCGGTCTTCAGGGCGGACTGTGAGAGGAGCCTAGCTCCTCTCACGTTCGTCACGCTGCCCCGCCTACACACATCCTGACAGCCAATCACTGGCTATCAGGATGTGAGTGGCAGCGAGACTGGCCAATCATTGCATTTGAGTGCGCTGCCCTGGCTGTTTTTTTTTTGGATCACGCTGCAGAGTCCCTGCCGCCCGAGAGGAGGGAGGGGAGCGGGCGCCCGGCACACAAGAGCCGCATTAAAGCGTGTAAAGAGCCGCATGTGGCTTGCGAGCCGCGGCTTGCCGACCACTGCCCTATCCAATCTATACGCCCCTAATGTCAAACAGGTATCCTTCTTTCGCTACATTACCTCTCTCCTTTCCTCTTTTTAGACGGGTATCCTAATCATGGGAGGTGATTTTAATCTTCCTCTATGTCCCCTTTTGGACACCTCATCAGGTAGCTCTTTCCTGCCTTATGCATCTCTTAAACAGATTCACACACAATTACAAGATTTACAACTCCACGATTCTTGGCGAGTCCTCCATCCAAACGTCAAGGATTATACCTTTTTCTCTCCCCCACATAACAAATACTCCCGGATTGATTATCTCTTCCTCTCACAAGCTGACCTATCACTTCTCCATGCTTCCTCCATTGAGCCGATGATTTTTTCTGATCATCATCCCATTACAATGCTTTTACGGTTTCCGGAGCATGACTCTCGCTCGAAAATATGGCGACTAGATGCTTCCCTTCTTTCAAATGTGGCTAATGAAGCTGAAATTCGCACCCACTTGACAAATTACTTCTTGCTTAATCAAACCCCAGATACATCCCCGTTAACCCAGTGGAAGGCTCATAAATGCGTTATCAGAGGACTCTTCATAGCCATGGCCACGAAACGCAAAAAAAGAAAGACAGGCACATTTGCAACACCTAATTGACCATATTAAGCTTCTGGAAGAAGCACACAAACAGACCCAAGCTGCCTCTACCTTATCCGATCTTACTGAAGCCCGCACAACACTCTTAACCGAATTAGGTAAGGCTACTAAACGAAGATTCGTCTTATCACAAAAACTCTTTTACGAGTTTGCTAACAAAAGCGGAAGATTTCTAGCTAGATCCCTCCAGAGTAAAAAATCCAGCTTAACGGTTCATAAGATTAGGAATTCGGATGTTTCCTAAGCCACTTCCAATTCCGATATTGCCTCACAATTTGAGCATTATTATAGGATGCTATATAATCTCCCTCCCGAACGTCGCCCCCCTGAGATTGATATGTCTAGAGATAGTTTGACTTCCGATTTTCTTCGGCTCTATGGTCCCCCTTCCTTGTCTGAGGAGGATTTACAAGCTATGGAGCATGAAATCACGGCAGAGGAACTTTCCTGAGCTATCAAACAAATGAAACCGGGTAAAAGTCCGGGTCCTGACGGCCTCTCGGTGGCCTATTATAAGGAGTTTTTAGATCATTTGAGTGATCCCTTTATTTCAGCCTTCAATACCCTTTCCGCACCCCCTACACAATGCCATCGCCTTCTGGAAGCCCACATTACTGTCATTCCCAAAGACGGTAAGGATGCTTCTTCGGTCACCAATTACAGGCCAATCTCGTTATTGAATGTGGACATAAAAATTTTTGCAAAAATTTTTTAGCTAACCGTCTTCTCCTGTTGCTGCCTTCCCTGATTGACTTAGATCAAGTGGGCTTCATCCCGGGAAGGGAAGCAAGGGACAACACCATCAAGGCACTCAATCTTCTCCATTGCCTCCATGTCTCCCGTAAGCCTGGTTTTATCCTCTCTCTGGACGCGGAAAAGGCTTTTGACAGAGTCTCTTGGGACTACTTACGAGCTTCTTTGAGAAAGATAGGATTAGGGGCTATCATGCTTAATTTCATCATGGCACTGTACTTGGGTCCGACTGCTCAGGTCCGTGTGAACGGACATCTTTCTAGACCATTCCCTCTCGGAAATGGTACGCGTCAAGGCTGCCCCCTTTCCCCAATTCTTTTTGTGATTTCCCTGGAGCCTCTGTTACAAAAACTTCTCTCTAATACCGATATTAAAGGCGTCTCTGTGGCAAACAAGGAATATAAGATTGCTGCTTACGCAGATGACATTCTATTGTTCCTCTCAGAACCCAAGACCACCTTACCCAATTTACTCAAGGATTTTTCCTCCTTTCAATATATTTCCAACCTGAAAATCAATTACTCCAAATCTTACGCCCTTAATATTACTCATCCTCCAGACTTAGTCTCTTTTTGTCAGACGCAGTTCCCTTTCCTCTGGGAGCGAGAGTCCCTTACTTACTTGGGGATACAATTAACAAGTAGTCTCTCAGACCTCTATGCTAAAAATTTCCTCCCAACTCTCAATGCCATCCGAGCAGACCTAACTAAGTGGCACCGTCCATGTTTTTCCTGGTTTGGTAGGGTTGCAATATTAAAGATGAACATCCTCCCACGCCTTCTTTACCTATTCCAGACCCTGCCCATTCAGCTACCACCCGCTTTCTTCACTTCGTGCAGACAACTATGCACCCTTTTCCTTTGGAATCACAAACAACCTCGTATTGCCTACTCCCAACTTATGCTCCCAAAATCTAAAGGGGGAATCAGTTTGCCCGATTTACAATGATACCACTGGGCCTGTCACCTCACCAGGATAATTGACTGGAACATTCATCTTACCACCAAGGCCTGGGTTCAATTGGAACATTCCTGCTCCCCTCCCCCTTAGCTTCGGTTCTGTGGCTTCTATGTAAGCATGTGCCCCCAGATCTCCTCACACATCCTATTATTGGTCCTTCCCTGAAAATCTTCCGATTGGCCTGTAAATCGGCCTCCATTTCTGATGCTCCCAACCCCCTTACGTCCCTTCGTTTCAATCCAGACTTCCCTCCAGGTATGCACAAATCCTTCCCTTCAGTTCATTGGCCACATACTCAAGTCTTGGCAAATCACTTCTTCCACAAAGGTCAGCTGAAGACCTGCTCCTCCTTGGCCAGCTCGATGGGAGACCAGTCTTTTCCCTTTTGGGCCTACCTTCAGATCAGACACTTTTTGCTCTCCTCTACATACCAATCTAAATGGACTCGCCCACTCACCTCATTTGAGTCAATCTGTTCTAAAGCTGAACCGCAGAGGCATCTAATATCCTTCACCGATTTGCTCCTCCTTGCCGATAGGCCCTTCGACTCACTCCCAGCATGTAAGGCGTGGAAAAGAGACTTAAATATAGATTTCTTTCCCTCAGACTGGGAACAAATCTTCACATATTCTCACAAATGCTCCCTGAATGTCTCAGCCCAGGAAAATGGCTTTAAACTGGTGTCCCGCTGGTACAATACACCTTCTAGAATCCACCATTTTGACCCTTCTAAGTCTGGTAGTAGCTGGAGATGTGGAGCTCCTGTTGGATGCCTTTTGCATATTTGGTGGGACTGCCCCATTGTTCAGCCCTTTTGGCGGGAGGTGCATAGAATTACCTCTTCAGTGTCTGCTATTGACATTGAATATTCCCCAGCCCAACTCCTCCTTCACCACACCCCGCTCTCCAGACATATCTATTCCAAATCCCAGGCAATGCACATGCTCACAGCGGCTAAACTCTGCCTGCCAGTGCTTTGGAGATCCACCCACACTAAGAGATTGGTTCCTGCGCATTGACAAGATTGCGGAAATGGAAGAGTTGATTGCCTCATCTTTAGATAATCCTACCAAATTTTCTCACACTTGGTCCTGCTGGATACATTTCCGCATGACTCCTGAATACCGGTCTCTACTGGGCCTGGCTTCTCAAGCCCTGACATACCCTGAGGGCTCTGTTAGCTCCTTGTTCCCTGACAAGTGTATATGGGACCCCTGATATTGCTACTCCTCAGTGCCGGGAGTGTTATTCATATTGATTTATGTCTGCATACGCTCACCTTTAGCCTCTTTTGAGGACTCCTTTTTGTACATGCACATATTTTCCCCTGACAGTTTTTCAGTAAAGGTACCTTATTTGCCCTCCTACCTTCCCCTCCCCCCTTCCTATTATTCCCTTTTTCTGCTATTAACCCCCCTCCTCCCCTTCCCCCTCTCTCCCCCTTCCTCCCTAGTTCCACTTCCCGCCCCCTTTTTTTTTTTTTCTCTTTCTCTCTTCTTCTCTCTCCCTACTTATTCCCTATCCTACTCAGAGCCTTTTTTCATTTTTCCTCTTCCTTATCTTCGGTTTCATTGCCTACCTGCAGGAACGCTTTATTTACTTGTTCTCCAACCGTGCCGTCTCTTCTTCCCCTTATCGATCACATAGACGCTGACAACTACTTTTGAGCTACCTCTACAACATAACACAAGGGGCTACGCATTATTTGCCTCTATATGCATCTTCCTGCGACCACCATAAATACTGCCATTATGCTTTTCCTACACCTCTGCCCCTTCATTGGCCTTGATAAGGTAACCGATTCTTCAGATCAATACTTCTGCCAGTGTTGCGACTCCAATAAGCTTGGGGAACTGAGACCAGTTGTGCCTTCTTCTACATTTTATCATTTATAATGTTCTGATAATGTTCCGTAATACACTATGTGATGCATATACTTTGTCATCTACTGTATGCATTTCTGCTCTCATGTGATGCTTGTACCCGCTGTATGCTCTGGGTTCTTTAATAAACATTATGGAAAAAAAAAAAAAAAAAGAAATTAGATTGGCTCTCAGTACTTCAGGATTGATCAATATTCAGATATATACCATAGTTTGTGAACTCTATAACTTTCCTAAAAACTAAAAATTACATCCTAATTTGGGTTATTTTCACCAAAGACATGTAGCAGAATACATCTTGGCCTAAATTTATGAAGAACAATTATTTATTTGCAAACTTTTATAACAGAAACAAAGAAAACGTTTTTTTTTTTCAACATTTTTGGTCTTTTTTTGTTAATTTAGCAAAAAATAAAAACCCCAGTGTTGATTAAATACCAGCAAAAGAAAGCTCTAGTTGTGTGAAGAAAATGATAAAATTTTAGTTTGGGTACAATGCTGTATGACCGCGCAATTGTCATTCAAAGTGTGAGAGCACTGAAACCTGAAAATTGGCCTGGGCAGGAAGGGGGTAAAAGTGGCCTGTATGGAAGCAGTTAAACACAGACAGTAATTTGTAATCAACAAAATACTGGCATTGATCTACAGTCAGGTCCATAAATATTGGGACATGGACACAATTCTACCATTTTTGGCTCTATACACCACCACAATGGATTTGAAATGAAACAAACAAGATGTGCTTTAACTACAGACTGTCAGCTTTAATTTGAGGGTATTTACATCCAAATCAGGTGAACGGTGTAGGAATTACAACAGTTTGCATATGTGCCTCCCACTTGTTAAGGGACCAAAAGTAATGGAACAATTGGCTTCTCAGCTGTTCCATGGCCAGGTGTGTGTTATTCCCTCATTATCCCAATTACAATGAGCAGATAAAAGGTCCAGAGTTCATTTCAAGTGTGCTATTTGCATTTGGAATCTGTTGCTGTCAACTCTCAAGATGAGATCCAAAGAGCTGTCACTATCAGTGAAGCAAGCCATCATTAGGCTGAAAAAACAAAACAAACCCATCAGAGAGATAGCAAAAACATTAGGCGTGGCCAAAACAACTGTTTGGAACATTCTTAAAAAGAAGGAACGCACCGGTGAGCTCAGCAACACCAAAAGACCCGGAAGACCACGGAAAACAACTGTGGTGGATGACCGAAGAATTCTTTCCCTGGTGAAGAAAACACCCTTCACAACAGTTGGCCAGATCAAGAACACTCTCCAGGAGGTAGGTGTATGTGTGTCAAAGTCAACAATCAAGAGAAGACTTCACCAGAGTGAATACAGAGGGTTCACCACAAGATGTAAACCATTGGTGAGCCTCAAAAACAGGAAGGCCAGATTAGAGTCTGCAAAACGACATGTAAAAAAGCCTTCACAGTTCTGGAACAACATCCTATGGACAGATGAGACCGAGATCAACTTGTACCAATGATGGGAAGAGAAGAGTATGGAGAAGGAAAGGAACTGCTCATGATCCTATGCATACCACCTCATCAGTGAAGCATGGTGGTGGTAGTGTCATGGCGTGGGCATGTATGGCTGCCAATGGAACTGGTTCTCTTATATTTATTGATGATGTGACTGCTGACAAAAGCAGCAGGATGAATTCTGAAGTGTTTCGGGAATATTATCTGCTCATATTCAGCCAAATGCTTCACAACTCATTGGATGCCGCTTCACAGTGCAGATGGACGATGACCCAAAGCAGACTGCAAAAGCAACCAAAGAGTTTTTTAAGGGAAAGAAGTGGAATGTTGTGCAATGGCCAAGTCAATCACCTGACCTGAATCCGATTGAGCATGCATTTCACTTGCTGAAGACAAAACTGAAGGGAAAATGCCCCAAGAACAAGCAGGAACTGAAGACAGTTGCAGTAGAGGCCTGGCAGAGCATCACCAGGGATGAAACCCAGCATCTGGTGATGTCTATGCGTTCCAGACTTCAGGCTGTAATTGACTGCAAAGGATTTGCAACCAAGTATTAAAAAGTGAAAGTTTGATTTATGATTATTATTCTGTCCCATTACTTTTGGTCCCTTAACAAGTGGGAGGCACATATGCAAACTGTTATAATTCCTACACCATTCACCTGATTTGGACGTAAATACCCTCATAATAAAGCTGACAGTCTGCAGTTAAAGCACATCTTGTTCTTTTCATTTCAAATCCATTGTGGTGGTGTATAGAGCCAAAAATGCTAGAATTGTGTCCATGTCCCAATATTTATGGACCTGACTGTATAATCCAAAAGGTGTTAAACCAAATATAATCCAAAGGTTGTTAACTTTAGAATAAAATCAAATGCTAGCATTCAGTGAGCCAGGTATACATATGGGTGAGTATTCAATTAAATCTACAAAGCACTGATTTACTTGAAATCCTTTGTAAACTCTTTTTTAAATATGGATATTGTGATCCTAGTTATCATTATTTAACTATTGTATGAATTTGAGGTAAATCCACCACCTGGAAAATCACCGGTGAGTTCCTTCCCTCTTTCGTTCTGCTTTATATTGCTGTCTGTGTCTACAATAGGGTGATTCCTTGAACATCCTGTATAGACATGAAGAAAGAAAATAAGGGGAATTCGAACCAGGACACAGACAGCCAAATAGAAATCCACGCAAGGGTTTGTAACCCTTCCTTACTGCATCTAAAACGAAAAAAATGTCTTGGCTATAATTAGGCTTTAAGATCATATGAAGCCGAGTCCTACTTTAGGGAATATGCATTCTATAGCATCTGTTTGAGGTCTTTTTTTTTAAACTAAAGCTTTCAATTTATCTAAGAAAAAAATATCCCAAAAAGAGATTTTCATTGTTCATCTTTTGTACTGTATTTTTAAACAGAAAGTCAAAGGTCATCCAGGTTACGCAAATGTATTTCTTCTGTTACAAAAATAAAAAAAAGACACAGTTTTGCAAAGAGACTGAAGGAAGAAAGGCAAGCTAGGCAGTAATAGAGGATGAAAGCAGAATTGAGAGACATACACTGTAGATTAGAGGATTACTAGTCTCTCACAAAGCTTGTATAGAAAGGCCTTGCTGACTGTTCTTATCAGCGGCTCATTTAACTGCCTGTTATAGGGTCCATTTCTTTGTTATCCAGTGCCAGATAAATTGGTTCTCTCAACGATAGTGTCTCCTTGGATTATAAATAATGAACTCTCCAAGATTGGGGTTAATTTAATTCAGACAGAGAAGTAGGGAATACAGACACAGGTGGTATCTTTTAGCACATAAAAATAGACTTATACTGGAAATCTGTCAAAAGGCTACATATCACACTAGACGCTACACAAGTGTTTGTACACCCATGTTCCATTAATATTTTGAAACTAGCCTTTCAAAACCTATAACACCCCTTTGCACCCTAGTATAAGCTCATGTGTTACTGCACGTTATACTTTGAAGCATGTCGCAGAGGGCAGCTCATTCAGCTTGATCACTAGAACAGATGACTACAAACAATGGAGGAAAAAAAGGACAAACAAAAAACAGAAGGGATCGCTATATGGTGTAAAATAAATTATGGATATACAGGTGAAACTCAAAAAGTTAGAATATCGTGAAAAAGTTCAATTATTTCAGTAATGCAACTTAAAAGGTGAAACTAATATATGAGATAGACTCATTACATGAAAAGCAAGATAGTTCAAGCCGTGATTTGTCATAATTGTGATGATTATGGCTTATAGCTCATGATAACTAGAGATGAGCGAATCGAACATGGCGAAGTGGAATTCGTTTCGAATATTGGGAAATATTCGATTCGCGCCGAATCCGAAAATTAGCCAACTTCGGATGCACGAATCGAATTTTCCCAAAAATGGCGGCGACATGTGTGGCGACGGAGCGGGGATCTCTGGGAAGGCGCGCAGACAAGGCGCGCTGACCCATAATGCATTCATTCATGACATGTGATCGCATTAGCCAATCAGCAGCCAGCCAGCCAGCACTGTGTAATGGTGGAGCTATAAATTGCGGCCATCTTACAATTCTCCATTAGCCTGCGGTCATTCAAGAGAGACAGACCTGTCTGTATTAGGGACAGAGTTAGGGCCAGAGAGACTTTAGGGCCACAGAATCGTTACTTAGGGACACAGAATCGTTACTTAGGGACACAGAATCGTTACTCAGGGACACAGAATTGTTAATCAGGGACACAGAATTGTTACTCAGGGACAGACACAGAATTGTTACTAAGGGACACAGAATTGTTACTGAGGGACACAGAATTGTTACTCAGGGACACAGAATTGTTACTCAGGGACAGACACAGAATTGTTACTGAGGGACACAGAATTGTTACTGAGGGACACAGAATTGTTACTCAGGGACAGACACAGAATTGTTACTGAGGGAAACAGAATTGTTACTGAGGGACACAGAATTGTTACTCAGGGACACAGAATTGTTAATCAGGGACACAGAATTGTTACTCAGGGACAGACACAGAATTGTTACTCAGGGACACAGAATTGTTACTGAGGGACACAGAAATGTTACTCAGGGACACAGAATTGTTACTCAGGGACAGACACAGAATTGTTACTCAGGGACAGACACAGAATTGTTACTGAGGGACACAGAATTGTTACTGAGGGACACAGAATTGTTACTGAGGGACACAGAATTGTTACTCAGGGACACAGAATTGTTACTCAGGGACAGACACAGAATTGTTACTGAGGGACACAGAATTGTTACTGAGGGACACAGAATTGTTACTCAGGGACACAGAATTGTTACTGAGGGACACAGAATTGTTACTCAGGGACACAGAATTGTTACTCAGGGACAGACACAGAATTGTTACTCAGGGACACAGAATTGTTACTCAGGGACACAGAATTGTTACTGAGGAACACAGAATTGTTACTCAGGGACAGACACAGAATTGTTACTCAGGGACACAGAATTGCTACTCAGGGACACAGAATTGTTACTGAGGGACACAGAATTGTTACTCAGGGACACAGAATTGTTACTCAGGGAAAAGGAAATTGTTACTCAGGGACACAGAATTGTTACTCAGGGACAGACACAGAATTGTTACTCAGGGACACAGAATTGTTACTCAGGGACAGACACAGAATTGTTACTCAGGGACACAGAATTGTTACTCAGGGACACAGAATTGTTACTCAGGGACAGACACAGAATTGTTACTCAGGGACACAGAATTGTTACTCAGGGAAAAGGAATTGTTACTCAGGGACACAGAATTGTTACTCAGGGACAGACACAGAATTGTTACTCAGGGACACAGAATTGTTACTCAGGGACAGACACAGAATTTTTACTCAGGGACACAGAATTGTTACTCAGGGACACAGAATTGTTACTGAGGGACACAGAATTGTTACTCAGGGACACAGAATTGTTACTCAGGGACAGAGAATTGTTACTCAGGGACAGACACAGAATTGTTACTCAGGGACACAGAATTGTTACTGAGGGACACAGAATTGTTACTGAGGAACACAGAATTGTTACTCAGGGACAGACACAGAATTGTTACTCAGGGACAGACACAGAATTGTTACTCAGGGACACAGAATTGTTACTCAGGGACACAGAATTGTTACTCAGGGACACAGAATTGTTACTCAGGGACAGACACAGAATTGTTCCTCAGGGACACAGAATTGTTACTCAGGGACACAGAATTGTTACTGAGGGACACAGAATCGTTATTGAGGGACACAGAATTGTTACTCAGGGACACAGAATTGTTACTCAGGGACACAGAATCGTTGAATTAAAGAGTATGTCAGACAACACGCAGAGGAGTGGCAGAGGAGGCAATGTTTCAGGAGCGAGCAGACGTGGCAGCAGAGGAAGGGGTCGAGGCAGCACTAGTCGCAGCCAGAGGCCAGTGCTCCCGGTGTCATCCAGCGGTCATGTCTCCACCGACAACCCTGCCATCATCGATTGGTTGGCTCGGTCGTCTTCCTCTTCCCAGGTCACCTCTGACACCTACAGCCAACGGTCGGTGGGTACGTCAGACACAACCGTTAGTTGGCATGGTCCGGGAGCAAGCCCACTGAAATCACGTGTCCTCTACCTGCCCCTGTCCTTTGGTGTTCCCTCACCAAGCGAAGTATCGCATGCTGTGGGCTCAGCCCCACTGTACAGTAAGGAAGAGCTAACAGAGGGCGGTCAGGAATGGGGGGAGACATCCGCCTCTTCAGCAGCCAGGCGAAGAAGTACTGGCGAGGAGAGTGGCTCTGTAGCCGGTCTAGAGACAGGTCTGTCTCCTGACCCACACGCAGCCGAGGGGGCTAGTAGTGAGGCGGAGACCCTAATTGATGATGATGAGGCTGATCGCACTTGGCAGCCTCATCGTCATCTGCCAGGCCCGTAATCTGCCATGGGCCCCCGTACCGCCTCCTCATGCTGCTGCCAGGTCCGTAATCTGTCATGGGCCCCTGTACCGCCTCCTCATGCTGCTGCCAGGTCCAGAGTGTCTCACGGGTTCCTGTACGGCCTCCCATTGCTGCTGTCTCCATCGCCACACTCTGCCATGTGCCACTTTCAGGTCTCCTCACACTGCTGGTGGGGTCCATTTTGTCATAGGGTGCTGGCAGATTACGGGCCTCCCATTGCTGCTGCCAGGCCCGTAATCTGTCATGGGCCCCGTACCGACTCCTCATGCTGCTGCCAGGCCCGTAATCTGTCATGGGCCCCTGTACCGCCTCCTCATGCTGCTGCCAGGTCCAGAGTGTCTCATGGGTCCCTGTACGGCCTCCCATTGCTGCTGTCTCCATCGCCACACTCTGCCATGTGCCACTTTCAGGTCTCCTCACACTGCTGGTGGGTTCCATTTTTGTCATAGGGTGCTGGCAGATTACGGGCCTCCCATTGCTGCTGCCAGGCCCGTAATCTGCCATGGGCCCCCGTACCGACTCCTCATGCTGCTGCCAGGCCCGTAATCTGTCATGGGCCCCTGTACGGCCTCCCATTGCTGCTGTCTCCATCGCCACACTGTGCCATGTGCCACTTTCAGGTCTCCTCACACTGCTGGTGGGTTCCATTTTGTCATAGGGTGCTGGCAGATTACGGGCCTCCCATTGCTGCTGCCAGGCCCGTAATCTGCCATGGGCCCCCGTACTGCCTCCTCATGCTGCTGCCAGGTCCAGAGTGTCTCATGGGTCCCTGTACGGCCTCCCATTGCTGCTGTCTCCATCGCCACACTCTGCCATGTGCCACTTTCAGGTCTCCTCACACTGCTGGTGGGTTCCATTTTGTCATAGGGTGCTGGCAGATTACGGGACTCCCATTGCTGCTGCCAGGCCCGTAATCTGCCATGGGCCCCCGTACCGCCTCCTCATGCTGCTGCCAGGTCCAGAGTGTCTCATGGGTCCCTGTACGGCCTCCCATTGCTGCTGTCTCCATCGCCACACTCTGCCATGTGCCACTTTCAGGTCTCCTCACACTGCTGGTGGGTTCCATTTTGTCATAGGGTGCTGGCAGATTACGGGACTCCCATTGCTGCTGCCAGGCCCGTAATCTGCCATGGGCCCCCGTACCGCCTCCTCATGCTGCTGCCAGGTCCAGAGTGTCTCATGGGTCCCTGTACGGCCTCCCATTGCTGCTGTCTCCATCGCCACACTCTGCCATGTGCCACTTTCAGGTCTCCTCACACTGCTGGTGGGTTCCATTTTGTCATAGGGTGCTGTATGGCCTCCCATTGCTGCTGCCTCCACAGCCACACTGTGGCTCCACACTCTGGTTTTGGCCCCGTGACTGCCCAAATGAGTGAAGTGTGCGGTGATTCTAAGCTCGACGGCACTCATCTGCATGTCATACTGACTGACAGTAATATTTCTCTTCCCCAGCAGACTCCAAGGGCATTTAAATTAAAGGTACAGTGTTCTGCACTAATATAAAGGCTCTCTGAAGCCTAGAAACACCCTTTTTATAAGTTAAATTCGCAGCGAATATATTCGACTCGAATCGAATTTATTCCGCGAATTCGCCGAATCAGCCGAATCTAATTTTTGAATACTTCGCTCATCTCTAATGATAACCTCAAATCCACAATCTCAGAAAATTAGAATATTGTGAAAAGATGCAATATTCTAGGCTAAAAGTGTCCCACTCTAATCAGCTAATTACGCCATAACACCTTCAAAGGGTTCCTGAGCCTTTAAATGTTCTCTCAGTCTGGTTCAGTAGGAATCACAATCATGGGAAAGACTGCTGACTTGACAGTTGTGCAGAAAACCATCATTGACACCCTCCATAAGGAGGGAAAGCCTCAAAAGGTAATTGCAAAAGAAGTTGGATTTTACCAAAGTGCTGTATCAAAGCACATTAATAGAAAGTGTGGAAGAAAAAGGTGCACAAGCAGCAGGGATGACCGCAGCCTGGAGAGGATTGTCAGGAAAAGGCCATTCAAAAGTGTTGGGGACTTTCATAAGGAGTGGACTGAGGCTGGAGCCAGTGCATCAAGAGCCACCACACACAGACGGATCCTGGGCATGGGCTTCAAATGTCGTATTCCTCTTGTCAAGCCACTCCTGAACAACAAACGACGTCAGAAGCGTCTACCTGGGCCAAAGAAAAACAGACCTGGTCTGTTGCTCAGTGGTCCAGAGTCCTCTTTTCTGATGAGAGCAACTTTTGCATCTCATTTGGAAACCAAGGACCCAGAGTATGGAGGAAGAATGGAGAGGCACACACTGCAAGATGCTTGAAGTCCAGTGTGAAGTTTCCACAGTCTGTGTTGATTTGGGGAGCCATGTCATCTGCTGATGTTGGTCCACTGTGCTTCATTAACTCCAGGGTCAACACAGACGTCTACCAGGAGATTTTGGAGCACTTCATGCTTCCTTCCACAGACGAGCTTTATGGGGATGCTGACTTCATTTTCCAGCAGGACTTGGCACCTGCCCACACTGTCAAAAACCTGGTTCAATGACCGTGGGACTACTGTGCTTGATTGGCCGCAAACTCGCCTAACCTGAACCCCATAGAGAATCTATGGGGCATTGCCAAGAGAAAGATGGGAGACATGAGACCGAACAATGCAGAAGAGCTGAAGGCCGCTGTTGAAGCATCTTGGTCTTCCATAACACCTCAGCAGTGCCACAGGCTGATAGCTTCTATGCCACGCCACATTAAGGCAGTCATTGCTCCAAAAGGGGCCTAAACCAAGTACATATTCATGCTTATACTTTTCAGAGGTCCAATATTGTTCTATGTACAATCCTTGTTTTATTGATTGTATGTAATATTATAATTTTCTGAGATTGTGGATTTGGGGTTTTCATGAGCTTTAAGCCATAATCAATCACAATTATGACAAATCGTGGCTTGAACTATCTTGCTTTGCATGTAATGAGTCTATCTCATATATTAGTTTCACCTTTTAAGTTGCATTACTGAAATAAATGAACTTTTGCACGATATTCTAATTTTTTGATTTTCACCTGTAAATCAAGTTTTAGGTTTGTAATTTTTACAGGAAAAGTACTTGGAGTTGTGGGGCTGCTTGAACATAGAATAGTTCAATATGTAGAGAATATACTGTATCTACACAGACCTTAGGCTTTGGGTCACTTTCTGGTGTAGCAGATTCCCAGATGGATGTCTAGAAAGGTGGTGTTTGAGTTTGGTGATCTTGCTTTCAGTCAACCAGACAAAAAAGGAAATTATTCTTCAGTAAAATTCTTATGTGTATTTCAAATATTCAATGAACAAATAGTTCCACCTATCCTATAAGCTCTAATGTGTTTCACTCCATCCAGAGCTAATCCATAGAGCCATGTTTTTTGAGAGGCCAGCAACCACTGAGAGCCTGCATTGGGAGCTGGAGTAATGAGGTAGATGTGTGCCTGGAGCAGACTGAATATTCTGCAGTGCATAGATCTTTTGGTGATCCTGATTTTAAGTTTAGAATAGAAGTGCTGTGTTTGCAAATTACATTGCAAGCTCAATTCACCATAGTGTATAAACAGAATAGACTATGACAAGCCAGGTTCTTCCCAAATACCCACACATAGTCCATGGTTTTTTTTAAAAAAAGAGAAAGGCAGATATCTCTGCAAAAAATATTACTTAACGACACAGAAACTCATATATGCAACATCCAGAAAAAGGAATTTAAACCCGGATGCCGCAAATATGTGTTCCTGGGTTTGTACTGAAAAAGCCAACAGCGTGCTCCCAGCACAGAGACTAGGCTCTCACCGAGAGTCCTGGGTCTCGTACTAACAATTAGGACCCAAGACTCTCTCTTCCTGGTCACCCAATCACTGTGATAGCTTCTGACTGGCTACAACACTGATCAGCCAATGTGCAGCTAGCCCATGTGTTTTGTTTCTTTTCTGAAGGGAGAGAAAGATACATTGTAGAGAAAGCTGTAAACAAACAAAAGTGTATAAAAATAATAAAAAAAAAAGAATGAAGAAAAAAATAACTAGATCAAGGTTTGATCTAGGTCAGGGTAAGTTTTAGGGTCAAGGTAAGGGTCAAAGCTCAAGGTCAGGGTCAAAGTTCAGGGTCAAATGTAAGGATCAGTCTATTTTAGGTAGAATTTAAAAATAAAATGCATTTTTAAAATTAGCATCAGTGTCAGTTAGTGTCAGTGTGTTTTAGAATAAAAACAAAACAAAATGGGCAATATTGTTTCTGGGCCCAACTACAGGTACACACAACAGATTACACATACACTATATTGCCAAAAGTATTGGGACACCCCCTCCAAATCATTGGATTCAGGCGTTCCAATCACCTCAATGACCACAGGTGAATAAAATCAAGCACCTAGGCATGCAGACTGCTTAAACAAACATTTGTGAAAGAACGGGTCGCTCTGAGGAGCTCAGTGGATTCAAGCGTGGTACCGTGATAGGTTGCCACCTGTGCAATAATTCCATCCTTGAAATTTTCTTGCTACTAAATATTGCATAGTCAACTGTTAGTGGTATTATAACAAAGTGGAAGCAACTGGGAGCAACAGCAACTCAGTCATGGTAGGCCACGTAAAATTACAGTAAAAAAGGGCAGGAGAACATGGGATCAAACAGCCTTTTTACACAAAGTGGAGGGTTAACCCCTTAGGTTCCACAGTGAGTATAGCAAGCATGCTTTACTGCATACACAGACTGATTTTACTGTTGTGGTGTTGTGGGTTTAGTAACACTTTAGCTACAGGTATATGAATGATATTGAGCTGCACATTTTCATTCGATGGATGTGTACAGATACTCCTGCCTGAGTTGGTTACTAACATTTATAGGTAAAGTTGATCCGGGGAATATCCGATTGCCTCTCGGGGGATCAGGAAGGAATTTTTTCCCCTGCAGATGCAAATTGGATCATGCTTTGCTGCTTTTTTTTTGCCTTCCTCTGGATCAACTGTGGGTATAGGATTATAACTTTTTTTTTTATGGTTGAACTAGATGGACTTTTGTCTTTTTTCAGCCAGACTAACTATGTAACACTAGTAGTTCCATTCTCGTGGAGTTCATGAGGCTAAGAGCTGCTATTTGTGGTTCACAGAGTATAATTACTGTGTGTGCTGCCCCAGCTTCTCTGGCCTTCCCCTTCCTACATAATATTTCACGTAGTAGCCATAGGAAGAGAGTATAGAAAAACTATAGTGTCATCAGCAGCCTGAGGGCTTTAGGGTGTCTACAAAAGCAAGGCATTTACACGTAATGACATGCCTATAATACCTTAAATGAACATACGTATACAAAGATTGTTGTTGTAAGAAATGGTCCGGTGACAGGGTTTCTTTAAAAGGTTGAGGGAGCTGAAGGACAAGAGGCATTCCAAATGTCATAAAAACAACAAAAATCCACAAATCAAAGCCAGAGGTTTAGTCTTTAGGGAGACAATTTAGAAACAAATATACAACATTGCTTAAAGATTAAATTGACTCCCTAGACAATAAAATGAGTGAAGGTGACTGCAAGTAAACATAGATGACCTCAAATGTGAGTGTCCTTTCAGATGGAATCTTCACTGAAATTGAATAATTTCCATCATCCTTACTTGCAATTCACTTTACTGCTAAAGGTTGACGACCAGACAACAAATAGAGCAGAATGTAAAGTGATTGCCAATAGCTGGTTGTAAGCATGTTTCTGCATTTAGTAATCTCTAACATGTATATTTCTAGTTTGAGCTTAATACTTGCATGCAAATGTCTGTCGTTCTGTGCGTTTGTGAGTTTCTGTTGCAAATATGCATAGAGATACTTTATTATTTATGACAGACTTAGCATCAGATTGTTTTTTTGCATTACGTGCATTCATGGTTAACAAAGTATAACAAATTCAGGTGTAACACCCTGCTATAAATGTCTGATGCAGGATGTTGAAACCAACACCAGATAACGGTGTCCTGCAGAACAGTAGCAGTCACATGTTGAAGAACAGCCATATGGAACTTGTATGCTAAATTGCAGGAAATGCTAAGGAGCAGTGCATCTAGAAACTACATTTCCCAGAGAAGTTGGTGTGTGGGCAGGGCATATATATCTCAAAGCCCGAAAGACTGAGCTGGAAGAGTGAGGGGGGAGATCAAGAGAGCAGGAAGTGTGCTGACAGCTGGAGTATTGGACCAGGCCGCAGAGTCAGAGAGGGAGGAGGAGCGGAAAGAGTCTGCTGTTTGTTAGTCTTGGCACACTACCTAGCGAGCCACTCTGTAAGCAGGAGACCAGATGGGACCTCGAATGAGGACCTGAGAGTCTGTGGGGGCCCTCATCCACAGAGAAAGACGGATCGCTAAAATTTGCCAAACATCATCGATCAGGTAAGAAAGTCCCATGCACCCACTAGCTAAGTGAACACTGACAATTTCATCACATCTGCTATCTACCCACACATAGTTACGGACAATACACATAGATACTCCAGTTTGCGGCTTAGTTCTCCCAGCCACCATCGTTGGAACACGTTTGCATTACAGTCTCATCATCCAAGCTGACCACATGACACACAGCTGCAGGCCAGAATACAGAAGTGCCAACTGAAACAACAATTTACTCTTGCCAGCTGAACAGGATTTCTACTACTGTTGCCTTTGGCCCTTGTCACCCAGAGAGAGTTCATCTTGCTCAGAAACACTTATGCCAACTGTTACACTTCACTACTTCAAAGCTGTCCTTATTTATTGCCTTAAAGGGGACCTTGCATCAGTTCACTACCATTAAGAGAAGTACTTATTAACTATCATCTACATCTTAGATCATCTTCACACCAACTGAGCCCCAACTAGCGTGCAAAAGTCTCCGTATTGTTCTTAAAGGGACATTGGTTAATTATAGACAAGAGCTCTCTTCATTTTCAAATCTAATCCTTGTCATCAAGTTCTGAGGACCCGCAGTGAGCTTACCTATTTATTGATAGTTGATCTCGCTCGCTGGGAATTCAACAGTCACCTCAGATTGGAGGCAGTGGATTATTTCTGAAAGCAGGCCTGCTAATAGTTACTGGTACTTTACTGTGGATGCTGTTACTTTTACTTAAAGTTGAGAAAAGTGATTACATCTGCTGCATATGCCAATGTTATTTCATGCTTTTTGATCAAGCTATATTTAAATTCAATAAAAACTTCATGTTGGTTTACACTAATTTGTGTGTGAGTCTCTTTTACAGCACAGCCATCCAGAGAAGTGTGATTAAAGTGAATCACACACATCCCACCTCCTAGTAAACACTCCCAGCACACAGTTAACCCTTTGATCGCCCCTCATGTTAACGCCTTCCTGCCCAGTGCCGTTAGTACAGTGTCAGTGCTTTTTTTTTTAGTATTTTACTGTATTGGTGTCACTGGGGATGTCAGTGACACCAAGTCAGTTCCCCCCCCCCCAGTGTCAAAATGTCCACTGCAGTCCCGCAGTCCTGCTATAAGTCGCTTATGACCACCATTACTAGTAATAATGAAAAAAAAAACCAGTATATATACTATGCTATTTACTTTAAAATGAAATTATTTTCTGCTGAACATCTACTACTGCAAGTAATGCATTTCTAGTATAGTGCTTACAGGTGCAGTGATAGTAAATTTGTCATTAATGATATTGTTATATAGTTGTTTAGTGGCTAATTCTCCATTCGCATCTCATGATTTGGGATCATGGGAAGAATAGCTACGATTCTGTCTGTGATCGCAATCGCAATTCCTGCTACACGGTGATGTGAACGGGGCCTAAATACCCTGGACGTACACACCTTTCACAAAATATTTATATATAACAGTATTTATTATCTTTTACAAATGTGCTGTTAATACTAACACAAACACATCTTCATTTAAAAAAAAAAAGTGGTATACAGGTATACAAAGGTCACACTAACACATGGTATTCCAGTGCCATCTCAGCCAACAAAGAAAATGGTAGGGCAGGAGAGTATGTAAAAATTTACTGCAGCTGCGACTCTAAAGCAACCATAACTTTGCCCATTGGATGACTTGTTTGTCTTTAGAGTTGGAAGATAATAATAAACACTACAATACAACTAAAATGTAGAGTGTAAATTTCCACTGTTCCCTCAGACTGAAAATATACAAAAAACATTTTCTTGAATCAAAGCAAATGAGAGCTCAATGTTAGTCAGCAGAAGAGATGTATGAGAATGCACATGTTTAGAGTCTGGTCAAGATTTAGAAAATTATGGAGGGATAATTGTCTGACAGAATAGGCAAAGGTAGAGGTGATCAGTTCAACTTCTGATTAAACAAGCACAATCAGTGTAATGGACCCCAGACACCCACGACTGGGTATCTCCGTCAATAAGCTGTTTCTCAGGCTCTGGAACACAAGACCAGTGAATCTGGCTATTGCTACCCCAAGATCCAGACGACACCAGATTTGAAGTAAGCCAGAGGGAGACTAGTTTATTTAAACACAGATACAAGATACAATCCAAAGACAAAGAACCAAAACCAGCACTCAAATCTTCATGCAGACTATAGGAAATTGAGAATGCCAAACGGAGAGGTGCTGCCCTTCAAAGATCGGGAAATCTGGACACTGGTGAACAAAAACAGACAAGGGCGCACTCTCATCGTGCATTACTGTGGTAAGCCACGTATTTATTGAATAAACAAATGGATGTATACTCACAAACCAACAGAAATAAAAGCAGAATGTGTGGTCCGCAATGACAGTTAATGCAATGCTGTGCCCTTAATAGGGATAAGTTGATGTGTTTCGGGAGATGAACCCCCTTCCTCAGAGATCTGTCATTGTGGACCACACATTTTGCTTTTATTTCCGTTGGTTTGTGAGTATACATCCATTTGTTTATTCAATAAATACGTGGCTTACCACAGTAATGCACGATGAGAGTGCGCCCTTGTCTGTTTTTGTTCCACAGATACAAGATATATACACTCAAGTGACAGTCCCCCCTCCCTGCATAATGACACAGGGTGGGGCAATCTATATTTAGTAACAAGAAACACACAGGTATTCAAACTTCACACCAGCAGACAGTCCCATTAGGAGGGAGGGCTGCTGGAGACACCCCCCCACTAAGCTAAATCACATAAACACATACATCCCATAACAGTTTGCTCCCAAACAAGACAAACAATAGAACAATGGGATGCAACCACACAACACCAAACAATCCACAACTTCCCACCCCTCCCGGTTTTTGCATCCACTTGACTAGCTTGGAGTCCTGGTTCCCTACAAAGATCATAAAGCCACTATATTCCAAGCAAGTTTGGACAAAGAGATTGCATCTTCCAAAAAAAAATTTAGTTATTTCATCCCAGAGAGTAGAGAAACAATATAAAGAATTGCAGCACAACTTTTATTTATACCCTTTTGGCCAGGCCAATATTGGTGAGGTGAAGAGCTGGCAAATTTCACCTGGAAAAAAAAAATTTATTCTATTTTATAATTTAAATTTAAAACAAAGACAGAAAAATTTATGTGATTTCAAGTACACCTTTCAAGTGTTTTTGGATTGGTCACTATTATTGAGGGAGATAGCAGGTAGATTTTATCGATAAATTTGATGCTAAACTTTGTGTACAGATAATATGAATATTGTACAGATTAGCTGCCAAGGATCTCATCATTATTAGTAGGAGAATGATTTTGAAGCAGAGATTAGATCTATCCACCAGAAATAACACATGAAACTACATTATTTCACAAACAGGTTTTGCACTTATTTGCAGATCAGGAACTATTTTTTTTATTAAGAAGCAAATATGATAAAATATATTTAATATAAAGATACTATATAAAAATTCTATGGATTAACATAAAATAATCTCACATAATGTAATGGGAGGTAATCTTGAAGTCAGAAAGTAGTCCTATTCTAGCATTAAAAAAAATAAATACAATTGTATTTTTAAGACATTACATGTAATTTGTACATATTTGCTTAACAGAATCTTATCCCTTTCACATGAGACAATTTGAGAAGTAGGGAGTTTAAATATTTCAGCCATAAATTTTCATTGTATAAATTAAAATGAATTATTTTCTGAATTGAATTACATTCTTCAGAATGTGTTGGGGCTTTGGAGGGAGAGGGTAGGCATATTTCACCCAGAATTATTAAGTGACACTGTATATCTATTGCACACTTTTGAAGGAACAGAATCTCATCCGATTTTTAACAGGAGGCAATTTCAGTGGCAGGGAGTAAGCATTTATCAGGCAGAAATTTGAAATGAAATTTTAGTTCCTTAAATTTTATAAAAAAAAGGTAACAGGGAAAAGTCATATTTCAGACAAACATAATAAATGAGAATGATATTTTTTGAAGACATACAAATTGGTACTGATGTGCTGCAACAAATCTTATTTTTAATTAGAGAGAGTATTCCTAATACATATATCCTTAGATACTGGTGTAAAAATATAAAGATCTTGTGCACAGATCATCATATCTTTAAATAGGATTCAATTTTGAAGTAGAGAGAAATCATATTTCATCATAAAATAATTTACTGTATTGTTATTTTTTGCATAAATAATTTATAAATACAGTAATACAGATCAGGCAAAGAGGGAAAAGCAAGTAATGGAACGTGTCTGCACCTAAAATTTGGAAATGTCAGTGAATAAAAGAGTCTGGAGGTTGAATGAGGAGTTGGTTGGTGTGGGAAATAATTGACATGGTGGTAAGCAATAAGCACGCATCTTTTCAAATGGAGTGGGCGTGGAATTAGAAATACCCCAAGTATGTAAGGTAGAAAAAAATTAAAAAAAATATTGGAGTCTCCAATGTCAAAAATTTTTATCTTTGGAAAATAACTGTCTTATTACCTGAATGAAAATGCAATTCTTTGCAGTGAAACAGCTTCAGAAAAATTGGGTTTGGGCTTTTAGTGGTGCTAAAACACTGTTACCCTCCATAAATATTAATGCAGAGCAAAGGATGTTACCTGGCCAAAAAAATCTTTGTCATTTACAACTGTGAAACAGCTGCAGAAAAATTGGAAAAAAAAGTGTTAGAGGTGATAAAACACTGTAACCGAATGAAATATTTGTGCAAAACACAGGATGTTACCTGGCTAAAAAAAATCTGTCCTGTGCAACTGAAAAAATTGGGTGTGTCAAATTAAAAGTATCACTGCAATCAAAAACTGCCATAGGTGAAGTATGTGGTAATGGAGACAGGCCTATACAGTGATGGCAGTAGATATTAACAATGCCAGGCTGGCTGAGTGTGCTCATGGTGGCAGGAGATGGTAATGGTGGCAAGAGATTGGATTTATTTTAGGCCTGTAGAAATAGCAGGAGAGGCTGCTTCTTCCACTCCTTTGTGACCTGCCCATGGAGGATATGCTGCCTCCCTGATGTTGTGCCTCTCCCTCAAATTCCTTCTCTGCTATATCTGCCATTCAGCTGTGGTCAGAAGCCTTATCATTACCCACCTTTTTTAACACTGTAGCCAACGTGGCAGTAGGCTACAGCTGAAGAACATCTTTCCCAACTGGTTCTTCCTGCCTGTTGTCACCTCCCCCTTTGCTCTCATTGCACTCCTCCTCAACCTCAGATGCAATTGTTTTTTTAGCATCATTTTGCAGCTAGTGGCTGATACTGTGCTTAAATAACTCAGCAGACTCTGTCATGTCAGTTTGCAGGACAAAGGCAAAAATAGCTGTGAGTGAGGAGGCAGAAAAGAGCACTTTAGCAACTCCTTGCTTGGCTTGGTTGGCCACTCCTGCACCCTCTCTGTGTGCTTTGGATGTACAGTATACCCACTGCCAGAAAGAAAGTCATACATGACCTACCTCTAGATGCTGCACTCTGATCACCATCTTGGCCCGCGGATACAGTTGCTGTTTGTCCCCTGGCAGCTTTATGGTTACTACTTTTGCCTCTCTTTCTTTTGGGCCTCACTGACATGATGCTGTTAAGGTTTGCTTATTACCTATTTTAATTAGCAGCTATGGCCAGAGCTGTATGTGGAGAATGTGATGTTTGAGTGCACTTGTAATTAATAAAAGACCCTAACAAAACTAAACACAAATAAAATAGAGCTGAAGGACTAACTAAAACAAACAGTAACCCTTAAACTCTACAAGTAAAATAAAATATTTTTTAATGCATAAAATGCTGAAGAAAAAACAAAAGAGGAAAGAAAGAATACCCCCCCAGTCTGAAATTCACTGCAAAGTATCATTAGCAATATACAGCACTGAATACAGGTGCGCTCCCAGCACAAAGACAGGTACGCAAATATGCGGCCCCACGGAAAAAAGCCCAGTTCTGTGAGGCCGCATATTTGTGTTATTTTCAGCATGAAGGGGTTAATGTCGAGATCCACCCAGATGCCTGACTTGCAGCTGGCTCAGCCTCTTAGCATGCTCCTGGGAGCCTGAGCCAGCTCCTCCTGCCCCCTCCACAGCCTGGCACTCAAGTGAGCACTGGAAGGGCAGAGCAGAGAGCTGGTGAATGACAGAACTGAACTGAACTCAGAACTGAGCGATCATTGGTCTTTGATCACTAAGTTCTTGGTCTTAGAGGTGGCAGGAGAAATCCCATACTACTCTTTTAAATACAAAAATTATTGCAATCCTGTGATCATTAATACATAAGTAAATTTATTTACAAATGCATGCAGTGTAACTATCTAAATTTGACCTAGGTCTAGCCTGTCTGATGTGGGGGTACAGTAAAAAAATGTCAGGGTTAGAGGATGGGAGGTCAGCAGGACAGTGTAGAGGGGGTTAGTAGGGCAGAGAATAAGGGTATTAGTTTGTATGGCAGTGTACAGAGTCCATTATATTGCAGGGTAGTGTTCAGGGTCACCAGGGTGAAAGACAGGGGTCAGCAGGGCAGTGTACAGGGGGTCAGAAGGGCAAAGGATGAGAGGCCAACAGGGGAGTGTACAAGAATTGGTAGGGCAGCATACAAGTGGTCCAGTAGGGCAGGGGGCAGTAGTGCAGGAAACAGGGTCAGCAGAGAGGAAGATAGGGGTCAGCAGAGCTGTGGATAGTGGTCAGCTTAGCTGAGGATCAGCGAGGCAGAGTACAGGGGTCACTGCTAGCAGGGCACTTGGCAAAGCCTCCCCCCTGCACTGCACACAGTCTGGGCACAGGCAGCAGAGCTCCTTCTCTACAGACCACACATAGCTGAAATAGCTTTCCTTACTGCCACAATCTGTACAGTGTGTAGTTGGCTGCTATGTTGAAGTTCTGACCTTTCTGAAAAAATATGTGCATTTATTATTTTTTCCATGAAGGTGAACTTAAATTCTGGAAGGAGAGAGAGAATTCTGGAGCATCACAGTGCATGGACTGCTGTGCCAGATGTAGCAGCAGTTCAGGAGGGCAGAGATGAGGCAGAGGTATGCATAGATCCTTATCCTCTAAAATTATGTCAAAGGGAAGTAGAGAGGAACGCCATTTTAGCGAGGCAGAACTGCCTCAGAAGTAGTGAAACAGATATGGTAGGACTGGGAGGGAGACTGGCAGGTCATCAATCTATGCAGGGAGCTGCAACAATAGTTCTTCACATGCTGTTCAGCCCAGGAGAGAGCGGGAAGAGTCAGAGGAGCAGTAATGTGGCAGTCTCCAGGCCCGGAGATGTGCCGCCAGCTCAGGAGATTGGGTGAGAGCAGGACATATTCACTGCTTTTTGCCAGAGAACACACAGCTGAGAGAAGTTGAGGATCACCAGTCAAAACAGCAGCAATTTCCTGACAAGGAGATGGAAGTGGCAAGCAGTTCAAGTACTGAGGAAAGCATACCAATAGGAAGAGAAACCAGAGTGACAAAGACACCAGGTCATTACTGTTCTGCTTCTCCTTTCGCTGTTCAGTCGTAGTGGGTCTGGGACAGCCTGAACTCAGAAGAAGTGAGTGGAATGATCCTAGCCATCAGACTGAAGACATCCAGTGGTACAAAAAAGTTGTGGAAATCTCTTGGTTGACAGTGGATATGACAGCAAAACCTGTTTTTTATTTTATCTTTTAATGGGCTATTAATTTTATCTTGCTATTTTTGGCTGAAATTCTGATTTAATTAAAAAGAAGTTGAGTTTACCATTTAAATGATTGATTTTTTTTAGACAAAGGACATTTCATACAGAAAAAAATATTTTTTTCTGGACATGCTTGAAGATAAAGCCCCAAGGAAATGTTCCTGTGCTTCATATTTCTCCCTTGCAGACAAGCTGTGCTTTGTGGTATTGAAATGTTTTTCTGAATGTTGAATGCTTAAGTGGGTACTTAAGGATTCTTGTACAACACATTCATGGTGTTATACCACTGTAAGCCTTCTACACCTATTGTATGCAGCAGAATTGTTATTTTCTGACACTCTAGGCTTTACAGGAACCAGCTGTACTTAGATCTAGTTTTATTCATACTTCCTCTACTTGTCACTGAAATTTCCAGATAACATTGAAGGCTTTGGGAGTTTAAACTGCTTTCTATCACAGAACAATTTATATCTGTGTAAATATCTTAGCATCAGGAAAGAGAACAGATTTCATGGCTGCCTCATAGCATAGATATTTTTTGCTTGCAGTTTGAAGTGGAACTTTAGTCAGAAAATTAAATTGTTACTAAATCCACAACAGTAAAATCAGTCTGTATATGCAGTAAAGCTTGCTTGTTATACTCACTGTGGAACCTAAGAAGTTAATCCTCTGCATTGTGTAAAAATGCTATTTGATCCTGACTTCTCTAATCCTTCCCTTCTTCCAGTGTCTCCTTCCTATCTCCTGATAAGACATATTGTGTGGAGTAGAGGTGACCATTACAGCACATTGCTTTTGATACAATTGGCTGATTTGTGTGGTACACAAGATAAAATGTCTGGTACATAATCAGTCCATGCACCAAAAAAATATGTGGTATCTCCATACTCAGAAGGAGTAATGCAGGCCATAGACGGGTCGTTTATCGGCCGAATTTTCGTCCGCATGAAAAATAGGCCGATAATCACGCCATTAGTGGGGCCAGCCCGTCTGCCATTTTTCATGGATCTCCCCATTTATTTTTATCGGTCATGCTGGAAAACCCGTGAAAAACTGCCGTTTTGTGTGGACATGGGTGGCAGCAATGGGGTCGACCAATGTTTCGTTTATTGGCCGAAATTCGGCCGATAAACGACCCGTCTATAGCCTGCCTAACAGAATTTGTTTTGGGTTGTAATTCTAAGTATGCCCATGTTGACTGTGAGAAATATTTTATTAAATTGGCAACTTTGCTTAAAAAATAACATTTTCAGTTTCTTTCTGCATTTTCCAGAACTTAGTGGCAAACAATTAAGTCTTTAAGTGGCTCCCCATGCCTCTTAGAAAATACCTTGTGGTGTTTTCTTTCAAAAAGTGGTAATTTGTGGGGTGTTTCCACTGTCCTGGTGCTCCAGGGCCTCCAAAAATCTGATAGGTAGTCAGGAAATTTGATGTGTAATTTATGTCCCAAAAAGTCAGAACGTGCTCCATGGATTTTGGAACCCTCTATGTGGCTAGGCTGTGAACATATGTGGTATCACCATACTTAGGAGGTGTAGAAGAATGTGTTTTGGGGTGCAATTCTAGGTATGCCCATAATGTGTGTTATTAACCACTTATTAGCCCCAAACCATTTCTGGCACTTTTTGTTTACATTTTAAAATCAGTATTTTTTGCTAGAAATGTTTTAGATCCCCAAAATATTATAGATTTTTTAAAGCAGAGGCTCTAGAGAATAAATAGGTGGTTTTTGCATTTTTTTTATGTTACACAGTATTTGCACAGCGGTTTTTCAAACTCCATTTTTTGGGAAAAAATACTATTTTTGAATTTTATTGAAAAAAAACAACAAAACATAACCCATTTTTTTTGCAAAATATAAAATATGATGTTACGCTGAGTAAATAGATACCAAACATGTCACACTTTAAAATTACACAAACCTGTGCAATGGCGACAAACAACGTAAATTTTACTATTCATAGGCAATGCTTTAAAAGCTATTACAAGCTACCACTTTAGATTTACAGAGGAGGTCTAGTGCTAGAATTACTGCCCATGATCTAATGATCATGGTGATACCTCACATGTGTGGGACAATCACTGTTTGCATGCAAATGGGACCAATGCGTGCATTCGCCTTTGCACGTGAGCACGAGGCAACGGCGGGCACTTTATTTTTTTTGTCATTTTTATTTTTGTACTGGGCTTCACCCATCCTCTGGAACTCCATACCCCAATCTATCAGACTATCACCTACTCTACTTGCCTTTAGGCGATCACTGAAAACCTTTGTCTTCAGGAATGCCTATCCCGCCCTCTGCTAACTCTAGAATCCTCTACTCTTCCAACCTCTCCATCCCCCACAGTGACTACCTATTGTGCCATTCACCCCTCCTAGATTGTAAGGAGCAAGGCCCTCAAATCCCTCTTGTATTGAACTGTATTGTTGCTGTATTGTCTCCCACTATAATTTAAAGTGCTAAGTAAACCTTTATTGCTGTCACAAGGAATGAAAATATCCCCCTTTGACAGCAATAGACACATACATCGCTGTACGGGTACATCACTGGTCCGGATGTGGAAAAAACATGCATTTTCATTTTCTTTCCTGCATTTTCACAACAAATACTTGTGACAAACTCATTATGCCTCTTAGAAAATACATTGATATATTTGCTTTCCAAAATGGGGACATTTTGTGGCAGTTTCCTCTGTCCTGGTGCTCCAAGGCTTTAAAAAATGTGATAGGTAGCCCGGAATAGATGAGTAATTTATGTGCATTTATGCTCCTTGAAAGCCATAGGTGCTACTTGGATTTTGGACCCCTCTATGCATTGAAACTGTGAAAAAGTCTCACACATGGGGTATTCCCATACTCAGGAACCATAGCAGAATGTGTTTTGGATGGTAATTATGTGTATGCCTATGCTGTGACATATCTTAATTAAAATAGGAATTTTGTGAAAAAAAATATTTAATGTCTTAATTTTCCAAAAAATTGTGCCAAAAAATAAATTACAACTTCAAAAAACTCACCATGCCTCTTACTAGATATCTTTGACTATCTACTTTCCTATAAAGTAGGCCCTTAATAAATGAGATAGGCAGTCAGTACATCAGGATTGATCAATTTTCAAATATAAATACCATAGTTTGTATACACTTTTTTGCTTTCAGATAAAAAGAGGTTATACTTACCTGCTCTGTGCAAAGGTATTGCACAGAATGGACCTCCTCTTTGGCAGTCTAGTGCCCCCTTAGCAAGCCGCTTGTTCAGGCGCACTCCCAATCCAGGCTATGACCTTCTCACAGGAACTTGCTGCCCTGTGAGACCAGGAAGTGGAGGAAAATTGCGGCAGCCGGGACAGTGGTACTAGAGCGATGACGCATGAAGTGGTAATGATGATGAGGTATAAATTGCATTAAGGTAAAAATGTTGTGAACAGTTGTGGACTATAGAACCACTTTAAAACAAATAAAGATTGATATCTGGGATCCGCTGCTGCTGATATACACATAGAACAACATCCTTTACAGGCAGTCCCTGAGTTACGAACATTCGAGTTGTGAATGACTCGTACTAACAAACGGAGGGAGAAACAAGAAGTGAAAGAAAATCTACCCCAAGGAAGGGAAATTCATTCCTGTAACAGTTATCATGGGAAAAAGGTGTCTCCACTGAAGGTTTATCACCAATCCTTGTTTTCACGACAACCCAAAATTTTCAAAATCCAATTGTCACAGGGACAGAAAGTGAGGTGAAATCTTCTGAACAGGGGCACAGACAGCAAAACAAACATTACAGGGGTGTTAATCCTTCCCTATACTATCCAAAAAACTTAGTAAGTTAATAAGTTATTAATGTTATATTAAAATTTTTATATAAAACATTTTTTATTTGGCTGGAGCTACACTTCCAAATTACACTTCCAAATTACATACAAATTCAACTTAGGAACAAATCTGCAGACTCCATTATGTTCGTAACCCGGGGACTGCCTGTATTCCAAATATTTATACACATAAAACTAAAAAACCCTTAAGCATAATGGAAAAATACTTTTGTTTTAAAATATACAAGAAAAAAAAATAAAATGAAAAAAAATATATATATATATTTTTTTATATATAATACAAAACTGTAAATTACACTGATCATGAAGCATTAGGAAGATTCTCATAAATTGTTAATGAACAATGTGCACTTATGAATAAGGAGATCAAATGCTCCCAAAGGCATCTGTATTAATGTCAATATATAGTATGGAAGTCATAAGCAGCCATGTGAATGTCTATATCTTGTCACTGTTAACCACCTCCTGCCTGCCGTATAGGGAAATGACAGCTGGGTGGGAGCTCTCTCGTTCTTGGGAGGATATCATATGACATCCTCCCACTCTAGCGGCGCATCGATCGGTGGTGCACGTGTCTCTAGGACACAGTGGATCAGCGATCGCAGTATAGAGCCCATGACATAGGCTCTACCATTTTATTAGCTGTGTCCAATCACAGCTGATCACATGTAAATAGGAAATGCCAGTTATCGGCAGTCCTCTAATCATACTGACAGCACGTGAGGAGAGCCAGTAAGCGACATTCCTCAGAGGGGACATTTACACTGATAATCAGTGCACTGATAATCAGTGCACTGATGATCAGTGCGACCCCATCAGTACTGCCTTTCAGTGCCCATCATTGCCGCAGATCAGTGCCCATCAATGCCAGATATCAGTGCTCATTAGTGCAAAGTATCAGTGTCCATCAATGCCACATATCAGTGCCCATCAGAGCTGCCTTTCACTGCCCGTTAGTAATGCCTGTCCACGCCCAGTAGTTCCGTCTATCAGTGCCTTCTCATCAATGCATTCTATCAGTACTCATCAGTGCTACCCATCAGTGCCAGTCACTGCCACCTATCAGTGCCAATCACTGCCAGTCAGTGCCCCCTGTCACTGCCCATCAGTGCCACATATCAGTGCCCATCAGTGATACCTTCCAATGCCCATCAGTGCCGCTAATCAGTGCATCTTAATCAGTGCATTCTATTAGTACCCATCAGTGCCACCTATTAGTGCCAATCAGTGCCAGTCAGTGCCACCTATGAGTGCCCATCAGTGCCACCTATAATTGCCTCAGTGCCTCCTATCACTGCTCATTAGTGCCACCTATCAGTGTCCATTAGTGCTGCCTTTCAGTGCCCATCAGTGATGCCTGTCGGTACCTATCAGTGCTGCCCATCAGTGCCATCTATCAGTGTTGTCTGTCAGTGCCACATCAGTGAAGGAGTAAAATTACTTATCTCCAAAATTTTGTAACAGAAACTTTTTTCCCCAAATGTTGTCTTTTTTAGTTTGTTTAGCAAAAAATAAAAACCCAGTGGTGATTAAATACCACCAAAAGAAATATGTCTTGGGTACAGTGTTGCATAACCGCGTAATTGTCATTCAAAGTACGACAGCGTTGAAAGCTGAAAATCGGCCTGGGCAGGAAGGGGGTGAAAGTGCCTGGTAGGTAAATGTTTAAATAATTCTAATATTGCCTTGTTGAGAAGTAAAGTGTATTCACCACAATATAGCAATCAAATAATTCTGGTGGTATCTTGCTAAAAGTTAAATTGTATTCTCAATAATATACTGTAGAGATTTGGGTGTCACTATCGTAATGAAAACACATTCTTCTTATCAGATGCACATATGAATATATGAATAAATAGCGAAAATAGGGATAATACACTACATAGCTAAAAAAGTTATAAAGCGAGGATGGGACACATCTGCCTCTGAGATCAATTTATGTCTCAAAATAGGCACTGTGGAGTTTGGAGTGTGCAAAATCAAGCTCACTTCCGCATAGAAACCAATCAGCTGCCAGGTTTTACTGGCAAAGATTAATTGAACAAGCTGAGGTCAGAAGCTGATTGGTTTCTATGCAGAAGTGAGTCTGATTTTGCACTCTCCAGCTTTAGTAAATAAACCCCTATAAGTTGTAAAATATGGTGCATATTAAACAATGTCCCTATAGTTGGATAATGGGATACTGCTCAGTGAAATAAACGCTTTAGATATGTCCTTGTATTGAGAACAGCATTTGCACAGTTTACACTGCATGTGTGCTTAGCATGCAGATTCCAAATGTAGTTGAACTGTACAATGTATGTAATGCCGTGATAGTAAATCAGAAGCTAGATTATACAATTGGTCATGCAGCTGACAAGAGTTCATGCATGATATCAGAGTTCAAATGACTTCACCTCCACATGGAGGGATAGGTAGCAGGAACAGAACAAAATCCTGAACCATATCTGGAGAAAATGTAGTGTGAATCAATAATATCTCAAAACAGAACAATCTCCCCATTCTATGATGTTCATATAAGTGGATGATACAGTCTCTCAGTTATGAAAAATGGGCTTTCATTAGCCTTATTATTGTTCTTTTTTTCCACAGAAAAGGCAGGCAATAAAAAAAGAGAAAAAGTAAAACAATACATCTAAAGTGACAGGAAGAGAAAAAGATTGAATACGCAAAAAAGGGAAAGAGAATAAACACAAAGAACACTAATGAAAAGAAAACCTAAAGACAATAAATAAATAAACAAATAGTCACTTCCTCTAAATAATGAAAAAATGGCAATTTTGCAGCTAAAAAAAAGTCACTGAAAACACTCTGCTTGCCCTAATGATAAACAAAAAATTAAGATTTTTTACAGAAAGTTAAACCAAAGAACAGAGGTTAGAGCAAAAATTAGTAAGACACCTGTAAAGTAATGTGGACAGTTTTATGTCCTTTACACATAATTTTAGTATTGATTACCAAACAAGGTTAGAAGGTTTAGCTATACTGGCTAATATTATCTTCACCATTCATTTCTCTGCTGATGCTGTTAATATAGCCGCTAACCTTATATTTAATGTCTGCAGATTTCTTTCTGATATTTTTTTCAGAAGAACTGATGAGCTTTGACCCACTAAGCTGACTATTCTGAAGCCCTTTTAATACCAGAGGACTGCGCTTCACAAGAGGATTTTGGAGGGATTACACTGGACATCATTAATTCATACTCAATCTCCCAAGGTGATGTCAATATTAAAAAATGTAGCTTAAGGTGTTAGTTCACCTTTTAGAAAAAATGAAAAGGTGAACTAACTTTGTGGTTGATACAGTTTTACTGTCTATGCAGTGCAATGCTGCAGTCCTGGGAGTTGAAAATCCCTCCTATTTTCCTAGGGACCAGTTTTCAATGATCAGCACCGAGATGTGAATGATTACCCCTTGTTATTAATTACTTGCCCTCCTGAGGATTTACCCCCCTTCCTGACCAGGCCTCTATTTGCTACTCGGCGCTGCACTAATTCTACTGATAATTGCTGCACCCAAACAAAATTTATGTCCTTTTATTCACACAAATAGAGCTTTCCTTCGGTGGTATTTGATCACCTGTGCGCTTTTTATTTTTCATGCTATAAACAAAAAAAGACTCAAGTTTTGAAGAAAAACGATATTTTTTACTTTCAGCTATAAAAAATATATAGTAAACTCAAAGTTAGTTATACATTTAGGCCAAAATGTATTCTGCTACATGTTTTTGGTAAAAAAATCCCAATAAGTGTATATTGATTGCTTTGTGTGAAAGTTATAGCGTCTACAAACTATGGTATAGATACTGCAATTTACGCCATTTATTTGCTATACAGCGCTGCGCTGGTTTAATGGACAATTGTGCAGTCATGCAATACGGTACATAAATTAAATTTATGTCCTTTTTTTCACACAAATAGAGCTTTCTTTTTGTGGTATTTGATCACCTGTGCACTTTTTATTTTTGGCGCCATAAACAGAAAATTTTTTAAGAAAAAAAACAATTAAAAAAAATATTTTCTCATTTCGATCATAAAAAATATACAAAAAAACTAAAATTTCATCATAAATTTAGGCCAAAATGTATTCTGCTACATGTTTTTGTTTAAAAAAATCCCAGTAAGTGTATATTTATTGCTTTGTGTGAAAGTTATAGCGTCTACAAACTATGGTATAGATAATGGAATTTACACAGCTTTTACTTTCTGACTGCCCATCACATTTCTTGAGGTGCTAAAATACCAGGATAGTACAAACACCCTCAAATGACCCCTTTTCGGAAAGTAGACACCCTATGCTATCTGCTGAGAGGCATATTGAGTCCATGGAATATTTATTTTTTTTTCTGGAAAATGACAAAAACATTTTTCTTTTTTTGCACAAAGTTTTCATTTAAATGATTTATTTCTCGCACAAGCCATGGGTATATGTAGAATTACAACCCAAAATACATTCTGCTACTTCTACCGAGTATGGGGATACCACATGTGTGAGACTTTTTGGGGGCCTAGCCACATACAGGAGCCTGAAATCCAATGACCACTTTGAAAGCCTGAAGGTGCGTAACTTCCTCATTACACTTCCTCACTACCTATCACAGTTTTGAAGGCCCTGACATGCCAGGATAGCACCAACCCCCCCCCCCCCAAATGACCCCTTTCTGGAAAGTAGACACCCCAAGGAATTTAAAAAGAACCATGGTGAGTATTTTTCAGATCTCATTTTTTCTCACAAGGTTTTGAAATATAAAAAAAGAATAGAAAAAATATGTTTTTGTTTTTTTTCTTCATTTTTCAAAAACCTGTGGCAACAAATGAGAACTGAAAAATACTTACTATGCTTCTTATCAAATTCCTTTGGGTATCTATTTCCAAAAAGCGGTCATGGGGGGGGGGGGGGTTAGGTGCAATCCTGGCATTTCAGGGCCTCCGAAACTGTGATAGGTAGTCTGGAAGTGTAATGAGGAAATAAAGCCCTTTAAAAGCCTGAAGGTGCTTATTGGATTTTGGGGTCCTGTACTTGGCTAGATTGCCAAATCTTCACTCACATGTAGTTCCCCAATATTCAGGAGAAGTAGCAGAATGTATTTTGGGGAGTAATTCCACATATACCCATGGCACGTGTGAGCAATAAATCATTTAAGTGACAATTTTGTGTAAAAAAAAATTTTTTTTTTTCATTTTCCAAAAACTTGTGGTAAAAAAATAAATTCTTCTCTTGATTCAACATGCCTCTCAGCAAATAGTTTGGGGTGTCTACTTTCCAAAAAGGGGTCGTTTTGAGGGGTGGGGGCGTTTTATGCCCAGCATTAGAAGTTTATGCCACACATCACTCACTCTTCTAACCACCTGAAGACCAAGCCTTTTCTGACACTTTTTGTTCCCATGAAAAAAAATCAGTATTTTTTGCTAGGAAATTAATTTAAACCCCCAAATATTATATATATTTTTTTTAAAGCAGACACCCTAGTGAATAAAATGGTGGGTATTACAATTTTTTATGGCACATAGTACTCGTGCAGCGATTTTTCAAAAGCAAATTAAAAAAAAATATACACTTTTTTTACTTTTAATGCATAAAAACACAATATATTGGCCAATTATTTGGTAACATATAAAAGATAATGGTATGCCGAGTAAATAGATACCAAACATGACATGCTTTAAAACTGCGCATGCCTGGTGCAATGGCGACAAACTGCATACATTTTTAATATCCATAGGCAACACTTTAAAAACCTTTAAAAGCTACCATTTTAGATTTACAGAGGAGGTCTAGTGTTAGAATTACTGCTCTTGATCTGACGTTCACGGCGATACCTCACATGCATGGTGCAACCGCTGTTTACATATCGGTACAGGGTCAAGGCTTGTGCACACAGGTGTGCACACATGGGAGGGGCGTTTTTTCTTTTTTTAGTTATTTTGATTTCTTTTTAATTATTTTTACACTGTACCTTTCATTTTTTTTTTATCACTTTTAATGCTATCACAGGGAATGAAAATATCCCCTATAACTTCAATGGGCATTGTCATGTATTCTTTTTTGAGAAATCTGGGGTCTATCAGACTCTGGATATCTCCTCTGCCCTTACATTATCTAATCAAACCAAAATCAGTGTGATCAGATGCTTTCCCAACTTACAAATGGCGCTATTTATATCCTGCGAAACTGAAGTGATGAAATGCTTGTAGCTTCCGAATTCTTAGACTATAGAGATGATTGGCACCACTCTAGTCTCCAATCACCTCTATGGTCAGCTGGCAGAAACACCGGCTGCATTCTCAGGTTCCCCCAATGGCACGGGACTGCCCGAGAAGGCCGTGGAAGGCAGCGGGGGAAGGGGGACATCATCTCCTGCTGCTTGTAAAAGCAATCCTGCAGCTAATTAGCCACTAGGATTGCCTTTATAGGAATGCCAATCACCGGCTGAAAAAAACTATACCAGCTGTAGGCATCAGGCAACTATATGCAGCTGTAGGCATCATCCTGGTATAACCATTCAAAATCCAGTGATGTACCAGTACATCACTGATCCTTGTTGGTTATATATGCTATGTTCTTTTTTTTTTTTGTATGCAGCCTGTGGACTGAATGAAAAAAAGAGAAGAAATCTCTGCCAGAAAACGTGTGTGGTATGCCCACCATTAGAATATACCACCCTGCATCCACCCACTTCTAATAGTGGGCACACATTAGGTCACACTTTGCCACAAGCACCAGTTCCAAGATTGAACAAATGTTTAAACAGTGGCACGCTTGAATAAAAATTGTCCACGTATAAGTGGTACCCCATATGGAAAAAAGATGACACCAAGTCTCAAACTATCTTGTCACTGCTCCCCATGTAGTCTGGGCATCTGGGGGGCTCCTCGCGACTATCTTTTCCCTTGTAACTCTGAAACTTATAAGTATAGCCTGTTGTCCTCTCACAGGCCTTCTACATCTTGACCCCATATCTGGCACGCTTGCAGGGGAGGAATTGTTTGAATGCAAGATGGCCAGAAAAATTAATCAGGGACTCATCAACGCAGATTTTTTGCTGGGGAGTATAGACATATGCAAATTTTTGGTTAAGGTGATTTGCGAGGGGCTGAATTTTGTGGAGCCGGTCAAATTCAGGGTTACCCTGAGGATGACAGAGTGTATTGTCGTTGAAATGCATAAAACACATTATACTCTCATATCTATGCCTGGCCATGGCAGCAGAGAACAGGGGCATATGATGAATCGGGTCTGCGAACCAATACAACCGCAATTCATTTTTTTTAGTAATGCCCATGTTGAGAGTTAGGCCCCAAAAAAATGTAAATTGGAAAACCGTAATGAGTTTCCATGCGACTGGTCTGGCAAGGTCTGAATTTGGGTTGGAGGCGATAAATTGTTGTGCATATAAATTGCAATCCGCAATCAACGCATACAGATATTCCGTAAAAAACAGCTCCAAAAATCAAGGGGAGTAGTTAAGTTTGCTATTTCTACCTGAATTCTGGGTTGGGAAGTGAATGGGGGAAGTACGGGTGCTGCAGAATTGGTGGGCTGTCAATCGGGATTTGCAAGCACATCTGGTAGGATACTAGGAGCTCTATGGGCCTGTGTGCGAATTCTTTGTACTCGCCACCGCACCAGCTTGCACTGCACTTATGGGACTCACCATGTCACCAAGTCATACAGCAGTGCTGGTATTATTATTATTATACAGGATTTATGGCGCCAACAGTTTGCTCAGTGCTACAATATAACGGGAGACAATACAGAACAATACAGTTCAATACAAGATGGCTAGGAGTGCCTGATCCTGAGAGCTTACAATCTAAGAGATATGTGAAAGACCAGGATGTACTAGGCCACTAGTACTTGTCAGTTCACCAAAAGGTAACGCGGCACTAGTACTGGCACTCTGCTGCATATGAGAGTCATCAAAATTTACTGACAAGTGATAACAGAGATCAGACCTGATTAAGCGAACACTGCGGTTTTGTGTGTAATATATTGACAGTGACTTACTGACACTGCACTTGCTGGGGGAGAAGGGGGGGTAAGCGTAGGGGCTAAACGCAGGTGCTGGCAGGTGCTAGGGCTGATCCCACTAATGCTGCGTTTTTGGGGATGCTTTACTAATGCGAACGCTGGTATAGTGCTGATCTGATCAAAGATATTGATCCTTTCAGACACTATACTAGCAATGGAGGTTTATTGTGCATGAGCGTCTTCCTGGCAATCAAGGAGTTAAATGTGATGACCGGTGTACTGACGGGCAATCTGATGGTATCTGGGAGGGGTGTAAAAATCACGGGAGCGCGGCTCACCTATATATATATATATATATATATATGTGATTTTGTGCACCCGTGCCGCCCTGTAGCAGTATTTCTGCTATAGGGTGATCAAGAAGCGGTTACAGAAGCGGTTTGTGTTACGTCGCTGCGTTACTTTAACTGACAATTGCACGGTCATACAACACTGCACCCAAATTAAATTTACGTCCTTTTTTCCCACAAATTGAGCTTTCTTTCGGTGGACAATATTGAGAAAAAAAACAATATTTTGGACTTTTTGTTATAAAACATGTCCAGTAAAAAAATGTAAAAATCAAATTTGTCATAAATTTCGGCCAAAATGTATTCTGCGACATGTCTTTGCTAAAAAAAATCTCAATACGTGTAAATTAATTGGTTTACGTGAAAGTTATAGCGTTTACAAATGGCGGTATAGATACTGGATTTTTAATTTTTTTTTATACTAATAATGGCGGCGATCAGCGACTTATGGCGGTGATAAGCGACTTATGGCGGCGATCAGCGACTTATGGTGGGACTGCAGGACTGCGACGGATATTCTGACACTGGGAGGGACTGACTTGGGGTCACTGACATCCCCAGTGCAACCAATACAGTGATCAGTGCAAAAAAAAAACACTGACACTGTACTAATGGCGCTGGGGAGGAAGGTGTTAACTTTTTTTAGACCATGAAAGGGTAACTGTCTGAGAGGAGTGTTTTACTAGGGGGCGGGGGTGTGTGCTTCACAGGAACATGCTGATCCCGAGAGATAAACTCCGCTCTCAGGATCAGCATGCTGGGAACTGACTGGGAGCAGAGCTGCAGTGTTCACACTGCAGCTCTGCTCCCTGTCAGTGATTGCCGGTAATCGCCAGGACCCGGCGGGTAATGGCTGGCCGGGACCCGGTGATTGACACCCGCGGCCATGATCAGCGGCACAGGTATGGCGGTTGCGCACCTTACGCGCGCCCCCTACCTGTTTTGCAGAATTACGCTTTAAAACATCATTCTGCGCAGTATAAACACTGTGGCTGGATGGCAACCAGTTAATTCCCTAAAAAATTTAAATAGTAAATAAAACACTATGAAAAAAGTTATTTATCAGAAAAATAAAATTAATAATCAAACAATGTCCCCTGACATAAAGACGTCAATCAGGTTATCCTGCAATGTACTTCCATGTCAATTACAATGATGTAGACCTGCCGCCATGCTGTGCCCAATATTTACCCACTGCCACACCTATGACAAATGACAGCTGCTGAATGTAAACAAATAGTCAATTTGCTTATCATTTAGCTGCAATGGCACAGTGACAGTGATACCACCACTAAATGACAGATCCCCAAATGGTTTGTTTCTATAATTTTTGATCAATGATATTTCCCAGCATCCCTGGCCTGTTTGTTTACATTTGACAGGCAGCCAAGGTTCTTTCAACTGTAAAAGGTGTAGCAGCAGGATAACATTGTCAGGCGTAGTGGGTTGTCTTGTTAGTGGGTCTACATTGATGTATGTTTGATTATCATATTGATGTGGATCTAAGTCTCTGGGCAACGTGGTTGACATTGGATTTACAGTGTCTCAGGGACATACTTCTCACTAAATAGGTGCATTGTCACGTTAAGGTGCTATTCATACTAATGTAGATACAATAATAATGTATTACTATTCAAATGAGTGCAAAAATATGAAGAAAAAAAAGTTCAATAAAACGTCCATATATGTGAAATAGAGTGCAAAAGTCCCAAAGTTGGAAATATCAAACTGTGACTCAATCCAAATGATAAGTGCATCTCCAAATGTGACTCAATCCTAATGATAAGTGCTCTCCTAATGAGTGTTCACTCATTCCTTACTGGACAGAGAGATCTCAATAAACAAAGTTCAATTGCGTTTGCTGTGATACAGACACAGTATCCTGAACAGCAATTCATATTTAATATGGCTCCAGACACATGGAAAGACTACCACATATAGAGATCAAATGTGCCTTGTGGTGCCCTAGCCACAATAACTCCAACAACTATTCAGGTCTGGCTCCATTCATATGTCACATGGGGTAAAGACAGAAAAAAAGGGCAAACTCATACTGCAGCCAATCTTAAAATCGTAAAAATGTATTGCAGTATTCCACTCACATGAGATTAATGTGAAAATCACATAATACAGAAACCAAAATGACGTCACAAGCCTAGGACCAGATTGGAACCAGAGGTAGTTTGGGAATGAAAAACTGACAGGCACACCTGATCCGCCATGTGAAAGGGGCCTTAACCTCCCTAGCGGTCTGATTATGTCAATAATTCTGTGCTCAAAGCTGTACATTGTTTTCAATGGAAATATGTTGTTTTTTTTATTGTAGGCCTGTGATTGTTAGGAATAACTCACTGAAATCTGTCCGACCAAGAGTTTAGTAAACATCCCGGGCAGGATAAAATTTGAAACACGAAATCATAAATTATAATATAATAAATAATCATGAAAATAATAATATAATAATAAATTATTATAAAATTATTATTATAAAATAAAAACACAGAAATTTGAAATAGAGCGCCAAGTTTGCACATCACTGAGCTTAGTCGCAAAATCATTTTCAGTGTCTGATGACGAATTTCCCCACTAATCATTATCGCTCAATTCTGCAAGTGGTTCTGATTTACTATTGCTGTTCTCTAGCTGGTCTAAAACTGCTTTTGACCTAAAGGGACGCTTTTTGGACGCCATGGACGTTTCTCAGTTTCCAGGCAGAAAGAATGGTAAAAATGCAGACAGGGCACAGGACAAAGCACTAAGGACAAAATTTATGTGAAATGGTTTCATACAGTAATGTAATACTATCAGATTTTAGTGTATTGAGTGAATGTCAAATTTTTACATTTTTGAAATTCCCACCTGTTCTGTCCCCCATACGTCCCGACGCTTGCAGGGAATGGAACCCGGAAGCCGGATGCCGGCATCGGCTGGGGATGCTGCAGGGGGGACATCGCAGGACCGCGGGACAAGGAAAGTGCTGGAGGAATCCCAGAGCAACGCTGCAATGTATTCTCGAGTGTAGCTCGGGGTTACTGCTTCCGGTACTGAAAGTTAACCCTGAGCTACCACTTGGGAATACCACCAGGGAGGTTAATGAACACTCAGTATAACCATGTTCACACTGCAAAATGAAAAATAGCAGAAACAAAGGAAGAATTTTCACAGCAGTTATCATCTACAGTCCAGGGTACATAAGCATTTAGGTTTCTCATTATGATAGATTTTCAACCTTATAACATGGTCTATTTTGTAAAAAAAAAAAAAAAAGTAAAAAAATCTCAAATTTGTCTAATTTTTAAGAGGCGGAAATTCCATGCGCTATTCCATTTAGAGGAAATATCAGTTACAATACCATTTCTTTACATGGGTAACTTTCTGGAACAGTCAGAACTCTTATGGATCTATGAACAATCCCCACTTTTCTTCTTCTGGCTATCAACCAGAGGAAGCTTTTGTCTCCTTCCTTTAAAAACATCAGTCCAATACTGCAAGGCATACGGTATCAGTATAGCAGGTGCCCATGTTCTCCTTAGTTGTCTTGCTATAAAAATAGAAACATGCCTGGTGTGTCATGTTGGTGTCTTTGGGGGTAAAAGGGAGAGCACATCCATTTGAATACAACAATTAAAACAAGAAATAAAAGACCAAAAGATGAATCCTCATCTGAGTCCAGCAGATATCTATCATTGAATCTTCCAAATCAGGGTCAAGTTTTAACCACTTAAGAAAAACAGAGGTTTAATGCATTGCTACGCTAAATTAACATTTCTATTAAGACAGAATATTTTCTTAATTGTATTAACTGTCTATCTATAGATTTAAATAATACAAGGCTGTTTTGTAGTTGTGTCATTACTGCAGTTTCACATTGCTGCTCCTTCCCAGGAAGGATGTATTTGCATATTCCTTGGGGAGTTTGCTATTACTATCCTGCCTGATGAATATGGTAGAGGCAATTTTGGACTCACACAATGCATAGAATTAATCACAAGATAATTAGGTATTTATCAAAGAAGCAGAAAAATTTTGCAAATAATGCATGTGTAGTTTTCCCCTGGGCAAAGTCATCTCAAATAATAAACACACATTTTACTTGCAAAAGGGTATGTGTTAGAAAGCATTTATTATGTTTTATGCTGCAAGTCCCCTGCCAAACAGAAATTTGGCACTCTGCTGTTACCCTTTATTGTGCATTCTATTATGATTGTAAAGAGTATCAAGAGTAAAAATGAATAATGAAAGGTTGAAGAAAAATGTATGCAGAGAGCAAGAGCAGTGATGGATATAACCGAGCTTTTTTAAGGTTAGGTATTACATATGTTACTGTTTAACACCAGATTAATGGAAATCAATAAATTTATAATTTGCGCATTACTTTACAATTACCACAGGAAATGACAACTCCGGCATTACCATTTCACAGATTTAAAGGTAATCTATTTTTTTCCATTAGTAATATACTTGTATATGCTTGATGTAAATAATTGGATTTATGCATTTTGGCATTTTTAAAGCCAAGCCTAGGCTGTAATTTTTTAAGTATTGGAGGATAATCATATTTGTTTGTTACATGTTCTGGCTCTGCTTCCAGCTACTGTATATATTACTACATGGTGGATTTCTTCTTCTTACAGTAAAAGTCTATACTGTATGTATTCTGGCCCATTTAAAACTCCTTAAAAAGATTCTGTCACCTTACCCTTTCATATAACAGGGTCTGTTTCAGAGATTTATTGCTGCTCAGGGGCTCTGGGCTTCAGCAAAATGGCAGCCTCCGGCAAGAAGAAACGAGGAAGATGCTGAAGGCAATATGCAGCACACATTAATTTTGGTAGCACAATTATTAATGTTGAATGTATGCTCCATTATAAAGAACATTATTTTGTATCCAGTTCTTATGGGTAAAGTTCTGCTTTAAGGATAATATCTGATCCATTTATATTATGCTTCACAAAACTACCACAATGCTCCTTCTTTAGTTGCAGCTCCTACAAAATATCAGTTGTTAACAATTTTCTGTGCTTACAGGGAACAAGGATGCACCCATCCATAATATGATAGTGTTTGGACCTAGAGGGTGGCCACTAGGCCATCATGAGCAGAGCTCCCTAATACCCAGAAGCACAAAGTATTTTACAGCTTCTGCAACAGAAGGAGGGCACTACAGGAACACTGTGAAGGTGAGTATAACTGTGTTAGGAGGTGGGTTTTTAATGCATTCTGGCAAAAGGTTGTTTATCCAGTTCCTGCACCCAGGTCCTACTGTAGAGCATGAAGCATGAGCGTAAGGTTGCCTCCTCCTCATGACTGGGATACTTTATGCTACCTTTGGGTCTGCATGTTTGTTGGTTGACCAAGGCCTTGTAGCACTACCACTTCTTCACTTACTTCAGTACTCTTGTGTAGTACTAAAATAATACATATACACTCAGGTATCAGCTCCGGGAGATGATGGCACCTTCCCTCAAAACAACCTGCACAATCCATGAGATGTTTCACTTGCTTCCCTTGAACACTTACAGATACTCAATGGTACACATGGCATCCAGAGTACTTCCCACTTCCTATAGACCAGGCCAGGAGTGGAACTCCCAAGGCTCTGACATGCCCATGGAGAGTCTTGGGGCAGATACTGGCTGCTCCAGCCCTCACTAGTAGCAGACTCTGCAAGGCTATAACCATTCTTAACACTAAACATTACTTTTACTCTTCATCTTGGCATTTTGCACAATGATGGAAGGTCCAGATGAATAATTTTGGTGTTTGCATTTTACCTGGATAAAGGAATATCTACAAACTACAGGTAATGGTTAGAGATAATGCAATCTAAACATTTGTACAATCTACAACTTGGAATAGACTGCTCACCCTTCATGATATGTTTTAGTTCCATCTTAAGGTGTTTCTTTTTCCTGGTCCAAGGTCAGCTGCATTAGTAAGCCCAAGGAAAGAGACCATTGGGGAAAAACATAAGGGTTGATTTACTAAAACTGAAGAGTACAAAATCTGGTGCAGCTGTGCAAGGAAGCCAGCTTCCATCTACAGCTTGTTCAATTAAGCTTTGACTTGGAAACTGATTGGTTTCTATGCAGAGCTGCCCCAGCTTTTGCACTCCAGTTTTAGTAAATCAATTCCATAGTCTTCTTCTACATCCTGCAGCTCCCTCTTGTTTGCTACCCCCACACTCTTCCACTTGGGGCTCTCCCATTCCTTTTATGGGCATGCAGGTGGGGAGATCCAGTAAGCCCATACAGGCTGTCAACAGAGTAAGGAAACCTAAAAGTATCTTATCCTTATTTTACAAGACCCTGTCACTTTGCCCCTTTTAGAGACTGACATCAAGCTGTGGCCTCCTTAAAAAATGTGCTGCTGTGCTTATTTTTTAAATGCGCCTACAGTCCCCCTGCAAAGTCTAAGCCTGCCAATGAAATCCACCTAATGCAGCTTCTTGTGATAGTGTGGCAATGATGCTATACTGCTCCAGAATTCAGAGCAGAGTTGCCACTCTCATGTTGGCTGTGCATACTTGCACTACAGTAGAACGAAAAATGATGCAGATGGCATGGCTATCAATATTGGCACTGCTGATTCACAAACCTGTATCTTGTCAGTCAATAGCTGGCCACATTTAGTTCTACTTTTGGATTGGCAGCATTGCCTCTGTTGCTGGAACCTTCCCACTGTAAGCTGATTTGTCTAGGAGTTGTAATGTGTATGAGATACAAACAGAGAGTGATTTGGCTACATCAAGGCAAGTAGATGTTGGCATGGTGCCTATGCAGACATAGGTACTACAACCATTCTCATATATTGTACTATGATTACTGGTTCTGCCACTAGGTGGTGGTGTGTGTTATTTTTAATCCTGTATAATGTATTTTTTAATCCTTAAATTGTATAATGTAATGCTCTTTCCAGTAGAGCTACATGATTGTAATGTAATTTCCAGGTTCTATGTTCATTAAACAAAAAGAGCCATGTGTCCAGTAACAACTTGACTGGTAAGAGTCATATCTGCAATAGCTTTCCAACTGGAAAGAAAGTTTTTTTGTTTACTTTATGAGTCTTGTGTATCACATAGTAACTGGATTTGACACTTGTTTAGACTGTCATGCAAGAGCCTTTTAAGAGCTCCATGTACTGTAGTTGCTGATTACAAATCTCTTTATTTAATACAATAAAAATATGGACGCATATAATAGCTAGGTCACTCCCTGAAAAATGGGTTAACACTGTCCAAATTTGTAGACACCAGAACCACTAAAAACTTAATACAAAAAATACACAATTGAAGGGCTAGACGCTGCTCAACTGACCCCGGGAGTCCAATGTTGAGAAATGGCCTCAGTCGCCGTACTGGCCACGCTCTCTGGCACGTTTCTCCCTGCCCACAGGGCTTGTTCACAGAGGTGGGTAGGGTGAAACGCATCAGAGGGTGTGGCCAGTAGGGTGGCTAAGGCCATTTCTCAATATTAAGCTCCTGGGGTTGGTTGAACAGCATCCATCCCTTCACTTGTATTGTCTGACACTGGAATCGCTCGGACTCATGCTCCCCTCATCTCACTTACCATTGGGGTGATCCTTTTCAAGTCCTTAAAAGCCACCAGACCAATTCACTTACATAGCCATGTCCTGTATTTGGTCAGTTATGTCTCCACATTCCTGACCCTTGTATATAAACCTTATGACAACTAGGGAAATCTGTCATTAGTGCAGGAATGCAGTGCCAGTGGGCAGGTTGGCATATTGACGTGTTTTTTCTTTCAGTGATCAGCGGGCAACATTCTTTGTAATTGACACTAAATTTACAGGTCTGTATCTTTTGGAAAGGGTTTATTTTTTAAAATAAAGGACTTGTTAAAAACTTGTGTGTGTTATTTACCACTGACCTTTTTTGGTGAAAGAGTAGCGGTACTAGGTTGATTTTTGATGGTGGTTCATGATAATGTCAAGAAAAATACAGCTAAAATTATTTTTTTTAGTTAGACCAGTTTCTCTTTAATATTAAAATATCAGACAGTGAAATTGTCTTCCTTTTTATCTTGGACAATCCAGATGAGTAATGGCACCCTTCAAGGGTGTCCATTATCTCTGTTACTTTTTATAAACTGTCTGGAACTCCTTTTAAGTTTAAATTATAAATATTTGCAGACAATGTTCTTCTAGCCCTTACTAATCCACATACATCCCTACCAGTACTACATTGTGTTCTTAAAAGCTTTAGTGCATTATCAGGCTATAAAATAAATGCCTCCAAAAAAAGAAACTTTACCTATTCATCTTCCCCAAGCTTCTTTGGTGCTTTGGTGCTCTTCATTCCCTCTGCTATTTAGGTATTAACTTAATGCCCATACTATTACTCAGTCATTTAAACTATGAGACTCCAATGATATATCCTTCTTAGGAAGGATTTATGTTCCTAAAATGACCATTGTGCCTAAATTATTATTTTTATTTGAAACTCTCCCAGTCACAATTCCAATGACAAAGTTACGCTATATACAAAAATTATTTCTCAACTTTATTTGGCATAATAAAACCCATCGTATATCTTGATCAATCTTACTTTCCATGTGTTCTAGAGGGGGTTTAGGGGCTCTAGACCTCCCAAACTATTATTTAGCTATGCATTTACATTCAGTTGTGTCCTGGTCCTCCCAACACCCTCCAAATAGATGGACTGAGATTGAATCACTAGAAAATGTATATTATATAGGGCGTGCTTGTTGGAGCCCAACCTCTGTAGCTGTAAGATAAAGGTGCCAGATGGATATCAGGGATGGATGGATGGGAGCAGTAACACTGAGGCATTAATTTTTTATTTATGGTACAATAATCTACCTTTTGCACTTCCTCATTGCTTTATTCATTATTATTAATATTTATTTTCAACTCCATTGTTCCATTCTTATTTTTAGATTTTATTGTCATTTTCTATTTCCCTTCTATCGAATATGCCATTTTTATATTCAAATATTATTTATTGAAAGGTTTTTGAAACATACAGAAAAGATAAACAAGGTAAATGAGAATATCAAGTTCACTTAGGAAATCGTAGTACACACAAATATAGATATGGGTGAAGGGTCCCCACCAATAGGCCGGGGATATTTTAGAGTCCAGGTGTTACATGAGAGGTATGCTCAGTGTCGAGTGAACTTTCTCGAGGTAACTAGGTTTTAATTAAAGAGGAGATAGGAATTGGAAAAAGGGGGGGGGGGAACTGGAGGGGGCGGCACAAAAGAATACTCGTTTTTCTATATATATATAAGATCGGGTCAAAATAGTAATCATTTTACAGAGCAGTTTGGATGTTTTAACCATCGAGACCATTGAGCTGTAAATTTGTGGGAAGATGAGTTGTGGGAGGCTATTCTTCTTTCCATTTCACATTGGAGATTTAGGTCTTGAAAGAGGCGAGACAGGAGGGGAGTAGTATTAGAGCGCCATAATCTGGTAATGTTGGTTTTTGCAGCTGCTAAAGTATGTAGAATAATGGTCCGTGAATTTATGGGGAATTTATCTATGCCAATATGTAGGAGGGCTAAAGCGGGGTTTGGAGTAATTGACGTATCCGTAATTGAAGATAGTATATTAAAAACTTTGTTCCAGTAAGATTTAATTGACTTACAGTTCCAAAGTATATGGAAAAGTGAATCGGTCTCTCCACAATGTCTCCAGCAAGCTTGCGAGTGTTGTGGGTAAAATAATGATAGTTTAGTAGGGGTCATATACCATTCGTGTAGGATTTTTAAATACGTTTCCCAGTGGGAGGAACATTTCGAAGCTTTGTAAGTAATATTAAATGTTTTTTCCCATAAATTAGGGGAAAAGGATTGATGTAATTTTTTCTCCCAGTTGGTTAAGGAAGATGTGTACGTTGTAAATTGCTTTTCAATTAGAAAGGTGTAGAATGCGGAAATTCCTTTCCTTGGGTAGGTGGTTTTATGAAAGAAATGATTGACCGGTGCAGGGATTTCCAAGGTAAGTGGGATATTTGTTTTACAGAGCGCATGGGCTATGCGGATATAGGTAAATTCTTCGTTGTCCGGTAGGTGGAATTTATTTTGGGTGACATGGAAGGAATCTAGTGTATCAGAGGTGTATATGTCTTGAATATGGAGTATGCCAAGGGCCGTCCATTTTTTTAAGTTTAAATTGGGAATGAGGTGGAGAAGAGATGTTAGTGGGGTAAGAATTTGGACATTGTGGTTCCCCGATTTGTTATATTCAATAAAGTCATACCAGGCTGTTAAGGAGGCCTTGATACATGGATGTTTGTGGTGCGTTTGAGTATGAGCGGTACGGGGTAGAAACAACGTGTCTGTTAAAACATGTGGGTGGTACAAAGATGTTTCCATGGTGGTCCATATTTTTTCAGGGGAAGGGTGCCACCAGAAGAAGAGCTGGTCCAGTAGGACAGCTTGGTATTAGGATTTCACGTGTGGAAGGCCTGCTCCCCCTCTGGAGGTAGGGCGAATTAGTAGATTTGTAGTGCATCTGGGCTTTTTTAAGTTCCATAAGAATTTATTTAGAATCGCCTGGAGTTTGGTGAAAAAAGAGTAGGGGACTGGGATAGGTAGTGTTCGAAAGACGTAAAGTATTTTAGGAAGTATACACATTTTTAGGGTCGCTATTCTACCTAATGTCGATAGGGTAGAAGTGCGAAGGCTTTTGAGATCTTGTGGGATAGATTCGAGAAGCGGTCTGTAATTAACTGTGTAGAGTTGGCCAGTGTTAGCAGTGAGTTTAATTCCCAAATATGGGATGCTGTAGTTTTCCCAAGTAAAGGGGAACTGTTTAGAAAGTAATTCTTGGGTTATAGGTGGTGTGAATAGGTTTAAAATTGATGATTTGGGTTCATTAAGTTTATAGTATGAAACCGCTGAATAATCACTGATATGTGTACGTATCGTCTGAAGAGATTTATATGGATTCGTGACTATCAGTATGATGTCATCTGCGAAGAGACTAATTTTGTGTTCAGTAGATTGGTATTCGACTCCTGTGAACTTTGGGTCGTTTCTGAGCTTGGTCGCTAATGGTTCTATTAGTAAGGCAAAGATTAGGGGGGATAAGGGGCACCCTTGTCTGGTTCCATTGGATATGGAGAAGGGTTGTGAGAGTGTGCCGTTAGTTAAGACTCTGGCAGATGGGTGGGAGTAAAGGGCGAGAATCGCCGATAGTATCCAACCAGTAAAGCCAAATTTTTGTAGTGTAAGTGTCATGAATTGCTAGTGAATCCTATCGAAATCCTTTTCCGCATCTAGTGACAAAAGGAGAGAGGGACGTCTATCAGTTTCTAGATGATGCAGAAGAGATATTATTCGTCTGGTAGCATCAGGGGCCTGTCTACCGGGTATAAAACCAACTTGATCTGGGTGTATCAGTTTAGGCAGATAAGGGAGCAGTCTTTGGGCAATTAATTTGGCGTATATTTTAATGTCTGTGTTGATTAACGAGATCGGCCTGTAATTTTGAGTGAGTTGTGGGTCTTTACCCGGTTTCGGGATAGTGGTGATTATTGACTGCAACATGTCAGAAGAGAATTTACCGTTAGATGCAGCGTGATTATAAAGGGCAGATAGATGCGGCGTAAGGTCGGGTGCAAATGTTTTGTAGAATTCATTAGTGAATCCATCATTTCCTGGCGATTTGTGTAAGGGTAAAGTTGAGATAATTTTTTCAATTTCTGCAAATGAGAATGGCGCCGATAGAGATTCAAGTTGAGAGGGGGTGATATGGGCGAGATTGGAGTTATGTAGGAAACTTTCAATGGTGGAAGTCGTGGGTTGAGTGGTATTAGGGTCGTCTTTTATATTATATAGCTTTTGATAGTATGTTGCAAAAGCATTGGCTATATCTTGCAGGTTCGTAAGAGGTGAGCGCGTGGTCGGATGTTGTAGCGTAGAAATTTTGGTCTTGAGTCGTTTTTGTTTAATGGTCTTAGCGAGAAGAGAACTTGCTTTATTTCCTAATGCATAAAATTTAGTCTTCGTTTTTTGGAGATTGGTATCGTATGAGTGGAGTAAAAGGTTGCGCAGTTTGTTTCTTTCTTGGTTTAGGGTCGCGGAAGTGGAGGAGTTGGGGTTAATTTTGTTGAGTTCTTCATTAAATTTAATGGAAGTTAAGAGTTGGTCAATTTGTTGGGAGCGCTGTTTTTTTATACGCGAGTTTAATTGTATGAGGATACCTCTCATGTAGGCCTTATATGTTTGCCAGAGTGTGGTGATTGAGATATCCGGAGTGGTGTTGGTATCAAAAAATAGATTGTGAGCTGCTGAAATATGTTTCTGGTTATCCGGGAATTTTAGGAGTGACGAATTAAGTCTCCAGATCGGCGGAAGTGCCGAGCGTCTATCATCATCTAAGGATAAGCTGATTGGAGCATGATCTGACCAAGAAATGATGCCAATGTTCGATGAGGTCGCTTGTTGTAGTGTCCATTTATCGGTGATAAACATATCTATCCTTGAGTAGGAAAGGTGTGCAGGGGAGTAGTAAGTGTAGTCTCTCTCGGAGCCATGGTGACATCTCCAAATGTCATATAAGTCGTGGTCGTGTAGAAATTGATTGAAGGAGTATTTAGTAGGATGTTTCTTAGAAGAAGAATCAACAAGTGGGTTGCTCATAACGTTGAGATCTCCGCCAATTATGAGTCTGCCTTGTTTCTGGGAAGAGATAGTTTTGTAAAGTTTCCGATAAAATTGTAATTGGTTGATGTTTGGGCCATAGACATTTACCAATGTGTGTGGTATGTCCTTAATCTGACAGATAAGGATGTGAAAACATCCAAGTGGGTCAACTATTTGTGAAATAATGCGGAAAGGGAGGGAATCGCTAATGGCTGTGATGACTCCATTTTTCTTCTTGGGGTTGGTTGACATAAATACTTGTGAGAAGTGGTGAAGGTGTAGCTTGGGTACTTTTTCAGTAGCGAAATGGGTTTCCTGTATAAAGAAAATGTCAGCTTGAGATTTCCTGGTTTCTTTAAATAGTAGTGATCTCTTAAAAGGGGAGTTTAGGCCTCTGACGTTGAGAGATGTTATATTAATCATTTGTAAGCATTTATGCGTTGAAAGTATAGCGTCGGGATGTTGTTTAAGAGGATCAAGATTCGGTAATTTCCCAGGAATGAGACTTTGTAGTATACTTGCGATACCAGTATGGCTCGAATAGCGGCTATGGAACTGTGGTTCCTTGTAGATTCTAAGAATGCGAGTGTAGAAGTAAGGAGGAGTAGTCGATGGTGCCGTAGAAAAGGGGAGGTGGAGACAAACAAGGTAATAAAAATAGTTCTGCAGAAAAAGCAGGTAGGCCAAGTAGCCAACATCGCTACTTTAGAATTGGGGGGTAGAAATGGGCTTTGACCACGGAAAGGGTCATGCCAAACAAAAATAAGTAGAACAGTCATTTTCAAATGAGGGCCGATCGCCAGACATTTGGACATTAATCATAGGCCCCTTGGGGGGTAGGACAGGTGTCTGCATCTGGAATGTGTCATGTGATCGCTCAGGTTGCTTCCAAGTGTTAGACAGAATTAGGAATATTATCCTGTGTATCCGTAGGAAGAATGTTCCATGTTTTAAGCAGATCGATGCCTGCTTCCAGGTTCTGAACTGTGAATATTCTGCCTTGTCGCCGCACTATCAGTTTGGTTGGGAAACCCCATTGGTATGGTATACCATGATTTCTTAGGGCCTTGGTGATGGGAATCATTTTTTTCCTATTGAGGAGCGTGGCTTTGGACAGGTCCGCATATAGGTGGAGATTTGCGTGAGATGGTGGGAGAGGAGGCATGCTTCTGACCGCTTGCATTATTCTTTCCTTAACATGGTAGAAGTGTACTCTGATTAGTACATCTCTGGGGATTGAAGCTGATAAAAACGCTGTCTTGGGCAACCTGTGGGCTCGGTCAATCGCGAGCTCTATGTCCGGGAGTGTTGGGAGGAGTAGTTTGATGTATTGTTGTATGTATGGAAGTAGATTCTCACTCGATACTGATTCAGGGATCCCTCTAATTTTAATGTTGTTGCGTCGCGAGCGATCTTCCAAGTCAGCTAATTTTAAGTTAATTTGTTCGATGTCAGACGAGTGATCCGCATGTGCGTCAATCAAATCGTTGTGGGCTGTTATTATGTCACCCAAGCTGTTTTCAATGTGGCCTATTCTGCGTTCTTGGTGCTGTACTGCATTAGAAATTTGGTTTATAGATGCAAATATGTCGTTTTGGAGGGATTGGCGCAAGGACGTCAGCATGTTCCTCATTGTCACCTCTGTGAGCAGTTGGTCGGTGGCAGGGAATGCCCCTATGTCAGGGAGGTCTATATTAGGGGATGGAGGCAGGCAATTTATGGCTTGACAGGGAGGGTCCTGGTCCAGACGAGGTCTGGATTTGGCAGGGCTGCTAGTCGTAGGGGACAAGGGGGGTGACAACTCACCAGGGTCCCCTGGATATAGCGATGCCTGGAGCCTCGGGTCTCTGTGCTGGGCTCTGCGTTCCTCCTCCTCCTCGTGTCTGCTGTCTCCTCTCCTATTGCTGCTGCGGCTGCCATCTTGGATTCCCAGGGCAGGGAAGAAATTAGTAAGTTTCCCGGGGTTATCCGGGGCTCTCCTCCTGCGGGGCATGGCTGCTGATGTGCGGGCAGGTGTCCGGAAGATCATGGGGTGATTTATTACCCCCGGAGCCGGTGAGTGCCGGTTTACTGCTGACGGGTGGACGGAGCGGGTCTCAATACGCTTCCATCGCGTAGCCGGCCGCGCATGCGCCCCCGAATATGCCATTTTTAGATATATGTTATTATATGTATACATACACACTTGTATACTTTTTAACCCAAAAGCATTAGAGCTATTCTCTCGTGTGTTTTTATTTCTATTTTTATTTCTGTTTTTATATCTTTTTTATACTTGTATCAATTCCTGTACAATGCAGGAAAACATGTAGGTCCTTAGGACCCAGGAGTTACTTGCCTCCGTCCCATTCCCTTCACGCTATAAAAATGGCAGGGTTCTACTGGGGCTCAGGTCTGAAGAAGGAGCTTATTGAGCATGCTCCGAAACGCATTACCGCCCCCTTCACCTGCTACATCTGACTCTGCTCTCCAAGCTTCATTTTTGATGCACAGGCACATCCTGGGCTCTACTTCCTGATCCTATAGGCATAGTTTGCTGCTGCACAGCTGGATGTTGCACCTGAATCTAATTACCACACAATGAGTCTTTTTAACCATTTATCTTGTAAGTGCAAATTTTCCATTGTTTACTGATTAAATTGTCAATACTGCACTTAGAGGCACCTTCCTCTCTTTTTCTTGATATTGAATCACTGCAATTGCAGCCTGTACACCTATGCTCATTGGTCTGGTTCCTGTCCTCTGATAAACTTTCTCTGTATAAACATGTTTTCCTTGGTCCTATGCTTTTTACTTTAACAATATGTAAATGGTCTAGGTTGAAGTACTCCATCTCTTTCTCTTGTTGGCCTCTAACTAACATCTTATTCAACCCAGATCTTCCAGACAGTTTAACTTATAGATGCAATGCACCATGGGCTAAGTCAGCCTTGTTTCAACTACTCCACCTAGTCAACCTAGTTTCCCAAAAACTCAGGCCCTTTGTTGAGTTAAATTCCTCTAAGCATATTCCACCCCACTATCACTACGTATATCTAAAGATTAAACATTTTTTCTCTTCTTGAGCCCCTTACTTTTAGTGAAACTGACTAATTTTAAACATATGTGCACAGTAGGTCTTTACCAGGTAAACCTAATCTCTTCCATGTATAAATTGCTACAGGAAGATAGTCCTCTGACCTCAGAATCTCATTTATAAATGTGCAAACCCTCTAACAATCCATTGCTTAAAATGTTTGGAGGAGAATCTGGAAAAAACTTCCAAGTAATCTATATGTGTTATCTACAAAGAAAATATTTTTAAAATTATGATGTTTTGGTTTAAGACACCTGAGGGTGTTCATGATTATAACCTGAATATGTTTGCTGTTTGCTGGAGATGTGGTCAGGGCGTTCATTTTTTCACAATTTTTGGCTCTTTGGGATGTGGTTCTCACCCTTTTACAACTTTTAAATGCAACTCTTCCATATAAACCTATTCATTTTTTTCTTAGGCCTACCTTTGTCAGGCATTTCTAAATATGAAAAAAAAAAATTACTGAGAACATGTTGATAGATGCCAGGAGAATCATTCCTCTGTTCTGGTTGTCCACAAAAATACCTTCTCTTTCAGAGTTGCTGAAAGCCATAGCTGAGGTGAGGAATATCTCACTGCTCTTCATGGAGACACCATACCTTTATTTGAGGCTGCCTGGGACCTATGGGAAAAGTCCACATTTGGCACCCTTCTTCCCTCTTCTCAGAGTAATCCAAGCAGTCTTAGAGCTTAAGTGAATTTACATAGTCCTTGTTTTTCCACCGATATGACTCCCTTTCTTTAAGTTTATTACTGAGGTTTCCTTTACATTGTACCTGTGTTCAGTCTCCTTGATACTGCTGTTACCAGCTTTAATATTTCTATTTTCAAACCCTACTATGTTTTTGTTGGGCACATTCAAGGCATGTATTATTTGTGCAGTACTTAGATTTTATGCTGCCTCTAGTTATGGTTACCCAGTACTCCAAAATGTGCTTGAAATTGATTTTTATGTATCTCTACAATTTCGATACCCATATACCCGATATTTGTATGGTGCCCTGATTGTCCTATGTGACTCCTCTTTTGTGTAATGTTAAACCCTTCAATAAAAATACAATTATGAAAACAAAATATCAGGTAATATCTGTGACAATCACGACGTCAGACCCCTGCTCTTCTCACCAAACTCGTGACCGAAGGACTAGCCAATCTAAAACCACGATGTCATGTGCGTAACAATGGCACGCCCAGCTGCACCCTGCGCAACGATTTTTCAGCTCACTGGACCACAAATCGATGTACCGGCAGCCTGAGCGCGATTGTTACTGGGTCAGGTTAGTTACGCAATTAACCCTTCACACTGCCACCACCTCCTTTTTGTACAGAGAAAGAGGAAACTCGGCAATATAGAACACAAATATAGAACACAAAGCTAATATAAAAAAAGAGGGAAGGAGACCCATATACAGGTGAAACTCAAAAAATTAGAATATCGTACAAAAGTTCATTTATTTCAGTAATGCAACTTAAAAGGTGAAACTAATATATGAGATAGACTCATTACATGCAAAGCAAGATAGTTCAAGCCATGATTTGTCAAAATTGTGATGATTATGGCTTACAGCTCATGAAAACCCCAAATCCACAATCTCAGAAAATTAGAATATTACATGCAATCAATAAAACAAGGATTGTACATAGAACAATATCGGACCTCTGAAAAGTATAAGCATGCATATGTACTCAGTACTTGGTTTGGGCCCCTTTTGCAGCAATTACTGCCTCAATGCAGCGTGGCATGAAAGCTATCAGCCTGTGGCACTGCTGAGGTGTTATGGAAGACCCAGGCTGCTTCAATAGCGGCCTTCAGCTCTTCTGCATTGTTCGGTCTCATGTCTCTCATCTTTCTCTTGGCAATGCCCCATAGATTCTCTATGGGGTTCAGTTCAGGCGAGTTTGCTGGCCAATCAAGCACAGTAATCCCACGGTCATTGAACCAGGTTTGGGAGCTTTTGACAGTGTGGGCAGGTGCCAAGTCCTGCTGGAAAATGAAGTCAGCATCCCCATAAAGCTCGTCTGCATGAAGTGCTCCAAAATCTCCTGGTAGACGTCTGTGTTGACCCTGGAGTTAATGAAGCACAGTGGACCAACATCAGCAGATGACATGGCTCCCCAAATCAACACAGACTGTGGAAACTTCACACTGGACTTCAAGCATCTTGCAGTGTGTGCCTCTCCATTCTTCCTCCATACTCTGGGTCCTTGGTTTCCAAATGAGATGCAAAAGTTGCTCTCATCAGAAAAGAGGACTCTGGACCACTGAGCAACAGACCAGGTCTGTTTTTCTTTGGCCCAGGTAGACGCTTCTGACGTCGTTTGTTGTTCAGGAGTGGCTTGACAAGAGGAATACGACATTTGAAGCCCATGCCCAGGATCCGTCTGTGTGTGGTGGCTCTTGATGCACTGGCTCCAGCCTCAGTCCACTCCTTATGAAAGTCCCCAACACTTTTGAATGGCCTTTTCCTGACAATCCTCTCCAGGCTGCGGTCATCCCTGCTGCTTGTGCACCTTTTTCTTCCACACTTTCTATTAATGTGCTTTGATACAGCACTTTGGTAAAATCCAACTTCTTTTGCAATTACCTTTTGAGGCTTTCCCTCCTTATGGAGGGTGTCAATGATGGTTTTCTGCACAACTGTCAAGTCAGCAGTCTTTCCCATGATTGTGATTCCTACTGAACCAGACTGAGAGACCATTTAAAGGCTCAGGAACCCTTTGCAGGTGTTATGGCTTAATTAGCTGATTAGAGTGGGACACTTTGAGCCTAGAATATTGCACCTTTTCACAATATTCTAATTTTCTGAGATTGTGGATTTGGGGTTTTCATGAGCTGTAAGCCATAATCATCACAATTATGACAAATCATTGCTTGATGTATCTTGCTTTGCATGTAATGAGTCTATCTCATATATTAGTTTCACCTTTTAAGTTGCATTACTGAAATAAATGAACTTTTGCACAATATTCTAATTTTTCCAGTTTCACCTGTATACGGTGGCCTCTCACCTTGCTGCTGGATGTAATTGGTGCCAAGTCCCTTATTGTAAGGACACTGAAAAAAAACCCTAGCCAGAAAAAACTAATGGTACGTTTTAGGCACCATACATATAACACTACATATGGATATTATGAAAAATCAAAGCTTTATTGTACAATGTTAAAAACATGATTGTAGTACAAAAGTTGAGCCTCAGCCAGCTCTATATGATACAGTTGTACAGTATAAACCATTACATGTTGTAACAGTGCAAGCATCAAACTTGTTGTTAGCCGCTCCAAAATTCCATATAGTTAAGGTATCACTTAACTAAGAAGTCAACCCATGCATCTAGGATAGGGTTATGCCCTTTATGAGCAGGTTGAGTATGCTGCTGGATTTGATTGCTCCTCCATACTACTTCCACTTTGATCTTAGCAGTGCCATCAAATTTAGCCCTGTTTTGGGGGGTTATGAAAAATTCCCCCTCCCCAAACAGCATATTTTGTGAAATCTGTAGGTAAGTAAGAGAACCAGAACCATCTGTTAGTAGAAAAGTGGGTTTGATAATAAAGTTGGTAGTGCCTCCACCCAGTATAGGCATCTGTGAACAGATGGGAATCCCTTCCTGGGAATTAACCAGTAATCTAAGTAATTGGGCATAGATGAACTACTGCAGCCCACATACAGTATAACATTAACCATAAGAATACAGACGCACACGAGTATGGAAATAATAAAAGATTACTAGTACTAATATCCTATGTACAAACAGGTAATATCAGCAAAGGGCCCAAAAGGAGTCCTGGTGGAATTGTGCACATATTTTCAGGTATATATAGTTATTATTAAAGATACAATACCTCCAGATGAATGTTGCAGCAAAATTCATTTGCCCATGAAGATGATCAAAATGCAGTGCCATTCTTGGTGTCAGAAACCTGAGAACAAGATCAGTGGTACTGGGGAGATCCTCCAACCATTGTCCAACCAGCCTAGAACACAGATTCTCACAAGCAGAAACCGTGGTGTGTCACTAGAACTCAAAGTCAGCCTATCCACTCTGTGTCTTAGTCCCTAGTAGTTTCTAATTTGTCATGCAAATGGATCTCTAACTACTAATAGTGGCTGTCGTATGCCTAACCTGGCTTTAGTCTATGCTGGTTACTGAACCCTGAGCTAAAACTAGCTATAGAATCCCAGACCAGAAGGCCTGGTGGCACTGAGGAGGTGCATGCCCTCTAAAGGGGAAGGCACAGCATTATTCTATTATTATTCTATATAGGTCAATGCTTTCAGGTGAAAGCATAAGGTGACTGGTGGTGGAACATGTGGAATTCACAATACTGGAATCATTCATTGGCACTTTTGATGAGTGTATTTTGGGGACTGTTACACGCTGTGAACATTTAATTGTCACTGTTATACACTATGGATATTTTGGCATTAATTAATTGTAACATTATTTATTATGATTGCACATATGGAAGTTGTATGATATAAAATTTCTAGCATTTAAGCTATTTAAAATAAAAATAATTTATCATTTTTTTTTAAAACCTTTATTTATATTTAATTTATATACCTGCATGGCACTATTTGTGTATACATTTTAGCTTAAAGCAATATTAGTCCTGTCCAGTTCTTCTCCATGAACCGCATGATATCTCATTCCTATGTTATTGGTGAAAGTGTTTTGCAGTAATACTACTTCCTGTCTTAGGATGGCAAGGCTGTCCCTTCATAAATACAGAGCACCCTTGGACAGGGAGCATGGTAATAGCAGGATCACCAGGTGAAAATCAAGGATAAAAAAAAACTTAAATAAAGAAAATGAATGAAGCTACCACATCCAAGGACTGCTAAGCTGCAACATTTTTATTCTTAGGTTTAGATACACTTTAGGTCTCTTTTTTTTTTTAATTCTTTATTTTGTGGTATGACACAGGTACAATAAAAACAGTAACTTCACAAAACTGACAGACAACAATAGGCATCAGGTACAGCATCCAAGAGTAGGTACAATGCTCTCTAAATAGGACCGCCCAAAATAACTGACCAAGGTTTAGGTGTTAAATGGATCATAGTCCATTAAGCAAGGCTACTGCCATCAAGGGCCTCTTACAGCATGTCCCAATGACTACAACAGGAAAGGACGGGTCTCATTAATGGTTACAAAGGGCCATTGTCAGCTGAGGTGAAGATAAGGAGATGTAATCTATCACCATCTCTGCATACTGAGTTTTCGTGGATATTATAAAAAGAAAAGGATATGAAAAGGAGAAAAGGAAAATATGGGAGGGAAAGGGGGAATGAAGAGAGACAAAAGTAGAAAGAGAAAAAAAAGGGGGGGGGGTAGGGGAATTGGATAAGGGAGGAGAGTGGTGTTGTGGGGGGGGGAGGGGGACATGGTGAAAGTGGGGAGAGGAGAAAAGAAAAAATTCTCTCAGGGAGAAGGAAACACAAAGACAGAACAGGCAGCACCACTCATATATGTACAGGTGAATCTATGTGTATTGGAGGAATTTGTCAGAGAAGCGGAAGAGGTCCCAGTAGAACCATCTTTTCTTATGGTCCTCCAATTTATCCTGGAGCTCCGCGGTCAGGTTCTCCATCTGCTGAATACCATCCACTCTTGCAAGCATTGGGCCACTGTAGGTGCAGACTGTTGTTTCCATTGACATGGTATACAAGCCCTGGCACCGTCTTTGTAATATAGAGTGGGTCCGTTGCAGCATGGAAACCCAGCAGTGTTTTATGAGAAATAGAGTGATCCACGGTTCAAGCCCTCTCTTAAACAAAGTTCTTCAAATGAGTGAAGCTTTCGGTGGAAAAGTTTAGGTTTGGGTAGGGATCCCAAAAATAGGAGAGCTGAGTGGCAAAAACAGTTGGGCCTGCGATGTACCTCGCTGTGCGTGATGGTTAGACCTGATGTGTTGCGGCTTGCCCTGGGGGGCCCGGCGACATGTGCCTGGGAGGCAGCCAAAATGAGCCAGTTGGGTACAGGGATTGGGTCTAATTCAGCAAAGGTGAATAGGCTTGAAAGCTCTGATGGGTGCCGGAGAGGGAAAATGTCGGATCCTTTACAAGTGATAAGGTGAAAGAGATGTCCCCACTTGTATGTGAGGAATTTCTCGCCGAGCTCGTCTAGGAGTGATTTGTGTGCCCGGGAACATCATCAGGGTTCTTCTGGAGATATTTGATAGGAGGTTTCCCATTGAATTCTAGGATGCCCACATACCGGGCTCATTGTAGGATTTCCTGTTTAAGGTTGAAATCGTGTGGGCAACAGAGAACATCTCTAGGCCTGTCAGGCGAGGAGGTTTGTGGGCCTAAAGTCCTGTGTACCCTGTCAATAGTTATGTCGGTGGTTGGTGAGCGGTCAAGGTAGCGACTAAAGATTTTAGTTACATAGGAGCGCAGCTCAGATTGTGGTACTGATTCAGGGACACCTCTCAGACAAATGTTCTGCCTGTGACTACGTGTCAGGAATGGACTAGCCAGCAATGGTGGGACTCACCTGCCTTTTTGATCTGCAGTACCAGGGCTGGCCAGCGGATGCTCCCAGCAATCAGAGACTCAACTTTGCAGCCAGCTAACACCTGGAACTGATTATACTGGGGTATTTAAGGGATGGCCAGACTTGCAGACTCTGCCTTGGTGTTGTGTTTCTCTTGGGCCCTGTATCCTGTTCCTGCTCTCTGTTCCTGTCTGATTCTCTGCTACCTGTTCTGATCCCTGGCTTGTCTGACCATCCCTCTGCCTGACCCTCTGTACTACGCTGCCTGCTACCTGTTCTGATCCCTGGCTTTTGACCCTGACCATCCCTCTGCCTGACCCTCTGTACTACGCTGCTAGCTACCTGCTGAACCTGGCCTGTGACCCCGACCAATCTCTGCTTGCTCCCCCTGTACCTACCTGCCCTATTGATATTGACCCGGCCTGCCTGACGACGCTTGCTTGTATGTACTGTTATCTGTGGGTGGTTGGTTTGTTTGCACTGTATTATGTTTAGTATTGCACTGCGTTTATGTTTGTATTGTTAGTGTTAATAAATTATATTGTTTATAACATATCTGAGGTCTGCGTTTCCCTGCGTCAGCCACACACCTCTGGTCACACCTGGGAGCCCTGACACTACGGGTCTCCAAATCGTCAAGGAGCAATTGTAGTGGAATGACCTGTTCTTGGAGGTCAGTGGTAGAAGATTGGAGGGTGTGTACAGACTGGGTAACGGATCTCCACTCCTGTTCAAAGCCGTTGTTCTGACTGGGTGCCAAATGGGAGCCCCTGGCAGGAGGGGGTGGATGGAGGCATACTCACAGTGTCCCGTGGTGGTGGAGACACAGATACTAAAGCATAGGCCATCATGTAGTGCTGAGAGTTCCCGGTTGTGTAGGTCATCATTTGTATCTGCAGAGGCTGCCAGGGACCTGGGCAGGCATGGGCAGAGGTTGCTGAGTGGGGAGAAAGGCGGCATGGTGTGTTCATCCATCAGCTGCAAGGTATGGGCCGGGACAGTAGCAAGGTCCGCGGCTATGCAGGTCTCATGGTCATGCGGCGCCATCTTGGAGAGTGCAGGTGGGGAGGCCGCGGGCTGGAGCGGCTTAAGGAAGTGGTCCATGAGGAGTGCACCTGGGTGCCTGTAGTCCTGAGGTGTTGGTTGGTACCGATGGTATGCAGTTAGGTGACATGCTACTGGCGTAGGAGAGTCCTCATGCCACCATGCCAAGACCACACCTGCTTTAGGTCATTTTGTGTTACCATAACTTTTTTGATTGTACTTTTCTTTAGGATCATAGGAGTACATTTACTTTTGTTTTACTGTTGCCCACAGTCAGCTGATACTGGGCTATTGCCCACTTCCTGCTGATTGGGTAGACCTGCGCCAGGCTTGGGAAAGATCCTGACAATATTGCTGACTCAATATTGTCCACCTGGCTGCCTAGTTGACAGATGACTTTGCTTTTAAACTCATGGCTAAGAATCAGAGACAGTCATGCTCTTACCCTCCCCAACCTGGTGCTCCAGTGCTAGAGATGCAAGGTGGAAACAAGTGACTGGCAAAAAATAGGTCAGATGCAAAAAAAAAAAAAATAGGTGAAAGGCATGCATGACTAGGTAAAAAGGGAAACAAGTAGATAGGGAGATAATAGCATAATCAGGAGGTTACATAATAAGATTGGTGGGTTTGAAGGTTTAGGAGGGGCTTCTACATTGTCTAGGTGGGATAAAGGAGAACTCCAAGCAGTTAGAACCCAATGGATGAAGAAGAAACTTCATGAAGTCCTGGCTGGAGACCCTCTAAGGACAGTCTGGGTTCTAGCTCTGTGATAGTCCTGTGAGCGAGTTGGATTTGATCCTGGGACAATTGTTGTCTGTTCCTGGCTCTAGGAGCACAGCATAGCTGCAACAGCAGGTCTCCTCTCTCCTACAGGGAAACAGTGCTGATTCAGGGGTGCCGACAGGTCCAGGCCCACAATTATCCCTAGGGCTCAGCACCACACAGGGAGCAATCCAGGCTCAACGGAGCTGCTTCTTCCTGCTCCGTTGCTCCTGTTCCTGCTTCCTGCTCGGTGCATGCCCTAGGAGGAATCCCAAACAGAGGTAGAGCCATTCAGGTTGGGACCAATGTGTCTCTGTGTCCCCAGTCCATCCTGTGCATTGGGGGAGATGGGAGCGCATGGCTGCCTCTCCTGCTGATGCTCCTGTCAGGGAAGCGTCTCAGCGAAGGAGTGTAGCTGTTGTGTGCACCAGCCAGTCTGTGCCCCCTGTCCCACTTGTGCATTAAGGGAGATGGGAGTGCATGGCTGCCTCTCCTAGTGATGTTCCTTGCAGGGAGGTGGCCTGGTGAGGAACTATAGCTGCTGTGGGCGTCAGCTAGTTGAGTGGAGCTGCCGTTGGCCCTTCTTCCTGGTCCATGCGTGTGATGGCAGTGGAAAGCGGAGTTTACGGCGGGGATTCATGAGCCATCAGGAGATGTATAGGATGGAAGAATACCAGGCAGTTGGCCAGCGGTTGCGGGAATAGGATTGATGTCAGTTCGGCATTGGATGTTACCCCTATTTCAGCTTGGTCCCAAGTCAGACCACTGGAGAGATTATGAAGGAGACTGTTAGGCCTGCTTCCCGGCCTGGACCTGCTACCTAGCTGGAGGCTGCAGAGGTGTCAATGTTGAGGACTCCTGTTCTTTGACTGGCATGGCCAAGTTAAAGACAACGAAGGTGGTGGTAAAAGATAATTACACCATTCGCTTGGCTGACTAGCACAAATGCGAGGTGTATGTTTGCTTTGAAGGTCTTTTGGGGGCTCATCTCAAATCTGAGGTGAAGATTTGGAAAGTTGAGTACATTGAAATATTTGCTCTTTTGCCTCTGGAGAAATTTAACCTCGAGCAGATTAAACTGGAGGAGTCTAAGAAAACAGGATGAGGAGAAGCGTCAGTAATGACTCATCTCTCGTATTTTTGGAAATTGGCTTTAGGTGTTCACTATCACGGCAAGCGTTATTAATGAAAAGCATCCCGAGAACTGCTCAGTGCTTTTCTGTTATCTGGATGCCATTACAAGGCTCACAGAGTTTCCAGTGGTATGGGGTGGCTTTGCTATGATGAACAATTTCATCAACAGCCATTCGGCCATGGTTGCGTTGGGATCACAAGGATATCAGTTTATGGATGAAGCTGATGATGTCAGCGTGGGTCCAATTTTTTCCAGATGGGGCCAAGAGTTAAAATACTCTTGGGCAACTTATTGCTAAGCAGAAGGGGTATTTTTGGCAATTTAATGAGGGAGCCTGCAGATTTGAAAGCAGTTGCCCCTTCAAACACGAGTGCTCCAGTTGTGGAGGATCTCACTTGCTATCTCACTGTATCAAACAGGGAAAAGGACTTTCCAGAAATGCTGTGGTGAAAAGGGGGGACGCCGGTGAGGGTAGAAGGGATGTGGCTTTTCATAACTAGACTTTGTCTCTACAGGCGAATTCTGTTTGCACTTCGGGTTATGAGGTACGTTTGTTCAGGGCTGCGCTGGTGTGGGCTTTTTACGGTGCCCTCAGCGTAAGTGAATTAGTTAGTCCTGCTAAATCTGCTCATGGGGGTCTGTTAGCGGGTGAGGTTTTCTGCACAGGTGATTCGGTGGCTCTGTTTCTTCGGTATTCCAAAATGGATCAGAGGAGGGGAGGTATGTATATCAAGTTATACTGCATCCACGGTTCTGCCATGTGTTTGATGTCCGTGGTGGAAGAATATTTTAGCATACTTCCAATGAGTGAGGGTTCCTTTTTGATTCATCAGGCTGGTTCGGCTCTGTCCATATTTCAGTAACCTGGGGTTACTCATCACACTCCTTACGCATCAGTCAGCCACAGAGCCTGCCCAGTGGGGACTGGAGGACTCAGTACTGAAATGTATTGGTCACTGGCAGTCCGACAGGTTCAAGATTTACATATATCCACATTTGGTGCAGGAGGGCTATTCTCACTAGGTGTGATGGATTCTTTGCTTATTTTTTTACCTTTGTGTTGCAAAGAGTTCAGTTGTTTCTCTACTTGTTCTGTGTCTGCTGATTTTTCAGATGGTGCCATCCTTTGTCTTTTAGAGGGCAAAATAGGCAGATTTAGGCCCAATGGCCATCAGTTAGGGATTCTTCGGTAGGTAGCCACTGTGAGGTGGATAGGTGTCCTGGTATTTTGTAAAGCAGGGTGGTTTCCGAGGTCCAACGCTATGCACATTTGGACATGGCACCAGATATTTTGGTGTTTCATGTTGGTGGTAACGACTTAGGCATTAGGTCCATGTGCCACTTATTTGTGGCATTAAATTTGATGTCCTCAAGCTCTGCATGGCTTTTCCAAATATGCATGTAGTTTGGTCTGAGTTATTGTTAGCCATACTTCTTGGCGGTTGGTCAAGCCAGTTGTCAAACAAGGCTTACATTAGAGTTAATAAAGAGGTCATCGGATATTGTGGTGCAGAGGTTAAATAGTTAGGAACCAGAATCTTGAATTGGATACTTGGCAGAACTTGAGGGACGATGGCGTGCATCTTAAATGGGCACTGAGGTTTTTATGGCACTTACAGTTGTATGGTTTTACATCTGTGTGCTGTGGCGGTTGGGATCTTTGAAGAGGTTCTAAATTAACTGTGATATTGCATGTTAGGGGCCCATCTATGGTTTGGTGTCCTTTGCAAAATTTCAGTTCACGGTGATTATTGATTATCATTGGTATTAATATGTTTATAGCTAAAGGAATGTTTTTGTATTGGCTATTTGTTAATAAATGACTTCTACAGCCAATTTTCACTAAAAATTGTTTTGGTCTAATTATTTTAGAACATTTGGTAACAGGGGTTATGGGGGCATAGCTGTGGTTATAGTGTTGGGGGGGTTGACATCTGCTTTACCCTAGTCATGTGATTGCTCAGTTCTCAGTTTTAGAGCTGGCATGGGACAGCTGCAGTGTCACATAGATTCTGCAGCATAGAGGTAAGTATGTATGTTTTTTTTATTCCATGCTTCTCTTTTAATTTACAATATTTTATTGTAAAAAAAAGTCTTTTTTTTTTTAAACCTGACTGTAGTTAATAAAAAAATTATGTATAAAACCACTATGCATTCACTTTAAAAGAAGTATCGCTGCCTATTTGAGTTCCTTATAATTACAAGCTGATTATGGATTCATATCGCTCTCTGCAGCAAATCTGAAAATTCTTTTAGTGTCCATTCAGATTATGTGTTGTGTTAATGCACGTGCAGTAATGTAATATGCATTAAACCATGCTACGTTATGGCAGTCCATTCAATTTGAACCAGCTAGCAGTGCACATTAATGTACAAAACACATACCTAAATATTTTTTAATAAGGCAGTGTACTGCAATGCACAGCATGTATGATGTGGTGCATCAATGCCCACTACTGGACCAGTGTTTGGGTGCCATGTGTGATTTACTATCCCTTGCCATAATACACCAGTGCATTCCTCTATTTTTTTTACATGAATGTCTGTTCATGATATATTTTTCATTATGCTTGTAGGGAAACTACTTTTTAGGTTATATATCTGAGTGTTTAAAGATTTAGTGATCCACATAAGATTTAAAGCTGTTATTTAGCCTCTTTTTTCTCAGTTACTTCTACTTTGCAGTTCAATCTATTTATAAATCTTGTTTGATGGCTAAAACAGTAGAGGAATTCAATCACAAAATCCTCCTACCAAGACCTAATTTAGTTTGTAATTTCAATATAAAATTGACATTAGTACAGTGTTCGTGCTTTTTATTAGCACTGATCACTGTATTGGTGTCACTGGGATGTCAGTGACACCAAGTCAGTTCCCCCCAGTGTCAGAATGCCCGTCATAGTCCCGCAGTCCCGCTATAAGTCGCTGATCGCCACAATTACTAGTAAAAAAACTAAAAAAATTCTGGTATTTATACCGCCATTTGTAAACGTAAACCAATTAATTTACACGTATTGGGATCTTTTTCAGCAAAGACATGTAGCAGAATACATTTTGGCTTAAGTTTATGACAAAATTTGGTCTTTAAAATTTTTTTTACTGGACATGTTTAATAGTAAAGTCAAAAATATTGTTTTTTTTCCCAAAATTGTCGGTCTTTTTTTATTTATAGGGCAAAAAATGAAAAATACACGTGAGCAAATACCACCGAAAGAAAGCTCTATTTGTAAAAAAAGCACATAATTGTCAGTTAAAGTAACACAGCGCCGTAACACAAAAAAATGGCCTGGTCAGGAAGGGGGGTAAATCCTCAGGAGCGCAAAAGGTGCAATCACATCACCAACAATCACATCACTAACCACATCGCCTCTTTGGCCCATACTGTTACCTTATATGCCCTCAACTGCACCTCATTGTCTTGGGGATGATAACAGGACCCACTGGACAACTATACCCTGGTCCCAGACTGCCAACACCAGAACCACATGACACTGTGCAGTGCCGTACCTTAGATGAGTCCTCTGTCCTCTTTACACACATAAACACTTTAAAACGTCCCCTCAACCCCTGCAACACATGATCAGACACACATTTAACAGACCACATCATCAGGACTACAGGGTGCGTTGGAAGTTCTCTGGATGCTGGTCAGGTCTCAAAATGACAAAATGACCCACCCCTGCCCCTACCTGTGGCTAAGGTACCCAGGAACTGTCCTCCCTCAGACCATCTCCATAAGGTAATGTGACCTTATTGCTTTGTTTTCTTTTCTTACCCCCCCACCCCCCCCTTCCCCCATCTCGCATGGCCCTTTACCCATTTCCTTTGCCTTTTTTCTCTAAGCCCCTCTCTTTAGGGTTGATTCACTAAAGCAGTAGCGGCTGTCCACTTATTAAGAGAATGTTCATGTTCACAGCTTATTGAATTAGATGATGTTGTGTTCACTTTTAATACCAAAATTGTACTTGAATAGATGAATAAAGTGAAAACAGCTTTACCTCATTCACTAAACTAGGTGATGCATCACTCTGCAAAGTGAACATGCATTTTACAAAGTGCACAGGCTCTATTCCTTTAATAAGTCAAATTCCGGTGTGGTTGACATCACCCTTAGTTGTGCCCACATTAGAAATTTTGTGACAGCTGCCTAGACTGAAACAATGCATTCAGAGGTCATGTATGTTAATTTATCATTTAAAATGCATAACTGAAATTGCTTATTAGAAGCTACAACATATATTGAAGTGTCGAGTACTTGATTGTCATCAGAATAAATTAATTAAAAAGAAAATGAGTCAGCAAAAATGAAAACTCCACTATAGCTGTGTACTGCATCTGACATCTTTATTGATTAAAGTGGTATTAAGCCCAAAACTAAAAATCTAATATTTTGCAGCTCAACAATCATTAGATGTGATGGCTGCATTAGTGTACTTTTTTAGGATTTTGCTCTCTCTTTTTACCTGGTGATCTGAGCAGTAACACATCTAGTGTATTAGAGTGCCTCCATTCTGGATGAAGGAGCACAGAAGCATCTTTGGACAGCAGCATTGTCAGTCTTGGGGAAGGAGAGTGTTAGATGTAATATCAGTTTTAGATACACTAACAAACTAAAGGCAAACTCGAGCCAACACTTTATCAGCAGCTACAGCACTTTTTTGGGATACAGTTTTTAGAAATATAAATAAAAGCTGATCATTGCAAACAGCCCTCCAAGGGGTAAGTGGTTTGTCTCATTTGTCTCAACTCTGTAACTGCTACATCTGCAGGATAGCTTGTCCTGTTGAACAGACTGGCCAGATCACCGGGTGTAAAAAAAGGGAAACAAGTCTAAGGGCTCATGTACACGAGGCGTTTGGAAAACTCTTCTGAGCGATGGAAACTGACTGCTGGAAAACGTAGGTTAAAAAAAGTCAGTTTAGCCGCATTTGCATACCACGTTTATGCACGTTAATGCGCGTTTGCGTTTAGAAGCGTTTTTAAAAGATAACCTCAGGAGACCTTCCTGAATGCCCAGAATGCACTGAAAAATAGCAAAAATTTAACTATTTCAGACATTTTGAGAGGAATATAGAGCAGAAGCAGAGAGATCAGTATGTGTTGAGATTACCTATCTTTTCTGGTTGTATTCACTATGGATCCAATCATGAGCATAATGCAGCACGTTCTACCATTTTTTCCTTCACGTGAAACCTGGAACTAACTGCACTGGTGTACTAGGTCCATTTGAAAACATGGAAAACGCTTTGCATGCATTTCTGATGATGAAAAAAAGGCTCTGGACAGCATCTGTACATTTAACAGTTAAACAGTTAAAAAACGCTTCTAAACGCAAACACTTCTAAACGCAAACACAGCGGTGGAGGACCAGAATGCAGAAGAAGATGATGGAGAGCAGTAACACCACACAAGTGTCTCCAAGGAGACCCATTGAGGTCCCCTTGCCGACACTTGTAAAATGAAAGGGAGAGGAGTTGTCACAGAGTGCCTGCTCCTCTTCTGCCACCCTCCCCCCCGGTGCCTGTGTCTCCCCTGTGTCCCCTCACCCTCTTCTCATCCTGTCGCAGCCTTTGAAGTTAGGCTGCACAGGATGAGAAGTGGCACCTCTCCCCCCCTGCCTCTTGTCACCTCCTCACATCCTGATGCAGCCTTTGAAGAAAGGCTTCGCAGGAAGGGGGTTCCGGCATTGTGCAACCAACCTGTCTCTGCGCGCTCCCCGGAGGGTGCAGCGCGGGCACGAGGCTTCCCGCGTTTTGCGCCTGCCGGAGACAAAGGTCGCGCTCCCGAAAGTACGGCCAGAGTCAGGGGGCGTGCCTCGTTGCCCCGGCAACCCGACACTGGGCCGGCCGTTGCCGGGGCAACTGGGAAGTGTCCTGCGCCGGCTTAAGAAGGCCGGCGCGGGACCCAGGTGGGTGTGCGTGCTCGTTCCCTGCTTGGGACAGGGTGCTGTGTGGGGTCTGTGCTGAGGTCAGACCCCACAGCCGAGACCCTGCTGAGTCCCTGCGAGCCTGCTGTGTCCCTGGCAAACTGACCACCCTGTTGGTCCCCTGCTCTTGAGAGAATCGCTGTGTGGGATCTGAGCTGAGGCCAGACCCCACAGCCAGGACCCCCGCTGTGTCCCTGTAGGCCTGCTGGTTGTCCCTGGAAAGCTGACTGCTGTGAGGGTCCCTGCCTGCTGACCGCTGTTGTCCCTGGAAAGCTGACTGCTGTGAGGATCCCTGTCTGCTGATTGCTGCTATCCCTGGAAAGCTTACCGCTGTGAGGGTCCCTGTCCGCGGACTGCTGCTGTCCCTGGAAAGCTGACTGCTGTGAGGGTCCCTATCTGCTGATCGCTGATGTCCCCGGAAAGCTGACCACTGTGAGGGTCCCTGTCCGCTGACCGCTGCTGTCCCTGGAAAGTTGACCACTGTGAGGATCCCTGTCTGCTGATCACTGCTGTTCTTGGAAAGCTGACCGCTGTGAGGGTCCCTGTCTACTGACTGCTGCCGTCCCTGAAACCGTGAGTGTTCCTGCACATTGTCTGCTGGTTGCCCCTCAAAACTACCAGCCATGAGTGCCCCTACAAGCCGCATGCAGCGGAGTGTGGAACTGTCCCTATTGTGCACCCTATTGCCCTTGCCCGGACTGCCTTAGTATGTGCCCATATAACCCCTGCCTGGACTGTCCGTGGACTCCCCCCCCTTACTTTTCCCTGCCTGGACTGTTCGTGAGCCTGCTGTTGTCCCTAGGGAGCTGTGTGGGGGCTGTGCTGAGGTCAGACCCCACAGCCAAGACCCTGCTGAGTCCCTGTGAGCTTGCTGTTGTCCCTAGAGAGCTGTGTGAGGGCTGTGCTGAGGTCAGTCCCCAAAGCCAAGATCCCGCTGAGTCCCCGTGAGCCTGCTGTTGTCCCTACAGAGCTGTGTGAGGGCTGTGCTGAGGTCAGACCCTACAGCCAGGGCTCCGCTGAGTCCCCGTGAGCCTGCTACCGTGAGTGTCCCTAGAAGCCACCTGCTGCTGAGTGTCTGCAAGCCGCTTACCATGAGTGTCCCTAGAAGCCACCTGCTGCTGAGTGTTTGCAAGCCGCTTACTGTGAGTGTCCCTAGAAGCCGTATGTTGTGGAGTGCCCTGGACTGCCCCTATTGTATGCCCAGATTACCCTTGCCTGAACTGTCCTTATTGTGTGCTCGGATTACCCTTACCTGAACTGCCCCATTGCGTGCCCGGATTATAGCTACCTGGACTGCCCCCCTGAGTGCTTGGGCCATCGCTACCCAAAGCACCCTATCGTGGGCCGGATTACAATTATTTTGGGCTCCTCCCCTCTCTTCCCCTTTTTGGGTACCTGGACGCTACCTTCCTGTCCTGATTGAGTGCCTTCCATAGTTCAATAAAGCTTTGTGTGTTTACCATCTTCTTTGTGTGTTCTGTCCTGCCTACGCTTCCGTCACAACTTATAAATGCAGTTAACCGCGTTTACGAGCGTTTGAATTGCCAGTAAAATCTACTCCTGAACACAAGTTTGGTGCGTTCAAAATAAAACGACTGCAAACACAACTGCCTGTAAACAACTGTAAAAGATTATGTGTACATGGACACATAGGAAAACATTAGGGAGAGTTCAGGGGCTGCTGAAAACCCCCCAGAAAAGCTCCTGAACGTGAGGTTATCAGCTGCAGTGTACATGAGCCCTAACTGCTACATCTGCAGGATAGCTTGTCCTGTTGAACAGACTTACTGGCCAGATCACAGGGTGTAAAAAAGGGAAAAAAGTCTAAAAAAGAAAAAAATGCAGCCACCACATCTAAGATTTCGTAAAGCAAGCTGCAATATAATAAATGTTCTCTTTTTGGTTTAATGCTGCTTTAAGTTTGCTTTCTATTACAAATACCTTCCTGTAGAAACCAGAAAAAAATTAAACAGGAAATTGCTGTATAGTAGTAGAGCAAGGTTGCTTCCAGAGCATTTATTAAACAGAATAGATTTCAATACGGAGGAAGCAAACAGCTGTGTAAAGACAAGAAAATAACCTCATTACAATGGAGAAGAGCAGCTATTACAGACCAATGCCATCTGCTGATCTGTGATTACAGTCAACAGATAACAAGAACAAATGCATAGTTGTTGCTCCTAGTCACCAATTAGATTTCTTATTTAATTATCCCAGATGAAAAAATATGAAACTTTATGAATCCCTTGAATCAGCAACACCTTTTGTCCTATACTTTCTCCAGTGTTTATTAAAGCTGAACTCCAGGCAAACAGCAAAATGTACATATGAAATGCATTTATAACAGTTGTTTTATCTGCCAAAGGGTTTGCATTTCTGTACATCCATTCCTGGAATTTCTAGTCCGTTCTCATAGCACAGCTCTGTCTACAAGGGGAGAGGAGGATCTTCTTTTTCTCTCCTGCAGTTTCACTTTCACTTACACGTTCCCTGTGACAAAACAGTGAATGGAAGTTGTGCACTAATGAGTTCATCTCTGTCCCTCTGCTCTCCACTCCTACAAGCATGCTGCTTGTACTGCAGCACACTCAATTAGATTTTTGTGCTGTGTATCCATCCCGCTTTTTGAGCTCTGCTGTACAGGCTGTATTAGAGACAGAAAACCAAGTCATATTCAGGTACTCTCACTGCTTCATTTAAAAATGCATTCAGTGATGTGTAAATGACTATAGAGCTGCATCCATTTGTGCCTTTTTTATCTACCTGGACTTCAGTCTAACTTCAGACAAGAGTGTAGTTTAATAAAGTGTAGCTACTTTATTAGGTACACCTTTCTAATGCCAAGAAAATATCCCCCACATTACACCACCACTACCAAGCTGATCCGATGATACAAGGTAGGATGGATCTATGCTTTCATGCCTTTTTACGCCAAATTCTGACCCTACCATCTGAATGTCACAGCAACCAGTCTGCCCATTCTCCTCTGACCTCCGACATCAACAAGGCATTTTCGTCCGCACAGCTGCCGCTCACTGGATATTTTCTGTTTTTCAGACCATTCTCTGTAGACCCTAGAGATGGTTGTGCGTGAAAATCCCAGTAGATCAGCAGTTTTTGAAATACTGAGACCAGCCCATCTGGCATCAACAACCATGCCACATTCAAAGTCACTTAAATACCATTTCTTCCCCATTCCGCTGGTTGGTTTGAACTTCAGCAAGTCATCTTCATCACGTCTGTATGCCTAAATGCATTGAGTTGCTGCCATGTGATCGGCTGATTAGCAATTTATGTTACCATGCAATTGAATAGGTGGCCCTATTAAAGTGGCCTGTGAGTGTAGTATTGGCAAGTATCTATGCACTATACATTTTATCTCTTCTATTTCTAACCTATACATGTGAAGAAGATGGAACTGGGACATTTTATACCAATAACACCAGTAAAATACCAGTTGGCAACCTTAGAGTATATATGAAAATACTTTGGGGAAAAAAGGAATGAATGCTATTTATGTGAAGTGGTGGTATAGCTCTGTGCATCAGCCACAATACAGTGGGGGTGCTGTGGTTTATCAGAAATTGTGTTTAGCTACATGTAGGAGTTTTATGAAAAAATGAATGCACTTCAAGTGCACTGCAATTCAATTGCTTTATGTGACCAGAAAGAAGAAAAAAACCTCCTGCACTCAAAAGAATGGATCTGGCATGTGTGGAAGGATCTTCATACACCATGGCAATCAATCCAGTAAGGCAGTTCTGTGTGACCCCCTAAGGGCTGGGGTAGCCCAGTATGGCACTATAAAATAAGAAAGAAAAGGGGCACACAAGTCTTACCTCAATAAAAAATGTAATCATAAAATGTAGCAGATATACTCACAAATGCCAAATATACACAGGCATGTCATAACCGACATTGGCCCATGGTCTGGAATAAGCAAGCAAGAGGATGCTGAAAATTGTTGACGTGTTTTGAGGGTGGAATCCCCTCTTCCTCAGAGCCTATGCGAAATGTTACACAGTCACCCCTTATATATCATCATTTGACTCTGGCCCCAGTTCCTGTAAATGGGCTCATCCCATTTGCCAGTAGGTGGATCTAATATCTGGGGGGTGTGCAATAAAACATTAGACATGATACCCAACAACAATCAAAGCAACAATTAAAGCATGGCAAGTGTAAAAACTCACGTATTTTAAAAAACTTTTAAAACATTTAAAACATTTCCGATAGTAATTATTAATCCTATTATACATACATACATAATGCATGTCAAAATGGGAAACAGTAACCTACCTTATCTATGTATTATTTTGGTTTGGCACTAGTACCTGCGGACTCAATGTAAAGGCTTCGGCTCTCCTTACAAAAAGAAAAGACCCCTTTAAAAGTTATCTCTCCATATAAAAGCAATCAAGATGGTTGCTGTTCCCCTATAGGATGCCGTGGAATGCACATCGTTCAGGTAAACCGGAAGTGCGGCATCACCTTGCGTTCCAGCCGTTACTTCCAGTTATGGAAGTACATCACTTCCAGTTTGTGCTCCAGTGGCCCTCTTTGATTCAGGTCACCAAAGAAAAATGTCTAGCAAGTTTGTTGGATGAGCAGACAAATCGAATCATAGTTGTATAGTCAAGGTAATTGATGCATGCTGATGCTGCTAAAATTAGTCTAAGAATCTCAGTTTTACTGACCTCTTGTCGCAAACAGGTTAATATAGATGTTGGGTAGGTGCAGCGTGGTGCAGTGGCAGTGAACACAGAGAGGCCCAAGATGCAAGAACTAATGTATTACAGAACTAGTAAACAGTACAACAGCCCATCAAGAGACTTAGAACAATTGAAGTGGACAGTCAGCAATGAGTAGGCCCGAACTGAAGACAGCGCCTATCAAGGAGGGTGGAATATGGCCTGGCTGGTCCAACCCATAGGGGTGCATTCTGAAGATGACGAAGCAGGCCTTAAGCTTTCCCTACTCCTCTGGAACCTCTTCCTGTCACTAGTGCTGTCACTGGCAGACAGGTGTGCTATCCCTACACTAGACACTTTGCCAATGTGCACCAAACCTGGGGGCAGGGACTTAAAAAGACTCTGTATAACCGAAGATGACCGCCAGTTTACCTTGATCCAGCATAGCCAATCGGAACGCTGCCCCAGGGGACCAAGGGATTTATAGAGAAATCTAGTTTCTCTTGTCTTCCTCTACCTGCTGCATTGCCATTCTGAACGAGTGCCACCTGCAGTGGAGAATGTAGACTGCACCTGCTTACATTGAGTGTAATGGCGTACCTTATATGGAGATTGTAAATAACCATTGCACAACTTACAAAGTTAATAGTTAATAACAAAATACTGAAATATTTGGAAGTAAAACATAATGTATTTTCAAAATATATGGAGGGAATGTGCACTGCACTATAATAATTTATATTTACAGTATATGCAATAATTTATTATATATATATATTATATATGTATATATATATATATATATATATATATATATATATATATATATATATATACATACACATACACAGTATATGAACTGGTTTATAAATATTGAGTTTATAACAATAAAGAACACTTTCTGTCCACCCTCAATAACTTACCTGGACTGAGACGCATTCTCTACCCACATCCTGAATGATCTGACAAAACAAATTGTGGCGATAATGTGTTAAAACATAATCTCACTAATTATTATTATTTATTTTTTTTACAGAATGTACTGTTTAAAGAAAGAGCACACTTTTTGCTGTAGCATTTGCTGGGCTAAATTGGAATTTGGTGTGGAGAGAATAGAAGGTTAATCAGCCCTACTAAAATGCACAAAAGTCTTACTTAATGATGAGAATGATAATAAAACTACTACTACTATTACTACTACTAACAATAATAATAATGTGCCTGTTATCCATGTCTTCCTTATTTCTAGCACTCCATTTGCTCCAAAACTACAAATTCCATTTAAGCAATTTGGCTTTGAATACATGGTAAATATTGCATTTATTGCAACAATTTTTCATGCAACAATTGAATGGTACAAGAAAAATGACTGTCTTTAAGCATATAGCCCTTGTTGAGTAAAATCCTCCATTTACAAAAAAGAGAAAGAAGAAGAGTTTTTTTAAGAGAGAGAGGGCAGTTGGCTCAGATATTTCATAAAGCAGAGGTGGGAAATGTCAGACTACAGAAATCCTCTTCTCGCTACCTAGGATTTCTCATTTCGCTGGGCAGGAAAATGAGCATGATTCACTGGAAGGGTTAGAAGTGATCATTTCACTCATGGGTCTTTGGCTGCATGACTTCACACTGTGGGAATTTATTACATACAGAAAGCCTAAAATGCTCAAACTGTAATAATCTATCACTCCCTGCAACACAGTAAAAACAAAGCACAGAGGTTTCCTAAGCCCTTTGCTCTGAAAGGGGCTTTGAAAACTTAGCACACTCTATTGCAGACAAAGAGACGTTATGTAAGGATTTGGTTCTTGTAATGCCCACGCTCAATTGAGTTGGTGTAGCTGAAAGCAATCAGCTTAGTTATACTTCAGTATGTGCATAGACATAAAGACATTTGACACTGCATTGATGTTACTCTTGCACAGCAGAAACTTTTCATCATGTTGAGAGATTTCTGTAACTAATGCTATAGATCTTGTAGCTCCAAAAATTGGTTATGGATAAATACATTAAGGGCTTGTTCACACTATCTCCATTGAGCTACGCTGATCTGCATAGATCAATATAGGCTCAACGCCAAGACATATAACAAACAAGGCGCAAGTATGTGGATAGCGTGAACAAGCCCTACTGATTTTTTTTTTTATTTTATACTGTGACTCTTAAAATTCCTTTTGCAAACAAAACAATAAATTTCAGCACTAAAACTATGTGAAAATGGTTTCCATGTTATACTTGCTTAATGCAAGTAGAAGGCCTCACTGTGGAAAAGCATTAGGGGTTACTGACTGCTGTAAGCTAGCTGTTGCACACTATGTGTTTCCGTGCTGTGCATGTGTATCACCAGGGGGAGCAAGCAAGGTTTTTTTTAGTTAGAGGTTGGATAGCAACCTTGTATGAGTCAGCTTGGGATGAGTCAGCCAGGTAACTTTAGGTCAGAGCTGAGGGCTCTGCAGGTCAGTTCCCTGAGAATTCCCCCTGCTCTAGAGGTTTGAGATGTTTCTAGAAGGCAGTGAGTGGGGTGAGGAGGGGCTGATCTGTATACACAAGGGACTCTGACCAATCCCCAAGCAGGAAGCTTGGCATTGGGTAAGGGCAAAGCTTAAGTATGGGAGAGCCTGATCAGGAAGTGGTCAGTGTCTGGTGGAAGATGATGTGAGGAGGCTGGAGAGTGGAGCCTATGAGGGGTCTACCTGCAGGCAGGAGCTGGGGAGAGGATCTCTTGGCTCCAACCGTTCTCTGAGAGAAGACAGCCTGGGAAACAGGGAAGGAGCCAGCCCAGCATAAGGCCTGAAGGCAGCCACCAACCCATATGTTTACAGGAGAGGATTGAATAAGTAGTTCTACACCCCCTGGGCCAGATAAGGGGAGAGGGCAGTCAGGTGGAAAACCCAACTAGCTCCTCGTCTGGGGCTGCTTTACTAAATTGGAAGCTTCTGGGTCCCCTTACCCAGGGATTCCCTCAAGCAGCTGTGTGAAGAGGAGGGTTCATCTGGAGTCTGAGGTGGTACACCAGAAGGGCTGGAGAGCTCTTCAAAGGAGAGACTTTCACTCACTTTATCCACATCTGTGCAAAGTTGCTAAGAAAATTGTCCTCAAGTTTCTACACTTCCTTGGGCATCTCATACACCCCTCAACCCCACCCAAGTTCAATATCCCTTAATACAGGGGTGGGCAAACTGCGGCTCTCCAGCTGTTGCAGGACTACTACAAGTTCCATCATGCCTCTGCAAGTCATAGCTGTAACTGGTCTTTGCAATGCCTCATGGGAAATGTAGTTCCACAACAGCTGGAGAGCTGCAGCTATCTATCTATCCAGGGTCTCTCTTAAGCTTTCTGACATCAAATCTGATCATATCTGATCATCATGGATATTTTCCAATTGAATATGAATCGTGCCAGAAAGAGAAAGAAATTACACTAGCATGGTTTGCATGCAATTTTGGCATGGATAATTAAACTGTATAAATGTGCAATCATAGGTGTAAAAATGTAATTGCTTCTTCAGAGTCATTAACTGGTTATCCCAGCTTGAGATGCATTAGCTGGGAAATGTTTAGGGTCCATTCAAAGTGTTCCATTGCTGTTTTATACATATTCTGCCAACGCACTACAATGGATGAAAAATTGTACATGACCCTTTTGTGGCTATACAGCACACAATACACAGTATGTGTGTTGTGGTACACTGTGATGCATTGTACTATGTAGTATGTGCTATGCAATGCACTGGGATGCCACTCACAATGAATGGCACTACAGCACACACAGAGCATGTGCATTACCATGTACTGCAAGAAAGCATGATGTGTTGCCGTAATGCACGAGTGTGAAGGCCCTTAGCTTAGGTTCACAGTATGTCACGGGTACAAATGAATGGGCCATGAGAAACCGAAAGAAGTCACCCAACCATTTAAAAAAAAAATGCCTACATAATACCTGTCATAGCACCATGCGGTTTTGTACACTGCAAAATGCACCACAATTTCATGCATGAAGGTGCCATTAGGAATTATTGGCACCCCTAGGCTTCTGCTATAAAATATCATGCTCTACCTGCAAGCGAGGAACATGTGTGTTTTTGCAAGTGTTGACCTGCACAAGTGTAAACCTAGGCCAAAATGTTTCTTGTAGTTGTTAAATCAAATACCACCATAGATGAATTCTGGTTTGGTATCAACTGTCACTGGCAGCTTTTACCTTCAGAACCTCCTTAATTGTTAGTGGCATAGATTCAATAAGATGTTGGAAACATTCCTCAGAGAGATTTTGGTCCATATTGACATGAGTTACTGTTACGTTTCTATCATCTCGAACCAGTCTGCCCATTCTCTTCTGACCTCTGACAAGGCATTTTTATCCACACAACTGCCACTCACTGGATGTTTTCTTTTTCAGACCATTCTCTATAAACCCTAGAGATGGTTTGTGAAAATCCCAGTAGATCAGCAGTTTTTTATTTTCAAATATTTTTATTGAAAAGATTTTTAACATCAGAACAAATATATAACCATTAGAGTAGAAAGGTACACATATGTAAATTGAGAACATGTAAAGAGGATGAAGATGTAGCAAGTCCCCACCATGCGGCCGGGGAACGGAATATCGTAGTCATATGTACATGAGAGTTATGCTCATTAATATGTGAACCATGTTGGGGTAACAGGATCTTAAAGGTGGATATAGATTGGAATAGAAATTTAAACAGGGATTGGAAAGAAATAGGGAAAGGGGGGAGGAGGGGGATGAGGCACCGTTATCTTTATCTTAGAAGTAAGTATCCTATGAAAAAAAATTGAAATTAGTAATCAGTTAATTGAACAGTTGGGATGATTTAGCCATCGAGACCAGTGTAACGTAAATTTGTGGTACATAGAGTTTCGAATGGCCGTTCTTCGCTCCATCTCACACTGCAGGTTGAGGTCATTCACCAGACGTGAAAGCAGAGGAGATGATGTGGATCGCCAGAGTTTGGTGATGTTGATCTTTGCCGCCGCTAGGATGTGTAAGATAATGATGCGTGAGTTTGAGGGGAATGTATCTATAGTTATATGATGGAGGGCCAGGGCAGGATCTGGAGCTACAGGTGTGTCTGTGATTGAAGAGATCAATTGGAAGACTTTATTCCAGTAAGATTTGAGAGATTTGCATGACCAAAGCACATGGAAGAGGGAGCCAGTTTCTCCACAATGTCTCCAGCACGCCTGGGACTGTTGAGGGTAATAGAGAGATAGTTTAGTGGGGGTAAGATAACATTGGTGGAGGATTTTCAGGTATGATTCCCAATGGGCACTACATTTCGACGCTTTATAAGTAATGTTGAACGTTGTTTCCCAGGGATGTGGGCTTGTCGAGAGTGTTAAGGTCTTTTCCCAATTAGTCAAGGATGAAGTAGAAGTTGTGAATTGCGCTACGGTCAGAAGTGTATAAAAAGTAGATATTCCTTTCTTCGGATATATGGTCCTATTCAAGAAGTGATGTGCAGTAGCTGGTATTTCTATTTTAAGTGGCATGTTTGTTTTGTGAAGTGAATGGATTATTTGCATATAGGTGAATTGGTCTTTATCAGGAAGACTAAATTTCTTCTGGAGAGTCAGAAATGTATCTGGGTTGTGGGTGCTAAAAAGGTCTTGGATATGATATATTCCAAGCACTTTCCATGAGGCCAGGTTCAGATGCGGGGACAAAATGTAAGGATGAAAGCGGTGTAAGAATTCGAAGATTATCCTTATTGGAGCAAGTATAAGTTAAGAAGTCATGCCAAGCCGTCAGGGAAGCTTGCACGCATGGGTGTGTATGTACAGGTTTATTCCAGGCCGCACAAGGCACAAATAAGGCATCTGTTAGTGAACTTGGTGTGTGCATGGATGCCTCCATGACTGTCCAAGTTTTATCCGGGGACGGGTGCCACCAGAAGAAGAGCTGGTCTAATAGAACGGCTTGATAGTACGATTTTATATGCGGGAGACCTGCTCCCCCTCTGGCAGGCGGACGTATTAAGAGGTTTGTAGTACATCTAGGGCGTTTGGAATTCCATAAGAAATTGTTTAGTATTTTTTGAAGTTTGGAGAAAAAGGTGGAGGGGGCTGGAATAGGAAGCGTGCGGAAAATATAAAGTATTTTGGGCAATATGCACATTTTTATAGTTGCTGTTCTGCCTAGTGTTGAAAGGGTCTTTGTGCGGAAGCTTCTGAGCTCTTGTGGGATTGTGTCAAGTAATGGTTTGAAGTTAGCTGTATAGAGTTGGCCTGTTTTGGCAGTCAGTTTGATCCCCAAATAGGGTATGTTATGTTTTTCCCATTTGAAAGGGAACCGTTGAGTAAGTAGTTTCTGGGTTGCAAGGGGTGTATAGAGGTTTAGGATGGAAGACTTGGATTCATTGAGTTTGTAGTACGATACCGCTGTGTAGGCATAGATATGGGTGCGAATTGTTGTAAGCGATTTGTTAGGGTTTGTAATCATTAGGATAATGTCATCCGCAAAGAGACTAATTTTATGTTCGCTCTTAAGAAAATTAATTCCTGTGAAATTTGGATCATGTCTGAGATTGGACGCTAGCGGTTCGATAAGTAACGCAAAAATTATGGGCAAAAGAGGGCATCCTTGTCTAGTACCATTGGATATTGGGAAAGGTTGTGAGAGCGTGCCGTTCATAAGTACCCTAGCAGAAGGTTTGGAGTATAGGGAGAGAATCGCTGACAGCATCCAGTCTGTTATTCCGTATTTCTGGAGTGTAAGTGTCATAAATTTCCAATGGATTCGGTCAAATGCTTTTTTCGCGTCAAGTGAAAGAAGGAGTGAGGGTTGGTTATCAGATTCAAGGTGGTGCAGTAGTGATATAATTCGTCGGGTCGGGTCGCGTCCGGGGCCTGTCTCCCAGGGATGAATCCCACTTGATCAGGGTGAATTAATGTAGGAAGGTATGGGAGCAGTCGTTGAGCTATTATCTTGGCGTATATTTTTAAGTCTGTATTAAGTAATGAGATCGGCCTGTAGTTTTGGACTAGTTGAGTGTCTTTACCTGGTTTTGGGATAGTGGTAATTATTGATTGTAGCATATCAGAGGGAAATTCCCCCTTTGAAACAACGTGATTATAAAGGGCGGAGAGATGTGACTTAAGGTTGGGTGCAAACGATTTGTAATATTCGTTAGTGAAACCATCATTACCTGGTGATTTGTTCACGGGTAAACTGTTAATAGTTTTCTCAATCTCTGCGGGTGAAATCGGCACAGAGAGGGAGTCAAGTTGGGAAGAGGTGAGTCGAGGAAGAGCCGTGCGGCTTAGGAAGTTTTCAATGGAGGGAATCGTTGGTTGTGCTGTATCCGGATCATCTTTTATGTTGTATAGAGTTTGGTAATAGCATGCAAATGCATTAGCTATGTCTTGTGGGTTCGATAATGGGGTCCGCGAGTGTGGGTGTTGGACTGTGGAGATTTTGTTTTTAAGTCTTTTTTGTTTAATGGTTTTGGCGAGAAGAGAACCTGTTTTATTACCAAGTGCATAGTATTGTGTTTTTGTTCTTAGGAGGTTCGTGTCATAGGTGTGTAGTAAAATAGCACGTAATTTATTTCTATCTCTATTTAGGGCCGCGGATGTGGAAGGGTTCGGATTCTGTTTATTAATTTCTTCGTTTATATGTATAGAGGTCAATAGTTGGTCTGTTTGCTGAGATCTCTGCTTTTTAATACGGGAGTTTAGTTGTATGAGGATACCTCTCATGTATGCTTTGTATGTCAGCCAGAGTGTAGTGATAGAGATATCTGGTGTGGCATTAGTTTCAAAAAAGAGATTATGAGCGTCCATTATATACTTCTGGTTATCCGGCAGTTTCAGGAGTGCAGAATTAAGTCTCCATATGGGTGGGATTGCCGACTTTTGGCTGTCATCCAGGGATATGCTGATCGGGGCATGGTCAGACCAGGTTATGGTACCAATACTAGAAGATGAAACATGTTACAGTGTCCATTTGTCCGTGAGGAACATATCAATTCTTGAGTACGAAAGATGCGGTGGTGAAAAATAGGTGTAGTCTCTTTCAGAGCCATGCTGGCATCTCCAGATGTCGTATAGGTCATGATCATGTAGAACGCGGTTGAGGTCAAAGTTGGCAGCTTTTTTGTTGGAAGATGAATCCATATATGAGTTATTGAGAACATTAAGATCTCCCCCAATAATGAGTCTACCTTGTTTGTGCTTAGAGATGAGATTGAAGAGTTTGCGAAAAAATTTTAGTTGTTTGCTGTTTGGACCGTATACATTCACCAAGGTATAGGCAATGTCGTTAATTTGGCATATCAATATAATATATCGCCCTTGCGGGTCGACTATGGAAGAGGTGTGTTTAAACGTTAGAGAGTCATTAACGGCAATAATTACTCCGTTTTTCTTCTTAGCATTAGTCGCCATAAATAATTGAGAGAAGCGGTTAACATATAGTTTAGGGGTTTTTTCCGTAGTGAAGTGGGATTCTTGTATGAAGAATAAGTCAGTTCTGGATTTCCGGATTTCTCTGGAGAGCATCGATCTTTTGAAGGGGGAGTTGAGGCCTCTAGCATTAAGAGAAGTGATAGTAATCATTGAAAATATTTCCCGAGTATATATCTAGTTGGGTTGTTGTTTGATTATAATTAAGCGTGTGTGGTTTCATTCCAGGGAGAATAGTGGAAAAAAGACTAAAGAACAGGTAAGTCTCGATATGAACTGTAGGTAGCGTATTCCATCTATAGTCCTGTATGTCAAATCTTATGATACTACTGTTGAGTCGGTGGTGCCAAGTGAGAGGGAGGATGGGAAAGGGAGAAACGACAGTAAAAAAACACTTGCATGTAACGCAAGTAACCAATGTAGCTATGATTGCTACGTCAAAAAGGAGGGGTATGAACAAGTTCTGACCTCCAGGGGGGTCATGTCTGTAGCAAACTTGAAAAACAGACAACCTTGAATGTAGGCCGATCGCCAGAGGTTGTAGAATCTGTATATTACCTCCGGGGGAAGGTATAGTGGAGTATAGGTGCGGTGTGTGCCTTCGCGCCCTTCAGGTCGCCTCCATATTTTGGATGGAACTAGACGTATTTTCCCTTGAGTCAGCGGGCAAAATGCTCCAAGCTTTAAGGAGATCTAGGCCGGCCTCTAGATTCCGGATAGTATAGGTTCTACCTTGGTTCCGTACTAATAGCTTAGTGGGGAAGCCCCATTGATAGGCAATGCCATGATTTCTCAAAGCTTTAGTGATTGATATCATTCTTTTCCTGTTTGAAAGTGTGGCTTTGGATAGGTCAGCATATAAGCGTAGATTCGCATGGGACTGTGGGAGCGATGGCGGGTTTCTAGCCGCTAACATAATTTTCTCTTTGATATGATAGAAATGAATGCGGATAAGCACGTCTCTAGGGATAGAGGCCTGTAAAAATGAGGGCTTAGGAAGTCGATGTGCTCGATCGATCACGACCTCTACTTCGGAGAGTGTTGGTATCAGCAACTTGAGGAAGTGTTGTAAATATGGCAGCAGTGCCTCATTGGTAATTGTTTCAGGGATCCCTCTAATTTTTATATTATTACAGCGTGATCTATCTTCCAAGTCGGCTAATTTTAGTTGAATTTGTTCGATGTCGGACACATGATCTGCATGGGCATCAATCAAATCATTATGTGCTGCGACTATGTCTCCCATGTTGGTTTCAATGTGGCGAATTCTACATTCCTGCCGTTGCACTAGGGTGGTGAGCTGAGTAAGTGGAGCAGATATGTCGTTGTGTAATGTTTGCCGCAGAGACGCAAGCATATTTTTCATGCTTATCTCTGTGAGTGGTTGATCCGACGCAGGGAATGCATCTATGGTAGGCATAGCCATGTGCGGTAGCTGATGTGGGAGTTTTGGGGCCTGCAATATAGTATTGTCGTCACAGTCCAGTCGTGGCCTGGATTTGGCCGGGCTGCTGGTTGTGGGAGATAAGGGAGGTGACAACTCACCAGGGTCCCCTGGGTAAAGCTGTTGCTGCAGCCTAGGATCCGCACACTGGGCTCTGTAGTCCTCCTCAGATGGGCTGCTGCCTCCCTGCACTCCTGTGATGCGGGCGCCATCTTGGATTCCCGGAATGACGGCCGGGAAGAAGTTAGTTAACTTCCCTGGTTGCCCCGGGCTCTGTTTCCTGCGGGGCATGTCTAGTGGGCTGCGGGCACACTGCGGCTATCAGTGTGTGCCGTTCGTTTCCCCCGAAGTCGGTGAGTGCCGATTTATCGCTGGCGGGTGGACGGAGCTGTCACTACTGCACGTCCATCACCGAGCCGGCCGCGCATGAGCCCCGATCAGCAGTTTTTTAAATACCCGGACCAGCCCGTCTGGAACCAACAACTATGCAACATTCAAAGTCACTTAAATACACTTTCCTCCCCATTCTGATGCTCAGGTTGAACTTCAGCAAGTCGTCTTCACCCACCACGTCTAGATGCCTAAATGCATTGAATTGCTGCCATGTGAATGGCTGATTAGCTGATTAGCAATTTGTGTTACTAAGCAATTGAAGAGGTGTACCTAATAACGTGGCTTGTAAGTGTATAGGCTTGCTGTTTTCTGGTTAACTGTTTTTTATTATGCTGACACCTTCTGAACAGTTTTTGTATTGCATGATACACTGAAACACTTCTATATCAAGTCTAATGCATCCTGTTGTATTTCCTCTGAATTCTGCATTCAATAAATATGTTTGTGGATTTCAAGTGTTTAGTGAGTTCAGCTATCTGACGAAGATTGTTCCTGCTATACTCGGGCCAGGCATAGAGGTTTCAGGAAGGGATATTCAGTATTACTATAATTGGAGTCAGAATACCCCTCATTAACTGGGAACATAACATTAGCTATTTTAATACTCATGGTTTATTCTAACATATGTCCATTTGCTGTTCCTGTATTCTAACAGTTTGCTGCCACCATATTCTATCAGTTTGTTTTCTCTGTGTTGTAACAATTGCAATGTTTGTTGCCTGATTATTGTAAAGTTTGCTCAGTAATTTTTGGGTATTGTAACAATTTTCTGATTGTGGCTCATAAATTGTCACAAATATCAATGCGTTGCCTGAATATTATCACAAATGCCCTCTTCTTGTCTGTGCATTGTTATGGTTGCTCAGTTGTTGCCTGTGTTTTGTTATGACTGCTGAATTGCTGCCCATGTATTGTCAGGATTTCCTATTTGTTGTGCATGTGCATGTACAATTGACCATTTGTCAAAATTTCCTGTTTCTTGACTGCATATTACAATTGCCCATTTGTTGTCCACATATTTTCTCAGTTGTCTACCTGCTGCAAACCTATTGTAACAATTGTGCATATGTTGTCCACATATTGCCATGTTTGCCCATGTGTTGCCCATGCATTGCAATGATTGCCTATTTTTGCCCATGTATTGTCAAAATTGCCATTTTGTTGCCCTTTTATTGTCACAATTGTCCATTTGTCATCCACATATTGTAACAATTGCCTATCTGTTGCTCACGGCATGTACTGTCCTATTTTTCACCCAAGTTTTGTAATGATTGCCCATTTGTAACATGTATGGGAAAGTTTACTTAAAGGTAGATATTTTTACATCAAATTTCCTCCAAGCAGTTTATTACAATGAAATTAGATGTTGATTTGGGGAAGCTGTTAACTTCATGGCAAAATTTCACTTCAATGTCAGGCCAGATCACTCCATTTATCCCTTCTGGGGATAATACTAAGATAGAATATACTGGTCTGCAGTCATATTGATAGCAAATGTATAATAGAAATCTATTGTTCACTGTTATCAGCAAGTAAAGGATCACAGGATCAAAGCTCTGCATTGTCAAAACATACATGCTGGAACTACAAGAACTGTCAGTGATGTCACAGAAAATGTCATAGCACTACTTCTTTAAACACAATGCTAAAACATTGCACTACTCTGCTACCATGGGGATCTCTATTTGAGCACTCTGCAGGAGGACCATATACCCAAAAGCAGATAAATCCAGCTTCTGGGCTTAGTATTTGACTGCAACTGTCACTGTCAGCTTGTTATCAAAGCACTGAACCCTGCTGAGACCCATCAGTGCTGCAGAGATCAGCATCATTTTCTGACATTTGACAAGAGAAACGTACACGCTGTGTCTGATACTGGTGATGCTGCTGTGAAAGCAGAAGACAACAGAACCCTTAGCTTTGCACATCTTAGCTTCACGTCCCGCTTCCTAATGATGCCAACCCACAGTCTGAAGATTTCCTTCCAATGGAATGAAATTGGCTCCCTCCACAGCTTCCTCTGCACCCACTTGTATACTAAATTAGAGAAAAAATACTGAACATTGTGACCATGGAAAACTGACCTATAAATTCTGCCTCCCAGGCCTAAATAAATAAATAAATAAATAAATAAATAAATATTGGAAAATTAAGGTTGACCATCATATCCATCATCCACTATCCCTACTGCAGTTAACTTTGGTGATAATTCTTACATTAACATACTGTACATTCGTTTTCTCAAGCACTTGCTTTAAAGCATGTTAATTGCATGCTGGTATTGGCCTATAATCCTTCTAAACCATTGACCTGGACCCAGCATTCATTCTGTGATGTTAGAACCCTTGATGTGCATGCTTGTTCAAACTCAGTCAAGCAGGAATTATGTAAACTATTGGATCAGCATGACAGCCAGGAAACTAGCATTTTCAAAGGGGAAAGTCAGCAATGGCAGCCTCCATATTTGTTGAGCTCTGGTTTCCTTTAAATGTCCACCTGTACCAACAGGTTAATTTTAAAAAGCTGTAAATTATATTGAGCATGACTGGCCTAAGTATAATCACACTGCAACTGCACAATTACATCTTATTATTCCCCTCATTAGCTCAAATACAACTGGGGCAATTTTTCTTCACAGCTATAACTGACCCCCACTACACCAATGAAATGACATGAATACAATACTGAGACATATTTTCTCGAACATGTACTATGTATATACTACTAAGGCTGGCAAAAATTCAAATCCTTTTAATGTCAAATCTATCTATTTTATGAACATACATCTATTTCATAAACATACAAATTTAGCTATATTAAAATGGAACAAATGATGTTTGTATCAGCCTGAACACTGTGACCAGCTTTCATTATCTGACAATTACTGCCTCAGTAGATGTTAATTTCACCATTCATTCATCACCTTAATTGGGCATACACTAATCAATTCAATCAAGTGCATGTAAACGACAAGCGCTAATTACATTGTATCTGTTCAATAAATTGCTTGATTTGCTAAACATTTACAAAACTGTATAGCTTTGAAATCAAGGTAGGACATACTTGTTTCTGTAGTAGGTCAGAGTGTTGTGTATCATACATTAACTGCTTAGATATAGAATGTTTTCTTACTTGAATTCCACTTTAAGACTCAGACTGCTACAATTTACATGAAGTTCAATTCACAAAGCTGTATATTTTCACATTAATAAATACTTAAACTGACTGCACAGCTTTATTAATTTTAATTGATATAATAAACATGCTATTCTTACCTGCTCTGTCCAATGGTTCATTTTCTGGGGTCCCCTGCTGGTGCCTTAGGCTCCTCCTCTCTTCTGAGTGTTCCTAGAGCAAGCCACTTGCTATGAAGGAAGAGGCGTAGCTTGAAGCTTGTGGGCCTCAATGCAAAAGTTTACCTGGGGCCCCCCACTACCTTCCACCATGTGCCAAGATACTCCCACCGCATGCCAAGATATGGTAGCTGTATGATGGCTGTCTGTCTCTTCTATCTCTCCTGCTGCCATCTGCATGTGCACATAAGGTGGGGGCAGGTAGGCCACACTCTGAACTGTTGAGTGAAAGTGGTAGGTTTGTATGTAAAATATTACACTCAGCAGGCCCTCTGACTTCCAGATCGACATACAAGCCCACCATTTTCACCCAGCCTTAGGCACCCAGGAGGAGCCTAAGGCACCAGAAGGGGATAGAAAGATCAGAGAGTGTGCCACTGCAGATATCACATCTTTTTTTTTTTTAACTGCTTCCCACCCAGCAACTGTACATAAATGGCTGGGTGGGAGCTTTCCCGTTGCTGAACGTCCTCTCAGAACATGCGCCTCACGCAGCCCTCAGGGGTGCGCAGTGGTGCGCTCCTGTGATGGCTGTGTCGGACAGCACATCACAGTTCAGGATATGGGCTCTGTGATTGGCCCTCCGGATCACATGATGGCTGTGTCCAATCACAGCCATCATTCAGTGTAAACAGAGACGCGTGTCTCTGTGTTTGCTTTCCCCGCCGAGAGCTCAGTGCGGGGGCAGAGGGGGATGCTGCAAGCCTATAACAGCTCTTTGCATAACTGATGATTTTAGTGTTCAGTTAAGCAAAGAACACACAGATTGCTGCCACCCCGCACACAGTACATGAAGTTTTATTGTCTGTCCCTGTTCAAGTGTCACATCAACATCTGTGCCAGTGTCACATAAACATCTGTACTAGTGCACAAAACATCTGTCACAGTACACCAGTGTCACATCAACATATGCCACAGTGTACCAGTGAACAAAACAATTGCAACAGTGTTCCAATTGCAACATCAACATCTGTCGGTGTCTGTCGGTGGGCAATCAACATCTGTCACAATGTACAAATGCACAAAAACATCTTTCAGTGTACCAGTCCCACATACAAATAAATAGAAAAATGTAAAGCACCCCTGCCCCCCCGTACACATAAGTAAACGGCGAACGCACCACACATGTAAGGTATTGCAGCGAACGTCAGAGCAAGAGCAATAATCCTAGCACCAGACCTCCTCTGTATCTTTAAACTGGTAACCTGTAAAGGCTTATAAAATATTGTCTATGAAGAATTTTAATTACTGAATTTTGGTGCCATTTCACAAGCGTGCGCAATTTTAAACCATGGCATGTTTGTTATCTATTTATTCATTTTCCAAACAATTGTGGAAACAAATTACAACTTCAAAAAACTCTCCATGCCTCTTGCTAAATACCTTGGATTGTCTACTTTCCAAAAAGGGGGCATTTGAGAGGTATTTGTACTGTCCTGGCATGTTAGGGCCTCAAGAATTAGATAGGCAGTCCGGTGTGATCAATTTTCAAAGATTGATACCTGCACTTGTTCTGCAAGTTCACACATGTTTACTTCTTTGTAACACCATCATATCACTGTATTCTTCTGTATGCTGAGACCTGATGCTGTATCAGAAACTATGAGGTGTCCATGGCACCAGACACATCCTTTGCAGACATCATTATCCTAGGTGAGGATCTGGTATAGATGTTAATGGGGGACACAATGAAAGGAAGGCATGGAATGTCACCTAAAATACATACCATACCCTTATCCTTGATGAGGGTCTGGTATGGATATCAAGGGGGACATGAATTTTAAGGGGAAATGTCACACAAAAAAAAACAAAAGAAAAAAAGCATGAGGTCCCTCAAAATTCCACAGCAGACCTTACCCCGGTCACATCAAAGCCGCTTTTGAAATCATGTGACCTGCCGATTTCATTGAGATTTGCAAGACATCTGACACAGATGTCTGCAAATCTCAACGAAAGTAGAGAATGCACTAATAGTGGACAATAGGGTGTGAATTGGCATACGATTTGCAAGTCACCTGGCATGCAAATTGCATGCCAAGTCGCACCCGATGTGACCAGGGTCTTATCCGAATATGCATCCTAGCAGACCACAAGCCCTTTACATTTGGAGGTACATGGCCAGCACATTTACAATATAAAGGGTTTTAACAAAGAACTTAGTTAAATTTATTGTATTTTGCAACAATAATGTTACATTCTAGCTGAAATAGCTGAGGATCAAAGTATTATTGAGAAGAGCAGAAAAAGCAGCCTATCAAAGTACACACTAAATAATAAAATAATGAATGAGAAGAAAAAATGGTTGCCATGGTTAAATTATCTATAACTTCAAGAAAAAAAATTTATATTTTGCACCCTACCAGTCATTAGTTTATGTGGGCTGCATAAGTTAATTAACATTTTCAAAGCTACTGCACTGAACTAAGATCTGAAACAATGTTTTCAGCCTTCCAAGTGTGCTTCCAGAATTGAGAAATGAGAGACTGCTTGTAGTCCAAATCAGGAGAGTAGCATGGGATGACAGCATTACTCCTTCATATATACAGAGAACATTGTTGCTAGGACAGGAAGTGTGTTACTGGCAAGATCAGCAATTAAAAAGGAGGAAAAGCCTGAAATAATGAATGCAGCCACCATATATAAGGCCTTGTAAGCTGTCATTTTTTAATTGTGCTTAGATATGGTTTAAAGTGGTTGTAAAGTAACACCATCTGCTTTTTTTTTACAAACAGAATAAAGTGCCCAAAGCTGTCATTTACCAGCAATTTAAACTGCATTGTTGTGACAATGTGAATGTCAGTTTTTCTGTAGTAGATTGTATACATTGTGCAAATGTTCTTCTTTACGATCAGGTTTAGGATATCCCCTAGGCATATTACTTATCATTGCTCCCCTCCAAATGGAATTTACTTATTTGCTTTGGTTCTACCATGGTTCTATTGTTTGGCATAGTATAGTTCACATGTCAAATATAGATATTATAAATGGTTAAGGACCTTCTATGGGCCTGTCCAGCTCTTCTAGAGTAACTGCCTGTCTCCTGGAATCTCCTCCATGCTCTTGAGACTGCTGGGAGGCCTAGAAAACCTTCTAGCAATGGCACTTATTGATGTGACATCCTGGAGGAGTTGGACTGCCTGTGCAACTTCTGTGGGGTCCAGGTATTGTCTCATGCTACCAGTAGTGACACTGACCCTAGCCAAATGCAAAACTAGTGAAAAACAGTCAGAAAAGATGAGTAGGGCAAAATATGTCAGTGGTCTCCAACAGTAAAATCATTCCTGTTTTGGGGGTCGTCTCATTGTTGCCCATCTAGTGCACATATTGTTAATTTCATTAACACAAAAGCAGCTGAACCTGATTAAAACACCACTTTGCTACTTAGTTGACCAGATCAATATCCCAGGAGTTTCAATGACTTGATGCTATACTCTGATTAAAAAGTGTTTCTTTCACTTTTTTGAGCATTGTTTGAAAAGAAGAACTACTCCAAAGCATTTTTTTTAAAGTGGTTTTAAGAAACATACTGGGGGAGATTTTCTGAAATTGGTGCATACAGAATCTGGTACACCTGTACACAGTAATGTCCTAAATGTTGATTGAGTACTTTGCACAGCTGCACCAGATTCGGTGTGCACCAGTTTTAGTAAATCCCCCCACTATGTGTAAATCTTTTCTGGGAAATAAGTAGTAGAAACAACAAATTCCTTTTTTTCCAACGTATTTAATTGTAGGAATAACACTTTCCAATTTGAGATTGAACTAAATGTTGTTTAATCAATAGAGTTTATTTGCTAAAACTGGAGAATGCAACATTGGGTGCAACTTTGCAGAGAAACCAATCAGCTTACAGGTTTTATTGCCAAAGCTTAATTAAACAAGCTGAAGTTAGAAGCTGATTGGCTACCATGCATAGCTGCACCAGATCCTGACTGCATCAGTTTTAGTAAACCTACCCCAATGTGCCTAAGCTTTATATGATCCTGTAGAGAAGCCTTAGAACAGGGGTGTCCAACCTTTTGACCTTCCTGGGCCACGTTGTAAAAAAGAGTAATTGTCTTGGGCCACACATAAAATACAGTGAAAAAAAGGATAGCTGATGAGCAGTTCCTCCTGTAGCTCACAGCGGGTAGGTGTGGCCACTGAGCCCGTTCATTATATTGACAGCTCATTGGCAGCAGCACCTATTCGTGGCTCTCTACACAGCCACATTATTTGGTGATCGCTGCTGGACGCATGCAAAATGTTCCAGCAGTGATCATCAAAGGTAATCCTGGCTGTGTAGAGAGCCGCAAATAGGTGTGGCTGTCGGCGAACTGTCATTATAGTGAACGGGGCTAGCAGCTACACCTGCCGCTGAGAGCCGCAGGAGGACCTACTGCTACAATTAGCACCAGCCCTAATCACTGGTGTGAATGTAGCCTAGCACTAGAAATTTGGTGGGGTGCAACCCACCTCAGCACCTCCCTAGATCTGACCATGCAGAATTTACTTTCCTGATGCCCCTGCATTCCCTGCTACTGGTACTATTGCAAACATGGCAGCCTCCGCAACCCTCCAGCTGTGCATTTGCCTGGCTTGTCAAGGTAGGCTGCCGCAGCTGCTCTGTTTGCATGGCATCCCCGGTGTTCCTACACATGGGCTTGTCTGTGTCGGCTGCCATGGCTGCTGTGCTTGCATGGCATCCTCATTGTCCCTAAAGACGGACCTGGGCCACATGCTAAACTCTCTAGGGCTAAAACTTAGCCATCAGGGACTGAAGGTAGGGTGAAGGGTCTCTGATGTGGACATATGCATTAATATAGTTAGAGACTGTTTATAGCGCATGCTGATCAACTAGATTGGAGGAACGGCCCATCATGTACAGGTCCCATGTACAGGGCCAATAAATAATATCTAAATATACTATGCAATGAAAGAGGAGGCTCCTGAGTGTAGAATAAGACATAAATGGTGTATATGATGTAGGATCCTGCAATTAAAACCACTCCCCGTATAGTCATTCTGGGAAACATGCTAAAGTAGTCTAAGTATACTGAACTTGTATATTTCCCAATCAGATGACTGATGGGAACAGGCAGTTCTTTGAAAGCAAAATTATTGTTGTCTAGAGGATTTCGCACTGATGGTACTGATGCAGTAAACCACCCTGTGATGTTGCTTAAAGATTCCAAGGACTACTTCACTTAATCAATAACAAGAGGATGTTTGTTGTAAACCAATACATTTCATGGATATACCACTTCACCAGGGCTAAAACAAGCTTGTAACAAGACATCTATAAATAGATAAAATCGAAACATAAAAGACTGAAAGCAAAAAAAAAATCAAGTGGTCCATCCAGTCTCAATTTTCTTTTTTCATTTGTATATGATGATAGAGCATTGCTTATCCTAAGCATGTTTGCATTCACTAACTATCTATTGACTTGATACCTCAGCTGGAGATCTGTTCCAAACATTAACTTTCAGTAAAAGAATACTTTCTAAAGCTGGCCATAAATGGTTTGAATCTCAGCTGGTCCAGCAGGGACCAGATGAGAGTCGAACCATCTATAGACAGGTTGTTCCCAATTCGATCGGTGTACGACTTGGGTACAACCAGCATGTCGAATTTTTCATGCAATAATTGCAAGCAGCTATACAGGTAACTGCTAGCAATAATCAGTTTGTTCTCCAAGCAGGGGTGGCTGCCCACTCAATAGCTCCTCGAGAGGAATTCCCTCAATAACACTGACTGTTTTGATGGAGGGATCAAGTGATTTTCCTTCCTACAACCCGTGGTTGCAGGAAAAAAAATTGCATTGTCTATGGCCAGCTTAACAATATGCTTGAGCTTTCTTCTTAATAATTGGAGGTCATAAGTAGATACGTTCCACTAGTAGTTGCTTGCACACTATAGTGTGATGATATAAAAAATGTTGATTTAAAATATAAAATACTGTATACCTCCTTTCGTCCTTGATTGTCATAGTTCTTTGTGTCCCTATGCAACATAACAGGGTAGTTGTAATGATCTCTTCTTTATGACCAGCCAGCTGATATGCAAGAGAAGTTGTGATTACACCAAACTGGCATTAATTCAACCAAAATGTTAGTTTAAAAGTAGATTCTCAATACTTCATATAGGGCCTGGAAAAATTAATTGATCATTCAGGATTCATGAAACTATTTTGAAACTTTTTTGAATAGCATAAAGAAGTGCTATAACCAGGCCAGGTTTGTTATGGTTGTCTGTGCCTCCTCTAGGGAGACTCACTCTCTCTATTTGTTCTGATGACCACTGTTTGAGAAACAAAACATAATGGAAAATACAGAGTTTTTAACTAGATCAAGCATCAAGGGGAAATGGAAACACCTGTTCCAGTGATAGCATCTAAGAGGGTATTTCCCCTGACATTAGATAGATTTCCTATCGCTTCCTTTTGTGTCTCCAGGACAAGATATGGCAGAAAATCTTTCCAAGAGAGCTCAGACAGGAAAAACAAAACACCTGGCAAATGTTTTAATCCCTTTGTGACCAAAGTATGACTTTACAACACATCTGGTCATGAAAAGATTAAACATTCCTTACTTTATCTAGAACAAAAGATTTTTCTATACTTATAGAAGATAGTGAAGCAAAACATTGCTATATATTAGCAAAATAACCACAACATGACTTATAAACTGGAATATATTGGGCAAACTGATTTTGATGAAAGACTTTATCCATGTGAACTATTGCAGACAGTAAAGAAAGGCTATTGAGTCACAATACTATCTGTGCAAAATCAGCTATGTCACCAGCACAAACAATCTGAATCATAAACAATTTTACAACTTTGAATAATAGTTATTTACATTATTTGAATGTCATGATTTTGTCATTGTGGTATGCTCTTTTGATTTTCTTGTAATACCAGCATCCCACAAGGTTATACGGTAGTGGATAAATTACTCTAAATATTACTCTATATATTACTCTATTTATTACTCTCTATATAAATGTATACATCACACAATATATGCAGATCACTAAGGTTGCGTTTGTTTAAACATCCACAAAACATGAAAAATTGAATAACTGATAGGGCTTTGTGCTCTTAATGACTCCTATATCATTGCAGAATAAAGTGGATATAGTTTTATGTATATGCAGCGTTAATACTGTATGTTTATCTCTATATAGGGAAAACCTACAAAAAACAAAAATACTGAACTAAATAAAAATGAGTCTCTTTCTTTTTCTCCAGATGAGCGTTTGCTTAAATAAGTTGATATATAACAAAATATAATGTACTAGCTGTAGGGGTATGCTACCTCCTGCAGCGTTTATTAGCTCCTCCCCTCAACCCCTCACTAGATGATAGATTAAAGATACTTTCTTGTAGAAGAGTTCCATGACTAGACTCATGATAAAATAGGGAGGATCCATGCTGACATGATGCAGAGCCAGGAAAGGAAAATTGCAGTAAGTATATAAAACAATTTTCTGGGGTTTTTTTTGGTTCTGCATCATGTCAGCATATAATGGTACTAACTAGTCATCAAAATTCTGGAGGTAACAAAATACATCATCATGTTCCAGACATTAGTAAATGAGGTAAAGCTCCACTTAGCAAAGAATACCCAATCACGAGCAAGGAAATGCAAAAAAAAACCTGCAGTTTGGCTTTCACCTGGTTGGATAATGGAAATTAGCAGAGCTTCTGCTCATTTACTAAGCTGGTGAATGGTCAGCTGAAACTCCTTCAATGCGTTTTTGCCACTTTCAGTTCTACCAGGTCGGAACAGGACACCTGGGTCCTCAGGTTAAGACAGTTTGCCCCAACCCTGAAAACTAGCATCTGTAGTAACAATGAGCCAGCCTCTAGGGCTCATGGGACAGCTGGGAAAGAGATTGGAACTCAGAGGTCCTGCCTAATAGAGTGCAGAATCCTGATGGGGTTGAGAAGGGAATATCAATCTCACTGACTTAAGAAGCAGAACTAGTTCCTCTTTATGTGCTAATCTGCCCAAGGTACTGCTGGGATTGCAACCATCAGTGTCCATCCATTGATGAGCTGACAGTGAGGTTGAGGTAATGACCATTCTGGCCTGTGGCCGGTTCTACACAATCTTCTTTAGAAAAATCTTGTGACAGATAGTTGTGAAAGTCATGTCCACATATTTGTATCTTTGAGACCGAAGCATCTGGCTTTTTTCCATGTTCACCTTCCAGCAAAATATTGAGGGAGACACAAATGGAGGGATCATTGCAGAGGCATAAGTAGAACCTTCAGGGCACCAGTGCAAGAAACCACAAAGGGCCCCCTGACCCTCGGCTGGTTCCCTTCCCACTGATCCCTGGGCCCTTTACTCCCTTCACGGGCCCTTTATTTTGGTTCTGCAGTAGTACCCTTTCACATGTTCTGCAGTGGGCCTCCTTCCTGCCATCTTGGGGCCTCCCCTTGGTGGAGGAATGCCAAGGTCCGGTTGCAAATGCAACCATTACAACTGTGGTAGTCCATTGGTGTCAGTAGTTTTTTTATTCTTATTTTTTTTAGTTTTTTTTACCATTTTATTTATTTATTTACTTTTTACAATTTTGTTTTATTATTTTAAACATTTTTTAGGAGATCTGTTGGGGGGGGGGGAGGGGTTTGGTGAAATATCAGGGCTCTAAAAAGGCTTCTGATGTTTCACCTTTGAGAGAGTGAAAGGAGATTGAGGACATCTTAATCTACTTCTCTGCAGCCTCAGCAGCACAGAAACAATGGACAGGAATAGCTCTGTACACAGCTACCCATTCATTCACAAAACAAACTGAAGCATTGTATGCCTCAGTTATGAATGAACAGAGTCAGTGATCAGTACCATTCAGAAAAAAAGATCTGATAATTACATATTTTACCAGCCCCTTCTCTGCCAGTGGGAGGGGGGAGCGGGAAACCCAGGAGAGATGCAGGGGATGAGGGGGAGCCAGGGCATCACACAGGAACCCATTCACAGCAGGAGGTTGATAGGAGGTGTGGCGGGGCAGCATGGAGTGGAACCAATCCCCTCCACTTCACTCCTGCAGACTTTCAGTAGCTGCAGGATGAAAATAGAGTGGATCGGCTTCTCTATATGCCGCCCCATCCTATCCAGGGGTACAGGGGAACCGCATGCATCCCCTGGAGCATAGGGCTGGGTCACAATTTTGACCCGGTTTGTAGACCTCTGGATCAGTGAAAAAAGCAAAGGTAGATCAGAAGCTCAAATGTCAGCCGAGCCGCCTAGCTTGGGTGACATTCCCTCCTGGGAATAATTTTGAGCCTGTGATCTTTCACATGTTGTAGTAGTAGAAACAAATTCCTTTATGCTATCAACCACCTCCTTGATATACAGTATGGTTTAATATTTTAATTTTTTATAGCCCTTCTCAGAGAAGCTTCTTTGAAGTAGGCTTTCCGCACTGGCTTAGAAGGCATGGGTGGAGCTTCACAAGCCCAGCAGCCTTCCTTGGTTGATCTTTGAATAGCAGCATGCCTGTGAAGGGATGTCAAATATCTATTAAGGTGACAGGATGAAACATTCCGCTATGTTGATGCGGCATGATAGCATCCCTGTGAGCAGGTGAGAGTTGCTCACTTGGAGCACCTTGCATCATCGGTACAGGGTAAAGCTTGCCATAGATGAGACTGATGCTGTCGGTATACACTGATAAATGGTTGCAGCAGTAATCAATAATTAGGTGGCAGGATGGCCACATACTAATAAGAATTTGGCCAATCCCTGCTGAATCGGATTAATTTCAATTTATCCATGTCCGGCTTTGTTTTGACAACACCTTCCCGCTTTACAGAGCTCAGCCTCAGGGTAGACTAGATTCACCTAAATTGTGGCTCTATTATCTTTCAGTGAGATTGATCCATGTTATCTCTGCAGATATCCCCTGGATATGTTTTGAATCACAGGCTATTTTTCCATTCTACTTTCCAGGACTATTATGGTCTGCTCTAGAGATCTAGCTTCCTCATTGTGATCGTTAGTCAATCATTTGGCCTTACATCTAAGTCCACTCCCTTAGCTTCCTTCCTTGGTAATGCTACATTCCCAGAAGCATACTCACTCAAATCTTACTTCTCTAGTTGGGTTGCACATAACTTGATTATTTTACATTTACTCATGGTGCTGTCAAGCTTTATCTCTTTTATTCATTTGCAGCAAACGTATGACTTCCCTGCATTTGAATATTAGAAATATTAGCAATTCCAACACTTCTATAGTTCCTATTACTCCTTATCTCTTAAGAAATAATTTTCCATATTTGAACAGAAATGTCGCATTCCCTAGGGATAAAGGTATGAACTCCGTATTTTATGTTTACTTTAATGGTACCCAAATTCCAGATAAGTTTGCCCTTATGGCCCAATGGGAGACAGAAGTGGAACTAGATTTCTCCACATATGAATGGTTAGATATGCTATCAAACCTATTTAAGAGTACCCACTCTTTAAACGTTAGGGAAACAGCTATTAAGCTTCATACCAGATGGTATATGATGCCAGTATAACTACATAAGATCTATCCTACCATTCCTGCTTCTTGCTTTAGGGGCTGCCTAGATAGCGGAACTCTCTTGCATATGATTTGGAGCTGCTCTAAGCTATGTACATTATGGCAACAGGTGTTCAACAAGACAGCACAAATTGCTGGCAAACACATCACTCTTACTTTGCATGTGTTTGCTGTATGCGCTCATCCTGGATGTGTCCCCCACCTCTGCTAAAAGTTAGTGCATACTCTATATAGTGCCATCCAATGGGTAATTGTCCTTAACTAGAGATCCAACTCTGTTCCATGGTCTCAAGTGCTCCTCCACATGGAATCAATCAAAATTATGGAGAGAATCTATCACCCCCATCTTCCACACTATCCCTGTTTTCTAAAGGAAGTGGGATGGTGAGTGTTTATACTAACTCGGGCCTTTACAGATTCTTTTTTTCTTATTGGGAATCCTTTTTGTATCTCAACATTGCATGTATATTTCATCAATAAACAAAACTCTAAGTATAATCACCCAAAGAAAAGCCAACCTTTCACCCTTGAAAGTGCAAACATCGAAAACCTTTTCTACAAAACCTGTATGCAATACCCTATTAATCTTTTTGTAAATGTCCAAAGTAAGTCCAAAGTGCCTACAACAAATATAATCCAAAGTGTCCACAAAAATTATTATTCAATCTTCCAAATATCGTGGGAAAATCCAGGATACCTCAAAAATAAAAATAAAAAACTACATATAGTGCATTACCCTTAATCAGAAAAATATTGATTTCATGCAAACCACTCGTGAGAGAAAAAAAAAAAAATGTTTTAAATTATATATTTTAAATACATTATATATATACACATATATATATATATATATATATATATATATATATATATATAGTGAATCAAAACACACACAGCACTCTGTGAATCTAAATGAGCATGAATACCACACTAAATACTTAATGCATCAAATTATAAGTGAACAATCAGTGACCTTCCACTCGCGAAATAAATCCACAGCAAATTACACAATCTGTGATAATGTGCTCAATTTACTGATTCCACGCTCTAGTAGGATTCAGTACAATTACCCTCTCTCTGCTTAAACCAGCAACGCAAGCATTCCAGGGTAATTTCAGCTTCCTCCCTGTGGATATATCTACTTCAATCTCCCCCGCTCCTCATAGGGCAGAAAGATAGAGGAACTCTCTTGCATATGATTTGGAGCTGCCCTAAGCTATGTACATTATGGCAACAGGTGTTCAATAAGACAGCACAAATTGCTGGCAAACACATCACTCTTACTTTGCATGTGTTTGCTGTATGCACTCATCCTGGATGGGTCCCCCACCTCTGCTAAAAGTTAGTGCATACTCTATATAGTGCTATCCAATGGGTAATTGCCCTTAACAAGAGATTCAACTTTGTTCCATGGTCTCAATTGCTCCTCCACATGGAATCAATCAAAATTATGGAGAGAATCTATCACCCCCATCTTCCACACTATCCCTGTTTTTTAAAGGAAGTGGGATTGCGAGTCTTTATACTAATTTGGGCCTTTACAGATTTTTTTTCTCTTATTGGGAATCCTTTTTGTATCTCAACATTGCATGTATGTTATCGCTATTATATACTGCACCAACCTTGCAATTGTCATGATCGTGATTGACATTTTTTCTTTTTGTTGTTTGTTATGGATACTAAAATTTATAATGGGTTCTCTATCTTCATCCACTTTTACACTTGTGCTGGAATGAAATGTTTTGTATTGTGCTGGCAACATTCAATATATCTTCTTCTGGATAAATAAATTGATGTGTAACCCTAATGCTCTATTTGTGTTTTTGATTTCTTAATAAAATCATTTATAAACAGACAACACCTTGCCACATCATTGGATAGAGCGACTTGGCTGCATTGAATGGCTGTAATGTTCTCATGACCTGACACCTATGGATTTCTATTTGGTAGCATAGTAAGGGATACGTTTTTGAGAGGAAGCTTCATACAGTGGATGATATGGAGCAGTCTATCCCACAAGCATTTATAGATAGTGTGCGTTACTGTGAGTCACAGTGTCGGGGGCAGGATCCAGGCTGGTTGCAACATTGACATAGGACATTTTAAGCACCTAAGATACTAAACAGTGTCACAGTGTCAGGGACAGGTTCTAGGAGCATTGCACCTAAGACACCAAACATGACCCAATTATTACTTTATGCCTATTTCGGCCATATCATTTTCAATGCTTTTAAAGTGTTACTAAACCCAGGACCCTGCATCCACTATATCTGGTCTCCCACAGTACAAAGAACATGAAAGTGCAATTATTTTAGTAAACATAAACTGCTAAATATCTTTTCTCATCAGCAGTTAGAGCAGTCTTGTGGCTTCTATCTGTGTCCAGCAGTAGCTAAAACGTGCTGAATGAGTTTTCTTTCTGCTCTAGGAGGATGGCAATCCCATGACCTCTGTCTGGACAGTGCTGATTGGCCCTGTGCTGATCACATGCACTCTCCCAAGAAAAAAAAAACTCTCTAGCAATATACACCAAACTGTGCATGCCTACGGTTCAGTCTAGAGATAAGTGGTGGTTGCTTGAAAAAGGGGAGGAACAGAAAAGAAAGGATCAAACAGCCTTTTTACACAATGCAGAGGATTAACCTATTAGGTTCCACAGTGAGTATAACAAGCATGCTTTACTGCATATAAAGACTGATTTTACTGTTGTGTGTTTAGTAACACTTTAAAGTAAAAACATAATAAATAAATTAAAATGAAAAATAAATCAATAAAATTAAATGCCATCATCCATGGCTCACTCTGTGTAATATATATATACGTTTGTGTATATATATATATATATATATATATATATATATATATATATATATATATACATACACTTTTGAGCTACCATGCAAACAATTACAGTTTTGGCAGCTCAGTTGTATCTAGCTTGGAAAATACACTGATAAACATATTTTGCCCACTGCCACTAGTTTTCTCTTATCCTTTGGAATGTTCATGGGATCTGACAAAAATGTTTTCGGACTGTGGGCAGCCAAAAATGTTTGTCTTGTTTTTATATTCGGAAGAATGTGATACTGCCAGGGCAGTCTTGTAAAACGTGTGCTTTTGATTTACCAAGACCCAAAGAAAAGTATTATAATACAAACATCACATCTCCAGTGTTGCTTAGGACTGTTTTGAGACAGTAAGGCTTTAATATAGGTATTCAATTTGTGTGCTCTAGCAGTTGATGCTAGTAGATGGCCTGTCTGCTCACCTTCATCTTTTAAAAAAAAAATAGTTGCTTCGTGAAAATCCTATTTCAGCTTTAGAAATATATATAGATATCCTCTAGCATGTCTTGAGCATCTATCCAATTATTCTGAACGGGGGTGAGGGATTATCTAAATATTTTTTTCTCAGTTTGTCTCACATTATATAGTAAAGGCTCTAACAATTTTTGTAGGAGACTTTATGCTGCTGATTTCTTATATCAACTTCACCCTTAAAGCAAGTTACATTAAGTGAAAATCACATTTCAAAACAATCAATACATCTAGAGAAATGGGAAGCTAAAGTTGTTTTTAGACTATTCCTTTAGAAGTCAAACTTGGTCTTGCTCTTACTGAGCCTGATTTCTGTTCTTTATTGTGACAGACAACCTAACTAACCAATAAGAAGGATTGGGAGGCAAAACCCTAATTTAAAAAAAAACCCACAAGATTTGCATGTAATGTTAGCAACCACTATCTAATAACTGTTTTGATTTGCAATTGTCACTGAAAGTAACATTTTCCTATACATTTTAAAATTTTGAATTCCTCGAGTTTTTGTCAGAAATATGCCTTCTTGATACTCATTTAATGTAAGCTGAAAATGCTCAGAGATGATTTTTTAGCTTCCAATCACAAGAACGTAAGCTGACCATACACTAGTAAAACGTAGTTTAAAAATTTGTGTTTTAAGAATATTCATTACATTTTTGGATGGTTAGTGGGGTCTAATCGACATTTGTTTATAACAGCATTGAAGGTGGTTTTCATTTGGGAAAGGCCATTCACCCCAAAATCAATTGTTAAATGCTTATCGAAGTACTTTTAAATTACATTCGTCACGTCATTGAATGTACTGATGAGAATTTTCGTACAAATGTCTGTAAGAAAATCTGCTAGTGTATGGCCAGCTTTAGGTATGCTCTCTACAGTATATGATCAATATGTATTGAATTTACTGAGGAAGTAGCAGGGCCAGGAGAAGGGGTGTGCAGCAGGGATGGCTGCCCAAGGCGCAGCAGGGATGGCTGCCCAAGGCGCAGCAGGGTATTGTAGGGATGGGGGCGCCGCAAGTTCCTTCTATAAGGCTGACAGGAGTAATGACAATGACAGCAGTAGCACTACTGCCAGCCCAGAGAGAGCCAGGAGTAGGTGCAGGGTGTGTTCTCTCTCCCCTCCTCCTTTCTGCCAGTGCAGCGCTCCTGTATTAACAAGCCAGCAGTGATGTTCACAGGAACACAGGAGAGCTGCATTGGAAAGAGGGAGGACTGGGAGGGAGAGCACAGCCTACACAGCCGAATTCTGGAGGAGGGCTGGAGAGGAGGAGAGAACTGGAAGGAGGCAGGGTTAGAGTTCTGTCACCCTCTCCAGCTCCTTCTTCCTGTCAGAGCAGTGCTCCTATATTCCTGTACACACAGCTGTCAGCTTCTGAATACAGGAGCGCTGTCAGATCAGGACTATGCAGGGTTTTCTTACCCACCCTCCACCCACATATTGCACCTTCTAGCCACCTCCTCCACACACTGGCAGAAGAAATTGTGGGGTTGGGGTGGGCGAGCAAACCCTGCAATATTGACCTCACAGCAGTCTCTGAGGGTATAAATAGCTTTGATTATGTATGAATGAGTTATGAAGGTAAATAAAGTCATACATATGAACGCAGAAAGCCAAAGTGAGAACAATGGTAACTCAGAGATCAGAACTATGAATGGATTTGTTTACAAACACAGATCTGTTCATAAATGTAAAAGAAAAAAAAGGAATTATAAAAAAAAAAGTAAAAATCTAAAAAAATGTATACAATCTTTAGGGTACATTCACACCAGTGACTGCATAAGAACACAGCAGCTGGTGTGCAGTAAAATGACAGCAGTACTAATGCACCAATTGCAGTACATCACACTGCTTGCTTTTTTAAAATAAGCTTTATTCAGCTGTAAAGCAGTGACAGTTCATTAAGTTCTGTTGACCACAGCACAATATAAGGATTGCATCACACATCACTAAGCTGAAAAAAGTAGTGCATTGTAAAATACTGACTTGTATTGATATTTGGTTAATTTATATTGGTGAAAAAAGTCCAAAACAGAAAGTCCTTCCAGGTCTTGCATAAACTCAAAAATGGATTTAATAATAATATTACATAAAATTAGAAATAAAATATTGGAATACAGAATGTTAGATAATGTCCAAAAAATATAGTTATGTTCTTGAGATAATAATTGTATGTATAATTTTGTATGTATGGTGTGAGTCCGTGGGCTCCTTAGCCCAGCTTGTAATCTCCTCCAAGTTTCGTGAAAATGTCCTACTAAAAGTCTTTGTTATGCTCTATAAGGAGCAATTCAGCCCCCACCTTCTCCTAAAAGTGGGCTAATTTTCCTGTTTCTTATAGTCCCACAATGATATTTGGTGACAGATGTATTGAACAAACCTTCAGTCTTGCTCCCCCCTCCCTAGGCCAGAGTCTGAAATGTAATCTTTGGGAACTCTAATCAGAACTTCACTGACATTCCATCAGTCAGGGGGGATGGGATGTGTTACTAATATATATATATATATATATATATATATATATAATCTCCCAAAAGTATTCTTAAAATAAAGTTATATTTTATTATAAATATCCTAATCAAGAAATATTACAGTTTAAATCTTGTATGCTTCACTTGTATGAAATATATTCTTACAATCCTCTTATTAGTGGAACTTTAGCTCCTACCCACAGAGATGGGGGTGAGGAAAGCTAGCTAGCCAATTACTACCACATGTTGCTGGAATATAGAGAAAAAAAACAAGATATATATCCACATACAGTACATACTGTATGTATTCACATATTCACATAGACTGTAAAAGTCTGTTTATCTTACTTTTCCCAATCTAGAACAAATAGAAATATAACAACTAAACTATTCTACTAAGATCCAACACATTCATACATATGTTAGTAATGTTAATAAGCAGACATTAGATATTAGGTTAAGGAAAGTTTCTAATGTGCATGCAGTACTTTTTTTCAACACACACCATCACGTGGTGGTGTCAATCATCCTGGTAGAAAATAAGGCAACCCATTACTTTTCCACAATCTCTCCAACTATATACTTTCTGTGACTGGCATGGGCGCTCTGTCTTCTGTTTCGGCTTTGGCACAAGGAGAACAGCAGAGGCAGAGAACACAACAGGAAGGTCCCACAACATCACTGCGCACTTCCAAGTCCATGCAAAACCTGATTAACAGATCTGGAGCTATGCAGTGATTGACAAGAGATGACTGCTGGGCATAGACTCCCCTAAGCTCACACATAATGAAAGGTGGGGGGGGGGGGTGAAATTTGGCATCATTGCCCTGGGAGCTGGATGACCTTGTCCCAGCACTGGAAGGTAAAGACTTAAACTGAAAGGGGCACCTGGGTGCAGCACAGGGCAGAGCTCTCCCTTTTTGTGGCCCATGGACCTCTTGTATGAATTCTTTTTTTTCCCTGCAGAGTCCCTCTCTCATACACGAGGAATGATGAGGGAATGATGGCATGTTTACTCTGCACAATTGTCTCACAGCCTGTCCACACACATGACCATTTAGTATATATATATACGTATATATATAAAACAGTATTCCATGTAGCAGTGAAGTGTCAGCTCCCCCTAGGATGGGAAGTGATGACATTAGCCCAGGACCCGGTTGGTCAGCATTCTCCGATTGGAGGATTGGACAGACTGGCACACGTGAGTCTCCAGCTGTAACAGGGAGCCGGCTACTGACCAAATGGGGCATGTCCAGTGCTGGCTCTGCCTTTTTCTATACAGCTGGAGCCAATCAATAGGCAGGGATGTGCTCTGGTGGCAGAGTTAAGAAGAGGGAAGCAGTGCAGTGCTGGGAGGCTGCCTGTCCTCACTAAGACCCGTAGCCTAGACTCTGCCCCCTGGAAGGAGCCATCAGAGGTGAAGTGAGCCTAGGAGGATGATGGGTCATGGAGAAGACAGGAGGAGCGGGGGGGGGGGAGGGCAATGCTCAAGGTGATTGGAGCAGATGCTGTTTGATCATGTGGAATGCCGCCACGTCATGGATGATCTTTCAACTGAGGGAAGGGGTGGCAGAGGGGGAGAAAGAAAGGACAGAAGAAGATGCCGGGTGTCTGGGGCCAGTGTAGCAGCTGAGCTTCTGCTCCTTTCAGTGTTCCTCTCAGACTCAGTCCCTTACGGCAAACTGGCTGGCAGCTGCTGATCACTTATTCACTGAGATAAAGGGAAAATAAGGCACAATCAATCATTTACCTGCTATCAAAAATCCTGCTTTTTTGGGGGGGGTCACTTACGATTTGATATTCATAGTGAACATACACTCACCTTATTTATAGCATTCTCTCTAGTGCTTTAGGAAATCAACAATATTGTGTGTAGTGGCTCCAAAGCACACAGTGAGGTTTTTTTCTATTACCTTAAAGATTAAGTATTGATATTAAATTGAAGCTCCACCCAAAAGGGGAAGTTCCATTTTAAGGACTGGTCCCCCGCTCCCCGTTAGGAACTGGAACTTTTGGGGAGTGAGTGGGAGTGGATACCTTAGTTTGACCACCTAGGCGATCAGACTTGGAAGTTGTCCTCCTCCCTTCCCCTCCCCCTGCAGTCTTCTGGGACAATTGACAGGTCCCAGGATATTACGGGACCATTCACAATGCACGGTGCTGCACAGTGGACACTGAACTCTGAAGCAGCTTTAAACAGTCACCTTATGATAGTGCTGTCAATAATAGATCAAGAGATTTTAATGTTGTACTTTTATTTTTGAAAACTGTGCATTTTCTAGAACCCTGTTAACATTGCCTAATACTTCCTACCTGAAAAGTTATTTTTTCCTACATAAAGCAGCTTTGTTGATTAGAAAGAGAGATGTGCACAGATATGCTAATTATCATCAAATGGCAGCACAGTAGTTTTAAGATTGAAAAATGCTCTACCTCAGCAGGAAACAATGATTAAAATGCGCTGCCTACATACATAGATATATATAGATAGATAGATAGAAATGACATATGTTTCTCATTTATCTTCCATGATACCCTTAGGAGACCATATTCTGTAAGTGATTATGGCGAGATGATCAGCCAATTAGGGGCTTTCGATATAGGTTTCTTTGGCTGCTTAAAGTGTTATCTTGGAATGATTTAATAAAGGGTGCAGATCAACATAATGAAAAGAGACATAAACATTATAAAGGAACACAGTCATAGTATATATTTTTCTTCTTTGACAAGACTTTCCATTAGTGCTGTCTCAAATTTAAATCATGGCATAGTGCTAAAGAAAAATCAGTTAAAATGGAAAGAAGTGTTACCATAAAATTGGCACTCCAGGCAAATAAAACAACGCACAGTATATGTATTCCATGCATATTCAAAATCTTTTTCTTTCTTTCTTTCTTTCTTTCTTTCTTTCTTTCTTTCTTTCTTTCTTTCTTTCTGTTTCTTTCTCTCTCTCTTTCTTTCTTTCTTTCTTTCTTTTTCTTTCCATATGTTAAAGCCTATATGAAATCTTAGTGATTTAGTTTACTATAAATTTGTGCACCTTTTTAAAATTGTGTTTGGATCACTTCAACCCATTTTACAATGTTTTTATTTTCTACATTTAACCTTTACATTTCCCTTGTGATTATCTGGTAAATGGATGTTCTCTGAGACTTGTTTCACACAACTGTTATATATTTCATGGAAAAATATAACTCTTTAAATATACTATAACATTTTTCTGTACTTAGCTAAAAATAATAGTAAGCCCACTTCAATTCTACTTTGGTGACCATCCATCTGAGCAATGACAATGTAATATCAATAACCCTGCACACAATTGGGTTAATATGCAATTAGATTAATTTTGCTAATAAAAAATGAAAAATTGCTCCCTGGAACTTATAATATTCTCAATATCCTGATGGAATATTCAATGTTGGCATGTATAATGAGCAATAGCAGCAGACTTGTACAGTATGGTGACATCTGCCATCTAATATAAAAGAAATTAAAAATGTATAACCTACAGCACACGGAGAAGATTTACTCATCTTTGATCCTAAAAATGTATTATCAGAAGCTTAACAAGGATTATATGTGAAAACATGGACTAATGTTGCAGCAGTTATCTATTGCACAATAAACCTTTTCAGTGCCAGGAGGACCTATTCTGAAATACAATTTACACTCACAAATATGATAAATGTTGTTTACGCTGACTACTCATATGGTCAATACATATGTGTAAGGGACATTTTTGGCCCTTAACTGTCAGTTTATTACACAAGTGATTACTTCTTCTAAAGTACAAACTGGAATTAAGCAACAATAACTAATTAAATAAATAAATGAAAAGACAGATTAAGGTAGAATTTCACCAAAACTAATATTTCACTTTTTATAGAAAAGTACAGAATTGACCTATGGTTCTCTTACAGTTCAATTAAACTTTCAGTTTAAAGTAGTACTATGGTCTCCTATGAAAAGAATAAATGAGTGCTGCAGCATTTAATTATAAGTGCATCTGCATTTAGAGTTTACTCTTACGTATTTCCCCCTGTAAACTCCCACAAACACTTATAAGAGAATATAGTGCTGTGCTAAAAACTACAACCCCTACACACAAACAAATATATATATGTATATATATATAAAATAAAAATAAATCAATATATAATATATCCAACTTAATGCGTGATTATTGATAATACTGTTCTAAATAAAGAGAAAAAAAAACTAAGTGTAATACCACACAAATATTAGTGACACTAACCAACTGGTGTAAATAAGGTCCAAATAGCCTTCTATAATGTGGTATGCAACCAGTAATCAGTGATCCACTATTGAACATATAATATACACAATGAACAAAAGGTATATATAACCATATAAATGATGTAAAAACAAATACAAAGTGACAGTCCATATAAAATTGAATAACAAAAGTGTAATTCTGTGAATCTTCTCCTTTAATATACACGTGTGATATCAACCACCACCAGGCATGCACGCTCACCTCCACCAATTGACCCACATCACATAGGTCAAATAGGGCAATACTCCGAATCCTCCTTTCCTCTGTGTGTCCTGGTCACTGAGAGCTCCACTTCACCAGAACCAATAGGATATCATGTATGGGTAAATAAGAGAAAAGGGCCCCTGAAAATGCAGTAAAGGTGATTTATTAAAACTTCATAAAAACAAAGAATGCACTCACAAGAGTAAAGGGGCTAAAATGCCCTCAAACAGCACAGATACTTTGTAAACAAAGATGTTGGCGATCATCACCGTAGCTGGAAATTATGTCACCATGCTTCTGTCCGACGCGTTGCATCACGCATCACATAACTTCATCAGGGACACATGTAGATCATGTCAGTGAAGTCCACCTAATGCAGCTTCCTGTGATGGTGTGGCAACAATGCTGCACTGCTCCTGAATTTGTAGCAATATCACCACTTCCATGTAGGATGTTCCTGACTGCACTACAGTGGGATCAAATAATGTTGCAGAGAGCATGGCTATCAGCATTGTCACTGCTGATTCAAGAGCCTGTAGCCCACCCTTTGGATTGACAGTACTGCCTCTGTTGCTTAAACTTTCCCACTGTGAGCTGCAGTGTCTGAGAGGGGAAGCATATGAGTACCCAGTGAAGGAGGATTTGACTTCAGGTCAGGGAAAGAAAAGGTAGTTCTTTTGTTTACTTTATGAAGCTTGTGTATCACATAGTGACTGGAGTTGGTACCTGATTACACTGTTATACAAAAGCCTTCAGTTGAACTTTAAATCAAATAATTAATTAGGTGCATTAGAACAAAAACGTGTTCAAAGTTAATTTCAGTTTTTTTTTTTAGAAAGCATCCACAGCCTGAGTAGAAAAGTCTTTCCCTGACCAGTATATTGTAGAAAAAGACCCTTCCTGTGCAGATGGCTTCTCCACCCCAGTGGATTACCACCGTCTCCTTGGTTTTTAGTGTAACGTAACATAAATAAAAATGAAGCACCATACCACTTCTAAGAGGTCCAGAAACAACTTTGTTCCAACAAAAGTCAGGGGACAATTCCAATGCATTTTGGGAGTACAAAAATACCTCTTTCATCAGAGCAAGATTGAAAAAAATGTGAAACCAACTGCCGCTAAGACCTCAAAGAATAACATTAAGGGGGAGATTTACTAAAACTGGAGCACTTAGAATCTGGTGCAGCTGTGCATGGTAGCTAGAGATGAGCGAAGTATTCAAAAATTCGATTCGACTGATTCGGCGAATTCGTGGACAATATTCGATTCGAGTCGAATATATTCGCTGTGAATTTAACTTAAAAAAGGGTGTTTCTAGGCTTCAGAGAGACTTAATATTAGTGCAGAACACTGTACCTTTAATTTAAATGCCCTTGGAGTCTGCTGGGGAAGAGAAATAATACTGTCAGTCAGTATGACATGCAGATGAGTGCCGTCGATCTTAGAATCACCGCACACTTCACTCATTTGGGCAGTCACGGGGCCAAAACCAGTGTTTGGAGCCACAGTGTGGCGGTGGAGGCAGCAGCAATGGGAGGCCATACAGCAACCTATGACAAAATGGAAACCAGCAGGAGTGTGAGGAGACCTCAAAGTGGCACATGGCAGAGTGGGAGCAATGGGAGGCGGTACAGAGACCCATGTCACACTGTGGACCCAGCAGCAGCGTGACCAGGCGGTACGGAGGCCCATGGCAGATTACAGGCCTGGCAGCAGCAATGGGAGGCCCGTAATCTGCCAGCACCCTATGTCAAAAAATTCAACACACCAGCAGTGTGAGGAGACCTGAAAGTGGCACATGGCAGAGTGTGGCGATGGAGACAGCAGCAATGGGAGGCCGTACAGGGACCCATGACAGACTCTGGACTTGGCAGCAGCATGAGGAGGCGGTATAGGGGCCCATGGCAGATTAGGGGCCTGGCAGCAGCTATGGGAGGCCCGTAATCTGCCAGCACCCTATGACAAAAAATTGAACACACCAGCAGTGTGAGGAGACCTGAAAGTGGCACATGTTTGGGGCATGATTCATGGCGGATTTAGTCAGTTGTGTCAGGAACTGGTGGTTTGAAATCCAGACTAATCCACGCCTGATTCATTTTCACAAACGTGAGTCTCTCCACACTTTGGGTGGACAGTCGTGTCCTCCGCGGAGTTGCAATACCTCCTGCCGCACTAAGGCACATGGCAGATTGTGGTTGATGGAGACAGCAGCAATGGGAGGCCGTACAGGGACCCATGACAGACTCTGGACCTGGCAGCAACATGAGGAGGCGGTATATAGGGGCCTATGGCAGATTAGGGGCCTGGCAGCAGCTATAGGAGGCCCGTAATCTGCCAGCACCCTATGTCAAAAAATTCAACACACCAGCAGTGTGAAGAGACCTGAAAGTGGCACATGGCAGAGTGTGGCGATGGAGACAGCAGCAATGGGAGGCCGTACAGGGACCCATGACAGACTCTTGACTTGGCAGCAGCATGAGGAGGCGGTATATAGGGGCCTATGGCAGATTAGGGGCCTGGCAGCAGCTATTGGAGGCCAGTAATCTGCCAGCACCCTATGTCAAAAAAATCAACACACCAGCAGTGTGAGGAGACCTGAAAGTGGCATATGGCAGAGTGTGGCGATGGAGACAGCAGCAATGGGAGGCCGTACAGGGACCCATGACAGACTCTGGACCTGGCAGCAGCATGAGGAGGCGGTATATAGGGGCCTATGGCAGATTAGGGGCCTGGCAGCAGCTATAGGAGGCCCGTAATCTGCCAGCACCCTATGTCAAAAAATTCAACACACCAGCAGTGTGAGGAGACCTGAAAGTGGCACATGGCAGAGTGTGGCGATGGAGACAGCAGCAATGGGAAGCCGTACAGGGACCCATGAGAGACTCTGGACTTGGCAGCAGCATGAGAAGGCGGTATATAGGGGCCTATGGCAGATTAGGGGCCTGGCAGCAGCTATGGGAGGCCCGTAATCTGCCAGCACCCTATGTCAAAAAATTCAACACACCAGCAGTGTGTGAGGAGACCTGAAAGTGGCACATGGCAGAGTGTGGCGATGGAGACAGCAGCAATGGGAGGCCGTACAGGGACCCATGAGAGACTCCGGACCTGGCAGCAGCATGAGGAGGCGGTATATAGGGGCCTATGGCAGATTAGGGGCCTGGCAGCAGCTATAGGAGGCCCGTAATCTGCCAGCACCCTATGTCAAAAAATTGAACACACCAGCAGTGTGAGGAGACCTGAAAGTGGCACATGGCATGAGAGACTCTGGACCTGGCAGCAGCATGAGGAGGCGGTATAGGGGCCCATGGAAGATTAGGGGCCTGGCAGCAGCTATAGGAGGCCCGTAATCTGCCAGCACCCTATGTCAAAAAATTGAACACACCAGCAGTGTGAGGAGACCTGAAAGTGGCACATGGCATGAGACACTGTGGACCTGGCAGCAGCATGAGGAGGCGGTACAGGGGCCCATGGCAGATTAGGGGCCTGGCAGCAGCTATGGGAGGCCCGTAATCTGCCAGCACCCAATGTCAAAAAATTCAACACACCAGCAGTGTGAGGAGACCTGAAAGTGGCACATGGCAGAGTGTGGCGATGGAGACAGCAGCAATGGGAGGCCGTACAGGGACCCATGACAGACTCTTGACTTGGCAGCAGCATGAGGAGGCGGTATATAGGGGCCTATGGCAGATTAGGGGCCTGGCAGCAGCTATAGGAGGCCCGTAATCTGCCAGCACCCTATGTCAAAAAATTCAACACACCAGCAGTGTGAGGAGACCTGAAAGTGGCATATGGCAGAGTGTGGCGATGGAGACAGCAGCAATGGGAGGCCGTACAGGGACCCATGACAGACCCTGGACCTGGCAGCAGCATGAGGAGGCGGTATATAGGGGCCTATGGCAGATTAGGGGCCTGGCAGCAGCTATAGGAGGCCCGTAATCTGCCAGCACCCTATGTCAAAAAATTGAACACACCAGCAGTGTGAGGAGACCTGAAAGTGGCACATGGCAGAGTGTGGCGATGGAGACAGCAGCAATGGGAGGCCGTACAGGGACCCATGAGAGACTCTGGACTTGGCAGCAGCATGAGGAGGCGGTATATAGGGGCCTATGGCAGATTAGGAGCCTGGTAGCAGCTATGGGAGGCCCGTAATCTGCCAGCACCCTATGTCAAAAAATTCAACACACCAGCAGTGTGTGAGGAGACCTGAAAGTGGCACATGGCAGAGTGTGGCGATGGAGACAGCAGCAATGGGAGGCCGTACAGGGACCCATGAGAGACTCTGGACCTGGCAGCAGCATGAGGAGGCGGTATATAGGGGCCTATGGCAGATTAGGGGCCTGGCAGCAGCTATAGGAGGCCCGTAATCTGCCAGCACCCTATGTCAAAAAATTCAACACACCAGCAGTGTGAGGAGACCTGAAAGTGGCACATGGCATGAGACACTGTGGACCTGGCAGCAGCATGAGGAGGCGGTACAGGGGCCCATGGCAGATTAGGGGCCTGGCAGCAGCTATGGGAGGCCCGTAATCTGCCAGCACCCAATGTCAAAAAATTCAACACACCAGCAGTGTGAGGAGACCTGAAAGTGGCACATGGCAGAGTGTGGCGATGGAGACAGCAGCAATGGGAGGCCGTACAGGGACCCATGAGAGACTCTGGACTTGGCAGCAGCATGAGGAGGCGGTATATAGGGGCCTATGGCAGATTAGGGGCCTGGCAGCAGCTATGGGAGGCCCGTAATCTGCCAGCACCCTATGTCAAAAAATTCAACACACCAGCAGTGTGTGAGGAGACCTGAAAGTGGCACATGGCAGAGTGTGGCGATGGAGACAGCAGCAATGGGAGGCCGTACAGGGACCCATGACAGACTCTGGACCTGGCAGCAGCATGAGGAGGCGGTATATAGGGGCCTATGGCAGATTAGGGGCCTGGCAGCAGCTATGGGAGGCCCGTAATCTGCCAGCACCCTATGTCAAAAAATTGAACACACCAGCAGTGTGTGAGGAGACCTGAAAGTGGCACATGGCAGAGTGTTGCGATGGAGACAGCAGCAATGGGAGGCCGTACAGGGACCCATGACAGACTCTGGACCTGGCAGCAGCATGAGGAGGCGGTATATAGGAGCCTATGGCAGATTAGGGGCCTGGCAGCAGCTATAGGAGGCCCGTAATCTGCCAGCACCCTATGTCAAAAAATTCAACACACCAGCAGTGTGAGGAGACCTGAAAGTGGCACATGGCAGAGTGTGGCGATGGAGACAGCAGCAATGGGAGGCCGTACAGGGACCCATGACAGACTCTGGACTTGGCAGCAGCATGAGGAGGCGGTATATAGGGGCCTATGGCAGATTAGGGGCCTGGCAGCAGCTATAGGAGGCCCGTAATCTGCCAGCACCCTATGTCAAAAAATTCAACACACCAGCAGTGTGAGGAGACCTGAAAGTGGCACATGGCAGAGTGTGGCGATGGAGACAGCAGCAATGGGAGGCCGTACAGGGACCCATGAGAGACTCTGGACTTGGCAGCAGCATGAGGAGGCGGTATATAGGGGCCTATGGCAGATTAGGGGCTTGGCAGCAGCTATAGGAGGCCCGTAATCTGCCAGCACCCTATGTCAAAAAATTCAACACACCAGCAGTGTGAGGAGACCTGAAAGTGGCACATGGCAGAGTGTGATGATGGAGACAGCAGCAATGGGAGGCCGTACAGGGACCCATGAGACACTCTGGACCTGGCAGCAGCATGAGGAGGCGGTATATAGGGGCCTATGGCAGATTAGGGGCCTGGCAGCAGCTATGGGAGGCCCGTAATCTGCCAGCACCCTATGACAAAAAATGGAACACACCAGCAGTGTGTGAGGAGACCTGAAAGTGGCACATGTTTGAGGCATGATTCATGGCGGATTTAGTCAGTTGTGTCAGGAACTGGTGGTTTGAAATCCAGACTAATCCACGCCTGATTCATTTTCACAAACGTGAGTCTCTCCACACTTTGGGTGGACAGTCGTGTCCTCCGCGGAGTTACAATACCTCCTGCCGCACTAAACACGTGCTCCGATGCCACGCTACTGGCCGGGCATGACAGCCTTTCAAGGGCAAATTCAGCTAGTTGGGGCCAAAGGTCAAGTTTCGTTGCCCAGTAGTCAAGGGGATTGTCTACCTCGGTTGGCAGGGTGCTGTCCAAGTAGGCCCAAGCCTGTTGTTTGAGGTCCTGCTCCAGGTCCACCTGATGCTGCTGCTGCTGCTGCTGCGGCTGGTTAGTAGCTTCCTCACTGCGCTGGTGAAGAAAGCTACTCATCATCGACTGCAGACTGAGGCAGCCGCTGCTGGTGGAGCTGCCACTGCTCCTACCACCCCACCCCTCCCCTGCTGCCATGGCAGCAGAACGCGAGCGCACAGGGCCCACAGTGTCTGAGGATGGACGTTGGCGCAGAAAGGCAGAGACCAACTGACTACATAGGTGGTTTTTATAGTACGTTATTTTGGCCTCCCTCTCAGCAGGTGTGAAAAAGGCCACCATTTTTGAACGGTAGCGAGGGTCCAACAAGGTGGGCAGCCAAAAGTCATCCCTCTGTCTGATGGTTATTATTCGGCTGTCGCTACGCAAGCAAGCGAGCATGCTATGGGCCATTTGTGCCAAGGAATGCGAGGGACTCCCTGCCTCCATCTCCACAGCATACTGCCACGGTGCGTCTGGGTCCTCTGTCTCCTCCTCCTCCTCCTCTACCAGATGCTCCTGCTCCTCCACTCCTGTCCGCTGAGTGGAAAAACCACCCATTTCACTCAATAATTCCTGAGCACAAATGTCCTCCTCTACCTCCTCCTCTTCTTCCTGTCCTGCCCCCACAGGGGTCATGTGGCGTTGAGATCTGTGCGCCACGTCTACCGCACCCTGACCAGCCATTGTTAACAGCATTTGTTCCAGGACGTGCAACAGAGGAATGACGTCGTTCATCCCATAGTCCTGCCGACTCACGAATAGCGTGGCCTCCTCAAAGGGCCTGAGCAAGCGGCAGGTGTCATGCATGAGCTGCCAATGGCAGACCTTGAAGTTACACAGGGGAGTACCTTTATCCGCTTGTAACATCAGGAAATCGGTGATGGCCTTTCGCTGCTCGTAAAGGCGGTCTAACATGTGTAGGGTTGAATTCCACCTTGTTGCAATGTCGCAGATCAGGCGATGATGTGGAATTCCGTTCTGCCGCTGCAGCTCAATGAGGGTGTGCTTTGCGGTGTAGGAATGGCTGAAATGCATGCAAAGTTTACGTGACATTTTAAGGATGTCTTGCAGTGGGATGGTGGATTTTAGGAACCGCTTGACAACCAGATTGAACACGTGAGCCATGCATGGTGCATGGCACAACCTTCCTTGACGCAGAGCAGACACCATGTTCTTTCCGTTGTCGGTCAACATGGTTCCGATTTTCAGTTTGCGCGGAGACAGCCATCTGTCGATTTCTCTGTTCATTACACTCAGAAGTTCCTCCCCTGTGTGACTACGTTCGCCAAGGCATACCAGGTGCAGAACAGCGTGACACCGTTGCGCCCTGCACATGTGATATGCCGGTCGGGTAATGGGACTTGGCACGGGGGTGGCGGCTGAGGACACGGCGGAAGAAGAGGTGGTAGAGGCGGACATCTTCTGTGGACCAAGGACGTGCAAACGTGGAGGCAAAAGCGGCGTGACCTGTCCAAGTTGCTGGTGCGGCTGTGACGGCACCACGTTCACCCAGTGGGCCGTAAATGACATGTACTGTCCCTGACCGTAGTTACAGCTCCACACGTCGGCGCTGCCGTGCACTTTGGCAGAGACCGACATGCTCAAAGACTGGCCCACCATGTCTTCTACATGTGAATGCAGGGCTGGCACTGCCTTTTTGGCGAAGAAATGACGGCTTGGCACTCTCCACCGCGGCGCGGCACAAGCCATCATTTCTCGGAAAGGTGCTGAGTCCACCACTTGGAAAGGGAGGGACTGCAGCACCAGCAACTTGGACAGGAGGATATTCAGCTTTTGCACCGTCGGGTGCGTGCTCGCAAACTGTTGTCTCTTGGAAACGGATTCCAAGAAAGACTGCTGACGGAATCCGTGAAGAGGAGTAGCAGGAGAAGGAGCATCTGAACGAGCGGAAGATGCCAACGAGCGACAACTCCCCTCAGCAGAGGTGTTGGAGCCTTGACTGGCTGATGGAGGGCGATTGACGTCGGGTGACGGAGCAAGTAACGGAGCGGGTGATGGAGCGGGGGCTGGGGCGGGCAGAACCGCCGTATCTTTATCACGGTTTTCCCAGGCCACCAAATGGCGACGCTGCATATGCTGCCGCAACGCTGTAGTCCCAACATGGGCCCCCTGGCCACGCTTGACTTTCTGGCCACATAGTCGACATACGGCTACGTTTACTTCCTCGGGCGGCTTGACGAAAAATTGCCACACCGCCGAGTAGGAAACTTTGCCCCCGATACTCCTCACTGGCTGACTGCTGCTTCCTCCGTGCACACCGGCACCACTACTGGCCGTGGTGGTAGGCTGCAGTGGAGCTGGTGCTCTACTCCGTGGCCGTTTGGCTCCACTGACACTGCTGCGACCCTGCTGCCTCCTGGGCAACCCACCGACTGTTTCGCTCGCTGCCAAGCTGCCACCCTCTTCTCCTGATGATGCGGAAGAAATTGCCTGATGACGACGAGGCTGCCAAGTGCGATCAACCTCCTCATCATCAAGTAGGGTCTCCGCCTCACTACTAGCCCCCTCGGCTGCGTCTGGGTCAGGAGACAGACCTGTCTCTAGACCGGCTACCGAGCCACTCTCCTCGCCACTACTTCTTCGCCTGGCTGCTGAAAAGGCGGATGTCTCCCCCCGTTCCTGACCGCCCTCTGTTAGCTCTTCCTCACTGTACAGTGGGGCTGAGCCCACAGCATGCGATACTTCGCTTGGTGAGGGAACACCAAAGGACAGGGGCAGGTAGAGGACACGTGATTTCAGTGGGCTTGGTCCCGGGCCATGCCAACTAACGGTTGTGTCTGACGTACCCACCGACCGTTGGCTGTAGGTGTCAGAGGTGACCTGGGAAGAGGAAGACGACCGAGCCAACCAATCGACGACGGCAGGGTTGTCGGTGGAGACACGACCGCTGGATGACACCAGGAGCACTGGCCTCTGGCTGCGAATAGTGCTGCCTTGACCCCTTCCTCTGCTGCCACGTCTGCTCGCTCCTAAAACATTGCCTCCTCTGCCACTCCTCGGCATGTTGTCTGACATACTCTTTAATTCAACGATTCTGTGTCCCTGAGTAACAATTCTGTGTCCCTGAGTAACAATTCTGTGTCTGTCCCTGAGTAAAATTTCTGTGGCCCTAAGTAACGGTTCTGTGGCCCTCAGTAACAATTCTGTGGCCCTCAGTAACAATTCTGTGTCTGTCCCTGAGTAACAATTATGTGGCCCTAAGTAACGGTTCTGTGGCCCTCAGTAACAATTCTGTGTCCCTGATTAACGTTTATGTGGCCCTAAGTAACGGTTCTGTGGCCCTCAGTAACAATTCTGTGTCCCTGAGTAACAATTCTGTGTCTGTCCGAGTAACAATTCTGTGGCCCTAAGTAACAGTTCTGTGGCCCTCAGTAACAATTCTGTGTCCCTGAGTAACAATTCTGTGGCCCTAAGTAACAGTTCTGTGGCCCTCAGTAACAATTCTGTGTCCCTGAGTAACAATTCTGTGGCCCTAAGTAACGGTTCTGTGGCCCTCAGTAACAATTCTGTGTCCCTGAGTAACAATTCTGTTTCTGTCCGAGTAACAATTCTGTGGCCCTAAGTAACAGTTCTGTGGCCCTCAGTAACAATTCTGTGTCCCTGAGTAACAATTCTGTGGCCCTAAGTAACGGTTCTGTGGTCCTCGGTAACAATTCTGTGTCCCTGAGTAACAATTCTGTGTCTGTCCAAGTAACAATTCTGTGGCCCTAAGTAACAGTTCTGTGGCCCTCAGTAACAATTCTGTGTCCCTGAGTAACAATTCTGTGGCCCTAAGTAACAGTTCTGTGGCCCTCAGTAACAATTCTGTGTCCCTGAGTAACAATTCTGTGGCCCTAAGTAACGGTTCTGTGGCCCTCAGTAACAATTCTGTGTCCCTGAGTAACAATTCTGTGTCTGTCCGAGTAACAATTCTGTGGCCCTAAGTAACAGTTCTGTGGCCCTCAGTAACAATTCTGTGTCCCTGAGTAACAATTCTGTGGCCCTAAGTAACAGTTCTGTGGCCCTCAGTAACAATTCTGTGTCCCTGAGTAACAATTCTGTGGCCCTAAGTAACGGTTCTGTGGCCCTCAGTAACAATTCTGTGTCCCTGAGTAACAATTCTGTGTCTCTCCGAGTAACAATTCTCTGGCCCTAAGTAACAGTTCTGTGGCCCTCAGTAACAATTCTGTGTCCCTAAGTAACAATTCTGTGGCCCTAAGTAACGGTTCTGTGACCCTCAGTAACAATTCTGTGTCCCTAAGTAACAATTCTGTGGCCCTAAGTAACGGTTCTGTGGTCCTCAGTAACAATTCTGTGTCCCTCAGTAACAATTCTGTGTCCCTCAGTAACAATTCTGTGTCTGTCCCTGATTAACGTTTACGTGGCCCTAAGTAACGGTTCTGTGGCCCTAAGTAACGGTTCTGTGGCCCTCAGTAACAATTCTGTGTCCCTCAAGAAACAATTCTGTGTCTGTCCGTGAGTAACAATTCTGTGGCCCTAAGTAACGGTTCTGTGGCCCTCAGTAACAATTCTGTGTCCCTGATTAACGTTTATGTGGCCCTAAGAAATGGTTCTGTGGCCCTCAGTAACAATTCTGTGTCCCTGATTAACGTTTCTGTGGCCCTAAGTAACGGTTCTGTGGCCCTCAGTAACAATTCTGTGTCCCTCAGTAACAATTCTGTGTCTGTCCCTGAGTAACAATTCTGTGGCCCTAAGTAACGGTTCTGTGGCCCTCAGTAACAATTCTGTGTCCCTGATTAACGTTTCTGTGGCCCTCAGTAACAATTCTGTGTCCCTCAGTAACAATTCTGTGTCTGTCCCTGAGTAACAATTCTGTGGCCCTAAGTAAAGGTTCTGTGGCCCTCAGTAACAATTCTGTGTCCCTGTGTAACAATTCTGTGGCCCTAAGTAACGGTTCTGTGGCCCTCAGTAACAATTCTGTGTCCCTGAGTAACAATTATGTGGCCCTAAGTAACGGTTCTGTGGCCCTCAGTAACAATTCTGTGTCCCTCAGTAACAATTCTGTGTCTGTCCCTGAGTAACAATTCTGTGGCCCTAAGTAACGGTTATGTGGCCCTCAGTAACAATTCTGTGTCCCTGAGTAACGTTTCTGTGGCCCTAAGTAACGGTTCTGTGGCCCTCAGTAACAATTCTGTGTCCCTGAGTAACAATTCTGTGTCTGTCTCTGAGTAACAATTCTGTGGCCCTAAGTAACGGTTCTGTGGCCCTCAGTAACAATTCTGTGTCCCTGAGTAACGTTTCTGTGGCCCTAAGTAACAATTCTGTGGCCCTCAGTAACAATTCTGTGTCTGTCCCTGAGTAACAATTCTGTGGCCCTAACTAACGTTTCTGTGGCCCTAAGTAACAGTTCTGTGGCCCTCAGTAACAATTCTGTGTCCCTGAGTAACAATTCTGTGGCCCTAACTAACGTTTCTGTGGCCCTAAGTAACAGTTCTGTGGCCCTCAGTAACAATTCTGTGTCTGTCCCTGAGTAACAATTCTGTGGCCCTAAGTAACGGTTCTGTGGCCCTCAGTAACAATTCTGTGTCCCTGAGTAACGTTTCTGTGGCCCTAAGTAACAATTCTGTGGCCCTCAGTAACAATTCTGTGTCTGTCCCTGAGTAACAATTCTGTGGCCCTAACTAACGTTTCTGTGGCCCTAAGTAACAGTTCTGTGGCCCTCAGTAACAATTCTGTGTCCCTGAGTAACAATTCTGTGGCCCTAACTAACGTTTCTGTGGCCCTAAGTAACAGTTCTGTGGCCCTCAGTAACAATTCTGTGTCTGTCCCTGAGTAACAATTCTGTGGCCCTAACTAACGTTTCTGTGGCCCTAAGTAACAGTTCTGTGGCCCTCAGTAACAATTCTGTGTCTGTCCCTGAGTAACAATTCTGTGGCCCTAACTAACGTTTCTGTGGCCCTAAGTAACAATTCTCTGGCACTCAGTAACAATTCTGTCTGTCCCTGAGTAACAATTCTGTGGCCCTAACTAGCTTTTCTTTGGCCCTAAGTAACGATTCTGTGGCCCTCATTAACAATTCTGTGTCCCTGAGTAATGCTTCTCTGTCCCTAAGTAACGTTTCTCTGTCCCCAAGTAACGTTTCTGTGGCCCTAACTCTGTCCCTAATACAGAGCGGTCTGCCTCTGTTCAATGACTGGAGGCAAATGAAGAATTCTAAAATGGCCGCTATTTATAGCTCGACCATTACACAGTGCTGGCTGGCTGGCTGCTGATTGGCTAATGCGATCACATGTCATTAAGGAATGCATTATGGGTCAGCGCGCCTTGTCTGCGCGCCTTCCCAGACATCCCCGCTCCGTCGCCGCACATGTCCGCCGCCATTTTAGGAAAAATTTTGATTCGCGCGTCCGAAGTAGGCTATTTTTCGGATTCGGCGCGAATCGAAAATTTTCCAATATTCGACTCGAATTCCACTTCGCCTACTTCGATTCGCTCATCTCTAATGGTAGCCAATCAGCTTCTAACTTCAGCTTGTTCAAATAAGCTTTGGCAATAAAACCTGAAAGTTGATTGGTTTCTATGTAGAGCTGCACTAGATTATGCTCTGTCCAGTTTTAGTGAATAACCCCCTAAATGTCTAGTTCACTTTTATTCTATTCACATTATTTTGAATCAAGCCCCAATTAAGGGGATGTTTTCAAACCCTCAAAATGCATTGGATGCTCTTTGGATTGTCCCACTGACTTTTATTGGAATAAAGTTGTATCTGGACCTCTTTGCAATGATGTGACACTTCAGTTTTGCTTTTTATTCAACCCTCATGCTGAGTCACACCTATAGCTCTGTAACCAGCAAAGCTCACATTCACTGCTGATTGAAGAGATCTAGTTCCAAATAAGCAGGGGGCCTGGAGGACTTCTGCAGAGAGACCACTGTTTTCACACAGAGATCAAGGTTCCTTCTCTATGGCACATTGACAGGGGACAAGCCTTTTTACCCAGGCAGTGGATGCTTTTTACATAATTTATCTGCTAAATTTGAACACCTTTTGTTTTGATGTACCTGGAGTGCAATTAGCTGATTTAAATAGTGGTTCAGTTGGGCTATGAAATGGATGTTTCAGTACTACTACTAGTCTGCACATATAAATTATTGACATGTCACAATATACAGAAACATTACAGTAAGAAAAAAAAATCTTGAGTTCTTAGCAAGTGATTTTTCCTAGACCAAGATAATTTAATCAGTCTGAGAGGAAGCATTTTCTCAGTTCCCTAATGCAGGCCATAGATGGGGAGAAAAACGGCCGATTTTTCGTCCGAAAATAAAACCGGCCGATTATCTTATCGTTAGTGGACGATTTTGTCGGCCGTTTTTCGTGTATTTTGGACTTTCAGATTATCGGTGATGTTGGAAAATTTTCGAAAAACGCCCGACTTTATCCTCATTGATGGTCAAAAACGAACGATCGTTTTCCGAAAAAGGATCACAAAGGTCACAAAATGACATCATTTCCCGTTATAGGTTACTCATTAATCGGCCGATTTTCGTAATAATTGGTGGTCAGGTAAGTTTTTTAGACCGACCGATAGTTCGTTAATCGGCCGAAAATCTGCCGTTTTTCTCCCCATCTATGGCCTGCATTACTCTGAGTGATCCTGCAGCAAAATCATAGCTTTGTAGGAAGACACAATGTGAGAGGCAATGTTGATCTGTGTCAGACATTTGTAAACACAGCTGCAAACTTCTAAGGAACCTGGATTTACATGAGTAAATGATGACCCCGCGTGATACCTAAACAAAGATACAGTTGCAAGAAAAGTATGTGAACCCTTTGGGATTACGTGGAGTTTTGCATGAATTGGGCATAAAATGTGCTCTGAACGTCATCTAAGTCACAACAATAGAAGAACACAGTCTGCTGAACATAATACTACACAAACATTAGATGTTGCCATGGTTTAATTGCACATAACATGTAAACATTCACAGTGCAGGGAGGAAAAAGTATGTGAACCTTTGGACTTAATAACTGGTTGACCCTCCTTTGGCAGCAATAACCTCAACCAAATGTTTCCTGTAGTTGCAGATCAGACCTGCACAAAGTTCTGGAGTAATTTTGGACCACTCCTCTTCACAAAACTGTTTCGGTGTAGCAATATTCTTGGGATGTCTGGTGTGAATTGCTCTCTTAAGGTCATGCCACAGCATTTCAATCGGGTTGAGGTCAGGACTCGGACTGGGCCACTCCAGAAGGCGTATTCTGTGCTGTTGCAGCCATTGTTTTGTTGAATTACTTGTATGCTTTGGGTCATTGTCCTGTTGCATCACCCATCCTCTGCGGAGCTTCAGTTGGAGGACAGATGGTAGTACGTTTTCCTGCAAAATGTCTTGATAAACTCTGGAATTCATTTTCCCATCAATGACAACAATCTGTCCAGGCCCTGAGGCAGCAAAGCAGCCCCAAACCATGATGCTCCCTCTGCCATGTTTTACAGTGGGGATGAGCTTTTGATGTTGGTGTGCTGTCCCTTTTTTTCTCCACACATAGTGTTGTGTGTTCTTCCCAAACAATTCAATCTTGGTTTCATCTATCCACAGTATATTTTTCCAGTAGTGCTGTGGAACATCCAGGTGCTCTTTTGCAAACTTCAAAGGTGCTGCAATATTCTTTTTGGACAGCAATGGCTTCCTCCGTGGTGTCCTCCCATGTACTCCATTCTTGTTTAATGTTTTCCTTTTTGTAGAGGTGTCAACAAAAATGTTAGCATGTGCCAGAGATTTCTGTAGGTCTTTAGCTGACACTCTGGGATTCTTCTTTACCTCATGCAGCATTCTGCGCTGTGCTCTTGCAGTCATTACATCAGACAGTGCTTCTTGAAACCAGTAAACCCAAAACAGGTGTGTGTTTTTTAAGGGCAGGACAGCTGTCAGCAACACATCCAATATCATCACACTGATTGGAGTCAAGGTTGGCTCACTCCTGGCTCTAATTAGCTCTGGGAGAAGTCATTAAGCTAGGGCCTCACATACTTTTTCCTCCCTGCACTGTGAATGTTTACATGTTATGTGCAATTAAACCATGTTTTCCTTTTTGTAGATGTGTCAACAAAAATGTTAGCATGCGCCAAAGATTTCTGTAGGTCTTTAGCTGACACTCTGGGATTCTTCTTTACCTCATGCAGCATTCTGCGCTGTGCTCTTGCAGTAATTTTTACAGGACAACAACGCCTAGGGAGAGTAGCAACAGTGCTAAACTTTCTCCATTTGTAGACAGTCTATCTTACCGTGGACACATGAACATCAAGGCTTTTGGAGATACTTTGGTAACCCTTTCCAGCTTCATGCAAGTCAACAATTCCTGATCGTAGGTCTTCTGAGAGCTCTTTTCTGTGAGGCATGGTTCACATCGTCAAGTGCTTCTTGAAACCAGTAAACCGAAAACAGGTGTGTGTTTTTTAAGGGCAGGACAGCTGTCAACAACACATCCAATATCATCACACTGATTGGAGTCAAGGTTGGCTCACTCCTGGCTCCAATTAGCTCTGGGAGAAGTCATTAAGCTAGGGCCTCACATACTTTTTCCTCCCTGCACTGTGAATGTTTACATGTTATGTGCAATTAAACCATGGCAACATCTAATGTTTGTGCAGTATTATGTTCAGCAGACTGTGTTCTTCTATTGTTGTGACTTAGATGACGTTCAGAGCACATTTTATGCCCAATTCATGCAAAACTCCACGTAATCCCAAGGGGTTCACATACTTTTTCTTGGAACTGTAAATCCATTCTCCTGGAAAGAAAAGCTGATTTATTTATTTCAGGTACTTATATAGCTCCATCAATTTACGCAGCGCTTTACATATATATATATATATATATATATCTATATACTGTATATATATTGTGGCAGTACGGTATCCTGCCACGGTGGAAATCATGATGGAGACCCAGGGTTCTCAACCATACAGGTTGAGGGGCTCCAGGCAGATCTCATAATGCAGAGGAAACTGGTTTATCAGTTTTCTCTTTGGTTTGTAAAGCCTGTTTTGGGACCTGTAGCCTGGAGATTTCTAAGAGATTTGGGAGGGATGAAATCTCCAATCCTGGGCCCATATTTTGGGAGCAGCCAGTGCGCTGATTGCACAGGTGTATGCAGGCCTTTTAGGGGAGGCCAGCCATGATTCTGAGCTCCACCCCGGCAGATAGGAGTCAGGAGGGCTCCACCCCGACAGATGGGAGTCAGGAGGGCTCCACCCCGGCAGATAGGAGTCAGGAGGGCTCCACCCCGGCAGATAGGAGTCAGGAGGGCTCCACCAAGGAGAGGTGGAAGCCAAAAGCAGCAAGCAGCTGTTTGAGAATAGCTGTGTGCTAGTGCCATATTTTGGGAAGAGTCTGCAGGAGGCAGACTTAAAACTGTGTACGAGCCAGAAGGCTGAATTGTTTTGCTTGATGGTGGATACCCCTGCGTGGGAAGCATTTTTGTTATTTGAACTTTCTTGTAAATAAAATTGGGCAAAAAGGCCCTTAAAAAGAAGCAAGTTGCTGTGTGCTTGAAGAAGCTCTACCACTTTGAAGCGAGTTCCCACAATATATATATATATATATATATATATATATATATATATATATATAGTATATTCACATCAGTCCCTAACCCTCAAGGGGCGTACTACCTAAGGTCCCTAACTCACATTCATACATATATACAGTTGTGTTCAAAATAATAGCAGTCAGACATCACTAATCTGATCAATCACTGTTTTTGGTAGAAATGATATTTCTACATGGCAAATAATTTACTAGCAGGTGTAGTAGAGTAATAGAAATCCAACAGACCCAACAGCTGCTGATTCTGTGTAATTGAATCACTAATTGAAAGGGGCATGTTCAAAATAATAGCAGTGTGGAATTCTATTAGTGAGGTCATTCATTCTTTGAAAAAAAGGTGGCAATTATTGCCCTTATTTAAGGAAGGAAGGCAGCAAATGTTGTACATGCTGGTTACAGTGCATTTCTCTATGAAATTCTGAGGAAAATGGGTCGTTCCAGACATTGTTCAGAAGAACAGCGTACCTTGATTAAAAAGTTGATTGGAGAGGGGAAAACATATAAAGAAGTCCAGAAAATGATAGGTTGCTCAGCTAAAATGATCGCAAATGCTCACATTGACTAGCCTAAAGAGAAATGTGTGGTGGTTTATTCTACTTATGAAGGGCGTGTCCCTTTCCCTTAAATAAAATATTACAGTGCCTCCAGCCGTCAAAATACGGCAAATATTTAATGAACCAATAGTTTGGACACCTTAATAATTTGATCACCACTTATTATTATACCTTGAATCCTTTTAGCCAGTATGATTTCGTACCATATACACAAAAATTGTCTTATAATAAATAAATATAAACATTTATTTATGTACAAAAATTATATATATATTAACACAAAACGCAAAAGACTGGTGATGAATGGATACTGGTACACACGATCAAAGATATACTATACCAATATTATACACAATACAATTCTAATAATAATGATTAAAAATTAAATTTAGTAATAAATGATAATTTTAGAGTACTTCAGAGGTCATTTTCTCCCAAAACTTGGCCATAGGAATGGGAGAAAATATTCCCTGATAAATTGTACTCTAACCAATAAAAATTAATTATTTATGCAATGTGTAAACTTTTTAAAATGACACCAAACAATTTCTAGCAGTAATACATGGATCTCTCTCTATATATATAAACACCCAAGGCACTTATTATCACTCTAATGTAACTATTATTACTCTAAGCAACAGAGGAAATATGCAATACAATATTAGATCTAAACAGTCTCACCACACCCAAAACCTGGATGATGATGCCTCCCCAGTGGATTCAGCTGGCAATGGAAACACCTTCAGGGATGACCACAGGGGCAAGTGAGAGATAGTGCAATAGGTAGTGATGTTGGAAAATGTAGGAAGTTAGAGGTACAGAGATTTAGAAGTTTAGTAAAAGTTTTTAAAAGTTTGAAAAGATTAAGTAGTGGTTCTTCAGAAGGGATAGATTTCAGCCTCGTCAGATTTCTTCAGCTTGCTGTTCTCCTTTGGTTGCTTGTTTCTTTTTTTGTGTCTTTTTTCAGCTTGTTTTTTTTTTAGCTTGTTTTTTTTTTTTTAAATGAGGTGCATGGCTTTTTATACCATCTAAACCATTGTTCTAAAAGACCCTCCCAACAGGCTTTTTGATTGGCTGGTCGAGAAGTGTATGTACCTAAGCTATCTCTCACCTTTCCACTAGGGGGCAGTCAGGGATCACAAAACAATTTGAGTATTTATGATGACTCATACCTCGGGTGGAACCCAAGGTGATTTTAGGTATTAAATATATATCTTCCAAATATATTTAATTCTACCTATAATGTTTCGGATAGGAATCATAGAAAGATATATGTGCATTCAGTTTTTCATTTCCCTGAGATTCAAACTTGTGTGAAAACATTTGCTTCCTGATAGAAATATACAACTGATACCAATTCACAATATATCTTACTTTTCATCATTTCATACTCAATTTAGTGGTATACAATCCCCAACTCTGCTGAATATATTTTTGTTTGAGAAAGAGTGTTAATAATGTGTCTTTCTTTTAATGTCTTTGTGGGTAAAAATATAAGTTCTGAGTTTCAACTTTTTGGTCTTAAGAATGACACAGGAAACTGTTGTTTACGTATCTATTGCAAAGATAATAGGGTAAACAACCGGTTGTCCTTGTAGCCTTCATTTGAAAAAGTCTGTTGGCTTATCACTCTCCCCAAGGTTTTGTTTAAACTTCTCAGACTTACAAGTATGGTCTTACGTATTGTTAACTTGGTCGGTGTGGTGACTCACTGTTTAGAAGTCCAACGTTGTATTTGACTGTCTAATTAACTTTTGTAGGTGCAATCTCCTCAAGTCCGATAGACAAATAGCATTTATTGACAATATACACTTTAGCTAGCCTTATAGTCACCAGCATAAGCTCTCAGGATTGTCTGTCTTATACCACCTGTAGATATTCAAATAGTCCATTGTCTCTGGAAAAAGCCCCTTCTATTCATTGTGCATGTGATTTCACTAGAAGGTCTTTAGAATTCCAACCAAGAATAGTTAACCCTTAACAGACGGCTAGGCTGGTTTGCTGTTGGGATGAAATTATGTTTTCGATAAATAGTCCCCAAAAGGCACTACAAATGGCGCAATATTGTGTGGACTGATGAAAGTAAGATTGTTTTTTTTGGATCTACTGGCCAGAGACAGTTTGTCAGACGACCCCCAAACACTGAATTCAAGCCACAGTACACTGTAAAGACAGTGAAGTATGGTTGCGCAAGCATCATGATATGGGGATGTTTCTCATACTACAGTGTTGGGACTATTTATCGCATACCAGGGATCATGGATCAGTTTGAATACATCAGAATACTTGAAGAAGTCATGCTGCCTTATGCTGAAGAGGAAATGCCCTTGAAATGGGTGTTCCAACAAGACAACGACCCCAAACACACCAGTAAACGTGCAACATCTTGGTTCCAGACCAGCAAGATTGACGTTATGGAGTGGCCAGCCCAATCCCCGGATCTTAATCCAATAGAAAACTTGTTGGGTGATATCAAAAATGCAGTTTCTGAGGCAAAACCAAGAAATAGAGAAAAACTGTGGAATGTAGTCCAATCATCCTGGGCTGGAATACCTGTTCACAGGTGCCAGAAGTTGGTTGACTCCATGCAACACAGATGTACAGCAGTTCTCAGAAACAGTGCTTATACAACGAAATATTCATTAAGTGATTCAAAGGAAAGCAAAATCTTCAAACATTTTTCAGTTTATATAGTGAATGTTTGAGTTTGTAAAGAAGAATACAAACACTGCTATTTTTTTGAACAGTCTAATATTCACTTTTCTTTAATTTTGTTAGAGGAACAACAAAAATTTGATATATTTTTCTTCATGTTTTGATTTGGAATAGAATGTGTAGTGTTCCCAATGCATTTGTGTGTATGGAAATAAAAGCTATTAGAAGGATTTTGAGCTTTATTCACTTTTTTCAACACACTGCTATTATTTTGAACACAACTGTAGTTATGTGAGAGCACTAGGATCTCTGTGAGGGCTAATAAATATCTAAAGTGTTATACTTACACACAGGGGCGGACTGACAACTCATGGGGCCGCCAGGCAATAGGGGATCATGGGGCCCCTGTGTCCTTACCCAAACTCAAAAAAGCCTATAAAAAAGGTACCAGGGGCATCTCATGGGGCCCCCTACTGACCCCGGGCTCTCGGGCAGTGCACGAGTTTCCAAATGGTCAGTCTGCCCCTGCTCACACATTTCTTAGTATGCACATTAACTAGCCTAAAATATGTATCTGATGTTAGGTCCACTTCCTAAAGCACATCTTATTTATAAGCTTGATGGGTGCCCCAAAACCCAAGGTGCTGTAGTACTTAAATAAAGATCAGCATGCATAGTTAAAGTACACTCCCAAGTTTATGGATGCTGTGTGCATCCATAAACACAGCATAGTGCTGATAAGCTGCACCCTCACTCCCTCTTCACAGGAGTTTGGCTGACAGCAGCAGGAGCCATTGGCTCCCGTTGCTCTCAGTCTCTCCTGTGAAACCAGAAAGTGGAAGGGAGCAGGGCTGCAGCCGAGACAGCACTGGAGCAATGATGGTAGCAAGGTAAGTGTTTTAGGTGGGGTAAGCAGATCAGGTAGTGGGGTGTTTTTTATGCTGATGCAGAGAATGCATTAAGGTAAAAAACATTTTGACACTAAAACCACTTCAAGAATCTGACCCTGCACCCCTGCCACCTTCAGTACTCTATTGGTGCATCACTAGCCAACAGGGCAGTAGAGGGCTAGGGCTAAGCTTTCACCCAGGAAAGAAGGTTGATATGTATACTCATTAGATAGCTATCCTTGAAGTCACGTGACATGTGATTTAACTCCTTGGACGGAAGCGTGGTGATGTCACTTCAGGTGCGCCGCAATAAGTCACCATTTCTGTGTTACAAGTTGTGTATGGGAATTAAAACCCACTTCTCTTGTGAGTTTCATTTTATGTATTCTTTTTATTACTATTAAAACTTTTTAACACTATTGGAAGCTCTTGTTTTTCATCCTATGAGCAATTCTGGCACTTATGAATGAGTAAATCTTCTGGAGGAAACTTACCTGCCATTGCCGCTGGAGTCTACAGAATTGAGTGGTCGTGGATATTCATCTAGCACTGTTTGACCTGTATAGCATTTAGGTCAAAAGGAGGAGGTGAGTGGGCACACCTGGTGGTGGATTAAAGGTGCCAATCGGGGAGAGGGGGACAAAGCCTTAAAGCAGAACTTCCCCTTTGGGTGGAGCTCCACTTTAAGGCCAGATTACAGTCCAAAGAACCTACTTTACACCTTGCCACAATTATACTTTTATGTAATCTCACCTAGAGCAATTGAATTGCAAATAAGATCTCAGTTCGTAATGTTTACCAGCTATTTGTGTAACAAACAGGGTTTGTGCCAATAAGAGGGTACAAAAAAAGTAAAATTGATGTTTTGGGCTATTTGGAAATGTATTGCTTGTTTATGGTTACTGTAAATGTTACTGAGTGAATAAATATGTTTTATAGTAAGTGTTATGTTCCTCTTCTGTTAAGTTTAGATAGCAATATAAAACATAGGAAAGTGTGAGGATGGCGAACTCCACTTATCTGAAATCTTACTTCCATACCAAATATAGCCATTCTCTCAAGCAGGAGTATTGAATTAAAATTCAAGGAGGTCCGGTCACTAAAATTTTCTTCTGGTCGAGGTCCAATTAGGGTGTGCCCATCAGTGTGCCCCCTTACATTAGGTGTCACCGTCAGAGTGCTCCTTTACATCAAGTATCCCCATCACAGTGCAACTTTACATCCTGTATTCCCATCACATCAGGTGTGCCCATCAGAGTGCTCCTTTACCCCAGTTGTCCCCATCAGAGTGCTCCTTGACCTCAAGTATCCCCATCACAGTGCCACCTTACATCAGGTGTTCCCATCAGAGTGCCCCCTTACACTCAAAGTAGACTTTTCCATCATATTTCCCCATCAGACTGCACCTTTACATCATATCCCCTATCAGAGTGCCCCTTTCCATCACATGTGCCCATCAGAGTGCCCCTTTCCACAGCATGTGCCCATTTGTGCCCCCTTAACATAAACTGTGCCTATCAGAGTGCCCCTTAACATAAAATGTGCCCATAAGAGTGCCCCTTAACATAAAATATGCTCATCAGATTGTCCCTTAACATAAAATGGGCTGTCAGAGTGCCCCTTAGCATAAAATGTGCCTATCAGAGTGCCTCTTAACATAAAATGGGACCATCAGAGTGCCCCTTCTCATAAAATATGCCTGTCAGAGTGCCCCGTAACATAAAATGTGCCCGTCAGAGTGCCCCTTAACATAAAATGTGCCCATCAAAGTGCCCCTTAACATAAAATAAGCGGCATGTTGATGGGCACATTTTATGTTAAAGGGCACTCTGATGGGCACATTTATATTAAAGGGCACTCTGATGAGCACATTTATATTAAGGGACACTCTGATGGGTACATTTTATGTTAAGGGGCACTCTGATTGGCACATTCTATGTTGTACCCATCAGAATGCACCTTAACATTAAATGTGCCCATCGGAGTGCCCCTGCAAGACTACACCCTACTTTGAGGACAGACAGGAGCTGTGCCGGGACCCTTGCTAAAGGATGTTTTTGTACAGGCAGACAGCGGGAGCTGGAGAGACAGTGAGCTGCAAGGGGTGGGGCGCACACATGATGTCATGTTGCCATGATGATCGCCCTGCTCAGCGGCGTATCTGTCATTGCGGGCTGGCGGTCCAGAAGGAAGCGCTGCTGAGGCCGTTCTCAGACCATGGTCCACCATTTAGTGACCGCTGCTCTAAATCCTTTGCACTAAATCATTGCACTGTTCCACATTTGAGATAAAACATATTGTTTTTCGTAACTATGTTAATTTGCAAAAGTACACCAGTTTCAGTGAACTACACATTCCAAGAATGACCTAACATGTTACAATAAATGTGATTGTTTATTAAACTGGGATATTCATATTCACCAGGATGCCATGAATTTAACGATGGGAAACACAGTATTTCCAGGTTCAAGCTTAAAGAAATGTATGCGAGTTGAAAAAATAATTTAAAGCAGAACTTCAGGGAAAAGAAAAATGTTCCCTTGCAGTGGGACTGCCTCTACACTGCAAAGGTCAAATGCTCATTTAGGTGTAGGGGGCCACAAAAAACACTTTTACTTATTCCAATCTCCTCTCCCACAGGCTTCCTCCAGTTTGTAGGACCAGCCTGTTCTCCCCTATGGTCTGATGGTCGCAGGTCGTCTGGCATCATCAAGTCCAACTTGAGGACACAGAGGGGTAGATTTATTAAAGCTGGTGCACTCAGAATCTGGTGCAGCTGCGTATGGTAGCCAAGCAGCTTCAAACTTCTGCTTGTTCAATTAGGCTTTGGCAAAAAAAAACTGGAAGCTGAATGGTTTCTATGCAGAATTGCACCATATTTTGCACTCTCCAGTTCTAGTACATAACCTTCAATGGGTCAGTTCACTGCCAAAACATAGAGGAATAGAAGATAGAGCACTGGCTGCAGGGGAAGCAGAAGTTTAGTAAGTAAAAGTACTTTTTGCAGTCCTCTAGGCCTAAACTAGCATTTAGAGCTTGCAATGCGAGGGCAGCCCCACTGCAAGAGAACAGTTTACCTTTTCATGGAGATGGGCTTTAAATTTTTTTTTAAATGTTGATACCTCTACTCTACTACTTTCGATTAAAAGTGACCCCCTGTTAACTCCAATCTGTTGAATAAGTGCCCCATCATTACCGCCAGATACTACTGAATGAATAAGCATAGCAACTGTGGGAATTTGGCTATGAAAAACTCCTACGGTCAGTACAGTGAATCTCAGCGAGCTTCAATTGTTATGGAGTTGAAAGTTCCATAGTGTAGGAGTATGGCACAGGGCACAGGTGTATTCCTTAATGGAGAGTACCTAATATAGGATGGAACATCAGCAAGGAAGACTCTTTGTTTAATTGTAGAGTTTTTTTGTTTTCATTTTTTGTATGGTTTTTATTTTATATGGTATGAAAAGTCATACATGTACAAGTAAAACAAAATAGAACAACTTAAAAATGTATGACCACTTATGAGAAGGTGAAACAACTGCTAAACAATAAGGTGGTACTCCACTAAGGGACATGCAGTCACGTATGTCTGTGAAAATTCAATAGTATATCACAGTTTACAGTATTGGCTATAAGCAGTAACAAGTTCAATATATATCAGACAAACAAAAGGTACTGTTTATATCATTACCAATAAATCTAAAATAAAACTTGGTATTTCTGGTTATTCTAATTGTAACAGATTTTACTGAATCAATAAGCAAGAAGGTGGTACTTTTTAAAAACATAAAGCTCATTAAAAAGTTGAGTTATTTTAATATATTTGTGCTACTGTGAACTGGTAATGGATAAAAAAGACTGCTATATCAAGCCACAGGGAAGATGGTAACACCTTATGGTAATCTGAACATAACTGCAAGATTACCATCCACTCCTGAACATTAATGATGTGCAAGAGCCCGAAGCCTGTTCGATATCAATGCTTTAGAAAGGGTACTCCCAAACACAGGCACACAAATATGCGCTTTGACAGTTGTGCCTTACTTATTACAATTACATATTGCTAAGACCAAATTAACTTTCAGAGTTTCAGACACTTAAATGTAATGTAGTGCATTTACATAATGTACTGTACATTCAAAATATTTTTTTAAAAGCGTTAAACACTTAAATGGTTATTTAGAATGTGTTTTGTTTGTTTCCTAAAAAAAATGGCAGTGTTAACCCAAGTACATGGTAGTCAGCACCTGCGGTATCACACTCCCTCCACAGATTCCTCTGCAATGTGTTGGAGAGAGGTCTGTGAAGGTGCTGAAGAGGATGTGTGAAGTACAGCATTATTTAATTTGCAGTCTTGTGTCAAATGCATAAATTCAGGATCTGTAACTGACGCTGATAAAAGAAGGTATGCCAAGCAAGCGTTATTAGAACATTGTCTGTTTAGCTTGGAAAATGAACAAAAAAAAACTAAATACTGTCAGACTTATCATCATGATAAATATAAAAGGAAACATGCTGAAAGGAGGCTGTCATTCATTTTCATAAAATATTAATTGCCTGACTGTCATCTTAAAGTGATTGTAAATCCTTGTAAAACAACCCATTCAGTTTAAAATAAAAATGAAAGGCAAAACAGTGTATATATATAAAAGACATTATAAATACTCTTTTCCCCTTTTTATAAATGATCACATACCGTCTGTTCTCAGTTGCATAAGAGCTAGGGGAGGTAGTAACACCTGCCAGGATACATTTTCATACAAATACATACAGTAGTACAGCAGGCACATATCAGGAATTTAAAATGTTGGGTTCACATATTACTTAATCCTTTTCCACAAACACATGCCAAGACACTGAGCTAAAACATTTATGCAGTTCAGTGGATTTAATTTCTTTCTAATCTTGCTGGGGGAGATTCACTAAAGCTGGATCACTCAAAATCTTGTACATCTGTGCATGGTAGCCAATCAGCTTCTAACCTCAGCTTGTTCAATTAAGCTTTAGCAATAAAACCTGTAAGCTGATTGGCTTCCATGCAGAAGTGCACACGATTCTGAGTGAACCAGCTTTAGTAAATAAACCCCACTGCCTCTCTCTTTATTGGTGCTGGCAGGAAATAACATTATTTTTACTTTGGGCACCTCTTTTTCTCCTTCCCACATCAAAATAAACACACATAAAATTCAAGGTGGAAGCTTTCATTTCTTAGGAAGACACTTTTGTGTGACTTTAGTCATTATTATTATTTATTATTTCAGTTACTTATATAGCGCTGTCAATTTACGCAGCGCTTTACATATACAGTTGCAAGAAAAAGTATGTGAACCCCTTGGGATTACGTGGAGTTTTGCATGAATTGGGCATAAAATGTGCTCTGAACGTCATCTAAGTCACAACAATAGAAGAACACAGTCTGCTGAATATAATACTACACAAACATTAGATGTTGCCATGGTTTAATTGCACATAACATGTAAACATTCACAGTGCAGGGAGGAAAAAGTATGTGAACCTTTGGACTTAATAACTGGTTGACCCTCCTTTGGCAGCAATAACCTCAACCAAACGTTTCCTGTAGTTGCAGATCAGACCTGCACAACGATCTGGAGTAATTTTGGACCACTCCTCTTCACAAAACTGTTTCAGTGTAGCAATATTCTTGGGATGTCTGGTGTGAATCGCTCTCTTAAGGTCATGCCACAGCATTTCAATGGGGTTGAGGTCAGGACTCTGACTGGGCCACTCCAGAAGGCGTATTCTGTGCTGTTGCAGCCATTGTTTTGTTGAATGACTTGTATGCTTTGGGTCATTGTCCTGTTGCATCACCCATCCTCTGCGGAGCTTCAGTTGGCGGACGGATGGTCGTACGTTTTCCTGCAAAATGTCTTGATAAACTCTGGAATTCATTTTCCCATCAATGACAACAATCCGTCCAGGCCCTGAGGCACCAAAGCAGCCCCAAACCATGATGCTCCCTCCTCCATGTTTTACAGTGGGGATGAGGTTTTGATGTTGGTGTGCTGTGCCTTTTTTTCTCCACACATAGTGTTGTGTGTTCTTCCCAAACAACTCAATCTTGGTTTCATCTGTCCACAGTATATTTTGCCAGTAGTGCTGTGGAACATCCAGGTGCTCTTTTGCAAACTTCAAACGTGCTGCAATATTCTTTTTGGACAGCAATGGCTTCCTCCATGGTGTCCTCCCATGTACTCCATTCTTGTTTAATGTTTTCCTTTTTGTAGATGTGTCAACAAAAATGTTAGCATGCGCCAAAGATTTCTGTAGGTCTTTAGCTGACACTCTGGGATTCTTCTTTACCTCATGCAGCATTCTGCGCTGTGCTCTTGCAGTCATTTTTACAGGACGACAACGCCTAGGGAGAGTAGCAACAGTGCTAAACTTTCTCCATTTGTAGACAGTCTATCTTACCGTGGACACATGAACATCAAGGCTTTTGGAGATACTTTGGTAACCCTTTCCAGCTTCATGCAAGTCAACAATTCTTGATCATAGGTCTTCTGAGAGCTCTTTTCTGTGAGGCATGGTTCACATCGTCAAGTGCTTCTTGAAACCAGTAAACCGAAAACAGGTGTGTGTTTTTTAAGGGCAGGACAGCTGTCAACAACACATCCAATATCATCACACTGATTGGAGTCAAGGTTGGCTCACTCCTGGCTCCAATTAGCTTTGGGGGAAGTCATTAAGCTAGGGCCTCACATACTTTTTCCTCCCTGCACTGTGAATGTTTACATGTTATGTGCAATTAAACCATGGCAACATCTAATGTTTGTGTAGTATTATGTTCAGCAGACTGTGTTCTTCTATTGTTGTGACTTAGATGACGTTCAGAGCACATTTTATGCCCAATTCATGCAAAACTCCACGTAATCCCACGGGGTTCACATACTTTTTCTTGCAACTGTATATTGTACATTCACATCGGTCCCTAACCCTCAAAGGGCGTACAATCTAAGGTCCCTAAATCACATTCATACATACACATACTAGGGCCAATTTAGACAGGAGCCAATTAACTTACCAGCATGTCTTCAGTCATCACATTAGGACTGGCCATATATTATTCATTTTGAATTGAATGCAAAAAGAACTGATTTTCCCATCCACACATTTGATGTGGGTGGTGGAATGCTTCCCGCTGAACCTTTGTATTCGGACAGTGGGGAGCCTTCACAGCCATCAGAATGCAGTGATCAGTGTTGCTGGCTATAGCCAGCAGCACTGGTCAATCTGGAAGAAAATGCAACAGGCTGATTGTACACAAGTGATTGATAGATTGGGAATGGGGAGGTTATGGGCCAAAAGAAAATTCTTGGAAGCCTGAGGAGAATGTTCATGCCCCTAGATTAACAAGGGAATTCCACGAGAGGTTTCCTCACAAACCCGGTCCTAAGACATACAGAGGAAGCCCTGGGAAGAGGGAACTACTGTCAGGGCCTGAACTTGAACGTGAGACCTCTAATGTGCCTGGCAATGACTCTTCTTGATGAGCCACCTAGAATGGTGGACAGATCCCTGGACAATTGCTTGAATGATCCTGCCTTGAAACTTGTTTGTCTTGAACCTTGAACTCTTTGCTCCTTCCATGAACTTTCTGATTTTAGCCATGTCTCTGCACTTCCTGGTTGCCAGATTATTGTGCTCTCTCCAGACGATATGTAGGGTTGCCACCTCATCCCTTTAAAACTGAACACATATTAATTACACAGGTTCCTTAGGTTGATTAAGGTGGTAAACTCATTTATTACCATACCTACATTACATTAGCCTCAGAACCTGTGTAATTAATATGTGTTATTGGTTTTAAAGAGATGAGGTGCCAACTCTACCGATATCTCGCTCTTGTCTCTCCTGCTGACATCCATATCTTCACTCCCATTCATTACCGACCTTTGGCTTGTTCCTCGACTACACTTCTGCTTAATCCCAACCTGTTACCATTTGTTACTAACCTTTGGCTTGGTTACTGACTACGCTTCTGCTTGATTCCTACCTGCTTATCTGTTGCTGGACCCTGGCTTGTTCACCTCCTGATGGGGTGATTCTGAAGACTGAAACCTGGTACTAACACACAGCTAAACCCATTTCTATCATCTGGAACTCTGGTGAATATTGGTTAGTACTTAGACCCCACATCTCAGGTGAACCCATGTCATTCTCCATGGTGACCTGCTTGTATACCTGTCCTGCTTGTCGGTGGGTTTTGATCCACTGCTTAAGCTACTGGCCTCCGTGCCTGCTCCAGACCGTGACAAACTGTTGTGGCCAATTTCTATCAACACATATTTGATGTTTACAACTCTTATTTTTTTAGAAAGATAATCACCTGTCATTGTCTTCACATTTAAGCCTGTTCTCACTGCTTCCAAACTTTGCAGCCACTGACTAAGTTTTACACACCCAAACCTAGGGACTCTATCTATTTTTTTTTCTTAGGAAAACAGCTGCCTGTGCCTTGTGTCTCCACAATTTGGCCTGTTTGCATTGCCATTAAACTTCACCACTGAGCAGTTTTAACCATCAGTATCTGAGGGCTGTGGCACTAATTTATTATAAAGAAGGATGCCTGTGCTTTGTGTCTCTTCCTTTAGGCCTGTTTGTGCTGTCATCAAACTGTTATACCCATGCCAATTTTTACCTACCCAGACTTGATGGCTATAGGTCTATGTTGCAAGGAAAATGGGGCTGCCTATGCTTTTTGTCTTTTTATATAAGTCTTTTGTTGCTGCTGTCAAACTATGCTGCCTATAGCAAGTTTTTTGGATAGGAAAACCTGTGTAACAAACTGTGCTCACCCCCAGGAAAATATCACCTGTTGTTTAAATAGCTGTGAGCAGCCCAATAAGGCTCTCCACTAACTAAGCGATCGTCAGAGCCTGATTAGGAGTGAAATTCAGATAAAAAAAACAATGGAATACTAAAAAATAAGGCAGTGAAAAAGCAATATGGATATAATAATATCTAAAAGCAGGTAGTCCAGAATAAAAACAGTCCAATAGCTGCTATGCTAAGAGGGTGCTGCTGCTGAACTGTGTGAACACTGTGTAAAACAAGAGAGGAGAGAGGAGCGCACACCCCATAGTGTAGCATGCATAAGGAAGTTTAATGGACAAAATAAAATCAATAGTTGCACACACAAACAACAGAGGGGTATATAGGCTTGTTAGTTTGCTTGGAGGATAAATCTAGAGTCGGTATATGAGTTATCCCAAATCCCTGTTTTGGCCACTGGCTGGGGAAAGCATGGGCTGAAGTAGGAATGACACTGATGGAGGAGATGGATGGCACTACTGCAAGGTCTGGAGTCCAAGAGCCGGAAGCCTCCTGTTGTCACCGTTGTATACCCCTTGACTTCACATTGCCTTTTGTTGCTGCTGCTAAAGTGTACTGCCACTAGCTAGTTTTTTTTCCCACTCTAATCTAAGGGCTGTAAATATAATCTAATCTATAAAACAGCTGTCTCTGCATTCTGTCCCTGCATTGAGACCTGTTTTGTTCTGTCTCCATGCTGTGATGCGATTGGCCAATTTTTACCCAAATATACTTGAGAATGTTGGCCCCTTTAGAAATGGTACAACTGACTATCAAACTCTATGCCCCCCCCCCCCCCATAACTTCAATGCAGTCCACTCAAAGTTGTTTCTTGGCAATGTTTTTATAAATCACTGGTTTTGAGGCAAATCAAATTCTTAAAACATGGTTCATTATAGTTTGATTTTAACCTTCATCATCAGCTGGCATTGGGTATCACATACAGTATACATAAAATCCTTGCAGCTCATATACTAGAACATGGAATTTCTCATCAATGGTTACCGTTCTCATACTGGTAGTGAATCTAGTGTTAATTAAATCCAAGAACCCAGTGCCAAGGCCATAGAGCTTCCTTGTAATTTCTAAACCAGTGGTTTCCAACCTCAGTCCTCAAGTAACTACAACAGATCATGTTTTCAGGATTTACTGTATATTAAAAAAGGCGCTTTAAATTCATATCAATGGCCAGGTATTTATGACAGTATTTTTCTTTAAGGGAAATTCCCAAAACATGGCCTGTTGGGAGTATTTGGGGAACAAGCTTGGAAAACATTGTTAGAAACAGATGTATTATAGTATTCCTTCCAATGCAGATGGTAAATCAAACCTAAAATTATACCTCTAGAAAAAAATATAAAGTCAATAGGATTCAGTCTGTTATTTACCTAAAGCCTATAGCATATGAAGTTTACCATAACATGTGCTAGATAGAATTTGCAAAGTGTTCAGTCTTGCAGATGCACAATTTGTCACACATGGCATATTGGCCATTTAACAAGCTTGTTATTCCGTTTAATTATGAAATTTATTTAGATACAAGGCACGATTTATATTTCACACATTTTGGTGCTCACTAAAGATTTTAGCTCCAAAGTAATTATGCTTTGCAATACATTTGTGCCCTGAACGATCAGCAGGGTCAGCTCAGCAGATTAGTGGACGTCAGATTCATTTCACAAAACCCCTGGACTTCCATCCTCGACACAGAGTGGAGGACATATGTTAGTGGCTGGTGATCAATGCAGAATTTTAATAGACAGAAATTAATCTTTGTTTCTTACTTTATTTTCTTTCTACATGCAAGTGAATCAGAACTAATCAGTTTTAAACTACTTATCATTTGCCGTTAATGCATTTCCTTTGTTCTGAAGTTAAAGCACAAACCTTCTGAGGCCAGGTTTGTCAGACTCTTGAGCACAGGGCAGTTTGTTCACCTTGAAAAGTTATCACCTAATCTGTTTCTATAACATTGTCAAAGTCAAGAGGATATCAGAAGTCCTGAAACATAGAATATGATGACAGACTCTGACATATAGCCTTGTATGTAGAACTTTTTCTGGCTTCTACAAGAACATTGCTAGACCAATATTATGAATTTACCTGAAATGTTTTGAACTACAATAAAATGTATTGGCTAGTTGTATGCGATATCCTTTGGGAAGGGGAGTTTAATAATTACCCAGAACAGTTACAACATAAAGGAATTCTGTTGTTAAACTCTGCTTCTTGAGGGCTAATATGATTGAGAAAATCCATGATACCAACTCCTGGGACTAGAATTCTGAAAATACATTTTTAATGTAAGAAAAGGAAAAGATAAAAATAAAAGGATTTTCTTATTTAACTAGGAAAATACATCCCTCCTAGGAATATACCCACACTGCAGGACTGCACACCAAAATAAGTGTGGGAATACTCTATGCATCAGCCTACATGTTTTTTGTTTTAATATTTTTAAATCTTCCATTCAAAAGATCAATAATGTTGTGCACCAAGGGCTAAACATTGCAGTCAAGTGTTGTCTTTATTAAAATAGAGCTGATTGACCCTGAGCAGTCCATGGCATGCACACACATACACTATAAAGACCGGAGTACATCATATTGGGGCAGTAGAATGAAAAAAATGGTAGCAATTTGCCACCTCATCCCTTTAAAACTGAACACATATTAATCACACAGCTTCTGAGGCTAATTTAATGCATATAAGGCACTAAGTGAGTTTAATTACCACCTTAATCAGCCACAGAACCTGTGTTATTAATATGTGTTCAGTTTTAAAGGGATGAGGTGGCAACCCTAAGCACTGATCACATCCAAAATGCAACAGAATCTCATGGGCTTGTGAAGTTATTACTGTGACTGCAAAAATATGCAGTGGGTTTTACTTTTTGGCATGCTGTTACTGTTTATACAGACCTAGGTGTGACAACCATATATAACTCAGTGGCCTCAGAGACAGCTATGATACACTTGTTACAGAATTTAATGATCATCCAGATAATGAGATTTCTCCGGAATAGAAGGGGGTACTAAAGCAAAACCGTTTTCTACATTAATGCATTCATACTCTGTGAAAAATGAAATTACCTGTGAAATTATGTGAAACCATGACATCAAAATGTTGTAAATTGAAAAACAATAAAATTGTGTTAAATTTACACAAATATTCTGTAAATACTAAAAATTCAATTGTAAAATCCTGGAGCAAGCACAATTATTAACCACTTTCCCTCCACCCTATAGCATAAATACTGCTAGAGGGCGGCGGCGCTGCGCAAAATCATGTATATATCCGTCATTTGCATTTCCAGGTAGGGGGCCTGCTATTGGTGGCTAGAGATCTCAATCACCGGGTCCTGGCTGGCGATTCCTCACCGACACTCAATGATTGCTGGAGAAAACTGGCAGGGGAGAGACCTGTATGTAAACAACACAGGTCTCTCTCCTGTCAGCATGGACATGCTGTTTTGTGTCTCTCTGCACAGCAGAGAGATACAAAACAGCATGTCTCCCTTGTAAAACCCAGCACAAAGCACACAGTAAAACACACACAGCACTTTGATTGCCCCAGATGTTAACCCCTTGTCCAGTGTCATTAGTAAAGTCTCAGTGCTTTTTATTATTATTATTATTATTATTACATCGAGTTTATATAGCGCCAAAGGGTTTGCTCAGTGCTGTACAATAGAGGGGGGGACAATACATGAAACAGTACAGCAACTACAAACAGCACATGAGGGGTTAGAGGGCCCTACTCTTTCGAGCTTACAATCTAGAAGGGAGGGGGTAGTGGTACAGGAGGAAATGGCTGTGGGGGATGGAGTGGTGGGAGGAATGAAGGAGAACGGCTGTTAGGTGAGGGTGGGGTAGGCTTCCCTGAAGAGGTGGGTTTTCAGGGAGCACCTGAAGGTGAGGAGGGAAGGTGACAGTCTGATGGATTGGGGTAGTGAGTTCCAGAGGATGGGGGAGGACCTGGAGAAGTCTTGCAGTCGTGCGTGGGAGGAGGAGACCAGGGAGCAAGATAGTAGGAGGTCCTGTGAAGAGCGAAGGGTACGGGTAGGGTGGTACCTGGGAATCAGGTTGGTGAGGTAGTTAGGGGCAGTGTTGTGAATGGCTTTATAGGTTAGAGTGAGCAGTTTGAATTTGATGCGTTGGGCAATAGGGAGCCAGTGGAGGGATAGGCAGAGGGGGGTGGCAGAGTTGGAGCGGTTGGTGAGGTGGATGAGTCTAGCCGCTGAGTTCAGGATGGTCTGAAGCGGGGAGAGCCTGCACTGGGGTAGGCCGGTGAGGAAGGAGTTGCAGTAGTCAAGGCGTGAGATAATCAGGGAGTGAACGAGTAGTTTAGTAGTGTCTGGGGTAAGGAAGGAGCGTATCTTGGCGATGTTGCGGAGGTGGAGCCTGCATGTGTTTGTAAGTGATTTGACATTAGCACTGATCACTGTATTAGTGTCACTGGGGATGTCTGTGGCAGTTAGTTTCCACCCAGTGTCAGAATGCCCACTGCAGTCCCGCTATAAGTTGATGATCGCCTCCATTACTAGTATAAAAAAAATAAAAATTCCAGTATATATACCGGCATTTGTAGATGCTATAACTTTCATGTAAATCAATTAAGTTGCATGTATTGGGATTTTTTTTGACAAAGACATGTAGCAGAATACATTTTGGTCTAACTTTATGAAGAAATTTCATTTTTAAATTTTTTTTATTGGATATGTTTTATAGCAAAAAGTCAAAAATATTGTTTTTTTTTCAAAATTGTCAGTCTTTTTTTGTTTATAGTGCAAAAAATAAAAATGCAGTGGTGATCAAATACCATAGAAAAAAAGCGCCACTTGTGGGAAAAAAAAGACATATATTTCATATATGTACAGCGTTGCATGACCACACAATTCTCAGTTAAAACAATGCAGCACAGTATCACAAAAAATTTTATGGTCAGGAAGGGGGGGGGGGGGGTAAGTCCTCTGGAGGTCAAATGGTAAATTTTATAGCAAAAAATATGTTAAAAGCACAGGAAGTGACCCAGAACAGGAACAATCAACCTGTAGGGCACTGGTGTACTTTCTCCTCATCCGTCTGGCTCATAGCTCTTTAGCTCCTGGCCTTGGCATAACTGCAAGCTTTAGTTTGCTTGCTAACACTTTTCTGACTTCTATTTACTTTGATTTTCCTGCTTTCTTGCCTCTTTTATATCCTTAGTTCAGACATTTGTAGCAGAAATGTGCTACATCATACTGAGCATGTGCTTTTTATAAATCCATTCTAATAGGATTTATAATTTGTTTTCAGTTGTATAGCTTCACAGTTAACTTGAGTAAGGACATCATTTTCAGTCCTAATAATAATGGTGACTGACCAGGATGATTAGCCTGGTGGGTTTTATGCTTAATGGTGAGCTCTTTCAGTTTGTTGCTTTGCTGTTGTGTAGCCGTAGTTGCTGCAATCATCCAAAAAGGGTAAAACTTATAAATCAGGCTGTTTTGCTAGTTTGCTAAAATTATTACCTGTCTTTTTTTGCATAATTATGTAGCAGGTTTGCCAATTATCCGTAAATTTTAACCATTTACAGGCTGTTTGTAAATGTCCATTTACGGATGTTGGGTGTCTATGAAAACCCCCGGACAAATCATTATTCGCACTGCACATGCACAGTGCCAGAGACGGCCGATGATATTCGCCCATCTCTGGTGGGTCTATGCATGCGCATTGGCCATTTTTCTGACATCATCACACATGCCGCTTAAGATCCATAAAACCACACACCCGTTTCCCGCCTACCTGCTGGAACAGGTTTTTTTTACAGTGTAGCATTAAGGCAAAAGACACCCCAGTACATTTACAACCCCTCCCCCATCCCCAAACACTTACCCACTGTCCTTGTCACCACTGCCAGGTCCTCCACATTCAGCACTGTTCCCCTGAACCTCCAGGTTATAGAAGGGAGGGTAATATAATGATAGGGTCCTGCCGCTGGACAAAGGAGACACCTGCAAACAGGAAACCAGAGGCAGTGGTTCAGGGAGCAGTGTGGTAACCAAGAAAGGTTGACTTTCAAGAAAGCAGACTATACACTTTATGTAAGGTTGGTCTTCCTGAACCAAAATTTAAAAAAAATGGTTTAGTATCACTTTAAAAGCAAGCTTGTAGATGATTATAAGCACAAAACAGAAGTGCAAGCAGTGAAGATATGCAATATGTTTTTTGTGTGCAATAAGACAGGTCACTTGAAGGCAAACTGCAAAATTTTAAGAATGCATGAAAACAGTTTAAATAATGAAAGGCCAAAAAATGTTAAGAAGAAATAGAAGATGCTTCAAAGACTGAGTGTGCCTTTTTTTGCCAAGGAGGGTGCCTCATTATTTTTTAGCTGCTGTTTTGACTCTGGAACTATAAGTCATATGACCAATGATGACAATGTCTTCAATTAGCTTGATCAAAACAGGGCAAAATATATTCATAAAATTGAAGTAGTTAGCATCTCAACAACAACCAAGCAGAAAAATAATAAAACCTGACAAACAAAACTATCTATCTATCTATCTATCTATCTATCTATCTATCTATCTACAGTGTATATAAAAAGTTTACACACCCGTGTGTAACAAACTGAAGTATTTTTTTTTTTTGGGGGGGGGGGGGGAGTAAACATAAAAAACAAAATAATGTGGTTACATGAGTGTGCACACCCTCTTATAACTGGGGATACAGTGGAGATCGAAAGTTTGGGCACCCCAGCTAAAAATTTGTATTAATGTGCATAAAGAAGCCAAGGAAAGATGGAAAAATCTCCAAAAGGCATCAAATTGCAGATTAGACATTCTTATAATATGTCAACAAAAGTTAGATTTTATTTCCATCATTTACACTTTCAAAATAAAAGAAATCAAAAAAATGGTGTCTGCAAAAGTTTGGGCACCCTGCAGAGTTAATATCTTGTACTGCCCCCTTTGGCAAGTATCACAGCTTGTAAATGCTTTTTGTAGCCAGCCAAGAGTCTTTCAATTCTTGTTTGAGGTATCTTAGCCCATTCTTCCTTACAAAAGTCTTCCAGTTCTTTGAGATTTCTGAGCTGTTTGTCACGCACTGCTCTTTTAAGGTCTATCCATAGATTTTCAATTATGTTGAGGTCAGGAGATTGTGAAGGCCATGGCAAAACCTTCAGTTTACGCCTCTCGATGTAATCCCCTGTGGATTTCGAGGTGTGTTTAGGATCATTATCCATTTGTAGAAGCCATCCTCTCTTTAACTTCAGCTTTTTCACAGATGGCATCAAGTTACCATCCAAAATTTGCTGAAATTTTATTGAATCCATTTTTCCTTCTACTCGTGAGATGTTCCCTGTGCCACTGGCTGCAACACAACCCCAAAGCATGATTGATCCAACCCCGTGCTTAACAGTTGGACAGAGCTTCTTTTCATTAAATTCTGTGCCCCTTCTTCTCCAAACATACCTTTGCTCATTCCGGCCAAAAAGTTCAATTTTAACCTCATCGGTCCACAGAACTTGTTTCCAAAATGCATCAGGCTTGTCTATATGTTCATTTGCAAAGTTCAGACGATGATTTTTGTGGTGAGCACGTAGAAGAGGTTTTCTTCTGATGACTCTTCCATGAAGACCATATTTGTACAAGTATGTCTATATAGTGGAATAGTGTACCACAACTCCAGTGTCTTCCAGATCTTTCTGGAGGGATCGTGCAGTCAAACGTGGGTTTTGAATTGTTTTTCTCACAATCCTGCGAGCTGTTCTGTCTGATAATTTTCTTGGTCTTCCAGATCTTGCTTTAACTTCCACTGTTCCTGATGACTGCCATTTCTTAATTACATTCCGAACAGAGGATATTGACATCTGAAAACGCTTTGCTATCTTCTTATAGCCTTCTCCAGCTTTGTGAGCGTCAACTATTTTCAGTTTCAGTTTTCTAGACAACTGCTTAGAAGAACCCATGGTGCTGATTGTTGGGGCAAGGTCAGATGAGTCTGGGCATTTAAAACCTTTGAGCTTGACATAACCTGGTCTTCCCAGACAATGATTGAGAACAATCCATGACACTGGCAGGTCTCAGCTTTGCAAAGGGGGCAGTGCATGCTATAAAATCTGCAGGATGCCCAAACTTTTGCAGACCCCATTTTTTTAGTTTTCTGTTATTTTGAAAGTGTAAATGATGGAAATAAAATCTAACTTTTGTTGACATATTATAAGAATGTCTAATCTGTAATTTGATGCCTTTTGGAGATTTTTCCATCTTTCCTTGGCTTCTTTATGCACATTAATACAAATTTTTAGCTGGGGTGCCCAAACTTTTGATCCCCACTGTAGCTGTGTTCATAATTAAGCAATCACATTCAAAATCATGTTAAATAGGGGTCAGTACACACCTGCCTTTCTTTAAAGTGCCTCTGATTAACCCCAAATAAAGTTCAGCTGTTCTAGTAGATCTTTCCTGACATTTTTTTAGGCACATCCTACAGCAAAAACCATAATCCGCAGAGAGCTTCCAAAGCATCAGAGGGATCTCCTTGTTAAAACGTATCAGTCAGGAGGAGAAGGGTACAAAAGAATTTTTAAGGCATTAGATATACCATGGAACACAGTGAAGACAGTCATCATCAAGTAGAGAAAATATCGCACAACAGTGCCATTACCAAGAACTGGACATCCCTTCAAAATTGATGAAAGGATGAGAATAAAACTGGTGTGGGAGGCTGCCAAGAGGCCTACAGCAACATTAAAGGAGCTGCAGGAATATCTGGCAAGCACCAGCTGTGTGGTACATGTGACAACAATCTCCCATATACAGCTGTGTTCAAAATAATAGCAGTGTGTTGAAAAAAGTGAATAAAGCTCAAAATCCTTCTAATAGCTTTTATTTCCATACACACAAATGCATTGGGAACACTACACATTCTATTCCATATCAAAACATGAAGAAAAATATATCAAATTTGTGTTGTTCATCTAAAAAAAATTTAAGAAAAGTGAATATTAGACGGTTCAAAAAAATAGCAGTGTTTGTATTCTTCTTTACAAACTCAAACATTCACTATATAAACTGAAAAATGTTTGAAGATTTTGCTTTCCTTTGAATCACTTAATTAATATTTAGTAGTATAACCACTGTTTCTGAGAACTGCTGTACATCTGTGTTGCATGGAGTCAACCAACTTCTGGCAACTGTGAACAGGTATTCCAGCCCAGGATGATTGGACAACATTCCACAGTTCTTCTCTATTTCTTGGTTTTGCCTCAGAAACTGCATTTTTGATGTCACCCCACAAGTTTTCTATTGGATTAAGACCCGGGGATTGGGCTGGCCACTCCATAATGTCAATCTTGTTGGTCTGGAACCAAGATGTTCCACGTTTACTGGTGTGTTTGGGGTCATTGTCTTGTTGGAACACCCTCTTCTAGGGTATTTCCTCTTCAGCATAAGGCAGCATGACCTCTTCAAGTATTCTGATGTATTCAAACTGATCCATGATCCCTGGTATGCGATAAATAGGCCCAACACCGTAGTATGAGAAACATCCCCATATCATGATGCTTGCGCAACCATGCTTCACTGTCTTCACAGTGTACTGTGGCTTGAATTCAGTGTTTGAGGGTCGTCTGACAAACTGTCTCCAGCCACTAGACCCAAAAAGAACAATCTTACTTTCATCAGTCCACACAATGTTGCACCATTTCTCCTTAGGCCAGTCAATGTGCTCTTTGACAAATTGTAACCTCTTCAGCACATGTCTTTTTTTCAACAGTGGGACTTTGTGGGGGCTTCTTTCAGATAGCTTGGCTTCACATAGGCGTCTTCTAATTGTAACAGTACTCACAGGTAACTTTAGACCTTCTTTGATCTTCCTGGAGCTGATTGTTGGCTGAGTCCTTGCTATTTTGGCTATTCTTCTATCCATTCGAATGGTAGTTTTTCGCTTTCTTCCATGTCTTTCAGGTTTTGGTTGCCATTTTAAAGCATTTGCGATCATTTTAGCTGAGCAGCCTATCATTTTCTGCACTTTTTTATACGTTTTCCCCTCTCCAATCAACTTTTTAATCAAGGTACGCTGTTCTTCTGAACAATGTCTGGAACGACCAATTTTCCTCAGAATTTCAGAGAGAAATGCACTGTAACCAGCATGTACAACATTTGCTGCCTTCCTTCCTTAAATAAGGGCAATAATTGCCACCTGTTTTTCAAAGAATGAATGACCTCCCTAATAGAATTCCACACTGCTATTATTTTGAACATGCCCCTTTCAATTAGTGATTCAATTACACAGAATCAGCAGCATGCATGTCATGACTGTTGGGTCTGTTGGATTTCTATTACTCTACTACACCTGCTAGTAAATTATTTGCCATGTAGAAATATCATTTCTACCAAAAACAGTGATTGATCAGGTTAGTGATGTCTGACTGCTATTATTTTGAACACAACTGTATCTGGGCTATGGGGTAGAGTGGCCTTTTCTTACGAAGAAAAACATCCAAGCCCAGCTAAAATTGCTAAGAACGCATCTGAAGTCTCCCAAAAGCATGTGGGAAAATATGTTATGGTCTGATGAAACCAAAGTTGAACTTTTTGGCCAAAATTCCGAAAGATATGTTTGGCGCAAAAGCATTGTGATGGCAGCATCATACTTTGGGGCTGTTTTTCTTCACCTGGAACTGGGACCTTAGTCAAGGTAGAGGGAATTATGAACAGTTCCAAAGGGAATAAAGAAGTGATCCCATCATAGTGTAGTATTACCAGTTAATTAATAAAAATGCCCTATACAATAATGAACTCACATTTAAACACAGTAAAAACAGCATGTAAGATCAACATATTTTGGTGTGGTGCTACAAAATACCCCCCTCTTATTTTAAACAACTCCTTTGATTATTAGTGCTGTTTGTGACTCCCACATGATTATCACACAAACTCTACTAATGTGCTAAAAATCCTGCTACTGCTCCTCTGAAAAGTGATCTACGTGTGTTTGACATGTTGCCTCCTCACCACCTGATTTAAACCCATAATTGCCATGCAATGCAGGTGATTGTGACACAGTAGATGTTTAAATGAGGTGTGAGGAGGCACCACTGAGCGTCACTGTGACTAGTGATCTTTGAGTTCTTCTATGTTGTTTCAGTAGATCTCCACCTCTTTAAGGATTCCTACCCCTGCCATAGGGATATAAAGGTGGTGTATCAGTGGCTGCTTTAGTATATACTTGGGTTGTTTGTCCATATCACTGATATTTTATTTGGTTGAGCGTGTAAGATCTCTATTACCAGGAACCCAATTGCGCCACCATGTCTTCTGCTCCATGGGCTGGATTTGATGTCACCAGAACAATAGACTCCGTCCAACGCGTTTAGCCCTGCCTGTGGGCATCTTCAGGAAAACATTTTATAGAGGGCCATATATATGTGGCCTCTCAACATTAGAGCCTACCTGCTAAGAGGACGCATATATGCATACCTCCAGCTGGAAGTGTTTAATATGATTTATAATAGTGCTATTTATTCTTTTTTTTTCAGTTTTTTTGAGGGACAACAATCCTGACAACAGTAGTTGTCACATTCAATATTTTTACACTATTATTTTTTGAAGCGGGTAGTATGACTGTATAGTTTCTGTGAATTTTACCAGCTTCTATAGAATGATTAGATGCTCTGTTGTTTGTAAATCATCATAATATAATTGTATAGTAAAATACAAATTCTATCCATAGTGATCTGAAAAAATAGATACATAATTACAAATTTCAGGCAAGTCCTGAAGAAGCAGGTAAACAAATGAGCATCTATATAATACGTTAGCGATCTACAAGTGTGTTCATAATGTTCCTCTATAGGGCATTTTAGAGATTTTATATGTGTAACAACTACAGTTGCAAGAAAAAGTATGTGAACCCCTTGGGATTACGTGGAGTTTTGCATGAATTGGGCATAAAATGTGCTCTGAACGTCATCTAAGTCACAACAATAGAAGAACACAGTCTGCAGAACATAATACTACACAAACATTAGATGTTGCCATGGTTTAATTGCACATAACATGTAAACATTCACAGTGCAGGGAGGAAAAAGTATGTGAACCTTTGGACTTAATAAATGGTTGACCCTCCTTTGGCAGCAATAACCTCAACCAAACGTTTCCTGTAGTTGCAGATCAGACCTGCACAACGATCTGGAGTCATTTTGGACCACTCCTCTTCACAAAACTGTTTCAGTGTAGCAATATTCTTGGGATGTCTGGTGTGAATCGCTCTCTTAAGGTCATGCCACGGCATTTCAATCGGGTTGAGGTCAGGACTCTGATTGGGCCACTCCAGAAGGCGTATTCTGTGCTGTTGCAGCCATTGTTTTGTTGAATTACTTGTATGCTTTGGGTCATTGTCCTGTTGCATCACCCATTCTCTGCGGAGCTTCAGTTGGCGGACAGATGGTCGTACGTTTTCCTGCAAAATGTCTTGATAAACTCTGGAATTCATTTTCCCATCAATGACAACAATCCGTCCAGGCCCTGAGGCAGCAAAGCAGCCCCAAACCATGATGCTCCCTCCGCCATGTTTTACAGTGGGGATGAGGTTTTGATGTTGGTGTGCTGTGCCTTTTTTTCTCCACACACAGTGTTGTGTGTTCTTCCCAAACAACTCAATCTTGGTTTCATCTGTCCACAGTATATTCTGCCAGTAGTGCTGTGGAACATCCAGGTGCTCTTTTGCAAACTTCAAACGTGCTGCAATATTCTTTTTGGACAGCAATGGCTTCCTCTGTGGTGTCCTCCCATGTGTTCCATTCTTGTTTAATGTTTTCCTTATTGTAGATGTGTCAACAAAAATGTTAGCATGTGCCAGAGATTTCTGTAGGTCTTTAGCTGACACTCTGGGATTCTTCTTTACCTCATGCAGCATTCTGTGCTGTGCTCTTGCAGCCATTTTTACAGGACGACCACGCCTAGGGAGAGTAGCAACAGTGCTAAACTTTCTCCATTTGTAGACAGTCTGTCTTACTGTGGACACATGAACATCAAGGCTTTTGGAGATACTTTTGTAACCCTTTCCAGCTTCATGCAAGTCAACAATTCTTGATCGTAGGTCTTCTGAGAGCTCTTTTCTGCGAGGCATGGTTCACATCAGACAGTGCTTCTTGAAACCAGTAAATCTAAAACAGGTGTGTGTTTTTTAAGGGCAGGACAGCTGTCAGCAACACATCCAATATCATCACACTGATTGGAGTCAAGGTTGGCTCACTCCTGGCTCCAATTAGCTCTGGGAGAAGTCATTAAGCTAGGGCCTCACATACTTTTTCCTCCCTGCACTGTGAATGTTTACATGTTTTGTGCAATTAAACCTTAGCAACATCTAATGTTTGTGTAGTATTATGTTCAGCAGACTGTGTTCTTCTATTGTTGTGACTTAGATGATGTTCAGAGCACATTTTATGCCCAATTCATGCAAAACTCCACATAATCCCAAGGGGTTCACATACTTTTTCTTGCAACTGTAAATGCTTTTATTATTGGGATCAAACTCTAGGAAAAGCTTGTCTACTCTTCCCTCTATCCAAACAATAACCAAAAAGATGCTAATCAAAGATGTACTATATGCGTCTACTGCTAAAAGAAATTTCTAGTCAATGAAGAAGCTCATCAAGCAAGAATATGTAGTGACATTCAGAGGTAACAGCTGAATTATCGCAAGTGAAAGCCACAACTTGCTAAAGGAAAAATCATAGATGAACTGTATCAACTGAAGTTCAATGAAGTAGTTAGCACTGTCAAAGAGGTGTAGCGCTACCCCCACAGATGCCGCTTTGTAATTTGGGTTCTGTGCCCTATGCCTCAGCCCCTCTGACACACATGGTTGAATGAAAGTTACTGCAAGCACTTATAAGAGCACAAGCATAGATACCTTTAACTTGGCTGTGAATTAATACCAGGAAATAGACATAAGACCATTTAGTGGTAAATTATCTCAATGTATTGGTAAAGGTTAGAAGAAATGGTGATTTGAGCATAAATGAACACACAGAAGGTAGGTTCAGACACAGTCCGCTAGACAGTATAATCACCATGACAAGGTTACAACTTAGTATAGAGTTTTCTACCACTAGGCTGAAATTACCTCATGAGTCAGTAAAGTCTGTACTCTGCAATATACATTGCATATAAGCATTAACTGCAGTGTGAATAATAATACTATAACTAGAATGCATTCTAGAAAAACAGATAAGATATGGTGCAATGTCCCCTGAGAGGTACCTCTTAATATAAGCAATAGGTGAAGGTCTCTGTGTAGCAGCTGTAAAGAGACAGTCTTTAGTCCTAACTCTTCAGCCTGCTAGCACTGAGGCCCAGTTGCACTGTTGGTGCACATGAGAATAGTAACAGTGAAACCTGCAGGCAGCAATAAGGATACCATATGGCTGTATGGTCAGTTCCTAAAGGACTCGGTCTCTCTAGCAACTGATAGTAAATCCTCACAACAGCAGCTCACCTGTCCCAGAGATATTGCAACCCATCGTCTGGTCACACACAGTTATTACACACAGCGATTAGTATCTGCCCTGCACCAGGTGACTCTAGCTGTTGGCACACCTAGACTCAGCACTTCAGGTCCTGTTTAGGCCACCATTATGCAACAGTGATAATGCACACTTGACAGCAATGTGTACTTTCTGGGCTTCCTCATGTCAAGAGGAAGCTGTGTCCTGTACAGCCTGAGAAAACGCAGCTCTTTCCCCTTCTGGAAATCTCTCTCTGGGAAATTCACTTTAAAAGCTCTTGATTACAGAGTCTCTTTTCTCTGGACTACAGGTCCCACAGTGCATTACTGCCTGACCCAGTCTATTGAACTCTTCCTTCTAAGCAGCTCCCTCCTCTTGCTTATATACAGTAGCTGTTAACCAGTTCAGCACCGAAGAGCAGAGATTACAGAGAGTAGCTACAACCAGTGTTTCTCACTCTGAATTCTTAGCCAAGCACCTGGCTACAGAGGAAAACCATTTAAACTGTATTCGTACTGTCACCTAGGAATTCTGGAAATATAAAAAATTTAGGAAGATTAGCATTCTTAATTATGTACTATAAAATCCAGAACAAAATAGTATTGCAGAGAGAAAGAACCTCAATTTATATGAAAGTGGCAGAAACATGATTTGATGCTGCTATGTCAACAAAATACTAGGGAGAGGCAAATGTAACAGCCTGCTATCTCCAAAAGTAAACTCCACTATAGGTGTAAAATGAAAAGATAGGCCCGGAGGAAAAGAAAAAAAATAAAACGAGCGTAGGATTACATGACTAGGGGGACAGGGGAACATGATATTAGAAAATTGTTGAAAGCCAGAGTAGATATGGTGGGATTTGGAAGGCGGCAAAGCAGTCGGAGCCATTGCACAAGAAGGATTCTTCCCACCCTCCCGCCCTATTTTGGATATGTTTTGTGCTGGATTAGGGTAATTGCGATTTGCGGTCTTCAGAGGCATTAAACCTTTCAGTAACAGTTCATAGTACGGACCCATCTAAGGTATGACGTCCTCTGTTGGATCCCAGTTCATTGTGTGTTATCTGGGAGGTGTTAACAAGGAGTTATCTGCCGAGTGGTTGATTTGTCCCCAAGCCGGTGTAGTGCGGCTGGGAATAGTTAAGTAGCAACGCAGATACAAACCTGATTTTGGTTATTTGGTGCCTCCTAAGGTCAGCAACCTTTTTTACATCATAGTTAGTTGATTATTATTGTTTCTGTTTTAAGGAATGTTATTTTGGTATGTTTGTTAATAAATGCCCAGTATGGGCAATTTTCTCCATGTTGGTGTCAGGCTGCATATTTGAGTAAAGTAAGTTGGGGAATATGCCATAGGTACTTTGGTAGGATGGACTGGTGTACATCTATTGTACCCTCATCAAGAAGCCTGACCTGGAACACATTCAAATCTTTGGAAGCAAAGCATACATGCATGATCCTATAGAAAAGCATACAAAATGGGAGCCTTGTGCCAAGGAAGGTATTTTTGTTGGCTATAGTGGGTCTCAAAAAAGTACGTAATAATGAAACACCTATGTGTAAAATACTCATGAAGTGATACAGTCAGCACTGTGTAAACAACAATAAGAGTAAAAAGTCTCACCAGTACTGCAGGAAAAGGAACATAACATCACTGACATTGAAATTTGTATCAATGTTTTATTCCCTGAAAAGAAATAAGCTGAAATGTCTGCTACCTCAGTCAGAAAATCTGAAAGACCCAATAAGGGCATACACAAAGGGGCAGGGCCTCTGGTGACAGTGGGTGGCCCCACCAACTTGGTTATTTAGCCTTGCTAGGCACCTGCCGACTGACAATTCCAGTTGTCAATACCGACGGTAAACAAAGGGTCAGGATCACCTCTCATCAGAGGATCACAGCCCTTTGTTTATTTACCGTCAATGGGAACCAGAGATGTCAGACGCCAAGAGACAAGCAATGAGTGCAGAGCTCTTTTTTTCTGGGGCGGCATCGGACTTCATCGTGATTGACACTGGGACTTCAGGAGACATTTTTTTAATAAAGGACTTGTGAAAAACTTTTAAAATATTTTTGACACTTTTTTGGTGAATGAGTAGGGGGTTCAATGTACCCCATATTAATTCACTTGGGGGGTGGGATCTGGGGAAACCCTTGTTAAAGGGGGCTTTAAATTTTCGATAAGCACCCCATCCGCAGACACGCTCAACCACCGCTCAGGGTTGTGGGGAAGAGATCCTTGTCCCCATCAACATGGGGATAAAGGTGCTTTGGGTGGGGACCCCCCCTCCCCCCAAAGCACCCTCCAATCTTGAGGGCATGTGGCCTGTTATGCTTCGGGGCTGCTCGCTTGTCCCCACTTTCCTGACCTGCCAAGCTTCATGCTCCGATATGGTCTGGTATGGATTTTGGGAGGGACCCAGGTTGATTTTAAAATTTTGGTGTGGGGTTCCCCTTAAAAAAAACAAAGGTCTGGTATGTTATGGGGGGGGGGTGACCTCCACACTTTTTTTTTTTTTTTTTAAATGATTCTTGCCACAGGTTTGTTTATATTCTGCTGTCAGCGGAGAATCTTGTTGATAGCAGATGATTCATGGTTATTAAGGACTCTGCGAATAGTGATACATGGAAAACTGGGTGCACTCTAAGGGATTTCGGTAGTGCTAACTCATAAGAGACATCATTAATTTTGCGTCTTACCAGAAACGGTCCCACAAATTTTGGTGCCAGCTTCCTCGAAGGGCATGCCATTATCAGATTGGTTGTAGCAAGCCAGACCTGGTCTCCTGGGTGCAGAATCAGTTCTCCCCTTCTCCTTCTGTTGAAGACCCTCTTGTTGTCCTCCTGGGCTTTTGTGACCGTCTCCTGTAACAATTTATTGTTAGTAACAAAGAAATTCAGTGTGTCTTGGGCAGCAGGAACAGAAGTCTCCGGCACAAGGTCAGGTAAAAAGGTAGGGTGGAACCCATAATTAGAAAAAAAAGGAGACTGGTGGCAGAATGGCTGGAGTTATTGTATGCAAACTCTGCCAGGGGCAAGAGCGATACCCAATCATCTTGGACAAACGACGTGTAACACTGGATGTACTGCTGCAGGGTCTGATTAGTCCGTTCGGTCTGTCTGTTGATTTGCAGGTGATAGGCTGAAGAAAAAGACAGCTCAATCTTCAGGGTCTCAAATAGTGCCCTCCAGAATCTCGATGTGAACTGTACCCCCCGATCTGAGACAATGTTTATAGGAATTCCATGGAGCCTGACAATTTCTTTGATGAAGACCCGAGCATTCTCAGAAGCGGAAGGTGTATTTTTTACAAATGGATCATCTTTGATAACCGATCTACTACCACGAAGATAGTGGTACATCCTTCTGAAGGTGGAAGTTCAAATATAAAGTCCATTGCTATCATTTTCCATGGCCTGTCAGGTACCGGCAGAGGTCTGAGCAATCCACAGGCTTTATTTTGGGTGGCCTTGTTTTGGTTGCAGATGGTGCATGTCTTTACATAGGTTTTTACAGTCTTCTGCCATACCTGGCCACCAGAATGTGCGCTGTGCCAGTTCCAGCGTTTTGGAGACCCTGAAGTGACCTGCTAATGGGTGGTCATGGCAATACCCAAGGACAGGTGTCCGCATTTCTTCAGGTACTAGAATTTGTTCTCCTTTCCATAGAAGCCCCTCCTTGCTCTGTACTGTAATTCCAGGTGGACTGGATGCTCCTGCCGATGCCTGCTGTAGTTGGGACAAGAGGTTAGTCTGCAGCAACAGAAAGTTTCCTGCTGGTAAAATGGTATCCGGGTTTGGGGTATCCTTTGGATCCTCAAACATGCGTGAGAGTGCATCAGGTTTGGTGTTCTTGGATCCTGGTCTATAAGTGATATGGAAGGCAAATCTGGAGAAAAAAAGTGCCCATCTGGCCTGACGTGGTTTGAGGCGTTTAGCAGTCCCTAGATATTCCAGATTTTTGTGATCTGTATAGATTAAAATCAGATGTGTGGCCCCTTCTACCAAGTATCTCCATTCTTCCAGGGCAACTTTAATTGCCAGAAGCTCCCAGTCCCCTACGTCACAGTTCCTTTCAGCCGAAGAGAGTTTCTGTGAGAAAAAAACCAACGGGTGCATCAATTCTTTAAGTCCTTTCCGTTGTGAAAGAACTGCCCCAACTTCGTTTTCTGAAGCGTCTACTTCAAGGGTATAAAGTAGTAAGGAATCCGGATGGCTTAAAATAGGGGCAGCTGTAAATAGTTCCTTCAGATATTCGAAAGCAACCTGTGCTTCAGGGGTCCAGTGGAAGCGAACCCCCAGCTTGGTGAGTTGGGTAATAGGTAAGATAAGGCTTGAAAAATGTTTGATGAAATTTCGGTAAAAATTGGCGAAGCCTACTAACCGTTGGACTCCCTTTTTATCAGAGGGTACCGGCCAGTCCAGGATTGCTGAGATCTTTTGTGGATCCATTTCGACTCCAACTGTGGAGATAATCAGTCCGAGAAATGGGATGCTTTGCCGTTCACAATTGCATTTCTCAGCCTTGGCATACAGTCCGTGCTGGCAAAGTCGTCCCAAGACATTTTTTTCTCTTTTATTCTTAAATCATATTTAATTTGCAGTAGCTTTTTTTTTTTTTTTTGAACCACTTGAGCTCCTGGCTGGAAAACTTAATGACCAGGCCTTTTTTTGCTGTTTGGCGCTGCACTAATTCAAATGATAATTGTACGGTCATGCAATGCTGTACCCAAACAAAATTTACGTCCTTTTTTTCACACAAATAGAGCTTTCTTTTGATGGTATTTTATCATCTGTGCGCTTTTTATTTTTTGCGCTATAAACAAAAAAAAACACGAAAATTTTGAAAAAAAACAATATTTTCTACTTTCAGCTATAAAAAAATATATTGTAAAGTCAAAGTTAGTCATAAATTTAAGCCAAAATGTATTCTGCTACATGTTTTTGGTAAAAAAAATCCCAATAAGTGTATATTGATTGCTTTGTGTGAAAGTTATAGCGTCTACAAACTATGGTATAGATACTGCAATTTATGCCTTTTGTTGCTATACAGCGCTGCACTAATTCAAATGATAATTGCGCGGTCATGCAATGCTGTACCCAAACAAAAGTTACGTCCTTTTTTTCACAAAAATAGAGCTTTCTTTTGGTGGTATTTTGTCACCTGTGCGCTTTTTATTTTTTGCGCTATAAACAAAAAAAACACGAAAATTTTGAAAAAAAACAATATTTTCTACTTTCAGCTATAAAAAATATATCGTAAACTCAAAGTTAGTCATAAATTTAAGCCAAAATGTATTCTGCTACATGTTTTTGGTAAAAAAAATCCCATGCATTAGCGGGCAAACTGGCGCTATATGGGACGGGCGCTAACACTATCGGAAGTCACCAGTGACACTAATACAGTGATCAGTAAAAATCTGTTCACTGTAATCAATGACACTGGTGACAGGGCAGTGAAGGGGTTAACTGGGGTGGGGGTGGGGGGCGATCAAGGGGTAAATGGGTACTGGCGGGAAAACTGGCGCTATCTGGGAGGGGCGCTAACACTATTGGAAGTCGCCAGCGACACTGATACAGTGATCAGTAAAAATCTGTTCACTGATCAATGATCAAAAATCCTCCAGAGAGTCTGGTATGCCAACTCGAGCAAGTTCGTCTTCTAGGGGCTCAGCCAGACCCAAGCGGAACTGGTGACGCAGGGCGGCATCATTCCAATTAGTATCCCCACTCCATCGTCTAAAGTCTGTGACGTAGTCTTCTGCCGCTCGGCGACCTTGTTGGAGCGCATGTAATGCTGCTTCAGCTGTAGTGGTCCATTGTGGGTCATCATATAGTTGAACCATTGCGTCAAAGAGAGTGGTCATAGTGTTCAGATGTGGGTGATGACTTTCTAACAGACGATGGGCCCAAGTTTGTGGTTCACCTTGAAGCAGGGAAATAATGAACCCCACTTTGACAGTCTCTGTAGAGAAGGTTCTTGGCTGGAGATTGAAGTAGAGTTGACATGCGTTTGCGGAATGCTCTAAACTTGCCTCGGTCTCCATTGAACCTCGGCCGTGGCTGGAGTAGCAGGATCCACAGATGCAGGAGCAGGTGTAGCCAGGGTTTGCACGCGTTCCTCCCAGGTGTGCATATCCATCCTGCAGAGTCTTAACTGCTTGAGTGAGTGCTGCCAGGTGATGACATATCTCATCCAGGGGTGAGGGTCCTCTTGCAGGCTCAGACATGGCCATATGGTACTGTCACGTACCTGGATAGTGAGCCTGACGTGAAGAGGCAGACCTCCCATACTACTGCGGCTCGAGGACCGCTGATGATGAGACAGCAGTCACAGGAGCACGGTGGAGTGCCTGAGATCAGTCCGATAACAGCTGGAGGGCTGATGAGTAGCAGGCCAGAGCAGGTGCAGGTGTATCCGTGCGGGATGGATGGATGCCGGAGCACCGTGTGCTGAGGATGCAGGGTCAGACGAGCCGGGTTCAGTATTGGTGAGGCAGATCAGGCTTATAGCGGCAGGAGGAAGAGTAGTCGGGTCACAGGCCAGGTTCAGTAACAGGAGAAGAATTAGATAGGAGCAGGCAGAAGAATAATCCGAGGACAAGCCAGAGGTCAGGGCAGGAGGCAATCAAGCAGAAGTCAGGAACAGGCTGGTTTGGCAACAGGAATCAATCACGGAAGTCAGGAAACACGAGCAGGGGGAAAAGACCATACGGCAATGCGATAACCACAGAAGACAGTTTAAATAGCCCTCTTGGCACCAGCATTAATGACAGGCACGTGCCCACATGCGCTCGCGCAAGTGCGCGCACCTCTGCCCAAGCGCCTGCACATCTGCTCGGCTTGCAAGGACCCTGCGCATGCGCATATTTGTACACCGTGAAGCTTTACCTGTGCTATGGGCAGGCCTTTCCTGAAAGGTGGACTGACAACTCATGGGGCCCCCGGGCAATAGAAAATCATGGGGCCCCTGTATCCTCGCCCACACTCAAACCACACCTAAAAAAGCCTATGAAAGGTACCAGGGGCATCTCATGGGGCCCCCTACTGAGCTCGGGCCCTCGGGCAGTGCCTGAATGCCTAAATGGTCAGTCTGCCCCTGGGAAAGAAAGAAAGTCTCAGCCACATGTCCTTTCCATGCTGCTAGACCCCGAGCCAGAAGGGACTATTGTGCAACTATGATCAAATAGTTTAACTGCAACTCCTGAGCATATATCTAAATCCCTGTGACAAAGTATCTCTGTCCTGTCCTTGTTATTATTAAACATAAACAGTTACAGATAGCCAGGTCTGTGCTGTATGTGTAATAGTCACCTTCCAGTATAACAATAGTTGAACCTGCTTTTTGCAGTACAGTTTATATTTTGCTATAGTTAGACTCAGTTCCTGTTATTTTAGTTAACTCTTTCCCTTTTGCTCTGGGATTTTATAGCTAGATTTAGCTCAGGGCTCAATAACCAACAAAGGCTAGAGCCAGGTTATACTTTCGGTGGCCACATCAGGATCATAGGCTTAGAGGTCCAGTCACATGTCAGATTAGAATACAAAAGAATCAACAGTGCAACCCCATAGTGCAGCATTAAAAATAAACACCAATTTATTGAAAAATAGGAATGCACTTACAAAAGTATGCATTTGAAGGCTGATAAAGAAGTTGTCCGGCTTTGAAAGACATCAGGGGAGGATTTACTAAAGCTGGTTCACTCAGAGTCTGGTGCAGCTGTGCATGGTAGCCAATCAGCTTCTAACTTTAGCTTGTTCAATTAAGCTTTGGCAATAAAACCTGGAAGCTGATTGGTTTTTATGTAGAAGTGAACCTGATTTTGCACTCTCCAGCTTTAGTAAGTTAACACCCAAGTCTCTACAGCGCATGTGTCTACAGTGACATTTGGGATTCCAGTCCTGGGTTGAGCACTTTGAGCACTGATTGTAGCTGCAGCGATATCGGCTTCCTCCATCTTCAGCACACTTCACCCCCAGCCGGTGGTCAAGGCTGATTGTTTTCTGACTGCCCTTAAGAAATGTTTGGTTCCCAAGTCATCTTTGTGCCATACCCTACACATGTATACTTTTTGTGAGTGCATTTCTATTTTTCAGTAAATTGTCGCTTATTTTTTAATGCTGTGCTATGGGGTTGTGCTGTTGTTTCTTTTGTTTTCTTCCAGTGGTTGGAAAGTGAGGGCCCTTTTTGGTTTCGTAGCTGCAGCTCCTACTTTTAGCTATGTTTAGCACTCTGGGCTATGCTACGTAAATGTTTTAACACTGTTGGTAAATATTGTTAGTATTGTCATTCAACAATCATTATTTTCCACAATTTTCATCTCTTATTTCGTATTTGGCACTTTTAGTTTTTTATCCATTTTGTACTATTCGTTAATTTAGTAGATTTATTACAATTACCATCCATGTTATGTCTGGTTTATCAGACCACTCCTGAGCACTGTAGATTGTCTGGGCTTGACAAGCTCATTCATTCACATATTTATTGCATGTCATATTAGATACTATTATGGAAGGACTAACATGCAGAGTAGATATGTTGATTTTGAGTTATAACACCACAGTTCCAGTGCCACACCACAGTCCTTGCCAATGAGATGGTCCATTCCAGGCTGGACAATGATTAGAGGGTCTTCCCATGGCCGTAAATGTTGTTTTCGGGTCTCTGACACAAATACAGATTCCACATAATCCTCAGGGGCCCTTGCAACTGGATTTTGCCTTAAAATGTATCTGGAGGTATCTCTAATAATAACTACATATACCCAAGTATATGTGCACAATTCCACTATAACTCCTATTGGTCCATTTTGCTGATAATACTTGTTTGTACATTGGATGTATGTACTGTTATTAATCCTTTCTTTTATAAAACGTATACTATTTATTTCGCTTTGTTTTATAAGGGAAAGTTAAAGAGGTACACATACAATACAAAGCAGATGATTTACTAAAATTAGCTGATTTACTAATACTGGAGAGTACAAAATCTGGTGATGCTGTGCATGGTATCCAATCAGTTTCTAACTTCAGCTTGTTTAATTAAGCTTTGGCAAAAAAAAAACCTGAAAGCTGATTGGTTTCTTTGTAGAGTTGCACCACATTTTGCACTCTCCAGTATTAGTAAATCAACTTCACGGAATGTCAGAGAAAATGAAGTGTGGGATTTATATTTATTTTTTTTCCAGAAATGGAAAATGAGAAACACTACCCAGTGCATTACTCTCTCACCTGCTTAGAAGGATAATGACATGGTAATCAGACTACCCAGAGAGAATATGAGCAGAACACAAAAAAATTCAACCTCAATGGCAAATTAATGAAAATGCAAAGTAAAATCATGAGAAGATCTACAGGAGATAAACCACATAAGAACGTGCCCTCATCGTGAGATTAGATAGAGATTATTTAGGTAGAAATAGCCTGTCCTGAAAAAGGGAGGAGCATGTCGTATCAACTGTTGGGGAAAATGTAAAACCTGTATTATTTCTAAACCTTATTCAATCAGTGCAACACACCCTGAAACAATACAATAGTGTTCTAAATAGTTGCTGCTGAAACACTGTTAGTGACTTCACAACACCTTTACTAAAATAAATAACAATATAGTGTAGCGCAACAAACAAATATCTCTTATAACAACAATGTGTATAAAATAAATCTTCTCTCTTCTTCAGTACCCAACCCTGCCACCAACATTAGGTGAAAAACCTGCTCACTTCACTTTATGACCTCATCAATAGGTCATTATTCACTCAACATATGGACACACTTGGGTACGCCCTCTGTGGTCGTCCTCCAGCTCCTCTCCCGGTACCGCCACAGTATACACTCCTCGAGCTGACACTCTCATATAATATGTATTATGGAAAACAGAACAGTGGAACCATAGTGCTTTCTATTTATAAAATGATGTATTAGCGCCAGATTAAAAACACAAGATGTAAGAAACAAGCCAACATATAATATATATATTTCATTAAATGGTTTACCACCCCACTCTTGCGGATGGTCATCAATTTAAAATAGCTAGGGCTCAGCTCCTTTCACCTATGCAAGTTACGTCCCAGATTCCTCAGTAGGAGAGAGTAAAGTGGAGCCCTTAAATAACCCATGTATCCCTTCTCCCTACCCCCAGAAATTACAACACTTCCTGGCTACTGGACGTGATGTCATCTGCCATCTTGGATCAACTCTGAACCTGGAAGTGATGTCGGCCATCTTGGAATACCTCCAGACCCAGAAGTGATTTCTTTGGCCATCTTGGGATCACACTAAAAAATGAAAAATTATGAAAAATATATAAAAAATATAAAGAATGATAAAAAATAATATAAAAAAATACATATTACTCTGATGACCAGCACTTCGACTGTCGTATTATCATATCACCAGACAATATATTACATTGTAAAAAGCAGACTATTAATAAAAGGACAATTCATTAAAAAAATGAGTTAATTAGTCAAAATATGTCAAAATATGACTGTATTATTTCTATACTGGTGTGCATCTATATACACATGATTAATCCTATATGCTGGGTCCAGTAGTTCTTCTGTTCCAAATTGCCTTGTTTAAATTACTGAATAATTTTCTAGGAAGGGAATCCCCTTTCTTACCCGAGGCCCTGTCCTGCATGAAGAATGAAGGAACTTCAAGCTTTAATATTAAACGTTTCCCACCCGGCCAATAGTAGAATGACGGCCGAGTGGGACTCTCATCGATCTGAGTGGGCATCATATGATGTCCTTCCCGGATTGCGCCTTGCGCATGCCCACAAGGCCATGTTGTGGCAAGATCTGTCACCAGCTGTGTACCTCAGACACTGCCGATTAAACATTTTTGTACCGGCCCGTTGCCAGTACCATGTGACCACTCACAGCAGGTCATATGACAATTGTAAACAATGGATGGCTTTCTTTCATGCCATCCATTGCATACAATTGTGTCACTAGTGGTGATTGGTCACAGTGATCACATGTACAGACTGGGCCAATCACAGCCCATCTATGTCATGTGATTAGCCGTGGACAATCACAGCTAATCACAACAAAAAAACCTGAATGAATCATTCAGTTAAATGCTTGCTTATAGCAAAAAAATTATTTGCTATAAACAATCATAATGTGTAAAAAAAATACTGATCACGTCTTAAAAGTAGTACAATGTTACTACTCTGGTCACAGTGTATTATGAAAAAAAAATCTTAAAAAAAAGGAAAAAAGTAATAAAAAATAATTTAAAAAACATAAAAAATAAAAAAAAAATATTATTATTCTTTTTTTGACTGTCACCAGTAAGTGTCCTTGATCACCGCCACACCAGTTATATGATGACATTGTACTGCACTAGTGACAGTATGTTAACCACTTGCCTCCAGGGCACTTATACCCCCTTCCTGCCCAGGCCAATTGCCAGCTTTCAGTGCTGTTGCACTTTGAATGACAATTGCGAGGTCATGCAACACTGTACCCATATGAAATTTTTATCATCTTTTTCTGACAGATAGAGCTTTATTTTGGTGGTATTTAATCACCTCTGGGTTTTTTATTTTTTCTTAAACAAACCAAAAACCACAGAAAATTAAAAAAAAAAGTTTTTTCTTAGTTTTTGTTATAAAATTTTGTAAATAAGTGATTTTCTCCTTCACTGATGTGCTCTAATGAGGCTGCACTGATGGGCACTGATAGGCTGCGCTGATGGACACTGATAGATGGCACTGATGGGCACTGATGAGGAGGCACTGGTAGGTGGCACTGATGGGCATTGACAGGCATCACCAATGGGCACTAAAAGGCAGCACTCATATATGGCACTGATAGACAGCACTGCTAGGTGGCACTGTTAGGCAGCACTGACTGGCACTGATAGGCTGCACTGACTGGCACTGTTAGGTTGCACTGACTGGCACTGTTAGGCGGCACTGATAGGCAGCACTGATGCACACTGATAGGCGGCACTGACAGGTGGCACTGACTGGCACTGATAGGTGGAACTGATTGACAGCACTGATAGGTGGCATTTACTGACACTGATGGGTGACACTGAAAGGCAGCTCAGATGGACACTGATATGTGGCATTCATGTGGCACTGATGGGCACTGAAATGTGGCACTGGTGAGCACTGGCAGGTGGCATGGATGAGCACTGAGAGCTGGCACTGATGGACACTGACAGGTGGCACTGCTGGGGCTACACATATCATCAGGGCACACTGATCATCAGTGCTCTGATGATCTGTGTACATGTCCCCTTCGAGCAATGCAGATTACCGGCTCTCCTCTCCTCACGAGCTGTCAGCGTGACAGCTCATGGGGAGAGAAATGCCGATAACTGGCATTTCCCTGTTTACATGTGATCAGCTGTGATTGGACACAGCTGATCACATGACCGAGCCAACATCTTCGGCTCTTTCCGTTGATCGGTGATCCGCTGTGTCCGAACACAGCTGATCACGTGATGTGGTAAAAGTGCCACCCACCTGTGCCCACCCACCTGTGTCCAGCAGTGCCACCCACCTGTGCCCACCCACCAGTGCTGCCCACCAGTGCCACTTACCAGTGCAGCCCAGCAGTGCTGCCAGTCAGTGCCACCAGTCAGTGCCCAGGGGTTGTGCCAGTCAGTGCCCAGCAGTGATGCCAGTCAGTGCCGTCTATCAGTACCCATCATCAGTGTCACCTATCAGTGCCGCCTATCAGTGCTGCATATTAGTGCCACCTATCCGTGACACCTCATTAGTGCTGTCTATCAGTGCCGCCTATCCGTGCCACCTCATTAGTGCTGCCTATCAGTGCCCTTTAGTGCTGCCTATCAGTGCCCATCAGTGCCGCCTATCAGTGCCCATCAGTGCTGCCTCATCAACGCACATCAGTGAAGGAGAAAAAATACCTGTTTGAAAAATTTTATAATAGAAACAAAGAAACTTTTTTTTTTTTTCAAATTTTTGCACTTTTTTTATTTATAGCGCAAAAAGTAAAGCGCCCAGTGGCGATTAAATACCACCAAAAGAAAGCTCTATTTGTGAGAAAAAAAATGATCAAAATTTCATATGGGTACAATGTTGCATGACCGCGCAATTGTCAATCAAAGTGCGGCAGCGCTGAAAGCTGAAAATTGGCCTGGTAAATAAAGGGGGTATAAGTGCCTGGTAGGCAAGTGGTTAAACTAGCTCTCCTATGTGTCTTATTAAGGTAACACATTAGACCTCTTGTAGCATCATGCTCATGTAAAATGAATACCTCAGCCCTAATTAAATAAATTCTCTACTTACATGGCTTGCAAAAAAAGATTTCCCTGGAATTTTTTTTAAATGTCGGCAACTACATATCACAGTTTTCTAATGTATGTGCATATGTTATTTATTGCATTAAAATGTATTTCTTCATTATATACATTTACATATACATACAGTATAGCGTAGTAAATGAGGTAAAGCTTCACTTTGCAAAGATAACCCAATCACGTTCAAGAAAAATTAAAAAAAAAGCATTTTTGCTTGCACATTATTTTGCTTCTGCTCATTTAGTAAGCTCTAGAGCAACTGCTCTTGCAAAGTGCAACTACACTTTGTAAAGTGCACACTCTATTTGCCTGTAGTAAATCAACCCCAAAGTGTTGCCTAACTGGGCAATCACCAATCCCCTGCACTTTCATGTAGAGCTTTCTCTGACCTGTCCAAATTTTAAATTTCTGAGTAAATTGAGTGGCAGATCCCAGTGGTGCAGGATTATAGCAAAGATATAGTAGGTGCCTACTATTTAGTGGCAGGGTTTAGTGTGTTCCTATATTTTACTACAGGTTCACTATTATTCAGCAGTGAAAATACAGTAACTTCAGCCAAATTTCAGTTTCCTGTAATAAGATCAATTGAGGGATGAATTCTGATTAGTCCTCATGGGTTAGTACATTTTGTACATCTGTGATTTGCAATCTTATTAGATCACCCTGATAGTGTTTATATACATGTATACTAAACAGATAAATTAGTATAGTAACATAAAAGACATAAAACAATCAAAAGGTGCTTTAGAAAGTTGAACCAGGGAGGTAGAGACTGCAAATCACGATGAGCAAGCAATTTAAAAAAAGCATGCCATCTGCAAGTGAGAGAATCTTATCTGAGGCTAACAAAATGCCAAGGGCAGGGGACAATTAAAAAGTCATGTTTAATGGGAAGACAGGACATAAAGGGGAGTTAATAAAACATGAGCTAGTCTGAGATGAGTATTTCAGTCACCCCCTGTGGGAAATGTGGAGTCGGAGTCATCTCTTTAAATATATATACATCTTACCCTCTGCAATTTATTCACTAGAGGTGACAGCCCCCGAATGTAACACTTTAATGGCTACTTGGACTGTTATATTTTTACAAAGTCTTGCATTTATGAGCTGACTGAAGAATTTATGCATTCGTATTATTATTATAATTATTAAGCACCCTCACATTACACAGTTTGAAAAAAAAGAACACTGTATGACACTCTTAAGTGTTTACTATATAATTATACATAAATGTCATTTTCAAAATGTGTTCATATATTCTTTTCTAATTGTTATATGTTAAAATATTTGACATTGTCTCTAATAAATAATATTGAAATTAACAGAAAAGCTCAACAACTAAATTTTATGGACTTTTGGACTGAAGTGTATTAGAGTGAATAACTAATGTAGTGCCAGGTACCTTATTGCACAAAGGAAGTTTCGAGCCTAGACAACTAATAAATGACAATGATAGATTTCTTTGTTCTGATGTACTAGTGCTAGAACCATATGGAAGATTACAGTCAGCAACAAGTTATAAAAAAAAATAGGTTGACATAGGGGAATTCCTTATTGAATCAGTTTTTTGCTCGTTTCAATCATCAAAATAAGGATATTACTGTTAAGTTCCCTACACCACATGGGGATATACCTCTTGAAGTCTCTGTTCAAGATGTGTGTTTGGGTTTGTTAAGGGTTAATGGGCAGAAATCTGCAAGGCCAGATAACATCTCAGGGATTGTTGTAAAGAGAAGCCATTCAATTGGCAAATGTCCTTGCAGACATCTTTGATGTTTCTTTAAAGCAGGGTGTGGTGCATTCTTGCTTGAGATCATCAATAATTGTTCCAGTCTCAAAGAAGTCCAGTATTGACTGCTTTAAAGTGTTACTAAACCCAGGACCCTGCATTCACTATATCTGGTCTCCCCTAGTACACAGAACATAGAAATGCAATTACTGTAGTAAAAATAAGCTGCTAAATACCTTTTCTCATCAGCAATATATAATAGTCGTGTGACTTATATCGGTGTCCAGTTGAGTACTGCTTAAAGCTAGTAGGAGTTTTCATTTTGCTCTGACTGTCCTATGAGGCTGCATAACCACTGACCCTCTATCTGGACAGTGCTGATTGGCCCTATGATGATCGCATGCACCCTCCCAAGGAAAAAAAACTCTCTAGTAATACAGTACACACCAAACTGAGCATGTGTACAATACTCCTAGAGCTCTGCACTATCAGGAGATGTACTGGGGATATTAGAAGAATAGGAGGATCAGAGAATACATGATCAAACAGCTTTTTTACACAATGCAGAGGATTAACCCCTTAGGTTCCATAGTGAGTATAACAAGCATGCTTTACTGCATATACAGACTGATTTTACTGTTGTGGGTTTAGTAACACTTTACCAATTATCACCCTGTGGCCCTGACACCCATTGTAATGAAGTGCTTTGAGAAATGAATCTTAAATCATATTAAACAGCAAATTCCCCCAGGGTTAGAATGTAGGCAGATACAGTCTATTTTCTCCACTGCTCAATCGCAGCGGCATTGAAGAGGGAGAGGAAGTCAAGAGGAACATACTCCTCTATGGTTTCCTGGGTCACTGGGGAAGTGATCCGGTTGGGTGCAGGTAAAGGTTCCATTTGGGCACAGACTATGTGACCCTGGTGGCCATCTTTGGGCAGGTAAAGGTTCCATTTGGGCACAGACTAGCCAGGCTGCATTCTGCCCTCTGTGCTGTTGGCACATGTGAGACCTACTCCTTTACACATTGCTGTGAAATCTGTGAGTGTTACCAGTTGGGGGCCTCCCTGCTGGGCTGTTTATATTATTGAACTTTTCTTTCAATACAAGTTTTATTTACTACAACTGGACTCTGTGTAATCACTGCCGCTGCACAACACTGCACATCCCATCAAGATAGCTACCAGTTTGCTTTTAGGGAAAATACTGTAGAACTATGGAGGATGCCATTGTAATGGCCTTGCATTCTGTGTTGTCTCATTTGGAAAATAAGAATAGTTACGCCTCCATGCTCTTTATCGATTTTGGTTCAGTGTTTAATTCAGTTTTGCCAATGAAACTTGCTGCTAAGCTGAACTCTTTGGGATTGAGCCCAATGCTTTGTAATTGGATTTCCTAGCCGCTAGGCAGCAGAAGGTAAAAGTTGATGTTTGGTACTCATCATTACACTCAACACTGTCCCTTTGTACAAGGGTGCCACAGGGATGTTTGCTAAGCCCTTTTTTATTTACTTTATACACTTGTGATTGTGTTTCTCACTTCGATGTGAACTCTGTATTAAAATGTGCAGACAACACCTTGATAGTGTGGAAAATAAGGGGCGGCAACAAGTCTGCACATCAACAGGATATTGAAAATCTAGTTGGTTGGTGCAGAGGGAACAACTTTCAGTTAAATGCAGCAAAGACAAAGGAGATTATTATTGTTTTTAGGAAAGTACAGGAAGTTTGCTATGAGCTGGTGGTGATTAATGGGTTGGAGGTTGAGAGGGTAGAGGAGTTCCACTTCCTGAGAACCATAGTTAGGGAGAATATGTAATGAAGAGGACATTTATCTCTGCTGGTGGGCAAGGCTCAACAGAGACTGTATTTTTTTGAGGAAGCTATGGAGGGCAGGCTGTGAAGCTTCTATAAAGCTGCAATTGAAAGTGTGTTAACGTTTCACATTTCTCTGTGGCAAGGATCATGCACGGACCATGGCATAAATGCCTTCCAGAGGGTAATAAAAACAGCACAGAAGATTATTGCAGTAGTTTGTTTTCCTGGTATTGAGAAATTGGGGGAGAGGAGGTGTCTTCAGAGAGTGATTAATATATTAGAAAATACTTTACATCTTGGTAATGCTCTGTATACATTGCTACCTTCTGGTAGGTAGTATAGACGTATTTGCTCTCATACCACTAGGTGGTGGAAGTGAATTAACGCTCATGCGCTAAATGCGCTTAGTATTAACGTGTTTATATGCATCGATTGTTTTTCCTGCCAACACGCCACTGCTCCTGGACACGCTGGTAGTGGAGTTTTTTTCTGCCTCTAAATGCCCCTACCTCTAAACTCTTCTAAATACCTTTGTGTGCATTGAAACATAGGCTAATATGTAGGGCTAAAATGCCAGACACCCGTAAGAGCAATGTTCAAAAAAATTCCAGTGTGCATGTTGCTTTATAATGCCTAGAACCCAGCTTTAAATATTATAATACCTCTGGCCTATGTTACTGATTTGTTGATTTATGAGGCAGCTTTTAACCAGCAGTAAGTTTTGGACCCATTTTTTGGTAATTTTGGGATCAGTCTACAGGAAATAGAAAAACTTGATAGCCAATAAAAGGTTGTGTGGTCGATTTTTCACAAGGCTGTTTATAGTAGATGTTTATATCTGGTGGTATGTGAAAAATGACGCTGCAAAAATATTCACTTAGCTGCAACAGCCTTTTAACTAACAGTGATTTACTTAGCAAGGTAAACACAGTCTCTCTAATATTACTGAGTCCTGAGTAATCACTCTGACCAGTGCTCAATGTACTCGCAACAGCCTGTAATCTCTTTATTGACGCACATAACTCATGTGTAGCATTTCATTCAGGCAGTGCTCTGCATTACATATGGCTGTAGATATAAACCTGAACTGGAATTATACACACAGAGCACCTTATCCTCTCCCCTATTTCAGAGACCTAAAGCTGGCCACACACATTACAATATACTGGTACATCATCCTTTAAATTTACTAATAACTATGGAGTGCAGAGGCGTCCTAATTAGACATTTATACATTGCTTATTTTTAATACATCTAAAGTAATTTTACAGAGATTGTACAATCAGCTTGTGATGATGACCATGATCAGCTTAAAACTGTCTGTTAAATAGTTATTCCTTAGATTTGATCTGTTTGATCTGCAAAATGATCCAATAATAACTATGTTATATGTGTCTATGCCTACCTTTTAAATTGCTTAGATACATAGTTATTGCAGGGACATTTTCTGATTGCTTTTGGCCTGTGTGCAAGATCATTACTTGGACCCCCTTTTTTGATAAAAGGAAAATGTGGTGTGTGGCACGCCAAAGAAAAAAATGGCCATGATTTGCATTGTGCTAAATACTGGGTGTGGCTTAATATTAGCCCCCACATTGGTGTAAGTGACTGTACTAACAACCACCAGCATTGGTGTCAGTAGTAGCAGTAATAATAACCCCCAGGATTGTTGTCAGTGGCCACAGTAATTACCCACAGCATATCGCTCTCTATAGTAATAACTTTCATCATTGTGTCAGTGACCACAGTAATAATTATCAGCATGTGTCAATCACAGCAATAACAGCCTCCAGCATTGATTTCAGTGACCATAATCATGACAGCCACATTGGTGGTCAGTCTTATGTTTTTTTAAACCCTCTTCATTGGTAGTCAGTGGTTAGGCAGGTACAGTCCATCACAGAACTGTTGACTCATAGGACTCAAGTTCTATGAGTCTCCACTCCAAAATCTTCCTGCCTGCACATATGTATGCCCCACCACCAACTCAGCCAGCAATACACCGATATTGATAGCTGGGGGTGGGAATGGGGGGGAATAGTGAGCACAGTTACCGCTGCTGGGAATGTGGGTGGGCAGAAGGTAGGGCTAGTGGGCCACGCTCCCGCCACTGCTGGTGCTTCAACCTCTGACAGGCGGTGGACCTAGCATGCCATGTGGCCCGAGGGCCATGTGTTGGGCACCACTGCCAATGTGTGCAAGAATTGAGTGCACAGTGGGTCCCATTCCTCTTGGGACCTGTGTATACTGCACAAATTATGGATACACCATGGAGATATTGTTTTAGTCTGCTGATGTAACATATCAAGTTCAACTGCCCTAACATTACCCAGAACATTAGCCATTCCAATATGTGTTCTTGATGTGCTTTGGCTTCTATTTAGTTCTTGAAAGGCCTGTATGCACTCATTCTGGGTCTCTCCATTTCCTGTTAGCATTCTTTCAGGCTGCCGAACTTCCTAAGAAATACACTGCTCAAAAAAAATTAAAGGAACACTTTAAAAACACATCAGATCTCAATGGGTAAAAATATCATGCTGGATATCTATACTGATATGGACTGGGTAATGTGCTAGGAACGTAAGGATGAAAATTATTAATCTACAGAGGACTGAATTCAAAGGAACCCCAAAAATCTAAGTGAAAAAATTATACAGCAGGCTAGTCCATTTTGCTGAAAATTTATTGCAGCAACTCACTCAAAATGGTATGGCCCCTACGTGCATGTATGCATGCCTGACAACATCGGGGCATGCTCCTAATGAGACGACTGATGGTGTCCTGGGGTATTTCCTCCTAGATCTGGACCAGGGCATCACTGAGCTCCTGGAAAGTCTGAGGTGCAACCTGGTGGCATCAGATGAACCAAAACATGATATCCCAGAGGTGTTCTATTGGATTTAGGTCAGGTGAGTGTGGGGACCATTCAGTGGTATCAATTCCTTCATCCTCCAGGCACTGCCTGCATACTGTTGCATCATGAGGCCGGGCATTGTCATGCACCAGGAGGAACCCAAGACCCACTGCACCAGCATAGGGTCTGAAAATGGGTCCAAGGATTTTATCCCGATACCTAATGACAGTCAGGGTGCCATTGTCTAGCCTGTAGAGGTCTGTGCGTCCCTCCATGAATATGCCTCCTTAGACCATCACTGACTCACCACCAAAACGGTCATGCAGAATAATGTTACAGGTAGCATAACATTCTCCATGGCTTCTCCAGACTCTTTTGCTTCTGTCACAAGTGCTCAGGGTGATCTTGCTCTCATCTGAAAATCATAGAGCACCAGTGGCAGACCTGCCAATTCTGGTGTTCAATGGCAAATGCCAATCAAGCTCTATGGTGCTGGGCAGTGAGCACAGGGAGCAGCCTCTGTAGGGTCCAGGTATCGCCTCATGCTATCAGTAGTGACACTGACCCTAGCCGAATGCAAAACTAGTGAAAAACAGTCAGAAAAGATGAATAGGGAAAAAAATGTCAGTGGCCTCGACTTGTAAAACCATTCCTGTTTTGGGGGTTGTCTCATTGTTGCCTATTTAGTGAACCTGTTGTTAATTTCATTAACACTGAAACTGAATAACATCCCCCTCTGCTACTTAACTGACCAGATCAATATCCTAGGAGTTTAATTTAATTGATGCTATACTCTGATTAAAAAGTGCTCCTTTAATTTTTACTTTAATACTTGGCATAGAAGAACATGTCAAATGCCACCTGCCCCCCTATAATGTGTCATACGGTACTTGGAGGGCTGATCACATCTTGATCATAAAGAGAGGATATGGTGCCTATTTCCAACATGTCGAAACTTTAACAAAACTGCCACCTGGTAGTAGATAGGGGCAACAAGGGTGCACCAGAAAGGTAAGTATAGGTTGCTTAACCACTTCAGCTTCAGCTTCAGCTCTTATTGACCTAAACATTTTTTACATTTCTACATTTGGCAATAACTTTGTCATTCCTTATAACAAAGTAATACATAAAATGTTTTTTTGCAGGACATACTAACCTTTTTTGGCATGGTTGGTAAAAAAGGTTAGTATATTAATATTGTATGTAATCTGTGGACAAATGCTTTTTAAAAAAGTAGTATTACTGTACATAAAAAAACATTTTATTCTATAATTCGTCTCATTTATAATGACACTAAACTGACTTTATGTAAAAAAAAATGCCAACGTTATTAGCAAAGGAAAAATGTGATTTTTAAAAAAATGTTGTAAATTATACAGCACTGACAAAAATAACAAGCAAAACAAATGAAAATCAAAAATATGTTTTAATAGTAATGATAAAACATTTGAATTAAAAAAAATCAAAGGAATAATAATAACTAAGGAGATAAGGGAAGGAAACTATTAATTAGGGGGCTGATTAGGATTAAATAAGGCCCCTTTCACTCCCGCGCCATCCAGTCTATTCAGCAGAGGATTCATGAACAGCTCTCTTTCTGAAATGGAGCAGAACAGGACAGATATCACTTTTGTGACATCCAAATCTGTTCAGTGATTCGTACTTTTAAAAAACAGAGCTTTAAAAAACAGATGTGTTTTAATTTTTATTTGTGAACCTGACATGAAGCGGGCACAATCATAAAACCCGTGTAAAAGGGGCCTGAAAGTTAAAGCCCAACTCCAGGAAAATATAAAATTATCCCTTGCAGTGGGGCTGAACCCTTTCTAGGCAAACCGTTTTACTTACCTGAGCCTCAACTTCCCTGGCAGATGGCACTCCCCAACACTCTGATGGTAGACTGTCAATTGGCGCAAACACGTCTAATGCAGAGCTTTTGACTGTGGACTGGTATTAATGATGTCAGGATCCTAGAAGTGTGAGGACGAAAATGTTGTGGGGAATGGTCTAATAACAGAAAGAAACAGAAGATCAGTTAAGTAAATCTTTTTTGTTCCCTTAGACCTAAATGAACTATTAGCCCTAGCAGTGTGGGCACAGACCCACTGCAAGGGATACTTTTTTAGTTGACTGGAGTTGGGCTTTAAAAGGGTTAAATAGGAATACATTTAAACTTTTTTTTTCATTTGCAAGTGGTATCATCATATGCAGATCAAAGGCCAGACCTTTGATCTACTAATGATTGCATAGTAATAAAATGTAACAACATGTGACAGTCACATATTACAGATAATAGCAGTGGGTGATAGCAGCAGGGGGTCAGGAACTTGGTAGGAGATACACCTGAAATATTTTGTTGATGTTTGTTAGGGTTACCTCCTCTGATCAAGGTTTGCATCTGGTTAAAGTCCTACCTGTAACTTGTATTTGTTACTTTGCCTGTATGAGACAAAGTTCAGGCTCACTTTAAATTAGGCAAGGTCCAAAAGTAAAAATCCACTTTATGGCATGGAACCAAATGAAGCATACCTATAATTGTTGCCAATATTCTGAGTTGTAGTCAAATATGTACAAAAAGCTGAAACCTGTGTTCAAATGTTCAGGTTTGTAAAGCCCTGCCATATCTGTAAATACCTGAATTTGTCTTGTTGCTAGCCTTGTGTAATCTCCTCTGCAGTAGTGACCTTATCAGTGTGCTCATGCTCCTTTATTGTCAAATAAGCAGTGTACGTGTGCTGATGTGAACATTATAAGAGTAGAAGAGAGAAGAGTGAGTGGATGATGGATGACCTTGTCAGTGAGATCTGTTCTGGACCAAACTGTACTGTTGCAACAATGAATGTTAAGGAATTGACCATGCTATTTGGCAGGGGTTTGTGGATTGAAAATGTGGTTGAGCAGAATTACATCCTGCATCTTCACACCCTACAAATCCTTTGGTTGGTTAAACCATTCCTATATATTTATTTTAATGGTATATGTAGATGACTAGAGTCCAGCCTTAAATCATCATGATCTATTAAATGCTCAGCAGCTGATACAGAAGGAGAATATAAGTACAGCAAGGACAGCTGCCAAGTTGTGAAGGGAGTTTGGTATTGTAAGCCATGGAGAGGAACCTAGGGACCTTGTGGCTTCATTTTGATTAGCTGTTGATAGCTATCTGGGTAAAAACTGCACCTGAAACAAAAAAAAAGGAGATATAGTTGAAAGATTTGGATCACTGTTTAACCCCCTTACCACAACCACCTCCTAGCCCTTTAACTGGATGTAAATGCCAAAAGACAGAGCGGGCATTTCAACCATGTGATCACTGTGATTAGCAGTCATATGATCAAAAAGCTCCCGATCGCAAGTATGCATTGGGAGCTTTCTGGTACCTGACAGTTACTGTGCTGGGAGCTCACATGGAAGGCCCACCCACCAAGAGGCCGCATATATGCATATGGCAGGATGTAAGTGGTTAAAGTGGAACTTAACTGAAAATGTTATTTAGTTCATTTTTAATATTCAAACCAAACTCATCAATCCATCCATATCTCCATACTTTATTTTATTGAGAAATCACTTTGAACCTCCCTCCCCCACTAGCATTTCTAGCCATGGCCATTTTAAATAAAGGCAGATGATTCACGTAATGCTGGGTGGGATCTCCTGTTGAGGGAGAAGTCTATTGTTGGCTGCTGGAGGGACTATTGATGCTAGCTGCTGGGAGATATGTTGTTGCTGCTGGGGGTCTATAATTACTGGGTAGTATTTGGTTGTGGGGGGGTCTATTGTGCAGAGGATTAATTGTTGCTGGCTGCAAGGGATTTACTGTATTTTATTGCTTTTCTTGTTATCATTAACACATTACATACAAATTACATAGCACCACAAATTGATACTTAGCTCTGTATTTTATAAAAGGAACGATGCTTGGAGGTTGATAAGGGGCAGAGACAAGGGGTGACTCAAAAGGTGGGGAGTTCCTGCACCTATTCTCTGAGCAAAAAAGCCCTGTATATGACTGTCATAAGTTTGGGATACATTGTCCTAGGTCAGTGGTCGGCAAGCCGCGGCTCGCGAGCCACATGTGGCTCTTTACACATTTTAATGCGGCTCTTCTGTGTGCCGGGCGCCCGCTCCCCTCCCTCCTCTCGGGCGGCCGAGGACTCTACAGCTAGCCCAGCAATGATTGGCCAGTCTCGCTGCCACTCACATCCTGATAGCTAGTGATTGGCTGTCAGGATGTGTGTAGGCGGGGCAGCGTGACGAACTTGAGGGGAGCTAGGCTCCTCTCACAGTCCGCCCTGAAGACCGGAACGGCGCAGGGAACACGGCGAGAGGAACGCGCGGAGCAAAGGTAAGTGAATTGACACAGGAGAGACTTGGCTTACTACTTGCTACTTACTACTACTATATGAGGGATGAATTACTATATGGGGGATGAATTACTATGGGGGATGAATTACTATATGGGGGATGAATTACTATATGGGGGATGAATTACTATGGGGGATGAATTACTATGGGGGATGAATTACTATGGGGGATGAATTACTATATGGGGGATGAATTACTATATGGGGGATGAATTACTATATGGGGGATGAATTACTATGGGGGATGAATTATTATGGGGGATGAATTACTATATGGGGGATGAATTACTATATGGGGGAGGAATTACTATGGGGGATGAATTACTATATGGGGGATGAATTACTATGGGGGATGAATTACTATATGGGGGATGAATTACTATATGGGGGATGAATTACTATGGGGGATGAATTACTATGGGGGATGAATTACTATAGGGGGGATGAATTACTATATGGGGGATGAATTACTATGGGGGATGAATTACTATGGGGGATGAATTACTATATGGGGGATGAATTACTATATGGGGGATTAATTACTATGGGGGATGAATTACTATATGGGGGATGAATTACTATATGGGGGATGAATTACTATAGGGGATGAATTACTATATGGGGGATGAATTACTATATGGGGGATGAATTACTATGGGGGATGAATTACTATATGGGGGATGAATTACTATGGGGGATGAATTACTATGGGGGATGAATTACTATATGGGGGATGAATTACTATATGGGGGATGTATTTTCAGTTTTAAAAATGTGGCTCTCAAAATAAATTTCAATCGTGGTTTTGGCGAGATTTGGCTCAGTTGAAAAAAAAGGTTGCCCACCACTGTCCTAGGTCATCATATGGATATTATCTCTTGAGTAGCAAAATCCTATGGAAAAAAATTACTCTTGCTGTGAAATGTTGTTGACCTGGTCAGGTCCCTTTTAGCTGGTCCACTGTTGTTGTGACAATTATCTATTTCACATTTTTTGCTCTGTTTTTTTTAATGATGTACAGAGATGAGTGTTAGAGTGCATTGTAATAATTTGTGATGATACAGGAACACTTACAGCTATCATAAAGTAAACGCACATATGGCTTTGTTGTTAAGTTTCCATTTCTGAAATCTCCTAAAGGCATAACTCTATCATACCCAGGGGCGGACTGACAACTCATGGGGCCCCCGGGCAATAGGGGATCATGGGGCCCCTGTGTCCTTGCCTAAACTCAAAAAATCCTTTGAAAAAGGAACCAGGGGCATCTCATGGGGCCCCCTACTGACCCCAGGCCCTCGGGCAGTGCCCGCATTTCCAAATGGTCAGTCCGCCCCTGATCATAACACATTTCTTATCCTAACGGTTTGCATATTTATGAGTTTAGATAAAAACACAAATGAACTACTGTATGTGTCAGTTAGGGTTGGAAAAATACACAAAATTCATAATAATCCTTAGGTTTATTATATGTAACTGTACTTGCTGAATATAAATTAGATTAGAGTTATATTGACGTACTTTATTTATATGTTTCACTTTGTTAACTTAAGTAGGTTTATTTTTCATGATAAAACTCAACATGGCTTCTGCTATTATATAGTAGGTCACTTAAGTCCCTTAAAAGTTTATTTAATAGGACAAAATTTGTATATTTACTGGACTTAATGGGAAGAGTGGTTGCTTAACATTGATGACTTAATAATTGTAAATTATTGCAAATGAGATAGCTAAATTTTTTAAAGGATAACTTTGCTTGCTGTTTTCTGCACTTCACTTTCCCCAGCATGTTCTTCATAGCCCAACTCCAGCTTTACGTGTATATATACAGTTGCAAGAAAAAGTATGTGAACCCCTTGGGATTACATGGAGTTTTGCATGAATTGGGCATAAAATGTGCTCTGAACGTCATCTAAGTCACAACAATAGAAGAACACAGTCTGCTGAACATAATACTACACAAACATTAGATGATGCCATGGTTTAATTGCACATAACATGTAAACATTCACAGTTCAGGGAGGAAAAAGTATGTGAGGCCCTAGCTTAATGACTTCTCCCAGAGCTAATTGGAGCCAGGAGTGAGCCAACCTTGACTCCAATCAGTGTGATGATATTGGATGTGTTGCTGACAGCTGTCCTGCCCTTAAAAAACACACACCTGTTTTGGGTTTACTGGTTTCAAGAAGCACTGTCTGATGTGAACCATACCTTGCAGAAAAGAGCTCTCAGAAGACCTACGATCAAGAATTGTTGACTTGCATGAAGCTGGAAAGGGTTACAAAAGTATCTCCAAAAGCCTTGATGTTCATGTGTCCACGGTAAGACAGACTGTCTACAAATGGAGAACGTTTAGCACTGTTGCTACTCTCCCTAGGCGTGGTCGTCCTGTAAAAATGACTGCAAGAGCACAGCGCAGAATGCTGCATGAGGTAAAGAAGAATCCCAGAGTGCCAGCTAAAGACCTACAGAAATCTCTGGCACATGCTAACATTTATGTTGACACATCTACAATAAGGAAAACATTAAACAAGAATGGAGTACATGGGAGGACACCACGGAGGAAGCCATTGCTGTCCAAAAAGAATATTGCAGCACGTTTGAAGTTTGCAAAAGAGCACCTGGATATTCCACAGCACTACTGGCAAAATATACTGTGGACAGATGAAACCAAGATTGAGTTGTTTGGGAAAAACACACAACACTATGTGTGGAGAAAAAAAGGCACAGCACACCAACATCAAAACCTCATCCCCATTGTAAAACATGGCGGAGGGAGCATCATGGTTTGGGGCTGCTTTCCTGCCTCAGGGCCTGGACGGATTGTTGTCATTGATGGGAAAATGAATTCCAGAGTTTATCAAGACATTTTGCAGGAAAACGTACGACCATCTGTCCGCCAACTGAAGCTCCGCAGAGGATGGGTGATGCAACAGGACAATGACCCAAAGCATACAAGTAATTCAACAAAACAATGGCTGCAACAGCACTTAATACACCTTCTGGAGTGGCCCAGTCAGAGTCCTGACCTCAACCCGATTAAAAAGCTGTGGCATGACCTTAAGAGAGCGATTCACACCAGACATCCCAAGAATATTGCTACACTGAAACAGTTTTGTGAAGAGGAGTGGTCCAAAATTACTCCAGATCGTTGTGCAGGTATGATCTGCAACTACAGGAAAGGTTTGGTTGAGGTTATTGCTGCCAAAGGAGGGTCAACCAGTTATTAAGTCCAAAGGTTCACATACTTTTTCCTCCCTGCACTGTGAATGTTTACATGTTATGTGCAATTAAACCATGGCAACATCTACAGTTGTGACCAAAATTATTCAACCCCCACTGAAATTGAGTGTTTTGGCCAGTTTGACATTGCTTTTGATCATTCAGTCATCTTGCTTACATTTACATTAAAGAGGCACTTGTAGGTCAGACAAATATAACATAACAGTTATAATGAAATAACCACAAATGTCTTTTCTGTGCTCACAGCATTATCAGTTTTATTCAACCCCCAAGTGACATTCAATCTTAGTACTTAGTACAGCATCCTTTTACAGTTATAACAGCTTTTAAACGTGAAGCATAGCTTGACACAAGTGTCTTGCAGCGATCTACGGGTATCTTCGCCCATTCTTCATGGGCAAAGGCCTCCAGTTCAGTCACATTCTTAGGCTTGCGCACTGCAACTGCTTTCTTTAAGTCCCACCAGAGGTTCTCAATCGGATTTAAGTCTGGTGACTGCGATGGCCACTCCAAAATGTTCCAGCCTTTCCTCTGCAACCATGCTCTAGTGGACTTGGAGGTATGCTTGGGATCATTGTCCTGTTGAAAGGTCCAACGTCTCCCAAGCCTCAGGTGTGTGACGGACTGCATCACGTTTCCATCCAATATCTCCTGGTACTGAAGAGAATTCATGGTACCTTGCACACGCTGAAGCTTCCCTGTACCTGCAGAAGCAAAACAGCCCCAAAGCATGATTGACCCTCCACCATGCTTCACAGTAGGCAAGGTGTTCTTTTCATCAAAGGCCTTGTTCTTCCTCCTCCAAACATAGCGTTGATCCATGGGCCCAAACAGTTCTAATTTTGTTTCATCAGTCCACAGAACACTATCCCACAACTTTTGTGGTTTGTCCACATGGCTTTTGGCATACTCTTCTTATTCTTTGGAGACAGCAAGGGGGTACGCCTGGGAGTTCTGGCACGGAGGCCTTCATTACGCAGTGTGCGTCTTATTGTCTGGGCTGAAACTTCTGTACCCACATCTGACAAATCTTTTCTCAGTTCCTCAGCAGTCACACGGGGACTTCTCTCCACTCTACGCTTCAGGTAGCGCACAGCAGTCGAAGTCAGCATCTTCTTTCTGCCACGACCAGGTAGCGTTTCAACAGTGCCCTTTGCCTTGAATTTGCGAATGATGCTTCCTAAGGTGTCTCTTGGTATGTTTAACATCTTTGCAATCTTCTTATAGCCATTGCCCTTCCTGTGAAGAGAAATCACCTCTTCTCTTGTCTTCCTGGACCATTCTCTTGCCTTCACCATGTTTGTAACCACACCAGTAAATGTCTAGAAGGAGCTGAGTATCACAGTCATTTTAAAGCTGCCTAATTGGTGCTTATTATGCTTGATTGCTGCTCGGTGACATCCACAGGTGTTTTCAATACCTGATGGAAAGCACCTGTATGAACCTCTGTTCTTCAGAGTGGTAGTCTTTAAGGGGTTGAATAATTGTGGCAATGAAGAAACCACATAAGAACCATTTACTACTGTATTACATAAACAATTGATGTCATTTTAGTTGCATTTGGGTAGTTACAACGTCCTTGTAGGATTTGATTCTGAATACAATTCCAAATGTACACTATAGTCCCTAAACCCCTTTACAGCATTGGGGGTTGAATAATTTTGGTCACAACTGTAATGTTTGTGTAGTATTATGTTCAGCAGACTGTGTTCTTCTATTGTTGTGACTTAGATGACGTTCAGAGCACATTTTATGCCCAATTCATGCAAAACTCCACGTAATCCCAAGGGGTTCACATACTTTTTCTTGCAACTGTATATATATTTTTTTTTAGCAGGCCAGCATCTCTGAAAATAAAAAAGTGTTTCTCTCTGCAATATTCACCTCTTTCAGGGGCTAGATCCCCAGTTTGTGATCCACAGCCAATCCTCTTTAAGGTTGAATGATGTCTAGCATCATTTCCTATGATCCAAGGGTGTCAAGGGTCTGCCTTCTGGGGGAATATCTTCAGGCTGCCCTAGACTCACATGAGAATAATGTAGAGAGCAATACCATTTCATTATGTAGTGTCAGTCTCTGCAGTCTTCAGAACCCACCCACCATTAAAGGAGGACACCATGAGACTAGACCAAAGACACCTGGAAAAATATATGTATAAAGATTTAAAAACAGGGTCAGAGGGTTGATCTACTGTAATGTGGAATGGGGGGTGCCGAGCCTGGAGTTGTGCTTTAACTGCAACACTGTTCCCTTGAGATATTCGCATGCGCGGCTGGCTCCGGGATGGACGCACTGTGGCGAGAGCTCTGTCCACCCACCAGCACTGACATGGCTCACTCCGACCCCAGGGGAAACCAAGTGCTCGACTGCACAGATAAGGGCCATAGGACCCCCTGCAGACCATGACCCGCCGCCGTGAAGCTCCAGGACAGCCAGGGAAGCTCACCAACGTCTTCCCTGCAGTCTCCTCATGCAGCCAAGATGCCACTGGCTGCATGACAAGCAGCTTCATCTCCTATAAGGGAGACAACACTGCACGGCACCTGGATCCCAGGCTCAAAGCACCACTGTACTCAGGAGACCCGGGTGAGTCCTCTCCTCCCCTGTCTCCCACCAGCAGCAGCCCTGCTAAATCCAGGCCCAGACTCGATACTGACTCCTGACAGTCAACCTTCCTTTCCACAAATACTACCTACCAATCTTACTCCATCTTTAATTGAATTTTTCCCTGCTTCTGACCAACCTATTACTGAAATCTACATGAAAAAAATGCTTCTTTCTCTGCGACAAACACTCCACAATGATCTGACAGCATCACTATCCCAAATCTCAAATGTGGTACAAAAACAAGAACACCGTTTACGCCATATTGAGAACAAAATGGGAGAAATGTTAACAGCGCATAATGACCTGATTGACGCACACGCAGACCATGCAGCTGATATTGAACAAATAAATCTTAAACTGGCGAACCTAGAAGACCGTTGCAGCCTTAACAACATCAAATTGTGAGGTATCCCTGAATCCATTACCAACGATACCATAGTGCCATATATCCAACAATATATGAAATACCTCATTCCTTCACTCACAGATATGGAGCTTGCCATAGATCGGGCGCACAGAATACCCAAACCGTAATTCCTGCCAGCCACAATTCCCAGAGATATTTTGGCGTGCATAAATTTTAACCACGTAAAAGAGAAAATAATGTCAGCCGCCAGAAACCCTCCTTCACTCCCACAATCACATGCGAATATCAAATTATTCACCGATTTATCCAAAGCCACACTGCTTAACTGCAAAAAGCTTGTCACTATAACCAAAGCACTGCGGAACCATGGAATAGGCTACCAATGGGGCTTCCCCACAAAACTTACCATCAAACAACACGGTAAGATCTACACCATCAAAAATCTAGAAGCAGGCATCAAACTACTGAAAGCATGGAACATAATACCTGTGGATCCCCACTAATCCACCTCCACCAATACGCAGCAAATGGATGCAGAGTGGTCCTGATCCACCACCTCGTCACACCACTAAATACCCACTATCTTGGGCACTGCCCCTTACACCACTAATTGCTGGCAAACGACCCTATATCGAATATTTCTAAGCCGCAAGATACTTCTCAGCATGACTCCTCTTACGGTCCATGCTTGTTCATACCCCCCGTTACAAAGTAGCAAGATACGCTACTCATGTTACTATTTTTCGCAAGTTTTTTTTACCCTCTTTACCTTTCTCCCACTCCTGCACCACCAGTCTACCGACTCAATCCACCTCTCAACTAAAACCTCCAACACAACAGGAAAAACATTGTCAGATCCAGCGACCGAATCAACACTATACCATCATACCTATGGAAGAGCACCACCTACGACCACAGAAAACTCTCCTTCCTCAACAAGTTAAAAAAACAACTCTCCTACCAATCAAATCCAGTCAACAATCAACAAAATGATAACTATATCATCTCTAAATGTTCTTGGCCTAAACTCCCCCTTCAAGAGGTCCCTACTGAAAGAAACTCGCTCACTACATGCCGACATACTTTTCCTACAGTAAACACACTTCACATCAACCAAAGCTCCTAAATTCCATATGCAACACTTCTCCCATGTATAAATGGCAACGAATGCCAAGAAAAAAAATGGTGTCATTACAGCTGTAAAGGACTCTCTCCAATTCCACCACATCTGAGAAACAGCAGACCCTCAAGGTCGCTATCATATCTTGATCTGCAGAATCAAACGAAATTCTATATACCCTGGTCAATATCTACAGCCCATACCAACCAACTACAATTATACAACAAACTACAAGCAATCCTTTTCTCCCAAAAACAAGGCAGACTTCTCATCGGCAGAGATTTCAACATCATCAGCAACCCACTTCTGGACTTCTCCTCCAACCAATTTTTACATAACAACAATCTCTACGACATCTGGCGCTGCCAACACAGCATAGAAAAATATTACACCTATTACTCCCCATCCCACCTATCCTACTCCAGAACTGACTTCTTCATCACAAATGGACAAATGGACCCTACAACATATAACCTCCACAAAAATTGGCACTATAACATTTTCAGACCACGCTCCAATCAACATTACCCTTGACAACAAGCAACACTCTTCAATCCCTCGAATTTGGAGACTAAACTCGTCAATACTGAAGAACCCAGATGACAAAAAACACATACTGGATGCACACAACATGTTTTTTGAACTTAATGACACACCTGATATCTCTATACCCACATTATGGTCCACTTACAAAGCATACATGAGAAGTATCCTCATACAATTAAATTCCCGCATCACCAAACAAAGAACCCAACAAATTGACCAACTTATCACGTTAATTAAACTTAAAGAAGAAATGAACACAAAAAAAAAAACAAGTCCTTCCACATCTACTTCCCTCACCTCAGACAGAAATAAACTTCGATCTATTCTGCTTTACCAATACGACCTTAATCTACCTTAATCTACAAAAAACGAGGGCAAAATTCTATTCTCTAGGCAATAAGGCAAATTCACTACTAACTAATAATCAAACAAAGATGCCCAAAATCCAAACTTTTCCTCAATCCAACATCCAACTACTCACACCTCTCTAACAAATTCACAAGAAATAGCTAACGCCTTTACGACATACTACCAAAATGTATATACTATTAAAAATGACCCAGACACTACCCAACCAACAATCACATCCATACAAAAATTTCTAAACACAACTGAACTCCCCCAACTTGCCCAATCCCAACTAACTACTATCTCCACTCCAATTTTTCCCAAGGAAATAGAAAAAAAACCATCAAAACTCTTCCACTTAATAAATCACCAGGAAACAACGGCTTTACTAATGAATTTTGCAAAATATTTGCCTCTGACCTCTCACCATATCTGACCAAACTCTTCAGCCATGCTGCCTCTACAGGCACATTTCCCAAGGAAATGTTACAATCCAATGTTACAATTAGAGATGAGCGAATTATCCAAAAATTCGATTCGGCTGATTCGCCGAATTTGCGGGAGAAATTCGATTCGATGCAAATTTATTCGCCGCAAATTTAACTTATTTAAAGGGTTTCTAGGCTTCAGAGAGCCTTTATATTAGTGCAGAACACTGTACCTTTAATTTAAATGCCCTTGGAGTCTGCTGGGGAAGAGAAATAATACTGTCAGTCAGTATGACATGCAGATGAGTGCCGTCGATCTTAGAATCACCGCACACTTCACTCATTTGGGCAGTCACGGGGCACGACGAAGAAGAAGAAGAAGAAGAATGAAAAGAAGAATGAAAAGAAGAAGAATGAAAAGAAGAATGAAAAGAAGAATGAAAAGAAGAAGAAGAATGAAAAGAAGAAGAAGAAGAATGAAAAGAAGAAGAAGAAGAATGAAAAGAAGAAGAATGAAAAGAAGAAGAAGAAGAATGAAAAGAAGAATGACAAGAAGAAGAAGAAGAATGACAAGAAGAAGAAGAAGAATGAAAAGAAGAAGAAGAAGAATGAAAAGAAGAATGAAAAGAAGAAGAAGAAGAAGAAGAAGAATGACAAGAAGAAGAAGAAGAATGAAAAGAAGAAGAAGAAGAATGAAAAGAAGAAGAAGAAGAAGAATGAAAAGAAGAAGAAGAAGAAGAATGAAAAGAAGAAGAAGAAGAATGAAAAGAAGAAGAAGAAGAAGAATGAAAAGAAGAAGAAGAATGAAAAGAAGAAGAAGAAGAATGAAAAGAAGAATGACAAGAAGAAGAAGAAGAATGACAAGAAGAAGAAGAAGAATGAAAAGAAGAAGAAGAATGAAAAGAAGAATGAAAAGAAGAAGAAGAAGAATGAAAAGAAGAAGAAGAAGAATGAAAAGAAGAATGAAAAGAAGAAGAAGAAGAATGAAAAGAAGAAGAATGAAAAGAAGAATGAAAAGAAGAAGAAGAAGAATGAAAAGAAGAATGAAAAGAAGAAGAAGAATGAAAAGAAGAGGAAGAAGAATGAAAAGAAGAAGAAGAAGAATGAAAAGAAGAATGAAAAGAAGAAGAAGAAGAATGAAAAGAAGAAGAATGAAAAGAAGAATGAAAAGAAGAAGAAGAAGAATGAAAAGAAGAAGAAGAATGAAAAGAAGAGGAAGAAGAATGAAAAGAAGAAGAAGAAGAAGAATGAAAAGAAGAATGAAAAGAAGAAGAAGAATGAAAAGAAGAAGAAGAAGAAGAATGAAAAGAAGAAGAAGAAGAAGAATGAAAATAAGAATGAAAAGAAGAAGACGAAGAATGAAAAGAAGAAGAAGAATGAAAAGAAGAAGAAGAAGAATGAAAAGAAGAATGAAAAGCAGAAGAAGAAAAATGAAAAGAAGAAGAAGAAGAATGAAAAGAAGAATGACAAGAAGAAGAAGAAGAATGACAAGAAGAAGAAGAAGAATGAAAAGAAGAAGAAGAAGAATGAAAAGAAGAAGAAGAAGAATGAAAAGAAGAATGACAAGAAGAAGAAGAAGAATGAAAAGAAGAAGAAGAAGAATGAAAAGAAGACTGAAAAGAAGAAGAAGAAGAATGAAAAGAAGAAGAAGAAGAATGAAAAGAAGAATGAAAAGAAGAAGAAGAAGAATGAAAAGAAGAAGAATGAAAAGAAGAATGACAAGAAGAAGAAGAATGACAAGAAGAAGAAGAAGAAGAATGAAAAGAAGAAGAAGAAGAATGAAAAGAAGAATGAAAAGAAGAAGAAGAAGAATGAAAAGAAGAAGAAGAATGAAAAGAAGAAGAAGAAGAATGAAAAGAAGAAGAATGAAAAGAAGAATGAAAAGAAGAAGAAGAATGAAAAGAAGAAGAAGAAGAATGAAAAGAAGAAGAAGAAGAATGAAAAGAAGAAGAAGAAGAATGAAAAGAAGAATGAAAAGAAGAAGAAGAAGAATGAAAAGAAGAAGAAGAAGAATGAAAAGAAGAATGAAAAGAAGAAGAAGAATGAAAAGAAGAATGAAAGAAGAAGAAGAAGAAGAATGAAAAGAAGAAGAAGAAGAATGAAAAGAAGAAGAAGAATGAAAAGAAGAAGAATGAAAAGAAGAAGAAGAAGAATGAAAAGAAGAATGAAAAGAAGAAGAAGAAGAATGAAAAGAAGAAGAAGAAGAATGAAAAGAAGAATGAAAAGAAGAAGAAGAAGAATGAAAAGAAGAAGAAGAAGAATGAAAAGAAGAATGAAAAGAAGAAGAAGAAGAGGAATGAAAAGAAGAAGAGGAATGAAAAGAAGAAGTATTCCAGTACAGCAAAAAGTGTATCTGCAGAGAGCTCCGCTATTTCTGACAGTTCTCTGACAGTTCCTTCACATTTACAGCGGTTGAAACATTGTATCTATTTATTTCCGAATAAAAACATCTGTATCCTAAATGGAAACAAATAGATACAATGTTTCAACCGCTGTAAATGAACTGTCAGAACTGTCAGAAATAGCGGAGCTCTCTGCAGTGAGACTTTTGCCGGCTGATCGGGAAAAATTCGATTCGTGCACCCGAAGTTTGCTAAAATTCGGATTCGATGCGAATCTAATTTTTCCTGAAATTCGAAACGAATTCCACTTCGCCAGGTTCGATTCGCTCATCTCTAGTTACAATCCATAATTACGACTATACCGAAACCCGGCAAAGATTCACAAATTGTCCAGAACTATAGACCAATATCATTACTCAATACAGACATAAAACTTTTTGCTAAAATAATAGCCCAAAGACTCCTCCCCTACCTCCCTACATTAATACATGCAGACCAAGTAGGATTCATCCCAGGCTGCCAAGCACCTGACGCAACTAGAAGACTTACAGTATATCCCTTCTCCACAAACACAAATGCTCCTGCGCTTGGGGATGGACTCGATGCTACAACCACATTAAGAATGTCCTGGAACATGCACACCTTGCTGCCCTCAAATGGACCGGGGGAATCCAAATATACTGAATGGGGAAAGAACAAAAAGAGGGCGCACAGGCCTAGTGCATTACCATAAAAAATGTTTAATAAAAAATAAAGTAGGTGTTGTACTCACAAACGACAATATAGTCAAGGCACATCATAAAAGAACAGCTGGATCAACACCGCGCTGAGTAACAGTCCGCAATAGGGAGTTTAGACATCCAAAATGCTGACGCGTTTCGAGGACTTGCCTCTTCCTCAGAGCCAACTGACCAAATGTCTGCTCCCTCTTTTATATGCTCACTACTAGTTAAACCAAAGGTCACATGGGCCGTCCTGGACACTCCCCTGTGCAGGTGGAGGAGTCACAGGGGCAATCAACATAGTGTAAATAAACACGAAAGGTCTATAAAAAAAAAAAAATATATATATATATATATATATATATATGTATAAATAAAACCATTGAAACTAGTGACAATCATAAAATCATATGAACCATAAGAAGTGTGCACAGTGAAAAATGAATAAATAAATGGAAAGTTACACATATATAAAAAATAATAAAAATCCTTCCCTGGTGATGCACTGCACTGCTCGCCTTTAAATAAATGGATGGATGGATGAGCAACGCTACGAAGCTGCCTAGTGCTCTGCTTGCCATAGACAACCATGAGACATGGATAGAGAGTAGATCTGAAACCCAGCAGAGACATTTATTAATTCATAGAGATGCAGCCTACAGGGTGTGTGCCTCTCATTCTAGTATAGTCATATGATGAGACGTAGGCATGTGTGGCAATGTAGTGCACCATGGATGGATATGCATATGCAATACTATATACAAGAACAAAGGAGATAAATCACTAGTAAAACATAAATGTTGATATAAAACGTTACAAAAAACTTCTTAATATGGCTCACAAAGTTTAAATAAAATAAAATTAAATAAGTATTGTTACAATATAGTATAATATCTGGTAAAATTGGTATAGTGTATGGTATATGTGTGTATGCATAGACATGGAAGCATAAGAAATATAAATATATAGGAAAAGAAAAATTATAATTAAAAAAAAAAAAAAATTAATAATTATATGTACAAAAGATGTATATATGTGTTATATATATAAGAACTATATAAAAATGTCAAAGGCGCTATGGAACAAGCACTTGCAGGATGAGAAAGCAGTGCTCGAAGAGAGCTCACTGGACAACATGCGTGCACACATGTGTGTGTAACACATCCACATGAGCATCTGCTTTTTAGTAAAAAACATGTCTATACATACATACATAAACCCACACACACATATGGAAACTGAATGAAAAAATGGGTGACCAATGAATGACCCATAGACACAAGCGCATGGGAATGCGGTCATACGCAAGCGCCTATGGGTGACACAATAAATATGAAGTGAGCAACCTAATGTGTAAGGATGCAGGGTAATGGTAGCTATACTGATGATACTATAATAATCATAGCTGATGAAAATGAATATATCTAAAGCATACATCTGTAGTGGATGGTGTACCCACTATAGGTCACAAGGGAAATGATGGAACTAGCACTAAAGAGAGGGGGGAGAGAGAGGAAAAAAAAAAAAAAGGAGGGGGTTTGGGAGAGAGACAAAAAGGATGAGAGTAGGACTCTAGGGAACATGTGCAGCTCAGCAGAAGGTACCTATGCATAACGGGGAGTCAGTGGATGACCCCATGTATCTCAAGATCTTCATTAAGCCCAGTGGGTGAGAGGGAACCCAGAGTGAAGATCCAATAGGTCTCCCTCTTACATAGTCTTTGGAATTTTCTTCCACCATCTGAATCTCCTGTGATGGATTCAATCCCAAATACTTTCATGCCTGATGGATCACCACTGTGTGCCTCCTGAAAGTGCCGTGGTACAGAATATTTGTTTTTGCCTTTATTGCTTTCCTTGTAATTAATGATGTTACATTTGTGTTCGCCAAACCTGACCCTCAAGGGGCGCATGGTTCGGCCAACATATAGGAGGTCACAGGGACAGATGAGCCCATAGATCACAAAAGAAGTACCACAGTTGATGAACTGCTTGATCTTATATGTACGGCCATTGGTGGCAGCCACCTCTTTCTTTCTGTGGCACATGTATTTGCAGGTTCCACAATTGCTCACACTGCATTTGAAACTGCCACTTTGATCAAACAGGGCAGACCAAGGATTGACCGTATTCCTGGCACCAGCAGGAGGCTTCTTAATTCTACTGGGTGCTATGTGACTCCTGAGATCCCTAGGTTTCCTGAACACAATTTCGGGTCTGGGGGCAAGGCTCTGACCAAGAACTGGGTCCTGCTTAAGAATTTTCCGATGCTTTTGGATGTTTCGCTGTATGTCAAAGGCTTTAGTATTGAACCTGGTGCAAAACCTGACCTGGTTATTAAATCTATTGTTGGGGTCTTTAGTGGCTTTTTTGGCAGCTGTGTGTGGTATATGCAGTGGACTCTCTTCATATTGGCCCCAATACTTCTGGTATGCTTCCTCGATGTGAACCTCACTGTAGCCTTTTTCAAGGAACTTGGTCCTCAAGATGGCGCTCTGTTCCTCATAATCACCTCTGGTGGTGCATGTTCTCCTTAACCTGCAGTACTGACCAAAAGGGACATTACGGATCCATTTGGGGTGGTGATGGCTACTAGAGTGCAAGTAGGAATTGCCTGCGCTAGGCTTAAAATGCGTTTTAGAGCAGATGTTGCCATCAGAGTCTGTCCGTAGTTCAAGATCTAAGAATACCAGACTGTTGGCATCCACCACATGTGTGAAGCCGATTCCAAAGGGGTTATTTTGGCAGTGTGCAAGAAACCCATCCAGATCCTCGTCTGACCCTTGCCAGATGATTAAGATATCGTCTATATATCTGGCATACAGGGCCAGATTGCCCCGATATGGGTTGTTGTTCCATATTGATTCCTCCTCCCAATACCCCATGAAGAGGTTTGCATAGCTGGGGGCAAATCTGGCTCCCATAGCCGTGCCTCTAATTTGTCTGTAGAAGTTCCCTTGAAAGGAGAAGTAATTATGTGTGAGGGTATAATGGATGGCTTTTTGCAGGAAAGCTACTTGAATGGGAGGTATGTCACTATTGTCCAAAAAGTGTTTGATGGCAAACATGCCATATTGATGTTCGATGGATGTGTAAAGCGAAGTGACATCCAAGGATAACCATTTATATTCTGGACACCACTTCGAGGAAGATAGGATCTCCAACATATGCCCAGAGTCTCGGACGTAGGATGGTAGACTCACGACTAGTTCCTGGAGGAAATAATCAATGTAGCATCCCAAATTGCTGGAGATGGGCTATGGGCTCATCTGTCCCTGTGGCCTCCTATATGTTGGCCGAACCATGAGGGTCAGGTTTGGCGAACACAAATGTAACATCATTAATTACAAGGAGAGCAATAAAGGCAAAAACAAATATTCTGTACCACGGCACTTTCAGGAGGCACACAGTGGTGATCCATCAGGCATGAAAGTATTTGGGATTGAATCCATCACAGGAGATTCAGATGGTGGAAGAAAATTCCAAAGACTATGTAAGAGGGAGACCTATTGGATCTTCACTCTGGGTTCCCTCTCACCCACTGGGCTTAATGAAGATCTTGAGATACATGGGGTCATCCACTGACTCCCCGTTATGCATAGGTACCTTCTGCTGAGCTGCACATGTTCCCTAGAGTCCTACTCTCATCCTTTTTGTCTCTCTCCCAAACCCCCTCCTTTTTTTTTTTTCCTCTCTCCCCCCCCCCTCTTTAGTGCTAGTTCCATCATTTCCCTTGTGACCTATAGTGGGTACACCGTCCACTACAGATGTATGCTTTAGATATATTCATTTTCATCAGCTATGATTACTATAGTATCATCAGTATAGCTACCATTACCCTGCATCCTTACACATTAGGTTGCTCACTTCATATTTATTGTGTCACCCATAGGCGCTTGCGTATGACCGCATTCCCATGCGCTTGTGTCTATGGGTCATTCATTGGTCACCCATTTTTTCATTCAGTTTCCATATGTGTGTGTGGGTTTATGTATGTATGTATAGACATGTTTTTTACTAAAAAGCAGTTGCTCATGTGGATGTGTTACACACACATGTGCGCACGCATGTTGTCCAGTGAGCTCTCTTCGAGCACTGCTTTCTCATCCTGCAAGTGCTTGTTCCATAGCGCCTTTGACATTTTTATATAGTTCTTATATATAACACATATATACATCTTTTGTACAAATAATTATTAATTTTATTTTTTTGTTTTTTTTATTATATTTTTTTTTTTTCTTTTCCTATATATTTATATTTCTTATGCTTCCATGTCTATGCACACACACATATACCATACACTATACCAATTTTACTAGATATTATACTATATTGTAACAATACTTATTTAATTTTATTTTATTTAAACTTTGTGAGCCATATTAAGAAGTTTTTTGTAACGTTTTATATCAACATTTATGTTTTACTAGTGATTTATCTCCTTTGTTCTTGTATATAGTATTGCATATGCATATCCATCCATGGTACACTACATTGCCACACATGCCTACGTCTCATCATATGACTATACTAGAATGAGAGGCACACACCCTGTAGGCTGCATCTCTATGAATTAATAAGTGTCTCTGCTGGGTTTCAGATCTACTCTCTATATTAAATCCATGTCTCATGGTTGTCTATGGCAAGCAGAGCACTAGGCAGCTTCATAGCGTTGCTCATCCATCCATCCATCCATTTATTTAAAGGCGAGCAGTGCAGTGCATCACCAGGGAAGGATTTTTATTATTTTTTATATATGTGTAACTTTCCATTTATTTATTAATTTTTCACTGTGCACACTTCTTATGGTTCATATGATTTTATGATTATATATATATATTTTTTTTTATAGACCTTTCGTGTTTATTTACACTATGTTGATTGCCCCTGTGACTCCTCCACCTGCACAGGGGAGTGTCCAGGACGGCCCATGTGACCTTTGGTTTAACTAGTAGTGAGCATATAAAAGAGGGAGCAGACATTTGGTCAGTTGGCTCTGAGGAAGAGGCAAGTCCTCGAAACGTGTCAGCCTTTTGGATGTCTAAACTCCCTATTGCGGACTGTTACTCAGCGCGGTGTTGATCCAGCTGTTCTTTTATGATGTGCCTTGACTATATTGTCGTTTGTGAGTACAACACCTACTTTATTTTTTATTAAACATTTTTTATGGTAATGCACTAGGCCTGTGCGCCCTCTTTTTGTTCTTATCCCTTCTCCACAACCTAGAACTCACCAAACAACCCTCCCTATTACTATCCTTAGACGCAGAAAAAGCATTCGACCGAATACAATGGCAATTTATGCAATTAACCCTACAAAAATTCAGCATCACAGGCTGGATGCTGTCTGCCATCCTATCCCTCTACACCAACCCTTCAGCCAGAGTATTAACAGATGGAACATTATCAGATCCCTTCGACATCTCAAACGGCACTAGACAAGGCTGCCCATTTTCCCCCATAATATTCACACTACTCATTGAACCCTTAGCCTCAAAACTCAGAGACGATCCAACGTTTGCCGGAATTACTTACCTCAACACAGAACATAAAATCAGTTTATTTGCGGATGACATCATACTAATGGTAACTAACCCACACAAATCCCTCCAGACGACTCGCACACATCTCCAAAATTACTTGGATGTTTCTTATTACAAACTTAACGAACCCAAATCCTCCATCTTAAATCTCCATACACCAATTCAGACTCAAACAATACTAGCCAAACAATTCCCCTTCTCTTGGGAGCAACACAATATTCCTTACTTAGGAATCAAACTCACCGCAACAACAGACCAACTATATTCCTCAAATCACAAGCTACTACTCGAAACCATTCCACAAGAAATCGCCTCACTCCGTACCTCAACACTCTCCAAACTGGGACAAGTAGCGACTTTGAAAATGTACATACTACCCAAAATCCTGTATATATTCTGCACACTCTCCATTCCCATTCCCAGTATCTTTTTCTGTAAACTACAGGCAATTTTTTCTAACTTCCTCTGGAATTCAAAAAAACCCAGATGCACCACAAATCTCCTAATACGCCCAACATCTAGAAGAGGAGCAGGCCTCCCACACCTAAAATCTTACTACAATGCAATTCTTCTTGATCAAATATACTTTTGGTAGCACCCAACAAAGGAAAAAATTTGGTCCACAATGGAAACACTCCCATTTCTCCCGCTCATACCACGAAACCTACTCTTAATACCGCCAACATCCCACACCAAATGTCGACTAAAACACCCATGTATCCAAGCCTCCCTACAAGCCTGGTACAACCTCCTAACTACTAAATTCGCTGATACTAAACATATCCCCACCCCAATCAACATACTACACTTTATTACCCCCTCCTTAAATTTATTACAATGGAAAAATTGCGGCCTAACTAACATAAATGACCTCTACACAGACCACAAAATAAAGTCTTTCGAGATCCTTCAAAACAAATTTAATCTGCCCACCACTGAATACTTCACCTACATGAGAATAGCTCACTGCTTACAAACGAAAAACATACCTCACTTCACGAAAATTCCTACCACTGCATACCATTTTTTTAGCAAACCACAATACCCGGGTAAAGGTATTTCTACCTTCTACACATACACAATAAATTCACAATTTATCCTACAAACTACATCCCTAACTAATTGGGAGAAAATCCTCTCACAACCAATAACAACGCAATCGTGGGAAAAAGCTTTCAACATTACCCATAAATCTTCTCAATGTAGCTCTCATTGGGAATCGTACCTACAAATTCTAGATCAATGGTACCTAACACCCGCTAAACTTTCTAAACTATACTACCCACAATATTCCTCCTCTTGCTGGAGACAATGTGGAGAAATAGGCCCCCTACTTCATACACTATGGGCATGCAAATCACTCAGATCCTTCTGGAATAGTGTCTTTCAATTGATTTCGACACTATCCAATACCTCAATAACCCCAAACGCTGCTCTTGCACTCCTTCACATCGGAATTGACAACTTCCCCTGCGACTCCCATACCATCATTATCCACACACTATCTGCGGCTAAAATCAATATCACTAAACTAGGGAATACTACTAAGATCCCTTCCCTCACATCATTGATAATAGACCTCAATTTTTAATGTGACATGGAAAGAAGATCCGCCCTTAACAACTCCACCCACCATACATTTATTCTCCAATGGTCTCGCTGGCTACAAAATTCAAATTGCTCTGTAAAATACTGATAACCTAATTGTAAACTGCCCAGCTGCCTTGAAAAGAATGGTAGGTCTGGAGCAAAGCAGTGCAGAGATTCTCTGGGACAGAGCAGAGGTCATGAGGTATTTCCAGGAGGAAAATGGATTTGACAAGCCAGAATTCTCTCACCCAAAGGTGACATGACACTAGTGCAAATAGTGGCCAAAATGCGGTCCGGAGGTTTCACATGAGTAGGATTGGACTTCATTTTGGAAGAGGAGAAAAACTGGCGCTATAATGCATCTGTACTTAAATTCTTTGTACCAGGTAAGAATGAGACTATGTAGTTGAAGCTTGACAGAACAAGGGCCCACCGAGCCCTTTTAGGAAATAAGCGTTTAGCCTCACACAAGAATGTGAGATTCTTATGGTCAGTCAAAATGAGAACCAGCACAATAGTACCCTTGAGGAGATGCCCGCATTATTTAAGAGCTAAAAGGATGGCAAATAATTCTCTGTCCCCAAGTTTGTAATTGCATTCTGTTGTAGACAATTTATTTTAGAAAAGTATCCACAAGGATGTATAGGGCCCACAGGGGTAGGATGTTGAGACAGGAGAGCACCTACTCCAGTCTCAGATGAATCAACCTCAAGAATGAAGGGTAATGTAGGATCAGGATGTGCCAGCACTGGGGCTGCAGCAAAAGCTGCCTTGAGGAATTCAAAGGTTTTAAGGGAATTTGGACACCAATTCCTTGGGTTGCCCTACTTTCTGGTCATATCAATCAGGAAATTATGAATACATTTCTGATAATAACTGGCGAAGCCAAGAAAACATTGTAAAAGGTGTAAACCTATGGATCGAGGCCACTGTACAACTGCAGACAGTTTCTCTGGGTCCATTGAAGACCCAACAGCAGATATGACATAACCCAATAATTTAACCTGTTCACGATAAGACTTGTACTTTTCCAACTTGCAATACCGGTTGTTATCTCTCAACCTCTGTAGCACACAGGATACGTCTGTGTGGTGGTTTTCTAGGGTTTTCAAATATGTGAGAATATCATTGAGGTAAACCACCACACATTTCTGCAGCATATCTTGGAGGACATCCGTAATAAAATTCCTGGAAAACTGCAGGAATGTTATAGAGACCAAAGGGCATTATGAGATATTTATAGTGATTCCAAGTATTAAATGCAATTTTCCATTTGTGGCCCTCTTTAATCTTCACAAGATTGTATGCCCCTCTCAAATCAAGCTTAATGAAGACCATTGCTCTCTTGAGGAAGTCAAATAATTTAGTTATCAATGGAATCAGATGAGCATTTTTTAATAGTAATGTGATTGAGACCCCTATAATCGATACGGGGTCTCAGTTCACCACTCTTTTTTTCACAAAAAAACCCCAGCATTGACAGGAGAAGAGGATTTTTGGATGAACCCCCAAGATAGTGAATCCACAACATGCTCCTTTATAGCCTTATCCCCCATGACAGACAGAGGGTAAACCCAGCCACAAGAAGGAATGGCACCAGGTTGAAGATCAATTGTGCAATCATAAGTCAAAGACATCAGAGAATTCCTGGTACTCCTCTGTGTGTCGATGGAAAACTCAGACCAGTAAAGGGTAACCAAAACTAGAGGCTAATCTTTAAGGATAGCTGGTGATGCAAAGACGCTACCTAAGGTCTGTCCTCTACAGGACCTCAGGTGCGGGTGTTTCCCAGACGGATTGGACAGGACTTCAATAAGCCACCTGCTTGGCCACAGTAAAGGCACAATCTCTCCCTTCTTCTAAAGGCCCTCTCTTTGGCAGAGAAACATATGAAGCCCAGCTGCATGGGCTCTACTTCACTGGAGGACTCAGGCCCAGGAAGCATGGGTGGTGAGGGAGGCATGGATGGGAATGAGCTCTGAGTAAAATGTACAGGAGACTTCCGCAAGCCGCAGGTGACTCACTGTGGAGACAATAAGTGGCTGGTAATTAACAACAGCTGAGCTGCTTCTGAGCACTGAAAGAAAAGATCTGCTCATTAAATGGCTGGAGCCCAGCCCTGACAGTTGGTGACAGTAGTAGTTGTGAGAAAACAGTATCCAAGGAACAATTGGTTAGGTGGGCATCTGAAAAACATTTGGTAACTTTTTCAGTAGTAGTCAGTTCAAAAGAGGAAAGTGTTGACTGTGCTGTTAAGTGGGGAAGATATCTGTATAGTGGATGTGTCCTGAAGTATTGCATCAATCTTGTCTTTGAAGTGATTGACAATAGGGTTGCCACCTCATCCCTTTAAAATCAAACACATATTAATTACACAGGTTCTGTGGCTGATTAAGGTGGTAATTAAACTCACTTAGTGCCTTATCTGCATTAAGATAGCCTCAGAACCTGTATAATTAATATGTGTTAGGTTTTAAAGGGATGAAGTGGCAACCCTAAATCGACAATCTCTTTCACAGTGAGCGAGTTAGTGGGTAAAGGGGGTGGGGGACAAAGCAGAGAGTCAAAGGAAATGAAGAGCCAACGACGACTGGATGACAAGGTATTAATAAAAAATAAGTACTGTAGGTTTGTTTGGCAGCATGGAGGCAGGAATTGTATTTAAGGAGGGCAGATTTATATAGGGTGAAGTCCTGCATGGATTTGGTTTTTACGCCACAGTCATTCAAGAGCATGACAATGTCTCTTGAGATTTATGGTGTTGTCAGTTTGCCAAGGTTGTAGCAGTCAGGGTCTGATTCTTCATGTAGTTAAAGGAGCAAGTGTGTCCAGTGCAGATGAGAGTGAACTGTTGTAGACAGAGGTGGCCAGGTTAGGACAGGAAAGGGGAGAGATTTTGTCATAGAGGTGGTCAGTAGCAGAATAGAGAATAAAAGGGTTAAAGTGGCGAAGGTTTCTACAAGTTTGCTGTTTGGAGGGATAGGTGGTAGGAGACAAGGATACTGTGAAATTGGTGAGGTTGTGATCAGAGAGAGGAAAGGGAGTGAGGTTTCTAGGTGTGCAGAGATGGAAGAATACAAGGTCAAGGGTATTACCATTGGAGTGATTGGAAGTCTGTGTCCATTGAGTTAGGTCAAAAGATGAGGTTAAGTTGAGAAGTTGAGCTGTAGCTGGGCTGTTAACATTAACATGGATGTTAAAGTCATCAATAATGATAGTGGGTATTTCAGAAGAGAGAAAGTAAGATAGCTAGAAAGAGATATCATCAAAAAGCATGATACTGGTGCAGGAGGCCGATAAATCATTGCAATCCTCAGAGAAATTGGAGGAAACAGACGAATACAGTGCATTTCGAAAGAAGAGAGGGATAGAGAGGGAGGGGTAGGAAGAACTTGGAAGTTGCTCTGTAGTCCAGTAGAGGCAACCATGGGAGAGGGCAGCAGGAGAAGCCGAGTCAGAATCTTGAAGCCAGGTTTCAATTATGGAAAGTATGTTAAAAAAATGGGAGATAAAAAGGTTATGCACAGATGTGAACTTGTTACAGACTGAGCGGACATACCAGAGGGCACATGAGATTGGGGGGCTGTTATTTGAAAGTGGGGGATATAAATTATGGCTGTTGCCAGAGGAGGAACGGTTTGCAGTTAGAAAATGGAGCGCCAGGATTGGGGGAAATGTCCCCAGAGATTAGGAGAAGCAGGAAGCTGAGGAAAGTAAGATGAGAGCAGGATGTATATGAGCACACATATTTCACTTCCCTGGTGTTTGTGTCAGCATGTGGGGTTCAGTACTTGCAAGAGGTGATGGGTGCAGGGGTGGACATGAGGGGTAAAGTAAGGACAATTTGAGGACAGAGAACACTTAAAATGTGAGGACATAAAACTTTCTTCCAGCAGTCCACTGGCAGTGGTTCCTTACCCAGACAAGAGTCTATTTCTTATTGTAACATTTTTTCAATACCATTCTTACTGCCATTTAAATTGCCAAGCATACAGTAGCAAATAATGCATTACTAAGTATACAAAGTTGGTGGGCTCAAGCTATAACATTGAAGAATGAGTGACGTATGTAACCTTATTAGTTATCCACTGTGGATACAGAGGTTAGTTACTGAGGAAATTCATTTTTTTTTTTACTTACCAAAGCCATGACCACTGGATTTACAGAGAAAATATAATAGTATTCTTCTTTTTGCTTTTTGAAATAACATAAAACTCAGCTAACATAGAAATTGTAACCAAAGTTACCTAATAACAGAAGTAACAGAGGTAAGGGTTGTAGCTGGTTATGGGACCCAAAGGCACCCTAATTTTTCCACAAGATATCATTCCATATACCTCATAATAGAAATAAATCCTTTGAGTTGGATGGGGGAGTCATAGATTAGGGAGGGAATCCATGCTTTAAAAAAACCTTTATGAAGAAAGGTCATTATTTTGGCTGGGGTTTGGTAAATAAGAACATGTAAGTGTAGATACAAAGCCAAAATGCATAATTTTGAGGACAATGCCATAGGAATTGGTCAAACCCTAATTTCTCCTCTTAGCATTTGGGGCAAAAAATAAGAAAGTGGCTCTAGTAGGGTTTTTAATTGGTAAATAAAATGCACAATAAGCCCTGTAAATGATTTGAAACTGCATTTCCCTCCAGTATTCACTGATCACAGTTTTGAGGACGTATTATCATCCCCGTTCTTCTAGGTCTATTATGTCTTACATAGGTAGCTGTAAGGTCATAGCCCATTTTCAGATATATTTATGGTAAAAACGTGTTGTATAAGAAAGATATCGTGTGAAGATTTATTTTCTACAGGTAAAAAGAGAAAGTGAGGAAGTGAGGTTAGGAGGGACGATGATAGGTATTCAGGGAGCAATGTGATGAAGAAAGAATATTTTAAGTTGCAGGCAAATTTGGTCAAATGAATGCCCTAGAGTTTTAATTTCCTTTTGTGCTTACATTTTATAGTGTTATTTTATGTTCCCTTGTGGGAAAGATGGGGTAGTATAAAAAAGAAGGGGTGATATAGCCAGGATTGGATTAGGGCATTTTAAAGTCTAGGCTCTCACAAGGGCAGCTCTTCTTACCTTCTTGTCTTGAAACTGGTGGTGCTATATAAATCCTAAAACATAACAAATATATTTTAGTTTCCCTCTGGGTGAGGAGGGTATCTATAAAAAGACTGAATTTAGTTTAAGAGGGAGGAGGTCCTGAAAAGACCACAGATAAACCAACTGAGCAACCATAGTCTGGTTTACATAGTGGTTTGATTTTCCTATCCAGTCCCTGATATAGAATAAGTTACAGGTCAGATTGATAGTCATAGATTGGGAAAGTTTACCCAAAACTGGTTTCTGGACTTGGTATAAAAAGTGTGGAAAAGCAAGAATGAGACTAGTAATGTCTGCATATTTTCATATTTCAGTAGAAGAGAGAGGGTTTGTACAGGATAATTACATTTGAGGAAGCTGATCATTTTAAATAGCGTCTACCCAGCAAAGAGTAGGTAAGAGCAGGGATTTCCAAGAATCTAATTCCTGATGAATTTTTGAGATAAGAAGCGGATAGTCTAAGATGGAGGAGAGGTGTACATAAAATATGTATGTTATATTAAATATCTCTGGATGCCCATGCACTGCAGAACAGTCAGCAATATATATTATATATATTATCAAAGATCTTCTCTGCATCAAAGACCACAATGGCCCCTGATGGGAGAGAGGCCCCTGACAACCTGTGAAGTTAGAAAAAATAGAGAGGAGGTTTCATGAGTTCAACACAGGGGACCTGTGAAGCACAAAATCAGTTTAAGGTCTGCAAAATTGAGTAAAATGATAGATAGGTAATCATCTATAATTTTTGACAGCTATTTTAGTTCCTTGTTGATTTACATTATATTGAGAAATGCAGTAAACTATTTATGACACTTTTCTTGGGGTATGTCAATTTAAAACTACCTGCACCTAATACAGGCAAGCATTTGTGACAGTTAACAGTACTGTCACATGAAGAAAATTCAGGTATTTCTTACTATTGCCACTTAAAGAACCCGCTGCTATTCCTGTGACAGGTTCTTAAAGAATTATCACCAGTTCACAGATTAGTAAACTGGCAGTACGAAGGAGTACAAGGTGTGTCCAGAATATAATGAGAATGAAGTTCCTATGCCCGAAAAGGACTCTGTGAAGGGAGAAGCTGGCCAAGGCCACTTGGAGTGGGGTGCCAGGTATACATTAGAACACTGATCAGCTGTATTCCAGCCCTGTCAGAGTCAAGACTTTCTTTTTTGTGACACCCTGTTCAAGTGCCTTGTGTTTTATAAGTGTTTAACAAGATGGCACATTGCACCGAATGTTGAATACAAGATGAGTGGGGAGAATGCTTTGGAGTGTTGGCGGGGGTGTGGAAAGATAGGCACGTTATATCATATATGGTGGGAGTGCCCAAAGATTCAAGGTTTCTGGGAGATAATGGTTTATTTGATTGGGATAATCTCTGGGACTAAGATAGGATTGGACCCAGAGTTGTGTCTACTACATAGTACTGAGCTATCAGTGAATAAATACAAGGATTCGGGTATCTGGTACTATCTGAATGCGGCAAAGGGTTTGATACCTAAGTTTTGGCATAGTTCAGAGGTGCCGAGAGAAGAGGATTGGGTGGAAAGAGTGAACCAGATATGTAAGATGGAGAAACTGTATTATATGCAAGAAGACAAGATGGGGTTATATTACAGGAGGTGGGAAAAATGGGAAGATTTTGTGTCCAAGGTGAAATATATGAAGTAGTAGAATGGGATAGGTGACAGTACATATTACTTAGGAAAAGATGTAATGAGAAATGCACAGTGGGTGGTTTTACTTGTGGGGGGGTTGTTTTTTTCGGGGTGGGTGGGGGGGGGGGGTGTAAGGGGAATAAAGATAGAATAGGAATAATGATAGAAAGGGATATAATTAAGGGTTAATTAAATTAAATATAACTGAAGGTTTTGTATGTTATATGAGAGAAGCGATGAAATATGTATTTTATATGGAAAATAAATAAATATTTAAATTTAAAAAAAAGTGCCTTGTGTTAAGAAAAAGCGAGCGAGTTTGGAACAGCGGTAAGTGATAAAATTTTTTATGAAATTGGGTAAAAGTGCATCAGAAACTTTGGAAATGGTGAGGAAAGCCTATGGAGAAGCTGCACTATTATCTGCACAAGCATACCAACAGCACAAGGCTTTCAAGGATGGACGAGAAGGTGTTGAAGATGAACAATGATCAGGATGCCCCTCTTCATCAAAAATGGATACAGCGAGGTCTGTTCTGAACCCTTACCGATGGCTCCCTATCAGAATGATTGCAAAGGAAACAGGAATTACCAAGTCAATTGTTCGTTAAATCATGACTCAGGATTTGAACATGAGAAAAGTGTATTCAAAACTTGTTCCAAAGAAATTTGATCACCTGATCAGAAGGAACACTGTCAACTCATTTGCCAAGACCTTTTGGCCTGTTTGGAAAGAGAGTCTGATTTTTTGAGTTGAGTGATCATGGGAGATGAATCCTGAATGTTTCAGTGTGATCTCAAGATGAAGAAACAAAGTTCAGAGTGGCACATACCCACGTCAACTTGTCCAAAGAGAGCTCGAATGAACCAAACTGAAGTCAAATCAATGGTTATTGTTTTTTTTTTAATTCACATGGAATTATCCATAAGGAATTTGTACCTAGTGGTCAAACTGTGAATCAAAGATTTTACCTAGAAGACAAAGAGTTTTTCGCATGCGTCCTGAGATCGGCTCAATTTGGATCCTTCTTCACGACAACGCACTGAGTCACAGTGCATTGGTTTTCAGAGACTTTTTGGCTGAAAAATACATCACAGTGCTTCCCCATCCATCCTGCAGCTCCAGCTTGGCTCCTTGTGACTTTTTCATATTTTCATATTCATATTCAGAATGGCTTCCTACCTACTGATGGTTTATTTTGGTGACCAAAAGCTGTATTTGCACAAAGAAGTGGGATTGCTACAGGACATTATCACCCAAATATTGCAAAACCTGTATTTGGCAATGATGAGTCACATGGAAGAAGGACCTGATAGGGAACTAGTTTCAGAGTTCCTCATCAGCCTGCACCCAGCTAACCGCATGCACACCCACTATCATGCACTGTAAATCACAGGCAAGGAGGGCCTCATGGGGAACTATTCTCTACCTCTTTTTTAAATAAAGAATACACAAAAAAAGAAATTAAAAGAAGAGACAAGGTATTTAAAACATTAACACACAATAGAACTTTTGTTTTTCATTCATCTACATACCTACTATAGATTCAATTTAAAACAGATTTGGTTCATTAGCCACTCCTCTTCCACTAGATCTTCCTCTGTAAACAATGTGGAATGTAAAGCATTGCAAAGAAAATTACTCTTCTGCAAAGTATGTAATTGGAGTCTTATAATTATACAAGTTTAAACCACAGATATTTTTTATTGACAGTTTTCCTTAATGGTAATGTGATGTGACACAATCTAGTTAGCATCAATGATGGCCATTGAAATCACAAGCAGCAGTAATGGTCCCTCATGCCAGTATTGGTTATTATCGCAGAAGCAGTGAAGGCACTAAGGTCAAGTTAGGAAATGGGGAGAGTGAAAGATGAAGAGATTGTTTTTCTGTTTATGCACAAGGTGCCCGGTGATCACTGGAATTTGCTGAGTTGCCAATACTTCTAGGTTATTTGCTGTTAGAAGAGTTGTTAATACTTGTTAAAGTGGTTATGTAATCAGTTTCATCAATTTTGCTTTGAAGGATGAATTAAAGCGGTAGTAAACCGTGAGCTATTTTTTTTTTAAACCTGTAAGATCTGTATCGCATACTAGCACATTATGAAGTACTTACCTTAGAATGAAGCCCTCCAGCGGTGCACTGTCACTGCTGGTAGGTCTTCCATGCCATCCCTTCAGAGCGTATGTGTCAGTGAAATCACCGGCTGCATGCAGTGTGAATATCTGCTAAATCATGCAAGTTAAGGAGATTTTCTAATTATATGCTTACCTGTAGGTACAAGGTAAAAAAAAAACACTTTACATCCACTTTAACAGTAACAGAAGGGCTGAAGTACTTCACTTTCATGGGTAATTCTCTACTGCAGTCTTTCTTCTGTGCTGGTCATATCAGCCAAACATCTAACCCTTTGGTCACAAAATTTCAGCTAAAGGGAATGATCAGCCAAATAGAACAGTTTTTGTGGAGAGAATAGGGCTAAATGTCTGGCATGCTTGTCATGTTTCACATGACTGTCATATGCCTTTAAGTGTTCTCTATATTTTGTCTCTGCTCCTCCTTTTTCCTTTGGTTTAATTAATGCTGTATAGATAGCCCACCCCTTTTTCCAGCAAGGCATTGCAGCTTCTAGCCTCATGTCATGAAGCAGGTCACATTATGATCTTTTGACCTATCAGATGTTCATTGTTGTAAGAGTCTCTCAGTTTACGGAATAAACATCACAAGATCTACAAGATGTCTTCTGTATTGAGTCACTGCCTGTGATATTCAACTAAGATTGAAGTTATCGCTATCTCATCACAACTGTAAGGTACAGAGATAATACTTTCAATGCTTAGATTGGAGAGACAGAACAATGCTAGTGACACTGGATGCAACATAAAACAGCATTTTCTCCATGAAATGTTAGTATTTCAGTATTTGTATTATTCCTTATTTGTCTATCCCAGCATTCTTATTTACATAGTTTAATGTTAACATTTGAGTCACTTTAATGCCCACCAAATGCTCAGCAGCAACAAACTGTAGAGTACACAACAACGGAAGCATTTCTCATTAAATAGTTTTCATTTTATGGAATGACTGGTACAACATAGAGTAAAGTGATATTGACTTCCTTCTCAGCTTCACTGATTTTTATTCATCATGCAGTCTTGATTTACAAAAAGGAATAAACAAGATCAGGGATAAATAGCTAAAATACACCTGAATAGCAGACTCATGTGTGCACGGATGTATGCATGCACAGCAAATATGGTCTTGGAACTTAGGTGGAAAAATGTACATTGGTGTTCAATGCATACAGTGTGCTGCAAAACATTCAAATAATGCTACTTTTGTGCCTCCTGTTCTGAAAAAAAGCATTTAGTTATGTTTATGTCAACATTTTACCTTAAACAAATGTGACCAGCTCACTATGCAATGACATATATACAGTATGTACCAAGCAAAGCAGCAAGTAAAAAACTGTAAAAATAGGCAGTATATGTATGAGTATTTATTGTTGGAACCACTATTGCAAACAGCAGTAAAAGAAATCAGGCATGCATGCATGTGTGGCCAAAGTGGCATATGCGAATGTGCACACTTTCATACACCCTGAACAGCCTGTGCTGTGACAGTTTTACTTTTACTGTTTTTTATTTTTAATTTTAAATTGATAATTGATATCAGTATATGGCTTTTTTCCTATAGAAGATGTTCATATAAAATTCCTGATTGTGGTGGGATAGACTCAAAAACATTATATTTTTTATTAGACACGCTACCTTTCACAGACTTACATTCAGCTACCCTTCAATGCGTCAGTATGTGTGCATATGAGAGGGTGTTTTTTACATTTCTGTCTGCTGAATGAAGTGCCGTGGGGTGAATATAATATTTAGCCTTCAGCCTTAGATATCATAGTCATCTGCTGGTCATTACTCAGCACTGCAGCTCAGGTCCATGCAGTATTCAGCTGCTCTGATCAAGAAGTCTAGTGCTAGACATTCATAATGTACCCAATGAACATGTTAAGCTAAGCATACATCATGCAAATTTTGTCTGGCTCCTGACTTTTCTCAAAGGAACCAGCTGGAAATGTTTGGGTTGAACAGTGGCTCCACCCAATCAGATGTAGCCAGTGCTCAGGTACAGTATTTTGACCACTGTAGGGGCTAGCTGTACTTTAAGTGCATGTTCACATAAATGTGGATTGGATTTGTTTGAACCGCATCCAATCTGCATGACATGTGAAAACACATTGCTTCCTATGGTGCCTGTTTACATATGTCAGGAGCACTGGCGGTGCGGATTCAGTGCTGTTTTAAAAAGAGTCATGTATGATTTCTGAGCAGTGCGGTCTGGTTCAGGTGCCAATTACATGCTATTGACTTCTATGGGAACCGTTTCTAAACCGCATATGTGTGAACAGGAAAGGATCCTGAGCTAATCCTGTCCTGAACCTGACGTAAAGCTGACATGAACTGGTGCACAACTTCTGTATCAATTATCTGTGAAACCTAAGTTTCAATCCTCACCACATGTGTGAATCAGCTCTCAGGCTGAATGGAAAAAAAACTCATCAGTGTATGGACAGTCTATGTGCTCCGATTTAAGTGTGCTTAACTGTTCATTTCTTGGATTCAAAATCAATGAAATTTGTGCAACAGCCAAGAACTAAAGCTGCAAGCACCAAAGAAAACTTATTAAGGGTCCAAGCACAGTTCCCTTGGCAGAAAAAAAATGCTCATATAGAGCTTTTTGTATGGGTGTTTAGGAGCGAATTAGGAGCGCATTCAGCGTTTTTTTCTGCCAGAAAACTGCTCTCAAAAAAATCAAACCATAAGAGTTTTATTTTTTGCCTCTAAACTCTGAGCTTAAAATATGCCTCTAAACTACCTAATATGCATTGACGCATAGAATAACATTGAGCTGCTTCTACAGGCAAAATGCAAACCTCCTGTAGAAGCAGAGTTTTTTACACCCAGTGTGCATGGACCCTAATAGTGATATTTAGACAATGCGCTGGACTGAGAAACAACACTGTAAAGTGTGAAATTGTAACATGATGTTAGAAATATCCCCAATTATTAAAATGTTTCAAAACAATTATGTGTGTTATAGTACTTTATGTGTTGCTCAAAGTAACCAGAAAAGCCAATACATCATTAAAAAAAGGTTAACACATAATATACAAAAAAAAATCCCAAAATGTCAACAGTCTCAAAAGGTGCAAAATTCCACTTTCACTGTGACCAGATATGCTCCAAGAGAAGAAACCTCCACCTTCCCCCAAAGGACAAACACTCACCTTCACTACTGACCCTCACTACAAAGGTCAAAAAGGCATACAGTATTTGGCAAGCATTAGAACTCAGATGACACTTGGATTAGAAACAAGGAATTGTCATCACTGCTCTGTCTACCTGTCTGGAACCTGGTCAGGATAGCTTTGTCTGCTCCTGATCTGACCATCAGCCTACTACTTCTAGCTATTTACTTTGATCATTGATCTTAGGACTAATGCTAACCATACACTAGTTGAAAAATTATGTGAATGGGTTTACAAAAAATGAACATGGTTGTAAGCGCATACTATATTGCCATCATAATAATGAATCGTTTAATGGACATAAATTAATCAATTTTTCGTCTGTTTTTTCCTTTCCTAAGAAACACATTAATCTTTCAATTTATCATCTGTTCGGCAGTAGTTTTCCAAATTTTTTTTTATTTTTTAGCCCAAAAAAGTTACAAACAATTTTCCATATGTATATATCACAAGATGCAGCGCTAATGACTATAATATATATGCATAAATCAAGAAATCTGTCATAAATGACTAAACAGTTGAAAGTTCATAAAATGGGTGACTTTAGTGCTCTCTTCTCCTATATATCCTCCTGATGGTCAGGCGTTTGTGCAGAATAGTGCTGAAGGGGTGAACACTCACCAGAACGCACAGATAAATGAGCGTTTATTATAGATTCCCCTTTAGGATCATCAACTGGACATGCTGTGGTATTACGACAAAACACCTTCCAGACCTCCTAGATGTTCCTGTATATTCCCTGGTTTAGGTGACCTGCGTACTTCTCCTTAGGATCAGCATACGGTTCGTACCCCACAGAGAGATGAGTGGCTAGAATGGGTACTCCCCAAGGGAGTCAGAACAAAACGCATCCATAGTGTAGTAGGTCATATAAGGATTTATTTAAAATTCAGCAACCCGTGTACACGGTATAAAGTAAACAATATGGACTAACCGTCCAGTATTAAAGATGACCGCCGGAGCGCCACGATGCTCCGGCGGTATGACGTCACGGCGTTCTTGGCTCCTCCTACGCGTTTCGTGCACACGCACGTCGTCTGGGGGGATGTGCCACTGAACGCCGGGCCGTGCGACGTCCATTTATATGCTAGGCGCATGCGCTTTGGAAAGGCGCCATCATCCTGAAGTCTGACCTCGAACGATCGGATCTTCATACCGGCGCCATTTTTCATTAGTTTTGCATACTAATAAGTGTACTCGGCTGGTTATCATTTTCAAGCATTATGCTTTTATCCTTCAAAGCCTTCCAATCAATATTACCGACCACCAAGCCGATTAGTACACATTTTACTTTATATGGTGATAGGATAATTATATTTCCAATTAGCCAGAGATAGATTCCGAATCAAAAATGGTCTATTGTGTGTGGCACTAGCATATAAACTATATACCAAAATATATTATACATTAAAATACAATTTTAATATTAGTCAAACATACCCAATGTAGTGCAATTAAAATAAAGGACTACCATAAGTCCTTACTAAAATATAGATTATAAATTATAAAATAGTGTATAAAATACAGTATCTATCAATCAATACAAATGGATTTAAATAGATGGTCCAAAGGTTTATTAAAAGGGGACATAGATGTATTGAGCCAACAGCATCTTATCCTATTTTCTGAATATATAGTTTTAACTGTTATTGATGAAACAGTTAAGATCTATATCTATATTGTGACCTTTGGGCTGCAGCGTTTGGAGTTCATATATCCAGCGCGTTTCGAGCTGAGAGACTTTCCGTATTTTGTTTGTCCCCCTCCAATGGGGTTGTACAGTGTCTATCCCAACAAATTTCAGGGTTGATGGATCATTATTATGTTTACATTTGAAGTGATAAGACAATGAATGATCTTTATATCCCTTTTTGATATTACTAATATGTTCTCTCAGTCTATCACGTAGACGTCTGGTAGTACGCCCCACATACTGGAGTTTGCAAGAGCATTCAAGGAGATATACTACGTTCTTACTGTAGCAGGTTATACAATTGTCTATTTTATATGATCTTCCTGTAGTGCATGAAGAGAAGGTAAATAGTTTCTGTCTCCTTACGTTATTAATCTTACAAATAACGCACTTATTACACGGAAAGAAACCTTTTATATTTGGTGCAAAAGTAATCTTCTCTGGAGGATCAATGACGTTTGGTGCTAATCGATGTCTTAATGAAGTAGCTTTCTTGTAAATAACTTCAGGTTTTACTGGAAGAATTTTAGAAAGAATGGGGTCCGCCATCAACACATTCCAGTTTTTATTTATAATGTGTTTGATGGCTCTATGCTGTATAGAATATGTGGTTAAAAACGGACAAGACAAAGACCTATTGGTTATGCTTTTTTCCTCCAACAGTGTATTTCTATTTAGATTAGCTACTTGTTGTATGGTGTCATCCATATTCTGTTGGGAATAACCTTTTTCCACAAATTTCATTTTTAAGGTTTCAGCCTGTGTGTGATACATATCTAATTTGGTACAATTCCTACGTATTCTAGTGAATTGACCTTTGGGGATATTAGCTAACCATACGGGATGATGGCAACTATCTAACGGGATGAAACTATTCCTGTCCGTTTTTTTAAAAAAGGATTTGGTAGTAATCATCCCATTGTCGTTTGATAATGTCAAATCCAAAAAGTTTATCTCTGTATTACTAAATACATAGCTAAATTCAATATTGCATGTATTGTCATTTAATGTTTTAAAAAAGTTATGTAGAGATTCCTCTTTCCCATTCCATAATAAGAACACGTCATCTATAAATCTTTTGTAAAATAATAGCTCCGGCCATTCTCTTGCGTAAATTAAAAACTCCTCCCAATACGCCATAAAAAGATTTGCTAGACTGGGGGCAAACTTTGCCCCCATTGCTACTCCTTTGGTTTGCAAAAAATATTTGTGGTCAAACCAGAAATAGTTGTTCTGCATTGCAAACTGCAGTAATGTTAAAATATACTCAATATGTAGGGGAGATAAAGTGCTTAGAGTGTCTAAAAAATATTTTGCAGCATCCAACCCATCTTCATGTGCAATGTTGCTGTATAAGGATGTGACATCCGCTGTAACTAAAAAAGTCTGAGATGAAACTTCAATATCTTTAATCTCATTTAAAATATGCTTCGTATCTTTTAAAAATGATGGAGTTTGCGTGACCAGCGGCTGCAGGAAGTAATCTATATATTCTCCTGCTTTAGAGAATAGTGAACCTATTCCACTTATGATAGGTCGCCCTGGTGGTTTCGTCAAGCTTTTATGCACCTTTGGAAGTATATAGAACACCGGAAGTCTCGGAGCTGATGGACATAGGAATTCCTTTTCCTTCTTATTTAGTATACCACTCTCAAATCCCTTTGTTATAATACTTTTCAAACCCTTTTTAAGAGATAATAAAGGATTCCCAGGGAGGCGGGTATAAGTAGTGGTATCATTAAGAATATTGTAGGATTCCTCTAGGTAGTCATGTTTATTAAGTATAACTACCCCTCCTCCCTTGTCCGCAGGTCTGATGACCAAATCCTTCCTTTCTAATAGGAGATCAATCGCTTTCTTGGTGTCTATATCAGGGATCTTTTTAATATTTAACTCCTCCAAATCATTCAACATTAATTCTTTAAAAATATTAATATAGGATCTAGATTGGGGAGGGGGATTAAAAGTTGAGGCGTTCCTTAATGTAGAATGATTGGTAGTACTATTCTGGTCATAATGGTATGGATTAGAATAAAAATGCCGTTTTAATGCAAGCTGTCGTGAAAATCTATGAATATCAATATAAGTTTGAAACTTGTTTAACTTTTGTTTAGGGGCAAATTTTAACCCCTTATCAAGAAGTTTTAATTCAGGTTGTGTTAATGCTGTGTTGCTTAGATTGAAAATACCTTGACCAGCTACATTTTCCTTCTTTTGCCTGTTTCTGTTGACCCTTTTGCCACCCCTTTTCCCTCTCCGGAGCCATTTCTTTTCCGAGATCCTCCCTCCCCTAAAAAATGAACCTGGGGTGTTCTGTTATAATCATAATTATGTGGTGCTCTCGGCGGTGTTTGCTGGTAATTCCGATTGTCATATTGATCTCTATTGTATTGTGGATTAGGTGGTTTATTGAAATACGCAGGCTTCTGATTATGCTGCCTGGGAGGTGTTGCTACTCCCTGGAGATGCGAGTAGTTATTAAACCCGGGATAATAATTCTGGTAGTGTTGCTTAGGGGATGTTCCTCCCCTTTGTTGATATTGTTTCTGGTTCCTATTATGAGAGGTTTGCCCATTATTGGGATGATATTGCTGGTCATAAGTTGGATGCCATTGCATATTCCGTGTACCCACATTTTGATCAAATAGGGGTTCATATCTATTAGATGTTGATACATTATACTGATTAAATTGTCTGTTATGATTAGGAGATTGGTATTGTGAATATATGGATTCATGTCTCTTATTTGATTGTATCTTTTTAGATTTCTTTTTAATCATATCAGGGGGATTAGTGACTGCTTGTATATTATCCTCCTCTGATTGCCATCTAAATACTACATTATCTTGATAATCTTTAAAATCTCTGGCATATTTTTTCTTTTTCTTTATTTTTTGTTCTTTTTCTATATTCTCAAGATATTTCTTGACTTTATCAGATTCTTTATTATACTCATCCGTACCTTTAAACGGAGTGAGTTTCTCTCTAATGATGTTAATCTCAGAGTCTAAATAGGTTAATTTTTTCTTTTTTCTAGTAATAAGAAACTTAATTAAATCAATCCCAGCTTTGTTAAAAAATTGAAACCATTCCAACAAGCTAGTGTCATCCATATATTCAGGGGGTACATCCCACCTAAGTGATCGAGGCACCATACCTTCTTTGAGATATTTGTCTAAAAATGAAATATCCCAAAGGGTTCTCACTTCAGCGGAGGTAAGATTCTGTAAATGCAGAAAAAGGCCCTTAAGGTCATCATTTATATCATCAATTGTATATATGTCTTCAGAGATAATAGATCTAGACGATCTCATCTCAAAGACATCTGCCATCTTAGATGTTCTTTATGTACTAGAAAGGAGAATGGGTGCCAATATGGTCTCTAATGTAATGTGACAATAAGATAAAAGATGCCGCTCAGTAGACAGGATGGTTAAATATGCAAATCAAAAAGAATAAATACGAGCGCATCTATATAGCAGCTGAACATAAGGTACCAAACACCCTCAAAACAATATATATCACAAGATGCAGCGCTAATGACTATAACATATATGCATAAATCAAGAAATCTGTCATAAATGACTAAACAGTTGAAAGTTCATAAAATGGGTGACTTTAGTGCTCTCTTCTCCTATATATCCTCCTGATGGTCAGGCGTTTGTGCAGAATAGTGCTGAAGGGGTGAACACTCACCAGAACGCACAGATAAATGAGCGTTTATTATAGATTCCCCTTTAGGATCATCAACTGGACATGCTGTGGTATTACGACAAAACACCTTCCAGACCTCCTAGATGTTCCTGTATATTCCCTGGTTTAGGTGACCTGCGTACTTCTCCTTAGGATCAGCATACGGTTCGTACCCCACAGAGAGATGAGTGGCTAGAATGGGTACTCCCCAAGGGAGTCAGAACAAAACGCATCCATAGTGTAGTAGGTCATATAAGGATTTATTTAAAATTCAGCAACCCGTGTACACGGTATAAAGTAAACAATATGGACTAACCGTCCAGTATTAAAGATGACCGCCGGAGCGCCACGATGCTCCGGAGGTATGACGTCACGGCGTTCTTGGCTCCTCCTACGCGTTTCGTGCACACGCACGTCTTGAGAATATAGAAAAAGAACAAAAAATAAAGAAAAAGAAAAAATATGCCAGAGATTTTAAAGATTATCAAGATAATGTAGTATTTAGATGGCAATCAGAGGAGGATAATATACAAGCAGTCACTAATCCCCCTGATATGATTAAAAAGAAATCTAAAAAGATACAATCAAATAAGAGACATGAATCCATATATTCACAATACCAATCTCCTAATCATAACAGACAATTTAATCAGTATAATGTATCAACATCTAATAGATATGAACCCCTATTTGATCAAAATGTGGGTACACGGAATATGCAATGGCATCCAACTTATGACCAGCAATATCATCCCAATAATGGGCAAACCTCTCATAATAGGAACCAGAAACAATATCAACAAAGGGGAGGAACATCCCCTAAGCAACACTACCAGAATTATTATCCCGGGTTTAATAACTACTCGCATCACCAGGGAGTAGCAACACCTCCCAGGCAGCATAATCAGAAGCCTGCGTATTTCAATAAACCACCTAATCCACAATACAATAGAGATCAATATGACAATCGGAATTACCAGCAAACACCGCCGAGAGCACCACATAATTATGATTATAACAGAACACCCCAGGTTCATTTTTTAGGGGAGGGAGGATCTCGGAAAAGAAATGGCTCCGGAGAGGGAAAAGGGGTGGCAAAAGGGTCAACAGAAACAGGCAAAAGAAGGAAAATGTAGCTGGTCAAGGTATTTTCAATCTAAGCAACACAGCATTAACACAACCTGAATTAAAACTTCTTGATAAGGGGTTAAAATTTGCCCCTAAACAAAAGTTAAACAAGTTTCAAACTTATATTGATATTCATAGATTTTCACGACAGCTTGCATTAAAACGGCATTTTTATTCTAATCCATACCATTATGACCAGAATAGTACTACCAATCATTCTACATTAAGGAACGCCTCAACTTTTAATCCCCCTCCCCAATCTAGATCCTATATTAATATTTTTAAAGAATTAATGTTGAATGATTTGGAGGAGTTAAATATTAAAAAGATCCCTGATATAGACACCAAGAAAGCGATTGATCTCCTATTAGAAAGGAAGGATTTGGTCATCAGACCTGCGGACAAGGGAGGAGGGGTAGTTATACTTAATAAACATGACTACCTAGAGGAATCCTACAATATTCTTAATGATACCACTACTTATACCCGCCTCCCTGGGAATCCTTTATTATCTCTTAAAAAGGGTTTGAAAAGTATTATAACAAAGGGATTTGAGAGAGGTATACTAAATAAGAAGGAAAAGGAATTCCTATGTCCATCAGCTCCGAGACTTCCGGTGTTCTATATACTTCCAAAGGTGCATAAAAGCTTGACGAAACCACCAGGGCGACCTATCATAAGTGGAATAGGTTCACTATTCTCTAAAGCAGGAGAATATATAGATTACTTCCTGCAGCCGCTGGTCACGCAAACTCCATCATTTTTAAAAGATACGAAGCATATTTTAAATGAGATTAAAGATATTGAAGTTTCATCTCAGACTTTTTTAGTTACAGCGGATGTCACATCCTTATACAGCAACATTGCACATGAAGATGGGTTGGATGCTGCAAAATATTTTTTAGACACTCTAAGCACTTTATCTCCCCTACATATTGAGTATATTTTAACATTACTGCAGTTTGCAATGCAGAACAACTATTTCTGGTTTGACCACAAATATTTTTTGCAAACCAAAGGAGTAGCAATGGGGGCAAAGTTTGCCCCCAGTCTAGCAAATCTTTTTATGGCGTATTGGGAGGAGTTTTTAATTTACGCAAGAGAATGGCCGGAGCTATTATTTTACAAAAGATTTATAGATGACGTGTTCTTATTATGGAATGGGAAAGAGGAATCTCTACATAACTTTTTTAAAACATTAAATGACAATACATGCAATATTGAATTTAGCTATGTATTTAGTAATACAGAGATAAACTTTTTGGATTTGACATTATCAAACGACAATGGGATGATTACTACCAAATCCTTTTTTAAAAAAACGGACAGGAATAGTTTCATCCCGTTAGATAGTTGACATCATCCCGTATGGTTAGCTAATATCCCCAAAGGTCAATTCACTAGAATACGTAGGAATTGTACCAAATTAGATATGTATCACACACAGGCTGAAACCTTAAAAATGAAATTTGTGGAAAAAGGTTATTCCCAACAGAATATGGATGACACCATACAACAAGTAGCTAATCTAAATAGAAATACACTGTTGGAGGAAAAAAGCATAACCAATAGGTCTTTGTCTTGTCCGTTTTTAACCACATATTCTATACAGCATAGAGCCATCAAACACATTATAAATAAAAACTGGAATGTGTTGATGGCGGACCCCATTCTTTCTAAAATTCTTCCAGTAAAACCTGAAGTTATTTACAAGAAAGCTACTTCATTAAGACATCGATTAGCACCAAACGTCATTGATCCTCCAGAGAAGATTACTTTTGCACCAAATATAAAAGGTTTCTTTCCGTGTAATAAGTGCGTTATTTGTAAGATTAATAACGTAAGGAGACAGAAACTATTTACCTTCTCTTCATGCACTACAGGAAGATCATATAAAATAGACAATTGTATAACCTGCTACAGTAAGAACGTAGTATATCTCCTTGAATGCTCTTGCAAACTCCAGTATGTGGGGCGTACTACCAGACGTCTACGTGATAGACTGAGAGAACATATTAGTAATATCAAAAAGGGATATAAAGATCATTCATTGTCTTATCACTTCAAATGTAAACATAATAATGATCCATCAACCCTGAAATTTGTTGGGATAGACACTGTACAACCCCATTGGAGGGGGACAAACAAAATACGGAAAGTCTCTCAGCTCGAAACGCGCTGGATATATGAACTCCAAACGCTGCAGCCCAAAGGTCACAATATAGATATAGATCTTAACTGTTTCATCAATAACAGTTAAAACTATATATTCAGAAAATAGGATAAGATGCTGTTGGCTCAATACATCTATGTCCCCTTTTAATAAACCTTTGGACCATCTATTTAAATCCATTTGTATTGATTGATAGATACTGTATTTTATACACTATTTTATAATTTATAATCTATATTTTAGTAAGGACTTATGGTAGTCCTTTATTTTAATTGCACTACATTGGGTATGTTTGACTCATATTAAAATTGTATTTTAATGTATAATATATTTTGGTATATAGTTTATATGCTAGTGCCACACACAATAGACCATTTTTGATTCGGAATCTATCTCTGGCTAATTGGAAATATAATTATCCTATCACCATATAAAGTAAAATGTGTACTAATCGGCTTGGTGGTCGGTAATATTGATTGGAAGGCTTTGAAGGATAAAAGCATAATGCTTGAAAATGATAACCAGCCGAGTACACTTATTAGTATGCAAAACTAATGAAAAATGGCGCCGGTATGAAGATCCGATCGTTCGAGGTCAGACTTCAGGATGATGGCGCCTTTCCAAAGCGCATGCGCCTAGCATATAAATGGACGTCGCACGGCCCGGCGTTCAGTGGCACATCCCCCCAGACGACGTGCGTGTGCACGAAACGCGTAGGAGGAGCCAAGAACGCCGTGACGTCATACCGCCGGAGCATCGTGGCGCTCCGGCGGTCATCTTTAATACTGGACGGTTAGTCCATATTGTTTACTTTATACCGTGTACACGGGTTGCTGAATTTTAAATAAATCCTTATATGACCTACTACACTATGGATGCGTTTTGTTCTGACTCCCTTGGGGAGTACCCATTCTAGCCACTCATCTCTCTGTGGGGTACGAACCGTATGCTGATCCTAAGGAGAAGTACGCAGGTCACCTAAACCAGGGAATATACAGGAACATCTAGGAGGTCTGGAAGGTGTTTTGTCGTAATACCACAGCATGTCCAGTTGATGATCCTAAAGGGGAATCTATAATAAACGCTCATTTATCTGTGCGTTCTGGTGAGTGTTCACCCCTTCAGCACTATTCTGCACAAACGCCTGACCATCAGGAGGATATATAGGAGAAGAGAGCACTAAAGTCACCCATTTTATGAACTTTCAACTGTTTAGTCATTTATGACAGATTTCTTGATTTATGCATATATGTTATAGTCATTAGCGCTGCATCTTGTGATATATATTGTTTTGAGGGTGTTTGGTACCTTATGTTCAGCTGCTATATAGATGCGCTCGTATTTATTCTTTTTAATTTTCCATATGTGCCCATTAACTGGATGAAAAACTAACAAACTGTCCAAATGACAGATTTTCAAATGATTTTTTTAGTCTAGTGCAGGATTCTCCAAACTATGGCCCTCCGGTGTTGAGGAACTGCAAGTCCCATGAGGCCTTGCAAGACTCTGACAGCCACAGTCAAGATTCTCAGAGGCATGATGGGACTTGTAGTACTTCAACAGCTGGAAGACCATAGTTTGGAGACCCCTGGTCTAGTGTATGGCCACCATATCACTTCTCTATGTTCAGTTCTGACTGTAATGCCAGTCATACACTTGTCAAAAAATTGTTGGAATGGGTTTTATAAAAATGAACACATGGTCGTAAGAGCTAACGATGTTGCCATCATGTAATGACCAAATTTTGCACGATAGCGTTCAATGGACATAAATCAGTTTTTTTTGTCTGTTTTTTTTTTCTGGGCCACATATGTGCAGTACCAACAGTTCGATTTTTAACGGGCGAGAAACACATTAACCTTTCAAATTATTGTCTGTTCCACAGAAGTTTTCCATACTTTTCCTTTGATTTTTTTGGCTCCTAGTCCAGATAACCTGATCATCAGTGCCGCTCTTCAGATTACCAGTGGCTTCACAAAGTCAGCCTTACATGTCCACAATTAAGGAAGCCTGTCTTGAGTATCCTCTTGTATGTAACTTTTGTCTTTCACGGATATAAATAAATCTGCCTTTTCTAACAAAGTTGAACTTTGAAGGTAGCATAACGTATTGTTATAGCTGCTAATTACTCATTACACAAAATACATGTTTGAGGGAAACATTGTGTTGCCATTTCTCGTTACATCCCTGCTACCCAGTTAGCCCATACATTGCATGAAAGTAAAAAACCTTAAGCTTTTAGAACCACTTTAATTGAATAAGGTGACGTTAGAAGCTGATTGGTTTCTATACAGAAGTGAGCCTGGTTTTGCACTCTCTGGCTTTAGTAAATAAACCCCTATGCATCTGAATTGAGACAAGTACACACTATAGAGGTATATGCTTTGTTGCTTTGTTTATATTTCATGTCTGAGGTTTACAACCACTTTAAGTAAACCAACCCCAGTGAATCCACCAAACTCAGTGAAAGTCAAAGAAAGGCAATAATATCTATGAACAAAGTGTTGAGTGATACTCTACTCCATGAACTAGCATATTTACCCATCTATCTTGAGAATACTTTATTTTCACATAATAATGTTTATGAAAGATATGATAGCAAAGTTTGGTAGCAGGAATGTAATGACTGCTTCTTTTTCTTTACATTGGTGGCAGTGAGGTCATTTTAACTGAAAAAAATGTTCACTGCCCTATAAATCTCTTCAGCTATTGAAAGCAAAGGAAATATCCATTACTTCCAGGTATAGAGGACCATATGCCAGTACTGGGCTAGTTACCAAATATTAATATTATACTGAGTAGTTCCAGATCTTTTGGCTCTTTTCACTATTGGTAGTGTTTACCACTCCCCCTGAAAAGCACGCTGGAACGCTTTTCAAAGGACAGTGAAAGGAGGTTTTCAGGTGCCGCCTCCTAATGCATTTTCTTATTGTCAATTAGCAGTTTTACATTATGGCACCAAACTGCAACTGCAAGCCAAATATTTGGCTTGCAGATAAGATATGGCCCCATTCACTTACATGGGAGAACTTGACAGGTGGTTCTGCCTGTCAAGCATGTGGTGTTAATATTGCTGCACTGCAATACAAATCATCACTGCAACATGTCTGATTGTAAGTAGGCAGTGGGGAAAGGGGTGGTAAAAATGCACATCAACAGCCTGTTTTTACTGCTCTCTGGCTGCCCATGTGAAAGGAGCCTTTTGGATTTCTTGCAGTGTGTATGATATTTGCACTGCAGTGTGAATGAAAGCTCATTCAGTTTTTCTATTATTATTTACTATCCAGGAATGGGCCAAAACACTTTCTGTCTGCTTTGCATGTTTGATTAACCACTTTCCATCTGCCCGCCCATCCACAATGTACTGCAAACGGGAGGCAGGTACAGGACCAGAGACATACCCATACAACGCTGGTGTTGTTCCAACCCCCCCACGTCAGCTGTGTCCACCAGATACAGCTGAAAGAAGATCCTGGTAAATTGCTATGTAATCACATGATCACAATGACAACAAAGCTGTTATGAATCAATCTGATTCATAACAGCGCTACTTCTATTCCTGGTGAGCTGTGATTGGCCCACAGCTCTCACATGATACATGGGGCCAATCACAGCACCCTGTACCATGTGACCAGTTGGAGCCAATCACAGATCACTGTATTTTGAGCTGTCATGAACTTAACCCATTAATGACAGTTCAAAGCAAACATTGCGATAATCTTTATTGCTCCTGCAATGCAAAGAAAAAAAAATCCCTGATCACCCCCCCAGAGTAGTACAATGTTACTATAGTAACATTGTATTGATCTGATGAAAGTACGTAAAAGTACTTAAAAAAATTAAAAATAAGCACTACATTTTAACCACACGTTAGATTAGCACATTTAACCCTTTGATCACCCTTATGAACTCTTTGATCACCCTGTCACCCAGCCAGTGCCATTAGTACAGTGTCAGTATGTAGACTTTTTCACTGATCACTGTAGTATTGCCACTAGTGATATCAGATAGCATCAGGGTCTGTAAGTTCCCCTCCCAGCCAGGGTCAGCTAGCGTTAGATTGCCTGCACACTATTGCACTCACGTTATAGGTTGCTGATCACCGTCATTACTAGTATAGTGTTTATACAGATCAATATATTGATCACGAACAGAACTATACTAGTGCCCCCTTAGTATAGTGTCCCCAAAAATGCAGCGTTAGCAGGATCAGCCCTGTTCACTGCCAGTACTAGTGTTTAGCCCCTCAGCTGGTTTTCATGGAAGTTTTGTATCAATTGATTGTGGGTCAAACCAATTTATATGCACAACAATACATCGCCACCCTCACCATAACCCTTAACATGGACATTACAAAAAAGAGTGAATTGTGGTAATACTGGTCCACAGATATGATTCATCATATGCCCATGTTCTCTGCTGTTACATATATGCCCAGCAAGGACCAGCAACGTACTGGTACGTCGCTGGACTTTCAGTGGTTATACAGGGATGGTGCCTGCAGCTACAGGCATCATCCTGGTACTGTTTTTTTTCAGCTGGTGGTTGGATTTCATTTAAAAACAACTCTAGCAGCTAATTAGCTGCTGGATTTAAAAGCCACGGGAAGGGATATCCCCTCCCTCCGCCTTCCTTGGTTTTCTGGGGCTCTCCCATCCCACAGAGGAATCTGAGAATGCAGCTGGCTGACCACAGAGTTGTTCAGAGATGGGAATGCCTCCAGTCATCTCTATGGTTTAAGAGAATGGAATCTACAAGCATTTCATAATTTCTGTTTTGCAAGATATAAACAGAGTCATTTTAAAATTGGGAAAGCATCTGATCACACCGATCTTGGTGTGGTCAGATGCTTTAAGGGCAGAGGAGAGATCTGGAGTTTAATAGACCACACACAAACTTCTCAGAAAAGAGTACCTGTCACTGCCTTTTGCTATCACATCTGATATTTACCTTCCCTGTGATAAATAAATAATAATAATAAAAAAAAATAATTCACCCCAACCTCCTGCTCATGCACAATGGCAAAGACAAGCGGCAGTCTGGTGTCAGTATGTAAACAGAGACTGCACCATGCATGTGAGGTAACACCGTGAACGTCAGATTGAGGGCAAGAATTCTAGCACTAGATATCCTGTGTAAATCTAAAGTGGTGACCTGTAAAGGCTTTTAAAGCGTTGCCTATGAATATTATAAATTTATATAGTTTGTCACTGCGGCACAATTTGGAGGTTCAAAGTAATTTAGCAAGAAAAACCCTGTTTTCATGGAAACAAAAAGTGGTAGAAAAGGATTGGTCTTCAAGTGATTAAAAGAGTGAGTGATGCGTGGCATAAGCTTCTAATCTTGTCCCTGGATAGTAGAAGTACCCCCCCCCCCATGACCTCTTTTTGGAAAGTAGACATAGCAAGGTTTTTTTTGGAAAATAAATAAAGAAAACAAAAATGTATGTTTTCTTTTTCAAACCCTGCGATAAAAATGTTATCTGCAAGATGATCACCATGCCTCTTATCAAATTCCTTCGGTTGTCTACGTTCCAAAAATGGGTCATTTGGGGGTTGTTTGTACTATTGTGGCATTTTAGGGCCTCCAAAACTGTGATAGGTAGTGAGAAAGTGACATGGGGAAAATATGCCCTTTGAAAGCCTGTAGGTGGTCATTGGATTTTCGGGTCCTGTTTGTAGCTAGGCTGCCAAAAAGTCTCTCACATGTGGTATCCCTATACTCAGGAGAAGTAGCAGAATGTGTTTTGGGGTGTTGTTCCACATATACCCATGGAACATGTGAGCAATATATCATTTAAGGGACACCTTTTTGTAAAAAAAAATAAATGTTTTTATAATTTTCCAAAAAATTGTGGCAAAAAAATAAAATCTTCCATGGACTCAACATGCCTCTCAGCAAATTTCTTTGGCCATCTACTTTTCAAAAAGGGGTCATTGGGGGGGGGGGTTGTACTGCCCTGGCATCTTAGTACCTCAAGAAATGCGATAGGCAGTCAGAAAGTAAAAGCTGAGTAAATTCCAATATATATATACCATAGTTTGTAGATGCTATAACTTTCAAACAAACAAATTGATATACACATATTGGGATTTTTTTTTACCAAAAACACGCAGCAGAATACCTTTTGGTATAAATTTATGAATAACTTTGAGTTTACTTGATATTTTATTTAACCAAAAGTAGAAATTATCTTTTTTTTTCAAAATGTTTGGTTTTTTTTTTATTTTATATCACATAAAATAAAAAAAAAACAGTGGTTATCAAATACCACCAAAAGAAAACTCTGTGTGAAAAAAAAGGACATAATTTTTGTCTGGGTACAACGTTGCATGACCGTGCCGTTACCAGTTGAACTAGTGCAGTGCCGAATAGCAAAAAAAATGGCCTAGTCATTAAGGGGGGTAGAAAAGCAAGTGGTTAACAGCTACAGAAAGCATGTTATCGAGGCTACCTCAAATAAATGAGGTTCTACTTAAAAGTCCTGTTTTGACTTGAACGTCACTCATATTTTTTGAGTTCATAGAATAAAAGAACAAGTTTCAAGGAGTGGAAACTGCATTTATTTTTTTACATACCCTTCTATATTGATATACTTATCCCAGCATTTAACTAATGCCTGGAAAGCTTTAGCATAGAAAGATTTATCAGTACGCCTAAACCATCCTAGGAGAATAATGAATAATTGTGTTCACTGTTCCTACAGAAAGATTTGTCTCTTGTGCAATTTCACGATAGGTTATGTGGTGATTATCCAGGATCAGGCGGTCCATGCGCTGAATGTTCACAGGAATGACTGCTATGGGATGGGAACCACCACGGCCAGGATTGTCACTGACAGATGTACGGCCATCTTTGAAATGTTTTCACCAGTGTTTCTCAACCTTTTTTCAGTCAAGGCACCATTTAAAACCATGGACAGTCCCAAGGCACCTGTCAGGCTCCACCCAACGGGATCTCTAGTGGTCCACAGCACGGGATTTCCCAGGATGCGGAGTCTAAGTCCCAGCCTGCCTTTTCACCAGAGCCCCTGATGGTGGGGATGGACTTGGTGCAAGACTGGAACCAGGTTGCGCCCCTGGGTGCACCCGGCTATGGTAGAGGGGTCCCGCTGAGGGTATGAGCCTGCTGTGAAGGGGCTGACGGGTCCAGGTCTGAGCGGGATGGATGACTGCTAGGAGTGAGCGTGGTCAGACTAGCCAGGTTCAGTAACAGTGGGGACAGGTGCGGTACCATGCAGCAGGCAAAGAGTAGTCAGGTCACACGCCAGGTTCAGTAACAGAGGGTCCAAAACAGCAGTAACTACAGGCAGAGGAATGGTCAGGGACGAGCCGGAGGTCAGAGCAGGAGAGGGTCAGCATAAATCAGGACAGGCAGAGTTTGGCAACAAGGAAACGTACTTGACAGGAACAAGACTTTGCGGCAATGAGGACATTGCCTGTCCGGTTTAAATAGCGCGCCCTGCACCGTCATTGGTGCCAGGCGCGAGCCCATGTGCGCGAGTGCGCATGCACGGCCGCAATTGCCGCCGTGGATGCGCAGGTCCTACTGCCCGCCCGCTGATGTACCTGGGCGATCCGCGCATGCGCAGATTCGCGTGCCGCGGCGAAGACCGGGATCCCTGACAGCACCCTTTCAAATTATGGGCAGTCTTGAGGCACCCCATTCTAAAATGTGATAAACTATTCTAATAGTTTTATATAAAGCAGCAACATCCACACATGTAGGACACTAGAGGTGATTTATTCTTCCAAAGCAAATACACTTTTGCACACTGGTACAGAGTAGTATTCCTATGTTTCCTTTCTCCCTCAGTTATTATCCATCACTGAGCTAATGTGACCCCATCACTCATGGAGAGGGACAGGGGAGGGTCAAACTAGGATGCTGTGTAGGTAGCTGACATCCTCCTTATCAACTGGTGATGTCATTGGTTTTCAGGACGCCAGCAGCTAGAAGGTTGTACTGTTGCACAATAAATACCTGTGCCTTTGTGTAACCAACAGGCAGGCTTGTTCCACCTGCTGGCTTGTATACAAGTTTTGGCCAATTTTTAGACTTTTTGCAAAAGCACCCTGAAGAAACCTCAAGGCACCCCAGGGTGCCTGGACACCCTGGATGAGAAAGGCTGGTTTACACCATTCAAATGTCTTACTGCGGCCAGGGTTATATTTACCACAAGGCAAACAAGGCATTTGCCTAGGGTGGCATTTTTCAGGGGGGCAGTACTGCCCCTTGGAAGAAGGGATGGAAGAAGGGACACACGCAGCATGGGGACCTGGTTGGTTCCGAGAGATGCTGTGGGTGCTGTGGATGCTGTTCCGAGAGACGGTGTATGCACAGCCCGACTTTCATTCCTGGGGATGTCCGGAGCTGTGAAAGTGAGTGTCTTTCTCTCTCTCACCATGGGGGATGGTGGCTGGTGTATGGGGGGGGGGGGCAGTGGTAGTGGAAGGCTCGGGTGGAGGGCAGGGGTGTTCTTGTGTCAATGTCAGGATCTTTCTGTGGGGAGGGGGGGCGCCAATTTTTGTGTTGCCTAGGGAAGCACAAAACCTAAATACACCACTGACTGCGGGTGAGTCTTCCGTCTTCTGTGGTCTTCTGTAGATATCCAAGGGTTTTACGCCTTCGTTCACAAGAAACTTCACCACATGCTGTTCCATGCATGCACTTTTGTCTGCCATCTTGATTAACGGTCTCTGGACTGGCCCGCAACATGTGCACCACCTATCAATAGGACATACTTGCAACTTACTACTGCCGTGCAGTACCGCCATGCTGACCCTTTTTATACCTGTAAAATTCAAAGTACTGGTTTGACTTGAATGTCCCTCATATAAAGGTCACATTAGTGTGTGTGTTATTTGTGTAATAAAACAATATTTTACTAAGGTAAAAGCAAAATCAAATTTGACTAGTTATAGCCCTCTATGCAGAAACTCTGAGGATTCACAAGCTATTTCTCACACTTGTACTGTATGTACATAATATCATGTTGGTTAGTGATAGACGATTAATACAAAGTACATACATGTTATAGAAGCCAAGCATATTATTAAGCCTATTACTGGGCTGGTCCAGATGTAAGCAGCCTAATGGTGCAAAAAGCAAATCACATATCAGAATTTAATGAAAGCAAATTAGAACAAAATGGATTTGGTTGGTATTGGTCTTGCTCTTGCAGTCCGAACTTGGCTTCTGCAGTGTTTCAGAGAAGGAGCTCACTGTTCTTATGGAGAAAAAAAAGTGTGGGAAAGCAAAAGTTGAGCCACAGGGTGGCACTCTTGTCTTTTATTCTATACAGTATTCCATTTAACTTTGTCAGGGAAAGTAATATGCCTCTATTCAATAATATATGCAGATATGCATACGACTATAGATTCTGTGAATGATAACTGATGAATGCGTTACTTCAGTAAAGAGCAGCATATACAAAGTAAGCAACAATGAATAATGTATAGTTTTGCTTCAAAATGGAGTGTGCTAGAATGGGGGCTTAACTAATAAACATTATCTTCCTGGATATTCGCTAAGAACTACAATTTAATTATATTAGATCCTCCTGTTTACATTGGGTGTCTGTAGCAGGTTGGGGTTCCAGGCACAGACTAGCAACCTGACAATTAGGCATTAGCCAGAAGGTCTGCTCTTTGTGAGAAGGCATATATACCTGTAGCAGGGGCGGACTGACAACTCATGGGGCCCTGGGCAATAGGGGATCATGGGGCCCCTGTGTCCTTGCCCAAACTCAAAAAAGCCTATGAAAAAGGTACCAGGGGCATCTCATGGGGCCACCTACTGACCCCGGGCCCTCGGGCAGTGCCCGAGTTTCCAAATGGTCAGTCCGCCCCTGACCTGTAGAGTTTCATGTGGGCGATTTTAAAAATATAATTTTATCCAACATGTTCTGCATCTAGATACCTCAGTGGTAGGGAGCTTGCCATTGTGATAATACACAAAATCATTAGATCCTCCTGTTTACATTGGGTGTCTGTAACAGGTTGGGGTTCCAGGCACAGACTTGCAACCTGACAATTCTGGGATGAGCCAGACAGTCTGTTCTTCTGAGAAGGTATGTCTTCCTGTATAATTTGATGTAGGCTATTTAAAAAAAAAATAAATTTTATCCAACATGTTCTGCATCTAGGCACCTCAGTGGTAGGGAGCTTGCCTTAGTGATAATAAATAAAAATTTTAGTACACAGGGCGTGGAAAAGTTTTGTTGCATATACAATTATAGATAGAACCAGGGCTGCTGTTAAAAATCACAGGGCCCCGTACAGCCTACCTGACAGGTCCCACCTCCACCCCAAATATCAAAACAATATTTTCATTAAAAATACACAAAATCATTTTTAGCAGACACAAACACAACATAACTACAAAATGCCTCCTAAATCTAAAATATAAAAGTTTATTGAGATAGTAAACAAAAGCTCTGTGAGTGAATGAGATCTTGGGGCTCATTCACTGGTGTGCTGTGGCCTGTACATTTAATCAGTGATTTTTTTATGTCTTTGGAGCTGTGTGTAGACAAGCTAAGTTATGCTTTGGGGATGCAGCAACTGTATGAACACAGCTGTAAGTCCTGATTTGACAGGCGTGTGGATGTAGGTGTCTGGCCCCAAACACAGACAATGTATATAAATTCCTCATTCCTTTTGCTATGCAGTCTCAGCTGCACTGGACAGTGAAGGAACAGAAAGCACTCTGTACAGAGCCTTCTGTTTATTCATAAACGGGCAACTCTAGGCTTTGTGCGGTGTTAGGCAAAACTTAAATGTGAGGAACTACTCACACCCATAATGGGAACATTCATTCAAGGGATAAAAAATTAACTGGGGGATGGGTAAGGAAACCATTGGTGGTTCAGGAGTGGGGCTAACAATTTCGGTGTGCTGTAACCCGTAACTCTCTTCTCTGTGTTAGGCTATGTTCACACTAGCGTTGTGTGCAGACGGCAAAGAGGCTTTTGGGAAGCGTTTTTACCGCTTCCCAAACGCCTCTGCCAGTTCTGCACATTACAGCACATGGTGCTGTTCTAACGGGAGCGTTTGCGTCGTGTCGCGTTGCGCTGTGGCAAAACGGACGCCTCTGGTCGAGTCAGGAGGCGTTGAAGCCTCCTATTCTCGTCTATGGTGCCGCTCGGCAAACGCCCGGCCGGCGTTTGTGATGCGGTTGTGATGCGGTTGCGGGGCGTTTGCGGAGCGGTAACACCACTCAAACTGCATTATAGGCATTTGTGGGGCGTTATTAATGCTCGGCAAACGCCTAGCAACCGCCGCTAAACCGCGCATGCGGCGTTTGCGGAGCGTTTGCCGAGCGTTAAAAACGCTCCGCAAACGCCGGACCAACACTTGCCAAACGCTATAGGGGCGTTTGGCAAGCGTTGGTAAAACAGCCAAGTGTGAACGAGCCCTTAGGCCCAGGGGTTAGAGGGGTAGATGAAGGGTGGAAAAAGTCAATTACAGATTTCAGCGCCTTACGGTTGACAGAGCAAATACAGTACATACCAACCGTAGGTTGGTGCCAAACGCCGCACTGCTGTAACCCCTCATCTGCCACACTGTAGAGCACCCCTCCTTTTAGGCCCTACACCGATAATACTGTCCTGTGTATGGGAGGGGTGAGGTGTGTGGAATCAACATCACTCCTCATTGACTGGTGGGCAGAGCTCCAGAAGGGTTACGCGAGAGTGGAGTGTGACAGGGCTCTTAATGCTGCCTGAGCACAGCAGCGTTAAGGTCCCCTGTCCCTCAAAACTGGGATAATGCGCTAGGGCAGTGTTTCTCAACCTTTTTACCTTCAAGGAACCCCTGGCAAAAAGTTTGAGATCTCGAGGGAACTCCTGAAATAGCGAACAAGAGATACCTGTGCTCAAATCCCAACAGCTAGTGCATGCATTTATCCATCAGGTGCTAAAGGGGCGTAACCACGCATGTATTGCAATATGTGGGAACTAAATATCCCTATTTATTGCATAGTCTACTTGAAAAGGTATATACCAGTGTGCAGAGTTTCAGAATTTCTCCTGAAATAGCGTTTACATTTACAGCTCAAGGAACATTGGTATGATCAGCGAGCTGTTGATAATTATTTTTGGAAAGCATTAAATAAATGTAGAAGCATTAAATAAAAGAATAAATATGAAAATGTACCTATTTAATGTGAAACTTGTGCTTTTTTCCTCTACAGAGATGCTCCATTCTGTGCCCAACCTGGGATAAACTGTGTGTTTTTGTGGGTGGGGGGCAGCAGGACATTGTACAGGGACTCAGGAGGGAACACTACATGAGGGGGAAGCAGGGCACACTAAATGGAAGCTGTTTATAAACTGAAGCTCAGTAAATGCAGTGCATTATGCATTAGTTATGAATGAACACAATGAGTGGATGGTACTGATCATTCATTGTGTTCATTTAGGAAGGGTCAGATATATATGACATATTTTCCAGCCCCTTCCCCACTTTCTAATCCCTCTGTGTGTCTGCAGCAGCTGGCGGGAGGGAGAGGAGGGAAGCCAGAAGCACTCCATGGAGGTAGGGGGGCACACATGGGTACCCAAGCAGCATGGGGAAAAGGATGATGCCTAGGAAGGATGAACGCTGCAGTGGGAAAGGAGGGGGATTACTTAAACTGATCCCCTGTATGCATCTCCCTGCAGCAGCTGAAATTCAGCTGGAGGGAAAGGAGGAGAAGCTGGATTTCAGCTGCTGCAGAGAGAGAGCCATACAGGAGATGTGTTCCAATAATTGCCCCCCCCACTGCACCAATCACCCTCCCTGCCCACATCTGATTTCCCCTGCTACCTGGGCCCACCTGCTGGGCTGGGCCCCAAACAGGAGGACTGGTGGTACCCCCTGATCAGTGGCTCTGGATAGAGCCCCTTATGTTTCAGAACTTCTGTTAACTCTCTGCCTAGCCCTGTAAATGAGGATATATGCAAGTCAAGCCTAAAGATTCTTTATGTATGAAAGCAAGCTGGTAATCAAGATACTGTATACTTACAAAAGCACTTTCTGCTGCAACAATGTTTAAACCAAGTGGAACTCTCTTTTCAGAATACTAATCTTTTAAAAATTTGACACCTCCTGGAGTGTCAGAGCCTAATAAATCCTTTATCAATCTCTTGCTCCAGCTAGTAGAAAAATGTCACAAGATTAGAAATTAAGTTTCTTTTAAATTTTACATTGACAACAGAGTTACTATCCAGTGGCTTTCACTTTTCCTTGTGAGCAGCTAGTGGTAGCCCAGAAGTCCAAGGTTCCATCACTGCAGAAAATATTGACAGGTTTACAGTACTGGTTATTGATTAGACAGCCCACAATTCTGTTCTATCTTAAATCAAAACTTCAAGTGATTATAAAGCATACATTTTTTTTACTTTATTGCATTCCTTGCATTAAGGTAAAAAAGATTTTGGCATCAGTATTCCCCCTCTCCCCTCTTTTACTTACCTGAACCCTCATTCGATCCAGCACTGTGCCTGTTTTCAGCTTTTCTCTCCCCTCACTTCCTGGTCTCACAGATTTTGCTGAGGCAGCAGTAGCCAATCCAAACAAGCGATGAAGAAGTAGGGGGTGGGCTGAGTCCCACTTTCTGAGTCTATATATTCAGACAGCGTGACTCAGGAGTGAGCTTGTATGAGAAACTTTCTATGGGGGTGCTGGCTGGAGAGGAGGAGCAAAGTGGGGGACCTGAAAATAGGAGGTTCCGGGCCACCCTGTGCAATTTCATTGCAAAGCAGTTAAGTATAAGCCTATTTCTCATTTTTTTTTTAAATCATTTACAATCACTTTCACTCTTTTGAGTTTTTCTAGCCTAGGTCTATGATGTACCCTCGCCAAATATTCCAGGAGCCCATTCACAAAACAGCCTGGATGTGTGGAGATGCCGTGTCATCGAGGCCATGCTCCCTGAACCCAGAAGAGGACTAAAATGGCAGAACAGAACACAGGCACTGACAGCTGAACAGAGGATCGCTGCATGACAACACTGGATCCACTGGACAGGTGTGTGTATTTTGAACTGAATATAACATGTAAGGGAGGATGGAGGGACTAAAAGCAGGGGGAGTTAAGTTCTGCTTTAAGTACATCATGTACAGATTGTAAGCTTGTGTTTAGCAGACAAAGCAAATGTTGCTACAAGGTCTGTTTAACTAAATACATATGTGAATCCCAATTGACTGAATGCAGTCAGAAAACAACAATCTGAGTAGGGTAACCTGATTGGGTTCTTCAGTTTTGCTCTAGCTGTAGAAAAAACTGTGAAAATATATTGTCACCGGAGCACCAGCAAAGGAGAATGGTATGAATATTACTGGGGTCGGTAATTTATTAAACATGTTTAGTAATGCATAATACATACGTTACATTACTTGGGGAACATAACTTGAATGACTAAGGTTGCCACAGTTTAAAGCTATGGTCTAGGCCAGTGGTGGGCAACCTTTTTTTTCAACTGAGCCAAATCTCGCCAAAACCACGATTGAAATTTATTTTGAGAGCCACATTTTTAAAACTGAAAATACATCCCCCATATAGTAATTCATCCCCCATATAGTAATTCATCCCCCATTTAGTAATTCATCCCCCATATAGTAATTCATCCCCCATATAGTAATTCATTCCCCATATAGATTCATTCCCCATATTAATTCATCCCCCATATTAAGTCCCCAAGTCCCCCCTGTGTCAATTCACTTACCTTTGCGTTCCTCTCGCCGTGTTCTCGCGCCGTTCTGGTCTTCAGGGCGGACTGTGAGAGGACAGGAGTTCGTCACGCTGCCCCGCCTACATCCTGGCTGCCCCGCCTACATCCTGACAGCTGCAGAGTCCTGACTTTTGGGGCGGCCGCCCGAGAGGAGGGAGGGGAGCAGGCGCCCGGCACACAGAAGAGCCGCATTTAAGTTTGTAAAGAGCCGCATGTGGCTCGCGAGCCACGGGTTGCCGACCACTGGTCTAGGCAGATATAAAATGCAAATGTGAATGCAGCTCTGTAATCATTAATACTTTGTACATCATTACATTTATATTTTAAAAGGGAGCATGAGCTCATCACTGTGCTCCTTCTCCTTCTACTTCACTTAGGGCTCATGTACACTGCATCTGCTAAACTGATGTTTAGGAGCAGTTGAGTGTTTTTTTCAGCAGCCCCTGAACTCTCCTTCATGTTTTCCTATGTGTCCATGTACACATAGTCGTTTACAGTAGTTTACAGGCAGTTGCATTTACAGGCATTTTCTTGAGAGCACAAAAATTGCGTTCAGCAGTAGAGTTTACCTGTGTTTCAAATGGCAAACGCTTGGAAACGCATGTAAATGCGTTTATCCACGTTTGCGTTTAGACGTGTTTTTGGCTGGTCCATATCCAGATGCTGTCCAGAGCCTTTTTTCTTCAACAAAAATGCATGTACAGCATTTTACATGTATTCAAATGGACCTAGTACACCAGTGAAGTCAGTTCCAGGTTTTACATGCAGGAAAAAATAATAGAACGTGCTGCATTATGCTCATGATGGGATCCATAGTGAATACAACAAAAAAAGACAGGTCATCTCAAAACATACTGCTTTCTCTGCTTCTGCTCTCTCTATTTCTCACAGAATGTCTGAAATAGTTAATTATTTTATTTATTGCACTATTTTGCAGTGCATTCTGGACAATTGGGAGGGTTTCTTGAGGTTATCTTTTAAAAGCGCTTCTAAACGCAGATGCGCATAAACGTGATAAGTAAACACAGCTAAACTGACATTTTTTTAACCTACCTTTTCTAGCAGTCAGTTTCCAGTGGTCAGAAGAGTTTTTCAAATGCCCTGTGTACATGAGCCCTTAAACAGGCTGGGGGTGGGTTTTGAATGAACTGGGGTCAGAGAAAGTGGGTTGAAAGATGTTGACCATCTGAAGACATCTAGCAGCAGAAAAAGTATTTATTTTTATTCTGCTTTTTTTGGCTGAAGTTCTGTTTTAAAGCCAAAATCCTCACATTTACCGGAGAAAATATCTCCAATAAGGACACAGATGGCTATAAATACCTGAAACCAGATATAAACCTTCCATTGTAAGCTACGTATATAAACGTTTGGCTGCAGTTGAGATTTAAAAAGTGTTAGCCAGAAAACAGTGCAAACAAGAAGATGCAGTGACCAACACTTGTTTAACCACTAGCCTACCGGGCACTTATAACCCCTTTCTGCCCAGGCCAATTTCCAGCTTTCAGCACTGTCATACTTTGAATGACAATTGTGCGGTCATGCAACACTGTACCCATATGAAATTTTTATCATTTTTTGAGACAGATAGAGCTTTCTTTTGGTGGTATTTAATCACCTCTGGGTTTTTTATTTTTTCTTAAAGAAACCAAAAACCACAGAAAATTTTGAAAAAAAAAAATTTATTCTTAGTTTTTGTTATACAGTTTTGTTAATAAGTGATTTTTCTCCTTTACTGATGTGCGCTAATGAGGCTGCAGTGATGGGCACTGATAGGTGGCACTGATGGGCACTGATGAGGAGGCACTGGTAGGTTGCACTGATGGGCATTGGCAGGCATCACTGATGGGCACTGAAAGGCAGCACTGATACATGACACTGATATATGGCACTGATAGGCGGCACTGATAGGCAGCACTGACTGGCACTGATAGGCGGCACTGACTGACACTGTTAGGCGGCACTAACTGGCACTGATAGGTGGCACTGACTGGCACTGATAGGCGGCACTGACTGGCACTGATGCGCACTGATAGGCGACACTGACTGGCACAGATAGGTGGCACTGATTGGCAACACTGATAGGTGGCACTGATTGGCATTGATAGGTGGCACTGACTGGCACTGATGGGTGACATTGAAAGGCAGCTCAGATGGGCACTGATATGTGGCATTGATGTGCACTGGTATGCACTGATATGTGGCATTGATGTGGCACTAATGGGCACTGGCACGTGGCACTGATGGGCACTGAAAGGTGGCACTTCTGGGGCCACACTGATCATCAGGGCACACTGACCATCAGTGCCCTGATGATCAGTGTACATGTCCCCTCCGCGGAAATTACCGGCTCTCCTCTTGAGCTGTCAGCGCGACAGCTCGAGAGGAGAGAAATGCAGATAACCTGCATTTCTGTGTCTACATGTGATCAGCTGTGATTGGACACAGCTGATCACATGACCGAGCCGACATCTTCAGCTCTTTCCGTGATCCGCTGTGTCCGAGGGACACAACGCACCAGCGATCTCCGCGCTGCACGCTCCCTGAGCCACGCATGTGCAGTGAGAATGGTAGGACGTCATATGACGTCCTGTCAAAATGAGAGAACCACCTTGCGCCCGTCATTGTACTATAGGGCGGGCGGAAGATGGTTAAAATTAATATTGCCAAAGCCAGATAAGTGTAAGATGAATTTTGGCTAGTGGATTTGGGTACTTTACTTTGCCCTTTGCATTCTTTTTCTAAATACGCAGGCAGATATCTATTTAATTTACTACTTAGATAGTGTGTGAGATTATTTTAATGTACAAAGCTCTATAAGACAAATAATAATAATAAAGCACAGACATCTTAGGCAACATTTTAAAAAATTAACAGAGAATGCAATATCCGCTCTGTTCTTTTTTTTTTTTTTACAGAGTGCTGTCATTAATAATATCTATTGCCAGTTTTTAATATTTTGTGAAGTAGATGAAAACCTAAATTGTGTGTTTTTGATGAAGTGCTGAGATTACCCTGTGTTTTTATGAATACCCTTCCAATGAATCCTGCAATCTGGATCAAACACCAAAAGGGGTGTTCCTATAGAAATTAATCAGAATCCTTTGTCCAAGTGCAGTTTGAAAGTTAAAACCTGATTGACTACATCTAATTTTACTTTGCTGCAGTTTTCATACATCCACCCTTGTATGTACGTAGTAACCAATCATGACATTCTATTGTGTGCTTTTGATTTTCTGCTGGAACATTACACAGCTTACTGCATGAAGTGTCTATATATAAAAGGTGTAATGTAGAACTGACAGTAGACAGAAGAGGAATCACTTTTACTTCTGTGAGGACACAGAAAAGGAACCACAGTTATATATTGTTCACAGAGCTTAAAAAACAGCCATGCAAACCTACAAATACTGCAAGTGAAGATGGATCACAACTCATTCTAAAGAATATGTTGCTTTTTCACACCTCATTAACCCTAAGAACATCAATCAGCTGGGAAAACAGGTCTATAAAGACAAATAATTTCACATTTTGATAGTTATCAACATTAAAATGTTATCCTGGCGATAATCAATCTTAAATCAATTACTGGGTAATTGCTGAGTCAATGAGAGAGAGAGTTAAATATTGATAAGTGTCTGGAGGGTCCATCAGCATTATTGACGAGTGGCACAGAGATGGATGGAGGCTCCTGAGTGTAGAGCAGTGATGGAAACCATACAAGTTTAGGTTAACGTTCCTATTACTGCAGCCAGACGAGGCTATCAATACCAAGTAGTGCTGCTCTGTCAGCATCGGAGAACTGCCAGCTGATGCTTGAGGCACCTCTAGGGAGACAGAATGCTAGCTACATACCCCAAAATATTGCTATGTCACTAATTGTGATCCTAGCATAGGAAACTCAGACATCAGATATTGTCTTATATGAAGTACCATGGAAGTAAAGAAAAAGAAAAAAAGATAAGATGTAAGATCTCTGAAAAAAAAGCAGTACACATTAAACAATGCAAAGAATACACAGAATAGCATTGGTATTATACTATTTATTATAGTGCATTATTTGGCAAGAGCCAGTGGGGTTGATTTACTAAAACTGGAGAGCGGGAAATCTTGTGCAACAAAATCAATCAGCTTCCAGGCTTTTTTGTGAAAGCTTAATTGAACAAGCTGAAGATAGAAGCTGATTGGCTGCAATGCACAACTGCACCATATTTTGCACTCTCCAGCTTTAGTAAATCAACCCCAGTGTGTGTGTTATAATCCCAAATAACGATTTAAGAAACATTTTCCAAAAGAGTCTACTAAATTGCTGAATTTTTAATATTTAGAGCCTTCTGTGGGCTAAAGGTTTTCATTACGAAAAGAAAAGGGTAGCGCTCATTAAACAAACATGTTGCTCTGACAATAATACATAAAACAAAAAAATGTGCAAATTATTCATAACAGAATAACAATAATATGAGTACCAAGCAAAAAATATCCAAATGATCAAAATCACAAATATTCAATGAATAAATCAATAAAAATGTCTCTAATGTTCTTCAAATCAAAAATCCACCACCAATATATGTGCAAGACTCCATCGCCAATATAATTAAATCAACTCACCAGAGCAAATTGCTAGTAAAATTATAAACTAGCAAATCGCATGTTGGCTCTGGGAGCAATGGTCTGCAGACTGATGACCGGCAACAGAAGATGTTTCTTATAATATATGAATCTTCATACAGCATGTACGCTCAAAGGGAAGAGAACAGAGCAGGAAATAGTGTGATACTGTATAGCAGGTTTTTATTAAAAGCTTCTTCATCCAAACAACTCACATTTTCAAGTGTCATCAGCTGGCACTAGCTTCGACTGCAAATATACATAAAGCCACTGCAAAAGCCGGAGACGCCGGCAGCTTATGGAACGTGGTGACATTACTCCGAAGCTCCACCCTACGCGATTCGTCACTTGACGTCTTCATGGAGCAGAAGAGTGATGGAGTCTTGCACATATATTGGTGGAGGATTTTCAGCAATTATGAAGTTTTTGATTTGAAGAACATTAGAGACATTTTTATTGATTTATTCATTGAATATTTGTGATTTTGATCATTTGGATATTTTTTGCTTGGTACTCATATTATTGTTATTCTGTTATGAATAATTCTGCACATTTTTTGTTATTATCACCTCTAGTAGAGGGTGGGGTGTTAGCTGCTTTATTTTTGTATTTTATTTTTGTTTGGCACTGTTCCTACTTATATATTATTGCACTAAAGGTTTTCATTGTTTTCTCCAATATATTATTATATAAACTGAAAAAAAGACCTATCATTATAATTTTATTACAGTTTTGCTCCTATGGGATGAGGTGATTGTAGCCGTATTAGTGCATTTGCGACAGAAACAATTGAGTACTGTCCGTGATACTTTTTTTATTTGCACTAACATACAATTTTGGAGACAAGCTTTCGGGGTATGTCCCCTTCTTCAAGGTCTAAGCAGTACTATTACAAATCACAAAGTTTAAGCAGAATGTTAGAAGGGATTGAGAAAAAAAAAAAGGGCTACAGATAAGATACATCAAAAGTGAGGGGGGGGAGGGGGGATACTACACTCATACAGAGGGGGTCAAGCTTTAGCTAATAGATAGTCATAAAGCTGTCGGATAATGGTTGAGGAATCCCATATCCAAATTAAGGCTGTTATCTTTTGTGTCAAATAGAATTATCATTCTTAGTTCAAATGTTTTTCTTTCCTGGATGGATTTGAATTTTCCTTTCAGAACTAAAATATTGAGGTCTTCCATATTGTGGCCTGGTTGTGTGAAATGGTGTCCTACAGGTGTGCAGAGGTCATCTTCTTTATGTTCCTTGATGAAGCTGTGCAACCAAATCAATCCATCAAAAAGTGTCAGACACTCAAAAGGAATCTTCAATATTTCCGGATCATACAGCTGCACCTCCAGTAATGTTGTGTACCTTATCCAGTGCAGAAAATGCAGCAAAGGATCTTATGTTGGCGAAACAGGACAGAAGTTGCAAACAAGGATGAATATGCACAGACATACCATTAAGGAATATAAAGAAGATGACCTCTGCACACCTGTAGGACACCATTTCACACAACCAGGCCACAATATGGAAGACCTCAATATTTTAGTTCTGAAAGGAAAATTCAAATCCATCCAGGAAAGAAAAACATTTGAACTAAGAATGATAATTCTATTTGACACTAAAGATAAGGGCCTTAACTTGGACATGGGATTCCTCAACCATTATCCGACAGCTTTATGACTATCTATTAGCTAAAGCTTGACCCCCTCTGTGTGAGTGTAGTGTCCCCCCCTCCCCCCCTCACTTTTGATGTATCTTATCTGTAGCCCTTTTTTTTTTCTCAATCCCTTCTAACATTCTGCTTAAACTTTGTGATTTGTAATAGTACTGCTTAGACCTTGAAGAAGGGGACATACCCCGAAAGCTTCTCCTCAAAATTGTATGTTAGTGCAAATAAAATAAGTATCATGGACAGTACTCAATTGCTTCTGCTCCTATGGGACAAATTATATGTAGCACTTTGTCCCATGTTGCTAGGTTTTTCTAACCATAGTTATGAGGTCTGACTTCCCCTCCCCCTCCTCTCTTGAAGCAGCCTGTCCAAAAACAGCTATGAAGGAGACAGCTGATTTATATTGGCATTTTGTCTTGCTGTAAGCACTTTCCCAAGAGGAGCAACAGAAGGAGGAATGTAAAAGGAGGCTCTGCTTTTCTTTTGCCTTTGTTTGTCTGTGAAAAGTGTTCCTAGCCAAGGCAGGCTGCAGCTATGAATCAGTCATCTTCATCATAGCTCTTGTCAATTCAGCCACAGAATAAGGAGGAGGGATGGGTAGGTCAAACCTACATGCACTTTGTCCCCAAGAGGACAAGACTTACCGTATTTATTCGAGTATAACGCGCAAAATTTTCAACCAAAAAAAGAACTCAAAGTTTGGGTGCGCGTTATAAACGAGGGTTGGTGTGGGGTGACGCGGTGGCGGCCGATCCATTGAGGGCGCAGGCGCAGGCTCTCACTGTACGCGAAGAAAAAAAAAACGTCCCCTGTGCCGGCCCCGCCCCTTTAAGCAGGGGATCGGTTTTTTTTTCTACGTCCCCTTGTCGCGTACAGTGGGCGGCCCGAACTGGCGAGATGCACTGGTGGGGTGACGCAGTGGCGGCCGGTCCATTGAGGGCGCATGTGCTCACAAGAAAGAAGAAGAAAAAACGTCCCCTGTGCCTCTTCATTTCGTATGGTCGCTTCTTCATTTCCTTTCCTCACCCACGCGTTACGGTAAGCATTGCTGTTTTGCTGTGTTCTTCATTTGATAATCATATTCAGTGTTCATATTATTTATTGATATACTGGTACCCGTTAGATGGCAACTCAGGGAATCAAGAGAAAACGTTCTGCATATGACGCTTCATTCAAGCTCAAAGTTGTTGGTCATGCTGAAATTCACGGAAATCGAGCAGCTAGCCGAGAATTCACTGTACCAGAGACGAATGTTAGAGAATGGAGAAAACAGAAAGTCGTCCTGAAAGATATGAATAAAAGCAAAAAAGCACAACGAGGGAGACAAGCCATGTACCCAGACATGGAGAAGGAACTTTATGAATGGATCATTGACCAAAGAAGTAGTGGGTACATTGTCACATCACTCCACATTAGACTTCAAGCCCAAAAGTTTTGCAAAGATTCAACCTTCAAAGCCTCTAATGGATGGACACAAAAGTTTATGAAAAGGCATGGACTTGTAATACGCCAGAAAACAAAGATAGCGTAGAAGCTGCCAAATGATTTAGCAGAGAAGATCACTTCATTCCATACCTTTATAATCAAACAACGCAAGCAGATTCATTTTGAAATTTCACAGATAGGCAATATGGATGAGACCCCCATGTGTTTTGACCTACCAGGCAACAGGACAATTGACAGCAAAGGGAAGCACACAGTCCAGATTAAAACCACAGGCCATGAGAAAACTCATTTTACGGTTGCGTTATCCTGTATGGCAGACGGTTTTAAACTTAAACCAATGGTGATTTTTAAAAGAAAGACTATTCCAAAAGGAGTTAAATTTCCACCAGGTGTCGTGATCCATTGTCATCCTAAAGGATGGATGGATGAGAAGGGCATCATTTTATGGTTAAATAAAGTTTGGAATACTAGACCAGGCGCACTACTGAAGAAATCCATGCTTGTATGGGACCAGTTCCGCTCACACCTGACAGACACTGTGAAAGACAAACTGAAAAGTCTAAAGACATTTCAAGCTGTGATTCCAGGTGGACTAACCTCTATTCTTCAGCCACTCGATGTTGTTTTAAACAAACCCTTCAAAGACAGAGTCAGGGAAAAGTGGATTACCTGGATGAAATCCGAAGACAAAGAATTGACTGCAAAAGGAAACCTCAAGAAACCTGGCCTATCTCTCGTGACATCTTGGATTAAAACATCATGGGAAGACATGCCAAAAGAAATGATCATCAAGAGTTTTTTAAAAACAGGCATCAGCAATAAACTGGACGGCACAGAAGACGACCTGCTGTGGAATTCAGACTCAGAAGAAAGCGAAAGCGAAGAAGCTGGAGAAACAGATGTTCCTGCCAACTGGGACACTGATGATACATTAACTCTAGAAGAATGGGAACAACTCTTTAGTGTATCTGATGATGATGAATCTGACTTTGAAGCATTTTAAATAAATATTGTTACCGGTAATTTTATTTCGGTATTGTGTTTACCTTGTCAATAAATGATTTTTATCATGGCCGCACGTGTTCAACAACGTTTGTCAATTACAATGCTTGGTCTGAGCCGAGGAAAAGTGAAACAAAAATTTTATACCGATTTTTAATCGAAAATTAGGGGTGCGCATTATACACGAGTGCGCGTTATACTCGAATAAATACGGTAAACAAAAAATTATAACAATAGACCTTTTGTGACCAGAAGTCATTCATGCCTAGATGTCCAGACCAAATACTGTAGCTCCAGTACATACCACTTAAAAATATGCAGTACATCTCTGCAAAACATGCATATTTCCCTATTTTATATCTCTTTAATGTAGTGAAGTCTTCAACAAAAAGAAAGTACCGGCTCTCCTGCAGGTAAATGGCATAATGTGCTAGTATGCACCGCATGCTAGCACATTATGACAGACTTACCTGTAAAACTAATCCCTCCAGCGGTATGCTGTCACCACAGCCAAGGCTTCTATCTTCATCTGATCTTTCTTCTGGATTTGTGGCCTCCAGCCATTTGAATGGCTGAGCTGTGATGACTTTATTCCCATGCATGAGCAAAGGAGTCACAATCGCAAAACAGCCATCAGGATTGACGGCCCAATCAGTGTGCCCTCAATTCAGACTGCAGTACGCATGTGCCAATGACATCACCGGGTACAGAACTTGTGAATATCTCCTAAACAGTAAATGTTTACGTGATATTCATTGTAATTACAGGTAAGTTTTATTATAACCTTACCTGTAGGTACAAGGGAGCAAACGGAGTTTACTACCTTTTTAAAGAACCCAGAAGCACAGAAAAATACTGGTAATGTCTCAGAAGTATACTCGGTTGTTGTAAGATGACAACACACAACAATTTTGTGAAATGAACAGTTGTCAGCCCTGCCCAGTTGTCTTTTGCTTAAGTACTGAACCTCTTCCACAACATGGAGACTAATTGTTATGTAGTCCAAGATAAGAACTAGGAGGGCTAATTATACTTTATGAAAAAACACAGGAAATATGCACAAAACACAGGACAGCTCTTGATTTCTGACATGATCAAAAGCTGTTTTGCACGTATTAAACAGATATAACAATACATTTTCAATAGTATACAGTTGCAAGAAAAAGTATGTGAACCCCTTGGGATTACGTGGAGTTTTGCATGAATTGGGCATAAAATGTGCTCTGAACGTCATCTAAGTCACAACAATAGAAGAACACAGTCTGCTGAACATAATACTACACAAACATTAGATGTTACCATGGTTTAATTGCACATAACAAGTAAACACTCACAGTGCAGGGAGGAAAAAGTATGTGAAGCCCTAGCTTAATGACTTTTCCCAGAGCTAATTGGAGCCAGGAGTGAGCCAACCTTGACTCCAATCAGTGTGATGATATTGGATGTGTTGCTGACAGCTGTCCTGTCCTTATAAAACACACACCTGTTTTGGGTTTATTGGTTTCAAGAAGCACTGTCTGATGTGAACCATGCCTCGCAGAAAAGAGCTCTCAGAAGACCTACGATCAAGAATTGTTGACTTGCATGAAGCTGGAAAGGGTTACAAAAGTATCTCCAAAAGCCTTGATGTTCATGTGTTCACGGTAAGACAGACTGTCTACAAATGTAGAAAGTTTAGCACTGTTGCTACTCTCCGTAGGCGCGGTCATCCTGTAAAAATGACTGCAAGAGCACAGCACAGAATGCTGCATGAGGTAAAGAAGAATCCCAGAGTGTCAGCTAAAGACCTACAGAAATCTCTGGCACATGCTAACATTTTTGTTGACACATCTACAATAAGGAAAACATTAAACAAGAATGGAGTACATGGGAGGACACCACGGAGGAAGCCATTGCTGTCCAAAAAGAATATTGCAGCACGTTTGAAGTTTGCAAAAGAGCACCTGGATGTTCCACAGCACTACTGGCAAAATATACTGTGGACAGATGAAACCAAAATTGAGTTGTTTGGGAAGAACACACAACACTATGTGTGGAGAAAAAAAAGGCACAGCATACCAACATCAAAACCTCATCCCCACTGTAAAACATGGCGGAGGGAGCATCATGGTTTGGGGCTGCTTTGCTGCCTCAGGGCCTGGACGGATTGTTGTCATTGATGGGAAAATGAATTCCAGAGTTTATCAAGACATTTTGCAGGAAAACGTACGACCATCTGTCCGCCAACTGAAGCTCCGCAGAGGATGGGTGATGCAACAGGACAATGACCCAAAGCATACAAGTAATTCAACAAAACAATGGCTGCAACAGCACAGAATACGCCTTCTGGAGTGGCCCAGTCAGAGTCCTGACCTCAACCCGATTGAAATGCTGTGGCATGACCTTAAGAGAGCGATTCACACCAGACATCCCAAGAATATTGCTACACTGAAACAGTTTTGTGAAGAGGAGTGGTCCAAAATTACTCCAGATCGTTGTGCAGGTCTGATCTGCAACTACAGGAAATGTTTGGTTTAGGTTATTGCTGCCAAAGGAGGGTCAACCAGTTATTAAGTCCAAAGGTTCACATACTTTTTCCTCCCTGCACTGTAAATCTTTACATGTTATGTGCAATTAAACCATGGTAACATCTAATGTTTGTGTAGTATTATGTTCAGCAGACTGTGTTCTTCTATTGTTGTGACTTAGATGACGTTCAGAGCACATTTTATGCCCAATTCATGCAAAACTCCACGTAATCCCAAGGGGTTCACATACTTTTTCTTGCAACTGTATTTAATAGATCAAAAGCAAGCAATAAGAGAAATTCAGTTTTAGAGTTTTATATACATTGAACGTCAAAAAAACGGATTAATTTTCTTGACTAAATGTTTTCTACATTATTTTAAAATTACATATACTGCTTATATTTGGCAACATTTTTATCATAAATTCATTGCATTTTTAAATTTAATAAAATTATAGTGCTGCGTCATCCCTTTCAATCCACACAGTAAATAATTTCATATATAATCATATGCAATCATACATATTTGTTGTAAAGAGGGAGTGTAGATTAGCATTCCCTCTGCATGAAGCAACTCTGCATCGAAACCAATCAGCTTCCAGTTTTTTTTGTCAACGCTTAATTGAACAAGCTGAAGTTAGAAGCTGATTGGTTACCATGCATAGCTGCACCAGATTTTGAATTCTCCAGTTTTGGTAAATCAAGCCCTAATTTTAGTCAAAATAAAAAAATTAAAAAACACAAAAATCAGGCCAAGGGACATGACTTACTAATAAGACACTAGTTGTGTCCCTTGTGATACTGGTTGTGGGTTTCCTTGAAATTTTCCTTCATCAACTCCCACCACCATGATCTTTTGGTGCAGTGGGGAGCTGACATTTGCACTAATCAAGAATGATGATTATGCCTGTCCTTTCTGCCTACTTCCTCTATTCAATGGTACTACAGCTTCTATGAATGAAACAGAAATAATGAATAGAGGATGTGTGGATGATTGAAAGGTCCACCTACTCCATTCAGAGAACCCTTTTTAATGTATAGAAGCGGTAGTGCCAGCTTCTATGAATGGAGGAGGTGGGAAAAAAGGATGGGCACATTTGGGAACTCTAGATCAGTGCAAATGACAGCTTCCTCAGTTCAGAACAATTTCCAGGAAATCAGGAGCCAGCAGCAGAAAGAACACAGTGCATTATTAGTAAGTCATGTGCCTTCTACTGATTTTTTGTGTTTTTTTTACAAAACACAGAGGCTTTAAAAAGTAACTTCACTTTTGTTGATAGATTCCTACACCTTTCTGCTCTTAAGAAAAAGCTGTTTCTTCTCCTATGTTTTTTGGATGCTGAATCTGAATGTGAGTGATTTTGTTTTCATTTTTGGTTAGCTGGCAGGGTCTGTATTCCTTTAATAATCCTTTAGGAGCATCTCACCAAAACTGAAATTTATATTGCAGAGGATGCCTAAAATCTGACTTGTGTCTTAGTGCATACTTCTGAGAAAATCAGTGAGCCAATCATGCAAGCAGTAAATTATATTTCTGGGTATGAAATGCTTCCAGGTTACCATAGTGCACTGAATTTTACAGAGAATGACAGAAATGCAGATTAAAAAGGAAAAATAATTTTTAATAACATTACATTACAATATGGCGTGTGTCAAAATTGTATATGCTATATATTTTTTTTTATTTGCATTATTTTTTCCCACAAAAGTGGAGTTACTCTTTATAGTTTGATGCTAATAGCAGTCAACAATAGTCTTAAAGCCTAAGTATAGCCAAAATAAAAACATAAAAAAGCAGCACAAAAAACACGACTTACTATTAATGTGCTATGTGCTGCTGGCTCCTGGTTTCTTTGAAATTCCCCTCCATTTCAACACCATAATGTTAATAGAACTGAGGAAACTGTCATTTGCGCTTGTAAAACGTGCCTGACTACCCTCCACTCTTTCCACCTAGCTCCGCCAATTATCGAAACCAGTAATGCCACTTCTATGAATGACATCAGATCTGTAAATGGAGGGGCAGATGACTGAAATGCCCACCCCCTCCATTCATATATTGTGCTTCATTAATTGAAGCTGTAATATGGCTTCTATGAATAGAGGAGTTGTGTGGAAAAGGTGGGTGTAGTCAGGAGCTTTTTACAAGTGCAAATGACAGCTTCCCCAGTTCTATTAACCCCCACCATACCAGAACATTATGGTGGTGGGGGGAGGGGGGCCAATGGAGGAAAAGTTCAAGGAATTCAGCAGTAAGCAGCATAAGAACCCAATGCATTAATTGCAAGTCATGTCCTTTGCACAGATTTTTGTGTCATTTTGACTACGCTTAGACTTTAACAGTGAAAGCTAAATGCCTATTAGTTACTAATCATTGCTCCATGCTGCAAATATTTAGATTCTTTATCCTAATAAGATATATTTATATAACCTAACAATATAGCTTTGTTTCTCTATGACTGGTTTTACAATGTCAGCGTTAGAGAAAAACAAATCGATACTAAATATTTTAGAAAAGATTTATTTTTACTGTCTTATTAGAAGGATATCATCTACTTGAGAAAAGATCAATGATTTGTTTTATCCATAGAATCTACATTGTCATCTCCCAGAGATTAGTACATTTGTGAAAAAGTAAAGTTGTCAAATATTTGAGAGCTACATGAGTAAGCACAAACATTTACGCAGGTAAGCAAATAGTTCAAACTCTATATACCCAACACTGATCATAGAACATCCAGTGGCTGTGTGAAAATGACATCTCTTACCTCATTGTCAGTCAATAGAAATGAACCCTATATACTGTAAATGTTGTGATTTTTATTTATGTTTAAAAATGACAGAAACATGGAGACAGGAAGTTACACATCCCCAAATCAGACTGTGTTTGCACATTACTGTTCTCTAATACAATGGGAACATAGATACTCTTTTAGTATATGTGGGCGATGTAATCTATTGCTCAAGAAGTACACATTTTTTAGCTATTCGGATGTTTTAGAGAAGGTCCTGACAAGCACTGGACCCAAGCTTTGTTAGCATAATTTCAATGTAAGTCAAGCATAGTATTTTACATACTTGGCACTCAGGTAATACATTGGTATCTAGAATTTGTTGCCACAAATGCTTCCCTCTTTCTGCTTTCCACTTTCTACCAACAATTATAGAAACTGAGGTAGATAGGAAGTGGAAAGAGATAATGCCCACGTGGTAAGCTCTATACGCCTTCTAGGTAAAAAGGACCGCAGGATAAGCTGAAAGGGGGAGTCTTCACAGGACTCTGCCAAGGGACATTAGAAACCCCACTATAAATTAAAGAAAGTCTGCCAAGACCAATAACCCTTTTCAACCAATGGCTTAATTTACCTGGAATCTTGCTTGCTTTGTTTATTGTGAACCAGCTATAAGAGAAGCTATTTTCTGTTAGTATATTCTTAGACTAATGCATTTGCTAGGAAAGGATAGGTAGCCAGTGCAAGTGTGTATGTAGGCATACATATAGCTCTCTTTATGTCCTTTATGTCTATAACTGCAAATTGTTTGTATCTGCAGCATTCATATTTAGCAAAGAAGTTTTAATATACGAATGGCTTTATTGCATGAATTAAACAAACAGCAAGAATTGGCACAACATTGATAAAAACAGACTGTGATAGATCCAGCAATGCTATTGCTTTGCCACTATGATCAGCAATCTATGTCTGAGTTGTAGTAGGTTTAGCCATGCTGAGGATTGTAGCAGTATTAGCTGAAAGTAAAATAGTAGCCCTATGCATATTCATGCAGGAATTTACTTTGCCTTGCATCAAAATTGCCTATTGTCATTACTTACACAAGAAAGTATAGGTAACTTTTTGGCTGATTTGCCAAAAAACAACTTTGCTGACAGTAATAAGGTTCTTTAAAGTTCTCATGTCTATAGTGAGTTCTTATTTATAGCATTTACAGCACAATTATTACAGCTGAAATATACTATCTTGAAACAGATTTTCAGTTATCCTGTGCCCCTCCTATGATAAGAGCCCATGGTTGGAGTCAGAAGAGTGAGTTACTCTTTTTCTCATTTGTAAACAGTGTTCTTCCTGAAACAATATGAATTAAGAACCTCAAAGTCCCATCCAAAATCCACAAAACATCTCGGAGGAGTTGTGTGTGCTAAGTCACAACTCTGGCTAAAATGTTTTACTAGTGTTATATATTAATGTTTTACTCCACTATTAATATATAACACAAGTACATCAAAAGAGGGTAAAGAAGAAAGAAAAAAAAATAAATGTACAACTGCCAAATTGTACTGTATACTTATTTTGGAAGCAAAACTACACTCCATTTATTGATATCCTATGAGCTGTATACCAAAACTTGCAGTGGTTTGCAGGAGTATTTCAGCATTTCACTGCAAGGGATCTACTATCCCTTACTGCCTGTAAGTGGATCTGCTGCTTAGTGTTCACAGAGATTATTTATGTACATTGCTTTCTGTCTCTGTTTTCCTAGTTCAGAAATCCCAAAACGAGGAACTGGGGAGAGAGACAGAGAACTGAACCACATGAACTTATACACATAGGGTGTCATGGTCAGGGATCAGGCTCGGAGACCAGTAGCTATAGCAGTAGAGAGGGTCCCACTGACTAGCAGGATGAGTACACAAGCAGATCACCCAGGTCTAAGCACTAACTAGTATTCACTAGAGCTCCTAATGGTGGAGATGGGTTTTGCTGTGTTTAGTACCAGGTGATGGTTCTCAAGATCGCCCCACCAGGACATGAGCAAGCTGGAGTCCAGTAGTAGACATAGCAGGTAGGGATCAAGCAGAAGCGTAGTCAGTAAACAAGCCAAAGGCCAGTAACAAGTGGTTGCAGGTTGGGATTAGGTGGAAGCATAGGAACAAGCCAAAGGTCAATAATGAAAGGTAGTAGAGGTAAGGAAAGCTGTAGGTACACAAAAGGAGCAAGATATCAACTGCACAGAGCACAAAAATCTGGCAAACAGGAAGTGCAAAGACATGAATCAAATCAAGAAGTTCTTGGGAAAAGCAAAAAGTCCATGGTTCACCAGAAACAAGAGACAAGGCAAAATGGACATAAAAGTTCAGACAGGGAGCTGTCCAGCATGTCAGGTGGCACAATGAGAAGAGCCACAGCCAGACACCACAGAGGTCACATGTTCAGATCCACAGAGGCACTGACCATTTGGAAACTCGGTCAGTAGGGGGCCCCATGAGATGCCCCTGGTACCTTTTTCATAGGCTTTTTTGAGTTTGGGCAAGGACACAGGGGCCCTATGATCCCCTATTGCCCAGGGGCCCCATGAGTTGTCAGTCCGCCCCTGGATCCAGGCCATGACACAGGAGCTGCTACTGATGGTATTTTTTCACCTAGACCGGGTGTCGGCAAACCGCGGCTCCAGAGCCGCATGCGGCTCTTTTTCAACTTTGCTGCGGCTCCGGAGCACACTGCCCACCAGGTGACAGGCAATAGGGTTGCCGTAGCTCAGTGGTCGGCAAGCCGCGTCTCTTTACACAGTTTAATGCGGCTCTTCTGTGTGCCGGGCGCCCACTCCCCTCCCTCCTCCAAACATTGGCTGTCAGGATGTAGGCGGGGCAGCGTGACGAACTCCTCTCCTCTCACAGTCCGCCCTGAAGACCGGAACGGCGCGGGAACACGGCGAGAGGAACGCGCGGAGCAAAGGTAAGTGAACTGACACTATATGGGGGATGAATTACTATATGGGGGATGAATTACTATGGGGGATGAATTACTATGGGGGATGAATTACTATATGGGGGATGAATTACTATGGGGGATGAATTACTATGGGGGATGAATTACTATATGGGGGATGAATTACTATAGGGGGGATGAATTACTATAGGGGGGATGAATTACTATATGGGGGATGAATTACTATATGGGGGATGTATTTTCAGTTTTAAAAATGTGGCTCTCAAAATAAATTTCAATCGTGGTTTTGGCGAGATTTGGCTCAGTTGAAAAAAAAGGTTGCCCACCACTGACCTAAGGCTATGATTGTGATTATGATGATACACTGTGGCCCTGATTAACCCTTTGCTTACTGGGCCCTTAAACCCCCTTCATGACCAGAGCGCTTTTTGCAATATATGCAGTGTCGGATTTGTTTTAAATGTTGCAATGGTTTTGCGGCTCCCAGTCTTTTTTTCCCCTTCGGAAACGGGTCCAAGTGGCTCTTTATGTCTTAAAGGTTGCAGACCCCTGACCTAGACCATAGGCAGAGAATACTAGACAAGTATGCCTATGTTCTAATAGTTTAACTGCAGCTGCCCTGTTCTTGAGTGTGATCTAAGGGTGAATTCTTACTGCAAAGAAGAGTTGCTGGAGCGATTCATTGCTCTGGCAGCTCCCCACTGCCAGCTGCAGTAGGGGGAAATGTGGTGTGCAAGTCAGTGAATCACACTGTTCCCTTTTCTTTTTTTTGAGGGGGGGGGGGGTTGTACAAGCATTATTTGAAATGAACAAAACATATACTTCTTACCATCCAATTTATTTGGTTACCATCCAGTATATTTGTAGATGAACCTATTTATTGCAATAGAGTTTATATGCAGCTCCTGCTATTTTAGTTAACCCTGTCTCTTCTGGTCTAGGATTCTATAGCAAGTTTTAGCTCAGGGCTCAGTAACCATAGGCTAGAGCCAGATTAGGCATCCACTTCTGGTAGCTAGAGATCCAGTTGCATGACAGATTAGACACTGCTAGGGACTAATCTCAGAGTAGATAGAATGACTCTGATTTTCAGTGCCACAATTTGGTTTCTACTGGCTCAAAACTGCATTTCAGGCTTGTTGGATAGCTAGTGGGTCTCCTCATCACTGCAGATCTTGTCTTCAGGTCTCTGACATCAAGACAAACACATCATCATGATCATCACTGGGGTCCCTGCAACTGTAATTTGCTGCAACATTCATCTATTAATAAATACACTGCTAAAAAAAATCAGAGTATAACATCAAGTCAGTTAAACTCCTGGGATATTGATCTGGTCAGTTAAGTAGCAGAGGGAGTTGTTAATCAGTTTCAGCTGCTTTGTTGTTAATGAAATTAACAACAGGTGCACTAGATGGGCAAAAATTAGACAACCCCCAAAACAGGAAATGGCACTGACATTTTGTTCCCTACTCATCTTTTCAGACTGTTTTTCACTAGTTTTGAATTTGACTAGGCAGTGTCACTACTGGTTGCATGAGGCGATACGTGGACCCTTCAGAGGTTGCACAGGCAGTCCAACTCCTCCAGGATGGCAGATCAATATGTGCCATTTCCAGAAGGTTTGCTGTGTCTCCCAGCACAGTCTCAAGAGCATTGAGGAGATTCCAGGAGACAGGCATTTACTCTAGCAGAGCTGGACATGTCCATAGAAGGTCTTTTAACCCATCGGCAGGACTGGTATCTGCTCCTTTGTGTAAGGAGGAACAGGATGAGCACTGCCAGAGCCCTACACAATGACTCCCAGCAGCCCACTGGTGTGAATGTCTCTGGCTAAACAATCAGAAACAAACTTTATGAGGGTGGCCAGAGGGCCTGATGTCCTCTAGTAGGCCCTGTGCTCACTGCCCGGCACCATACTGCTCAATTGGCATTTGCCATTGAACACCAGAATTGGCAGGTCTGCCACTGGCACCCTGTACTTTTCACAGATGAGTGCGGGTTCATCCTGAGCACATGTGACAGACATTAAAGGGTCTGGAGAACATTATGCTGCCTGTAACATCATTCAGCATGACCATTTTGCTGGTGGGTCAGTGATGCTCTGGGGAGGCATATCCACGGAGGGACACACAGACCTCTACAGGCTAGACAATGGTACCCTGACTGACATTAGGTATCAGAATGGAATCCTTGAACCCATTGTCAGACCCTACACTTATGCAGTGGGTCCTGGGTTCCTTCTGCATGACAATGCCTGGCCTCATGTGGCGAGAATAGGCAGGCAGTTCCCGGACCATGAAGGAATTAATACCATTGAATGGCCCCTATGCTCGCCTGACCTAAATCCAATAAAACACCTCTGGGATATCATGTTTTGGTTCATCCTACACTGCCAGGTTGCACCTCAAACTGTCCAGGAGCTCAGTGATGCCCTGGTCCAGATCTGGGAGAAAATACCCCAGGACACCACCCGTCATCTCATTAGGAGCATGCCCTGACATTTTAAGGCATGCATACAAACTACCATTTTGAGTTGCTGCAATGAAATTTTAGCAAAATGGACTAGCCTGCTGCATCATTTTTTCACTTTTATATTCAGAGTGTCTTTGAATTCAGTCCTCTGTAGGTTTATAATTTTCATTCCATCAAATGATGGGGCATCATTATCTTTCTAACACATTACCCAGCCCATATCAATATAGCTTTCCAGCATTAAATTTTTCCCCATTGAGATCTGTTTTCAAAGTGTTCCTTTAATTTTTTGGAGCAGTGTATTTACCTGGCAATATGTCCTCAATTCCACCAGGACTCTTATTGGGCTCTTTGCTGATAATACCTGTTTGTACATTGGATGTATTTACTGTTACTAACCACTTGGTGATTACTCACAGTAAATACACGTAGCAACCTTCTTCATGGTGACCCGTGCTGTCATTGGATACAGCACAAGTTTGTCAGCAGGTTTTAACTAAAGATTTTGGCCGTGAACCTGCTGAACAGCTGTAGCCAATCACAGCACTGTCCTGTGTCTTGTTTGTAAACATAGACACAGGACCTTGTCGGTTGGTCTCTTTTTGAATCTTTTTTGGTCCAGGAAGAGAAAAAAGTAAGACCACTGTGAGTAGAAGCAGCACATTTATACTTGCATACAATTGTTAGGCACATTTAATCTTTTGATTGTCCATCAGTTAACCTGAGATTATATTTCGTAAGGCTATCACCTTAAGACATCAGATAGCACCTAACGTCGTGGACCCACCTGAGAACATCTCACTATTCTCTGATTTAAAAGGTTTCCACCCGTGCAATAAATGTATCATCTGTAGATGTAATAATATTAGGAAACAGAAAATTAAGTCATTTTCCTCCAATTCACCCAGAAGATCATACACTATTGAGAAATGTATCTCTTGTAATAGTAGGTATGTGGTTTATAAGCTTGAATGCCCCTGCCACAAGCAGTACGTTGACCATTTGACTAGGAGATTAAGGGACCGTCTCCAGGAACATGTTTACAATATAAAAAAGAGGATTTAAGGAACATTCGTCTAAGCATTATAAACTTTGTCATAACAAAGACCTTTCTACTCTTAAAGTTGTAGGGATTGACGTACTCCCTCCACATTGGAGAGGTACATATAAAAAGCGAGCTGTCTCACAGTTGGAGACCAAATGGGTCTTCAAATTAGGTGCTTTATATCCCTTAGGGCACAATATTGAGGTTGATGTGAATTGTTTTATAGACAATAGTTAGATTTATGATTTTGTTATATAGGCACTTTTATGATTATATTATTTTAGTATTTCTTATCTATTCTATTCTCTTTTGATCCATTTAAAGGTTTATATATTTTTATTCACATATGCAGGTCTAAATTATAATTCATATCTATTTTTCTTAATGAACTTTATTTCATAGAATCCTATATATATCCCATATAGAGATTTTTTAACATTTGATTTGTATTCATTTTTACATGTGTGGTCATACTGTATCAATTTATTTATACTTATCTTTTTGTATATTTATATATATTATGTTTTTCATATTGTTGCGCTTATTTTGCTGCGGATTATAATATTTTATAAATTTTTTATATATTGTTTTTTAATTACATTTTTATATATACCAGTATTTTTATATATACCATCACATTACTTTATTTCATGATTTATACTACTTCATTAGTCTCTAATTACCTAGTAATTTAACTATATTGACACGATAATACAATTAGCTGTGTGTTACTAACATGATTAATATATATCTATTATATCAAAGTGTATTAATTAATTAGACTAATCATTCCGCATTTTGACATTGGCTGCAATATATATATATATATATATATATATATATATATATATATATTTTACTACTTAAATGTTTCACTAACCCTTCATTAATAACCATTTTTCAGTTCTGCTATATAAGCTGCCCTTTATATTCCTCTCCGGTTTTTTCCTGGTATATATTTGTTATTATATTAAGTAATGTCCTGGACAACATTAACAGTTGTCCCTGCGACCTCAATCCATGGCAAAATGGTGTCCATTCGATGCGCATGCGCACTTCACGCTCTTCGGCATAATGGCGATGATGTAGTTTAGTTAGGTACTAGTTGTTTACATATTTGAGATTTTGTCAGATAAATCAAAGTTTTCACCTGAAAGCCTCCATTATGGGTTCCACAGAATATGTTACATGAAATTATTGGTAAGTTATCATCATCACATAAACAAATTGTGGAACTACAAGAGTATCAAAATGTGCTGGACCCCAAACACTGATGTTATTCATGAAATACTACTACTGTATATACTTCTATAGGAAATTATAGCTGTAACTTTATGTGATGTGTAAAAATGTAATTACTAGCCTATTACTAACATGAAATTCAAACATGCTACACATTTGTTTTATACTATATTTAAAGTCCATATTCAGGCTCAGACCCTGCCCCATTACCCCCTAGGGACTTACCTGTTTTGGTTATATTTAGGCTGGCCATGTAGCATGCTAGGGCTTCTTTCTCTTCACCTCTTCTTCTGCCCAAGGAGGTCCTCTACTACTGATCCTTGATTGCTTAATGCCTTATTGATTGCTCAATGCCTCCATACACTATGAGAGAAAAGTCACTCTGGTGCCCCCCTTAGTGGACAGAGTCATTTCACCCTGCATTTAATGTATGTCCTAAGTCTTGTGGCAAAATAGACTGAAGACATCTTGTGGAGAAAAAAGTACTGTGGGGGACAGCACTGGATTAAAGAAGAGTATTGCAGACTGATATTTATTATTCTGTGCACTGTCTAGGGGCCCATTTTAATAATAATAAAAAGTTGGTTTAATAAATGCCTGCTATCTATTTACATAGGTGTGGTGGAAGGCTTTGCTGGAGAAAATTGAAAAGTGACAGAGAGGTCTGTAATACATGTAATACATATGATCAGCCATTCAATAAGTAATTGTAGTCTAATAATACTTTTATGCAGTTTTAAACTGCTTAGTTCTCTTCTTTGAGACTCAAGAGTACAAAGCCATCCAGCCTAATTCTATTGAGCATAAGTGATCGTTTGCAAACTTTTAAATCTGTTTCTGCATTAAACCCATGCTATGTTGAAACAAGTTATGCTGATTTAAGATCTATGAATATTAAAGACACTTCCTGCTTTTAAAGTAGCATTAAACTTTCAGGAGACTTTTAGAGAGACTAGAAGGAGAAAACAGAAGTCAACACTACAACATTTACGAGTATTTGTGAAATTCCATACTTGATCAGTAAGATGATGAACAGATAAATGTAACAGTTTATGCTAAGATGCTATTAAAGGAGTATAATTATAGAACAGAGTTAGAAAGTTAGAACTTTCAAGTACAACATATAGTCATTCTTGGAAATTATCAGTACTGCTTATGTTGAAAAGATGAACTCAAGGCAAACAGCTTAATATATACTGTACATAGTATGCGAACTTTTAAAAAAAAATTTAGACATAATTTATTAATTTACTTTATGTAGTGTTATGATCAAGACAACACTAATAGACAGCACAGTCAGTTCCTTTAAATCTCTGCACAATACATTGCAGATAATGCACAACTATTTGCTTTTTTAAAATATGGTTACACTTCCTAGATGTCTTCAGACCAGTTTCACCCACTTTCAGTGGTCTTCGATCACACACACTAACATGCACTAACATGATGATGTCAGGGCCACCAAGATGGGTTGAATGATGCTGAGCGTCATTTAACCTGGATATCAGAGGACATCTAGTAGCAGAGAAGAATTTCTGGGGGGTGGGGAGAAGCAGCTTCACAGAGGAACTGAGTATTGCAGCAAAGCTGCAATTTTTATTTGCCATTACAAGAAAATTAGCCCAGCTAAGACCCACCCTAGACTTCTGGACTAACAGCACTGTGCAAAGTAAGAGCTGTGACTGGCTAAAAGTACCCTTTGTTTCCTCTGAGTAATACATTTAAGGGTATACCAATGACAAAAACAGGCAATTATGTAAAATATTATTAAAGTGAATACATAACAATTTTGAATTGTGTTTTTAGATCTGTCTAGAGTGTAGCTTTAAAAAGTGGTAATAAAAGTATAAAGGAAAAGTAATATTCAGGTGACTTAATTTCAATAATTTATTTTACTATTCTTTATATTTACTGAAATAAAAATATGCGCCAACCCTGAAAAAATGTCTGATAGACTGATTCTGCTTTCAATACCAGTATCCCTGCATTGCTCCACGAATCCCAATAGAGCATTAATTTAGAGTCATCTCTAAACAACATTTATTCTTAAAAGTGCCATTTATAAGTATTTGAATGACATTTTAAAAAGTAGAACTCTGATTGGTTTCATACTTGAAATAACTACCATATGTAATTCAGCAACTGTTCTGACCTTGAACATTTAATCACAGGGAACTAAGCTTTTACTGCCATTGTGACACATCCTTCAACATTCTTCACACTGGAAAAGTAAAACTATGACCTAAATTTCTTACAATACAGGTGATTTCTCAATGGATGAGTTCACATTGCTCAACACTGTCCCTATATGGCTCCATGAATTCCATACATCAATAATGTTAACCTATAATCCAACTTTACCAATGGCAAGGAACTATAGTGTGACATAAAAATCTTAAAAGCGCTGTTTATAAGTAATTAACTGAAATTTTATAAATAGTAACTCAGATTGGCTTCATGTTTTAAATAACTTACGTAATTTAACAAATGATCTGATTCTGATCAAACGCTGTCCTAGAAACATTTACAGTTCCAGGAAATTGCTGGTTGGGACAATGCTCTTCAGCTGCCTCTTTGGACAAAGATGAGACTTTCCCAGTTTGTCCACTTCAGACAGATTTGGTGGGAATTACATGTCTGTGGGGGCAGGTAAATCCCTTCTGGCCAACAACAGTCAGAGGGGAAAACCTGTCCCATTCACTGTTGCTTTCCCTTCTAAGATAAACAGCATTGATGTGGTATCACCATTCCTTCTGCCCTTCTTTTCTGATAGAAATAAACAGAAATATTATCAGAGCTGAATATTCCTGTTCAAGAGCACTTTGTCCTCACGGTGCTGGAACATGGTAGGGTCATGTGTGCAAGGTCAATGCCTTTCTATAGATATGGGTAACTTATGACTTATAGTTAACTAATTTGTTGAAAAAAACTCTTCAATGTCAATTCTATTATTATTTTTCTAAATCCACATGTGGTGAGGCTGTCCATAGCTTAACCTTTGTTAATGTGAAGAGCCCCTTCTTTTAACGTTGATAGAACATTATATTTTCTCCATTTATATCTAGGGATGAGTGAATATGGCCCAATTGATTTGAAGAGGGTCCGGTAAACCCTGTTTGAAATACAGTACACTGGCAGCACATGATTGGTTGTAGATTTTTTTTTTTCTATTCTATAGGTTGAATTTCACTGGCAGATAGAAATTGGCCAGTAGTTCACTGGGGCATTCCCTGTCATTGCTACTGTAAAACTATCTTGATGCTTGCTATTTACTGTCAAACTCTCAATACTGTGATATTAAATGCTCTGTACTTTCAGCAGCAGATTTATTTATTATTATTGAGTATGCAACTTCTTTAACTTTTTATTTGTGCCTTTGTTCCTCTTTAAATTGATGTCTTGACAGATGACCCAGGTTTTCTGTTTCAGAGTGTTGCCTCTATAAACTCTTTCCATGTTAATTTTATTCTGCTAAATGTGTTAGGCCAAACAATTCTATGGGTTTAATATTACTTTAAAGCTGTAGTACACTGCAGTTTGAGCAAAGAAATTAAAAATCTCCTGGAAAATAACATTGCATACTAGCACATTATGCAGGACTTACCTTAAAACAAAGCCCTCCAGTGGTGCAGTGTCCCTGCTGCAGATGCTTCCATCTCCACCTAGTCTTCCTTCCAGGTAAGCATGTGTCAGCCATCTGCCTGTCCGAGCATGAGCACAGTAGTCTCGGGACACGTGGTATGCTGTTCCTTCAGAGCGCATGCACCAGCTGACAAAAAGAGTAAATATCTCATAAACGATGCACGTTTAGGAGCTATTCATTTTACCTACAGGTATGTTTTATTGTAAACTTACCTGTAGGTAAAAGATACAAAAGTGGGTTTATGTCCACTTTAGGAATTACTAGATTGCAGTTGATACAGCAGTGTAAAATTGACCAGCAGCAGGACATTTTTATGATAGATACTTTGCCAAAAGGTACTAGAGACAGAAAGTACAAGCAGGTGTTTTAATACAAGATATAGTAGGATACTACTATAGGATATAGTAATGGATACAGCACTGAAAAAGTTGCCAGCAGTAGGACAGTTTAATCAGCCATAAAATACCTGACTGATGCATGCCTAACTTCTATTTTTTACTATTTTGACCACACCCTTGGGTGTAGTGAACTTGAATGATTTAATCTGAGGTTTTAGGAGTACATTGTTGCAGCACTTGTTTTTTTTTTCCTTTCAGTCAATGCAGCATTGTCAAAATGAAAAAGGTAGCGCTAATTAAACAATATTTTTGTGACAGTGATGCATAAACCAGAAAAAAGGAAAAAAAAAATGTGCAAATATTCATAGAGAATATATAAATTCTCAAAACCACAAAATATTCAATAAGTGATACAAAAAAAGACTCTAATATCTTTCAATTCAAAAGCTTCATAATGTTGAAAATCCACCACCAATTGTGCAAGACTCCATCACCAATAGAACTGAATCAACTCACCAGAGCAAATTGATAGTAAAATTATAAACTAGCAAATCACATGTTGGCTCTGGGAACAATGGTCTGCAGACTGATGACCAGCAACAAAAGGTGTTTCCTATAATGTACGAATCTTCATATACCATATAAGCTCAAAGGAAGAGAACAGAGCAGGACATACTGTGACACTGTATAGTAGGTTTTTATTTAAAAGCTTTTTATCCAAACAACTCACATTTTTAAGTACCATAAGCCAACACTAGCATAGACCGCAAAAACACATAAAACCGCTGCAAAAGCTGGAGACGCCGGCAGCTTACGGAACGTGGCGTCTTCACGGAGTGGAAGGGTGAATGTCACCTCATACATGCAATGTATGCTCCACACGATAAATGTATGGGAACAAATTACTTTGGCAAAATGTACATGAAAATATAATTTCAGAGCAACTTCAAACGATAATATTCTAATACATATATTTCTATAATACTTGTTATGTACTAGATTTGGGCACTATAAGAACCAATTATTATTTAAAGAGCCAGTAAATATTAAGGCAGAACCCTACCTCTCAGCGCACAACAATTTAAAAATAAAAAATATTTTAAAAATATAAAAAAATGCACAAAAAAAAGAAGCTTGTGAGCTTGTGAAATGAACAAGAACAGATGATCAGCAAAAAAAATTGCTGTAGTTTGGGTACATAAAAATTAAAAATGTCCACCCCTGAAACAAGTACATTTCTTTTATAGGAAAACCTTGCAAAACAAAACTAAAAAGCTCTATTAAACTTCTCGTCCTCCCTATAGCAGATATACTGCTACATACAGGGTGGCATGGGTGCACAAAATCATATATATATATATATATATGTATGTATATGTCATTTTGAATGTCCGGGTATGCCCTACCTGTGCCACTATTAGCGGCTGAGGCTGTCAATCACCGGGTCCCGGGCGGTGATTACTCGCCGGCCCCCGATGATTGCTGAGGATCTCCGATGGGGGGGAGAAATGTTAGTAAACAAAACAGATCTCTTCCCTGTCAGCTCCTGCATACTGCTTTTAATGGCCAATCCCCATGTGTCTCCTACTCTCATGGTATCTGCACTGGAGGAAAAACTGCCGGTATTTTTACGCAATATTACTGCCTCTATATCCGCTGAAGTGGGCAACTTGGCTTTGGATCTTCGTGGGGAAATAACGCAGATTGGTGAGCGTGCAGATCAATTGGAGAATAAATTTGATGAATTGGTGCAGTACGTCCATGTCTTAAAAGAAGATAATGCGTATCTGAAGCACACCATGTCCCAAATTCAGCTCCAACAAGAAGATTTGGAAAACAGGGAACGCCTGTAGTCGTGGTACGTCTGAATCTATTGCCGATTCCCAACTTTGCCGACACCTCCTGTCCTTCTTCACCGCAACCGCCCCTTTGGTCCCAGAAGCAGATTGGTGCATGGACAGGGCCCACCGATCATTAGGTCCCAGACCTGCTGATGGCACCAGACCACGTGATGTCATCGTCCGCTTTCATCTTTTTGAGAGCAAGGAAGCTTTGTTAGCCTTTGTACGCAACATTCCTTCCCTGGAATTTAAAGGGGACAGGCATCAGCTCTTCTGTGATCTCTCTCCGATTACCCTGGCTAAATGGCGGGCGCTGAAGCCACTCACCACTCACCTTCAACACCACCGTGTCCCTTATCGCTGGGGTTTTCCCTTCAAGCTGGTCATCTCAAAAGATATTTTCCCAAGTTACTCTACATGATATTTTTGAGGCGGACTCCTTCCTGAAGCAATTGGGACTACCTCCTCTGCCGGAAGACAATTCCTCATTACCGCCTACTCCATCTCATCCTTCCACTATGCCCAACAAAATTTGGACACCAGTTCGTAGGGGCCGGAAGCATCTTTCACGTACTCCACAATGTCCTCGTTCCAGCGATGAACCTGCTTGATACTTCTCTGAGGTGTTCTTCTGCGGGCACTTCGGGGTTGTATCCTCCCCATCCCCCCCCTTTCTCTTTCTTTTTTTCTGTGCTGGGTGCCTTCATATGTCATATCTTTCTGGCCGGGTTTGCCGACTGATATGTTCCGGTTGTCCTGTTGCCCCCAATCCCGTCCAGACACTTGCCTGGACGACTTGGGTATTGATGTTTTTCCCAAGTCCATATCCATACGGATATCTATGTTCTTTATTGTAATATTTTTGGTTTGTCTATTAATGTTATTAGTTCTCTGTTTTGTCTCATCTCATTTATCTTTTCTGCTGGTACACATGCTATACTCATTGTAATTTTGTGATGGCTTTACGACTTCTATCCTATAATGTTAAATGCCTTAACTCTGTTCAGAAATGGTGGATGGCTTTGAAGGAATTCCAATCCTCAGGAGCAGATATTATTTTTGTCCAGGAGACCCATTTTAAGTCAACGGGCTCCTTTCGTTTTGCCTCAAGGTTTTTTTCCCAATCCTATTCGGCCTTTGACCCATCTGTCACGATCGCACGATCGCCACCACAAACATGCGACAATCGCACAACCGCGACCAACAATAATACGTCACGCTCGTGGTGTCAGACCCCAGACCTTCTCACCAAACTCATGACCAAAGGACCGGCCGATCTAAAACCGCGGTGTGACGTGCGTAACAAGGCCACACCCAGCTGCACCCTGCACAGCGATTGTCCAGCTAATGGGATACAATCGGTGCCTGCGGCCTGACTGCGCTTGTTACTGGGTTGGGTTAATTACACAACTAACCCTGGGAAACTCCCGTTATCAAATATACACTATAATGATTGAAATATTGATCTATATAACACGGTCCGCAGGCCTGTTATACAGAGATTATAACAAACAGTAGCGTCTCTTCAAAGGCAGGAATTCGTGAATTGCAAGTAAGGGCTTAGAAACAGTTTAATACTTTCAGAAAGAAAGATTTATTACTAAAAGAGTCAAACAGGTGCAATAAAATATTTACAAAGAAAATGTAACTAGATATATATATATATATATATATATATATATATATATATATATGCATATAAAGATCCACAACACAGAAAAGAGATAATAGGATGGAAGTTACAGGGTTAAGTTACTTGCCAATATGCCTTGGTTTGTAAGCAGATCCAAGTTGCAGAGCAGAAAGGGTCTTTGATCTCCTCTGTTACGATGTTAAGATCAGGAGATGTGTGTGTACCCCAACCTTCCAGATAGTTTGGCCGTGTCCCGGATGCTCCCTTGGGTCACGGCCAAACTCTTCCAATTGCGCCACCTAGTAAACCCTATGACTCGGAAATTGCAACCATTCTCATACCTCCAGAAAAAAGATCTGCCTTCCCAACATTTTTATATACACCTTCAGATACACCATTTTTTCTCCACCATGTCCCCCACTTTGACTCTTGGGAAACCCTCTCCCTTTGAGCGTCTATGCATGCAGGGCCCACATCAAAAGGGCATAATTTCTAATACATACAAACTCTTAATGGATGCTACTCCCCTTTCTAATGACACTCACCATTACATGCGCAAGTGGTCCCAGTTTTTGCAATGTGACATTGATCTAACACAGTGGAAGAATATTTGGGAAAATGCATCTAAATCTTCTGTCCGTGTGGATTATAGAGAAAATACATACAAAATTTTGATGCTGGGGTACAAAACCCCCAAGGTTATTCATACTTTTAACCCGAATGCTTCTTCCGTCTGCTGGCGTTGTGGGAAAGATTTTGGCTCCCTCTTCCACATTTTCTGGACTTGTGGATCCATTGTCCCTTTTTGGGAAGAGGTTTTGTCTTTTTTACAATTGTTATTGAATACCTCTCTCCCCTTTGAGCCTCTATACTTTTTATTGAGCCTGCCATTCCCAGGTCTCCCCAAAGTGGCCAGGAAACTCACCACACATATTTTGACTGCGGCCAGAAGAAGCATTCCTATGTGTTGGCTATCCGCTATACCTCCTTCGATGTCAACTCTGTTTAAAATTGTTGCTGATGTGCGATGGATGGAATACCTGACTGCTGTACATAACTCCCCGACTGCTGTGTTAGAGCCAGTGTGGCACCCATGGGATAATTTCTCCCCCTCCCACCTTTCTCCAACTGTACTGTTATAATGGCCTCCACACTGCAGCTATGTGACATTATTATGTTTGTAACCATGCAGATTTCACCATCGATGTGCTCCTTCTTTCTTTTTTGTTGTCTTTAAACGTGTTCTTTGTATATATGTGAAAATCAATAAAAATTGTTAATATAAAATGCAGCAAAGGGGTTGATTGCCCAAAAAACTAGCAATCATGGTTAAAGTACAGTTTCCTTTATGACCCTTATCTCTTCCAATGCAGTTTTTCAGCTTTTCCTATTCTTTCCCTACTTCAGCCTCCAAAGCACTGACTTAATGACTGTTGAATATAGCTTCCCCACAAAAAAAGGATGCTACTCTGCTGCTGCTAAAAGGGAACAGGCTTTTTTCACTTTTTTTACAGGCTGTGGTTTTTTTTTTTTAAAGAAATTTAAAGACACTTTAGAAGTGTTATTTACATGCTGTACAATGATTGCACCCTATTGCTATTAAGCTATTGCTGTTATGTTTAAATTAACATAATAAAGCTATGTTATAATTGCAGTTTTTTTATATTTTGAACTCTTTATTCTAAAGAAAAGTGTAATTTCATAAGCTTTAAGGGGACGTGGTTGGGGACAGGGCTGGGGGTGGGTTGCAGGATGGGCCAGGGGTGGGGTTGAAGGAGGATCTGGGCAAGGTTGGGTGGGGCAACTGGTGGAGAGTAAGGTTTGTGCCTGGCTAGTACTGTAGGTCTAGACTCGAAATTGTGAGCCCTGCTGTACATGTTCTCCTTTCATACTCATCCATCTTAAATAATTAAAATGGTTAAAAGCTTGTACAGTATGTTTAACCAAAACTATTTTTTTCTTTTTTTGCATAGAGTATGGAAGAATTAGAGCCTATGCTGTGTTTTACTGCTATCTAGGGCTTACTTACTGCAACAGTGACATCAGTTTTTCCAGGTAGGAGAAAATCTCCAGCAGCAACACAACCACAAATAATGGCTTGGTTGGACACTTTAGGACAATAAAGTATAGATACTGGATTTATAAATATGAATTAAATATACATTTAAATAGGACTCCAGATAAATATTTTTCTTTTTTCAACCTAGGGGGAAATAGAACATCCCCTCATTATCTGTCTTGGTGACCAGGACAGTAATTGATTAAAAATGATAATGTTGTTTTTCATGCTTTTCCGGAACGCAAAGGTGTGAATGTAGCCTTTGTGGTATACTTCTAAATGTTTTACACAACTTTCACACAAAATTAGGAGCATGTTCCACATAAGATTTTATTACAAAATGTGTAAATCTTGGGTAAACATTGTGTGAATATTGTGTGAAAACATTCTTGTAAAATTATTCTTGTAAAACGTTTTGGGAATTTCATTTTATATCAGTTGCTATCTTCGTTGCAACTTCAGTTTTTTCTTGCTTGAGTTCTTTTGTGCAGTTTTTATTAGATTCCTTATTTTCATTTAATGTGTTTTCAGTACCCTAAACACTTAAATATTTAAAGATGTGCATTTATGTTTTATCATATTTAACATGTTTACGTAGAAGCATTTCGGTGTCCTTATTTTTATAGGTATTTGGTGTAGAATTCCCACAGTGTACGTAATTGCAATTGTAATTAATTAATTAATAATTTTTTATTCTGCATTTACAGTAGTTTCCCTTTTTTATTTAACAATGTCTATTCCCAATCTCAAATGTATTTTTTTTCTTTCCTAAATGCTTAGCTTTTGTATTCCTTGTAATTTTATTGAACGCCATTTAAAATGTTCCAGTAATATGGTCAGTGTTGCTCACATGTTCTGCAACCTATGAACCAGGTCTATTAGACTAAATCTAGCAGAGCTTCCCATTTAGTTGGTACAGCTACATCTGATAATTTCCTCACAATATGAATAAATATATGTTTTTTTGCCAGAACCAACAGCGCACATTTTGAAATTAATATCTGTATAGTTGAAATTGCTATTAATAAGTAACTAATTTCTGTTTGTAGCAGAGGCTAACTTAAGTATAGTCATCTGATATATGTGAGATGGTTTATAAAAATATCCCTAATTGGTTTGCCTTATCTATAAGTTATTACTGCTTTTTTGCCGCTCTGTGTTAGTATTCAAGCTTTGAAATAATAAATACTTAACATTTACTATTGCATAAAATATGTATTTTTGTATTTATTTGGTGAGCTTGGATTGGTTGTTACTGCACATAATAATGAGGCTATTTATTGAATAGGACTATATGTGCTTCAAACAAGACATGAAGAGAAGAAGGAGTTTGTCCGTCTGTAACATAATTCTTAAACTCTTTGGCTCTTGTATCTGTATAAACCTTAAACCCAGAGCAAGTTTTACATTTCTGCTATGGTCCTGGATATATTATAATAACCCTGTGTCATATTTTAAAATAATGAAGTCATATACACATTGGATTTTTGGGGGAGGGGCAAACAAGCCTTTCTTTACATTGTTGTCTTGCAAATTGTTTTTTAGTATCTATGCAATCCGTAAACAAAAAGACGTACAAAAAAATGTTTTTTTATACTTTGACCAGTTTAACCAGTGTTATTTTTTTATATGAGCTGTGATACTGTGAATAAAAATTATACAATTTAGTTTATAGTTTATAATGACATTAAAATTATGACCATGGTGCAAAGCATGGCAAAGTTATTTGCAAATAAATTAAAGTACATATAAACCTTTACCTTGTAAATCAACCCATTCCGTTTAAAACGGAAATGAAAGGCAAAACATTTATGTATACATATAAAAAATACATTATAAACACCTTTTTCCCCACATACCCTCTGTTCTCTGCTGCATATGTGCTGGAGGAGGAGAAACAGTAGGACACTGGTCTTCCCAGTGAATGGCTGTGCAGAGGGGCTGTCAGGACAAGTCTCATCATTGGAGGATAGCTCACTGAGTTCCCAGCATAGCTAAAGAACTGACCATACTGTGCTCTCTTGCTTAGTATGGCCAGTTTTTATTAGGAAAGCAGAGGGACTGGCAGAAACACCAGGGATTTCACATAAAGAAAAAAATAAAAAGAGAACTGGATTTTTCATACAAGCACATGGTACAGCAGACACATATCAGGAGTATGAAATATTGGGTTTACATACTCTTCAAAGGCTTTTATTTTCAATTTTGCACAATTTTCTTTAAGTGGCTTTGAAAAATAAACTTTCAAAAATTCATAGAAAATTATTAACTAAGGGGTGAAGGGGAGAAAATATTTTATTAAAGATGATAGTTAATTAAGGGTTAATAGTGGGATATTTGGGAAAAATCATTTAAAAATATTTTTTTTCCTTGTATGCTTGCTTTAACTGATGTTATACCTAGATCTTTTATTTACAAATTAAGGAAATAGTATATAGAAAGCAATAATTGTTATACTGTATTTACCCAATGATACTTGCAGACTATCTGTAAGTGTCTTTTTAAACAGAATTAGCTTCATTTTGATAGCCACTCCTGCAATGTGATAGTTCTGTCTGTCCTTTTGACAGCTAGGAATTGACGCTGTTTGTGGAAGGGGAGGGCCAGCATGGATAACTATGCAGTGATTGGGATTTGGGACTCCATGGGTATGATATCAAAAGTATAAAAATTTATTTTTTTCAGATTCTCAGAGTTCTTTGCCATGAGGTGCCACGTTGAACTTCAAGTGACCAGTATGAGAGAGTGAGAGCAATAACACCAAATTTAACACACCTGCTCCCCATTCACACCTGAGACCTTGTAACAATAATGAGTCACATGACACCAGGGAGGGAAAATTGCTAATTGGGCCCAATTTGGACATTTTCACTTAGGGGTGTACTCACTTTTGTTGCCAGTTGTTTAGACATTAATGGCTGTGTGTTGAGTTATTAAATTTACACTGTTATACAAACTGTACACTCACTACTTTACATTGTAGCAAAGTGTAATTTCTTCAGTGTTGTCACATGAAAATATAGAATAAAATATTTACAAAAATGTGCGGGTGTACCTACTTACTGTATAGGGATGGAACCTCCAGAAGGAACATCAACCCCAGATTTACACTCCACATATGCTCTTTAATTTTATTCAGCATGGATAAGGAAGCACAATTTAGGAGATGATACATTACAGAAAGTTTGTTAAAGCGTTTGGGAAATGTTTTCTACCCCCACAATCCTTATGTGGTTAAAATGTCACTTAAGATACGCCCATGGAGAACTATATAAATTGCATAAATTTTAGCAACTTTTGTTGCAGATTCACATCTTTTCCTAATACAAAGAAATAACTGTTTGTTTCACCATGTCCACTCTGAGGGATTTCTCAATGGGAGAATCTATTGTCATCTACTGGGTGAATCTCAAGGTTCTGATGAGAAATGATTGCTATTATTGTGTATTGCTTGGAAAATCCATTTGTGTTTAAAATCATAATGTGACCTCCACCCAAACTGAAAACATGCTGGATAGTTACATGTTAATAAGAATAAGAAAACAAACAAAAAAATAATCTATGTACCATCAGTGATGTCATCACTGGGTCTCCGTGCTTTTCTGCATAATGTAGGCAGATGTTGACTGGTCAGAGGAACTAGCAGGGTGCTATACATACTGTAGCTACCTAAAAGCATCATAGCATCCAGTAATAAAATAATAAAATCAAATCAAAACATCCCATCAATAATTAGCATCAATCCAGCAATGTATAGCCAATCTAGCGAAACATTATAACACCAAAATACAAATTTGTGAAAATCCACATCCAAAATGAATCTGGTAAGAAATCTTTGTTCGTGTCAAATTCAGTGATTTTCAATCCACCATCATAACAGAATTTGAAGTCCCTTACCGGACAGATATGATCCCTAATCATCTGAGGTCATATGCGTATATATCAATTGTGACAAAACATGTCAGGTGGAGCATAGCATATCAAGCTCACCGGAGTAAGCAGTGCAGATTTTACTGCTTCAAATCTTTAATGTCTGTAAGCAGAATTTGATATTAAGTAAACCTTTTGCTATTTTTACTGAATTACACTATGTGGAGCACTTTTCTTCCTCTTCTATGGCCCATGCTGGGATATACTTACTGAGGTTTCTATAAGTCTTTGGGATATTGTTACAGAGGTTGCCCATCAATGTCCAAGTGAACACCGATATGTTATAAATGAGCATAAGACCTCAGGTGAATAAAGGTCATACCAATCCAATAAAAGGCTTGAAATTTTATTATGGTAATAGATTGAAAATCTCCTGATTTGGCAACCATGAAGATTTGTTTAACATTTTCACATGATATTTGTATTTCGGTGTTATGATGTTTCACTGTATTGGGTATATTTCACTAGACATGTTATTTATTGACGGGATGTTTTGATTTGATTTGATTTTTGGTTGTATTATACCACATTGTGTTGAGCATTTTATATAGAGAGGTTTAAAGGGGAGCATAGTATATTTTGTTTTAATTTTGTATTTAGATAGTTTGTGAACAGCTCCTTAATTTTAGTTATTTTTCAGTTTTCTGTTTTTTCATATGAACACTGAGAGCAGAGTTAACACGATACACAGAAATATTCATGGGTGAATTGCTGTACTAGGAAAGAATATATGGTGTACACTATGCAAATTTATCAGTTATGGAGTTCTTATTGATAATGTTTTTTACAATAACCAGTGAAAGCAGCGCAAAAAATCAAGTATAATACAGTGACAAAGATAAATATACAGTTAAATATTGTGCTATAGCAAATAAATATAAATATATAAAAATCTATTAAATTAAATAAAATTCTAATTCATCAAACACTTCAAATACCGTATTTTCCGGCGTATAAGACGACTGGGCATATAAGACAACCCCCTACTTTTCCTGTTAAAGTATAGGGTTTGGGCTATACTCACCGTATAAGACTACCCCTCTTCCAACGCACACCAAATAAAAATTAAAAAACATCAGGTTTGATTTCAATATGGTATGCTATTTCAATATGGTATTCCAATGATGGGGTGCTATAACTCCCACTGACACCAATGATGGGGCACTATTCCTCCCACTGACACCAATGATGAGACACTATTCCTTCCACTGACACCAATGATGGTGCCCCATCATTAGTGTCAGTGTGTGAGGAATAGTGTCCCATCATTAGTGTCAGTGGGAAGAATCATGCCCCATCATTGGTGTCAGTAGGAGAAATAGTGCCCCATCATTGGTGTCAGTGGGAAGAATCGTGCCCCATCATTGGTGTCAGTGGGAGGAATAGTGTCCCAACATTGGTGTCAGTGGGAGGAATAGTACCCCATTATTGGTGTCAGTGGGGGAAGGAACAGGGGTCAGCAAGTGTCATTGGTGTCAGTGGGGGGTGGAATAGTGCCCCATCGTTGGTGTCAGTGGGGGGAGGAATAGTGCCCCATCATTGGTGTCAGTGGGAGGGAGGAATAATGCCCCATCATTAGTATCAGTGACACCAATGATGGGGCACTATTCCTCCCACTGACACCAATGACACTTGCTGACCCCTGTTCCAGCATGGTGCTGCTGCAGCCAGCATATGTGGTTGCAACAGCACCTCTGCACGGCACACTTACCGGCAGCTCCCTCACTCGATTTTCGCAGGGCCGCTTGGCTCCGCCTCCTCGCTGGTGATTGGCCACCTGTGTGCTTTTCCTGAGCTACAGTTCTAGCGCCCAATCACCGGTGAGGAGGCGGAGCCGAGCGGCCGTACGAACATCAAGCGGCCAAACTGAATGAAGGAGCAGCTGCCCATCCTGGACTGGATCATCGTGGGACTGGGAATGGAGCCAGGTAAGAAACAGCAGCCCCTGCCCACCCCTGTACTTAGTGTCCCTTCCGATCCTCCTCTCTGCTCACAAGCGGTACACCACTTCTGGCAGGGGATGTGAGATGGATGCCTGTAACAACTAACTGTAGCAATTAACTTGCTTTGGCCCGACCCTGCCGCGTTTCGTCATCTGACTTTATCAAAGGGTGCAATCCTTAAAAGTATAAGGGTTTAATCTTTTGATATATTTTTCTTCAGTTCTTATTGATAATGTATCAATGTATAATGGGGAGCTGAAGATTCCTTTACAATAGATAATATAATGACTTTGTGTTAGTAATGTTGGACTTTGCAGAAAGGTTTTTTTAGTTGAGGATACGTTCTGCTTTCCTATTGGGTAATGCTGAGCATATTGTGTGGTGCCTAACACAATAATGCCAACCTGTTGGGGCAGTAGCAAGAGGGTAGGAGGCATATACTATGAACATGCCAAGCACAGTGAAAAATCGCATACTGGATGAGTGGTAGTGCTCCCATTTGGGATGAGTGGAGGATGCCTGTCTAGGACAGACAGACCAGGAGAGACAGTGGGAACCAACATGCTGAGTGTGAAGTTGGCCAAGTGTTTATCTGCATTCTGTACTTTTATTTTGCTGCCCTATTGCTCAATATTGAAAAGGTTCTTGTTATTATGTTGTGCAACCTGTTCTACAACCATAAAATGTGTTTTTTGGACTTTTCATGGACTTGTAAACTTCAAGTAAATACAGCTAAATTTTCCACAAACCCACTGTGTTGCAACATACAGCTCATAACAAAATTACTTTTATTAGGCTTAAAGGGGAATAGATAATACTGAAACATTTAAAAGTGGATTGAAAATTCTGTCTCTTAGACATAAAGATTCTCAATAGGATGTTTCACGCTTAGTAATCTGCAGCTGTACAAGCATTTAATAGTAATACATTCTAACAAGTTTAATTTCCATTTGCCTGAAGCCAAAAATTCACCAGGAAACAGCATCTTGTTCATCACTGCTAAAGTGATGGCAAGTGGCTGGAAATTCAAGCTTCATCAGTAAATAATATAAAATGCTACTGCAAGTAGGGGGTGCTTGTAACAATATGCCTTTTTTTAATTGTTTAATAAAGAGCAGTGTACGTGAATGTAAGGATGGAAAAAAAAACAAGTTTATAAAAAGAAATTAAAATACAAGATGTGAAAACTATGTAGAACTGTGCCGAACAATGTACAAATGTAGCAAGAAGGAAACTAGTACCTCAGAACAGGGCAGCTATAAAGCAACTTATCAATAACTGTATACAAGAAATTACAAGGCAAGGTCACAGAATAGGAAGCAAAATATAGCATGAGTGGGAAATGAGGACTGATGATGCGGTATGACTTGAGAAGCAGGAGGCCATAACATTTACTAGCACAGGTCACAGGCCAGCAGGTGGGAATATGAGGCAACTGATTACAATAGAAACAGATGATTTGCTTACCCACCCACCTCCACCCCCCTCCACCGAAGAAGTTGACCTTTCTGCCAATGCCACACCATCCGACACACCAAGGTTAAATAAGGATTTATTTAGGAAAAATTCCCCGCAAAGCAACAAATGAAATGGCAATAGCAATTAGTAATATCAGTTAGGCCTCATTTATATGAGTGCACTTAAGTGTTGTACACCTGTTCAAAGGCCATGTTTGCCTTCATGGGGATGCATGGGTGTTCCGTGCATCCCCACACAGGCAGTCTCATTGACGTCAGTTCAGACACAGTGTCTTCATGGACATAGCCACTGCTTCCAATTTGACATCCAGGGGAGTGTGGGTCCTTGTACACACAAAATGTCTGCTTTCTGGGACCTGAACCCTCATGCACCAGCATCTACCACCACACAACTGGGCAGTCCCAGTTGACATGAATGAGACTGCCTGCATGGACACCCGTGTATCCCTGTGTGGGCTAAACTAAATTCTCTTTAAAGCATTACTACACCTGAAATGTAATGTATTGCAAATTACCAGTCCCTAGATGAAGTGACTGCATTATTTTTTTTGTTCAGGCTTTTCTCATTTCTTTTCACTTTGCAATCTTGTGAATAACACACTTTGTGTGTACGTGTAGGGGGGGGCTACACTCACTCTCCCACTGTATCTATAGAGGCAACCATGGTTGTCACACAGGCTGGATTTCAAGTATATCTGCCTTTATCTTCATTACATGTGGGCAAAGAGATTAATAGTTTACTTAATTCACTGCATTACTATAGCTGGTCTCTCACAGTACACAGAAAGTGGAAGTGTAGTTATTTTAGTTAATATAAACTGCTAAATACCTTATCAGCAGTTAGAGCAGTCTTGTAACTTCTACCAGTGTCCATCAGAGCACATGTTAAAGTTTGTAAGAGGAGTTTTAATTTTGTCCCAGGAGGATGCAGAACCTCTGACCTCTGTCTGGATAGTGCTTATTGGCCCTGTGCTGATCACATGCACTCTCCCAAGAAGAAAAACCTCTCTAGCAATACACACCAAAACTGAACATGTGCAGACTGACTCCACACGATATGTCTTATCAGGATATAAGAGGGGGACCCTGGAAGACGGGGAATATCAGAGAAGTCAGGATAAAATGGTGTTTTTACACAATGCAGAGGATTAACCCCTTAGGTTCCACAGTGAGTATAACAAGCATGCTTTACTGCATATACAGACTGAATTTACTGTTGTGGGTTTAGTAACACTTTAATCTCTTGCTAACCATGCTATAGCCAAATGACGTCTACAGCGTAGTTGTCCAGTTCTGGGAGGGTGTCATATGATGTCCTCACAGAACACACCTTCCCATGCACCCCTAATGGTGCGCACCTGGCTATCTCCTTGATCACTGTGTCCTACAAACACAGCTGATCATGTGATGAGGTAAAAGGCCAATCACAGCAGCATTTTACCACATGATCAGCTGTGTCCAATGCCACAGCAAATCACGGAGTAAATACAGTTGATGGTTATTGGCAACATTTTCCTCACACTGCCACAGCTTGAGGAAAGTACTGCCGATAATCAGCAACTGTCACAGAGCAGATCGGCACTGATCATCAGGTCACTGACGATCAGTGCCCTGATGATCAGTGCCCTGCAGTGCCACCCAGCAGTGTCACCCATCAGTGCCATCCATCAGTGTTGTGCAAGCAGTTGCGCCCATCAGTGTAATGTACAGTGCTGAGCGAACTATCGGCGCTTTATAAATACTGTATAATAATAATAAATACTGTATAATCAGTGCACAGCAGTGTTGTCCATCAATTCTGCCCAACAGTGCTGCCAGTCAGTGCCACCAGTCAGTGCTGTCAGTCAGTGCCATCAGTTAGCACCACCAGTCTTTGTCACCCATCAGTGCCCATCAGTGCTGCCTATCAGTGCCCATCATTGCCATCTATCAGTACCCATCATTGCTGCATATCAGTGCAGCATCATCAGTGCCTCCTCATCAATGCCCACCAGTACTGCCTCATCAGTGCCACCTCAGCAGTGCAGCCTATCAGTGCCCATCAGTGCTGCCTATCAGTGCAGCCTCATCAACGCACATCAGTGAAGGAGAAAAATTACCTGTTTGCAAAATCTTATAATAGAAACAAAGAAAAACGTTTTTTTTCAATTTTTTTAATTCTTTTGTTTATAGTGCAAACATAAAATACACTGTGGCAATTAAATATCACCAAAAGAAAGCTCTATTTGTGTGAAAAAAAATTGTAAAAATGTCATATGGGTACAGTGTTACACGACTACGCAATTGTCATTCAAAGTGTGACAGCGCTGAAAGATGAAAATTGGCCTATGCACAAAGGCGGTAAAGTGCCCGGTAGACAAGTGGTTAAGAAAGCTAAGGTTGCTTTGCTTCCAATTCATCTCTTATGAAGTGACAAGGACACTGCAAACTAAGGTTTTGGTAAACAACAAGTTATTAAACTTTTGTCCTTGGGTTTAGTTGTGCGTTAAAGTGTTGTGTAATATATATAAACGTTCCTGAAAAGCTCCAATAACATAATAAGTCACACTCTTCTATTAGAGCCACTAAATGTTCAAGTGCATAGCAGGTCTTATTGGTTGTTCACTGTATCTTGTTTTTGGTTTAGTTATCTTCAAGGCATTGGGAATCTATATTTTGGCACTTAGCTTTTATACACTATTACCTTCCTAATACAGTTTTTTTTAAATATTTTATTATTTATTCAGTACTGGATATTCTTAACTATTAAGAGGGTTTAGTCTTACGAATAACTAGGCACATACTTAATAATTCTAGACTTATGCATTGAAGCTTACAATTCTTAACCACTTAAAGCCTGGCCTCTTTTTTAAAATGGCAGTTGTCTGTTATTCCTGTTATGGGTCAGTGACTCAAAAAATATGGTTTCAGTATGACAGCTAAGCAATTAGCATTTTCAGGAGGAAATGTCAGCAAAAGCAGCCTTTGTATTTTTCTCAGAACATGAGTTTTCCAACCACTAACCTTTCATCTAAACTTCTCTGCTCTGAAAACATTAAACCTGAACCCCTAATGTTGATGTCCTACATTTAAGTCCTCTATCCTTACCCCTTAAACCTTTTGTGACCACAGGTTTCTTAAGCCAGGTCAAATATCAATATGTGTTGGTTATCTTGACAATAGCTCTATGACCAATTTTCTGACATAAATAATTTTCATAATTTTTAGGAATATACAAGGTTTGTATTTGATATACTGTTTTAATAAATGTCCTGCTTTTTTTAAATTACAGAATAATAAATGGGCAGAAATATACAGTAAAATATTATTTATAATGATATCATATACGTTTTAAAATTAGATTATTAATTTTTTAATACAACAATGCAACTATATCTTATAATTACAGTGTAAGGGAATCCCTGTGAGACAGCTGGCTAATAGAAATGCTCATATGCACAGCAATCTCCACAGAATAGTGACCAAGCGTGCGTTTTTGCACAAAAATGCGCAGTGAATATTGGCGCCAGATGGGCTATTTAAAGGATGCTTCTGCCTGTGCTTAGTGCTGACTGGTCTTCAGCTGTTTCCCTGTGTCCTGCTGTATTCTTGTATGATCCCCTTGTTGTTGACCCGGCTTGTTCCTGACCTGACTTTGGATTCCGCTCCTGCCTTGTTGCTAGTTCCTGTTCCCGGCTCTGCTCCTGACTTTGGCTTGCTCATGATTTGGTACCTCGCTGTCTGCCTGTTGATGACCTTGGCTATTCTTGTGACCTTGCTCCTGTCTCTGATCCCAGCTTCCTGTCCTGCTCAAGTTCCCACCTGGCTGTCTATTATACCAGCTCTGCACACCATAAACTGTTCCTGCTTCAAGTTGGCTGGGAGATCTTACACGTCACTTATCCTGAACCTGTTGTGCAAGTGGAGTCTGTGACGATTGTGCGCACTAGAGACATGGATGCTGTACATGACAGCCATCTTGTTATGTCTCAGCCATGTTATCTCCTGTCCCCCCTCCTCCCTTTTGAATGGAATGTGAGGCTGTAAGTGAACGGAGGTCAAAAGGGCCTCTTGTCCTAAATAAAACACAGCTATATGAGCTCCAGTGCTGTAAACCACTAATTAGTCTGGTTCAACGGGTCTTCTTTGAAAAACCACTTTCCTCTGCCCGATCATAAAACAATAACTCAGTCAGTCATGACCTGTTAGGTCATTAGGGCTAGAGCGTGCCATACAACGTACATTCCATATGAGTCATTTTCATACAATTCATAAACTTCAGCAGAAACTGGGCACAGCCACGGTGGGCTATTTTGGAAGGAAGACCGGATCATGGTCCCAGAAGAAGTGCGAACCTTGGTCCTAGGGCACTGCCACGACCATCCAATGGCGGGCCACTTCGGGGTAACGAAAACTCTGGATCTACTACGGCGCTCGTTCTGGTGGCCGGACATGATCAAGGATTGTGAGCGTTACGTCCGGACTTGTCCCACCTGTCAAAGGAACAAGCCCTCCAGGAGCAGGGCATGGGGATTGTTACGTCCATTACCCATACCCAAGCGGGCCTGGCAAATGATAGCCATGGATTTCATGGTCAAACTTCCACCATCCCAGGGCTACACTGCAATAATGGTGATCGTCGACCGCTTCTCAAAGATGGCACATTTCGTACCCCTGGAGAAGACCCCATCAGCACCGGAAACGGCACGGATCTTCATCAAGGAAGTGGTGAGGCTTCATGGGGTTCCCGAAGATATAGTGTCAGATCGGGGGGTCCAATTCACCTCCAGGTTCTGGAACGCCTTATGTAAATCGCTGGGAATCAAGCTGTCGCTTTCATCCGCCTACCATCCACAGACCAACGGCCAAACTGAGAGGACCAACCAGACGCTGGAACAGTACTTACGTTGCTACACATCCTACCTTCAGGATGACTGGCTGTCGTTGCTGCCTTCCGCAGAATTCTCATACAACAACTCGAGTCACTCAGCTACGGGTCAATCCCCGTTCTTTTCCAATTACGGGTATCATCCCACATTCCTCCCTGATCTTATGCCTGAGAATCCGGTACCGGCGTCTCAAGACATCTTGAACTTCTTTTCTGTCAATAACAAAATGATTCAGGAAGCCATCGCTAAAGCCCAAGAGGACAGTAAAAGGGCGTTTGACAGAAGGAGAAGAGGAGAGTTACTGCTTCAGCCAGGGGATCAGGTTTGGCTGGCAACGACCAACTTGAAGATGCTGTGCCCTTCAAGGAAGCTGGGACCCAAGTACATTGGCCCATTTCCAGTAAAACGAGTAATCAACGAGGTGGCCTACGAACTCGAGCTTCCGCGGACCTTCAAGATACATCCTGTGTTCCATGTGTCTCTCCTAAAGCCATCCAGACCAGATCCCTTCCCAGACCGTGAATCCAGACCTTCCGAGGCAGTCTCCATACAGTAGGTGACCAGGAGGAATATGAAGTGGAGACCATCCTCAGTTGCCGAAAGAGGGGGGGCCAGACACAGTTCCTGATAAAATGGAAGGGTTATGGCCCTGAGGAGAACTCATGGGAGCCCGCCCAGAACATTCACGCACCCAGGCTCATCCGGGAGTTTTTTCGTAGTCACCCGCGGTGGAGAGATCAGTGGGACTCCCGGAGGGTGCCCATTGGGGGGGGGCAATGTCAGGGATCGCGGCCCCATGGTCCTGGATCGCGGCGCCGTCCCCCGCGCATGCGCATTTGCGGCAGATCGCGCCGGGACACAGGCACTAGGTCCCGGCGAGCCGCGGCTGACAGGACACCGCGCATGCGCAGTAGGAGCCGCGGGCGTGCCTCAGGCGTCCAATGACAGCCAGGGGCGCGTCCTAGCCGGCCAATGACAGTGCAGGGCACACTATTTAAAGATGCCCTGCACTGTCACAGATTGCCGCAAGGTCTTTCCGTGATCCTGAGTTCCTACACCCGTCTAGTGACCCTGATTGACCCTGACTACGCTGCCTGCCCCTGTGATTGACCCGGATTGCCCTGACTATTCTGCCTGCTCCTGTGATTGACCCGGATTGTCCCGACTACTCTGCCTGCTCCTGCGTTTGACCCAGATTGCCCTGACCATTCTACGGACTGACTTCCCTGCTGACCCTGCGTGTGACCCGACTACTCTTCGCCTACCGATTCTGTACCCCGCTTACCCTCACGGGCCCACGATCCGTTACTACCCTGCTGGGGCCGCCATCCTCTTCACATCTGGCTCTCCCGGTACCTGTCCCCAAAGGTCTCCTCAGCCACTGGTGGGCCTGCTCGGAGGTCGTGACCTGGCCCGGGACTGTTTCAAGTCCATCCCCACCATCAGGGGCCCTGGTGAAAGCACAGCCCGGGCTTAGACCCCACGCTCTGAGTAGGTTTGTCAGTTGGCAGCCTGAGGCACCACCTGGCGGATCATAACATTAGCAAAGTACCTTGTCTCCATGTTGATGAAGACAAGGGCCACTTCCTCACGTCCCCTCTACTCCTTACTCATTCACAAAGGGGTTTCAAGATTCCAAAATTCCACCTGCTTTAGACCCACACAACCACTGGGCCAGGGTTATGGGGAAGAGGCCTTTGCGTTCATCAACATGAGGATAAGGAAGACACCCCTGTTGAGAGCATATTCTGGTGTGGTCCAGGGGGAGAAGCACATACCCCTTTTTTCCTGGATTTCCAGGCTGCATGCATTTGGTATAGAATTTTTTTGGGGGGACCCCATTTTTTTGTGAGGTCCCCTTAAAATTCATACCATACCTGAAGAATTTGGAAGTGCAAATTATGAGGGGAATCCCACACCATTTTTTTGTGCGGAGTCCTCAATTAATTTCTATACTGGGCCTGGTATAAATAAGGTAAATCCCCAACACCCAAAGATGACAACTGCTGCAGTTTTGCTGCAGTGGGATGTTTACAGTTTACAGTTTAACTACATCACAGGCAGGCTCAGGGTGTTCCTCAGGAATTTAGAATTTGTATTGTTTCATTTTAAGCATTATTAAAGCACTTTGCTCCCTGCCAAATAGATAATTTTTTCATTCTGCTTTGGTACATCTTCCCCAGTGCAGTGCCCAGCCCCTATGCCATTTGTTTGACAATTCTTTTCCTATTAGCCTAAAAAGTAGCCAGAACTGATGTTTAACATTCAGCTCCCTTCAATGGGATTTGGATCTGGCACTCAAACTTTTGCAATGCCTCAATCCTAACCCAGGTACATTTGCCTCATCCTTAGTGGCGGACAGGTTTTTAATATTTAGCCAAATGTGTAACAGATATGATCATTAGGTATTTTTCTGTAGAGAAAATAATTTTGGACACTGACTTAACCAAAAGACTGTTTGTTTAAAGGATGTTTTATTGATCTGCTCATGATTATTTATAAGCAAATGAATATATTGGTTAAAGTGGAACTTCACTCAATCAACATTGACTATTTTTAGTTCTTATGCAGCTAGTAAATAGGAAAGTATATCATATTTACAGAAGAAAGAGAAGTGCGCCAGACTAAGTGCAGTATGAATATAAAAGTTTATTGCACACAAGATTATAAAAACTCACAAGACGTGGGTAGATATCAGGCATCAATATATAAGGAGGAGGATGTCATCTGTGCTGCACCTCACAAATGGATGGCTGTAATGTCAAGGTGTTGCGTGGCTGGCGCTCTAGGCGGGTCCCACAGGAGGAAGCGAGGATGGCAGGCGCAGTAACCGGGAGTCGCGGCGCAGATAAGAACCGGGATCCAGGGCAGGCACTGCTGATCTCTCACATCAGCGTGGGTACAGTAGCCAGCTTGAGGCACATCCAAGATGGCCACCGGGCAGGAAATGACATCAGAACGTTGCTGGGAATCCTCCAAGGGGGCGGTGACGCGTTTCTAGGCAACCTGCCTTTTCATCAGACCTGATTGGCTAGTGGAATGAGCCAGTAAATAAGGAGAGGAGGAAGGGGTGGGGCAACTGAGGGCGGGGTAGTGAAATTAAAAAAAATGTATAATGCATACAGGCTTAACAAGCAGTGGTGGAAAACATAAGAAATAAACGGTGAGCAGCTGCCTTCTGTAGAACATGTGAAAGATAGGAAGAATAAAAGGAAAGGAAAGAAATGGGGAAAAAAAAAAAAAAAAAAAAAACGCATGTGGAAGATAAAAGATTACACAGGAAATATTTAGTTATAAACGTTATTACTATGATGTGGATTGTAAAGGGTAAGATGGGCAGGTAAGAAGGTGGAATATGAAGGGGGGGGGGGGAGACAATCAGGGGAAAAAAAAAAAAAAAAACCACAAAAAACGCATGTAGGAAAAAAAAAAAAAAAAAAGGGAAGTGGTGGGAATTGAAGTATATACGATAAAAAATAATAAATAATAAAAAAGATATGAAGAATAAATTAAAATAATTTTTTAAAATAAATTTTTAAAAAAAAAATTAAATAATCGTGTGTATCTCAATCTCTTCATTGAGGCCCCTAGGTGCAAGGGTATCTAAAGTAAAAATCCAATAGGTCTCCTGTTGGCATAATAATTTGAAACGTTCAACTGGGGGGAGATGGTCTGGTATAGCCTCAATGACCCATACTTGTAGATGGAGAGAGGATTTTGAATGAAACTCTGAAAAATGGCGTGGAACACTATATTTAGTAATGCCATCATCAACTGACCTCCGGTGCTCTCCAAATCTTTTTCGCAGTGTTCTAATGGTACGTCCCACATATAAAAGGCCGCACGGGCAGGACAAACAATAAATTACATATGTGGAAGAGCAATTATAAAAGGCTTGGAGGGGATAGACTTTTCCATTAATTGTAAAATTTTGTTGGCCATGCTTCACATGGGCACACGTGAGGCAGAGCGGTTTGTTGCAGTGGAACATCCCAATAAGTGGGATTAGTACCGGTCTATTGTGAATAGGAGGGGATTTCAGGGGGGGAATTTTACTAGGTGCAATTTTATTCTTAATGTTAATTGCTCTTCTATATACAAATGTGGGGGTAGGAGGCATAATCATTTTAAGGTGTGGATCTTGATGTAAGATAGGCCAGTGTTTCTTCAGGATGGATTCCATTTTGTGATGTTTAGAATGGAACTGTGTAATGAAACGGATATTGTTGTTGTTCGATGATTGCGGCTTAGGTGGGGGGATCGTGTCTGATAAGTAGCTGAGATATGCTTGTTCCACTAACTCAGAGGGATATCCTTTTTCTGTAAATTTTTGTTTTAATTCAATGCTTTGGGCTTTGTAGTCCTTAAGTAAGGTACAGTTGCGTCAAAGTCTGCAAAACTGCCCTTTGGGTATATGATGATTATGCCTCCTACCCCCACATTTGTATATAGAAGAGCAATTAACATTAAGAATAAAATTGCACCTAGTAAAATTCCCCCCCTGAAATCCCCTCCTATTCACAATAGACCGGTACTAATCCCACTTATTGGGATGTTCCGCTGCAACAAACCGCTCTGCCTCACGTGTGCCCATGTGAAGCATGGCCAACAAAATTTTACAATTAATGGAAAAGTCTATCCCCTCCAAGCCTTTTATAATTGCTCTTCCACATATGTAATTTATTGTTTGTCCTGCCCGTGCGGCCTTTTATATGTGGGACGTACCATTAGAACACTGCGAAAAAGATTTGGAGAGCACCGGAGGTCAGTTGATGATGGCATTACTAAATATAGTGTTCCACGCCATTTTTCAGAGTTTCATTCAAAATCCTCTCTCCATCTACAAGTATGGGTCATTGAGGCTATACCAGACCATCTCCCCCCAGTTGAACGTTTCAAATTATTATGCCAACAGGAGACCTATTGGATTTTTACTTTAGATACCCTTGCACCTAGGGGCCTCAATGAAGAGATTGAGATACACACGATTATTTAATTTTTTTTTTAAAAATTTATTTAAAAAAATGTTTTTAATTTATTCTTCATATCTTTTTTATTATTTATTATTTTTTATCGTATATACTTCAATTCCCACCACTTCCCTTTTTTTTTTTTTTTTTTTTTTCCTACATGCGTTTTTTGTGGTTTTTTTTTTTTTTTTTTTTTTTCCCCCTGATTGTCTCCCCCCCCCCCCTTCATATTCCACCTTCTTACCTGCCCATCTTACCCTATACAATCCACATCATAGTAATAACGTTTATAACTAAATATTTCCCGTGTAATCTTTTATCTTCCACATGCGTTTTTTTTTTTTTTTTTTTTTTCCCCATTTCTTTCCTTTCCTTTTATTCTTCCTATCTTTCACATGTTCTACAGAAGGCAGCTGCTCACCGTTTATTTCTTATGTTTTCCACCACTGCTTGTTAAGCCTGTATGCATTATACATTTTTTTTAATTTCACTACCCCGCCCTCAGTTGCCCCACCCCTTCCTCCTCTCCTTATTTATTGGCTCATTCCACTAGCCAATCAGGTCTGATGAAAAGGCAGGTTGCCTAGAAACGCGTCACCGCCCCCTTGGAGGATTCCCAGCAACGTTCTGATGTCATTTCCTGCCCGGTGGCCATCTTGGATGTGCCTCAAGCTGGCTACTGTACCCACGCTGATGTGAGAGATCAGCAGTGCCTGCCCTGGATCCCGGTTCTTATCTGCGCCGCGACTCCCGGTTACTGCGCCTGCCATCCTCGCTTCCTCCTGTGGGACCCGCCTAGAGCGCCAGCCACGCAACACCTTGACATTACAGCCATCCATTTGTGAGGTGCAGCACAGATGACATCCTCCTCCTTATATATTGATGCCTGATATCTACCCACGTCTTGTGAGTTTTTATAATCTTGTGTGCAATAAACTTTTATATTCATACTGCACTTAGTCTGGCGCACTTCTCTTTCTTCTCCATTTACCACAGAGTCCGGTTTACTCTAGAAAGTGCAAGCCTCACGACGGTGTCTACATTGCAGCGTTGTATATATATGTATACACATATATATACCATCTATCTCAATCCAGTACTGTTTGCATCACAAGGCCTTTTTTTCCCCTCCTTTCCCTACCCCCCTCCCCTCCCCCCTTCCCTTTCCTCACCACTAAAGCTGCATCATCTACTTGTTGCCCCTTTATTACTGGCATGTACGATTATATATCTTAATTTCTGTTTACTGGATTATTTTGTTTAAGGTTTGCTGAGTGAACCTTATGTCCACTACAAATTCTCTTGCGCCAATTGCATTTTTATTTTTATCATATTTACTAGTTTTAAACTTTCTTTTTTACATTTCTTCACTTTTTTCCTGGTTTTCCCAGGCATTCCGGAAGGGAGGAAGGGTTTTCTCAGCTAAGCACACCCTCCTGCCTGCATGCCTAAGCTAAGGGTAGATGGATTCCAGAAAGTACATTTTACATGAATCACCTGCTTTTACTTAAGATGGTCACAGCCAGAAATGCTAGGGTGACATTGTTTAAATTGATTTCTAAGCAAAATAAAGCATGGAGACATGGATTGATGGGTGAGTTTGCTTTGAATATTAAAAATGAATTAAAGAGCATTTTTGGTTTATGGTGCTCAGAGTCAGTGTAGTTCCGCTTTAAGAATTGCTTTTGCATTTAACATACCATTGAAGATGCTTCAGTATGTTAAATAAGTGTAGAAACTCTTCATTTGGAACACTTGAAAGGGATTAAACATACAAATCATTACTTTCTTGTATTGCTACTGCTGAACTCAAACTTAATAACAGCTAGACAAAAAGAATACTTATGTGTCATACAAGACATTTTAAATGCTGGTGTCAAACCAGAGATTTATCTAGTGAGTCATGTTCATTAATCCCTAAAACCAGCTTTTTGAAACTGAAATGTCAGTAGACTTAACCTTTAGTTAGTTTAAAAGAGTGGTTTGATTAATTTAATATCTGATTAACCAAATGTCTCCAGTATGTCTGTCTTTTCTAAAATAAGGCCAAATGTTATCAGTACAGGAAGAAAGATGAAAAAAATCTGTCCATAATATGGTGTCTTGTTCACATCATTTTAACCTCATTTAAGTAAATGTCTTATTGTTATTGAAACATTTATAGTCTTGCTAGGAAGCTGAAGTAGAGAATTTCATAATGTGTTTTGGAAGAATATTCAATTTTATGCAAAAAAAAAAAGGCAGTGAAATAAACTCATCTGCCTATCAATTTTAAAAAAAGAACAGAACTCTTGATGCTGTGCACAAAAAATAAAAAAGAAAGAAAAAAGTCTAGCAAAGGGTTACATACCAGCATTGTATGTAATCTCCCTACAGCTAATCTTTCCCTCTTTGTGGACTTTGTTCAGTTTAAATCAGCCAAATACATTACAGGTTCAATCTGCATATATTAGTATGTTTCCTTCATGCTAGGTCAGAAGACCAGGCAAAATTATTCAGGAGAGATTGGTTTGAAATAGTGTCGACTTCCATCCCTCTCCCCCATTCACAGAAGCTGTAGTATAGCTTCCATGAATAAAAATCTATCTATGAATGGAGAACAGATATATGAAAGGTCTGCCTCCTCCATTCATAGAGTGTCATAGGGGAGACTAAACATAGTGAGAGGTAAAAACTCAAAGAGCTCACAAGAATTCTCTGTGATGGGAGAAAAGAGTTATGTTCATGGCAATGCACAGTTGCAGAGACCTGCCTTCTTGTGCAAGGGAACTCCCCAGAAACACTACTGGAGTGTTACATAACACTGATATTGCTGATTTTGTTAGTGAGAAGTCTCAGCATAAGGGAGTCTCCAATAGTAGAACAAAACATTAAAAAAAGGCTTTGGACTGTACAGTATGGAATACCATCTTACTGGTTATGGGTACGGGAGTAAGCTCCTGGGAATGGTCACCAGTGTTGGAGGTTTCTGGGTGTAGGGACAGCTCTATTTAACTAGCCAGGGGGGTTTCCAAGAGGGAATCCACTTTAGAGTGTCTCAAGCAAGTGGGCGAGACTTGTCCATTAGTTGATAGTGTCCCTTCAATACCAAAATCATATCACCTATCAATACGTAGGACCCGTTGGACAAGGAGTAGGCAACACTGTGACCTCCATACAGGTTGGTGTGTGGGCAGCGTAACAAAGGATTCAATTCTTTGTTACATTTATTTGTTTGTTGACAAGTTTCTATGCTTAACCTCTCAGATATGTGCGTGTAGTGCAATAATTCAAACAACAGAATAAATGCAGCTTCGATTCAATCCAGTGAACCCCTCAACTTCTGGAAACATCAGAAAGCCCTGGAGATGACAATTTTAAAAGAAGGTTCTTGGTGTGTTCACCAAAATGTCTTAGATGAGGCTCTGATGCAAACTTCTTTGTTCTTGTATACAGTATATAAATCTTAAGTTTTAACCAGTTCTACCAAATATCTGGTTTCAACCAGTCTGGTCATAGAATGGCTCTAGGCTAGGGAATGTGAGCATATGGTAAGGTCAGAGGTCACAGTACAAAGAAGTAGTATATATATATATATATAAAAGGGATTACATATATATATATATATATATATATATATATATATATATATATATATATATATATAGGTAATCTCATATATATGAGATTACCTATAAACTATCATAGTTAATAGCATAACAACTAACACCAAGTTCTATTTGAGAAAATCAGTAATTATTATAAACTCATACTTGCTGGAGAATGAGAGTCTGGCATGATTCCATGAACGTTCAACCAAAATGCCTGCATCATAGAACCTGTGGACTTCTAAGCTACATTTCATATCACAAAACAAACAGGCAAACATAACATCAACTATACTAAACCTGGAAAGTCTGGGACTCAGGAAAGAAAGGCTTGGTAAAAACTTGAGACAACAAAGGGGTTACCCAGTCTTAGTTGGTGAATATATGGGAGGGAACCCCAACAGAGGCTCAACCAGGGTCCATGGTGCAGAAGATGGCCCTGCATGTATCAGTACACAGAGCAAGCCCTGTAGGGTCCAGGAGGTTTGATTTATTGCTCCTGAGCAATAACCATGAGCAAATTCCTGTCTGGGGCCATTATTCATTCTACTCATTATTTAACAGATAGGTAATAAACAGTGGGGTTTATTTACTAAAGCTGGTTCACTAAGAATCTTGTGCACTTCTGCATGGAAACCAATCAGCTTACATGTTTTACTGCTAAAGCTTAATTGAACAAGCTGAGGTTAGAAGCTGATTGTCTACCATGGACAGGGGCATGAGATTCTGAGTGAACCAGCTTTAGTTGAAAATGGTTTGTTTTCAGACTCTCCAGAATGGGTGGAACACTTTCTGTGGTATAGACAATACAGGGAGTCCCTGTCTTTTCAGACCACAAGGTATAGAGAGTAGCACCATGTGTATAAGGTGCCTGAAGAAGTGATTTCAGAATAGCACATATTTTCAGCATGTTTGTGAAAGATCAGGTAGAATATTTATGATAACAACTAGAGATGAGCGAATTTTTCAAAAATTTGATTCGGCTGATTCGGCGAATTCCAGGAAGAAATTCGATTCGATGCGAATTAATTCGCTACGAAGTTAACTTATAAAAAGGGTTTCTAGGCTTCAGAGAGCCTTTAAATTAGTGCAGAACACTGTACCTTTAATTTAAATGCCCTTGGAGATGAGGAAGGAGAAGGAGAAGGAGAAGGATGAGAAGAAGGAGAAGGATGAGAAGAAGGAGAAGGATGAGAAGAAGGAGAAGGAGAAGGATGAGAAGAAGGAGAAGGAGAAGGATGAGAAGATGGAGAAGGAGAAGGATGAGAAGAAGGAGAAGGAGAAGGATGAGAAGAAGGAGAAGGAGAAGGATGAGAAGAAGGAGAAGGATGAGAAGAAGGAGAAGGAGAAGGATGAGAAGAAGGAGAAGGAGAAGGATGAGAAGAAGGATGAGAAGAAGGATGAGAAGAAGGATGAGAAGAAGGATGAGAAGAAGGAGAAGGATGAGAAGAAGGATGAGAAGAAGGAGAAGGATGAGAAGAAGGATGAGAAGAAGGAGAAGGATGAGAAGAAGGAGAAGGATGAGAAGAAGGAGAAGAAGGATGAGAAGAAGGAGAAGGATGAGAAGGAGAAGGATGAGAAGAAGGATGAGAAGAAGGATGAGAAGAAGGAGAAGGATGAGAAGAAGGACAGTTCTGTGACAGTTTCTGTCTATTTCTGACAGTTCTGTGACATTCACTCCATACAGCGGTTTCAACCGCTGTATGGAGGGAATGTCCCAGAACTGTCAGAAATAGTCTATTTCTGACAGTTCTGGGACATGTATGGAGTGAATGTCCCAGAACTGTCAGAAATAGTCTATTTCTGACAGTTCTGGGACATTCACTCCATACAGCGGTTTCAACCGCTGTATGGAGGGAATGTCCCAGAACTGTCAGAAATAGTCTATTTCTGACAGTTCTGGGACATTCACTCCATACAGCGGTTTCAACCGCTGTATGGAGGGAATGTCCCAGAACTGTCATAAATAGTCTATTTCTGACAGTTCTGGGACATTCCCTCCATACAGCGGTTTCAACCGCTGTATGGAGGGAATGTCCCAGAACTGTCATAAATAGTCTATTTCTGACAGTTCTGGGACATTCCCTCTATACAGCGGTTGAAACATTGTATCTATTTGTTTCCATAAATGGATCCATGTATGGAAACAAATAGATACAATGTTTCAACCGCTGTATGGAGGGAATGTCCCAGAACTGTCAGAAATAGTCTATTTCTGACAGTTCTGGGACATGTATGGAGTGAATGTCCCAGAACTGTCAGAAATAGTCTATTTCTGACAGTTCTGGGACATTCACTCCATACAGCGGTTTCAACCGCTGTATGGAGGGAATGTCCCAGAACTGTCAGAAATAGTCTATTTCTGACAGTTCTGGGACATTCACTCCATACAGCGGTTTCAACCGCTGTATGGAGGGAATGTCCCAGAACTGTCATAAATAGTCTATTTCTGACAGTTCTGGGACATTCCCTCCATACAGCGGTTGAAACATTGTATCTATTTGTTTCCATAAATGGATCCATGTATGGAAACAAATAGATACAATGTTTCAACCGCTGTATGGAGGGAATGTCCCAGAACTGTCAGAAATAGTCTATTTCTGACAGTTCTGGGACATTCACTCCATACAGCGGTTGAAACATTGTATCTATTTGTTTCCATAAATGACATTCTGCAGATACACTTAGAGGAGCTCTGCACATACACTTTTTGCCGGCTTGGAATTATTCTTATTTTCATCCTACTTCTTCTTCTTCTTCATCATCGTCATCCTCATCCTCTTCTTCTTCTTCTTCTTCTGAGGATGAGGACGAAGAAGAAGAAGAAGTAGGATGAAAATAAGAATAATTCCAAGCCGGCAAAAAGTGTATCTGCAGAGCTCCTCTAAGTGTATCTGCAGAATAGAGGAACTCTGCACATACACTTTTTGCCGGCTTGGAATTATTCTTATTTTCATCCTACTTCTTCTTCTTCTTCATCCTCATCCTCATCCTCTTCTTCTTCTTCTGAGGATGAGGATGAAGAAGAAGAAGAAGTAGGATGAAAATAAGATTAATTCCAAGCCGGAAAAAAAGTGTATCTGCAGAGCTCCTCTAAGTGTATCAGCAGAGCTCCTCTAAGTGTATCTGCAGAATAGAGGAACTCTGCACATACACTTTTTGCCGGCTTGGAATTATTCTTATTTTCATCCTACTTCTTCTTCTTCTACTTCTTCTTCTTCATCCTCATCCTCTTCTTCTTCTGAGGATGAGGATGAGGATGAAGAAGAAGAAGAAGAAGAAGAAGTAGGATGAAAATAAGATTAATTCCAAGCCGGCAAAAAGTGTATCTGCAGAGCTCCTCTAAGTGTATCAGCAGAGCTCCTCTAAGTGTATCTGCAGAATAGAGGAACTCTGCACATACACTTTTTGCCGGCTTGGAATTATTCTTATTTTCATCCTACTTCTTCCTTCTCTTCTTCTTCTTCTTCATCCTCATCCTCTTCTTCTTCTTCTGAGGATGAGGATGAAGAAGAAGAAGAAGAAGAAGAAGAAGAAGAAGTAGGATGAAAATAAGATTAATTCCAAGCCGGCAAAAAGTGTATCTGCAGAGATCCTCTAAGTGTATCTGCAGAGCTCCTCTAAGTGTATCTGCAGAATAGAGGAACTCTGCACATACACTTTTTGCCGGCTTGGAATTATTCTTATTTTCATCCTACTTCTTCTTCTACTTCTTCATCCTCATCCTCTTCCTCTTCTTCTTCTTCTGAGGATGAGGATGAGGATGAAGAAGAAGAAGAAGAAGAAGTAGGATGAAAATAAGAATTCCAAACCGGCAAAAAGTGTATGTGCAGAGTTTCTCTATTTCTGACAGTTCTCTGACAGCTTCTTCACATGTACAGCGGTTGAAACATCTGTATCCTAAATGGAAACTAATAGATACAATGTTTCAACCGCTGTACATGTGTTCCTTCTGTCAGAGAACTGTCAGAAATAGCGGAGCTCTCTGCAGGGACACTTTTGCCGGCTGATCGGGAAAAATCCGATTCGCGCACCCGAAGTAGGCAAATATTCGGATTCGCCGCGAATCGAATTTTTCCTGAAATTCGTATCGAATTCCGGTTCGCCTGGTTCGATTCGCTCATCTCTAATAACAACATCAAAATGTTTTTTTTATCAGGAGATTCAGATGATGTTCTCCTTCAATACAAAGTAGTGTAGCCAGCACAGAACATCCTGGGGAATGATGAACAGCCAGCTGCAAAATGTCCCTCTGTTGGTCCCAGGCTTGTTTTTCTTTTCTTTTTTTTTGGGGGGGGGGATATCAGTCCAGCTGAGAGGAAAGGTGGAGTGAATCATGAGGGTTAAATACAGTAATCCATTCTGGAGCTCCCATTGAGTTCTGTTCATTTGACCATGTTTTGGACAAGCTCCAAATTAATGGAAATCAAAGCTGGGCTGTTTCTTGTCTACCAGTATATTATACAGTTACATCCAAAAATTACTCCTGTTTTTTTAAGCATTTCGCTTAGGATCACCCTATACATTATAACCTGCTCATAAAATCTTTGTATAGTCAACTTTAGCTTTACCAAAACTATTTAATATGAGGATCCATCTAAATTATCCAATCAATTATTATTATTATTCAGTATTTATAAAGCGCCAACAGTTCACTCAGCACTGTACATTACAAATGGGGACAGAACATGCGACAATACAGTAACAATACAATGCGATACGCGAGGGGTTCGAGGGCCCTGCTCTTTCGATCTTACAATCTAGGAAGGAGGGGATAGTGGTACAGGAGTTGATAGCTGTGGGGGATGGAGTGATAGGAGAGTGGAGGAGGTCGGCAAATTAGCAGGGGGTGGGGTAGGCTTCCCTGAAGTGGTGGGTTTTCAAGGTACGCCTAAAGGAGAGGAGAGTAGGTGATAGTCTGATGGGTTGGGGCAGGGAGTTCCAGTGGATGGGTGACACCCTGGAGAAATCCTGGAGGCGGGTATGGGAGGGGGAGACCAGGGAACTAGAGAGAAGGAGGTCTTGTGAGGAGCGGAGTGTGCGTGTTGGGTGGTACTTGGATATTAGGTCGGTGATGTAATTTGGGGCAGTATGGTGGACAGCTTTGTACGTCAGTCTTAGGATTTTGAATTTGATCCGTTACGCAATCGGAAGCCAGTGGAGGGATTGGCAGAGGGGGGTGGTGGAAACGGAGCGGTTGGTAAGGTGAATGAGTCTGGCTGCCGTATTCAGGATCGACTGAAGTGGGGATAGCCTGTGGCGAGGCAGGCCAGTGAGGAGGGAGTTGCAGTAATCGAGTCGTGATATGATGAGGGAGTGGATGAACTGTTTAGTGGTTTCTGGGGTTAGGAACGTGCAGATTTTGGTGATGCTGCGGAGGTGGAATCTGCATGAGTTTGTTAATGATTGGACTTGGGGCTGGAAGGATAGGTTGGAGTCCAGAATGACACCAAGTACTCTGGCCTGTGGGGCGGGCCTGATAGTGGCATTGTTGGACGTGATGGAGAAGTCAATGGGGGGTGGTGTGCAGGCTGGGGAGAAGACTAGGAGCTCGGTTTTTGAGAGGTTCAGTTTAAGGAATTGATATCTAATCCAGCAGGCTCTTTCACCACATTCAGTATTTGTTTGTAGATCTTAAACATATTTTTGAACTGTCAGATTGTAAAATGTGCAGTGAGCTTAAGACATTTATTACTTTGTTCTATCTATCTTTCGCCAATTGCACACAGACTAAATGACACATGCTCTTCAGGTGACTTAATATTGATTTTCTTACAGTAGTTCAACAAACATGTTGTTTGTGGTCCCTGGTATACAAATACTGTCCAGAAGGAGAACCTAGAAGTAGAACTGTAAGAACATAGTAAACATGTTCAGCAAATACTGTGTAGATTTTTCAAATAACTTAAAATGAATTCTGAAAATATACATTAGATTACCTTTTGATATACTTTTTCTTACAAAAAGACAAGATGTGTAGATTCATGCTTGGCTTCAAATGCTGGAAACCATATTATTGCATTTAATACAGATTTTTTCTTATGTTTCGTGTGTTTAATATGCATCCAAACAACACAATTATGCAAGTCATAGAGTGTAATAGGATCTCTTGGGATTGCAAATACAGTGTAGCAAGCTGAACAATGGTCAAATCACCAGCACATAGAATCATTACTAGAATTATCCCATATCCCTCTGGAATCTATTAAACAATCAGAATGTTAATCTCCCTCTTCCCCAATTAGTTTTCTCAACAATGGACGATTAGCAGTTGCATGTTAATTACAAAGCATAGCCAAGCAATTACCTGTGGTCTTATTGTGTGGAATGAGTTTTCTTGTTTCTGTAGTTAAACTCCTTGAAGGGATGGTGCTTAATATGTGTATCATGTACCGTAATTGCAACACTAGAGCTGCTATCAGATCAAAGCTCAGTAATATTAAAATTAACAATACAGATCATGTAAAATATAAATTGTCTAAATGTTTATTTTTTATGTACAGTTTTGTATGTGAACTTCAAAGAAGAAAATTATGAAACGGAATTTCATACATAGGAATACATTATCTTCTGTAATTAAATAAAAGGGAGGAGAGGAGAAACAGGCAAAAAGCATTGTTAATAGGAAATGAAAGTTGGACATGCTCTTTGGACCACTCATCATAACAATGCTATAATAACATAAATCATTGTCTTGGTTGTCTGTTTAAAAGTATCCAGGACTAGAGTGAACTAGCATAGTTCTTCACCAGGATGTAAAAGTATGTTTCTCTTTCCTATGGAAATTAATGTTCTTCCTTGGAATATCGTGTCTTAAAAACACAAATCCAAGCATAGCAATGATGGTTTGAGAGGTTTTATTTAATTTATTTAGGACTTCCGGGTGGACTAGAAAAATATTCCTCAATCAGCTAGAACATGTCTTCCGAAATAAAAAAAAATATTCATGGCTAACATAAGATAGTCATTCAAGTACAGTATGTTGTGTGACAGCAGTCTCATTTTGGTTTCTAGTGTGTTTTCTTGTTAGGTTTTCAGTAGTTTTCCTACCACTTATTTAGTGTCCCTGGACTAGAGCTCAGCCTACTATCATTCATGCTTTTGTTTTGGAACAATAAATGATTTCTAGTATGTATTTGGGGAGATAAAGAAAAGATTGTGAAAATGGAAAATAAAGATGTCTTCCCAGAAATGCTGAGGTAACATTCAGTGAATACAGAAGGGATAACGTGGATTCCAAAACGGTTAATAGGTTATCAAAGGATTTGGCGAAGAAAAACGTTTTCAAGAAGTACAGGGGTTTTAAATTGGATGTAGTGATGGTTGTACATAATTTTGAGATGAAAGAAGACATGTTTTTTTTAGTTCAACAAAATAAAACCTGTTGCATCCTCAGAGCCTTAAACACATCATTGACCTAAACTAAAGTGAAAAAAATGCCCAATGTTCATTGCAGATGAATCTTCCTAGTACATGTGAATGTTTACTGAATGTTAGATATGCCCAGTGAGTTATTTCCTATAAATATTAGCAGTTGTTTATCTTTTATGCCATGCTGTGCAAAGTAACAGGTTTTTTAATGTTCCACCCTCAATGATCAACTGCAAAAATTGATGAAAAAATTTGGTACTTCCAGACATAATTGTTAGGGGGGTCTTGTTATTGTTTGGCTAACTGCTACAGACGGTAAAGCTTACCATACATGGATTGACATTTGGACAGTTCAGCAGGAACCAGCTAAATTTTGATCCATGTATGGCAAGATGGTTGTACTGAAGTTGATCTACTAATGAAGATCTGTACAACCACCCTGTTAGCCTGCAGTGCTAATCAGTGTATTCTGATGGCAGGGAACCCTCCCTATTGTCAGAATACAAAGGCAGAGCAGGAGGATTCCCCATGCACTTTGAATGTGTGGATGGGGGAATTAAGTCTTTTTTTTTGCTCAACCTGCTATTTAAACAAAAAATACAATTAATTGTCTATGGGCTGCCTAGGACTGATTCTTTACTTTTCATCTAAACCTTCCCTAAATCTTCAATGTCTGAACTGAGATTTTACATAGATTGTGCAAATTCATGGATACCTAATTATGCTGTAATTTAGCAACTCTGAAAGCGTCAAAGTCAATACCAATAATCATATACTTGCTTTCCAGAGCACAGACACATTTCTTTTATAGTCACAAGTTATACTTTGACATAAGAGTGTATCTATAGTCATTTGTAAGAAAGCTAATTCTACGGAAGTCATTTAGTTAAAGGCAGAGGATCATCATAACAGAAGGAGGAAATCTAGTTCTCACTCCGGAATAGCTCAGATATCAAAATCACACGTCAGTTTTCCCAGCAGACAGAAGAGAAATGATAGACTGAATATCAGTGTTTATATAATGAGGGACTCTGGAACAGCTTAACATCAATTAAAAAGGATATGGTGAGAGAGCAGAGAGCTCAGGCAGTTGAATATAATTAAACAAACAAGACATCATTTTTCAGAGCACAAGAAAGCCATACATCTGAAACTGGAAGCATTGCTATTTTGGTAAGCATACTTAGTACACAAATGAGGGGTGCCCCCCATATATAGACCATTAGGTTCTGAGTTGAGTCTAGAGGCTTATCAGAATGAAAGATGGAATACAAACATATTTATTATTGAAGCAAAGATAGTGAACATTATATAAAAACACACACAGTTGTATAACATATAATTTTTGTACGTTGTGGTTGCAGTGTCTTTATTTTATTGCAAATTGAATGTACAAGAACTGCTTTTTGTAGGTTCAATACATGGTCCACTGGAGCAGCTTTGGGTCAAGTGATGATTAGATTGTAAGTGTACAATCCAAACGTACATGTTCCTGCCTTAAAATTGGCTGTGTGTATAAGTGGGTGCTGCAGCAACCGTCGGCTGGAACTGAACAGAATCAGCAAGGGAGAATGTCACCAGCACACCGAGGTTCACCAATATGGGTCCAAAAGTTTTAATGAACGATCACATAGTTACAGCAAGACAATGTTTTGGGGTCTCGCAGTACCCCTTCATCAGGCATGTGACCCTGCCTGATGAAGGGGTCCTGCGAGACTCCAAAACGTTTGGACCCATATTAGTGATCTTTGGTGTGCTGGTGACAATCTCCCTAGGTGATCATTAGATGACACAACACAGAGTTAGAGTTTTTACAACCTATATGTATGAGCATACAGTTTAACCAGCCTACATCCGCTTACCCGCAATGTACTGCAGGCGCTGTAGGCAAAGCAAAGTATGCGTAAGTTGCTGCCTAGTTTTGGGTGCGTTTCCCCCTTTTTCCCTGCCGACACCCGTCAGCGTCAGCAAATACCAGCCATTGATTCCAGGCCAGGACCTGCTGATGTATGATCACAGCCCAGAGTTCTGTGTTGGTAAACAACACAGAGCTCTGTGCAGAGGGAGCAATTATTATTATTATACAGTATTTATATAGCGCCAAAGGGTTTGCTCAGCGCTGTACAATAGCAAGGGGGACAGAACATGAGACAAGACAGAAACAATACAATACATGAGGGGTTCGAGGGCCCTGCTCTTTTGAGCTTACAATCTAGGAGGGAGGGGGAAGTGGTACAGGAGGAAATGGCTGTGGGGGATGGAGTGGTGGGAGGAGTGGAGGAGGTCAGTTGTTAGGTGAGGGTGGGGTAGGCTTCCCTGAAGAGGTGGGTTTTCAGGGTGCACCTGAAGGTGAGGAGGGTAGGTGACAGTCTGATGGATTGGGTTAGGGAGTTCCAGAGGATGGGGGAAGTCCTGGAGAAATCCTGCAATCGGGCGTGGGAGGAGGAGATCAGTGAGCTAGAGAATAGGAGGTCCCGTGAGGAGCGAAGGGCACGGGTAGGGTAGTATTTGGGTATCAGGTCGGTTTGGTAGTTTGGGGCGGCGTTGTGAATGGCTTTGTAGGTCAGAGCAATCTGTAGAGATTGTAAAAGCACCACACTTTACACACATTACACATAGTTAGGCACACATTTAATCCTTTGATCATCTTAGATGTTAACCCCTTCCTAGCCAGTGTCATTAGTACAGTGACAGTCTATAGTATTATCACTGATCACTGTATTAACCACTTGCCCTCCAGAGGATTTACCCCCCTTCCTGATCAGGCCATTTTTTGCGTTACGGCACTGCGTTATTTTAACTGACAAATGCGCAGTCATGCAACGCTGCACCCAAATTAAATTTACATCCTTTTTTCCCACAAATAGAGTTTTCTTTTGATGGTATTTGATTGCTTGTGCATTTTTTATTTTTTGCACTATAAAAAAAACTGACAATTTTGAGAAAAAAACTATATTTTTGACTCTTTGCTTTTAAACATGTCCAGTAAAAAAATGTAAAAAAATCAAATTTCGTAATAAATGTAGACCAAAATGTATCCTGCTACATGTCTTTGCTAAAAAAAAAATCCCAGTTCGTGTAAATTAATTGGTTTACATGAAAGTTATAGCATTTACAAATGGCGGTATATATACTGGGATTTTTTTTTAACTAGTAATGGTAGTGATCAGTGGGACTGTGGTGGGCAGGAGCTGACAGGGGAGAGAACTGTATTGTTTACAAACAGTTGCCCCCCCCCCCCCCCCGTTGGAGAAGCTCGGCAATCACCCGGTGTCGGCGAGTAATCACTGGCCGGGACCTGGTGATTGACAGCCGAGGCCGCAAATGGTGGCGCTAGTAGGGCGCGTTTACCCCCTACCTGGAACTGCAGAATCATGTATATATACTTGATTTTGTGCACCCTTGCCGCCCAGTAGCAGTACTTCTGCTATAGGGCGGACGGGAAGTGGTTAATGCCACTGGTGATGTCATCGGCAGTTAATCAGTGTCAGTTATTGTGAGATTTCCCACCACACTCCCGCAGTCCCATTATAAGTTTATAATCACAGCCATTAGTAGTAAAAATAAACATTTCCACTATATATATATACGATAGTTTGTAGGCACTATAACTTTCATAGAAAACATTCAATATACACTTATTGGGATTTTTGTTTCAAAAACATGTAGCATAATACATTTTGGCAAAAAGTTATGAAGAAATGTGAAATTTTTAAAATGTTTTAATTTGGATATGTTTTATAGCATAAAGTAAAAGAAAAAAATATATATATACAGTATCATATACAGTATCTCACAGAAGTGAGTACACTGCTCAAAAAAATTAAAGGAACACTTTTAAAACACATGAGATCTCAATGTGGAAAAATATCATGCTGGATAGCTATACTGATATGGACTGGGTAATGTGTTAGGAATGTAATGATGCCCCATTGTTTGATGGAAATGAAAATGATCAACCTACAGAGGACTGAATTCAAAGACACCCCAAACATCAAAGTGGAAAAAATGATGCAGCAGGCTAGTCCATTTTGCTGAAATTTCATTACAGCAGCTCAAAATGGTACTCAGTAGTTTGTATGGCCCCCACGTGCTTGTATACATGCCTGACAATGTTGGGGCATGCTCCTAACGAGACGATGAATGGTGTCCTGGGGTTAGAAAAGATGAGTAGGGAAAAAAATGTCAGTGGCCTCCACCTGTAAAACCATTCCTATTTTGTGGGTCTTCTCATTGTTGACCATTTAGTGCACCTGTTGTTAATTTCATTAACACCAAAGCAGCTGAACCTGATTAACAACTCTCTTTGCTACTTAACTGACCAGATTAATATCTCAGGAGTTTAATTGACTTGATGCTATACTCTGATTAAAAAGTGTTCCTTTAATTTTTTGGAGCAGTATATATATATATATTCGGTATATCTCTGCCTGCGGTGACAGTGGTATACAGATGATTATTCAAACATCATAGTGTTATTGTTGATATTGCCAAGTTTCCTCTTTCTCTGTACAAAAAGGAGGTGGTGGCAGTGTGAAGGGTAAGTTGCGTAATTAACCTGACCCAGTAACAATCACTCCCAGGCTGCCAGCACACAGGTTGTTTTCCATTAGCTGGAAAATCTTTGTGCAGGGTGAAGCTGGGCGTGGCATTGTTACGAACGTGACAGCACGGTTTTAGATTGGCTATTCTTTCGGTCACGAGTTTGGTGAGAAGGGCTGGGGCCTGATGCCACGATTGTCACAGCTGCTACTTTATGCTCTGTCTCCCCTATCCAAATTCCTTTTATATCTATGTTTTTCCTTATTGTTGCTAGGAGAGATTCCAGGGACAGGACAAATAGCAACGGTGACAGTGGGCATCCCTGTCGTGTCCCGCTATGTATCCTAAAGTACTCTGATAGTTCTCCTTTGACCTTTATTGCTGCAGAGGGTTGGCTATATAGTTTCCTTATCTATTCTCTCATTCTGAGGCCTATCCCTAAAACTTCCAATGTATCCAGCATATATCTCTAATCTAATCTATCAAAAGCCTTTTAAGCATCAACTGACAACACTTTCCTACTTTTTTGTATCGGAAGCAACGATCTTAATCCATTATCTCTACCCTCCCTGGGACAAAACCCACCTGATCTATATGAATCCATTCCAGCATTAAGTCTTTCAACCTATTTGCAAAACTTTTGCATATAGTTTAGTATCTATGTTCAATATGGATATCGGTCTATAACTGGAGCACTGAGTTTCATCTTTTCCTTCTTTCTGTATAATTATAACATAAGCTTGTAAGGATTCCTCCCTCATTTCCATTTCTCCTCCCAATGCATTCATATATAACTTCAGTTTGGGTATTAATTGATCTTTATATTTTTTATAACATCCCACGGTGTACCCATCCGGTCCTGGACTTTTCCCTGCTGTAGAGCTCTTCAAAGCTACTTGAATTTCTTCCTGCGTTATTGTATTTTAAAGGGATATTAACTGTTCTTCTCTTAATTTTGGTAAACCCGCCTTTTTTAGATATACCTGTCTTTTTTAAATTTTTTCTTCTTCTTTTATGGACCCATGGGGAGTGATATTATAAAGCTTACTATAGTATTCTTTAAATACTTTTGCTATACCCTTAATTGTATACGTTTGTTCTCCTTTATTATCTCTTATTTTCTCTATATAGTTCCTAGATTTCTTTTTTCCCTGAGCCCTCATTAAATATTTTCCTGGTCTATCTCCCCGTCGATATCTCTCACTTGTCACCTTATTGAACACTCGCCTCTTTTTTTCCTCCAATAAATTATTTAGTTCTTCTCGTTTATTTATTACGCTCTGCTTAATCTCTTTTGTTATTCTCTTTTTGTGTATTTGTTCTAATTCATATAATTCTCTAAGAAGCGTATTTATTTTTTATCTTCTTTCTTTTTTTTTTCTTCACCCCAATCGCTATCAAAATTCCTCTTTTATATGCCTTTTGAGCTTCCCACACCATTGCTACTGAAACTTCTTCAGTCTCATTTCTTTCAAAATATTGCTCTATTTCTTTTTTAATCTTCTGTTCCGTCTCATAATCCTGAAGAAGTGTCTCATTTAATTTCCATATATTTCCCTTATTTTGCTCTTTACCCCATAATAACTTCATTCTGACAGATGCATGGTCCGATATTGTTATAGGTTCTATATTTACTTTAACCAGAGACTCTATGGGGTTTATTTACTAAAGCTGGAGAGTCCAAAATCAGACTCCCTTCTGCATAGAAACCAATCAGCTTCTAACCTCAGCTTGTTCAATGAAGCTTTGGCAATGAAACCTGGAAGCTGATTGGTTTCTCTGCAGAAGGGAGTCTGATTTTGGACTCGTCAGTTTTAGTAAATAAACCCCCATGAGTCTATGATCCAACAACATATAATCCAATCTTGAACACATCTCATGTGCATGAGAGTAGAACATGTAATCTCTATCCTTCAGATGTTTAATTATCCATATATCTACCAGTTGACACTGGTGTAACTTTTTCCTCAAGGATTTCAAGTACCTACTACTATCTCTCTGCACAGGTGATGTCATATCTATCAGAGGATCCATGCAAAAATTAAAATCTCCTGCCACAATTAGTTTACCTTTTTTAAAATCCAATAGTTTCCTCAGTGTATTTTTTAGATAAACCTCAGGTTTTTATTAGGGCAGTAGATATTTGCCAATATACATTCTGTTTCCTGCAATTTCCCCTTTAAGAACAGGAATCTCCCCTCTGAATCCTCCATCTTTTCTTCCAATTTAAACCTTATATTTTTTCGCAAAACCTATTGCAACACCCTTAGCACGTTTAATTGAGGAATCTGCATAAAACCAGGTTGGATAGTACCTGGATTGTAACTTCACTTTTGTTTCTTGAACTAAATGTGTTTCCTGTATAAAGACCACTGCAGAAAATCATTGTTGTATTTCCTTGAGGATCTTAAATCTTTTCCCTGGGCTATTTAACTCCTTAACATTGTAAGTCACAAAATTAACCTCCTCCATTTTTACCATGTTTTTCCATTCCTTCCCTAGGTTTCTTCCTGACTAGTCTACCTCCATCTTTCTCACAGAGCACAAAACTATCTCCTACATCCCCTTCTCTCCCCCTACATCCCTCCCTAACCCCTGTTAGGCTTTTAGTTTGCCTACAAATCATTTTTGGTCCTAATCCCACCATTGATTCAACCTTAAGGTGGAGCTCTGATCATGCATACTTTTCTAGTTTGCGTACCCCATCCCCCCATGTCCCGCCATATTCTAGGAGCTCAATAACCGGGAGAAAGGTGAAGGAGGAGAGGGAAAAAAAATGATGTGTTTTAAACTAGTGATTTTTGTTTTTTCTAGAATTGCAGTGATTCCTGGACTGTATCAAGTACCCTTATATTGAGTGCTTGGGATTTCTCATATCCCTTAGTCATAGCGTTATACAGCTCTGTTTATGGTGTTATGCAGTGGATCTATATTCTGATTCTTTTGGTATTTACAAGCACCAGTTACAGTTCATTACAGCTTTAGTTTGGTACAATTTCCTCTTCTGAAAATTACAGAGAATATCAACTTGTTCAGTGCTGTAAACTGATCCATATCTATCAGGAACACACAATATATCTGTATATATTATCTTATGGTCTTCAGACTTGTGCTACCCTTACATTGCATATTGCATATTTCACCACTGTAGGTTCCTTACTATAAAGATTGCAGTACCTTGGAAAAAAAATTATTCTAAATAATTAAGGTAAAAGGAGGTCCTTGGAAAAAAGAAAGAGATTGCTTGCTTACAGCTTGACACATCATACATAATGTTTGCAGGCAAAAGGATAGTTCATATGCTTAGAAAACACGTTCCAACCTCAACCAGGGTCTGTTCATAATTAAGAAATTCAAGGCTGTCTTTGAATTGATCCAATACAACTTTTAGCAGCACAGACAGCACAAGCAATTTGCCTTCCCTTTGATGATATTAACTCACTTGATTCAACCAATATTTATTGGTTGATTGTTAAATATTTCTTATGAGAGTTTAGTATATCTTTAAAGGTCCTTAAATCCTAGCAAGAAAAATGTTTCATAATTTCAAAAATGAATTCACACAATAAATGTAATAATATCCTCAATAAATGTACATTAAATATTGTAGTTTATACTGGATGAAAATAATTAAAAATATGTCATACCTCTACATTGTAAAAATATATCTATCTATTTTTGTGGAATAGCTGACTTCTTACGTATTAGAAAAAGGTAAAGGTGTGTTTAGAAAAGAAAACTGCTGAGTCACAATGAAGGATGTAACTAGTGGGCATGTGCATTATTACTTTCATGACAACTTTCCATGAATGGTCAAGGTAAAATGATAATAATTTTTTTGTATGATTAATAGTAGCATGTGTCCATATTACAGTATAATTACAGTCCACTTCTAGAAAATAAGTGGCAATGGCTAATTCAAATTTAACCCTCTCCATTTCTGCTCATCAGCAGGCTTCTAATAAGTGAGTCTGTTCAGGCAGCTCTTGAAGAGCTATGAGGATACTGTTTAGACTGCATGCTACCCATCTGTACATAAAAAGTCTCTGCATGCTTTTAATATGCATATACTAATGAAACGCAGAACACATTTATTTTGTACAAAACATGCTGATTGCCCAGATGTATGGAGTCAGAATACTGCGCTCGTTATCCTTGACTTTTTTCATGGGGCCTGCAATCAACCAAGGAAAACTGTTTTAAAAGTTGTATGGTAATAACATTCAGCAAGGACCCATGCTTAATAAATACCAAAAAAAAAACTTTTAAAAAAAATATCCTTTTTTATTCAGGTGAATATGAAGTAATGCATATGAGTATTTTGCATTTCCATTAGCGACCAGCTGGTGGATTGCTAGACCTCTTTTCACATGTTTTCCAGGCCCTCCCTTGGCTGCTGTTAAAAGACAAAAACTTTTGTTTACAGAACAGTATCTACTCCCCACTTTCTCCCTCTCCTCTTTTTATATGGCTCCAGTGGGGTTCATTTACTAAAGGAATAGAGCATGTTCATGCTGCACAATGAATTCCCACCTAGCTAAGTAAATAGGATGAAGCTATAGTTCAAATTCAATTTGCAAAGTAGATTGAAAGGATTATTGCTTGCACATGATCCGATGATTGAAGTTTGCATAGTGTGACATGGGGGATCATTAGCTCTAGTGGTAGATGCATTTTCAAGTAAAATCAGTCAGGAACTATGTTTAATGGCCTGGTAGCCCATGTTTATTAAAACAGTCAAAAGACAAAAGAAAAGTCCAACATTAGCTTTCCCACACAGGGGTTCTTCTCCAGCCAAAATACAAATGAAAAATACCAAGCCGCCTGCCCTCTCTGGTCAGCAGTACCTCTGCTTGTTTGGTCTCCCCAACCACTGGCTATTCTTGGCACACAGCCTTGAGCTTCTTGAACACACACAGTCTTGAGTGCCTTAACGCATACAGTCATGAGCTTCTTGGATGCATACAGCCTTGAGTACCTTAATGCACAGAGCCTCAAGTCCTTTAATGAACACAGCCTCAAGCTTCTTAGATGCACACAGCATCTATCTCACACAGAGACTCTCTCAATGGTAGCCACTACTCCAAATGCCCTCTACTCCTCCTGCAACTTTCAGCAGACCAACACTATAAGGGCTGTGAGCACCTGGGCCCATACCCCGCTGGTTGACTACAAAACTCGGACACTGGTTTGGAGATTTCTTCCCTCCCACTATGGTGACACTGTCCTGCTAGGGTGACGGTATGTTAAAAAACCCCATAAATAATAATATTAAAAAAATAAAATAAAAATGTAAAAAATGTTTTTTAAAAAAATTATAATTTTTGGTTAGAAATTAATTTGGGTTATTTGTTTTACTAAAAAGATAGCTGAATACATTTTGGCCAAGATTTATGAAGAAAGATTATTTAGTTGCATGATTATTTAGTTTTAGAAAAACACTTATAACTTCTGGTTCCAGCACCGTATGTAGCAGACGTGGGACCAGGGGCTCCGGCTCCACCCGCCTACAAAGTCTGCTCCCCGCCAGTGGGATACCCAGCACTAATAATCAGGGGATCCCTCTGCATACCGGCATCCCCCTTGCATGTACCTTGTGCCGGCTCCTCCCAGCTCCAATTCCGCTACACGGACAGAGGGATGCAGCTCTCCCCTTCCTGCAGCCAAGATGGCCGATGGCATGGACACAGCTATGGCAGAGACACAGCCAGATGCAGTCTCAGCATACCCTGTCACTAGTTGCCCTATGGATCAATATTAAAGAATATCACAGGCTGTTGCTACATTACTCTCACCTACTATTACTCAAGCTGTGGACAGAGCTGTATCAATGGGCATACAGCAACTTAGAAAAGAGCTGGGTGAACATGCTAAGCGTTTATCTGAAGTGGAACAGTGCCTATCTGACTTAGAAGACAAGGTACACTCCATACAAGTGGAGGCACTCCACACCAAACGCACGCAACAAAATATTTTAGACAAGCTTGATGACTTGGAAAACTGCTCACGCAGAAATAACCTGCGCATTGTGGGCCTTACAGAGTCCTACAATTCTAGCGCTCTCCTAGCATTATGCACTATCCCTGCGGCCCTGGGCTTACCCTCACCCTGCCAAGTCAAGAAAGCCCTCCGCTTAGGGGCACATTCCAATGATAGAAGCACACCGCAGTCAGTGATCGCTAAATACCTCAATTATGCTGATAGAGAGGCCATCCTCAATTCATTCCGAAATTCACGTTCTCTACAAATTGACGGGCACAAACTGCTCTAATTTGCAGATTACTCGCAAGAAGTTTCACACGAGCGTAAAGCTTTCCAACAAATTTGTGCCTTACTGTTTCAGAATGGCGTAAAATTCACCCTGGCATATCCAGCTACACTACGCTTCACTACTTCGGCTGGAGATCCAAAAACATTTAATCACCCAGAGGAAGCCATGCAATATATACAGACCAACCTAACTGACCCCAACGCGTCATCAAGCTCCTTACAGTCCAATCGAGATCAGGGCCCAAGGGACCAACGCATTCCCCGCAAAGATCCTCCTAAGCGCCAACAGATCAATCATTCAACAACCAAAATGAGAGGGCCGCCATCACCTCCTGTAGTTTGTTATTCCTCAGACAACCTAGCCACTGGGCCTCAGTGCCTCATGCAGCTGTTACATCTCCATATGAGACACCAATTGTTACTCTGTTCGACGTCTGCAGATGCATCAATATGTTATAGTATGTTGTTCGGTAACTTGTAATATGTTTTGTCCTATAGGGTATTTTATCGTAGACTTATCTTAGTCCACTGATCTGTCATTTGTCATTTATCATTTGTCAGGGTTATGATATTGCATATTACGACCATCGTACCATTACTGCTACATAGGTTTTACTATTTCTATGACATTCCCAAAATTGATTCATTGGGACAAGGGGCGGTCCCCGCACTCATCACCAGCTCAGCCCCATGGTGGGCTCATTTCTTGACACTTCCGGTTGCGCTGGTCATAGTATGGAAGTATCATGTGGAAAAACGTGAAGTCCAGTCAATTTGTAGGGTTTGATGTATTTTTTGCTTATCTGTTGGGCCTCCGCTGGTCAGACACAGTCTACTCTCTTCTACTTTCTTACTTTCTCTCTCTCTCACACTCCCCTGGGAAACTTCATTACCCCAGGAAATCAGTCACTTCCATTATATCTCAGCATCTGATGTAGATGCAGCTAGATCTGAATCCTGTGCTTGGGCTTTTTATACCTTTACACTCATCTCAGCATCTCCAGCACTATGACACGTATAATCTCATGGAATGTTAAGGGCCTACGATCAGCCCACAAACGCATGGCGATACTTTGTCATCTCAGGCGCCTAAAAGCCGATATAGCCTTTCTTCAAGAAACCCATCTGACTCAATCGGACTTTGTCCACATGGAAAAGCTATGGGCGGGCCAGGTATTGGGATCGCCCTCAATCCATAATAAAGCGGAAGTAGTCATACTCATACACAAGCGACTCTCCCCTGAAATCATATCTACTGAATCTGATGAAGCCGGGCATTTCATTGCTGTCCACATCAAGTTAGGCTCTAGAGTCCTAGTCCTTTCTAACATATATGCTCTAAACTCCCCAACAAAACAGTTCTTTCAGGAGTTGTCCCCGTGGCTATCAAAATCCATACTGTACATCTCCCTTTTGTCATAGGAGGTGACTTTACCTCATGCATGAATGGTCAGGAGGACAAATCGAAGGGACATGACCTTAGTAGACAATCTCCCAGTTCCACGCCCCCAGCTTTAACATTGTTATTTCATTTTGTGGAAGCTCTACAAATCACCGATATTTGGCAGTTAGCTCACCCAGATAGCAAAGAATACATGTTCACTAAACGTTATCTAGAATAGATTATTTATTCTGCAATTCAACTCTGTTACATCTCATCAAAGACTCTGAAATACGCAACAAAGCTATCTCCGATCACTCCCCGATTTCCATCACATTAAACCACTTTAATGTACCTTGTTCTCCAAGGATATGGCATTTTCCATCATTCTTGGCAGATAATCAAGAGCTATTTCATTTATTATATATCAACCGACTTAAAATACACCCAAAGTCCAAATAAATGTCCCAAATCGTGAAAAATTGTCCACATTACATCCAGATCTTGATGGATAGGTACCCACTCGTACACAATGAAGATGAATCCCAGATGCTTTTCATATACCTCAAAAAAAAGAAAAACCTGGACATAGTGTATTATCTTAGGTCTCAAAGACAGTGCCACTCGTGCAGAATGCAAACACTAAAGTGCCACAGCAATCGTGTAAAAATATACTCAATATACACCACTGCAAACCATATAGTAAAAGTGCATAATTACTCTAAATTCAATGTAATCCACAATTTCAGGCATGGAATATCCTCAGATTGACATCCTCTTCTCCAGACACTTCCCTTAGACCTCCCAAACAGACCAAGGATCAGCGTATGAATCAAATAACATACAAATTTTATTGTAGCCACTTACATTATAAACCGATAAAAACAGCTTCCTGGTCCTGACGATGTGTATACAGCCATATTGTGGTATCAAACAGCTTCCTGATTATAAAGAAGTATATACCGCCACAATACTTCCAAACACTGACACTTCAGCTCTAGAAGGGTGCCAGGAGTATACTAAGAGTCCCAGGAATACAGACCACCATGCGCTCCAGAATCCAAAATGGCCAACGCGGCACTTCCAGGAACGTCAAAACGTCACTACGTCACATGCCCCGGACGCGTTTCGTCACTTCTGGACAACGTGGTCAGACTTTCTGGCTCACCAATCTAACCCAAATCTCTTCTGGGAAACAGGAAAAGTGGTATTACAGGGTAAAGTAATTGCCTATACATTCACTTATAAAAAGAAAATCCTTCATAAATTCAAAGAAACTAGTGACCAACTTAGACAGACTCATAGAAACTTAGCTGAAGCTAACTTAGCTGAAGCTAACTCTCATGGAAACAGGAAAACATGGTTAGATGCTAAACATCTTTTTGATACTTGGGCTTTGGCACAAGAATCCATACAACAATCCTATTTAGACCTCCAATACCACAAGTTTGGCAATAAACCGGGCAAACTCATTTATGTCGAAAACCTTTCACTCCCACTCAATTCACAGCACTGAGGGACTCACAAGGCACCGTCAAAACACCCCGGAAGAAATCATTTCAATTTTGGAACAATTCTTCACTCAACTGTATGGCTGACACTCCACAAGCCACTGCATTCTTAGACCAAATCGTCCTCCCTCAAATTGACCCACTGGCACTACAATCCCTCAACACCCTGATAACTCATTCAGACATCTATAAACTCATTAGCGAATGGTAAGGCCCCTGGACCTGAAGGTTACACTGCTGAGTTCTACAAGCTAATGGTCAAAACTCTTACCCCCACCCTGCAATCGGTATTTTAAACAATCCAGGAAGGAGGTGAATACTTACCATTTGCTTTTCAAGCCCACATCAAGCTAATAGCCAAAAGAGATAAAGACCCCACTGATCCAGCCTCATATCGACTGATCTCGAAAATTATTTCTAAAATAATAGCTAATAGACTGGCTACCGTTCTGCCCACCCTTATCCATCCTTCCCAAGCAGGTTTCATCCTAGAACGTTCAACCACCTCAAACATACGCAAAGTCCTTGCAGTTCTGAACCATGCTCAACACAACCCATTACAAGATCTAGCAATCATATCTCTCGATACTGAGAAAGCATTTGACAATGTAAATTTCACATGGCTTCACCTAACACTACAGAAATTTGGCTTTGCGGGCCCTTTTACACATTTGATCCAAGCAATGTACTCTACACCAACAGCTCAAGTCATAGCGGCAGTTTGCACATATAATCCCATACATCTTCATAAGGGAATAAGGCACGGCTGTCCTCTTTCCTCTTTACTATTCAATCTAGCTCTTGAACCCCTAGCTCGCTTCATACTGTTTAAATTCCAACTTTATGGCATCCAAATTGGCCAGCAAGAATTGCGGATTGCTTTATTTGTGGATGATATCCTAATCTTCACTTCCAACCCAGCCTAGACGTCCTTGATCTTTTTTAAGACTATCGTCATCCTTGATCTTTTTTAAGACTATCGTCATTGCTCAGGCCTTCGTATCAATTTCTCTAAAAGTGAAATACTCCCTTTATATCATGCCCGTTCCCCCTCCTGGACACAAATCTCGCTCTTTAAACTTGCCAAAAGCCATATCACATACCTTGGTATAAAGATAGGGAAACTTGCTTCGACTCTGTACACGCTGAATTTCACACCAACGATAACTAAAATTTCAGGGGAGTTGGAAATGTGGAAAGACCTACCATTGTCGCTCCTTGGAAGATCACACCTCTTTAAGATGGTGAGCTTCCCAAAATTATTATATCCTCTTCAGACCATACCACTCCTTCTTAGACATGGAGATATAACAAAATTAAACAGAGCAATATCCACCTTTCTGTGGAAGGGCCGACGGCCACGCATAGCCTTACACAAGTAGTTTCTTCCACGGAGCGAGAGGTGGTCGGGAATACCTACTTTACAACCTCTCCTGCCTCCTACGTATATGCTTAGACTGGCTGACCCAGTCATCAAGATATTCAAACTTTCAACTTGAAACGGCAATGGCCCACCCATACAACCTAGGGGCCCTTCTGAATTCCAATGTCAATTCACTAGCACCACATCTAAAACACAACCCACTTATATGGGACACTCTCATAACATGGAAAGAGGTTAGATGCAAGGTAGGGGTTTCCCCTTGGTTATCCCGATTCCTTCCAATTCTCAACAATCCCTCTTTCCCTCTCTCTCAACAATATGCTGCCTACACGATTTGGGGTACTCAAGATCTTGTATATGTAATGTAATTGTTTGATTCCTCTACTGCTTCCCTCTTACCCCTACATCACATTCTGCGAAGCTTTAACCTACCCTCTCACCACTTCATCTATGTTTTTCAAGTTCTGAACTAAAATCAGTTGCTCCAATCAAATCCACCAGGTTCAGCACCTCGTTAATAGACCCCTTGGCTCAAAGTCCAAAATACAAAATATTGAACATCTATACTCCGTTAAATATGCATTACGCGATACCTATAGAAACTTCTTCATCAGCAATCTCTTGGGTCAAATACTTTTGTAACGTATTCACAGCCAAACAAATCTTGACTTGCTTCAAAACCACATGTGCTTTTAACTCAAATGAGTTCTGGAGGGAGCAACAGCTCAGCATACAGGCCCTCTATCTATTCGAGACTCAACCCCGCATTGTCCATCTGTCCACTCTGCGGATGCTTTATGCCTTCTCTACAGCACAGATTTTGGCTCTGCCTCCACATTTCCAACTTCTGGGACCAGGTAGCCAACTTTGCAACGTTTATCACCAGTGTTCAAATGTCTAAAGATCCACTACTTCTTCTCTTTGGTAACCTGGAACAGTCTCCCACAGGCACCTCTCCTACACAGATCCAATATCTCAGGAAAAACAAACCTTGCTGTCTACTTGTCTATTGGTAGCGAGAAGAGCTATTTTAAAAAAGTGGGTCTCAAACTCACCTCCAACCATATCGGACATAAAGCAGGATCTCAATCATCTACTCCGCCTGGACAGGCTTAGTCTACTATCCTCACCTAACACCCGAAGAGCTGTCGCTTACATCCACAAATGGCACTTACATATCACCGGAATATTTAGTGAACCTGATCAACACCTGTTCTTACAGACATCTAGCATTGTTAGCTTATCTTGCACTAATACCTGAGGCTGTGTACACCTTAAGTTGCCTATGTAGGATCTGATTTCCTGTTGTTACACATATATATAATGTTGCTATTTATGTTTATGACATTCTTGCTTACTTACCCAAGAGTTACTCTATTGCAAACCCATATAGCATAGCATTACTCTCTTACTCATATATGACCAGGTACTTATCTCATTGTTTTCACATGATACCTGGTACGCCAGGATCTAGCCTGCTACTACAGTTCTCACAAAATCATAAAGATATACACTGACCACTGCCCATATTTTCTTCCTGATAACTTCCGCATTCAATAGTTTTCTGCAGGAGCTCCTTCAGTACCTCCCACCCTCTTCTATTCCCTTTCCCCTTCTTTTATTTCTTTTCTTTCCCTATTCTCTTATTCCCTCACCTTTATTTTACATATTTGAATCTCTTTATTTTTTCTCTTCTCTTTCTTTTTGGTTCCTATATATTTTTCCGCCTAGTTTATCTTTTCCTCATAATACATACATTGTACAACTGCTGAACATTACATTGTTGAGGACAGCAGCTAGTATGTCGTTGCACCTTGGAGGTGCAGGAACATCTTTTTCCTTTCCTCTCTACAAGCTGACATACCATTCTGTAGCTATATATTAGCCGCTTACTGTCCTAGGTATTCAATCACTTAAGCTACGTTATTAGTTTTTGAAACATGTTTGAAGCGGTTTACATCAAAAGTATACCACCTCATCAGAGATCTAGCTCTCATCCGCTATAAGTTCTATTTGTTATGCTTTTCTAACCCTGCTAATTGTCAATGACTGTTATTCCAATGTGGCAATGATATGTTGTTTCTCAGGTCTTTTTGTTTGATCTATGTTGTGAACAATGATAAAATCCAATAAATATAAAAAAAAAAAAAAAAAAACACTTATTTTTTCAGAATGTTTGGACGTTTTCATTTATATAGCAAAAAAATAAAAATCTCAGTGGTGAATAAATACCACCAAAATAAAGTTTTATCTGTCTCACAAAAATGCTAAAAAATTCATATGGGTACAGTGTTGCATGGCCGCGCAATTGTCATTCAAAGTGTGATAGCGCTGAAAACTGAAAATTGGCCTGGACAAGAAGGGGGTGACAGTGTCCAGACTTGAAGTGGTTAAATGCACAATCCCCAAGCAAAGAGGAAAAGTATGCTTTTATGTCCCTTGGAAAGATAACACATGATTTAGTTCAACAAAACACAGAATCTGGTGCCACAAATGCTCTAGATGTAGATATATTAAATGTATCAGATCATGTGAAAAAGTAGACAGCATATTTTAAGGTGAAGAAACAGATTCTAAACATACAGAAGACGAAAACATAACTGAAAATGAGATTAGGAATTCTGCTTATGTGGAAAATACATCTTGGCATGAGATTACAGACTCTACAGGTATAGAAGACAGAACAGAATACAGATCTGGCAATGCTTGAGCAAGGCACAACTGCACATAAGATAACTGTTTTTACAGTTGTTTAGAGACATATCTGAACATGGAACAGGTTAGTTACATTCAGAATGGGTAAGGCCCCTTGCACACGGGTCTCATAATTTACTGATCTGTACTCAGGAACGTGTGACGCCCGTGTGCAAGGGGCCAAAAACTATGTGTAAAGACCTGAGTAATGTTGTGTATAGGCGAGTAAAGGTGTGCAAGCGTAAAGATGAGTTTAAACAAATAAAATTCTGCTTCATTGCCAGTATAAATATCAGTAAATTATAATGCTCATGTGTAAGGGGCCTAAAGGAGTAAACATGCACTCAAATGAAAAGTTCTCTATTTTTGTTTTACTGCTGTCTAATCAACGCTGTATTACTGATCTTTGCCCAGATATGTGCAATGTCCAATAGACAACAATGCATCTCATTTCAGATCAGTAAAAAACTCAACACTTTTTACTCCTATGTGCAACAAGCCTAATACTCTCATGTCTCCCTGTGTCCTAACCTATAGCTTCCAGTAAACATGCCTGTTTGGTCTCCTGGTCAGTGACATACAAGCTTGTCATTGCAGAATATGCAGAATTAGAAATTGTGGAATGATTTTAGAGACATAATGCTGAACAGGAGTTAATGCCGCTTCAACCAGTCTATTTTGACAGCCTGTAACGTCTTTTGTTAAACAGTTTTAGGGCTCATGTACACTGCAGCTGCTAAACTGAAGTTTAGGAGCTGTTGTGCCTTTTTTCAGCAGCCCCTGAACTCTCCTTTATATTTTCCTATGTGTCCGTTTACAGTAGTTTACAGGCAGTTGAGGTTACAGGCATTTTTTTGAAAGCACAAAAATCGAGTTCAGGAGTAGAGTTTCGTCCCTGCCGACTTCATCAAAGAAAGGTCCATTATGAGGCAATATTCAAGTAATTAGAGGATAAGAGTAAGGATAACAGATATTTAGATGTGGACACTTGGTGGAGTGTGGAGCACATTTTTCACAAAGTTTTTTAAGTGTGATTCAGAGTTATAATTTTGCCCATATTGAGGATAATACACTATGTTCCTTTATCTTTTTTTGAAGGTAACAAGTGGAAAAAGGATTAATTATCGCACACAGAAAGAGTCAAACAAAGAAGAAGGACTTATTCATCACTTTGGGGGTTACTTGTTTAAAGATGCTGCAAGATACTTTTTTTGTATGAGCCCTTACATGTTTTCTGTTGATCTTGTGATTTTGTCACTTGTGAATGCCCTTCTTTTCAGATATGTAAGCATGACCAATGCTATAATCCATAACATACTATTAATTGTAATGCTTCTGTAAAATGTATGTGCAGCATTCTTGTAAAAATGTTGTTAGTTTCCAGTTCAAATACAAAGGCATTTTCATTGACAAATGTCCAAATTTCAGGACTGAATCCTAGGAACAGTGAGCAGTTTTTGGAATCTACTATCAGAGAAAATCAAGAGACATGTACACTATATTGCCAAAAGTATTGGGACCCCCTCCAAATCATTGGATTCAGGTATTCCAATCACCTCAATGGCCACAGGTGTATAAAATCAAGCACCTAGGCATGGACACTGCTTCTACAAACATTTTTGAAAGAATGGATCGTTTTCAGGAGCTCAGGGAATTCAAGCGTGGTACCATGATAGGTTGCCATCTGTGCGATAAGTCCATCCATGAAATTTCCTTGCTACTAAACATTCCATGGTCAACTGTTAGTGGTATTATAACAAAGTGGAAGCAACTGGGAACAACAGAAACTCAGCCACAAAGTGGTAGGCCATGTAAAATGACAGAGCGGGTCAGTGCATGCTGAAGCGCCAGCTGTCTGCAGAGTCAATAACTAAAGACCTTCATATTAGCACAACAGTGCACAGAGAGCTTCATGGAATGGGTTTCCATGGCCGAGCAGCTGCATCCAAGATGCAGTGGTGTAAAGCACAATGCCACTGGACTCTAGAAGAGTGGAGATGTGTTCTCTGGAGTGACCAATCATGTTACTCTGTCTGGCAATCTGATGGATGTGTCTGGGTTTGGCGGTTACCAGGAGAACAGTACTTGCCTGATGGCATTGCGCTAAGTGAAATGTTTGGTGGAAGAGGGATTATGGTGTTGGGTTGTTCTTCAGGGGTTGGGCTTGGCCCCTTAGTTCCAGTGAAGGGAACCCTTAAGACGTCAGCAAACCAAGACATTTTGAACAATTTCATGCTCCCAACTTCGCAGGAACAGTTTGGGAATGGCCCCTTCCTGTTCCAACATGTCTGAACACCAGTGCTCAAAGCAAGGTCCATAAAGACATGGATAAGTGAGTTTGGGTCGGAGGAACTTGACTGGCCTGCACAGAGTACTGACCTCAACCCGATAAAACCCCTTTGGGATGAATTAGAGCGGAGACTGTGAGCCAGGCCTTCTCGTCTGACATCAATGCCTGACTTCACAAATGCACTTCTGGAAGAATGGTCAAACACTCCCATAGACACTCCTAAACCTTGTGGACAGCCTTCCCAGAAGAGTTGAACCTGTTACAGCTGTAAAGGGTGGGCTTGGACTGGGATGTCATTAAAGTTCATGTGTGTGTAAAGGCAGGCATCTCATTACTTTTGGAAATACAGTGTGTATCTAAAGGGTTTTTTAGAATCGTGATCTCGGCAATTTGACCAGTGGGCCTGGCCTATCCTGCTGCTAGAAGTAAAGCAAAATTGCAAAAGAGATACCTATTTTAACCGCTTCACCTCTGGAAAGTTTTACCTCCTTCATGACCAGGCCAATTTTTGCCATTCATCACTATGCTACTTTACCTGGCAATTGCAGCACTGTGCGCAAATAAAATGTATTTCATTTTTTCAACATAAATAGAGCTTTCTTTTGGTAAAATGTGATCAGAACTGGGTTTTTTTTTTTGCTCTATAAATAAAAAAAAATGTATATTTCTGTTATAAAACATCCAATTATATCAAATGTCTGCATAAAATTAGGCCAAAATGTATTCTGCTACATGTCTTTTGTAAAACAAAATCCCAATACGTGTATGTGGCACCCTCCTAGGTAGGATGCTAGGATGTATATAGTTTAGTTTAGTATAGTGTGGTCTCCTGCTTAACAGGACACTGACAGGTAAAACATAGCTTTCTGTTTAACAGAAAGTTACAGGTGTTTAGTGAGAATATCACAACAATAAAGCAAGAGCAAGCCACCAAAAATGACACTAATTGTTAATGTCATAAGCACCTCTCCGACTCACTTGTACAAGTGTGGATACATAAACCCAGGAGACAGCATACTAAACAATATGATAGTGTGACAAGAACACGCCTATCTGAAAAAGAAGGTTTCTAAAAGATCCACGCGGAGTAGTATGAATTCAAATGAATTTAACAATACTTTATTTGATCACATAGATCATGGGGAGGTTAAACATAAGCACGGTGTACATATGAAAAAAATAAAATCATGTTTAAAAACACTTAGCGTCTTCAATTTAGGGTCATCTTAGCCAACAGAGCACCATATAAGGCAGAGTAGTGTAATGATGGAATAGTTATCCTGGATTTCCATAGGTTTCCTGCTTAATATTTGTGTGAACCGTATATTCAGTGGGTGTGTTCCCAATATATGTTAGGGACCTCCTGGAATGTACAAGCTTCTCAGAGGTGAGACTATCATACCCGCCTCTCAAATGTAGGGACTTCCTGGATAGCCACCCCAAATGGAACAAGGTCCACAGTACCAAATGATTCATCAATGAGGATCAAGAAGACTCCTGTCGACTTGAACTAAGATCAGGTCCTTGATGCTTTTCCAAAAATGCATATGGGGGTGAGGGACCAGGTATACACGATGCGTGGATTTCAAACACATATAGTGTGTATATAGCATATAGCAGGCCGTAGATACCTGAATTTAATATACCCAGTAAAGGGTTTCCAAAAATTGCTCAATTTGAGAAGGTTATTTGCGGTTTTATAAGGATGTGGCTATGTCACAGCAAAAAAATACCTTAATAGGATAGCGTATATATATATATATATATGTAGATTCTCCTCCTGAGAGGATTTCCAAAAAATTCCCCGAGTATACAGGGTAAATTAGGCCCATACAACATGCCCTATGAACACCATGTAGGCTCTGTAAATCTCAACAGCCGTAAGCTTTTAAAAAACTTGCCACCGGTGGAAGATATGTTTCCCTGAGGGATTGCCGTTTGCGAACCGCTGTGATAATAGCCCACTGGTAGTTCTCAAAAGGTCTTGGGCCTACCTAACAGGGAGCTGTGACACCGCCGTTCCTTCCCGCCTCGTGGGCGCCGCACCCTGTGAAGACGCCGAGCGTAGTGACGTCAATACGTTGACGTGTTTCGTCCGCCAATCACCGCAGACTTCGTCAGAACTGGGAGGGGACTTCAGTCCTTTGCCTTATATGGTGCACTAATTGCATACCAAAAAGTCTCCACCTCGCCATCTTGTGTTGAAAGAATATCACTACATTGGGAATATCCAAAAGTGAATTAAAACATATATCTTGAATTTTAAAATGATTGCTGGATGTGGAAGAGGAGCCTAATTACTATGGATCAAATCATCTTCCAAAAGAATGATAAACAGGAGATTATTATTAGTAAAAGAAAAATAGGTGCAGCGCTAAAACAAAAATATAAATATTACTCTATAGGATAAATATCAGTGGTCAAAACAGATATACCACAGAGGTGAATAATGCATAGAGTCTATAAAGAGTGCTGAGAGCGCACAAAAGTTCTCGTCCCAGGGTGATGGTAGTACAAGGTAAAGGAGATCCAGGAAAAACAGATAGAGTGCGCACTCACCAGAAGTGCGTTAAAATAACGCATGTAAGGAAGTAACTGCTGCAAGATCTCTCCAGCATCAGGGCTCTGGTCAGGTCGCACTGCGTCCTATCCTCTGTCTCACCGCAAGGAGAGGTGGCCAAGTAGCATCCGAACGTGTGAGCGTCAGGGAACTCCTTGATCCAAAGAAGTACTGTGGGAGATGGTGCTCTCAGAGAGAGCCCAATGAAGGACGCCACATAGTGTAATAATGTTGAGACTAGAGTTTATTAGTCAAAAGGGGGTAAACAAAAGAAGAGTACTGACCATGAATAGTTGGCCACAAACAGTGGCTAGATGTCCATAAGCTGTAGCCCCCCCTACTGTGGGAGACACCATCTCCCACAGTACTTCTTTGGATCAAGGAGTTCCCTGACGCTCACACGTTCGGATGCTACTTGGCCACCTCTCCTTGCGGTGAGACAGAGGATAGGACGCAGTGCGACCTGACCAGAGCCCTGATGCTGGAGAGATCTTGCAGCAGTTACTTCCTTACATGCGTTATTTTAACGCACTTCTGGTGAGTGCGCACTCTATCTGTTTTTCCTGGATCTCCTTTACCTTGTACTACCATCACCCTGGGACGAGAACTTTTGTGCGCTCTCAGCACTCTTTATAGACTCTATGCATTATTCACCTCTGTGGTATATCTGTTTTGACCACTGATATTTATCCTATAGAGTAATATTTATATTTTTGTTTTAGCGCTGCACCTATTTTTCTTTTACTATTGACTATTGCAAAGAGGATTGGTTGCCTTTTTGGTGTTCTAGCTGCTTGTGCTCTTGTACCTGTAGCGCTCGCTATACTACTTTTTTTTCACAGGAGATTATTATTAGCATATTTCACTTTCACATAGGGAAACATCAAAACCAAGTCCAGCTACCAAGATTTCAAAAACAGTCCTATTGTTCTATATGCTCACCACCTAATAAGAGTAGAAAGAATTGAACAATTAGGTTCATATTTTGTCCACAGAGGCCCATATTTAGTTCATATATAAGGTATCGCAATGTAGATTATAACTCAGGGTATATAGAGAGTTCAAGGGAATTTATTTCAAAAACACCCCGAAGTTAAGTTCTGTGTTTAGTCCAGATGGGACCAGTGCCCCTAGGGTATAAATCCAGAATTTTTCTTTTTGTAGGAGGACTTTATCAAAATCACCCCGACGAGCCGAAATGTTCAGCAGAAAGATCCCTTTTACTTTTAGACCATCTGTTTTGCCCCCGTGTACTTCTTTAAAGTGTTGCGCCAATGGGTTCACTTTTTCTCCCTTTCTTACATTCCTATTTTCATTTCTAATGTCTCTCAGGTGTTCACCAATCCTAGTCCTAAGGCTTCTTTTGGTTTTACCTATATAGATCTTTTTACATGGGCATTCTATCATGTATATCATTTTACTACTAGAACAGTTAATGAAGCTTCGTATTTGAAATATCCTAGAGTTATCATTGTTGAAGAACTGATTAGACTTATGTACAAATGGACAAATCTGGCAATGACCACATGGAAACATACCATATACACCAGTCTTCCTAGTTAGCCAGTTTCTCTGTGGTACCCTCTGAAATTCTGATTGTACTAATATATCATTTAGATTCCGAGTTCGTTTTGCCACCATATGGGGGCTCTCTCCTACCACTTTCGCTATCTGCGGATTTTGAATTAGTAAATGCCAATGGGAGTCCAGGGCCTTCTTGACTTCATCCCATTGTTGTCCGAATTTAGTTATGAATCTTACCGGTTGGTTTTCAGTATTCGCAGCTGCCTTTGGTTTTGATTTATTAATTAGTTCCTCTCTTGATTTACCGAGGGCTCTTCTTTTTGCTCTTCTTAGGGTTCTATGTGAATAGCCCCTCTCTCTGAACCTTTTGTAGAGCTGGATAGATTCATGTCTATATTCTAATTCTTCTGTACAGTTTATTTTTATTCTCTGGAACTGACCAATAGGGATTCCCTGTTTTAGACTCTTTGGATGGTAGCTATTAGCATGTAGAAGTGTATTGGCCGCTGTTTCCTTTCTAAATGTTTTAGTGACCAGTTTATTTTCGTGGACAGAGATTGACAAATCCAAAAACGTTATCACCTCTCTATCCACTGTATAAGTAAGTTTGATATTTCTATCATTCTTGTTCAAAAATTCCATAAAGCTTTTAAGCTCATCCATACCTCCATCCCATACCATTAGGACATCATCAATGTATCGCAACCAGGTTATTGCATATTGTTTATAGGGAGTGGAGGGATATACTAGCTCCTCTTCCCACATACCTAGATGTAGACATGCGAATGCCGGGGCCCAAGGTGCTCCCATGGAGGTACCACATATTTGCTGATAGAAGAAGCCCAGAAACTGAAAACAGTTATGGGTCAACATAAACTCAAGCAAATCCAATATAAATTAATTTTGGGCCTCCATTTCAGGAAAATATATCTCGAGAAAATGGGCCACCGCTTTTTGTCCCCAAACGTGTGGGATGGAGGTATAAAGTGATTCCACATCGATGCCCACCAGGAGTGCACCTTCTGGTACTTTTACATTTAGAATCTTTTTAAGTACATCCCCCGTATCTCTTACATAAGATTTGAGCTCCAAGACCAAGTCCTTGATCAAGTCATCTACAAATTTACCTATTGGTTCCAAAGGGCCACCAATAGCAGATACTATAGGGCGTCCCGGTGTGTTAGGAATGGACTGGCCAGCAATGGTGGGACTCACCTGCCTTTTGATCTGCAGTACCAGGGCTGGCCAGCGGGTGCTCCCAGCAATCAGAGACTCAACCTTTCAGCCAGCTAACACCTGGAACTGATGATGCTGAGGTATTTAAGGGATGGCCAGACCCACAGACTCTGCCTTGGTGTTGTGTTTGTCCTGGGCCCTGTATCTGTCCTGCATCCTGTTTCTGTCCCTCTGCCTGACCCTCTGTACTACGCTGCTTGTTACCTGTTTTGATCTCTGGCTTGTGACCCTGACCATCCCTCTGCCTGACCCTCTGTACTACGCTGCTTGCTACCTGCTGAACCTGGCCTGTGACCCCGACCATTCTCTGCTTGCTCCCCCTGTACCTACCTGCCCAATTGATATTGACCCGGCCTGCCTGACGACGCTTGCTTGTATGTACTGTTATCTGTGGGTGGTTTGGTTTGGTTTGTTTGCACTGTATTATGTTTAGTATTGCACTGCGTTTATGTTTGTATGGTTAGTGTTAATAAATTGTATTGTTTATCACATATCTGAAGTCTGCGTTTCCCTGCATCAGTCACACACCTCTGGTCATACCTGGGAGCCCTGACATTACACCAAGGCCAATCCTGACCAGAAGTGGCTGCACAGGGAAGCCATCTTGGCTTGTTGATGGGAAGGATGGATCTTGATGAGGTTGAATATTTATATCTGCTAGTGTTTGATGACAGGGAGTATGCTTATCAAACTCTGAAGGAGTATACCCGGGATGAACTGCTAGAATGTATACGGCTCGCTCATGTTCTAGTAGATCAGGGCACAGAGTTCTCTGAGGTGCAGCCTTTGATTGAGGTTTGTGCTGAGTTGGTTTCATCTGGTTCCCCCGAATGCAGGGATGAATTTTTGCCACCATTTAGTGCAGACCAGGTAGAGTCCCTGGTGTGGTTATTAGAGGATGATGTGTGTTACTTTCTGGAGCGTTATTCCACATGTTCACCACAGACACTAAGAGATTGTATAAACGCAGTACAGTCATTGACCAGACAGGCTTGGTGTAAGCTCAGCTTTGTTCAACCCATACTGCAGACATGGACAGATTTGTTGCACCCAGCCTCAGTCAGCTTACAAAGACCCAGTCCTGCTTCTAATCTATTTCCTCAAAACTCTATTCCTGCATTCCCAACAGCTCCTCCTGCCCTGCTATCTACCGCATGTCAGTACACTGTTCCCACTCGCTGCACCTATCCTGCCTTTAACCCTGTAAAAGAGCCCTCTGTAGCAACCGCTCCCTCTCCTGTTCCATCCTCCAGTTCTTCTCTGTCTCCAGCTGCTCCATTCGTTTGCAGACCTGCGTTTACTTGCAGTGCTCCAGTAGTTAAAACCAGAAAAAAGCAAAAATTCTTTCCAACCAATACCATCCTGCCAGTATCCAAACCGGTGAGCCTGCCTTCCGTGGTTCAGCCTGAAGCCTCTACTCGGCCTGAAGCCTCTACTCGGCCTGATGCCTCTACTCGGCCTGATGCCTCTACTCGGCCTGAAGCCTCTACTCGGCCTGATGCCTCTACTCGGCCTGATGCCTCTACTCGGCCTGAAGCCTCTACCCGGCCTGAAGCCTCTACTCGGCCTGAAGCCTCTACTCAGCCGGACGCCGGCATTCAGCCTGATGCCTCTACCCAGCATGATGAACTGATCCAGCCTGACGATCCTATTAGGCCAGTTGACTCGATGCCCGCTGTTGATCCAGATGATCCGGTACCTGATCCGGTGCCCGCTGTCGAGCCAAATGACCTGATGCCTGGTGACCCAGTGCCCGCTGTCATACCTGGTGACCCGATGCCCGCTGTCGAGCCAGACAATCCGGTACCTGATGACCCGGTGCTCACTGTCGTGCCTGTTGACTCGGAGCCCACTGCCTTGCCAGATGACGCGGTGCCCGCTGTCGAGCCAAATGACCTGATGCCTGGTGACCCAGTGCCCGCTGTCCAGCCAGACGATCCAATGTCTGACCCAGTGCCCGCGGTCATACCAGTTGACTCGGAGCCCACTGCCTTGCCAGATGACGCGGTGCCCGCTGTCGAGCCAAATGACCTGATGCCTGGTGACCCGATGCCCGCTGTCCAGCCAGACGATCCAATGTCTGACCCAGTGCCAGCGGTCATCCCAGTTGACTCGGAGCCCACGGTTGTGCCTGGTGACTCGGTGCCCGCCGCTCCGCTTGGGGGCCTGAGACCTGTCGCTCCTCCTGGGGGTCCGGCGCCCGCCGCTCCGCCTGAGGGCCCGAGACCTGTCGCTCCGCCTGGGGGTCCGGCGCCCGCCGCTCCGCCTGAGGGCCCGAGACCTGTCGCTCCTCCTGGGGGTCCGGCGCCCGCCGCTCCGCCTGAGGGCCCGAGACCTGTCGCTCCTCCTGGGGGTCCGGCGCCCGCCGCTCCGCCTGAGGGCCCGAGACCTGTCGCTCCGCCTGGGGGTCCGGCGCCCGCCGCTCCGCCTGAGGGCCCGAGACCTGTCGCTCCGCCTGAGGGCCCGAGACCTGTCGCTCCGCCTGAGGGCCCGAGACCTGTCGCTCCGCCTGAGGGCCCGAGACCTGTCGCTCCGCCTGGGGGTCCGGCGCCCGCCGCTCCGCCTGGGGGCACGATGCCTGTCGCCCCGCCTGGGGGCACGATGCCTGTCGCCCCGCCTGGGGGCACGATGCCTGTCGCCCCGCCTGGGGGCACGATGCCTGTCGCCCCGCCCGGGGGCCCGGTGCCTGCTGCTCCGCCCGGGGGCCCGGTGCCTGCTGCTCCGCCCGGGGGCCCGGTGCCTGCTGCTCCGCCCGGGGGCCCGGTGCCTGCTGCCCCGCCCGGGGGCCCGATGCCTGCTGCCCCGCCCGGGGGCCCGATGCCTGCTGCCCCGCCCGGGGGCCCAATGCCTGTCGCCCCGCCCAGGGGCCCGGTGCCTGTCGCCCCGCCCGGGGGCTCGGTCGCCCCGCCCGGGGGCCCGGTGCCTGCTGCTCCGCCCGGGGGCCCGGTGCCTGCTGCTCCGCCCGGGGGCCCGGTGCCTGCTGCTCCGCCCGGGGGCCCGGTGCCTGCTGCTCCGCCCGGGGGCCCGGTGCGTGTCGTCCCGCCCGGGGGCCCGGTGCCTGCTGCTCCGCCCGGGGGCCCGGTGCCTGCTGCCCCGCCCGGGGGCCCGGTGCCTGCTGCTCCGCCCGGGGGCCCGGTGCCTGCTGCCCCGCCCGGGGGCCCGGTCGCCCCGCCCGGGGGCCCGGTGCCTGCTGCTCCGCCCGGGGGCCCGGTGCCTGCTGCTCCGCCTGGGGGCCCGATGCATGTCGCCCCGCCCGGGGGCCCGGTGCCTGCTGCTCCGCCCGGGGGCCCGATGCATGTCGCCCCGCCCGGGGGCCCAGTGCCTGCTGCTCCGCCCGGGGGCCCGGTGCCTGCTGCTCCGCCCGGGGGCCCGGTGCCTGCTTCTCCGCCTGGTGGCCCGCTGCCTGCTGCTTCACCTGGTAATCCGATGTGCCTCTGCCCGGAGTCCTGCCCGATGTGCCTCTGCCCGGAGTCCTGCCCGATGTGCCTCTGCCCGATGTGCCTCTGCCCGGTGTGCCTCTGCCCGGTGTGCCTCTGCCCGGAGTCCAGCCCGGTGTGCCTCTGCCCGGAGTCCAGCCCGGTGTGCCACTGCCCGGAGTCCTGCCCGGTGTGCCAGTCTTTGATATCCCGCCAGTTACCAGACCCGGGCGGTGGAACATTTTGCCCAGCTAGGACTGTTTGGAGCGTCCAGAGGCCGCTCCTTGGGGGGGGGGGTACTGTTAGGAATGGACTGGCCAGCAATGGTGGGACTCACCTGCCTTTTGATCTGCAGTACCAGGGCTGGCCAGCGGGTGCTCCCAGCAATCAGAGACTCAACCTTTCAGCCAGCTAACACCTGGAACTGATGATGCTGAGGTATTTAAGGGATGGCCAGACCCACAGACTCTGCCTTGGTGTTGTGTTTGTCCTGGGCCCTGTATCTGTCCTGCATCCTGTTTCTGTCCCTCTGCCTGACCCTCTGTACTACGCTGCTTGTTACCTGTTTTGATCTCTGGCTTGTGACCCTGACCATCCCTCTGCCTGACCCTCTGTACTACGCTGCTTGCTACCTGCTGAACCTGGCCTGTGACCCCGACCATTCTCTGCTTGCTCCCCCTGTACCTACCTGCCCAATTGATATTGACCCGGCCTGCCTGACGACGCTTGCTTGTATGTACTGTTATCTGTGGGTGGTTTGGTTTGGTTTGTTTGCACTGTATTATGTTTAGTATTGCACTGCGTTTATGTTTGTATGGTTAGTGTTAATAAATTGTATTGTTTATCACATATCTGAAGTCTGCGTTTCCCTGCATCAGTCACACACCTCTGGTCATACCTGTGCTGCCCGGAGTCCAGCCCGGTGTGCCACTGCCCGGAGTCCTGCCCGGTGTGCCAGTCTTTGATATCCCGCCAGTTACCAGACCCGGGCGGTGGAACATTTTGCCCAGCTAGGACTGTTTGGAGCGTCCAGAGGCCGCTCCTTGGGGGGGGGGGTACTGTTAGGAATGGACTGGCCAGCAATGGTGGGACTCACCTGCCTTTTGATCTGCAGTACCAGGGCTGGCCAGCGGGTGCTCCCAGCAATCAGAGACTCAATCTTTCAGCCAGCTAACACCTGGAACTGATGATGCTGAGGTATTTAAGGGATGGCCAGACCCACAGACTCTGCCTTGGTGTTGTGTTTGTCCTGGGCCCTGTATCTGTCCTGCATCCTGTTTCTGTCCCTCTGCCTGACCCTCTGTACTACGCTGCTTGTTACCTGTTTTGATCTCTGGCTTGTGACCCTGACCATCCCTCTGCCTGACCCTCTGTACTATGCTGCTTGCTACCTGCTGAACCTGGCCTGTGACCCCGACCATTCTCTGCTTGCTCCCCCTGTACCTACCTGCCCAATTGATATTGACCCGGCCTGCCTGACGACGCTTGCTTGTATGTACTGTTATCTGTGGGTGGTTTGGTTTGGTTTGTTTGCACTGTATTATGTTTAGTATTGCACTGCGTTTATGTTTGTATGGTTAGTGTTAATAAATTGTATTGTTTATCACATATCTGAAGTCTGCGTTTCCCTGCATCAGTCACACACCTCTGGTCATACCTGGGAGCCCTGACACGGTGGTTGAGAGGGATTTTTATGTATTTTTGGGATTACGTAGAAGGTGGGGATATTATATGTATCAACTGTCAACATATCACATTCCCGTTTGGTTAATAGGTTTGCTTCACGTGCCAATCCCACTTTTTTATTTAGATCAACCACCAATTTTTTTCATATGTACACCGTGCTTATGTTTAACCTCCCCATGATCTATGTGATCAAATAAAGTATTGTTAAATTCATTTGAATTCATACTACTCCGCGTGGATCTTTTAGAAACCTTCTTTTTCAGATAGGCGTGTTCTTGTCACACTATCATATTGTTTAGTTTAGTGAGAATATCCTGTGTGGCTCACAGTGCTGCTGCTGTGATTAGCTCCTCTGTACACAGAAGTTCTGGGTGAACAAGAGTGACCCATGCAGATCAGCATCATGAATATGGATGCTATTCCACCCAATTACAGGGAGTGGTGCCCCTGAGCATATTGGGTACTAATATTTATATTCAGTGAGCACATGATCTGGGTTCTTCCTCTAAGAAGGCAAATCCAGCCAGGGGAGGCGGCTGCCTCCTTGGCTTATGCTGCCAGGAGGCCTCAGGTGGGCGACCCAAGGGCCAGATTGTTGAAATCCAGGGTGCTTCAGAGGGGGATGTCTACAGATCCTGCCTGGTATCACAGAGGGAAATGACCTGCAGCAAAGGGTCTTGCGAGTACAGACTGTACTACATGGATGCTGGGACTTGTGCTATTTAACCCCCTTGGGAACTATATAGGCAGCTGCTGGATGTAAGCTAGAGGGGACTCCGGCTGGTGTCAGAAGAGCAAAAGTCCATTAAAGTTCTGCATTTCTACAGAGGGACTTTTCTCTATTACTTGTACAGTTTGCTACTCTGACCTACTTGGTGAAAGCTGTCCTCAAATGTGTGAAGTTCAATTTGGTGTATCCCATTATATCCTTTCCCTATCCCAGTTCTAAAACAAAATAAAAACAACAAAAACTACATTCCCTATACTGATCATTGGAGTAACGAGCGGAAGTTGTGTGCACCTGGCTATGGGAAAATGTTTTGTGCTTGGCTGCCAGAGATCTAGGGGAAAGTCTGGGCAAGATACAAATGGCTCCTACAAGGATAGCACTAGGTATATAACTGGTTTGTGTAAAAGTTATAGCATCTACAAACTATGGTATATATATATATATTGTGACAGTATGAACGGCGAGGTGATCGAGGGACGCTAGGTGTCACGTTGCATGTGATCATACTTGGGAGTGTAAGGTGAAATCCACTTCAGGTTTTCTGGGCCACTATGGCAGAGGTGGTTCCGGACCTGATTTTGTGGTCCACTGATGACCACCGGCAGGTGCTATAAAAAAGGCATGGCTGGAGCAAGGAACACCTCGTGGCCTGGGACTCAGAGAGCCATTCCTGAGAGAGCTGTGCATGAAGGTATGTGTTATAGCAACAAGGAAAAGGTTGCTTATTGTTTTGTTTTTCGGTGACAGGGAGAAGCCCTTCCCCTGTGAGAGAGGAAAAATCCTATGTTTAGTTAGTGCCTGGATGGCGAGGGTTTATTTTGCTGTTTTTTTTGTTTTGATATTTTGCAAACCTTTTTAAATAAAACTGACAACCAGTCAGTTTTTGAAGAAAAATCTGCTGTGCGGCCTACCTTTTTTCCAGGGCAGGTGGTCCCCACCTGAGCTAATCCCACAATATATATATATATATTTGAAAATTGATGTACTGACTGCCTTTCTCATTTCTGGAGACACTTAAAATGCCAGGACAGTTCAAATACCGCCCAAATGGAAAGTAGACAGTCTGGGGTATTTAATAAGAGGCATGACAATTTTTTTTGAAGTTGTAGTTTTTTTGTCACAGTTTTTTGGAAATGAAGAAATGAAATACTGTAAATATTTTTTTTTACATATTTTTACATGGTGTCACCTGTGCAGCACAGCATCATCATATGACTGGTGTGGCGGTGATCAGGGATACTGACTAATGACAGTATGTTTAAAAAAAAATTATAATTTTTATTTAATTTTGTAAACTTTTTTAAAAATTTTTTTATTTTATATCAACTTGTTTTATATTTTTTTTACTATTTTTTACACTTTGATTGCTGTTACAGTGCTAATCACTGTAACAGCAATGTTTTGAACTGTTGTGAATAGGTTACATTCATAACAACTGTGATTTATTATTATGTGTTGTGATTGGCCCACAGCTATCACATGGTGCATGATGCTGTGATCGGCCAGGTACCATGTGATAGCTGTAGGCCAATCACAGCATTACTATAGGAACCACATCTGTTATGAATGAAATTCATTCATAACTGCTTTGTTGACATTGTGATCATGTGATTGCACAGCGACTGCCTGTGCTGCCCTGCCACAGTAAATGTACTTGACTGAGCGGCAAGCGGTTAAACCCTAACTCCGGGTACTTGTGACTTTAAATGGTTTGTTTGGAACAAGCTGATCCAAATGAACTATTTTCTGCACTAACATATGTGCCCATTGGGAGCACTGTATAAACTGATTGTAGCATCAACTACATACAATATACAGTGCTGTGTTCTGGCAGTGGGTTGGGGGCTTCCAGTCCCGTACAGGGGGTAAAGTCAAGTCAGGCTGAGCACTGCTCAGCCATTCACAACAAACATTGTTTTTACCAGTGAATACAAGGCTTCCTTTGAGGGGATGAAGTTGAGTTCATGACATCACACACACACTTTACCACCTCAATTTGAGAAAGCCTTGTATTTACTGACAACATTTTTTGATAAAAATGCAAAGCTTCCTGTGAATAGCTTAGAAGAGCTGAGACCTACTCAATTTTTTCTGTTAGTAGGATGAGAAATCCCTAACCTGCTCCTATTTAGTAAATTCTCCTTAAACAATTAGTAAAAAAGTACATACTGTACATGTGTGGATGTACGAAAATGGAAAATTTTACATTGCTAAAATTTTGGCAACAATTTGGGCAATTTTTAAAGATTGCCAGATTGTAAAAATGCATTGTCAACAAGGAAAGCAAAACTATCAATGTCTTTACTACAAAGTCACAAAAACACTACTCATGCACCTGCATAGGTGAGCCTTAGGGTGCAATAGTCTTTAAATTGCTCAGGAGGGTTATAGAAGCTTTGTAGCTGTAAGAAAACCTTTTATTTGTAAGCTGTAAGGGATACAATATAGGTATCCAGCAGCAGAAACAGTGACCAGTTCAGTTTAGCTGCACTTAGGCAGCTGAAACCAGGCTGTGTATGATTAAAGTAAGATTTGCTAATAACAAAACAAAACCTATCCAATACCAGTCAACAGAATAAACAGCAAAAGTAAAGATACAGTCGCAAGAAAAAGTATGTGAACCCCTTGGGATTAGGTGGAGTTTTGCATGAATTGGGCATAAAATGTGCTCTGAACGTCATCTAAGTCACAACAATAGAAGAACACAGTCTGCCGAACATAATACTACACAAACATTAGATGTTGCCATGGTTTAATTGCACATAACATGTAAACATTCACAGTGCAGGGAGGAAAAAGTATGTGAACCTTTGGACTTAATAACCGGTTGACCCTCCTTTGGCAGCAATAACCTCAACCAAACGTTTCCTGTATCAGACCTGCACAACGATCTGGAGTTATTTTGGACCACTCCTCTTCACAAAACTGTTTCAGTGTAGCAATATTCTTGGGATAACTGGTGTGAATCGCTCTCTTTTTTTTTTTTTTTTTATAAATATTTATTTTGTTTTTCAAGTCATATACAAATCATTTCCACATTTCTATTAAAATAGTTATCTAAACAGTAATTTCTCCTTATATAATTTAATTAATTATATACATAACTTCCTTTTCCATCCCCCCTCCCATACATCCCCCCTCCCTCTCCGCATCCCCTCCCCTCCTCCCCACTCCCTCCCACGCTCCACCCTTTCTCTTGTCTCGTTTACTCCATATATTTCTGTTGTTCCTAAACTCCATTTTAAGCCCACTTCCAGGAAAATTATCTCATCATGTATTTCACCTTTGCTTTATATTCTTCCCAGGCTTTCCATTTTTTATTATATATCTCTAACTTGTCCTCATACGTATAATACAGTCTTTCTGTCCCAGATATCTGATTTACTCTTCCCATCCAATCCTCCTCAGTTGGCACCTCTCTTTTCTTCCAGTACCTGGGGATCAGACTCTTTGCTGCGGTCAGATATTGCCATATGCCCGAACTCTTATATACCTTCGTTGAGAGTTCTGAGATATGGAGGAGACATAATTCTGGATCCAATCCTATATTGATTTTGGTAATTTTTCTTATCAAATAAACTATCCTCCGCCAAAACACCTGTATTTCTGGGCACTCCCACCACATATGATACCACGTGCCCTCCTCGCGACAACCTCTCCAACACATCTGTGACATTTCCGTATTCATCTTGTGCTCCACGTTAGGGGTAATGTGCCATCTATTTAAACACTTATAATTTATTTCTACTTCCCTCATACTAATATTTTCGTGAATTAATGTGAACATTTTCCTCTGCTCCTGCTCCTCTATTTTTCTTCCCATATCTCTTTCCCATTTTTCTACGTGCATTAATTTTGTGTCAGTGTCAAGTTCCATTAATATCTTGTATATTTTTGCCATTCCGTGTCTACCATTTTCCCGTGTCTCAAATATTCTCTTGAACGGATTCCAGTCTTTTCTAGTTCTTATTGGCTTTGGGAGGCTTTCAAAAAAATACTTCAATTGGTAGTATCTCAATCTATCCATCTTGTTAAAGACTTCTCCCTTTCTTTCCTCCATTTCCTTGTATGACCCGATTTCCTCTCCCACCATTATATCTCTCAATTGCGCCTCTTGTTTTATGATCCATTTCCCTGCTATACTGTCCATACCTGGAATAAAATATTTTGTATTTCTAAGTGGTATTAATTGTGAATTAAAAACCCACCCCTTTTGTCTGTGTAGTGAATCCCATTCTTTTAAAACATTAAAAGTGTACGTGCTAGTGCTCTCCTCTAATTCCCTATATTGTGCCGGTACCCAAATACTTTTACTTAAACTTATTCCACTCAGTGCATTCTCGATTTTAACCCAACTTTTCTCCGGGTTATGGATCCAGTCAAAGATTCTCGCAATAATCCCCGCTCTATAATATCTCTTTAAATCTGGTACCCCCAATCCTCCTCTCTCTTTACTTCTAATCAACGTCTCATAACCTATTCTAGGTTTTTTATTTCTCCATATATATTTTATTATCATTTTCCTGAGTTCTTTGAAATATGCCTCCGGGAGTTTGATTGGAATCATTTGGAATTTGTATAATACTTTGGGAACAATTACCATCTTTATCAGGTTTATGCGCCCTATCCATGAAGATTTCCATTTCCCACCCTCCTGAGCTCCTCCTTGATCTCATTTAATAATGCTATATAATTGGCTTTATATAGGTTCTTTGTTGAGGTTGATAGTTTTATTCCTAAATATTTTAACTCTTTATCTCTCCAGAGGAAAGGGAATTCCTCTTGTAATTTTTCTTTTTCACTATTTTTAAGGTTTATATTTAAGATTTCAGTCTTTGTCGGGTTAATTTTCAGGTTTGACAGTTCTCCATACTCCCTCAATGCTTTCATTAAATTTGGAAGTGATGTTCTGGGGTTTCCAACGTAAAACATCAGATCATCCGCATACGCCGCAACCTTATGTTCTCGATCTCCTATCTTTATTCCTTTTATATCTATATTCTTCCTTATCCTAGACAACAAGGGCTCCAGTGATAACACATACAGCAATGGAGACAGTGGACATCCCTGTCTTGTACCATTTGACATCTTTAACTGCTCTGATCTTCCTTCATTTACCATTATGGTGGCGGTAGGCCCTCTATATAACTCTCCAATCCACCCTCTCATTCTATCTCCCAATCCTAGCGCTTCCAGGGTATCCATCATAAAACCCCAACTTACTCTGTCGAATGCCTTCTCAGCATCTATCGACATCAGTATCATTGGGGTTTTTCCTTTTTTACCCTCCTGGATGAGCAACAGTGATCTCAAAGCATTATCTCTACCCTCTCTTCCCGGGACAAACCCCACCTGATCTCTGTGTATCCACTCCGGCATCAATTCTTTTAGTCTATTTGCCAGCACCTTTGCAAATATTTTAGTGTCTACATTCAATAACGCTATTGGTCGATAACTTGCACATTGCGAGGGGTCTTTATCCTCCTTCTGTATCAGTACTATATTGGCCTGTAAAGATTCTCCCCTCATCTCCAACCCATTCCCCAAGGCGTTCATATAGATCTTCATCTTGGGTATTAAAAGCTCTTTATATTTTTTTATAATATTTTACCGTATATCCGTCCGGACCAGGACTTTTCCCTCCCGCCATACTTTTTAACGCTATTTCTATTTCCTCTGAAGTTATTTCTTCCTCTAAAGAGTTCAGTTGTATTTCTCCTAATTTCGGTAGACCTGCGTCCTCTAGGTATAACTTCCTTTTCCCTCTATTTACTGTTTCCGTTTTCTTAAAGATATCCTGGGGAATGATATTATACAGGCCACTATAATACTCTTTAAATACTCTGGCAATATCCTTGGTTGCGTGTACAAATTCCCCCTTGGGATTTCTTATTTTCTCAATATAATTTCTATTTTTCTTCTTTCTTAAAGTTCTCATTAAATACTTTCCCGGCCTATCTCCCCATCTATACCTTTCACATATTATTTTATTAAAGACTCTTCTTTTTTCTTCCTCCATTACTTTCTCTAATTCTTCTTTCTTCTTTATTAACAGCTGCATTATCTCCTTAGATCTTTCCCTTTTGTGTACCTGTTCAAGATCATATATTTCATTTAATATTCTGTTTGTGTTTTCTCTCCTTTCTTTTTTCTTTTTTGTCCCTATTGCAATGAGAAGACCTCTAATGTAGGCTTTATGTGCTTCCCACACCGTTGTAACCGACACATCCTCTGTCTCATTCTCTTCAAAAAACCATTCAATTTCCTTCTCAATTCTTTGTCCAATCTCTTCATCCATGAGGAGTGCCTCATTCATCCGCTACACATATCCCTCTCTCTCCTCTCTACCCCATTTTAACTTCATTGCAACCGGGGCATGATCCGACAGAGTGCTTTATCCTATTTTTACTTCCCCCACCCACTCTATCATTTGATGTTCTACTAATATGTAATCTAGTCTAGAATAAGTCTCATGTACATGTGAAAAGAAAGTATAATCTCTCTCCTTCATATTCCTAATCCTCCAGATATCCACCAGTTGACACTCATGCATCAGTTTCTTTAACCTTCTCAAGGACTTGCTTTCCTCTCTCCGCATACCAGAATTAGTGTCCATTCGCAGATCCATACAGAGGTTAAAGTCTCCCGCTACGATCATACACCCTCTTTTAAAATCCATCAATCTCTTCAACACTTCTCTCATGAATGTCTCCGGCTTCTTATTTGGACTATATATATTTGCTATTGTGCACTCAATTCCCTGTAATCTACCTCTCAAAAACAGAAACCTTCCCTCCAGATCTGTTAATCTATCCTCCACCTCAAACCTTATATTCTTGGCAAAGCCTATAGCAACTCCCCTTGCTCTTTTAATTGGTGAGTCCGCATAAAACCATGTTGGAAAATATCTGGTCCTCAATCTAACCTTCGACTCCATCTCTAGGTGTGTTTCTTGCAGGAATACCACTGAAGATTGTCTATGCTGTAATTCTTTAAACAACCTAAATCTCTTTCCTGGGCAGCTTAACCCTTTTACATTATAGGTTATATATTGGATTTCTTCCATCTTACTCTTTTCCTCCTAACCCCTTTTCCCTCCTTGCTTTCCTCTTTCTTATTCCTATGGAGCGTTTTTTTCCTACTAACTGTTTCTCCCCCCTTGTCCCCCCCCCCTATCTCCCCCATCTCTCCCCTCCCTCCTCTTCCCCTTCCTCCCCTCCACCCCCCCCCCTGCATCATTGCCATCACTCCCACCCTCCCACCCCCCTTTTTTTAGGCCTTCGCTTTGCCTAAGCATCAATTGTGGAAATAACGTCCACCTTTGATATTATCCTTAGGGCTACACTCCTCCCATGAACGGCCTCCCCTCCAACCAGATCTCCCCATTGACCCCCCTTCCACCTATACTTCTTAACAACAGGAAGAGAAAAGAGAGTCAAGCTAGAGGGGTTATGGAGGAGACAGGCGACGGAGCGGGGGCAAGAGAAGAGAAAAGAGAAAAAAAAAAAAAAAAAAGAAACACGCACATCTTCTCTTCCCTCCGCTCCCCCCGCCCCCCCCCCCTCCACCAGTGTCTACCCCTCCCCTCCCCTCAATCCACTTCCCCCGGGTTCTTCTTCCCAACCAATAATTTCAATTCTCTGCATTTCCAATCTATCGCAAAAATTTCTTAAGTCCTCTGGGAACCTCAATTGGGCTGTTACTCCGTTTTTCCATCCTATTAAACACTCCGGTATCCCCCATCTATATTGCACCTTCTGTTTTCTCATCTGCTCCAGCAAAGGCCTCAGAGCTCTCCTCCTTCGGAGAGTCTCCGGTGACAAATCCGCATATATTTGGATGTCCATTTCTCCATATTTTATTACTGCTTTTCCCTTAACTTTCCTCCAGATTCTTTCCCTTTTCTGCAGTTCATAAAATTTAACAAGTATGTCTCTCGGCCTGTCCTGCTCACGGTTCACCTGGAGTCTCCCATTTCTAAAGAGACTTTCTATATCAGTCCTTTCCATATCAGAGTATCCCGTTATAAAGTTCAGAATTTTACAAACCGCCTCTTCCATTAGTTCTCCTTTTAGGCTTTCTGGTACTCCTCTTATCCTTATATTTCTCCTTCTTTCTCTATTCTCTTGAATTTCCGCCTTATACAGCAATTTTTCCTGAACTTTTTCCATATTAATTATCTTCTTTTCTAATTCGGAAATGATCTGGGTCTGATTTTTAACTTTCTGCTCCGTTTCCTCCACTCTTAACAGCAGCTGCCCCAGATCACTCCGAATATTTACCATTTCTTGCTTTATAGTTTTCTCCAGATTTTTAAACATCTCTGTCATCTCTTTTTTTATTTGGGATTTGTAGTTCATTTTCTGTCTCTGATATTTGTTGACTGCTGATGTCAAGATCCATTAATTGTTTAGGACTACTTTGCATACTTAAATCTAGTTCTTCTTTGTCATTTCTACTCTGGTGCCTTTCCGGGGTCAGGTTTCCCTGGGATGTGTACTTTTTAATTGTACCCGTTTGGGTTCCTATAGGCCCGGTTCTTTTTGCACTTTTATTTTTCATTTCTTCTATTTCTTTTATTTTTCTCACATATCTTGAATTTTACACAGAGAAGGAAGAAATCAGTATGATATAGAGATAGAGATCCCAGCCCTTCTGATAGCTTTTCTGTGTTTTTCTTGCCTACACCTTACGTTCTTCTCCTTTATATTCTCTGGGGACCCCCCCCCCCCTTTTCTCTCTCTCTGTCCTCCTTCAGCTCGACACAGTCTCTCTAGAATCAACACAGTTTTTATGTTTGAGGTCACAGCCGGAGTCACTCACCCTCCCTGCTCCTCTCATGAGACTGCTCCAGGCTCCAATTCTCCAGCAGATTGACTCTCTTGTTCTCAGGGGGGCCCTCCAGGACTTTCCTCCGTTTACTTGTTGTGCAGGCAGTTCCTCACAGTTCACCTCCACCGGACTCCAGCAGTGGCTAGTCTTCCAGCAGGACGGTATCTCTCCTGTTCCTCCGTCGGCCTCCAGCCGGCCGGCTGGCTTCCTCGCTCCCAGGAATGCACTGCGGCCGGTCACATGTCCCGGCCTTGCCTCCTTGTTTCTCGGCAACCACGTTCAGCGTCCCCGTCTCTCTCCGATGATCTCCGTTCCCCAGCTCTTCCTCACACAGGCCGCCTCTCAGCCAAGGAAGCCTGCCAGACCGAGGTAGGTCTCAGGCTTCTAGGGCTCCATATTACAGGGACATTTTGTGGATAGGTACAAGGTGGTCGGTCGGAGGGGCTCCGGCCGAAAGCTCCTACCACGAGCTCTCCGCTGCCGCCATGATTAGGCTCCGCCCCCAACTGTGATCCCGTGACCGTGTGAATCGCTCTCTTAAGGTCATGCCACAGCATTTCAATCGGGTGGAGGTCAGGACTCTGACTGGGCCACTCCAGAAGGCGTATTCTGTGCTGTTGCAGCCATTGTTTTGTTGAATTACTTGTATGCTTTGGGTCATTGTCCTGTTGCATCACCCATCCTCTGTGGAGCTTCAGTTGGCGGACAGATGGTTGTACATTTTCCTGCAAAATGTCTTGATAAACTCTGGAATTCATTTTCCCATCAATGACAACAGTCCGTCCAGGCCCTGAGGCAGCAAAGCAGCCCCAAACTATGATGCTCCCTCCACCATGTTTTACAGTGGGGATGAGGTTTTGATGTTGGTGTGCTGTCCCTTTTTTTCTCCACACATAGTGTTGTGTGTTCTTCCCAAACAACTCAATCTTGGTTTCATCTGTCCACAGTATATTTTGTCAGTAGTGCTGTGGAACATCCAGGTGCTCTTTTGCAAACTTCCAACGTGCTGCAATATTCTTTTTGGATAGCAATGGCTTCCTCCGTGGTGTCCTCCCATGTACTCCATTCTTGTTTAATGTTTTCCTTATTGTAGATGTCTCAACAAAAATGTTAGCATGTGCCAGAGATTTCTGTAGGTCTTTAGCTGACACTCTGGGATTCTTCTTTACCTCATGCAGCATTCTGCGCTGTGCTCTTGCAGTCATTTTTACAGGACGACCACACCTAGGGAGAGTAGCAACAGTGCTAAACTTTCTCCATTTGTAGACAGTCTGTCTTACCGTGGACACATGAACATCAAGGCTTTTGGAGATACTTTTGTAACCCTTTCCAGCTTCATGCAAGTCAACAATTCTTGATCGTAGGTCTTCTGAGAGCTCTTTTCTGCGAGGCATGGTTCACACCAGACAGTTCTTCTTGAAACCAGTAAACCCAAAACAGGTGTGTGTTTTTTAAGGCAGGACAGCTGTCAGCAACACATCCAATATCATCACACTGATTGGAGTCAAGGTTGGCTCACTCCTGGCTCCAATTAGCTCTAGGAGAAGTCATTAAGCTAGGGCCTCACATACTTTTTCCTCCCTGCACTGTGAATGTTTACATGTTATGTGCAATTAAACCATGGCAACATCTAATGTTTGTGTAGTATTATGTTCAGCAGACTGTGTTCTTCTATTGTTGTGACTTAGATGACGTTCAGAGCAAATTTTATGCCCAATTCGTGCAAAACTCCACGTAATCCCAAGGGGTTCACATACTTTTTCTTGCAACTGTATACATAAACCATAAACCAAGTGATATTATACCTAACCAGCACCCTGACTATAATACAATATATACAAAATGGGGAACATAGATAAGCATGGTAAAACAGGGATTGCAAGGAGCTGGATAGGAAAGAAGGCAAGAAATGGTTTAGGAATAAGGGGAGAAGATATGAAGTAACAGAGCACTGAATGCAGGTAGTGGAACAGAATCACAGCAGAAATCAAGATCACAGTCAGGAGCAGGGTATTGATAATCAGGTAGACAGCACATAGGCAAAACACTTAGCCAGTGAAAGAAGTGTTATTTGTAAAATAAAGATTTTAACCAGTTTAACCAGTTGGTGACTGCCTCCTGCAGCTTTAGTGCTACAGGGTTGCCGCCCTGAGCAAAATCACATATATATACTTGATTCGCGCTCCTACTGTGTTCCGTCAGCCCGGCGGTGCTGTGATTCGGTAGAGCACTGATCAGTCATCAGATCGAGGCCAATGTTGTTGTCTTGGACCTGCTGATTGGATTTACCGAAGCAGAGATTACAGAAAACAGGCACAGGAAATGAATCAATTTTCTTTCCTGAAGCCCTTTTCGGTTCTAGTGAGAGAAGAGAGCAGATCTATGTAAGTAAAAGCACTACACTGACACAGTAAAGTAACAGAGACACATTTTAACCCTCTGATCACCTCCCAGTTATCCTTTTACTGCCCTGTCACCAGTCATTAGTAGTACAGTGTACAGATTTTTTTACTGATCACCGTATTAGTGTCACGGGTGACTTCAGAAAGCATTAGCGTCAGTTAGTGTCCCTCCCACATAACATCAGATTGCCCGCCACACTATCACCTTCACATTTAACCATTTGATTGCCAGGAACTCTCTCACATGCAAACTATAAACCTCCATTACTAGTATAGTGTCTGAACAGATCAATATCTTTGATCAGAACTATACTAGCCAATACCAATAGTATAGTGTCCCCAAAAATTCAGCATTAGCAGGATTAGCCCTGACACGTGCCAGCGCTTGCGTTTAGCCCCTCAGTCCCCCCAACAAGTGCAGAACCAGTAGATCACTGTCACTTCTAATACATTGCACACAAAACCACAGCAATAGCAAGATCAGGCCTGATCTCTGCTAGCACTAGCAGGTACATTTTTTTGTAGTGGTTCAAGCAGTCCCTGAGGGTCAGGTGCTCTGTTTCCCATGAGTCGCACTAAGTACCTATAAATTTAGTGGCCAGAATGTCCAAAGAAAGGTACACTAGTGAAGAAGATGCCTCACTGACAGAATCAGGTTTAGAAAACAAACCTGTAGAGAGCAGCGGCACCCTAACAGATAGCTCAGATGATGGAGAAGAGGTCCCTGCTAAGAACAGGCATACTCTATACCCAGGTTGCTGAGGTGTTAAAATTGCAGGATGATTCCTATATGCAGCAGAGTGCTAGTACTAGTGCCATGCTACCTTTTGTGAACTGGTGAGCACCAGTGGCCTAGTACATCTTGGCTTTTTACATACCAGCACTGCAGTATCACTTGGTGATGTGGCGAGTCCCATAAGTGTAGTACAAGCTGGTGAGGTGGCTAGTACAAGTAGTGTCCCACAGCAACCAAGAATTCAAACACAGGCCCATAGAGCCCATAGTGTCCTTCCAGCCGTAAATCTTAATTGGCAGCCAATAGATTCTGCAGCACTCATTCTTCCTCCATTTACTGCCCAACCCAGAATTCAGGTGGGAATAGCAAGTTTAACTACTCCCCTTGATTTTTTTGAGCTGGTTTTCATGGAAAATCTGTATTGATGGATTGTGGACCAAATCTATTTATAAGCTGACCAGTACATCACGGCCAACCCAAATTCAAACCTTGCTGTCATCATATGCTTTAAGGGCAGAGGAGAGATCTAGAGTCTAATAGACCCCATATTTCTCAAAGAAGAGTACCTGCCACTTCCTATATCATGGCGAAAGTCAGATCAAGGGCAGTAATTCTAGCACTAGACCTACTATGTAAATCTAAAGTGGTAACCTGTAAAGGCTTTTAAAATGTCGCCTACGGATATTAAAAATGTATGTAGTTTGTCAATGTTGCACGGGGTGTGCACAATTTTAAAAAATGTTATATTTGGTATCTTTTTACTTGGTGTAACATCAGATTTTATTTTTTACTAAACAATTGGACAATATATTGTGTCTTTGTGCATTAAATTAAAAAAGTGTATTTTTTGCCAACAATTTGCATTTGAAAAATTGCTGCGTAAATACTGTGTGACATAACAAAATTACAACACCCACCATTTTATTGTCTAGGGCCTCTACTTTAAAAATATATAAAGTTTGGGGGTTCAAAGTAATTTTCTGGCAAAAAATATTGTTTTTTTTATGTGAACAAAAAGTGTCAGAAAAGGATTGGTCTTCAAGTGGTTAGAAATTGGGTGATGTGTGGCATAAGCTTCTAATGTTGAGTATAAAATGCCAGAATAGCATAAACTCCCCCTTCCCCCAAATTACCCCTTTTCAGAAAGTAGATATCCCAATCTATTGCTGAGAGGCATATTGAGTCCATGGAAGATTACATTTTTTACCACAAGTTTTTGGAAACTAGCATTTTTTTGTCACTTGAGCTTTTAATTGTTACCTGAAACTGCTTTTCAAAATATACCATATATTAAAACATTATGCTTAGGATAAACCTGCAAAATTGCTAAGAAGACTTTATACATACATCTTCGTAAGCATCCTGGTCGCCCCAAAATTGGTGTAACAGAATTATGAAAATCCTGACTACTGCACAGAAAGCTGAGTTACCTCTCCACCCATTTCAATATTGATCTCTCAATGTGATAAGTAGATCCACTGATTAGTAGTAAATTGTAAGGGGGGTAGAAGTTCAACTTTCTGAACTAAATTCAAGACTTGCATAATTGAATAGACCAGATTTTACAAATAATGGGACAATCATGGGGATATGTGTATGTTGCACAGCCCTACAAGCAGGTTAGCAGGTTTTCTTGCTCAAGTATTTTTTTGAAAGATAACAATGTAACAGGTATAGAACAGACTGTCACTTATGAGGCAATCCAGACAGAAGGGTTTGCAAAGTAGCATCAGGTCAGTAGGGATGCAACCTAAGGGAGACAATTAAGCAATTACAAAGGCAGTCAGAGGTAAAATATAACCTAAAGAGTATTGTTTTGTAGCACTGTCAAGGATAACCACTATCGCTCAGCCAAGCCATGATGCTGTATGTTGAAGGGGTATAGTGTCCAGATAATGCAGATACACAATTAAGGCCACTAGAGCTGGAGGTCGTGTAAAGAGCATGATAAGTGTAGCTACAGGGCCAGAAAATTATGGGGTGACTAGAGGGATAACTGCTTGCATGCTGAGTCTACGGGCACCTTGACTTGGTGTTTAATAAACCCTGCTGAAAACATCTAGGGAAGCGGGTATCCTGAAATGGGGAGGCCCATTAAGTGCATGGAACAGAGAAAAAAGAGAAGAAATAGTGACAAGGAGCAGAGAGGGAAAATATCAGGAGAGGGTGAGGAAGAGGAAAGGGAACCCAGGGGGAGGAGCAAACAAGGAGACCCAAGGGGGAACTCCAAATACGCACCGGTACGTGTGTCATGGAGACTGGTATGTAGTTGTTCACTCATGGTTTTCACAATCATAGTTACGCACGCTATCCAAAAGGACTACCTCAACCCTAGCATGTATCATGACACGAGTTAACCTATGCTTGGTTTCAAGAACACTGAGGTGGGGAGTCTTCCAGGCATTCGCTATGGTTTACTTTGCCATGGTAGTAACCTGCAGGTGAATCCAAGTGTTTCTTTTTAAGTATGGCCGTGTTTGGGTTTTACAGGTAAAGTATGGTCAAAGAGGGAAGTAAATGTTTGAAAGATGTCATCCCAGTAGGTTTGGACTATCGGACAGGTCAACCAAATATGGTGTTGCCTGCCTGTCTCTGGGCAACCACAAAAGCAAGAGGAAGAGTAGGATAGGAGAAATTTAGCAATCCGGGTAGAGACCAGATATCATTGCATAAGAACGTTATATTTTTTTCCATGGCGAATATATTTTGCGAGGACAATTTAGTTGTGGTAGGTTCAGGTTTATCCTAAGCATAAATGAGAGTCCCTAAGTTGTAGGAAGGAATGAAACTTGTCAGAAATACAGCATACAGCTAGCATACAGTATATATGTGCTTAAGTTTATCCTAAGCACATATATATGCTAGCCTTTCTGACAAGCTTCATTCCTTCATGCAATTTAGGGACTATCATTCATTCAGGCTTGTAGGACAAGGTAACATTCAGCTGATGAAAGCATTTCTTTTTACTATGGCAAATACAGGGATGTCTTGGACTTGCTATCCACAGCAAACATGTTACAGAAGAACATTTTCCCCCAAACTCAAATCAAAGTAAGTGAAGATACCAAACAGAAAGATCCTAATAAAGAATCCATAAGACTTGATTAGCACAGACAGCATGAAGATCATACAGAAGCATTATCCATCATGAAGGAAAGGCTTCATTTGTATGCACGGGAGACAGAGCTCTGCGCCAAGGGGACACAATGCAAAAGCAAAATTAATTCCATTGCTTCTATTCTTCTGAAACTAATTGTTACTGATGCCCTCCTTTGTTCTCTTAAGTCCCTCTGTTCAGATTTTCCTGCTGTAATTGGCTTTTTTTCTTTTTTTCTTTATAGTGTTGGAAACAGATGCAGAATATTCAGTTAGGGGATATTCCTCTGCTAAATTATTTATATAACAATTTATAGCAAATGCTCCCATGCAAATCCACTTCCTTTAACGTTTTAATTTACATCTGAGAACAACCCAAGATTAAAATGATCAGAGGATATTACCTGTGTTATGTTTTATTGCTGTTTTTTCTCAATAACAATTATTAGGAACATAGGGCATTTGGGAGTTCTACATAAAAGGTCAAGGTATTATAAGGTATTATATATACTTGTTCATGTAATTTATTATATGTTGCCTTTGAAAAATTGTTCCTTGAGTAGAATATTTGGTCACAATTGCTAAATCATTTGCAAAAGATGTAAATGCTTTGATCATTTAACTAAGTGCCATTTGTACACGGTGGCTAGTGCACTAAATCCTTAGTGTTCTGAGGTTTTATGTGCTCTGCAACTTGTTCTCTGGTTCCACCCACACACCTGTCACCAGTCTGTGGTCTGTGCAAAATATCTCACTGTGATGATTTTTTTTATTACTATTTTTTTTATATATATACTGTGTATATACTATTCAGAATGCATAAAGAGACAGTGTTGAAAAAGAGTGACATTTCAAGTTGGACAAAAAAGAATTGGGAACCACAGTGTTAACATGTTATCACTGTAATTCCCAAGTGATTAAAAACATACAGAAAGAATATAAGTGCAGCATCATCATCCATTACTATAATCATTTGGATGGACTGACTTTTTAACTTTAAAGGGACAGTTACCAAACACAAATATGACTTTTTGAAAACGTCTTAGATACATGCTGTATATAGGCATTACCAAAAAGAACACATTTCTGAATGTAGAACAACCATGTGGCTTTGGTGTGTTATGAGTGCAGCTTGTTTTTTTTTTTTTTTTTTGTTTCTATTACTAAATTGATCAAGGGGGTCTACATTACTGTCGATATCACAGCTTCGAAGTCATGGACACATTCTTTCAGTCTGATTTAATTTAGAGCATATTGGTTTATGTTCTTGACATAAAAGGCTCATTCTTTTATTCATGTGCATGTGTTCGGGCAGTTAAAACTCAATTAAGACATTGGTTCAAAGACTTACATCGCTTTTGTAGAGAGATTATCCTTTCGAAATGTGATGATTGTACATTGTCATGCTTCGCTTCTCTGACCCGACTGTTAATGGAAAGTATGCTTTGTCACTGCAGAGAAAGCCCTGATTAATAGCACTTAGGAGTGCATCACACAGCCATATCACACAGTAGATGTATCTTGGGTAAAGAAAACATAAGCTAGTACTAAATCTAAATTTGTTTTAATTAACAAAGCATACAAGTGTAAATCACATTGCACATTTGTAACAATCTGCATACATGGAATGACAGTCATATACCAAATTTCTAGCACACCAGATACAGTTGTTGAGTACAGAAAGCATACATATTTTAGTATGACATACAGGTGGCATGTTTTAAGAATAAGCATGTTGTTAAGTTTCCTATGTGCATGTTGTGTTGTCTCAAGAAACATTAAAAATCTATAAACATTGCCCCCATAATTATGTATCCTGCCATTTAAATATGCTTTGTTAATAAATCTGTTATTTTTAATGTATACACATACCCTTGAGTAATATTGCTAAGAATGGTGGCTTAATCTCTTTTAATAATGTAGCCAATCTGATTTTTATGTCTCGAGGTGTGCCAGCAATTTAGCCTGTTCATGCTGCCAGTAAAAGCCTTCAGGAAGACTTTTGGTAATACAATGCTGACTTACCCCCCAGTCACATCAAGCCTGACTTTGAAATCATGCGACTTACAGTGAAGTCACACAATTTCAAAGTCGGGTGAGATGCCGATTTCAGGTGTGATTTGCAAGACATCTGACACAGATGTCTATGCAAATCGCACCAAAAGTAGTACATGTACTACTTTAGAAATCGGTGTGACCAAGTCAGAACTGCACTGATTTGACCACTGTTATTGCGGACAATAGGGTGCGTTGCATTACATGCAAATCGCATGCCAAGTCGCATCCAATGTGACCAGGGTGTTAACAGAACAAGACTTTATTGTTGGGATCCTTCCAGAACCTGGCACAGATCTGTCCACCAGCTGATAACGAGCAGCAGCCTGATATACTGACAGGTGGCATTTGTTTAGCAAAAAATAAAACACCCAGTAGTGATTACATGCCACCAAAATAAAGCTCTATTTGTGTGAAAAAAATGGTAAAAATGTCATATGGGCTCAGTGTTGCATGACCGTGCAACTGTCATTTTAACTGCGACAGTGCTGAAAGCTGAAACTTGGCATGGGTAAAAAGGGGGTAAAAATGTCTGGTAGGCAAGTGGTTAAATACCTATGTGGGAGACTTTATATTATCTTAACTGTTGTTTTTCATTGGTTGATGCCAAAGTTAAAGGTTCAGGTTGGTACACTCCTCTTGGTGTATCTTTTTTTCACACAAATTACTTTTTTGGTTGTCTCCTTTTTTCTCATTCCCCCACAGTGTCATAAGGACCTCTAAAAATCCCTGAACACTCTGACTTTCTCCAATTTTTAGAGGACAATTCAGTTTGTACAGAGGTTTTCTTGGAGTACATCAACCCTCTAATCTAATCCCTTCCTTCGACCCGTCCCCCCTCTTTTTTTCTGTTTTTTCCCTGTACAGAAAGAAACTAGTAGCTGTTGGGGTTTCTTTGACCTGATACATGAAAGCACCACTTTGGCTTATCCATAGCTTCTCAGCCCATTTCTCTATTTAGAGGCAAAGGTGCTTGCTCTTTCCCTTTTTTTCTCGAGGTGCGATGGCTCATTCTAAACCTGTGGCTTATGCTTTGGAAGTCAAATTTTTATCCTTTAATGTTAAAGGCCTTTATACACTAGAAAAGAGAGCTCTGGTTTTAAAAGACTTGTATAGGAAGAAATACCAAGTAACGTTCCTACAGGAAACTAATTCGAATAATATTACCAAACTCTTTGAACAACGATTTCCTATGGTCTATCGTGCTACTGATCCTCTGCTAAAAGGATCGCTATTCTGTTCTTACACAACATACACAACTTAAATTGGAAGACAAATTTACTGATGAAGGTGGCAGATTCCTCTGCTTGAGACATACCTTGTTTGGTAAACCGATTACCCTAGCCAAGATACACAGTCCACACGTTGGTCAGGGAACCTTCTTTAGACAGGTTTCATTTACTTTAGTTTGCAAAAGGTATTCTGATATTAGGAGGAGATTTCAACATCCCTCTGCAACCTGCATTGGATACCTCCAACAGCACCTGAGTCTTATCCTACAGGGCTTTGAGAAGTATTAAGAAATGCTTAAGGGACCTACATCTAAATGACACTTGGAGAACACTATATCCTACAGCTAAAGAATATACTCCCCCCCCCCAACAAATACTCCAGGATAGATTGCTGTTTCTTATCACAATTGGATTTACATTATCTGAAAGAAGTGTCCATGGAAGCTAAGGTCCTTTCAGACCATCATTCAGTCACGATGATGTTGACCTTTCCAGCCACAGAGTGGTGTACAAAATTTTGGTGACTTGCTGCCTCTCTTTTGGGGTTACCGGCCCTGTTTACTTTACCTGTCTTCAGGCTTCATTGTGTGACTATTTTGAAATGAATGATTATAAAGAGATATCACCGATCACCCAAAGGGGAAGAACATTACGTGTGTCATCAGAGGGGAATTTCTGGCCCTAACTGCAAATCAGAAAAAATCTTGGCAAAATACTAATCTACACACATCCACACTCTAGAAATATTACATAAGCAATCTCAGCTTCAGGCAGAAATTCTTTCAAAACACAAGCAGACATTTTTTGGCCTTTATGCTGGACCCTAAGCAAAGTATCAGTTGAAAAAATCTGTGATGCCTCAGGTGCAACTTTTTAAGCTACCGAAGATATAGCAAGGCTATTTCAAATCTATTACAAACAACTCTACAATAGCACGAATGGTGCCACACCAGGTCTCAATCTAGAACAGAGAATGCAGACAATTCAGTCCTTTCTTTCATAATTTGCTCCTCCATCTATCTCCCTTGCAGACTCACAAATACTAGAGGCCTCGTTGAATGAAGAGGAATTCCGTGTTGCTCTAAAGCAAATGAAACTGGGCAAAAGCCCAGGGCCTGATGGTCTTACAACTCAATATTATAAGAGTTTTAAAGAGATTCTAACTTCTTATTTTATAAAGGCTTTTTATTCGCTTGCAAATCACATTCCTCCCCCAAGTTTGCTAGCAGCACACACAACAGTATTGCCGAAACCCTGGGAAGGATCCTTGTCTTGTATCCAACTATAGACTAGACATGTGCAGTTCTGCTTCATTCTGAATTGAAATTCGGATGAATTTTCCATTATAGGGAGATTCGGATGTATCCAAATTCTGAATTACAATAGTAATGAATTTAAACAAATCTGAAATAACAAAGCAAAATTTGGCTGAAAGTAGTTTGGATTTGAATTCAAATACACATTCGAAAACTAATTTAGATTTGAAAACAATTTAAATTTGAAAACGAGAATAGAATAGAACAGAAAATAAAGAAATAGAAAATAATAGAATAGAGGAAAAATCAACAGAATAGAAAATAATAGAGGAAAAAGGAACAGAATAGGAAAAAAAAGAATAGAACAGAATACAGTAGAAAATAATAGAGTAAAACAGAACAAAATAGAATTGAAAATAAAGAAATAGAAAAGAATATAATCCATTACAATAGAATAGAAAAGATTAGAACAGAAAATCAAAGAATAGAATAGAAAGATTTGAATAGAAAATCAAAGAATAGAAGAGAATAAAATCAATTAGAATAAAATAGAAAAATAAAATATAAAAAGAGTAAACAGAGCAAAATAGAACAGAAAATAAAGGAATAGAATAGAATATATTAGCATAGAATAGAAAATCAAAGAATAGAATAGAAAAGATTAGAATAGAGAATCATAGAATAGAAAAACAATAGAATATAATAAAATAGGGGGGGGGGGCGTGGCCGTGGACGGCGATGGCCGCACATAGGGAGAGCTCTCGGAGCCGCCGAGTCCCGCAGCTCTAACAAGCGACAGGTGTCAGCGGGGAAACCCGCCAGCTACACAGTAAGCCCTCAGAAAGAGGGGGGCATCGGGGAGGCTAGATGGGGAAGCGGAAAAACAAGGGGCCCCGCAAATTGACAGAGTTTTTTTACTCTGGCAGGAGGCCCCTCCCCTCAAGATGGTGCGGGTCTCTGTTCCTCTCCCAGGAGTCAAGGACACGGGAGAGGGAATGACAGCTCCTCTCCACCTCATCCCTCTAGCCCAGTACAGACTGCAGGCTCTGTTCAGTCATCCCCTACAAACAGCCCACAAAAACAAAGGCAACGCTGCTCCCCAGAGGCACAGCATGGGAATGAGAGCATGCACAATATATCACTACATAATTCCACTACTGAGCTTGTGGAACAGCTGGAGGATTACCCTGCAGAATCTTTGCCACTCACGTCTGCAGTATTGAAAGATATGATAATTACACTTAAAGGCTCCCTGCATAAAGATATGATGGGCTTTGTAGCGCAAGTTAACAAGGATATTGAATGCATGGCCGAAAGGGTAACTCACATGGAGACTAAAATGGGAGAACTCGCTAAAGCCCATAACGAATTGGTGGACGCACATAATTACGCTGATGATGACTTAACAGCAGTAAAGGTGAAAATGGCGGACCTGGAGGACCGGTCCCGCAGAAATAATATTAAATTCAGGGGTATTGGCGAAAGTATCTCTAACGCTGAATTACGCAAATATATTCAACAAATGATCTCTGCTCTGCTGCCCCATACTCCGAACAGAGAAGTAGTAGTAGACAAGGCCCACAGACTGCCAAAGCCCTCTTTCCTTCTGTCGCAAATGTGCGCATCAGAGATGGAATCGGTTCAACCATTTTGGCTTCAACCTCCATCTTTGCGGAGGAATTGACAGTGACAGATGTGTGTGTGTGTTAAAAGTGTCACAGGCCAGATCCCAGCAGGAAATCACCTGGTGCAGCACTGCCCGGAAAACATGTGTAATTTCACACCTCATGAAAAGATAACAGAGCCTTCCCAGGAGTTGAAAGGGACTCTGGGCTAATAAACTTAACTTAGCATAGGTGACAGAATTAGATGAACACTTCTCCAATCAATTTTTCCCCTATGTTTCAAATCTTGGAATATGAGAGACTTACATTAAAACCAGACATCCCGTCAGATGGGCTAGGAGCAGGCGAACCGTTTGATGGGTCATTCGAATTATCTCGGACCATCAGGGGAGCCGGAACATAGAACTCGCGAACCGTGCCACATATAATTTCATAATTCATATCTAAATAATCCTCAGGATTATCTGCATAATAAAATACCCGCGGGTGGACTGTAGCTTGTGCAGCTGGGAAGTTATGAACCAGAATATGAATTAAGAAAGATGTGGGCTCCAGTTTAGGGTTCCACCCGACGATCCCTCCCTGCCCAAGGGATTGGTTTTTTACTTCAGAACCACCCCCTGCTGGGAAACTTTAAAACAGGCTGTCAAGCTTAAGGAAGGTAGAATAGAAGACATCTCCCATTTTTCCATCGTAACAGCGGGAGATCAAAGCACCATTCTGCTCTAAAAAAACTTGGATCTGCTTACATCAAAGGCTTACTGGCAAGTAACTTAACCCTTTAACATCTCTCTGTTATCTCTTTGCTGTGCTATGCTGTTTCCTGTATATGTGTGTGTGTGTGTGTGTGTGTTTGTGTATATGTATGTATGTGTATATATATATATATATAATCTTAGTTACATCTTCTCTGTAAATATTTTTATTGCACCTGTTTGACCCTTTTAGTAATAAATCTCTCTTTCTGAAAGTGTTGAACTGTTTCTATAACTCTTAATTGCAATTTACGAATCCCTGCCTTTAAAGAGATGCTACAGTTTGTTTAACTCTCTGTATAACCGGCCTGTGTCAATGACCGCATTATGCGGACGATTATTTCAATTATTATAGTGTTATAGCGATATTGCGAGTTTCCTCTTTCTCTGATCAAAAAGAAGGTGGTGGCAGTGTGAAGGGGTTAATTGCATAATTAACCTGACCCATTAACAATTGCTCAGGTCGCAGGTACATAGATTGTAGTCCATTAGCTGGAAAATCTTTGTTCAGGGTGCGGCTGGATGTGGTATTGTTATGCACGTCACATCACGGTTTGGATCGGCCAGTCCTTCGGTCACGAGTTCGGTGAGAAGGTCTGGGGTCTGACGCCGTGATTGTGTCATATTGGACGTCGCGATAGTGAGATTTTCGCATGTTGGTGGCAGCGATCTTGCGATCCGTGACACCTTCCCACTCATATTCCAAGAGATACCATAGCGAGAATCCTTTTTTATCACATTAAAGAGGAACTCATGCTATTCGCCCGAAAAAACAACCCACTCCCAGATCCCTATACTGAGATCTCCTTGTTCACTGACCTCTCTCAACATACCATACTAGCCCACAAAAAGTTACTATACTTTACGAAGTTGTTACGAAACCATGATATCAAATACCAATGGGGCTTCCCTACCAAAGTGCTTATTACCAAAGACAACCGTGTAATAACGGTCAAATCTGAAGAGGAGGGATTCCAACTAGCCAGAAAGTAGGGCCTCCTTCCGGCTGATGATGTCTTAATTCCTACCAAAGGCTCTCCTAGTAAAATACCTCCTGATTGGGAACAAGTAGCGGGTTGAGATTCGGCGCTGTGTTTTCTCCCGTGCCTTCTAACCCTCTGTTGCCTACTTGCTGTACACCTAGACAGCCATTATTATGCTGCGTCTCTTTACATTGAACCCCCACCCGCTGAAGTGATTAAGTTCACACAAAGTTTCTCAGTGACTGTTATTTTTGTTCTATTTTTTTTTCTTCTTCTTTTTTGCTAACTTTCTTCTTACAGAGCACCGGAAGTGACCAAGCATGGAAATACACTATATCACGTTTATCTCGCGAGACGAAGAAACAAACCCTCAGCCCTTGCTGGACTTCTGTGGATAGTGTAAGCATATCCACCTGGCTCACAATTTTCTTTACGCTATTCCTCATTATGCCACTTGAGGGCACTACTACATCATTTACCTTATATCCATCATGGTTTTAAAAATAGTATCTATGAATGCTCATGGCCTCAATAGCCCGTTTAAACGCCACTCTATGTGGAGAGAAGCACAAAGATTGGCTGGCGACGTGATTTGTGTTCAAGAAACACATTTTGCTTCTACTAAAGCCCCACTCTGCTCGCATCATTTATTCCCACATATCTATACATCCAACGGCCCGAATAAGAAATGTGGCGTTCTTACAGCCATTCATAATTCAGTCGCATTTTTGTTGCTATCCCAAGAATCTGATAGCAATGGAAGATACCTAATTATAGTATGTGAAATCAACAATATCACTTATACTATTGTCAATCTCTATCCCCCCAAAGGTTCATCAAATCCACTTCTTCAGTTCCTTGTGGAAAAAAGTGGCTAAAATCCAGAAGGATTCCTACTATTTTGTGGAGATTTCAACGCTATTAATAATACCTCCTTGGACGTCTCACACTCTACTCGCAAACGAAGACATTCTCTTGCTAATGTGATGTCCGAGGCTAATCTGTATGACTCATGGAGATGTCTACATGCTTCCAAAAGGGACTATACTCATTTCTCAGCACCACCTGATGGATATTAAATTTTCATAAAAGGTTACTAGTGCAGGCATTCACCCCATGACGTGGTCGGATCATGCACCTATTTCTCTGACTATTGAAAAAAATTAAAATTTTCTCCAGTGTTTTTATGGCGTAATAATGTATCTATGTATTATAACTCTGCTTTTCAATCTACTCTTACCACAGCTTTACAGGAAATTTTGTATGTAAATTCCCCTTCTACTACGAATGTTTTTAGCACGTGGTGCGCACATAAAGCATATTGTAGAGGTATTCTTCTGAAATTGGCTTCACAGGATAGACGTGATAGGAATAAATCATTCTTAGAATTGGTCCACAAGATAGCTAGACTAGAAAACCTTCATAACCAATCCTTATCTCCTACTGTCCTACAGGACCTCCAAAACGCCAGGCTTGAACTTAGAACCCTTATGTCTTGGTGACACGCAATGAATTTGAAAAGAGCCAAAACTACCTTTGCGCCACAGGGTCACGTGGCTTCATCCGGAGGAATCACATCCCCCGGACGAAGCCACGTGACCCTGTGGCGCAATGCGTTGGGGAGGGGCACTGACGTCACCACGTACCCGACTCCTTGGAACGGCGAGTACAGGCGGTGTGTGTCCGCACGCCGCTCAGGCTGGACACACTTTACTATAAGCGCTGCATATTTTTATCTTTGTAAGTGCAAAATTGGCACAAATAAATTGTTTTTATACCAAGGATAAGGCACTATTCCTCTCTCTTTTTTTCTTCCTGGCACATATGTGGAGCAATAGGGAGAAAGCAAACAGAATCTGTTTGGAGGGAGGAATTTACCCTGGATCCATCCATAGCAGGATAACCAGGAGCAAAGAGGTGAACCATTCAGCTTGCTTTCCACAGAGGACTATATCAAGTAACCCTGTGCTTTATATCAATAGACCAACCCGGGATTATATGAATAGTACTCTCAGTGAGTCTTAATAAGATGAAATTTTACCCTTGATTGGACTCTTAGATTTATTGGACATTTATATTTATTTGAACTTGATATATGCATTGCACATTTATATTCATATAAACAATTATAGATATATTATATATATATTTTTTTCATATATTTATGGTCCAATAATGTGCAATTTAATGAATTGGATAAGTGATTTACATTGAAGTATTTTATCTATTTGGGTAATTAACCACTCTCATCAAGTCACTTTCAATTAATTTTTATATAGGTTTAATATAAGGGCACGGCACCATCTTTTATCTTATTGTTTGTCATTTATGTACATTTACTGAGGATGTAGTGAGGAGCCTGCAAACGTATTTTCTAAGTCTCATATTCTAATTCCAAGTGGCTCACAGGTAATTCCACTATTATTAGCGAGATACCTTACTATTAGACAATCAAAATCTAAATTAACATCAATTGCTGATCCTGTTTCCAAAAAAACTTTGCATCATCCCAATAAAATAGCGGATGCGTTCCACTTACTACTCTCAACTATATAACCTTAAAGAGGACCCTAACACTCCCCAACCCACCCCAGAGCTTATCCAAAAATTTTTAGATGAATTAACACTGCCTAAGTTATAGAATCAAAAATTAGACAGGCTTAACCAACCTATTTTGGAATCTGAGATAAGTATGGCTATTAAAGCACTGCCTAAAGGGAAATTCCCAGTGGCAGATGGCTTCTCCGTGGAATATTATCAAGAATTCCAATCCATCTTAGTACCTCATCATAAAAAGACTTATGACGAAGCTATACTGAAATCCAAATTCCCATCCGAGATGCTGAAGGTTTTTATTGTCACTTTGCCCAAACCTGGGAAAGCCCCGGACCGTCCTCAAAATTTCAGGCCAATTTCACTTTTAAATACTGATCTTAAAATATATGCTAAAATTGTAGCTAATCACTTACTAAATATTACTCCCCTTCTTATCAAAGCGGATCAGGTGGGGTTTGTTTCTCAATCTGATGCACTTCGCTGAATCAAAGGATCTTCAGGCTGTGTTCTTGGCATTGGATGCCGAGAAAGCATTTGATAGGGTTCATTGGAGGTATTTGGATGCTACTCAAACCAAATTCAGGATAACTGGCTTCATAAAGTCGGCCATTATGGCATTGTATACTGTTTCCTCTGCTCAGGTGTTCACGTCTAATGCCCTATCAGCCTCTTTCACTATTACCAATGGTGTGAGACAGGGTTGTCCTCTATCCCCTATAATTGTTTCACTGGTGATGGAACCCTTAGCGGCGGAAATCAGATCCAACCCACGGATATCAGGTATCCAAGTGGCATCTACTTCCCATAAAATAGGTCTGTTTGCGGATGATGTAATCCTTACGGTCACTGACCCGATGCAGTCTCTCACTGAAATTTTGTATTCCTTGTTGTCCTTTAGTGCAGTATCCTATTATAAACTCAATATTACTAAATCTTGCGCTCTCCCTATTGCAATTAAGAAAGGCCCCCTAGGTTCTCTCAAGGATAAATTTCCTTACCAGTGGACCAACAAGAGGTTGGATTACCTTGGTATTTGTATATCAGCCCCGTCTTCCCACACTTTTAAAAATAACTTTGAAAAACTGTGTCAATCTTCTCTGCTAGAAATGCAAATTCTTGACAAGTTTGAAACATCGTGGATAGGCAGAATAGCAACATTTAAGATGTTAATCTTCCCTAAGATCTTGTATTATTTCAGAACGATTCCAATTCTCATCCCTCGTATCTATTTCCATAAATTAGAGGTGGCTATAAAAAGATTTAGTCAATTGTCTACTGCTTTTTCTGACAAAATTGATCTCTCATCCCAGGTAGGCTTTGTCCCATACCGGGAGTCGCGTGACAACATTCTTAAGGCCATTAACATCTGGACATGGATCAGACAAATGAAACTCAAGGGCCTTGCAGTGAAGGCCTTTGATCGTGTGGCCTGGAATTACATGTTTGAGGTTATAAAGATAGTGGGCCTCAGACCCAAATGCATAAAAGGATAATGGCATTATACGCTAACCCTTTGGCTAGAGTTAAGGTAAATGGCCACCTCTCTGACTCCGTTAACATACATGGTAAGGATACCCACTGTCACCATTCATTTCTATTCTTTCACTTAAACCTTTTCTTTGATGTTTGCAGGTTGATCCTAAGATTAAAGGGTTTCAGATAGCAGGCAAAGAATATAAGTTTGCACACTATGCGGATGACATCCTTATGTTTATACAAGAACCACATACCTTGCTTCCGAACCCTGTTAGTGACTTTGATGGTTTCTCTTCTATATCTAATTTTAAAATCAGCTACTCTGAGTCACATGCTTTAGACCTTAAGTTACCTGCAGAAGAAATTTCCTCTTACAAACAAAATTTCCCAATTGAGTGGAAAAAAGATAGCATTACTTGCGGATTATACTTCCAACAAACTTGGACAAATTATATGAGAAAAATGTTGCCCCTCTTTAAAGCACATTTCCCAGGACTTACAAAAATAGCAACCTCAACCTCTATCTTGGCTTGCTCAGGCCACAGTAATTAAATCAATATTTTACCATGCTTATTATACGTGATGCATACAATTTCAATCTTTCTTTCTAAATTTTTTTTTTTCATCTCCGTAAAATATTCCGTAAATTAATTTGGCATCTGAAAACTCCCCGTACAACTCTACCTTTCTCTTCTCAAGTCTAAGGGGGGAATTGGTCTACCGGACATTAGCAAATATTCCTAGGCCATCCAAAAGACTAGGATAGTAGACTAGTCAGTCCATAACCAACATAAAGATTGGGACAGTTTGGAGCAAGCTTATTCCAGTACAACCCTAGCTAACCTTCCCTGTGTTCAACCTAGCTACTGGAAATCCAGAGATCATGCATTAATTTTTTCTACATTGCAAAGTTACCAGGCAGCTGTTTAAAGAAGCAAAAATTCATCTAATCTAGGGCCTTTACCTATTTCTTAGAACCCTGAGTTTCCCCCCCAGTATGTCAGACTCATTTCTTCAATCTATATGGCCGACCTCTTCTCCTATAGCGCATCACTTCTTTCACAAGGGTAACTTCATGGATAGGACAATTTTGATAACCCATTATGATAAGACTCCCATTCCTTTTTGGGCGTACCTTCAAATTAGCTACTTTCTTGGAGCTTCAACATACTCCCTAGACTTTGGTCAACTGCTCTCACTTTTTGAGTCCATTTGTTCTTGAAACTCTCCCCAAGGTCACATTATTTCTGAGATGTATGCCCTTTTATTATCACATGAACCACCAGGAACAGGCCCATTTTGCAAGGTATAGGATAAAGACCTTGATCGTCCATTTAATGAGGAAGAATGAGAATGACTACATCTATTGGTCTGTAAGAACTCTTTAAATGTTTCTGTACAAGAAAATGTGTAAATTTGAGCACCAGATGGTATAAGATCCTGACACTTATTCACAAATGCTCCTTTGACATCAGACCAGTGTTGGAGATGCCACTCAGAAAAAGGCTCCTTTCTTCACATCTGATGGGTGTGTCTTCTCTTATCAAATTACTGGCACAAATTTCATGCCACTATCCTCCAGATTACAGGTGATTCAGTAACATTCTCTCCATTGAAATATATATTGCACCTTATGGATCAGCCACTAAAATCCTACAAGAGATCCTAGACAGCACATATGATCAATATGGCCCATATGTGCATTCCGTTTTTTTGGAGAGTCTCATGATTTCCTGGAGTTAGGGATTGGTTTATTAGACTTAGAGGAAAATAGTGGAAATGGAAGAATTAATTCATATTTCCCAAGACAGAATGGTTTCTTACACAAACACTTGGGCATGCTGGACTCATTTCCAGACCACAGATCTCTACAAACAAATTATGGACTAAATTGGATTAGCCAGGGAGTGTATTTGGAATGCTTCTTTAGGGTGTTCAGCGGAGAGAATTAGACTAACATTGCATTTACAGGCTGCAAATGCTGAAAGCGAGAGTGATGTCTGTTTTTGTATCCCTTTTTAACCAGTTTATTAATACTGAGCTTCTCCTTATTTACTAGCCGGATGACCCATGTTGGTGCTGATAAAAGATGAACGAAACTGGTAATCCCATACAGGATCTCTATCATAGAGGCCCCAACTTTAGGTCTTATGTAGACTGTTTCATTTTACACTGGGAGGAGAAGCTCCCTCCCTTTATTTTTTTTTGTCCTGGAATTGGATACTACACAGAGTGTTCTGCTCTAGATTTTGCTTTACAAAAAGTTACTCTGTTGAGTGAGAGAACAGAACTGTGAATTGCAACTAATATTTTGTATTTTTTTTATATCCTTGACCTTCCCCAACCCATGTTACGTTAATGATGGTGACTTTTCATTATGTTTACTGTATATTGCTTTCTCTTATTATTGTAATTCTTTAAAAAACATTCTAATAAAATATTATGGAATAAAAAAAAAAGGGACATTGCCCTGTATTGTATGTTTTGGAGGCTGGAGTGCAACTGGAGTCAATCACAGCTTGCAAAAGGGCTGCAAGGTACAGATTGCAGCACTGGATGGACCCTGCTGGAGTGAAGAATATAGTAAGTATTTTCTTCCTAATCCGCTGCCCCAAGACATCACAAGCAAAAATATAGCTTTTTTTTATTTTCTTGAAGAAGGGCTTTAAAGTGGTATTAAACCCAAAACCAAATATTTAATACATTGCAGATTAGTAATCCTTAGATGTGGTGGCTGCAGTTGTTTTTCTTTTTTTTCCAGGCTTTTTTCTCTCTGTTTATAGATGGTGATCCTGACAGTAACACATTTCCTCTATTCAAGTACCCACACTCTGAATGAAGGAGTACCAGAGATACTTTGGACAGTAACATTGACAATCTGGGGTGAGTGTTAGATGCACTGGCACATTCAGCTAATGTTTTTTAAGCAGTTACATCAACACAGTTTTGTTTTTTTCTTTTGGGATACAGCAAAAGAGTAAAAACTGAGCATTGTAAGCATCCCTGTCAGTGGTAAATGGTTTGTCTCAACACTGTAATTGCTACATCTGCATGGACAGCTTATTCTGTTGAAGAAAAAAAAAAACAGACCTACTGGCCAGATCACCAGGTGAAAATAAAAGAAATTAAGGCACAGAAAAAGAACATTAATCAGAGGTAATTTTAACGATTTTAAAAATGTTGTTTAATAAGAGAAAATGTAAAAAGATGGAAACAAAATAACACAATATTTACAGAAAAAAAGGTATAAAAAAATAGAGGCAATGATACAACAGAAAACAAAAAGGTTCAAGAATGAAAGCACTTAACAAAGTTCGGTGTTCTTCAGGTTCCGGCAAAGTTCAGTCAATGGGCATAAAAATCAGAATGTTCGCTCTATTAAAGAGACTCTTGGCTGATGACTAAGGACTGGCAAAGGTGATGTCAAATATGTTTATGATCATGCAGCTGCCACTCCCCCAGATACAGTTTTCCAAATGCACTAATATTTTGAGCATACCACATGTCACCATCTGGTACCCAACATAATATTGTGTGACATTCAATTGCCATTCAACAGACATATAATGTATGATGCAATAATGCTTTTTAGCCACAAGTGCAAAACTTTATCAACATTAAATCTCCTTTGCTACATTGCAGGTGGTGCATTGAGGTTGGCTAGTAAGTTGGAGACATCCTGTAAGGACGTTATTCCACTGCATAGCTTGGTGTCATCTGCAAACACTGAAATGGTACTTTAAATTCCAGACCCCATATTATTTATAAATAAGTAAGGGTCCCAACACTGAACCTCGGGGTAAATCACTAATAACCTTGGACCATTCAGAGTGTAAATTGTTATTCATTACTCTCTGAATATGGTGTTTTAGTCAGTTTTCTATAATTTTGCAAACTTAATTGTCTAAGCTTGTAAGTAAACTTTAACTTACACATTAGCCGTATGTAGGGAACTACACTCAACAGCCGCTTTATTAGGCACACCTGTTCAATTGCTTAGTAACACAAATTGCTAATCACATGGCAGAATAACATGGCAGCAACTCAATGCATTTAGGCATGTAGACGTTGTGAAGATGACTTGCTGAAATTCAAGCTGAGCATCAGAATGGGGAAGAAAAAGGATTTAAGTGACTTTGAATGTGGCATGGTTAGTGGCTCCAGGCTGGTCTGAGTATTTTAAAAACTGCTGATCTGCTGGGATTGTCATGCACAGCCATCTCTAGGGTTTACAGAGAATGGTCCAAAAAAGAGAACATATCCAGTGAGCGGCAGTTGTGTGGACAAAAATTCCTTGATGATGATAGAGGTCAGAGGAGAATGGGCAGACTGGTTGCTGCGACATTCAGAAGGTTAGGTCAGAATTTGGCGTAAACAACATGAAAGTATGGATCCATCCTGCCTTGTATCAATGGTTCAGGCTGGTGGTGGTGGTGGTGGTTAATGGTGTGCGGAATATTTTCTTGGCACTAGCAAGGTGTACCTACTGTAATAAAATATTACACAGCCACTTCTTTGTCTAAATTTTTGCTTACTTCCTCGTAAAAAGAAATCAGATTTGTTTGACAACTTTGGTCTTTTGTGAATACATGCTTACTATTGCTTAAAATATTGTTTTCTAGAAAACAAAAACTTTATACATGGTCTTTTATTAAACTCTCCAGTATCTTCTCAACTATAAAACTTAAGCCAGCCATACATTAAAATTTGGCTGGTTCAGTAGGGACCGGTTGAGATTTTTTCCACTCGATCAGTGCTGCAGGCTATACAATAGTTTGCATTGCTGATCAGTGTATTCTGATGCCGTTGTCAGTATAAAATAGCACAGCTGGGAGGATTCCTCCATCCACATTGAATGTGTGGATGGGGGAATTGTATCAGTTGTTTCATTTAAACTGCTGGCTGAAAGAAAAAACTATATAATTTATGAGGTGCTTAAAACTAACGAGTCTGTAGTTACTTGGTAAAGACATTGATCCCTTCTTAAATATTGGCACTGCATTGACCTTTTGCCTACCCATTGATACTATGCCACTCATTAAAGCTGTACTGTATCTGAGCGCCAAAAACTGAAAACACTCTAACTAATTTTTATTATTCAAAGAAAACTCACGCATCCATTTATATCTCCATGCTTTATTTTGTTGAGAAATCACTTTAAAAACATTTCTTTAGGATATTTGGCCATGGCCATCTTGAGAAAGAGCAGATGATACATTCAGCATTTACATCTTTGTGCGTTTACATTTTTGTGCTTAGCTGAGAAAACCCCTCCTCCAGATGAAAAAAAGTCCATGAAGAATCTTGGTATGTTTGACATCATTTTGGCCTAGGCCAGAAACCAGAAAGCAAACGAGGAAATGTGAAAAAGGTTAAAACAAGTAAATATAATATACCTTCCTATCTATGTACAAATGCTAGCAGCATATGCATTGAAAATAATTCTTTTTTTTTTTTTAAAGAAAATTTATTAGGATTTTACAGTCATACATTGAAAAAACGACCATACAGTAAAATATAAAGGTGGCATTTATCACAAAAACAGATCCATAGGATAGTACACATCTAAGTAGGAATAAAATCCTAGTTATATGAAGTAGTCGTGACTTCAACTTCGGTACTACCAAGGAAGAGAGAGGAGGGGGGGGGAGATGGTGAAGTTGAAGAGGGGAATGAAAAAGGGGAAGAAATGGAGTGAGGTATATGGAGGGAGTTGCTGTGATAGTATGAACATATTAGCTTAGGGAGGATAATGTTGAGGATAGGGTGGGGAGAAGGAGTAGAGAGATGGAGTTGGAGTTGACTGAGGTGCGCCCCGAAAACCTCTATGTGCGCAAAGATGCAAGAAGAGGAAGATGTCATATACAAGATACAGGCCATGGAAGAGAGATTTGAGGAGACAATCAGTTCTGACGCGTTAATAGGTGTTGAAAGTGAGTACGGTTGGAAGTATAACATTTGTACACTCAGTAATATAAGAGGAGAGCGATGAGAGCAATGAGGAGAGAACTCTCTCCTATCTGTTAGCTGAGATGCGAATGGTAATTCGGGTGTGAGTGTATAGGTTGTGTGAAGTATTATTACCTGAAGCAAAGTATTTGGTTCAGACCACTACTGGATCCCAAGCCACTAAGAGATCCAGAAGTGGGAAGTGGGAAATGAAGGCAGAGAGTAAGGCAAGAACTATGTTCTAACAGAATCACAAAGCCAACATCTTACATATGAGTAGTACTGTAACTAGCAGGGGTTACATATCATGACACAAAAAGTTTTTCATCCTGGAGGAAAAATTTCTGCTCTTGCGGGGAGAGTGTTGCAGACACATATGAACTCCATTTCCTGATGTAATGTTCTACCCCATGGATGGGGTGCGATGAGATTAGGTGAAGTTTGTCTAGGCGAAGAAGAAAATTGAGATCTTGTTTTAATTCTGTTAAGGAAGGAGGTTGACTGGAGACCCATTTTTTCAATATGGCCCTCCTTGCTACTAGGAGACAAGTAGATACCCATGGGTTATGTTTTCTCAGCGCCCGTATTTGAGAGGGCAGAGATCCTGCGGTTACATTTTCTGTATTGCCAAACAGTAGAAGCAGAGGATCTCTGGTCAGTTGAATGGAGGTGATAAAGGATATAAAGTTGAGTACTTGTGACCAAAAGACTGATACGGAGGGACAAAGCCAAAACTTGTGAAGTAAAGATGGTTTAGGAGTATTGCAGAGTGGACATTTAGCCGCTTCCGGATTGTCTTTCAGGTAGAGACTTGGGATGTAGGCTCGGTGCATAATCTTAAATTGTTGTTCGCGCCAAAACTCATTAGTGTTGAAGGCACATGTGGTGTTAAAACCTGCGAGTATTTGATCCGCTGTAAAGGCATTGTCAAAGTCTCTAATCCAGGCTTGAATTGAGCTCGAAGTTTCCAGTGGTTTCGTGTAGAGGAGGTTTAGTGGTTTGTAGATGTTGGATATTTTGTAGTTTCGGTGTTGTGCCATAGCTTCTATGATTGTGGTGGAAAATCTGGTGGACTTGATTGGTGCCACAGAGTTTACATAGCTCCTCACTTGTAATACATATATAAAGTGGTGAGTAGGCAAATGATACATTTGTTGGATGAGGGAAAATAATTCATTTTAATTGAGAGAGTTTGGTTCCTCTCTAATCCCTTCCTGCCTGGCCATCATTCTTCTATGGGCCATGTGGGAAGAGGTTAAAGAGGAGCTAAAATCACTCATATGACATCCTCCCCATTTCAGCACGCAGAGTGGTGAACAGTGATGAGCTGTGACCCTCGAACACAGCGTATCACCAATCAGGGTAAAGCATCAATGACAGCCGCTGTTTACCAAGTGTCCAATCACAGCCGATCACGTGATATCAACAAACAGCGGTAATTCGCTGTTACCGGCTTCTCCATCTCACATACAGATCCTGTGTGAGGAGGAGATCACAGGAACAGCGGGTTACTGCTTTAGCTCTTTCAATACTGTACCCTGATTGCCTCCCCAGGGTTGGTGTCACCCGGTGAGGTAACACTTGGTGACACCCCCTCTAACGATCCCCGCAGGATGGATCGGATCTGCGGATTGAGCATAATGGATCGGACTCTAATCCATTATGCTCAATCCGCAGATCTGATCCATCCTGCAGGGATTGTCGGCTTTCTTTACAACTTACCTTTTCTTGGCGTGGGTCCAGTGTCACCCCGTATAGGTTGCATGCTGTCGATCCCTGCAGGATCATCCTGCAAAGATTGTCAACTTGCTTTACAACTTACCTTTTTGTGGTTCGGGTCTGGTGTCACCCTGTGCGGTCGGTGTCACCTGATGCAGCCCGCACCCCCAGCACCTGCCTTGGGACGCCACTGCCTGGAGGTATTCCCGAGTGTAGCTCGGGGTTAATTATCAGTGCCAAAAGCAGTAACCCTGAGCTACACTTGGGGTTACCATTCAGCGTTGCTCTGTGATCCCTGTTTCACTTACCTTGTCCTTCGCTCCCTCGATTTCCCCCCTGCAGCGTTCCCGGACATCTCCTCCGGCCGATGCCGGCATCCGTCTTCCGGGTTCCGGTCCCTGCGAGCGTCGAGACATACGGGACGTACGGGGGGGCCAGAATCGGCGGGAAATTTAAACATTTTAAAGTGACATTCACTAAATACACTAAAATCACATAGTAAAATATTACTGTATCAAACCATTTCACATACATTTTGTCCCTAGTGCTTTGTCCTGTGCCCTGCCTGCATTTTGACTGTTCTTTCTGCCTTGAAACTGAGAAACGTCCATGGCGTCCAAAAAGCGTCCCTTTAGGTCAAAAGCGGTTTTAGACCAGCTAGAAAACAGTGATAGTAAATTAGAACTACTTGCAGAATTTGGTGATAATGATTCTTGGGGAAATTCGTCATCAGATACTGAAAATTATTTTGCGACTAAGCTCAGTGATGTGCGAACTTGGCGCTCTATTTCAAATTTCAGTGTTTTGGTTTGATTATATTATTGAATTAAATTTATTATTATATTATTATTTTTATGATTATTTATTATATTATAATTTATGATTTCGTGTTTCAAATTTTATCATACCCGGGATGTTTACTAGACTCTTGTTCGGACAGATTTCAGTAAGTTATTCCTAAACATTACAGGCCTACAATAAAAAAATACATATTTCCATGCAAAAAAATGTACCGCTTTGAGCACAGAAATAGTGACATAATCATACTGCTAGGGAGGTTAACAACCCTGTACCTGTCCCAGCAGCAGCCATCAGTGCAGCCTGTCAGTGTACCTCAAACAAGAGATCCCTGTGCTCAAATACATACAACTAGTGCATGCATTTATCCATCAGGTGCTAAAGGGGTGTAACCACATTAACTCTAGAAATTCTGAAGGACCCTCTGCACACTGGTATATACCCTTTCAAGCAAACTATGCAATAAATAGGGATATTTAGTTCACACATATTGCAATACATGCTTAATCTGGCCAACTGCATCAAAGTAATCCCTCTATGGCCAGTCCTACTCTGCCCTGCCTACGCAAGTGCTACTGTGGACAGTGCTACTGGCCATAGAGGGATTACTTTGACACAGTTGGCCAGCTTAAGCATGTATTGCAATATGTGTGAACTAAATATCCCTATTTATTGCATAGTTTGCTTGAAAGGGTATATACCAGTGTGCAGATGGTCCTTCAGAATTTCTAGAGTTAATGTGGTTACACCCCTTTAGCACCTGATGGATAAATGCATGCACTAGCTGTATGGATTTGAGCACAGGGATCTCTTGTTTGTTGTATTGTTGGGTCAGTAGCCAGACCTGAACCTTGTAGCTCTCCCCATTGTGTCTTTTCCCCTATGCTAGCATTGTGTCCACAGTAGCACTTGCGTAGGCAGGGCAGAGTAGGACTGGCCATAGAGGGATTACTTTGACGCAGTTGGCCAGCTTAAGCATGTATTGCAATATGTGTGAACTAAATATCCCTATTTATTGCATAGTTTGCTTGAAAGGGTATATACCAGTGTGCAGAGGGTCCTTCAGAATTTCTGTCAGTGTACCTGTCACAAAATACTCATCATATCCTTTTATTGAAGATAATGCATTGTACATATCACATTACAAAGGGAGGAAAGCAAGAGATAATGTGCTTTGTGCTCAAGCTAGCACTTAATCATAATTCATGATTACGTGCTAGCTTGAGCATAAGACCTGTTATCTCTTGCTTTTCTTCCCCTGTGATGTGATGTGTACAGTGCTGTCCAAGACTTTTCTCCAAGTTCATTCCACTCTAACAGAAAACTGAAGCTGAGTTCCAAGTTTCATTCTGGCTTATTCAGTGTCCCAATAAAATCCTGAAGTTCTTTCTTGAAACCTCCATGAAGAAATAGTCATCAATATAATGTTTCCACAGAGCTGGTTCTGTCCATAATTTTGAAAGGATAAATGTATTTTCCCAGGCTTTATGAAAATATTATTATATGAAGAAGAAAACTAACATTCCAAAGCTGACCCTCTAAGTTTATGCAGCGCTACCCCTGTAGAAACCGCTTATATTTTTGCCCGGGTCTCCCCTTTCTTCACCTCACAGCCAGGCACAAGGTATTTTCTATAACCAGGTGCACACACACACTTCCACTAATTGTCTTCAATGACCAGTCTAGGGGATGTTGTTTTTGTATTTTTGTAGGATACTCCAAATTTAGAACTAATTATAGTTGAGGATATCTAACTGATCTCTCAGTTGAGCGCTGTTGAAGACCTGGCTAGAAGCAGATAACAGACTGCTCTTTTATAATAACAACAAGTAGTTTAGAAGTGATCAAAGTCCCTTCAGCAGTAGTAGTAGTAGTAGCAGGACAAAGCTCCTCGGGTACTAGCCAGTTACAGCAGACTGTGGCAGTCCAAAAGTAGCAGAAAATGAGCAAAGTCCTATGCAGTAGCAAAGGTTGGACTAGCTTATCAGAACATTAGCCAGTGTTCCCTCTTTCTCAGACCCACACTGACTATAAAGCATAAGAGAGATAGCAAAGCACACAGATTCCCCAAGATATCTCAGTGTCTGTACTCACAATGCCCAATGACAAAATGGTAGCCTCCTTTCAACCCTCCAAGCAACACTCTCCAGTGATACCAAACAGATCTTCTGCAGACAGTTCCCCTCAGTCAGCATACTGAAAAACCAGGGTCTCTCTCTCTCTCTCTTGCTTCAGGCATTCGCACACCTGAGGCCGCATGGCAGCAGGTGCCAGGTGAGGCAAGCCTGCCTCCAGCCTGGCTTGGTGCAATCCTCTCTAGTAAAGACCCTAAGCCCATATGCTCACAGAACATAAATCCAACTCCCAGCATGCAGTGGGGCCACCCTCCCCTGTAATTGGCCTGTGTTATCCATATTAATTCTGCTCATTTGCCTAGCACCTGCCTATGTTCTGGAAGGCTCTACTAGCTTCCAAAAGGCAGGTGGAGCTCAAGACAAACTCAAACAGCACCAGAGCATCATAAACAGAGCTGAATAATCAATTGCAGCACTGTTAAGCAGAGTGCCAAACTGAATTTACCTAACAGCCTCTCTGTTAAGCAGAGAAAAACAGCTAGACTTATCCAAACTATACAAATCCTAGCACCTACAGTATCTAGGATGATGCTACATTTATAATGTGTGCCCTTGAACCAAAACATATTAACCAAGCATATCATCTCATTAGACAAATCTGACAGATAGGGGATCAGACCAATAGTCACTGGTGTGAAATCCCACACCTCCAGGATGTCTGAATACCTACACATCCAACCACTGGTACACACCCTACCCAGTCACTTAAAAGACACTAAGCAGGTTCTGAACTGCTCTGACGTAATACTGTATAATGGCAAGGTATAGACACTTCCAATGTAAAATCTGTATATATAATTTTGATCATGATGAAGGAACTCGAGCAAATAGATGTCCTTGTGGAAACAAATATTAGTGAAAACAAATTTAGATTTATGATTGATATGATCCACTTTTTTAAATAATACATTCTGGTTTAAAAGCATTCATTAATAACAATTTTGATGGTCAACTTGCCTCCTCTTATGCAGTTTATTGAAGACCAGGCAACAGATGTTTATTCCTCATAATTTGGGGACAGAGCTACTTCTGTAGAAGCATTAAATTGATGAATGCTCATGAGGAAGGAATGCAGGATTTTACTGAGCCCCTGAATAATCCCAAGTGCAACTTGGAACACTACAATTTTCTGTAAGACTGAAAATTATTTTTTGGACTTGATGATTAAAATTGTAAAAGGGGGTATTGCCACCCAGATTTTCCTGGAAGAGATGGACTGTATTGGCTTTGAGAGCAGCTGTCAGTTTAAACCTTGGATTAAGGTAATAACTAAAGGGCAGTTCTCTAAAAAACACCAGAATTGCACAGAGAGGGACATGATTGTTTGACAATCTGGAGAATTTAGTCAAAAAGTTGCTCTAAAGCCCTGACTAGAGATGAGCGAATCGAAGTATCCGAAGTGGAATTCGAGTCGAATATCGGAAAAATTTCGATTCGTGCCGAATCCGAAAAACAGCCTAATTCGGACGCGCGAATCGAAATTTTTCCGAAAATGGCGGCTGACATGTGCGGCGACGGAGCGGGGATGTCGGGGAAGGCGCGCAGACAAGGCGCGCTGCCCCATAATGCATTCCTCAACGACATGTGATCGCATCAGCCAATCAGCAGCCAGCCAGCCAGCACTGTGTAATGGTCGAGGTATATATAGCGGCCATTTTGGAAATCTTCATTTGCCTGCAGTCATTGAACAGAGGCAGACCGCTCTGTACTAGGGACAGGGACAGAGTTAGGGCCACAGAAACGAGAATTGGGGACAGAGAGAAGTTACTTAGGGACAGAGAACCATTACTCAGGGACACAGACTTGTTAATGAGGGCCACAGAATCGTTATTTAGGGACAAAGAAACGCTAGTTAGGGCCACAGAATTCATACTCAGGGACAGACAGAATTGTTACTCAGTGCCAGAGAATTGTTACTTAGGGCCACAGAAACGTTATTAGGGCCACAGAATTTTTACTCAGGGACAGACAGAATTGTTACTGAGTGCCAGAGAATTGTTACTCAGGGACAGACAGAATTGTTACTGAGTGCCAGAGAATTCTTACTCAGGGCCACAGAATTCATTCTCAGGGACAGACAGAATTGTTACTCAGGGACAGACAGAATTGTTACTGAGTGCCAGAGAATTGTTACTCAGGGACAGACAGAATTGTTACTGAGTGCCAGAGAATTGTTACTCAGGGACAGACAGAATTGTTACTGAGTGCCAGAGAATTGTTACTCAGGGACAGACAGAATTGTTACTGAGTGCCAGAGAATTGTTACTCAGGGACAGACAGAATTGTTACTGAGTGCCAGAGAATTGTTACTCGCACAGACACAAAATTGTTACTTGCACAGACACAGAATTGTTACTCGCACAGACACAGAATTGTTACTCAGGGCCACAGAATTCATACTCAGGGATAGACAGAATTGTTACTGAGTGCCAGAGAATTGTTACTCAGGGACAGACAGAATTGTTACTGAGTGCCAGAGAATTGTTACTCAGGGACAGACAGAATTGTTACTGAGTGCCAGAGAATTGTTACTCGCACAGACACAAAATTGTTACTTGCACAGACACAGAATTGTTACTCGCACAGACACAGAATTGTTACTCAGGGCCACAGAATTCATACTCAGGGACAGACAGAATTGTTACTGAGTGCCAGAGAATTGTTACTCAGGGACAGACAGAATTGTTACTGAGTGCCAGAGAATTGTTACTCAGGGACAGACAGAATTGTTACTGAGTGCCAGAGATTTGTTACTCGCACAGACACAAAATTGTTACTTGCACAGACACAGAATTGTTACTCGCACAGACACAGAATTGTTACTCAGGGCCACAGAATTCATACTCAGGGACAGACAGAATTGTTACTGAGTGCCAGAGAATTGTTACTCAGGGACAGACAGAATTGTTACTGAGTGCCAGAGAATTGTTACTCAGGGACAGACAGAATTGTTACTGAGTGCCAGAGAATTGTTACTCAGGGACAGACAGAATTGTTACTGAGTGCCAGAGAATTGTTACTCAGGGACAGACAGAATTGTTACTGAGTGCCAGAGAATTGTTACTCGCACAGACACAAAATTGTTACTTGCACAGACACAGAATTGTTACTCGCACAGACACAGAATTGTTACTCAGGGCCACAGAATTCATACTCAGGGATAGACAGAATTGTTACTGAGTGCCAGAGAATTGTTACTCAGGGACAGACAGAATTGTTACTGAGTGCCAGAGAATTGTTACTCAGGGACAGACAGAATTGTTACTGAGTGCCAGAGAATTGTTACTCGCACAGACACAAAATTGTTACTTGCACAGACACAGAATTGTTACTCGCACAGACACAGAATTGTTACTCAGGGCCACAGAATTCATACTCAGGGATAGACAGAATTGTTACTGAGTGCCAGAGAATTGTTACTCAGGGACAGACAGAATTGTTACTGAGTGCCAGAGAATTGTTACTCAGGGACAGACAGAATTGTTACTGAGTGCCAGAGAATTGTTACTCGCACAGACACAAAATTGTTACTTGCACAGACACAGAATTGTTACTCGCACAGACACAGAATTGTTACTCAGGGCCACAGAATTCATACTCAGGGACAGACAGAATTGTTACTGAGTGCCAGAGAATTGTTACTCAGGGACAGACAGAATTGTTACTGAGTGCCAGAGAATTGTTACTCGCACAGACACAAAATTGTTACTTGCACAGACACAGAATTGTTACTCGCACAGACACAGAATTGTTACTCAGGGCCACAGAATTCATACTCAGGGATAGACAGAATTGTTACTGAGTGCCAGAGAATTGTTACTCAGGGACAGACAGAATTGTTACTGAGTGCCAGAGAATTGTTACTCAGGGACAGACAGAATTGTTACTGAGTGCCAGAGAATTGTTACTCGCACAGACACAAAATTGTTACTTGCACAGACACAGAATTGTTACTCGCACAGACACAGAATTGTTACTCAGGGCCACAGAATTCATACTCAGGGACAGACAGAATTGTTACTGAGTGCCAGAGAATTGTTACTCAGGGACAGACAGAATTGTTACTGAGTGCCAGAGAATTGTTACTCAGGGACAGACAGAATTGTTACTGAGTGCCAGAGAATTGTTACTCGCACAGACACAAAATTGTTACTTGCACAGACACAGAATTGTTACTCGCACAGACACAGAATTGTTACTCAGGGCCACAGAATTCATACTCAGGGATAGACAGAATTGTTACTGAGTGCCAGAGAATTGTTACTCAGGGACAGACAGAATTGTTACTGAGTGCCAGAGAATTGTTACTCAGGGACAGACAGAATTGTTACTGAGTGCCAGAGAATTGTTACTCGCACAGACACAAAATTGTTACTTGCACAGACACAGAATTGTTACTCGCACAGACACAGAATTGTTACTCAGGGCCACAGAATTCATACTCAGGGACAGACAGAATTGTTACTGAGTGCCAGAGAATTGTTACTCAGGGACAGACAGAATTGTTACTGAGTGCCAGAGAATTGTTACTCGCACAGACACAAAATTGTTACTTGCACAGACACAGAATTGTTACTCGCACAGACACAGAATTGTTACTCAGGGCCACAGAATTCATACTCAGGGACAGACAGAATTGTTACTGAGTGCCAGAGAATTGTTACTCAGGGACAGACAGAATTGTTACTGAGTGCCAGAGAATTGTTACTCGCACAGACACAAAATTGTTACTTGCACAGACACAGAATTGTTACTCGCACAGACACAGAATTGTTACTCGCACAGACACATAATTGTTACTCAGGGCCACAGAATTCATACTCAGGGACAGACAGAATTGTTACTGAGTGCCAGAGAATTGTTACTCAGGGACACCTAATCGTTGAATTAAATAGTATGTCAGACAACATGCAGAGGAGTGGCAGAGGAGGCAATGTTTTAGGAGCGAGCAGACGTGGCAGCAGAGGAAGGGGTCGAGGCAGCAGTATTCGCAGCCAGAGGCCAGTGCTCCCGGTGTCATCCAGCGGTCGTGTCTCCACCGACAACCCTGCCGTCATTGATTGGTTGGCTCGGTCGTCTTCCTCTTCCCAGGTCACCTCTGACACCTACAGCCAACGGTCGGTGGGTACGTCAGACACAACCGTTAGTTGGCATGGCCCGGGACCAAGCCCACTGAAATCACGTGTCCTCTACCTGCCCCTGTCCTTTGCTGTTCCCTCACCAAGCGAAGTATCGCATGCTGTGGGCTCAGCCCCACTGTACAGTGAGGAAGAGCTAACAGAGGGCGGTCAGGAACGGGGGGAGACATCGGCCTTTTCAGCAGCCAAGCGAACAAGTACTGGCGAGGAGAGTGGCTCGGTAGCCGGTCTAGAGACAGGTCTGTCTCCTGACCCAGACGCAGCCGAGGGGGCTAGTAGTGAGGCGGAGACCCTACTTGATGATGAGGAGGTTGATCGCACTTGGCAGCCTCGTCGTCATCAGGCAATTTCTTCCGCATCATCAGGAGAAGAGGGTGGCAGCTTGGCAGCGAGCAAAACAGTCGGTGGGTTGCCCAGGAGACAGCAGCAGGGTCGCATCAGTGTCAGTGGAGCCAAACGTCCACGGAGTAGAGCACCAGCTCCACTGCAGCCTACCACCACGGCCAGTAGTGGTGCCGTTGCGCACGGAGGAAGTAGCAGTCAGCCAGTGAAGAGTAGCGGGGGCAAAGTTTCCTACTCGGTGGTGTGGCAATTTTTCCTCAAGCCGCCCGAGGAAGTAAACGTAGCCGTATGTCGACTATGTGGCCAGAAATGCAAGCGTGGCCAGGGGGCCCATGTTGGGACTACAGCGTTGCGTCAGCATATGCAGCGTCACCATTCGGTGGCCTGGGAAAACCGTGATAAACATACGGCGGTTCTGCCTGCCCCAGCCCCCGCTCCATCACCCGCTCCGTTACTTGCTCCGTCACCCGACGTCGTCAATCGCCCTCTATCAGCCAGTCAAGGCTCCAACACCTCTGCTGAGGGGAGTTGTCGCTCATTGGCATCTTCCGCTCGTTCAGATGCTCCTTCTCCTGCTACTCCTCTTCTCGGATTCCGTCAACAGTCTTTCTTGGAATCCGTATCCAAGAGACAACAGTTTGCGAGCACGCACCCGACGGTGCAAAAGCTGAACGTCCTCCTGTCCAAGTTGCTGGTGCTGCAGTCCCTCCCTTTCCAACTGGTGGACTCAGCACCTTTCCGAGAAATGATGGCTTGTGCCGCGCCGCGGTGGAGAGTGCCAAGCCGTCATTTCTTTGCCCAAAAGGCAGTGCCAGCCCTGCATTCACATGTAGAAGAGATGGTGGGCCAGTCTTTGAGCATGTCGGTCTCTGCCAAAGTGCACGGCAGCGCCGACGTGTGGAGCTGTAACTACGGTCAGGGACAGTACATGTCATTTACGGCCCACTGGGTGAACGTGGTGCCGGCACAGCCGCACCAGCAACTTGGACAGGTCACGACGCTTTTGCCTCCACGTTTGCACGTCCTTGGTCCAGCAAGCATGTCCGCCTCTACCACCTCTTTTTCCGCCGTGTCCTCAGCCGCCACCCCCGTGCCAAGTCCCATTACCCGACCGGCATATCACATGTGCAGGGCGCAACGGTGTCACGCTGTGCTGCACCTGGTATGCCTTGGCGAACGTAGTCACACAGGGGAGGAACTGCTGAGTGTAATGAACAGAGAAATCGACAGATGGCTGTCTCCGCGCAAACTAAAAATCGGAACCATGTTGACTGACAACGGAAAGAACATGGTGTCTGCTCTGCGTCAAGGAAGGTTGTGCCATGCGCCATGCATGGCTCACGTGTTCAATCTGGTTGTCAAGCGGTTCCTAAAATCCACCATCCCACTGCAAGACATCCTTAAAATGTCACGTAAACTGTGCATGCATTTCAGCCATTCCTACACCGCAAAGAACACCCTCATTGAGCTGCAGCGGCAGAACGGAATTCCACAGCATCGCCTGATCTGCGACGTTGCAACAAGGTGGAATTCAACCCTACACATGTTAGACCGCCTTTACGAGCAGCGAAAGGCCATCACCGATTTCCTGATGTTACAAGCGGATAAAGGTACTCCCCTGTGTAACTTAGATGTCAGCCATTGGCAGCTCATGCGTGACACCTGCCGCTTGCTCAGGCCCTTTGAGGAGGCCACGCTATTCGTGAGTCGGCAGGACTATGGGATGAACGACGTCATTCCTCTGTTGCACGTCCTGGAACAAATGCTGTTAACAATGGCTGGTCAGGGTGCGGTAGACGTGGCGCACAGATCTCAACGCCACATGACCCCTGTGGGGGCAGGACAGGAAGAAGAGGAGGAGGTAGAGGAGGACATTTGTGCTCAGGAATTATTGAGTGAAATGGGTGGTTTTTCCACTCAGCGGACAGGAGTGGAGGAGCAGGAGCATCTGGTAGAGGAGGAGGAGGAGGAGACAGAGGACCCAGACGCACCGTGGCAGTATGCTGTGGAGATGGAGGCAGGGAGTCCCTCGCATTCCTTGGCACAAATGGCCCATAGCATGCTCGGTTGCTTGCGTAGCGACAGCCGAATAATAACCATCAGACAGAGGGATGACTTTTGGCTGTCCACCTTGTTGGACCCTCGCTACCGGTCCAAAATGGTGGCCTTTTTCACACCTGCTGAGAGGGAGGCCAAAATTACGTACTATAAAAACCACCTATGTAGTCAGTTGGTCTCTGCCTTTGTGCGCCAACGTCCATCCTCAGACACTGTGGGCCCTGTGCGCTCGCGTTCCGCTGGCATGGCAGCAGGGGAGGGGTGGGGTGGTAGGAGCAGTGGCAGCTCCACCAGCAGTGGCTGCCTCAGTCTGCAGTCGATGATGAGTAGCTTTCTTCACCAGCGCAGTGAGGAAACTACTAACCAGCCGCAGCAGCAGCAGCAGCATCAGGTGGACCTGGAGCAGGAGCTCAAACAACAGGCTTGGGCCTACTTGGACAGCACCCTGCCAACCGAGGTAGACAATCCCCTTGACTACTGGGCAACGAAACTTGACCTTTGGCCCCAACTAGCTGAATTTGCCCTTGAAAGGCTGTCATGCCCGGCCAGTAGCGTGGCATCGGAGCGCGTGTTTAGTGCGGCAGGAGGTATTGTAACTCCGCGGAGGACACGACTGTCCACCCAAAGTGTGGAGAGACTCACGTTTGTGAAAATGAATCAGGCGTGGATTAGTCTGGATTTCAAACCACCAGTTCCTGACACAACTGACTAAATCCGCCATGAATCATGCCTCAAACATGTGCCACTTTGAGGTCTCCTCACACACTGCTGGTGTGTTGAATTTTTTGACATAGGGTGCTGGCAGATTATGGGCCTCCTATAGCTGCTGCCAGGCCCCTAATCTGCCATAGGCCCCTATATACCGCTTCCTCATGCTGCTGCCAGGTCCAGAGTCTCTCATGGGTCCCTGTACGGCCTCCCATTGCTGCTGTCTCCATCGCCACACTCTGCCATGTGCCACTTTCAGGTCTCCTCACACACTGCTGGTGTGTAGAATTTTTTGACATAGGGTGCTGGCAGATTATGGGCCTCCCATAGCTGCTGCCAGGCCCCTAATCTGCCATGGGCCCCTATATACCGCCTCCTCATGCTGCTGCCAGGTCCACAGTGTCTCATGCCATGTGCCACTTTCAGGTCTCCTCACACTGCTGGTGTGTTGAATTTTTTGACATAGGGTGCTGGCAGATTATGGGCCTCCTATAGCTGCTGCCAGGCCCCTAATCTGCCATGGGCCCCTATATACCGCCTCCTCATGCTGCTGCCAAGTCCAGAGTCTCTCATGGGTCCCTGTACGGCCTCCCATTGCTGCTGTCTCCATCGCCACACTCTGCTGCCATGTGCCACTTTCAGGTCTCTTCACACTGCTGGTGTGTTTAATTTTTTGACATAGGGTGCAGGCAGATTACGGGCCTCACATAGCTGCTGCCAGGCCCCTAATCTGCCATGGGCCCCTATATACCGCCTCCTCATGCTGCTGCCAAGTCTAGAGTCTGTCATGGGTCCCTGTACGGCCTCCCATTGCTGCTGTCTCCATCGCCACACTCTGCTGCCATGTGCCACTTTCAGGTCTCTTCACACTGCTGGTGTGTTTAATTTTTTGACATAGGGTGCAGGCAGATTACGGGCCTCACATAGCTGCTGCCAGGCCCCTAATCTGCCATGGGCCCCTATATACCGCCTCCTCATGCTGCTGCCAAGTCTAGAGTCTGTCATGGGTCCCTGTACGGCCTCCCATTGCTGCTGTCTCCATCGCCACACTCTGCTGCCATGTGCCACTTTCAGGTCTCTTCACACTGCTGGTGTGTTAAATTTTTTGACATAGGGTGCAGGCAGATTACGGGCCTCACATAGCTGCTGCCAGGCCCCTAATCTGCCATGGGCCCCTATATACCGCCTCCTCATGCTGCTGCCAAGTCCAGAGTCTGTCATGGGTCCCTGTAAGGCCTCCCATTGCTGCTGTCTCCATCGCCACACTCTGCTGCCATGTGCCACTTTCAGGTCTCTTCACACTGCTGGTGTGTTTAATTTTTTGACATAGGGTGCAGGCAGATTACGGGCCTCACATAGCTGCTGCCAGGCCCCTAATCTGCCATGGGCCCCTATATACCGCCTCCTCATGCTGCTGCCAAGTCTAGAGTCTCTCATGGGTCCCTGTACGGCCTCCCATTGCTGCTGTCTCCATCGCCACACTCTGCTGCCATGTGCCACTTTCAGGTCTCTTCACACTGCTGGTGTGTTAAATTTTTTGACATAGGGTGCAGGCAGATTACGGGCCTCACATAGCTGCTGCCAGGCCCCTAATCTGCCATGGGCCCCTATATACCGCCTCCTCATGCTGCTGCCAAGTCCAGAGTCTGTCATGGGTCCCTGTAAGGCCTCCCATTGCTGCTGTCTCCATCGCCACACTCTGCTGCCATGTGCCACTTTCAGGTCTCTTCACACTGCTGGTGTGTTTAATTTTTTGACATAGGGTGCAGGCAGATTACGGGCCTCACATAGCTGCTGCCAGGCCCCTAATCTGCCATGGGCCCCTATATACCGCCTCCTCATGCTGCTGCCAAGTCTAGAGTCTGTCATGGGTCCCTGTACGGCCTCCCATTGCTGCTGTCTCCATCGCCACACTCTGCTGCCATGTGCCACTTTCAGGTCTCTTCACACTGCTGGTGTGTTAAATTTTTTGACATAGGGTGCAGGCAGATTACGGGCCTCACATAGCTGCTGCCAGGCCCCTAATCTGCCATGGGCCCCTATATACCGCCTCCTCATGCTGCTGCCAAGTCTAGAGTCTCTCATGGGTCCCTGTACGGCCTCCCATTGCTGCTGTCTCCATCGCCACACTCTGCTGCCATGTGCCACTTTCAGGTCTCTTCACACTGCTGGTGTGTTAAATTTTTTGACATAGGGTGCAGGCAGATTACGGGCCTCACATAGCTGCTGCCAGGCCCCTAATCTGCCATGGGCCCCTATATACCGCCTCCTCATGCTGCTGCCAAGTCTAGAGTCTCTCATGGGTCCCTGTACGGCCTCTCATTGCTGCTGTCTCCATCGCCACACTCTGCTGCCATGTGCCACTTTCAGGTCTCTTCACACTGCTGGTCTGTTAAATTTTTTGACATAGGGTGCAGGCAGATTACGGGCCTCACATAGCTGCTGCCAGGCCCCTAATCTGCCATGGGCCCCTATATACCGCCTCCTCATGCTGCTGCCAAGTCTAGAGTCTCTCATGGGTCCCTGTACGGCCTCCCATTGCTGCTGTCTCCATCGCCACACTCTGCTGCCATGTGCCACTTTCAGGTCTCTTCACACTGCTGGTGTGTTAAATTTTTTGACATAGGGTGCAGGCAGATTACGGGCCTCACATAGCTGCTGCCAGGCCCCTAATCTGCCATGGGCCCCTATATACCGCCTCCTCATGCTGCTGCCAAGTCCAGAGTCTGTCATGGGTCCCTGTACGGCCTCCCATTGCTGCTGTCTCCATCGCCACACTCTGCTGCCATGTGCCACTTTCAGGTCTCTTCACACTGCTGGTGTGTTAAATTTTTTGACATAGGGTGCAGGCAGATTACGGGCCTCACATAGCTGCTGCCAGGCCCCTAATCTGCCATGGGCCCCTATATACCGCCTCCTCATGCTGCTGCCAAGTCTAGAGTCTCTCATGGGTCCCTGTACGGCCTCCCATTGCTGCTGTCTCCATCGCCACACTCTGCTGCCATGTGCCACTTTCAGGTCTCTTCACACTGCTGGTGTGTTAAATTTTTTGACATAGGGTGCAGGCAGATTACGGGCCTCACATAGCTGCTGCCAGGCCCCTAATCTGCCATGGGCCCCTATATACCGCCTCCTCATGCTGCTGCCAAGTCCAGAGTCTGTCATGGGTCCCTGTAAGGCCTCCCATTGCTGCTGTCTCCATCGCCACACTCTGCTGCCATGTGCCACTTTCAGGTCTCTTCACACTGCTGGTGTGTTAAATTTTTTGACATAGGGTGCAGGCAGATTACGGGCCTCACATAGCTGCTGCCAGGCCCCTAATCTGCCATGGGCCCCTATATACCGCCTCCTCATGCTGCTGCCAAGTCTAGAGTCTCTCATGGGTCCCTGTACGGCCTCCCATTGCTGCTGTCTCCATCGCCACACTCTGCTGCCATGTGCCACTTTCAGGTCTCTTCACACTGCTGGTGTGTTAAATTTTTTGACATAGGGTGCAGGCAGATTACGGGCCTCACATAGCTGCTGCCAGGCCCCTAATCTGCCATGGGCCCCTATATACCGCCTCCTCATGCTGCTGCCAAGTCTAGAGTCTCTCATGGGTCCCTGTACGGCCTCCCATTGCTGCTGTCTCCATCGCCACACTCTGCTGCCATGTGCCACTTTCAGGTCTCTTCACACTGCTGGTGTGTTAAATTTTTTGACATAGGGTGCAGGCAGATTACGGGCCTCACATAGCTGCTGCCAGGCCCCTAATCTGCCATGGGCCCCTATATACCGCCTCCTCATGCTGCTGCCAAGTCTAGAGTCTCTCATGGGTCCCTGTACGGCCTCCCATTGCTGCTGTCTCCATCGCCACACTCTGCTGCCATGTGCCACTTTCAGGTCTCTTCACACTGCTGGTGTGTTAAATTTTTTGACATAGGGTGCAGGCAGATTACGGGCCTCACATAGCTGCTGCCAGGCCCCTAATCTGCCATGGGCCCCTATATACCGCCTCCTCATGCTGCTGCCAAGTCCAGAGTCTGTCATGGGTCCCTGTAAGGCCTCCCATTGCTGCTGTCTCCATCGCCACACTCTGCTGCCATGTGCCACTTTCAGGTCTCTTCACACTGCTGGTGTGTTAAATTTTTTGACATAGGGTGCAGGCAGATTACGGGCCTCACATAGCTGCTGCCAGGCCCCTAATCTGCCATGGGCCCCTATATACCGCCTCCTCATGCTGCTGCCAAGTCCAGAGTCTGTCATGGGTCCCTGTAAGGCCTCCCATTGCTGCTGTCTCCATCGCCACACTCTGCTGCCATGTGCCACTTTCAGGTCTCTTCACACTGCTGGTGTGTTAAATTTTTTGACATAGGGTGCAGGCAGATTACGGGCCTCACATAGCTGCTGCCAGGCCCCTAATCTGCCATGGGCCCCTATATACCGCCTCCTCATGCTGCTGCCAAGTCTAGAGTCTCTCATGGGTCCCTGTACGGCCTCCCATTGCTGCTGTCTCCATCGCCACACTCTGCTGCCATGTGCCACTTTCAGGTCTCTTCACACTGCTGGTGTGTTTAATTTTTTGACATAGGGTGCAGGCAGATTACGGGCCTCACATAGCTGCTGCCAGGCCCCTAATCTGCCATGGGCCCCTATATACCGCCTCCTCATGCTGCTGCCAAGTCTAGAGTCTGTCATGGGTCCCTGTACGGCCTCCCATTGCTGCTGTCTCCATCGCCACACTCTGCTGCCATGTGCCACTTTCAGGTCTCTTCACACTGCTGGTGTGTTAAATTTTTTGACATAGGGTGCAGGCAGATTACGGGCCTCACATAGCTGCTGCCAGGCCCCTAATCTGCCATGGGCCCCTATATACCGCCTCCTCATGCTGCTGCCAAGTCCAGAGTCTCTCATGGGTCCCTGTACGGCCTCCCATTGCTGCTGTCTCCATCGCCACACTCTGCTGCCATGTGCCACTTTCAGGTCTCTTCACACTGCTGGTGTGTTTAATTTTTTGACATAGGGTGCAGGCAGATTACGGGCCTCACATAGCTGCTGCCAGGCCCCTAATCTGCCATGGGCCCCTATATACCGCCTCCTCATGCTGCTGCCAAGTCTAGAGTCTGTCATGGGTCCCTGTACGGCCTCCCATTGCTGCTGTCTCCATCGCCACACTCTGCTGCCATGTGCCACTTTCAGGTCTCTTCACACTGCTGGTGTGTTAAATTTTTTGACATAGGGTGCAGGCAGATTACGGGCCTCACATAGCTGCTGCCAGGCCCCTAATCTGCCATGGGCCCCTATATACCGCCTCCTCATGCTGCTGCCAAGTCTAGAGTCTCTCATGGGTCCCTGTACGGCCTCCCATTGCTGCTGTCTCCATCGCCACACTCTGCTGCCATGTGCCACTTTCAGGTCTCTTCACACTGCTGGTGTGTTAAATTTTTTGACATAGGGTGCAGGCAGATTACGGGCCTCACATAGCTGCTGCCAGGCCCCTAATCTGCCATGGGCCCCTATATACCGCCTCCTCATGCTGCTGCCAAGTCTAGAGTCTCTCATGGGTCCCTGTACGGCCTCCCATTGCTGCTGTCTCCATCGCCACACTCTGCTGCCATGTGCCACTTTCAGGTCTCTTCACACTGCTGGTGTGTTAAATTTTTTGACATAGGGTGCAGGCAGATTACGGGCCTCACATAGCTGCTGCCAGGCCCCTAATCTGCCATGGGCCCCTATATACCGCCTCCTCATACTGCTGCCAAGTCTAGAGTCTCTCATGGGTCCCTGTACGGCCTCCCATTGCTGCTGTCTCCATCGCCACACTCTGCTGCCATGTGCCACTTTCAGGTCTCTTCACACTGCTGGTGTGTTAAATTTTTTGACATAGGGTGCAGGCAGATTACGGGCCTCACATAGCTGCTGCCAGACATGTAATCTGCCATGGGCCCCCGTACCGACTCCTCATGCTGTGACGTTGCAACAAGGTGGAATTCAACCCTACATATGTTAGACCGCCTTTACGAACAGCTAAAGGCCATCACAGATTTCCTGATGTTAAAAGCGGATAAAGGTACTCCCTGTGTAACTTAGATGTCAGCCATTGGCAGCTCATGTGTGACACCTGCGCTTGCTCAGGCCCTTTGAGGAGGCCACGCTATTCGTGAGTCGGCAGGACTATGGGATGAATGAGGTCAAATCGGCCATGGGCCCCCGTACCGCCTGTTCACGCTGATGCTGGTCCCACAGTGTGACCTGGGTCCCTGTACGGCCTCCCATTGCTTCCACTCTGCCATGTGCCACTTTGAAATCTCCTCACACTCCTGCGGTTGTCCATTTTGTCATAGGTTGCTGGCAGATTACAGGCCTTCCATAGGTGCCACCAAGCCCCATATCGGCCATGGGCCCCCGTACCGCCTGGTCACGCTGCTGCTGGGCCCATAGTGTGACCTGGGTCCCTGTACCGCCTCCCATTGCTCCCACTCTGCCATGTGCCACTTTCAGGTCTCCTCACGCTCCTGCTGGTTTCCATTTTGTCATAGGTTGCTGTATGGCCTCCCATTGCTGCTGCCTCCACCGCCACACTGTGGCTCCAAACACTGGTTTTGGCCCCGTGACTGGCCAAAGGAGTGAAGTGTGCAGTGATTCTAAGATCGACGGCACTCATCTGCATGTCATACTGACAGACAGTATTATTTCTCTTCCCCAGCAGACTCCAAGGGCATTTAAATTAAAGGTACAGTGTTCTGCACTAATATTAAGTCTCTCTGAAGCCTAGAAACACCCTTTTTTAAGTTAAATTCACAGCGAATTTATTCGACTCGAATCGAATATTGTCCACGAATTCGCCGAATCAGTCGAATCGAATTTTTCATTTCTTCGCTCATCTCTAGCCCTGACTATAGAGGGGAACTTCTAGAGTATCATCTGGAGATGCAGATGAAGCCCCTACTTATATCCTTCCCTTATTCCCTAAAGATAAAGCTAACAGAATTCTTAGCCCCTAGTTAGGATAGATCCTATTTTAAAATCATTTTTGCTCCATAGAGCCAGATTTGTTTTTAGGTAAGTTTTTATGATAAGTAAACACTTCTGATGACTTTTCTCACTGAAGCAAATGGGTTTAGGACATGTAGAATATTTTATGCTTGCATACACTCAATGATACTTGTGAAATTGATACATTTAAATCTACTGTTACTAGGAAAGTTTTAGTTAAACAATCTTTAATACCTGTAATACCAATAATGTGGCATATATATTAGTATTTTCTTGCTAATTACAGTATATTGGACACATAATACTCATGTTGGTGAAATGTGTAGAGAAATACATGCACAACATTAAAAAGGTAACACCTATTTTACAAATCTAAAATACTACGGGCCTAAGGTTTGCAGCTGTACTGCAGGTTCAAGCCAAAAGGAGAGGAGTCAGTATTATCAACCTCTTTAATCAGAAAGAGGATGAATAGGTGTACAGGTTGGTTTTGCTACACCCCAAGGGACTTAATATTGATTGTAATATCAATTTTTTTATGAGTTCTCTCTTAGTCTTTTTGGAATCTTAATTATTTATCCAATCATATCATTCCAAACATTTTCCCATGGGTAAAATGTATTTTTTATTATTATTATTATTTGATATTTATATTTATAGGAATATTTTAATGATTTGGTTTATTTTAATATATCTTTTGGAAAAGGAACTGTGGCACTGTAATTAATTTTAATTGATATTTTTAGTTCAGGACATTAAGGGTTAATATGTACCACAGGGTTACATTACACCCCCACCACACACACATCCATACATGAAGAAGGCAGACTGTCAAAACATATTGGGATAGAGGGAGAATAGATCACTTTAGAGCTGCAGGAATTGGGATGTAAACAGAAAAAAATGACATATGAGTGCAAAAGCACCACCAGTATAGTATGGAACCAGAAAAGCCTTATTTTATGCACTGAAACATCAAAAAACTAAAGTGACATACAGTGCCTTGAAAAAGTATTCATACCCCTTGAAATTTTCCACATTTTACAACCTAAAAAGTAAATGTATTTACTGGGATTTTGTGTGATAGACCAACACAAAGTGGCACATAATTGTAAAGTGGAAGGAAAATGATTAACGGTTTTCAACATTTTTTACAAATAAATATCTGAAAAGTATGGCGTGCATTTGTATTTGTAGAACCACCTTTCACTGCAATTACAGCTGCAAGTCTTTTTGGGTATGTTTCTAGCAGCTTTGTACATCTAGAAAGTGACATTTTTGCCCATTCTTTTTTGCAAAATAGCTCAAACTCTGTCAGATTCACAGAGAATTTGCCACAAATTCTCAATGGATTTTGGTCTAAACTTTGACTGGGCCATTCTAACACATGAATGTGCTTTAATCTAAACCATTTCATTGTAGCTCTGGCTGTATGTTTAGGGTCATTGTCCTGCTGGAAGGTGAATATCCACCCCAGTCTCAATTCTTTTGCAGATTCTAACAGGTTTTCTTCTAAGATTTCCCTGTATTTGGCTCCATCCATCTTCCCATCACCACTGGTCAGCTTCCCTGTCCCTGCTGAAGAAAAGCATCCCCACATGCTGCCACCACCATGTTTCACAGTGAGGATGGTGTGTTCAGGATGATGTACAGTGTTAGTTTTCTGCCACACATAGTGTTTTGCCTTTAGGCCAAAAAGTTAAATTTTGGTCTCATCTGACCAGAGCACCTTCTTCCACATGTTTGCTGTGTCCCCCACATGGCTTCTCGCAAACTGCAAACAGGACCTCTTATGGCTTTCTTTCAACAATGGGTTTCTTCTTGCCACTCTTCCATAAAGGCCAGATTTGTGGAGTGCACGACTAATAGTTGTCCTGTGGACAGATTCTCCCACCTGAGTTGTGAATCTCTGCAGCTCCTCCAGAGTTACCATGGGCCTCTTGGCTGCTTCACTGATTAATGCTCTCCTTGCCCGGCCTGTCAGTTGAGGTGTACAGCCATGCCTTGGTAGGTTTGCAGTTGTGCCATACTGTTTCCATTTTCAGATGATGTATTGAACAGTGCTCCATAAGATGTTCAAAGCTTGGGATTTTTTTTTTAACCTAACACTGCTTTAAACTTCTCCACAAGTTGATCCCTGACTTGTTTGGTGTGTTCCTTGGTCTTCATGATGCTGTTTGTTCACTAATGTTCTCTAACAAACCGCTGAGGGCTTCACAGAAGATCTGTATATATATTGAGATTAAATTACACACAGGTAGACTTTATTTACTAATTAGGTGACTTCTGAAGGCAATTTTTTTTACTAGATTTTAGTTAGCGGTATCAGAATAAAGGGGTCTCAATACAAACGCTGAAAGCCATTTATCATTTTCCTTCCACTTCACAATTATGTGCCACTTTGTGTTGGTCTATCACATAAAATCCCAATAAAATACATTTACATGTTTGGTTGTAACTAGAGATGAGCGAATTTTTCAAAAATTCGATTCAGCTGATTCGGTGAATTCCAGGAAGAAATTCGATTCGATGCGAATTAATTCGCTACGAAGTTAACTTATAAAAAGGGTTTCTAGGCTTCAGAGAGCCTTTAAATTAGTGCAGAACACTGTACCTTTAATTTAAATGCCCTTGGAGATGAGGAAGGAGAAGGAGAAGGAGAAGGATGAGAAGAAGGAGAAGGAGAAGGATGAGAAGAAGGAGAAGGATGAGAAGAAGGAGAAGGATGAGAAGAAGGAGAAGGATGAGAAGAAGGAGAAGGAGAAGGAGAAGGAGAAGGAGAAGGAGAAGGAGGAGAAGGAGAAGGATGAGAAGAAATAGAAGGAGAAGGATGAGAAGAAGGAGAAGGATGAGAAGAAGGAGAAGGAGAAGGATGAGAAGAAGGAGAAGGATGAGAAGAAGGAGAAGGAGAAGGATGAGAAGAAGGAGAAGGATGAGAAGAAGGAGAAGGATGAGAAGAAGGATGAGAAGAAGGAGAAGGATGAGAAGAAGGATGAGAAGAAGGAGAAGGATGAGAAGAAGGATGAGAAGAAGGAGAAGGATGAGAAGAAGGAGAAGGAGAAGGATGAGAAGAAGGAAAAGGATGAGAAAAAGGAGAAGGATGAGAAGAAGGATGAGAAGAAGGATGAGAAGAAGGAGAAGGATGAGAAGAAGGACAGTTCTGTGACAGTTTCTGTCTATTTCTGACAGTTCTGTGACATTCACTCCATACAGCGGTTTCAACCGCTGTATGGAGGGAATGTCCCAGAACTGTCAGAAATAGTCTATTTCTGACAGTTCTGGGACATGTATGGAGTGAATGTCCCAGAACTGTCAGAAATAGTCTATTTCTGACAGTTCTGGGACATTCACTCCATACAGCGGTTTCAACCGCTGTATGGAGGGAATGTCCCAGAACTGTCATAAATAGTCTATTTCTGACAGTTCTGGGACATTCCCTCCATACAGCGGTTGAAACATTGTATCTATTTGTTTCCATAAATGGATCCATTTATGGAAACAAATAGATACAATGTTTCAACCGCTGTATGGAGGGAATGTCCCAGAACTGTCAGAAATAGTCTATTTCTGACAGTTCTGGGACATTCCCTCCATACAGCGGTTTCAACCGCTGTATGGAGGGAATGTCCCAGAACTGTCATAAATAGTCTATTTCTGACAGTTCTGGGACATTCCCTCCATACAGCGGTTGAAACATTGTATCTATTTGTTTCCATAAATGGATCCATTTATGGAAACAAATAGATACAATGTTTCAACCGCTGTATGGAGGGAATGTCCCAGAACTGTCAGAAATAGTCTATTTCTGACAGTTCTGGGACATTCACTCCATACAGCGGTTTCAACCTACTTCTTCTTCTTCTTCATCCTCATCCTCAGAAGAAGAAGAAGTAGGATGAAAATAAGAATAATTCCAAGCCGGCAAAAAGTGTATGTGCAGAGTTCCTCTATTCTGCAGATACACTTAGAGGAGCTCTGCTGATACACTTAGAGGAGCTCTGCAGATACACTTTTTGCCGGCTTGGAATTAATCTTATTTTCATCCTACTTCTTCTTCTTCTTCTTCATCCTCATCCTCATCCTCAGAAGAAGAAGAAGATGATGAGGATGAGGATGAAGAAGAAGAAGAAGAAGAAGTAGGATGAAAATAAGAATAATTCCAAGCCGGCAAAAAGTGTATGTGCAGAGTTCCTCTATTCTGCAGATACACTTAGAGGAGCTCTGCTGATACACTTAGAGGAGCTCTGCAGATACACTTTTTGCCGGCTTGGAATTAATCTTATTTTCATCCTACTTCTTCTTCTTCTTCTTCTTCTTCTTCATCCTCATCCTCATCCTCTTCTTCTTCTTCTGAGGATGAGGATGAGGATGAAGAAGAAGAAGAAGAAGAAGAAGTAGGATGAAAATAAGATTAATTCCAAGCCGGCAAAAAGTGTATCTGCAGAGCTCCTCTAAGTGTATCTGCAGAGCTCCTCTAAGTGTATCTGCAGAATAGAGGAACTCTGCACATACACTTTTTGCCGGCTTGGAATTATTCTTATTTTCATCCTACTTCTTCTTCTTCTTCTTCATCCTCATCCTCTTCTTCTTCTGAGGATGAGGATGAGGATGAAGAAGAAGAAGAAGAAGTAGGATGAAAATAAGATTAATTCCAAGCCGGCAAAAAGTGTATCTGCAGAGCTCCTCTAAGTGTATCAGCAGAGCTCCTCTAAGTGTATCTGCAGAATAGAGGAACTCTGCACATACACTTTTTGCCGGCTTGGAATTATTCTTATTTTCATCCTACTTCTTCTTCTTCTTCTTCTTCATCCTCATCCTCATCCTCTTCTTCTTCTTCTGAGGATGAGGATGAGGATGAAGAAGAAGAAGTAGGATGAAAATAAGATTAATTCCAAGCCGGCAAAAAGTGTATCTGCAGAGCTCCTCTAAGTGTATCAGCAGAGCTCCTCTAAGTGTATCTGCAGAATAGAGGAACTCTGCACATACACTTTTTGCCGGCTTGGAATTATTCTTATTTTCATCCTACTTCTTCTTCTTCATCCTCTTCTTCTTCTTCTGAGGATGAGGATGAAGAAGAAGAAGAAGAAGAAGTAGGATGAAAATAAGATTAATTCCAAGCCGGCAAAAAGTGTATCTGCAGAGCTCCTCTAAGTGTATCTGCAGAGCTCCTCTAAGTGTATCTGCAGAATAGAGGAACTCTGCACATACACTTTTTGCCGGCTTGGAATTATTCTTATTTTCATCCTACTTCTTCTTCTTCTTCTTCTTCATCCTCATCCTCATCCTCTTCTTCTTCTTCTGAGGATGAAGAAGAAGAAGAAGTAGGATGAAAATAAGATTAATTCCAAGCCGGCAAAAAGTGTATCTGCAGAGCTCCTCTAAGTGTATCAGCAGAGCTCCTCTAAGTGTATCTGCAGAAAAGAGGAACTCTGGACATACACTTTTTGCCGGCTTGGAATTATTCTTATTTTCATCCTACTTCTTCTTCTTCTTCTTCTTCTTCATCCTCATCCTCTTCTTCTTCTTCTGAGGATGAGGATGAGGATGAAGAAGAAGAAGAAGTAGGATGAAAATAAGATTAATTCCAAGCCGGCAAAAAGTGTATGTGCAGAGTTCCTCTATTTCTGACAGTTCTCTGACAGCTTCTTCACATGCACAGCGGTTGAAACATCTGTATCCTAAATGGAAACTAATAGATACAATGTTTCAACCGCTGTACATGTGTTCCTTCTGTCAGAGAACTGTCAGAAATAGCGGAGCTCTCTGCAGGGACAATTTTGCCGGCTGATCGGGAAAAATCCGATTCGCGCACCCGAAGTAGGCAAATATTCGGATTCGCCGCGAATCAAATTTTTCCTGAAATTTGTATCGAATTCCGGTTCGCCTGGTTCGATTCGCTCATCTCTAGTTGTAACATGACAAAATGTAGAAAATTTCAAGGAGTATGAATACTTTTTCAATCCACTGTATACAGTAAGAAAAACACAGTAGGTGGAAGCAAAGCATGTTTCAAGCCTGAACAAACAGCAGTTTCAAAAACTATATATGTAGATGTAACAGATATATAGAAGATGGGAGGGAGAGAATTGATCACAAAAGTGAGGGGTTTTTTCAGTGGCTCCTAGTCAGCCTATGAAAATAGTCAAGAGATCAGACTTCATCAGTCATTGGTGGCATGGTTACTAACTGTTTCTTGAGGACCAAGGATCTGTACAAGCCTGCCTTTGTGGTTCCAAACAGTATTCTGGAAAAATGAAATAAGCTGTTGAAGGTGTGGTTAGGGTAAAAATCATAAAAAGGGTCCAAGTCTTAAAGAACTTTTTAAGTTTTGCCTTTTTTTTTATATTTTTCTGTGTCTGGTCTATCAATATAAGATTTTTGATTTCAGGATGTGGGGATGTAGCCGGCATAATATGTAACATTTAGAGCAAGTAGGTGAAGATGTTCAATCTTCCTAGGTGTGAGGTTTCAAGGTTCATCAGAGGATAGCTATGTCCTTGTGCAAAGCAAGGCAAGTATGTGAGAAAAAACCTTCAATGGTTTGATATAGAGCTGATATACATAGTTGATATAAAGCTTGATATACACGCTGTCAGAAGATTTGGATAGTTGGACCAAGAAGATGTATTACATCTTGTTTTATTTAAAGTAATTCTAAAGTATTTTTTTTTTCTTTTAAAATAACAAACATGTTATACTTACCTGCTTTGCACAATTCTTTTGCAAAAAACAGCCCTGATCCTCCTCTTCTTAGTTCCCAGCTGGTGCTCCTGGCGCCTTCCCCCTGTTGAGTGCCCCCATAGCAAGCTGTATACTCTTGCAATGATTCACATAACACATCTTATAGAATTAATTTGTTTGTTTAAACTGAATGGGTTGCTTTATAAATTAAGGGTTCTCATATACTTTAAAGTCTCATTAAACCCAAATTAAAATGTATTCACCTTCAATATTATCCTGTAATAATGAATATTTATTCATTTTAACATTTTTATATGTAGAGTGAGAAAAAAAACTAATTGATCATGTCATTTACACCTGCTATCTCCTTGCCTGTGGACCAGCTCCAGCATCAGTCCCTATTGTTTGGTCATTGCCACCTATACTGTGCATGCTTTTTCTGTGAACAGGCAGTCTGCTCACTTCCGAGTTTGTCCCAGTTGAACCGCTTCCTGACTGCCCTATAGCAGAAGTACTGCTACAGGGAGGCAAGGATGAACACAATCACGTATATATAAACTGATTTTGTATTTCCGGGTTGGTGGGGGGCATGTGCACTCCCTACCCACACCACTATTGGCTCCTCTGCACAACAGAGCAATACAAAGCAGCTTGTCTCCCTAGTAAAATACACACAGCACACTATGTAAAACACACACAGCACACAGTTAACCCTTTGATCGCCCCAGATGTTAACCCCTTCCTGCCCATTGTCTTAATACAGTGTCAGTGCTTTTTATTAGCACTGATCACTGTATTAGTGTCACTGGAGATGTCAGTGGCAGTTAGTCAGTTATACCCCAGTGTCAGAATGCCCTCCGCAGTCCAGCAATAAGTCGCTGATCGCCCCCATTACTAGTAAAAAAAAATAAAAAAATTCAGTATACTGTATATACCGCCATTTGTAGCTTTGTACCGCCATGCTGTAACTTTCACATAAACCAATTAATTAACATGTATTGGGATTTGCTTTAGCAAAGACACGTAGCAGAATACATTTTGGCCTAAATTTATGACAAAATTTGATTTTTTAAATTTTTTTATTGGACATGTTTAATAGCAAAACTTAAAAAATATTTTTTTTTCAAATTTGTCGAGTTTGCAGAGTTGATCAAATACCACCAAAAGAAAGCTCTATTTCATTTATGTACATCATTGCATGATCGCACAATTGTCAGTTAAAGTAAGGCAGCGCCGCATCACAAAAAATGGCCTGGTCAGGAAGGGGGATAAATCCTCTGAAGGGCAACTGGCTAAGCTGCCTACATGTCATCTTTGTGGATGTTTGTGGATGTGATGAGTGAAAAGTCCCTCCCTCCTTCTTCCTGCATGCCTAAGTCATGGAGTAGTCACGTGACCATTACAGTGCCAATTAGCACTGTGCAGAAACTCATAGTTCATTAGATGCTGTATAAAACATGAAAAACAGAGGCTCCTCTCACAAATCTTTCTCTGCAGATGGGAACAAGCAGGGAATGATTACGTGATTCCTGCAGAAAACAGTGAAGAAAAGGTAGTTAGAAGCTTTTTTTAAGAAATGACAAGCAGAATAATTATATGTGTGTGCACTGTATATACAGAGAGAGTTGGACAGAAGATCCTTACTCCATCAGCAAGACCGGTATCTGCTCCTGTGCAAGGAGGAACAGGATGAGCAATGGCAGAGCCCTACAAAATGACCTACAGCAGGCCAGGTGTGAATGTCTCTGACCAAACAATCAGAAACAGACTTCATCAGGGTGGTCTGAGGGCCCGACGTCCTCTAGTGGGCCCTGTGCTTACTGCCCAGCACCAAATAGCTTAATTGGCATTTTTCATTGAACACCAGAATTGACAGGTCTGCCACTGGCACTCTGTGCTTTTCACAGATGAGAGCAGGTTCACCCTGAGCACATGTGCCAGACGTGAAAGGGTGTGGAGAGGCAGTGGAGAATGTTATGCTGCCTGTAACATCATTCAGCATGACCATTTTGGTGGTGGGTCAGTGGTGGTTTGGGGAGGCATATCTGTGGAGGGATGCACAGACCTCTACAGGCTAGACAATGGCACCCTGAATGTCATTAGCTATTGGGATGAAATCCTTGGACCCATTGTCAGACCCTACGATGGTCCATTGGGTCCTGGGTTCCTCCTGGTGCACGACAATGCCCGGCCTCATGCAGGCAGTTCCTGGAGGATGAAAGAATCGATACCACTGAATGGCCCCCATGCACACCTGACATAAATCCAATAGAAAACCTCTGGGATATCATGTTTTGGTCCATCCGATGCCACCAGTTTGCACCTCTGACTGTCCAGGAGCTCAGTGATGCCCTGGTCCAGTTCTGGCAGGACACCATTCATCGTTTCATTAGGAGCATGCCCCCAAAGTTTTCAGGCATGCATACAAGCACATGGGGGCCATACAAACTACCGAGTACCATTCTGAGTTGCTGAAATTAAATTTCAGCAATATCGACTAGCCTGCTGCATCATTTTTTCACTTAGATTTTCTGGGTGTCTTTGAATTCAGTCCTCTGTAGGTTGATCATTTTCATTTCCATCAAATGATGGGGCATCCTTACTAGAGATGAGCGAATCGAACTTGGCGAAGTGGAATTCGTTTCGAATATTAGGAAAAATTCGATTCGCACCGAATCCGAAAATTAGCAAACTTCGGATGCACGAATCGAATTTTTCCCGATCGGACAATTTTCATCCCTTCTACAGCCGGCAAAAAGTGTCCCTGCAGAGAGCTCCGCTATTTCTGACAGTTCTCTGACAGTTCCTTCACATTTACAGTGGTTGAAACATTGTATCTATTTGTTTCCATTTAGGATACAGATGTTTTTATTCGGAAACAAATAGATACAATGTTTCAACCGCTGTAAATGTGAAGGAACTGTCAGAGAACTGTCAGAAATAGCGGAGCTCTCTGCAGATACACTTTTTGCTGTACTGGAATTCTTCTTATTTTCATCCTACTTCTTCTTCTTCTTCTTCATCCTCATCCTCTTCTTCTTCTTCATCCTCTTCCTCTTCTTCTTCTTCATCTTCATCCTCATCCTCTTCTTCTTCTTCTTCTTCCTCTTCATACTCATCCTCTTCTTCATCCTCATTCTCTTCTTCTTCTTCTTCTTCTTCTTCATCCTCATCTTCTTCTTCTTCTTCTTCTTCTTCCTCATCTTCTTCTTCTTCTTCTTTATCCTCATCTTCTTCTTCTTCTTCTTCTTCTTCTTCTTCTTCATCCTCATCTTCTTCTTCTTCATCCTCATCTTCTTCTTCTTCATCCTCATCCTCTTCTTCTTCTTCCTCATCCTCATCTTCTTCATCTTCTTCTTCTTCATCTTCTTCTTCATCTTCTTCTTCTTCTTCATCATCTTCTTCTTCTTCATCATCATCTTCTTCTTCATCCTCATCTTCTTCTTCTTCATCCTCATCTTCTTCTTCTTCTTCTTCATCCTCATCCTCTTCTTCTTCTTCCTCATCCTCTTCATCTTCTTCTTCTTCTTCTTCATCTTCTTCATCTTCTTCTTCTTCATCTTCTTCTTCTTCATCTTCTTCTTCTTCATCTTCTTCTTCTTCTTCTTCTTCTTCATCCTCATCTTCTTCTTCTTCTTCTTCTTCTTCTTCATCCTCATCTTCTTCTTCTTCTTCTTCTTCTTCTTCATCCTCATCTTCTTCTTCTTCATCTTCTTCTTCTTCTTCTTCTTCATCCTCCTCATCTTCTTCTTCTTCTTCATCCTCCTCATCTTCTTCTTCTTCTTCATCCTCCTCATCTTCTTCTTCTTCTTCATCCTCCTCATCTTCTTCTTCTTCTTCATCCTCCTCATCTTCTTCTTCTTCTTCTTCTTCTTCGTCGTGCCCCGTGACTGCCCAAATGAGTGAAGTGTGCGGTGATTCTAAGATCGACGGCACTCATCTGCATGTCATACTGACTGACAGTATTATTTCTCTTCCCCAGCAGACTCCAAGGGCATTTAAATTAAAGGTACAGTGTTCTGCACTAATATAAAGGCTCTCTGAAACCTAGAAACCCTTTTAATAAGTTAAATTCGCAGCGAATAAATTCGCAGCGAATAAATCTGCATCGAATCGAATTTATTCCGCAAATTCGGCGAATCAGCCGAATCGAATTTTTGAATAATTCGCTCATCTCTAATCCTTACGTTCCTAACACAATACCCAGTCCATATCTATACCAGCGTTCACATTAGTATAGCGTCCCCAAAAATGCAGCATTAGCGGGATCAGCCCCAGCACCTGCATTTAGCCCCTACGCTCCCCCCCCCTTCTCCCCCAGCAAGTGCAGTGTCAGTAGGTCCCTGTCACTTGATACATTGCACACAAAACTGCAGTGTTCGCAGAATCAGGCCTGATCTCTGTTAGCACTTGCCGGTAAATTTTTTGTAGCGGTTCAAGCAGTTCCTGACAGCCAGGCACTCTTTTTCCCATGAGTCACACTAGATACCTATAAATTTAGTGGGCAAAATGTCAAACAAAAAGAACACTAATGAAGAGGCCTACATGATTCTGAACATGTCAGGTGAGAGCGAAGGGGAAGACTCACTGACAGAATCCAGCTCAGAATGCAAACCTGTAGACAGCAGTGACAACCTGACAGATAGCTCAGAAGATGGAGAAGAGGTCGCTGCTAAGATCAGGCATGCCCAACCCCTTTCCCAGGTTGCTGAGGTGGTACAAATGCATGATGACTCTAATATGCAGCAGAGTGCCAGCACTAGTGCCATGCCTTTCGGTGAACTGGTGAGCACTGGCTGCCTAGTACATCCTGGTCTTTTTTATACCAGCACTGCAGTATCACTTGATGACGTGATGATTCCCATAAGTGCAATACAAATTGGTGCGGTGGTGAGCACAAGTAGTGTCACGCAACAACAAAGAATTCGCACGCAGGCCTGTAGAGCCCCTAGTGTCCTTACGGATGTACTTGCAAATCCCAGTTGGCAACCCATAAATTCTGCAGCACCCGTACTTCTCTCATTCACTGCCCAACCCAGAATTCAGGTGGAAACAGCAAATTTAAATACTCCCCTTGATTTTTTGGAGCGGTTTTTCACGGAAGATCTGTATGCATTTATTGTGGATCAAAGCAATTTATATGCACAACAGTTTATCACTGCCATCCCAGATTCAAACCTTGCCAGACCATTTGCATGGAAACCCATTACGGTTTCAAATTTATAGTTTTTTTGGGCGTAACCCTCAACATGGGCATTACTAGAAAAAACAAATTGAGGTTGTGTTGGTCCACAGACCTGATTCATCAAATGCCCGTGTTCTCTGCTGCCAATGCCAGGCATAGATATGAGAATATAATGCGTTTTATGCATTTCAAGGAGAACATACTCTGCCCTCCTCGGGATGACCCTGAATTTGACTGGCTCTGCAAAATTCGACCCCTCATAAATAACCTTAACCAAAAATTTGCAGAAATCTATACTCCCCAGCAAAACATCTGTGTTGATGAGTCCCTCATTAATTTTTCTGTCCGCCTTGCATTCAAACTATTTCTGTCCAGCAAGCGTGCCAGATGTGGGATCAAGTAGTGTAAGACCTGTGAGAGGGCAACAGGCTTTACATATAAGTTTCGGATTTACGAGGGAAAAGATAGTCACGTGGAGCCCCCCAGATGCCCAGACTACATGGGGAGTAGTAGCAAGATAGTTTGGGACTTTGTGTCATTCTTTTTCGATATGGGGTACCACTTATATGTGAACAATTTTTAATCAAGCGTGCCACTATTTAGACATTTGTACAATCTTGGAATTGGTGCATGTGGCACCATATGGTCTAATCGCTGGGGCTTCTCCCAACAGCTTGTAAATACCCATCTTAGAAAGGGGGAAAAAGCCTGCTTGAGAAATGAGGAATTACTTGCAGTGAAGTGGAAGGACAAACAGGATGTTTTCGTCCTGTCTTCCATTCACGCAGAGACAACCATTCAAATTACCACAGCAGCTGGTGTTGAGAAGCCCCTCTGTGTCCACAATTATAAGCTTAATATGGGAGGGGTGGACTTCAACGACCAGATGATGAAGCCATACTTAGTTTCCCAAAAAGCCAGTCTCTGGTACAAAAAAGTGTCTGTTTATTTATTTTAATTGGCTCTATATAACACTTTTGTGCTTTACAAAGCAACTGGATGAAGTGGATCCTTCCTAAAATTCAAGGAAGAGATCATCATGGCCCTTTTGTATGCAGAAGGTGCTTGAAAGGAATTGACTCTCGTTCCCTTCTGCACTGACTCCCGTCAGCCTCCTGGCATCGACCAGCAATTACCCTCAGATCTGGAGTTCACTTGAGACACAAAGGAAATAGCAGACAGACACAAGGTAGTATCTCAGAATGAACTGAATTTATTCTTCCGTGTTTAAACTTATATATGAAACTTAAAACAATGCATAGAAATATAAGAACCAATCAATTGACAGGTATGCATTTAACCAATTAGAATATTACATACGTCAGTCATGCCCAATCAGTTGGCATATATGTTAATTATTAGTATATACATCAAGCTTTGAACTTTTGAACAATATAGAAAGCAGACAGTTCCTCTTTACCGTTGGCTTATAATTATTAATACTCTTTCAACAGGAAAAAGCCCACCGCAGACTTTCAGTCTTAGGCTAGCTAAGGAAAAAGGGGAAGTTGCACCTGGACAAAAAAGAGGAACTTCCTAACTCCTGACAAATTACCGTTTAAGACAAGAAAGTCAATTCTTTTAAAATACTGACTTAAGATGGATACTGATTCTTAAGATGGAAGAAGTTTGGCTCAGAGAGAGACAAGATGGTGGGACATCAAACTTAGGGGCTAATCCCTTCAAACCCCCTCTTAGGTCACACACGTGACCTTACACCTTAGTCACAGGTTGGTACCTGGGGCCCTTAGTAGGTAATCAGGGTTCCCCATATACCAAACCAGGTTTCAAATAAACTGACCAGTGGATTTTCTACTCCTGAGCTTTCAGCTAATTCTTCAAACAATATTTGGAGGTTGTGAAGGGCTCTAATAATACTTCCATCAGAAACAATATTATGGGGAATAAGAGTACAACCGCAGGAGTTAAACATTTTACATACTTTCCCTTTATCAGCTAATAACATATCAAAAACAGTATGGTTCTACCAAACTTTTGTTAACCATAGCCAATGTAGTTAATCCAATTTACATTCCCGCTAAACTGTACCCATATAATACAGACAAATTCTGTAACAACATTACCATGTTCAAATCAGGCAAAATTTCCTGATACTGGTTTAGAGACTTAAAAGTAAATTATGTAATCTGGTAACAGGGAATTTTCTTAACCAAATCAGTACATTCCTTCTCAGTGATATTATCTTTGTACACTCTAATTAGACAGAACATATTAGTTTCTTTTTCCTGAAAAAAAGGGAACCAGTCTCAATGCCTAATCTATCTTTTGATTGCATCATTACTCCTGTATTTTACTAGCCCCCAGGGCGAGCTGCCTACGGCAGGGGCAGGGACTGTTAAAAGGAACTGGTGACGGTTGTTCTCTGAAAATACTATTCCTAGCGGATTGGAAATGGCTAGTAACAAAACAATAGACAATGGGATCCATACAACTATTAAAACTACTCAAAGTTACTGTGACATGGTACACAATGAGGATGACATCCCGAGACACCTCACTGCAGACACAGAAAACCACTTGACTAACATGAATGGGAGTGAAACAGACTGTGAAGATGACCAGCACCATTATGAGGAGCTGTACCGCCTTCACCCGTCTCTCTCGGCTTTGGTTCATTTGTATTGACTTGGACAAAGTCCACATGATCCGCAGGGTGTAGAAAACAACAATCACCAAAGGAACAAAATACTCAAAACCTGTCAGCATAAGTAGCTGGAAAAAACAACAATGTTTGTGGTTAATCGTTGTGGTCAGTATGATGAAAGTTACAATCACAGCAAATATCCAAATCAAAACACAGATGCATTTGGCATAACTGGGATTTCTCCATCTGCATGAGGCTTTGGCTTGCACAATGGCCAGGTAGCGATCAACACAGATGCAGGTCAGGAAAAGAATACTACAGTACATGTTCACAGAGTACGTAAAACTGTGAACATAATAGCAGATATGACAGGTCTCTACATTACGGTAATACATAACAATTCGTGCTGGTAGAGAGAGACCCACTAAAAGGTCTGTCACTACCAAGTTAATGGTGTAAATAACAGAGGGTGTCCTTACTTTGGTCTGAAAACAGAACACATAAAGGGCCAAACTGTTCAGTATTATGCCCATCAAAAAAATAAAAGAGTTGATAATTAGCAACGCCACCCAAAGGCCATAGAACCTTTGATGCAAGGTTTCACCTGGGTTGGCTTGTTGAGGGATTTGGAATTGTTTGTCATTTGCTATAGATTCATTCAGTTCAAGTTCTCTGGATGGGTTGAAGTTTCCAGGGCTGACGAAGCACTCCATGTGGTTCAGATCAATCTCTCAGGACTTCTCTGGCTGCTTCTTCTGTATCTGTGTCTTTGTCTTGCTTCTTAGGGGTATGGTTTACTCTTTTCACACATCTGGCATGGATCCAGGCCTTGGAATCCTCAGTCAGAACAGCGGTCCTAGTGACAGCGATCACGGAAACAAGTTGGTTCCTGTGAAAAAAAAGAGAAAAGTGCCAGCAACATTTCTTTCAACCTTGTCCAAACTTTCAATAAATTTTCTCACATATTCTTCCTGAATCAATCCTAAATCCCCTCTTTCTACCATAAGTGGCTGTCTGGCCCAGGGAGTGGGAAAAAGTCTATCCATTAAAACCTAAAAAAGGGGGGGGGGGGTAACCTGTCTTCTTAGAAGGAATCATCCTTATCTCTATACCTGAACTCTGAGGGACATTTCCACCTAGCGGCTAAACATATCCACAATTACCCAAAAATATTCCTGTCCTTTTCCTACTTCTGGCATGTGTGTAAAATCTACCTGTGAGTGGATAAAAAATGTTAATGTCTTGCCTTGTGAGGATTGTTCCTAATGTATGTAATGCATCTAGACACATATGATTTTACCATAAAGGGGGGGGGGCCAGGGATGAAAAAAAATCCAGCAGTTCACATGTAACCTACCATCCCCTGTGACCTATCCCATAATACTGTGAGCTGTGACCTACCCCATGATACTGTAAGATGAACAGAGGTGCACTAGCTTCTAGAATACATGGTCTCCCCTCTTGTGACACAAAGTCCAGTTAGTGGAACTTTGGTCACACTAACTACATTCCCCTTAATATCTTTAGAAGTAGCAAATGTACTGCAATATTTGATCTAACAGTGACATTTAAAATTGGAGCAGGATCTAAAGTGGGAGGAATATATTTTATTCTCAACTTGGGGTTTAACAACAGTATAACCTCATATTCACTAAATGGTGGTGTGTAAGGTGGTCTCTTGTCCAAGAGTAAATGACATAGCCATTTGAATCACCATCACAAATAATAGCAAACTTCTGAGACACACAGGCATGCCTTGAACCTGTACCAGAACCATCTCTGAGAAAAAACAAAACAAAAGGGCGGAGTGTACCTCCATGCTCCCCAAGCCAGGATTCCTGACATAGTTTTACAATTTTCCCTAACATACAGATAAAACATTTGATCATATGCGGGCAGACCAAGACCAGGGGCTATTACCATAGCATGTTTCAGATACACAAAAACATTACACATTTCAATTAACCATTTCTCAAGATCTGACATTTCTGAACCTGTGGTTTGTCTCAAAATACTGTCATAGTAGGAACAGTCAGGTATCCATTGGCGGCAGCAACCAATCATGTCAAGAAAGGTAAGCATGTCTTTCTTGGTCAATGGGCGGGGCAGACCCATAAGAGCCGCAGCTCTCTTTGTGACTGAATTTCCTATCACCTTTTGTGAGGACAAAACCAAGGTATTCAACAGTTTCTTAATACACTCCACCTGGCTGGCTGTCCGCACTGAAACCAACTAAACCATGGCTAGGAGTTCATGGCTTGGGGCCTGGAGGACTACAGTATAATCCTGGAGAAATTCACTCCAGATAAAACTTTTACTTCTAAAGTTAAAGGCAAAAATTAGCCATGTCTCCTTAACAACAGGAATTTGCTAAAAAAAACAATTTGTCAAATCAATCACTGTAAAAAAAACAACTCGGCATCAGGTGGGATGGAGGAAATGAGTATTGGTACGTCAGGTACTATTGGGACAATGAGAATTACAAGAACATTTATAGCCCTCAGGTCCTGCACAAATCTGTAAGAACCGTCTGGCTTCTCAACTAGATTTATTGGGCTGTTGTATGGTGAAATCACCTTTCCAAGGATTCTTGCCTTGAAACAAATGCTCCACCATGGACACTATTCTTTCCTCATGTATTTTAAACAAAAGGGCCTTATTTATGAAACACAGTGTGGCCTTGTATTGGAATGCAGGAAATGAATCCCACATCCAAGGAACTTTCTGCTCAAACTTTATATTGTTCCAGCAGAGAGTGAGGGGTCATATTTCAATAAACACTGTCATAACAGGGACAGTTGGTATCCCGGCAGATTAAGCTACAATACCTCCTTTCCCAGAGTTTTAGATTAATACTAAGCTTTCCCAATAGAACAAATCAACTGGACAATTGGGTATGATTTTGAATAAATGCTCTAGCAGCAAAACAAAAAAACTGAAAAAGTGGTGCTTTAAAAATGTCGGTGGGTTTCCCACCTGTTCTTATAGAGAGTTTTCCACTTTTTCAGCGAATTCTCTCCACATACTGTTTCAGGTGGTGAACTCGGGATGTCTGTTACATCCAGACTTTCACTCTCCCTTAATACCAGGGAACCTGAACCCGAGGATTCTTCAAAAAATAAATCCTCCTCAGTAATTGGAGTGACAATTCTCCCTGCGGCTTCATGTGTGGCAGGAGTTTGAACTACACTCTGAGAATCCTCGGGAGTTTGAACTGTAGAAGGCTGTGTGGCAGAAATCTGAACTGCACTAGTTATTTGGTGTGTCTGTGCAGATATTAAGACTGGTGATGTGGGAGGTGCAGTGGGAATAGGATTCTGGACTACATAATGGTTGGTTAGGAAATCAACAATTTCCTCTGTAAGGGTGGGATAACCGTACGGTGGAGGGAGTAACATGAGAGGGTGTGTGGATCTGTCTATTTCTGACTCTAATGAATGTATTCTTGCTGCATCATTATTTCTAACTTCGGCCTTCTTTTGCCGCTTATTTTTCCTATAAAACCAAAGTGGAGCAAACGTCACCCAATTCTGTCTACCCCTGGCCATATATCTTGGGTCCCACATGGGGTCTCCTTCGTACCATGGGAATGACTGTTTTTCTCCCAGACAGAGTCCCCTGACCATAACCATATGAAAAACATCATTATCACCACTATAGGGAAATGGATCCACACTGCCCATTACTTCGCTCCATTCTGCTAATCTATCTACCCAGGGGTGAATTAAAGAATAATCTGTCCCACAGATACGGGCTACATAATCTATACACGATTCACCAACATTTGGGAGAGGGGGCTTATTCCTACTCTGACTTCTCCCCATATCTTACACTTGAATATATCTGTATCACAAATCTGTCCTATAGGCTGTAATGACAATTTATCCTATAAAAATGCCTGGACCTAAGATACTTTCTCTAGTCTTTCTCTAGTGACTGATAAAAGTGAAGATTACAGTTGCAAGAAAAAGTATGTGAACCCCTTGGGATTATGTGGAGTTTTGCATGAATTGGGCATAAAATGTGCTCTGAACGTCATCTAAGTCACAACAATAGAAGAACACAGTCTGCTGAACATAATACTACACACACATTAGATCTTGCCATGGTTTAATTGCACATAACATGTAAACATTCACAGTGCAGGGAGGAAAAAGTATGTGAACCTTTGGACTTAATAACTGGTTGACCCTCCTTTGGCAGCAATAACCTCAACCAAACGTTTCCTGTAGTTGCATATCACACTTGCACAACGATCTGGAGTAATTTTGGACCACTCCTCTTCACAAAACTTTTCAGTGTAGCAATATTCTTGGGATGTCTGGTGTGAATCGCTCTCTTAAGGTCATGCCACAGAATTTCAATCGGGTTGAGGTCAGGACTCTGACTGGGCCACTCCAGAAGGCGTATTCTGTGCTGTTGCAGCCATTGTTTTGTTGAAGTACTTGTATGCTTTGGGTCATTGTCCTGCTGCATCACCCATCCTCTGCGGAGCTTCAGTTGGCAGACAGATGGTCGTACGTTTTCCTGAAAAATGTCTTGATAAACTCTGGAATTCATTTTCCCATCAATTACAACAATCCGTCCAGGCCCTGAGGCAGCAAAGCAGCCCCAAACCATGATGCTCCCTCCGCCATGTTTTACAGTGGGGATGAGGTTTTGATGTTGGTGTGCTGTGCCTTTTTTTCTCCACACATAGTGTTGTGTGATCTTCCCAAACAACTAAGTCTTGGTTTCATCTGTCCACAGTATATTTTGCCAGTAGTGCTGTGGAACATCCAGGTGCTCTTTTGCAAACTTCAAACGTGCTGCAATATTCTTTTTGGACAGCAATGGCTTCCTCCGTGGTGTCCTCCCATGTACTCCATTCTTGTTTAATGTTTTCCTTATTGTAGATGTGTCAACAAAAATGTTAGCATGTGCCAGAGATTTCTGTAGGTCTTTAGCTGACACTCTGGGATTCTTCTTTACCTCATGCAGCATTCTGCGCTCTTGCAGTCATTTTTACAGGACGACAATGCCTAGGGAGGGTAGCGACAGTGCTAAACTTTCTCCATTTGTAGACAGTCTGTCTTAACGTGGACACATGAACATCAAGGCTTTTGGACATACTTTTGTAACCCTTTCCAGCTTCATGCAAGTCAACAATTCTTGATCGTAGGTCTTCTGAGAGCTCTTTTCTGCGAGGCATGGTTCACATCAGACAGTGCTTCTTGAAACCAGTAAACCCAAAACAGGTGTGTGTTTTTTAAGGGCAGGACAGCTGTCAGCAACACATCCAATATCATCACACTGATTGGAGTCAAGGTTGGCTCACTCCTGGCTCCAATTAGCTCTGGGAGAAGTCATTAAGCTAGGGCCTCACATACTTTTTCCTCCCTGCACTGTGAATGTTTACATGTTATGTGCAATTAAACCATGGCAACATCTAATGTTTGTGTAGTATTATGTTCAGCAGACTGTGTTCTTCTATTGTTGTGACTTAGATGACGTTCAGAGCACATTTTATGCCCAATTCATGCAAAACTCCACGTAATCCCAAGGGGTTCACATACTTTTTCTTGCAACTGTATAACCTGGGTGTACAATACTTTCTAATAATATTCTGCCAATCTTTTCTAACTTACAACACAATTTAAACAAAACATTTGCATAGGCACCCAACTCGGCGTTACCACGCAATCACCTCACCCAGATCATCAACCAATAAGGCCTATCTGGGTGGGGTGGGGCATGTCACACGGAAATTGACAATACCTTCAGTGACCACTGGCCCATACACTTTACCACCTGGGCACTTGTGTCACACAAACAAATTATCTTATACTTCTATGCGATAGGAAGAAAAGCAAAGGTTTGCAGGGCAATACTGGTCAACCCCGGGCTTTTCCTGGTTTCTTCTCAGAGAAACTCTTTTTCAATCTCTTCTCATAAGAGATTGTGCAGTTCCCAAAACTGCTCCTGGTCTTTTCCAAAAGACCTTGTGCTTCCCACAGCACTTTTTGCGCCTGGCCACTGGCGTCTTAAGACGCTGAGTCCAGTGCTTACCTAAGGGCATGAGATTTCAATCAGAGCTTTACCGGCAAGACAGACCAATTGACAAAAATGACAAAAAATCTTACCTACCCGAAAAGATGATTATCTCATCCCGGACACGAGCCCCCAATTGAAAGGAATTGACTCTCGTTCCCTTCTGCACTGACTCCCGTCAGCCTCCTGGCATCGACCAGCAATTACCCTCAGATCTGGAGTTCACTTGAGACACAAAGGAAATAGCAGACAGACACAAGGTAGTATCTCAGAATGAACTGAATTTATTCTTCCGTGTTTAAACTTATATATGAAACTTAAAACAATGCATAGAAATATAAGAACCAATCAATTGACAGGTATGCATTTAACCAATTAGAATATTACATACGTCAGTCATGCGCAATCAGTTGGCATATATGTTAATTATTAGTATATACGTCAAGCTTTGAACTTTTGAACAATATAGAAAGCAGACAGTTCCTCTTTACCGTTGGCTTATAATTATTAATACTCTTTCAACAGGAAAAAGCCCACCGCAGACTTTCAGTCTTAGGCTAGCTAAGGAAGAAGGGGAAGTTGCACCTGGACAAAAAAGAGGAACTTCCTAACTCCTGACAAATTACCGTTTAAGACAAGAAAGTCAATTCTTTTAAAATACTGACTTAAGATGGATACTGATTCTTAAGATGGAAGAAGTTTGGCTCAGAGAGAGACAAGATGGTGGGACATCAAACTTAGGGGCTAATCCCTTCAGTGCTATGCCCCAAAACCCCAACCCAGATACTGTTAGCCGGCTGCATGTCACGTACCTGATGGGAGACTGAAATGATGAGGTCAGCCTCACTTGTGTCACTAGCCCTGACCCCACTGGAGTTGGAACAGAGGGAGTCTAGGACCCAGGGGAATAAGAGCGCTATTAGTTGTTGTTTGCAGCTCTTGCAGATGATGACTCTGGAAGACCGATGATCTTCTGATTCAGGCACAGTAGTAACAAGCAGAGCAGGTCTTGTAGATTGCCAGGCGTGCACCAGAGCAAGGCAGATAATGAGGGTGAGAGACAGGAGCAGTGTCATGGGAATAGCCAAGGTCATCAACAGTCGGGCAGCACGGTACAGAATCAGAATGAAAGCCAAGGTCGGGAGCAGAGCCGAACCCAGGAACCAGTATCAATCAGGAGAGCAATCAGAGTTAGGTGAGGAACAAGCTGGGTCAGCAACAAAGGAATCACACAGGAACAAGCAGGAAACGGGGGAGCTGAAGACCAGTCAGCACTCAACATGGGCAGAGACACTCTTAAAATAGGCCGTCTGACGCCACTCTTCACCATGCGTGTGCACGCGCATGTGCGCGATCGTGCATTTCTGCACGCATGCGCACAACCGGTAATTCTTTTCCGGGAATTCCTATGCGCATGCGCATTTCCGATCACGATTCGTCTTGCCGGAAATCCCTTACACTGCATGAGAGGCATTTTCCAATGCCATTCCTAGTACCCTAACCCAAAAAGCACTCCAAAAAAGATGTTGTGTCTGTAGAAGATATGAAATTAGGCATGACACCGACTTTTTTTGTCCCTCCTGTCCTGACCAACCTGGTCTCTGCCTCAAGAACTGCTTCCATCTCTACCACACACGAGTGGAGTATAGTATAAATGTCAGGGCAGGGGCCGAGGAACGGACAGGCAGGCCTAACAATGTAACGCACTGGCTGATGACAACCACCACCCACAGACCGAAGTCCCTCAGACCGAGTCTAAGTCCCAGGCTGCCTTTCACCAGGGCCCCTGATTGTGGGGATGGACTTGACGCAGCCAGGAACCAGGTCGCGGCCCCTGAGACACCTCAGCTGCGGTAATGGCCACCGCCAATGGCGTGTAGCTGGTGGAAGAGACAAAAGAGTAGTCAGACAGGCCGGGTCAACAACAACAGGACAAAACAGTACAGGACAGCAGACGAGAATCACAGGTCATGAGTCGGGTTCAGCAACAAAGGGTCAGATCAAAGGAGAATACAAAGAATAGTCGAGTAACAAGCCGAATCAGATACCAGGAGAGTCACGAGAGTCAGAACAGAGTAATAGCAACACAAAGACACACGACACAAGTGCAAAGAGCATGTGCGGACCACAGGCTTATATGTCATCAGCCACACCCCTCTGGGGGATGGACCTCAGAGACCTGAAGGCATAAAAGGATTCCCACCATGCACAGCAGAAATCCAAGATGGACGCCAGCACATGGAGTAACATAACCTCAGGGAAAAGGTAGGACCTTGACAATAGGGTACAGCATGGCACAGTTCAGGGTACATAATTACACAGGGTCTCTAAAGATGTTAGGTAGTCAGGAAACTGGCTAACGCATTTGGAGAGATCCTACAATCTGTTTTAAAAAATTAGCGTTTAAAAAAAAATTAAAATAAATAAATAAAAAGTACAAATCCCCCCAAAAAATTGAAGATTTATAAAAACAAAAATAGTTATAATTTTTTGGTTGTTGTCGTTGTTGTTATATTTCTACTGTTACACTTTTACTGTTTTATTTTTACTGTTTTATTGTTAACCATTGCTGTTTTCTCTGCATTAATGCTTTCAGTTGCTGTCATATTCTGACAGCAACAGGAACTTGCTCTCACAATATATGTAAGTCAGTGTGGGCAGCGCTGTTGGATGAGATTTTTCATCCACAGTTAAAAAATTGCATGGGGGCCTGGGGTGGCCAGTGGGTGGATGGACCCTATGCTTTGGCATATATATTTTATAATATTTGTTGGCACATTTCATGTGTGCCCACCATTAGAAGTGGGTGGATGCAGGGAGGTATATACTAATGGTGGGCATACCACACACTTTTCCTGGCAGAGATATTTTAAAAAAAAGTTGTTTTATTGACTTACTGTTTTGTTGTTAACCATTGCTGTTTTCTTTGCAGGAATGTCATTCAACTGCAGCACCAACTTGTTTATTTTGACAGCAACAGGGTCTTGCTCTCAGAATATACATAAGTAGGTATGTGCAGTGCAGTTGGATGAGATTTTTCATCCGCAGTTAAAAAAAGAGTATATATGCCGAAGCATGGGCGCCTGGCGTGGCCAGTGGGTGGAAGGTCCCTATGCTTCTGCAAATATATTTTGTAATATTTGTTGGCACATTTCATCTGTGCCCACCATTAGAAGTGGGTGGATGCAGGGAGGTATATTCTAATGGTGGGCATACTTTTTCTGGCAGAGTTTGCTTCTCATTTTATTATTAAGCCCACAGACTGCATGAAAAAAAGAATATAGCATATACACCCAACAAGGACCAGCGACGTACTGGTACATCACTGGAGTTTGAGTGGCTATACCAGGATGATGCCTGCAGTTGCATTGGGCTTTTATGCAACAACAATGTTAGTGGCTAATTAGCTGCAGGATTGCTTTTACAAGCAGTGGGAGAAGATGCCCCCCCCCACTTCTCAGGCAGTCCTGTGCCTTCGGGGGAACCTGAGAATACAGCTGGAGTTTCTGCCAGCTGACCATAGAGCTGATTGGAGACCGGAACGATACCAATCATCTCTATAGTCTAAGAAATCGGAAGCTACGAGCATTTCATCACTTCAGTATCGCACCATTTATAAGTTGAGAAAGCATATGATCACACCAATGTTGGTGAGATTAGATAATGTAAGGGCAGAGGAGATATCTAGAGTCTGATAGACCCCAGATTTCTCAAAAAAGAATATAAGTTGAAGTTATAGAGGATATTTGAATTCCCTGTGATAGCATTAAAAGTGATAAAAAAAACCTGAAAGGGACAGTGTAAAAATTATTTAATAATCAAAATAACTTAAAAAAAAAAGTACCCTCGCCACCCCCACCCCCCATGGTGTGCGAGCCTTGACCCCTTGCCAGTATGTAAACAACAGTTGCACCATGCAGGTGAAGTGTTGCCATGAACGTCAGATCAAGGGCAGTAATTCTAGCACTAGACCTCCTCTCTAAATCTAAAATGATAGCTTGTAAAGGCTTTTAAGCGTTGCCTATGGATATTAAAAATGTATGCAGTTTGTTGCCATTGCACGGGGCATGTGCAGTTTTAAAGCATGTCATGCTTGGTATCTATTTACTCAGCATAGCATCATCTTTTATAAGTTACCAAATAATTGGCTAATATATTGTGTTTTTGTGCATTAAAATAAAAAGAAAGTATATTTAAAAAATAAAATTAGCACTATGTGATATATAAAATTGCAGCACCCACCATTTTATTCACTAGGGTGTCTTCTTTAAAAAATATATAATGTTTGGGGGTTCAAAGTAATTTCCTAGCAAAAATACTGATTTTTTTTCATGTGAACAAAAAAGTGTCAAGAAAGCTTGGTCTTCAGGTGGTTAGAGTGAATGATGTGTGGCATAAACTTCTATGAGGAAAAGGAGAGAAGCGCCTCTAAGTGCAATAAGTCTTTTAATTCAAGTCTAAATGTAGAAACACTCACATGTGTGAAGTAATCATAAGCATAAAAACCGTGGTTAACAATCGTTAACGGTGGGGTGGTAACCCGGGTGAAGAGCCGTCATCTCTCTGCGATGTGGGGAGGTCAGCTCTCGGCTGGAACTGCGTGGTGGCTGGAGGGGGAACAGCGGTGAGGCCAGCCTTCATGCACGTCCTCCCTCAGAGCCGGATGGAACGCACGCTGGAACGTAGCGGCGGTGTGGCCGTGATGATATCAGATCCCAGGGTGCACTGCGACGCGTTTCGGAGCATGCACTGGCCGTGGAAGGCGAAAGTGCACTCCTTTTTCAAGCAGGGGGAGGTGGATGAACAGGGGTGAATATATAGGGAACGTGAGTCTAATTGATCACTTAACCAATTAACCAGTGATTGACCATTGCTGTCAGGTGAATTGTGTAAAGTCATGGTAAAGTCATGGCCGCCTTCCACGGCCAGTGCATGCTCCGAAACGCGTCGCAGTGCACCCTGGGATCTGACGTCATCACGGCCACGCTGCAGCTACGTTCCAGCGTGCGTTCCATCCGGCTCTGAGGGAGGACGTGCATGAAGGCTGGCCTCACCGCTGTTCCCCCTCCAGCCACCATGCTGTTCCAGCCGAGAGCTGACCTCCCCACATCGCAGAGAGATGACGGCTCTTAACCCGGGTTACCACCCCACCGTTAACGATTGTTAACCACGGTTTTTATGCTTATGATTACTTCACACATGTGAGTGTTTCTACATTTAGACTTGAATTAAAAGACTTATTGCACTTAGAGGCGCTTCTCTCCTTTTTCTCATCTACAGAAGTTGCTACAGCTTATTTGGAAGCCTTGCCCTCAGTGCCACACGGAATCCTAGGCTCTTCATACAGTAGCCACTAATACCACCATCACCCCATACTACCATTTCCCAGGACTTTGCAGTGTTTGCGCTGTTACAACCCTTCCTCATTTTTTCGGCATAAACTTCTATTGCTGGGCATAAAATGCCCCCACCCGCCAAAACGACCCCTTTTTGGAAAGTAGATACCCCAAACTATTTGCTGAGAGGCATGTTGAGTCAATAGAATAATTTATTTTTTCACCATAAGTTTTGGGAAAATGGCAAAAAAAAAACTTTTTTTTTTTACACAAAATTGTCACTTAAATAATTTATTGCTCACACATGCCATGGGTATATGTGGAATTACTCCTCAAAATACATTCTGCTACTTCTACATTCTGCTACAGTCTAGCCAAGGACAGGACCAATATCAAATAAGCACCTTCAGCCTTTTAAAGGGCTTTATTTCCTCATTACACTTCCTCACTTCCTATCACAGTTTCGGAGGCCCTGAAATGCCAAGATAGCACCAAACCCCCCAAAATGACCCCTTTTTGGAAAGTAGACACACCAAGGAATTTGATAAGGTGACCCAGGGAATATTTGATTGCCTCTCGGGTGATCAGGAAGGACTTTTTTTCCCTGAAGGAGCAAATTGGATCATACTTTTGCTGGGTTTTCTTGCCTTCCGCTGGATAAACTGTGGGTATAGCATTATAACTTTTCTTTTTTTAATGGTTGAACTGGGTGGACTTTTGTCTTTTTTCAGCCAGAAATGTAACTATGTAACTATTGTGAGTATTTTGCAGATCTCGCTTGATGCCACAAGTTTTTGGAAAATGAAGAAAGAAAACAAAAACATTTTTTTATATTGCAAAACCTTGTGAGAAAAAATGAGATCTGCAAAATATTCGCCATGTCTCTTTTTAAATTCCTTGGGGTGTCATTTGGGGGGGGGGGGGGTTGGTGCTATCCTGGCATTTCAGGGCCTCTGAAACTGTGATAGGTAGTGAGGAAGTGAAATGAGGAAGTTTCACTCTTTCAGGCTTTCAAAGTGGTCATTTCAGGCTCCTGATGTGGCTAGGCTCCCAAAAAGTCTCACACATGGGGTATCCCCATACTTGGTAAAAGTAGCAGAATGTTTTTTGGGGTGTCATTGCACATATACGCATGGCTTTTGTGAGCAATATATCATTTAAGTGACAACTTTGTGTAAAAAAAAATAATGTTTTTGTCATTTGTGATCATTTGTGGGTGCTTGTACTGTCCTGGTATTTTAGCACCTCAAGAAATGTGATGGGCAATCAGAAAGTAAAAGCTGTATAAATTCCATTATCTATACTATAGTTTGTAGATGCTATAACTTTCACACAAAGCAATCAATATACACTCATTGGAATTTTTTACCAAAAACATATAGCAGAATAAATTTATGACGAAGTTTGAGTTTTTTGGATATTTTTTATGACAGAAATAAGAAAATACTGTTTTGTTTTTTTTTAAATTTTCAGTCTTTTTTAGTTTATAGCGTAAAAAATAAAAAGCGCACAGGTGATAAAATACCACCAAAAGAAAGCTTTATTTGTGTGAAAGAAAAGACATAAAATATGTTTGGGTACAGCTTTGCATGACTGCACAATTGTCAGTTAAACTAGTGCAGTGCTGTATAGCAAAAAATGGCATAAATTGCAGTATCTATACCATAGTTTGTAGACGCTATAACTTTCACACAAAGCAATCAATATACACTTATTGGGATTTTTTTACCAAAGACATGTAGCAGAATACATTTTGGCCTAAATGTATGACTAACTTTTAGTTTACTATATATATTTTATAGCCAAAAGTAAAAAATATAGTTTTTTTTAATTTTCGCTCATTTTTTCTTTATAACGCAAAAAATAAAAAGCTCACAGGTGATCAAATACCTCCAAAAGAAAGCTCTATTTGTGTGAAAAAAGTACGTAAATTTCGTTTGGGTACAGCATTGCATGACCACGCAATTACCAGTTGATATAGTGCAGCGCCGAATAGTAAAAAAAGGCCTGGTCAGGAAGGGGGGTAAAGCCTCAGGATGGCAAGTGGTTAAGGTAAAAACCTTCTGCGTCCAGGATCCGCCCTCCCCAGCCCCCCTAATACTTACCTGAGCCTAATCTTGATCCAGCGTGTGCACGAAAGCAGCAGCTCTGTTTGCCCTCTCCCTCCTCACAAGGCAGATTGATACCTGTGGGAGAGGGGTGGACAGGTGGGTGGGCTTGTTTCAAGGGGTGGGGTCATTGTGGGAGGAGTTTTATGGGGGATTAGAGAAGTTGTGGGGTTTATGGTTGGGCTTGGTTGAGAGAGTGGGGGGTGGATTGGCATGTGTGTGTGGGGGGTTCATGTTCCATCGGGAAGGCACACACCCAGTAGACACATACACCATAGACTGTGTCTGATACGGGAGGTCCTTTATTCCGGGGATTAGGGGCTTCTGTGATTGGGATGATGCCGATTCTCCGATGTGCATTGTGAATGGTGACAATAAACATATTTTGAGGTTAGCCTTCTAGGTGTGTAGCCTATTTTCTCTTTTCTTTGTTTTTGCTATATGGTTTAGGTAGCACCTTTCCAGATATTTTAGTGGCACCTCTTTTATATTTCTTGTGAAATATTGTAGACTCCCCAGCTTTTTTATTTCTCCCCCTCCCCCCTTTGCTATACTGATACCTGTGGGAGCCATTGACTTCTGCTACTCAGTAGAATTTATGGGAGCAAGGGTGGGGCAAACCCCCATGTCTATGTCAATGGATGGCTCGGGAGGAGTGAACCTACAAGAGTACCCCCCCTTAGCAAGTGGCTTGCTGGGGGAGTACTCAGAAGTAGGGAGGAGCCAGAAGCACTAGTGGTGGACCCAGAAGAAGACAATTAAGGCTGCTCTGTGCAAAACCATTGCAGAGAGCAGATAAGTATACCATGTTTGTTATTTTTTTAAAGAAAGGTTTAATATTTTATGTTAAGATAATTTTTAAAATCCAAAATTCAGTGTAATAAAGAAGCCATACGTGAGTTTATTTTCTACCACATTTTCGTAACCAGACCCATGACTTAGAGTTCAAGTTATCTCAGCTAGTGATAGAGCTTAGTTGTCATTGCAGGCTAAAATATACATAGATCTGCCTGTGCTTCTGTCTTAAAACAAAGCAGACACAACACTTACTTCTCATCCTGGACCAGGCCCTTATTTCCTGAATTAGCATTTTGTGTGTGTGTGTATCAATGATGAGATATCATTCAACAAAGGAAATAAAGCAGTCTGCCGAGTGACATATCCCAAAGAATGAAATGTGTCAGGTGCTGATTACAGTTGGTGCTCCTCTCTAGAAAGCTGTTACAATGAAATGCTGACAGCTCTTATTATGACATTTCATCACAGTGATGTCTTCAGCAGCTTTGTTGTGTCATTTAGTTGGCACTGCATATGGTTATTATCTAATGAACAGCAAGTACCAGCTGCGGTTATCTGAGCAACAACAGAGCTATTGCAGAGGTTGTGCACTTGCCATGTAATGCGGCAATTGACTGATATGAAAAAAGAGACCCACAGCCCAAAGAATCAAACTCTGACAGGTCTCTGTCTTCTGTACCGCTAATCCGTTCATTGCAAGCCATGGCATTTCACTAACAGAAGAGCAGAACCAATAATATCACAGACACTCAAACATTTTGTTGCTGCAAAAGAAAAAAAAAACACCAGTTTTATAAAATATGACATTTCCTCCAATCTGACTGACAAAAAAATAATTTTATATGTTGAATTATGTAGAGGAAACCCTTTGGATCTAGATCAGTTTTATATGAATGTATGCCAAACAGTATAGTCAAAATGTATCTCTCTTCATTTTGAATAGAGTTAAGAAGAATTAAAATCCCTATTAGGTTTTTTTTCTGCCTGTGTCTCGTTGGGGAAATTTCCCTTCACTTCCTGTCCTGAAGATTCACCAGGAAATTATAAGAGGGGAATTCCCCCTGTAGACAACTGTCACTATTGAATAATTTACCCTCAACTTTTTCTCTGGTGAGAATTAAAAATGACAATGGTTAACATGATAAATTAATGAAGTGAATTTCCCCAGCAGTGACACACACACACAAACACACACAGCAAAAAAAACCATTTCCATTTGGTCATGAGCAGTGATTTTTAAAGCACTGACACTTCCAAGAAAAAAAAGTGTTTTAAATTGCTGAAAAGTGTCATACAGACCCTTCCAAAGTTCCTTCAAGATACATAAGGATTCCCATGCAAAAAAAAGTGTGATATCCCCATAAAATCTTTCCTACATCGTTAATCTAAGCATGCAGCCTGGCTGGCCAAGAAACAGGGGGGTGAGTGTGTGTAGCCCTCTCGAACCACACCAAGCCATATGTCCTCAACATGAGGGGATACCTTGATAGGGAGGATTCCCCTTGAAAAGCACCTTGCCACTATGTAGATTAGGACAATGGCCTCTTACATACGACCCTGGCTCAGTGGTTGTGAGGGTTTGTGGGTGAGGGCTTAAAGATATCTGAAAATCCCCTTTAACAATAAGGGGTTACCTAGATACTGCCCCCATGTGAATGAGTAAGCGGAAACATACTCCTACTTTTCCCCAAAAAATGTAAAGAGTAAATAAAAACAGACAGTTTTTGACAAATCCACTAAAAAAAAGTACCAATAAGGCCTTAACCTCTTGCCGACCGCGCATAGCCGAATGACGGCTTCACCGCGGCCGGCCAGTTCTGGGTGGACGTCATATGACGTCCTCCCAGAACGCGCTCTCCTGCGCACCCCGGGGGCGCACACCCGGCGATCTCCGTGATCGCTGTGTCCTACGGACACAGCTGATCACGTGATGTGGTAAAAGGCCAATCACAGCGGCCTTTTACCACCTGATCAGCGGTGTCCAATGACACGCTGATCAGAGGGAAATGCAAGTGCCGGTTCTCGGCTGCACTTTCCTCACACTGTCAGATCGTGAGGAAAGTACTGCCGAGAACCGGCAGTTGTCAGAGCAGGGATCGGCACCGATCATCAGGGCACTGATGATCAGTGCCCTGATGATCGGTGCCCAGCAGTGCCACCCGCAAGTTCCGCCCAGCAGTGCGCCCACTAGCTCCGCCCACCCGTGCCCAGCAGTGCACCCACCTGTGCCCAGCAGTGCACCCACCTGTGCCACTCTGCAGTGCCACCTACCTGTGCCCAGCAGTGCCACCCACCTGTGCCCACCCACCTGTGCCCACCAGTGCCACCCACCTGTGCCCACCCACCAGTGCTGCCCACCAGTGCAGCCCAGCAGTGCTGCCAGTCCGTGCCGCCAGTCAGTGCCCAGGGGTTGTGCCAGTCAGTGCCGCCAGTCAGTGCCCAGCAGTGATGCCAGTCAGTGCCGTCTATCAGTTCCCATCATCAGTGTCACCTATCAGTGTCGCCTATCAGTGCTGCATATTAGTGCCGCCTATCCGTGACACCTCATTAGTGCTGTCTATTAGTGCCGCCTATCCGTGACACCTCATTAGTACTGCCTATCAGTGCCCTTTAGTGCTGCCTATCAGTGCCCATCAGTGCCGCCTATCAGTGCCCATCAGTGCTGCCTCATCAACGTACATCAGTGAAGGAGAAAAAATGCCTGTTTGAAAAATGTTATAATAGAAACAAAGAAACTTTTTTTTTTTCAAATTTTTTGCACTTTTTTATTTATAGCGCAAAAAGTAAAGCGCCCAGCGGGGAGTAAATACCACCAAAAGAAAGCTCTATTTGTGAGGAAAAAATGATTAAAATTTCATATGGGTACAATGTTGCATGACCGCGCAATTGTCAATCAAAGTGCGGCAGTGCTGAAAGCTGAAAATTGGCCTGGTAAGGAAGGGGGTATAAGTGCCTGGTAGGCAAGTGGTTAATCCTAAGCTCCAACACCCTTTTAAAGGGATACCAACAAGTCAACCCACCAGTAGGAGGAGAAACCCTTAAGGGAACCTACCATTACCTTCCAACAAGTTGGCTTGTCAGATTTAAGAACACTCCTTGCTAAAGCAGCTGATAAACTATGTAACTCCCCCACCCCGCCCCTGCTGCTGCTAAAGGAAGACATACGTTGGTGGCAAAAAATAGTTAAAAGCCTTTACAGGTCACCAGTTTAGAGTTACCATGAGCCCTAGAATTATTTCTCTTACTCTGGCATGTGCAGTGATACATAATATGTGCAGCACAGTGCTTGATTTCATATGTAGCCACATCCAGTTCATGCATTTACATATGTATGTCAAGGGAATAGTGCACATTGTAGCAACTGTGCATACAGAGATGGACGCGGTCACTCATCTTGCTAAGGATCCTCCATCTTGTATCATTTCTACTCCCAAACCAGCCTCCCTCCAATTTCCCCCCTGCCTCAAGAATGTGGTCTGGATGATGCCAGAGATCACAGGCTCAGCGGGAGAGCTTAATGGTTATAAATCCCACTAGCTGGTGCCTGGGTGTCTGTTAGCTTCTCAATATGAGATAGCATAAAACCATAAACCAGTCCTTCGCTGGGCTTCATTCCAGATAAGCCGTAAAACAGACATCACATTCAAAATCCACTTTCCCCTATGATTTCATATCTTGGAATATGGAAGACTTACAAGGAGACCAGGCATATATTCAGATTGGTCACTTTAATACAATCCGCCTGATATATTACACCCCCTAGCTGACATCTACATTAGAGCAGAAAATGATATCTCCTTAAGCAGGTATGTCATATTTCATATCTATACGTTCAGCAGATGCTTCTGCATATTAATCTACTAGTGGCTAGGTTGCTACATGCACCGAGGGTAAGTTATGGGTCATGATATAAGCTGGGAGGGATTTTGGTTCTAGCTGGTGTCTCCACCTGCCACACCCTCCCCAAATGAAGCGATTGTTTCTCTGCTCCAAGGAGACACCCTGCTGAGTTCCTAGAAAAGCTGTTATGCTTGGAGCAGACAGTTAAACTAAGCTGAGTTGAAGTTGAAGAAATCTCCCTTTTAACACCAGGAACCAACTTCGGGAGATAAGGCGCTCTTTCGCTCTGACACTTGAAAGCTGCTTAACGCAGGACTTTTGTCAAGTACTTTATCTCTCTAAACTTCTTTCTGTTATCTCTTTTCTGTGTTATTGCTCTCTGTATATTTATATCTATATATTGGCTACATCTTTTCTGTAAATATTTTTATTGCACCCTTTTGACTTTTTAGTAATAAATCTTACTTTCTGAAAGTGTTGAACTGTTTCTAAAGCTCTTTATTGCAAACAAAGAATCCCTGCCTCTGAAGAGCGCTACTGTGTGTGTTTTAAAACATCTGCATACATCTGTCTGTGGTGACATTGTGTATACAAATGATTATTCAAACATCATAGTGTTATTGCTAATATTGCCTAGTTTCCTCTTTCTCTGTACAAAAAGGAGGTGGTGGCAGTGTGAAGGATTAATTGTGTAATTAACCTGACCCAGTAACAATCACTCCCAGGCTGCAGGTACACAGATTGTGGTCCATTAGCTGGAAAATCTTTGTGCAGAGTGCAGAGTGCAGCTGGGGGTGGCATTGTTACACACGTGACAGCGCAGTTTTAGATTGACAAGTTTGGTGAGAAGGGCTGGGGTCTGACGCCGCAATCGTCACACACATGGGGGCTTTAAACATTTTTATATGCCATTTTAATTTTTGATGTACATTTTATTTATTTGATATGGATCATATAGTAAAACCAAATATTTTCATTTTCTGATCCTGATAATACATGGTTTTGGTTCACCCCTATGCATCACATATCAAATCCTTTAATATCAATTTTGCATAATGTACATCAATTAACCAACTGTTACATCCTAAAGAGCATCAAGAGATCTTGCAAGTGGACTCTTCAAAAATCAAATGAAGGGAGGAAGAGGTGCCACCAAGAATTCTACATGTTTCACAGCAAGGTAGGTTGCTTCTTCAGGAGTGCAGTATATCAAAATCTGTGATATAATACGTAGAATAATGATTATACAAATATTTACATAACACCAGCAACAGAAATTAAACATTATCCCATACTATCATGTGAAAAAAAACAATTTGCATTTCGTACCCCCAATGTATGCGGTAATCTGAGCTCAACTGGAGGCCTCCTCCCCTAAGGGGTATGTTCCCTGAGCCATGATCCACCCCTTGAGAAGGTCAAGACCACTGGAGCACAGGAAGATACACCAGATCACCACCTTACAAGTCACTGTCAAACAAAAGCACCTACAGTAATAGCATAGCAATATATGTATATATCCTCATCCATCAAAGAACTATTGTATGGAACGTAATTGAAACCCACTTTAATGTATACTAAATATAAGAACAGATCTGTGGATGGAGGGATTGGAATATCCTTACAAGTAACACATTCAACAAGTGCTGATGTACAGTAAATGTTTAATCACAACATATGCTCTAAATGGCAATAATATGTGAAGATCATCTATAAAAAATATATAATCATTCAGTAAACACTAGCTATAAGTTCATGGGCTCCAGGGGGCTAAATAAATGCCCCAAACCTAAATATTCATCGTGTACAAACCAAATACTTCCAAAAAAGAATATAATATATGTAACCAAAGGTAACTATATGGTGTTCAGAGCAAGTAATGGAGGACCAGGTAAAGAATATCAGTGTATAGCGAACCCAGCATGGATTACAGCATAGCCAGACGGCCTGCATGAAATGGCTCTGCCCATCCCACGGGAGCATGCCACAGGCAGCATAAAATAGTGCTGATGTTGTCACTTCTGGCATGGGTGCAATGGTGCAAAATTCTGAAGGGGGTGAAGCCACCACAAGTGAACCAAAGCATTTGCATGCCCACCAAGAATTGCCCCTACCTCCAGCACCTCCCATAAGGCACATTTTGCAAGCACTGCAAAGCCAGCAAGAGGGGTATGTCAGTAGACAAAAAATTGCAATTGCTAGTGACACACAGGGGGAAATTAACCTAAAATGATGCACACATAATTTGGTTCAGCTGTGCATAGTAACCAATCAGTTTCTAACCTCAGTTTGTTCAATAAAGCTTTAACAATAAAACCTAGAAGCTGATTCGTTACTATGCAAATCTGCCCCAAAGTGATTTAGCAAACTAAATATCATCAACAGGGTTTAGAGCTGCCTAAACCTACAATACACAGTATATGTGGAATTTGCTTACCTTAGCCTGCATGTCTGATGCAATCTAAATGATTATTGTTTTTCAGACTAAAGCTTTATTTTTCCAAATGTGCATATTTTTAAGGCTATGGGGTGATCGTTAATGAGAAATGCTTTACTATGAATTTTAACAGTGCTTATTAATAGTGGATTTCATGAATTAAGTTTCAAACAATGGCTGTGCACATGGCTAACAAGGTGAGCTGAGACGATAAAGAGGATTGAAAAGGGTTCTATTAGATTCCATTACAGCATTCCTTTTTTTCTGAACATGTGATGCTCTAATATATAAAGCACATCTGTCCTAACTTTGATCTAGGAATCAATTAGAGTAAGATGTGGAATTTCTGCTGTTTGGGATTCTTTTTTACATTTTTCTTTGAAGTTTCTCAAAATGTTGCCAAGCTGCGGAATTTTTAAAAAGAAGGAAGTTAGAAAAAAAACAATTGGTAAAGGTCACCTACAAGCAGCACAGTTAAAGGGAACTTATTAGGATGGGGGGCTGCCATTGCTTTATACTGCAAGTGCTAGTGCTGTCATTATCTTTGTATTTCAATGCTTTAATGAATCATGGACCCAAAATTAGCAAGGAGCTTCCGAAGTCAGGACTGCTGACCTGATACTTGTTCTGAGGTATTCCAGAGCAGTGTCTACTGAAGTATTGAAGCAAGAAAAAGTACAATATCCTCAGAACTTACATCTTTAGATAGCAAGTTGGCAATACCAACTGTATTTCCAGGGCTGTATTTAAATGATGATGTCTTTTTGTACACGATGCACCCCTTGCATCATTTTTTTAATATAAACTAATGCACAATAAGCATGCTATCTGGTGTGAATGCAGAGCTAATTCCTAACAGTGCAGACCATCAAATGAGAGGAGAAAGAGGTAGTTTCATGTTTAATGGTCTAAAAAGAGCTTTTCGGACTTCTTTCAATATTCCCTGAACCACACTTTTTCCTGCAGTTCTCTTTTTGAATTCAGACACAAATATCTAGATGCATAAATCTTTCACACTGGCAACCAGGAGGTTGTAGGACAGGAATCTGAGCTGCGGTTTTATTGTGCTCCCCCTCCCGGCACCAGAATTCAAACATTACAGCCAGACAGGGCTGCTTCACACAACAGCATTTCTTAAATTGGGCTGCAGAGTTTGACAGGTGGCATTATCTGTCAAACTTACCCATTGAGATCAACGCGGCTGCACTGCAATCGCCAGCCAAATGCTTTATTAGTGCTTGAGGTCTTGCTATATAAAATTGCAATTTGGCAACTGGAAAAAAACAGGCATCAGGAGGCAGCAGTGGCACCTCCTAAATGCCTGCAAGCTGCTGCTATAATGCCTTCTAAAAAGCGATCAATTGAAGATCACTTTTCAGATGGCCATAAGCATTACAGCCTGTCTGAAAAAGCCTGAAGAGGGAAACTGAATATGGTAGCAGTTATTACCATTTTTTGAGACTTGCTGCCCCTTTTAGTCTGCTGCCCCAGCACTGGCCCATGACTGCCTGTATGGAATTTACAGCCCTGCATATCTCTATTCTGTCATACTTATGTAAGGGTAATAATTGTTTATTATATGCATAAAAACTACTTGTAATTAATATAAAATCAAAGGATAACCAGAAAGAAACTGCTGTTCAGAAACTGTTTGTAAATTGCCTTGCTTTATGCAAACTTTCCTATATATACACCCCAAAATTTCAAAGAGATGAAAAATGGTCTGACTAATTGACTGGGTTGGCATTCAGAGACCCATAATTACTCATAGATGCTGGAAAATCTAGGACATTGCTGAAGAATTGTTCCCTTTGCTCCATGGTAAAAGAAACATTCTTAAAATGATGTGTTGTGTAAATATTACCCAGTTTAAAACTAGATACATTTTATAATGGCTAGATTGGCACAGTCTTTCAATCTACTCATTATAATCTGTATATCATTGGTTATCATCAGTTTAGCAGGACATGCATTTATTCTATTTTGTATATTCCAATCCTTCACTACTTATTAACATTAGTATGTATTAGCCCAGATAGGGTATGTCAAGCTAGCCATTACAATTTCTGGGAAATTGTGATTATTTTTCTTGATATATTTAATTTCTGTATTTTGTTTTCTGCTTTGACAGTTTGTGATGCAGTGCCTTCCCCCCCATCCAGGAGTGATTGACCCTACGATCCAACCCACCTATGTTGCTTCGGAGCCATTCTTTCACTCTAAATGGGCTGAGTGCTACCTGTGCTTCCCCTGCCTGAGTGTGACTCTTGTGTTGACTGGTGCCAGCCTGTGTTGCTTTAGTGGAGGGGAGGGAGGGTCACTAAGATTCCAGCAGCACTTTGGTATAATAAACACCCAAGAATTAGCTTTGCACAACTTACTATGCCCAAGAAGGGTGGAGGTATTGGATTACCTGATATTGCCCGCTACTACAGGGCTTGTCACCTAGCAAGGGTAGTAGATTGGACCACGAACCACAATCATAAGGTTTGGGTTGGTGTGGAGTCGGATTTCTTGAAGATACCGCTTGCCTCTTCCCCTTGGCTGAAAAACTCTCACATTCCTTCTGAGTTTCGGGAACACCCTCTTGTAGGCCCCACTTTAGGCTGTTGCCATCAGTTGTTCCAGAAAAAAGAGCTCTCTTCCTCCCCGAGCCCTCTAACTCCGATCAAAATGAATCCGGACTTTCTATCGGGTACGTCCCAGGCCTTCGTCGCCGGATATAACCGTCCAGATAATCTGACAGTACATCAACTTTTCAAAGATACTAAGTTCTTATCTAGAGAGGACATTACGAAGATATGGCTATCCCTGAGCCTAACGCCATGGATGTTTAGACAACTTCATCACTTTATACAAAGCTCCCCGCATTTAAAAGATTATTCAAGGCCACTTACTCCATATGAGAAACTTTGCTTTACGGACTCCCCCCAGAGACATGTTATATCCAAGCTTTATTCCTATCTTGATACCGCCATCACGTCTCAATCTCGGAAGGCTTGTGAGGCTTGGTTGCTCGATCTACAAATACCTTTGTCACCTGAAGACTGGGATCACATTTATGATCACATGCATACAGGTTCCATATGTGTCTCCACGCAAGAAAGCAATTATAAATTATATTCTAGATGGTACAGAGTTTTATCCCTGCTTCATAAATTTGATCCTAACGTTTCGGATTTGTGCTGGAGATGTCGACAGGCAACGGGTACACTCCTACATATATGGTGGGATTGTCCGCTGCTGCAGCCCTTCTGGAGAAAAGTGCGAGACCTAGTCTCACAAGTAACCACGCACACCCTAGACTTCACCCCAGCACAATTTTTACTCCACCACTCCTCACTTCCTTTTCGGACTTATCGTAAGTCTCTTGCCTTACATATGATAAACGTGGCAAAACAGTGTATTCCTGTCCACTGGCGATCAGAACATGTTCCCACTGTGCGAGAGTGGTTTCTTAGGGTCATCAGGATTGCGGAGATGGAGGAACTGATTTCAGTGGCAAGGGAGCACCCCGAGAGATTCAGGAAGACTTGGGCTTGTTGGAAACACTTGCAAACCACCAATATCTATCATCTTTCTATGAATAACTGAGACGAGATTTAGGAGCACGAACAACCTTTAAAGTTCTCACCCCCAGAATTGCTCCATGGATTGAGCCTAACCGGACTGTATCTTAAATCAAAGGAATAATATACGTTAGTTTGACTAATGTACCATGATATGATTGGTTTAACGGCCACTACTTAATAATTGACCCCCTCCCTCCCCCCCCCTTTTTTTTTTCTCTCCCTCCCCTCTATGTTATTATCTTTCCTATTTCTTTTCATCTGATGCACCCTTCTCTTTTCTTTTCCTTCTTTCCTTCACACCTTTTTCTTACCCAACTGACTATATCTCTTATAAGGGACAGAGTGTCCTCTCGCATATAGGTGTGCTTGTCCTTTATAAAAAGAAACCTACATTTTCCGGATATGGACACATACGATATGCACGCCTTTAGATGATATTGTTGGCCTACGCTTCATTGTCCTATTATCTGAGCACTCCCTACTCAGTAGATCAGCATCCATCCTAATTTTCTAGACTACCAATTATAATCAATACTTTTAGTGCTTTATATCATTCACCTGTTATAATGTGTTATTTTGCTTCAGAATGATTCACACTTCAAATGAACATCTGATGACCCGTCTGCGTTACGGGAGAATAGGCCAGATGTATATGCGCGGACTGTGCTCCATATCTGTATATGACCGGACTGTGCTCCGTATCTGTATATGACCTGATATGCCTTTCTTACTTCAATAAATACTATTTTGGAATAAAAAAAAGATTCCAGCAGCAGTGAAGTATACATATAAATACAATGTGAATGTGATATCAGATAAATACCCTTTAAACCTACACTAATTCCAAATTGGAAAAAACTTTCAACCCTTGAAAGTGAATAATCAAATAAATTAATCCAAAAAGAGAATATTCCCTCTTTTTTCAACTACCTATGTGTGCAACAACAAAAAAATCCCCATATATTTCTAAACGTGAACTACCAGAAAATCATAAAGTCCAAAGTCCCAATAATCAAAACAAAATCATAAAAGTCCAGTGTCTCAATAATCAAAATAATGAAACCAAAAAGTTATGAATCTTGCAACGTTGATTGTGTTCAGTGAATTATGTGAAAAACCTCAAAGAAAAAGAAACTCACAATAGTGCATTACCGTAATAAAATCAGAAGAGAAAAAAAAAAAAAAAAATTATCTTATATATATACGCTTACATGCACACACAAATGTGTATCATAGAATTGTGCCACACTAAGTGATAGTGAAACACTAGCGAAAACCTTCCAAACAATTAATAAAAATACTTGTGCTCAAAAAACTCTGAAATCCTGAAGTGAAACACTCAGTGAAATTGCTATCCACACGTGACACTTCTAGTGAGTAAGGCAAATATACCCTTACCAACCGTAGAGAAAAACCACGCCTTTATAATATATTTAGTAGAAATCCTCCAAAAGAACTTTCTCCTCCTCTCCTCCTTGCACTTATTGTCAGGGTGATGTTATAATGCCATCCACTTTCACAGGTCTGTAATCATGGTTTTACCAGGCTCCAGTATAATAAATATTTGCCATGATATACCTCCATGTATTTAAAGTAGCATTTTAATAAATCTTCTTACATAAAAATATGCGATTAGAACAGAAAACCCCACTTAATGGGGATTACCAGGCAGTTCCCCCAGTTTTCCAGGCAGTTCATACACAGGTATCCAGCGATTCCCCAACAAATATGGCCGCTGTAACACTTCCGGTTCCTGTTTCTTACGTATGACGTCACTTCCTCCTGACGTGTTTCGTCACTTCCGGGACTTAATCATAAGAGAGAGAGACGTCCTGACACCTGGGACTATTTGTCAAATAGTCCCAGGTGTCAGGACGTCTCTCTCTCTTATGATTAAGTCCCGGAAGTGACGAAACGCGTCAGCAGGAAGTGACGTCATACGTAAGAAACAGGAACCGGAAGTGTTACAGCGGCCATATTTGTTGGGGAATCGCTGGATACCTGTGTATGAACTGCCTGGAAAACTGGGGGAACTGCCTGGTAATCCCCATTAAGTGGGGTTTTCTGTTCTAATCGCATATTTTTATGTAAGAAGATTTATTAAAATGCTACTTTAAATACATGGAGGTATATCATGGCAAATATTTATTATACTGGAGCCTGGTAAAACCATGATTACAGACCTGTGAAAGTGGATGGCATTATAACATCACCCTGACAATAAGTGCAAGGAGGAGAGGAGGAGAAAGTTCTTTTGGAGGATTTCTACTAAATATATTATAAAGGCGTGGTTTTTCTCTACGGTTGGTAAGGGTATATTTGCCTTACTCACTAGAAGTGTCACGTGTGGATAGCAATTTCACTGAGTGTTTCACTTCAGGATTTCAGAGTTTTTTGAGCACAAGTATTTTTATTAATTGTTTGGAAGGTTTTCACTAGTGTTTCACTATCACTTAGTGTGGCACAATTCTATGATACACATTTGTGTGTGCATGTAAGCGTATATATATAAGATAATTTTTTTTTTTTTTTTTCTCTTCTGATTTTATTACGGTAATGCACTATTGTGAGTTTCTTTTTCTTTGAGGTTTTTCACATAATTCACTGAACACAATCAACGTTGCAAGATTCATAACTTTTTGGTTTCATTATTTTGATTATTGAGACACTGGACTTTTATGATTTTGTTTTGATTATTGGGACTTTGGACTTTATGATTTTCTGGTAGTTCACGTTTAGAAATATATGGGGATTTTTTTGTTGTTGCACACATAGGTAGTTGAAAAAAGAGGGAATATTCTCTTTTTGGATTAATTTATTTGTTTAAGTGAAGTATACATGCCTGTGGAAGAACAGGCGTATACACATCTCCGGCACTGCACTTGGCATCTGGCATTGGACTGGAATTGGCAGTGGCCAGCTTACAGCATGGAGGATGCCTTGAATAAGCATCTAACAAGACTAGGTGGGCATATATAGCAGGGAAGTGTTCCTCCCCCTGACACAACACCCTCCCTGGAACTTTCACAGCACCAGTCAGGTGATCACCAGTCATTGGGATCTCCAGCACCCTGAGGGAGCACCCTAATGGATTATTTGATACTTTTGGCGGGATATACTAAAACTGGAGTGTTCAAAATCTGGTGCATCTCTGCAGAGAAACCAATTAGCTTCCAGGTTTTATTGTCAAAGCTTAACTGAACAAGCTCAAATTAGAAGCTGATTGGCTACCTTGCACAGCTGCACCAGATTCTGAAAGCTCCAGTTTTAGTAAAGCCAACCATAGACGGTTCAAATCTCCCTGCTGAACCAGTTGGGATTTGAACCATGTATGGGCAGGCTGAATGTACCCAAGGAGGGATTCCACCATCAACACTGACTGTGCAACCCGTGCAGAAAAGAAAATCGCTCCATTTATGGCCGGCTTAAATCTTCCCCTTTTTGTCTAGCTCTTTGTCGGTATCATGGATTGTAGTTAAACTTAATATGGGATTTTTTTATTGTTTGTTTATTCCCTAGAAAGGATTATCATTGCCTCCATGTGTGTCTTTGAAAGGAGAGTGTGTCATGTGTCTGCCCTGACTCAGAGATAAGAGGGATTATATACATATATATTTGATATGTGGCCTTTACTTTCCCTCTTGAAGCTCTATAGTAATACTCTCTTATGACTTATATATACCATTGATCAATTTTTGTTTATTTTCACCCCACACTAAAATGCTGGTTAATCTAGTGTTGCATTGAGTAAATAGATACCACTGCTATCACTTTTACCAGGAAGCTGATTGCTGCCCTGAAAAAAATGATACCAGAATCATGGCTGTAGCTGCAACTATATATACAGTATACAGCCTCTGGGCAGCAAGCAGTTAAATTACAGGGAATGATCAACCATCTGTGAATGTTTGCTGAATGACACATTCACTACTTTTATACATGCCCCAAAATGTTGCAATTCAATGATTATCCCTGTTATTTTGTTTCTAGTTGCATTACATGACCTTAGCAGAACTTCAATTACAGGGATTAATTTACTAAAGGCAAATAAACTGTTCACTTTGCCAGAGCTTAGCCAATGAGGTGAAACTCTGCTGACTTCCATTAACCAATCATGTGCAATGCTTTTTTTTTTTTTTTTTTAATGTCACCACATTTACTAAGTTCTGCAGAAAAGTTCCTTGCAATGTGAAAAAGCCTGTTTCACTATAGTAAATCAATCTTACGGTGTTTCAGAGCAAAGACTGAACAACATTCTACATCCATTTCTGCTGTTCAGTATAAAGTATATGCAAATATGAAATTTCTTCTTTGTCCTTTTGAACCATTTTGGACTTAGAAGAGACCCTCCCAATCTGGTAAATATCCTTCTATACACCATGGGATGGAGATTTTCAGTAATTCAATTCAAGGCTGATTATTTTGTGGGCCTGTGCAATCACATCACAGAATCCTTGATAGGAAAGACATAGCAATATATGACATTCAATTTAAAAATCTCCAGGCACATGATTGGATATTTGCAGTGAATAAAAGTACATAGACATAACTTTCTAATGCTTTTGTAAATCAACCCATATTATGGCTGCTGGTTTGTAGACCCACATGGTCGAGATAGATGGTGAAACTGTGTATCTATCAGATGGTATCCATTACATAGCTCAACATACTTTCTGTGAACATTGCATATTTTTGAAAAGTACAGACAGTAGTAACAATAATGTTCAACAGACCTTTATATACATACAGCATATAATACCAATAATTTAACAATGTAGTAATTAACCAGAAATTTATTTTTAAAAATGCATGGCCATTACATTTATCTTAATTTATTTTCCTCTGTACCACATTATACCGTATATTTTTTCAGGGCTTGTAATACTTTCAACTAGTCATTGGCTGATACTGAGAGGGCCAGAATCTTCATAGCGCATAACAGGTCTGTTTCATCATGCTGTATTAATAGCCCCCGGGAATGTTTCACTCATTTCTACTTCACTAGAATGACTTCCTGATTTGCAGTCCCCATGCATATTGGATTAGTTCACATCAAACAGATTAAAATAGGTGTGTGCACAAGATAAGAGGAAGCATCAGTGTCTGAGTTAAAAGTACATTAAAAAGAGTCAGAGCTGGTCACAGAGATTGAAAATGAGTCCTCCGTCCAGGCACCTTGCCACATTGGATACAAATAGAATGTTACATACTTTTTCCAATGTTGTATCCCCCAGGGAAGACCAGTTAAAGAAGAGCAAGTAATGTATGGATTTACTTGTATGAGATATATAAATATATATATATATATATATATTATTTTTTTTTTTTTTCATGTGAGTAGGCTGCTTTACATATAAGATTTCTACATGGCACTGAGCTAAAGTTTTCAATTTTCCTTGGGTGAACTATCAGAGATACCAACAGATTGGGCAGAGAAGAAGAAAATGTAGATACTTGGTAAAAGAGTTGGAGTGGCTTATATAGGATGGGCGTGTTTGTGCGTGTGTGTGTATATGTATGTAGCAAGAAAAAGTATGTGAACCCCTTGGAATTAACAGTAATTTGCCATAAAATGTGATCTCATCCTAATCCAAGTCACAACAGTAGACAAACTAAATGGGGGAGATTTTCTAAAATTGGATCATGCAAAATCTGGTGCAGCTCCACAAAGAAACCAATCAGCTTTCAGGTTTTATTGTCAAAGCTTAACTGAACAAGCTGACGTTAGACGCTATTTGGCTACCACGCACAGCTGCACCAGATTCTGAGTGTTCCAGTTTTAATAAATCTCCCCCAATGTGCTTAAGTTGATAGCATACTAACAATTCCAATTTCTCATGTCTTTATTAAACATACCCATCAAAGCGCTGGAGGAAAAGAAAAGTAAGTGAGCCCACAGGTTAATTACTTCAATAAAACATAAATAGAGTCAGTGGTTTGCACAGTTAATGAAATTAGTTTGGAGGTGTGGTTTCAAGCTACTTTAAATGATTAAAGACACTTAAACATTTTAAGATTGCTACTCATAAGAAGCATCAGCTGACACGAATCATGCCTCGCAAAAAGGAGCTCTCTGAAGACATGCAATCAAGAGTAGTTGATCTGCATAGGGCTAGAAAAGGATACAAGCAATCTCAAAGTGTTTAGGCATTCATCAGTTGACAGACAAATTGGAGACATTTTAGTACTGTGGCTACTCTTCCTAGAAGTGGGTGTCCAGCCAACATGGCTGCCAAGGCACAATGTAGAATACTCAGTGAGGTAAAGAAGGACCCAAAAATAACAGTTAATCAGTTTATCATATGTAAGTCTTTGAACAGGCAGGCTGTTCATGGAAGAGCACCACACAGGAAGCCGTTGCTGTCCAAAATAAATTGCTGCAAGCCTGAAGTTTACCAAAGAGCACCTTTATGTAAATGGAATATTCTGGTAATGGCCAATGACCTATCTGTGGCCAGCTTTAGCGATGCAGAGTACAGGGATCAGGAGTATGTGTCTCAGAGGTTAGGGGTAGTAAGTAATGCAGCAAATAAAAGGGGTAAGTGCTACAGAGTTCAGGGGTCAGAAGTGAGACAGAGTTTAATGGTTAGGAGTAAGTGAGGTAGAGTTTAGGGTTAGTATTAATGTGATTGAAAAGCCTTATCTTTTATTTTTTTGCAATAACAAACATGTCATACATATCTGCATTGTGCAGTGGTTTTGCACAGAGCAGCCCCAATCCTCCTCTTCTCAGGACTCCTACTGGTGCTACTGGCTCCTCCCCACTGCTGAATGCCCCCATAGCAAGCCGCTTGCTGTAGGGGGCACTCATGCATGCTCGCTTCTGAGCTACCCTCTGTGTGTCCATTCACATACAGAGAGAGGTTTTCTAAATACTACATAAAGGAGGTTTTAACAACATTTACAGTATGTACAAATAAATATGCAATTTTGGGGAATTATCAGAGGAAAAAAAAACAAAGGTGAAATAACAGAAAGTAATCTTTATCAATAGCAACTGATTAATTGGCCAATAGTTACAAAAAGAAAAAAAAAACACTCAAGGTTTCTTTTAGTTATACAAATGGCAAACGTTCCAATTTAAGCCAAACATAATAAAACATGAAGGTTATTTAGGTATATAGCTTTTTTCTCCTGATGTTTTTTTAAATCATTTAGAATTTCAGGCATTCTTATAATTCTGTTAGGCATGATTATGTTTCTTAACTTTAGTTATCTGTAACATTAAGAAGGGAGCAATTAAAATAAGATATACAGGTGTTGGCGTCACGCTTTGTGCTACCCATTCAAAAGCAAAAAATTTCCTGTGCCAGCCTGACAACTGCTCTCCGCATTGATAAATGATTGTATAAGTTGTAAGACATTTCTCTTCCATCTTCTCAGGAGAAAGCCCTTCAGGGATCTTTTAAATAAAAACAATACTTTAAATAACACTTACTGTACTATGTTCATAGCTAGTGAAACTTAATTAAATAAATGAATGAATAATAAAAAAAAGTATGTTCATACCACTGTACATGAAAAATGTGATGTGAAAAGCGATTTGCACATGTGCAGGTCCAGGCACTCTAGCTGCACTATCACTACTTTTAGTCAATTAAAATCTTCAATGGCAGACACACAGCTAGTATATGTCTCCAGAAATATAGCTCTTTGTGGGGCACTACTAGTTACTCCTTCAGGGCTGTTCCAGCCCTTGCCTAGGTCAACTGAGCATGTCTAATGTTGCCTCAAGCCCTATGTAGCAGAACGCTACAGCTTCCCTGCGGGAAATATGTGAACACAGTACCTTTGTAATCTCAGTGCTTAGAACACTAAATGGTAATCACCTCCAAATTCAAAAGGGCATGTAGCTAACACAGTCTTCAAGCCAAAGCTTCTGTATGTGTTTTGTCTGATAATAAATAGGAGGCTCAAGCTGCACAAGCATTATATTTATTTTTTTTGAACAGAACATATGTAACATTCTCTGAAAGTATTTAGACTTTAAGGTTATTTGTGATATGCCAGTACTGGCAGTGGTGTCTTTTCTTAAGCAGCCCATAGAAGAGTGATTTTATTTTGTTCAACCAACAATGTGGATGGGGAAGTCCTTTCCACTGAGCCTTTGTACACTGTTCAGGGCTGCCGGCTATAGTCTGCGGTGCTGATTGAGCAGGGAAAACCCATCAGGATGATTGTTCAGAAGTCGATTGGTAGATCGGCTTCTGTACAACCAAAGTTTCCATACAGGGATCATAATTCAGCTGATCCTTTCTGGACTTTAGTCCCAGAGTCTTTTGAGGCTCTGTATTGATTTTTATAGAGATGTAGCTGTTCCAGTTTTCATGACATGTGAAGGTGTAAGCCAAGGAATGTGAATGTGGTCAGTTTAAATCACTATTACTATGTCTAATTAGTAACTTGCTTATAATTGTCAATTATTTGTTAATTGGTTGCACACTAGAAAAGATCTTATTAAGCCGGCCATACATGGATTGAAATTCGGACGGTTCAGCAGGGATGGCCGAATTTTAACGGGCAGGCTGGTTGTACAGAAGTCATTCTTCAGATCAACTTCTGTACAACCAGCCTGCTGGAAAATTTCTGCACGATCCACCCTGTCAGCTATAGCCGGCAGTGCTGATCACTGTATTCTGACTGCTGTCGGAACACAATACCTCAGCAGTAGCGATTCCCCCATTCACATTGAGTGCTTGGAAGGGGAAATCCAGTCATCTTTTTTTTCATTAACCCTGCTGCTTGAACAAAAAAAAAATCATGTATGGTCTGGTCTGTTTTAATTGTGTACAGTTGGAAATGTGAGAAGTTCTGGAAGCCTTAAAAAGGTTCAGACCATTTTTTTTCTCTACAAAGAGAGGATAGGAACTCCTTTGTACAATTATGATTACTGTATGTTGTTAAGCTTAGTTAGTTTTGGCTTTGCTGTAAGATTTTGACTCTTCTCGTGTCCCAATCTATAAATGTAAACTGTTGCCTTCCCTTGAAAATTATATTTTAAGGTCATTAAACTTGGTGGGGATGTGCTAGAACCCCTTAGCTAGGTTTTAATACTTTCCTGTGTTTAGTTTAATAGTTTCTATGTTTCTTTTGCCCAGAGTAAGGCACTGCTTAGGAACCTCATACTGGCACCGCTTAAGAACCTCATATCGAATAATAATGAGACTGTACACTCCTTGCCCTTGTGATTACATCTCCTTGCAAAGTTCATTACAGAATTGATTATAGATTAAATATTTTTTATTAGAAATGTGAAGGGGCTAAATGCTCGATAAAATATCTGTCACGGGGGGAGGGGCCGAAACATAGCACTGGTAGGATGCTAGGAGCAGGAGCTCCCGATGCCTGTTTTTTAAAAATGGATAGAGATTCCTGAACAGCCCCCCTATTACCTGTCTTACCTGTCTTCTGATTGTTCCTCTAGTATGGTGCAGGTGGACTGAGTAAGGAGGGTGTCTCACCTAGCTGAGCCAGAGCCCAGTCCGTTGAGTGAAGCGGTGGATGCCGGGAGCGCCTATGTGATGGCAGGAGAGCACCCTGGGAGCCGCTGTGAGCTGGAGGGGAAATCAGCACAGGAGAGTAGTGGACATTGTGGGTGCCCCTGCAATGGTGGTGGAGTGCCCTAGGTACCGCATCCGAGCTACGGAAGAGGAAGAGAAGCAAGGTACAGGACACCTGCAGCCTTGTTACCCATGGAGGGTGACCCCTCCACATCACCAGTGGCCCCCGGTGAGTAAAAGCAAATGCTCCTGTAATAGCTGTAAAGAATCTGCGTGGAATTCCAGAAGTAAAAGGTGGAGAAGCGAGTTTGCAAATTTTCATGGACATAGCACCAGAGACCCTGGATAGAAGGAACGCTTTTAAACTATTATTGGACTTGATGCGCAAGGGGAATGTTCGATATAGTTGGGGCTTCCCAGCATGCCTGACTGGGTGGAAAGATGGACAATCGGCGAGATTGAGGTTCCCAGAAGATCTAAAGCCCTTTTGCGGAAGACTAGACTTACAGATAATAGATATTCTAGGATGGTCTGAAGGGACCAAGGAGAGTGTAGAATTAAGAAAAAATATGTGGCAATTGGTTTCTAAATAGAGAATAGGATAAAAAGGCTGCATTCCCTAGCGGTGTTCTTTTCTCCTTTTTTTGGGGGGGGGGGGGATATAGCTGATTATTTGCAAGGTATAAATGTAGACACGGTTAGGGGGTTGGGTGGAGGGGAAAAGATGTAAAAGACGGGCATTGGGAGGCTCAAGGGACCAAGGAGAGTGTAGAATTAAGAAAAAATATGTGGCAATTGGTTTCTAAATAGAGAATAGGATAGAAAGGCTGCATTCTCTAGCGGTGTTCTTTTCTCCTTTTTTTTGGGGGGGGGGATATAGCTGATTATATGCAAGGTATAAATGTAGACACAGTTAGGGGGTTGGGTGGAGGGGAAAAAATGTAAAAGACAGGCATTGGGAGGCTCAATATGACATTGATCATTTTAAAGTTTGGAGATAATTGTCCGGATAGATGTACGTGATCTGAGTCTCACCCCAAAGAGGAATCAATGGTAGGAAATAGCCACAACTGATTCCAGGGCTAAATTATGGGCCAAGGGGTATTAGGAGGGGGAGGGAAGGGAGGTGGGGAGGTGGGGTTAGGGGAGGGAGGGTGAGGTGAGGTAAAGGTCACCCTGAGGAAATTTTCACCCAGTACCAAAATGTATATATCTGTACCCCTTTGAGTTGTTATATAGATGGAGAATAGAGGAAGTAGTAGGAATGAATGTGTGCCATTTTATGACATATAATGTGAAAGGATTGAACACTCTGACCAAAAGGCACAAGATCCTTAGGGAAATTCATCAACATTCTATTGATGTGTTTTTACAGGAGTCCCATTTATCCCAGGATACAAATGTTAAATTATACTCCAAATATTATCCAACTTGGTTTTATGCGGACTCACCAATCAAAAGTGCAAAAGGGATGGCGATTGGGTTAGCAAAAAATTTTAGCTTTGCTATGGAAGATAGATCGGTAGACCCAGATGGTCAGTTTTTGTTTTTGAGAGGGAAATTACAGGGAATAGAATGTACATTAGTAAGGAAGAGAGGTTGGTAGCCTTGCAAAAACCAATATTGCAGGAGGAAATCCTGGCAGCATTGAAGAGCACAGCCTCAGGAAAGAGCCCTGGACTAGATGGTTATACATTGAGATATTATAGGAAATTTAAAGAACAACTTGTGCCTAAAATGTGCTTGTACATGAATGCCCCGGAGAGGGGATGGAAATGAGGGAAGAGTCGCTGCAGGCATACATTACATCTATACCGAAAGAGGGGAAAGATCTATTCCAATGGGCCAGTTATAGACCTATATCACTACTAAATATAGACACAAAATTATATGCAAAGGTTTTAACAGGATGAAGGAATAGATGTCCAATAGGATATATAAACCAGGTGGGATTTGTACCAGGGAGGGAGGGAAGGGATAATGGATTGAGATCACTGTTTCTTTTGCAAAAGAGTAAGAGAGAGACTGGTTCTGTGTTGGTTTTGTCAATTGATGCCAAAAAAGCCTTCGATAGGGTGGATTGACACATTGGAGGTATTAGGAGTTGGACCCAGGAACATCGGATAAAAAAGCTATATAGCTTTCCATCAGCAGCGGTGAAGCTCAATGGTTCATTGTCACAATTTTTTTAAATGTACAAGGGAACAAAGCAAGGATGTCCACTCTCCCCTTTTATTTTCTTTCTTTTTTTTATTTGTTATATCTTTAGACCTGCTATTAGCGACTGTTTGAAGGAGTATAGATGTAAAGGGAATTTTGATAGGAGATGAAGAACATAAAGTTGCGGCTTATGCAGATTACATGTTATTTTATATCATGAACCCTAGAGTAACATTACCCAACCTAATGAAAATATTAAAATATTATGGAGAGCTATCAAACCTGAAAATGAATCCTTTAAAATCAGAGATATTAAATATTACAGTTCCGAAGACAGAGAAACAGATTGTACAGAAAGCCTTTCCCTTTGTATGGAGAAAAAGAGAATAAAGTTATTTAGTTATAAAGTTAACCCCTTTTCTAAAGAACCTTTATCAGATAAATTATATCCCATTAATAAATTAGTTAAAGGATGAACTGAGGAAAATATCAATAGGGTCACTCTTTTTGGTGGGTCGCATAAATATGGTAAAGATGGTGATAGTTCCAAAGACCCTGTATAAATTACATATACTCCCAATATATCTACTAGGGTCATTCTTTTGGATTATAAAAAAGATGATACTTAAATATATATCGGTAAATAAAAAAACAAGGGTTAGTTAGGTATTGTGTGGAGATAAAATAATGGGGGTTTAGGTGTGCGTGATTTTAGGAGATATTATTGTTCTGTGTTGATTTCATGAATAGCTGACTGGATATATAATACACAAGGGAAAATTTGGGTAACAATGGAAAATACACTAAGTGGGTCACAATTAGATAATTTGGCTTCCACAACAGTATAACAGTTTTTATGAAAACACAAGCACTTTAACATGGAATGTTATAAGGGTATGGGATATAATTCATAAGCAAATGGGGTGGGAGTACAACTCACTGTTATTACTGTTGGGGGAAACAGATCTCTTCCCTCCTGGGAAAGAGAATATTGTAGGCAAATGGATAAAAGATAAAAATGCATGTTTGAAAGATATCACTGAAAAAGGGGAATGGTGTTCTTTTTTAGAATTAAAAAACAAGAAAGGTTTATTTTTTTTATGTTAGACGAGTGGCGCCTGTTATCAAAAGAGACATTTCATTGCAGTGCTTCCACAGCCACTAAGGGCGGTGGAGGACATGTATCCAATGGAACGTTTTTTTCAGTCAGGAAACAACACATAAACATGTAACTTCTTGCATTTATACGATCTTTACTAATATATGTGGATCTGTTTCCCCACCATTCTTGGGAAAGTGGGAAAAAAAGCTTGGAACAAAATTGGATGAGCAAGAAAAAAAGAAAATATTTAAATTAACACAAAGTGCTGTAGATATGAACATAGTAGAAATGAACTATAAATGTTTAGTAAGATGGTATTGTACACCTAGTGTGGCACATAAGCAATGATCACAGAGTTCACCTTTATGTTGGAGGGGGTGTGGGATGGAAGGAACTATGGCACATATATGGTGGGTGTGTCCTAAAATACAAGAGTTCTGGCACGGAATAATATAACAAATACAGGAGAAAACAGGAATTATAATATCGAAAGACCCTTGGGTTTGCTTATTTCACAATTTGGATTTTACAGTGAAACAATATAAGAACATGATGATATTTAATTTAATAAATGCAGCTAAAGGTGGGCGTGGCCAATATGTGAGCCAGGAAGCACATGCAGGCTCAGAGCTACGGGATCATCCTTCTGTTTCATCCCGCTGTGTGGTTTCCAGCGTGGTCTGGTCGGCATATAAAGACCCCCCCGCCTCTCCTGACCACCCTGAACTGCTTTCTATGGCATCCAAAAGTAGGGAATGGCAGCCCAGAGATTTGAGGCCGTAGTGGCAGCTCCAGGGGTGGGCCAGTGCCATCTTGCCACCTCCCTCCTGTAAGTCTCCACAGGGCTTGCCACAGATGGATAGTGCGGCCTCCCCTCCACAGCCCACGGCCCCCTCTCTTTTGGTATGAGCTCCCAGTTTACCCGAGGAGATGACCCATGGGTCAGAGGCAATTACCAAGCTGATTCTGGATGCCATAGAGGGATGTAAAGCAACGCTGATGCTTAGAATAGAACACCTAGCCACTGAATGCACGCTGATCCGCTATGATCTTGTCAAAATTAGGGGGAGGCTCCCTGAGGCAGAGGATAGGCTTGGCTCGGCAGAGCTCAGGTTACTTCTGTGACTAACAAGGTGGAAGATGCTGAAAACAGGCAGTGGCACAACAATGACAGGGTGGTGGACCTACCTGAAGGAGTGGAGGGTTCTAATTCAGCTACCTTTGCAGAATCATTCTTCAAACAGCTATTCAATATCCCTGAAAGGCATCCTACATATGTGGTCAAGCGAGCTCACAGGGTACCTACGTTGAAACTCACAGACCCTTCAATAATGTCCGTAGATGCTTAAGAGTAAAAAGTATTTCCTACAGTATGCTCTATCCCAGCAGTCTCCAAGTATCACATCGCGGAGGAGTGAAATTCTTTGATACTGCCCTGGAGGCCAGCAAGTGGCTGGATACCATCTGAGTGGGAATTGACCTTTTGTTCCTGACATGAGCTCCACTGGGGTCTTTGCTGCGGTATGGCCCTTGCCTGTCCTGTTCTACGCCCTTGGAGTGTACCTGTGTAGCTTACACTTTGTTATATTTTTTTCTTGTATGGTTCCGCTCTTCTTTGTTTGTTACATCGTGCCTCACACATCTGCCTTATCCGTAATGTATGTTTCATTATATTTAATACATGTCGATAACATCTCTGAAATTAGTCTCTTGGAATGTCCGAGGTCTGAATGAGAGCCTTGGTGTTCCAATATTTGAAACCTCATAGCGCACATGTAGTGTTTCTTCAGGAAACACACTTGGATAGTAGCAGGATACTTAGTGGAAAGGTAGTAATTGAGCGCTGGGAACAATAATATAAAGCCGCTAGCATAAAGGCAACCTCTAAAACCCAGTATGAAAAATATAAAATAAGTATGCAGCGCTAATGTGAGTAAAATCAGGTGAAGAAACAAATAAATACATATTGCACAATATCATATGTTAAATATCATATGTTAAATAACTCTGTCCTTATAGTAATAAAGCAAAGTGATTATGTGCAGGTGTTCTAAAAGTCCATGATCAAGGATAAATGTGACTCTTGTGTTGTTGTGAATGTACAAACATTGCACTAACCAGATAGCGCATTAATTAAGTCCTGGTGCTCTGGACTTGTGATACCAGGCAGATGTCATCAGCAAGTCGGCCACTAGATGTCATCAGTCTAGGTGTATTCTTAAGCATTCCACCAGGGCCATCATCAGCAGGAGGAGGGGGAAGTCACATATCATTCCAAATCCTCAGGAACCTTCAAAAACGGGCTCACATGGAAATAATGAGCCACAAGAAAGCTTCTCATAGTGTAGTAGGTCGCGTACACTGCCGTCCACTCCGCACACCGGGATGAAGTGACCCTGGGCCCTCCTTGACCCTGGGCCCTCCTTGCGAGCTGTCTTCAGGATTCTGAATACCTTTAGCACATATTCTGGTCTTAAAGCCAGTTGGGTAAAGTCTAGTGTGCTGCCCTTAGATGATGCTGCACATGCTGGAATGGACTCTCGGATTCCTATTCCCTGGGTTTCTAAGATAACTTACCTTGGAATATTTATTTCCTCAAAGGTGAGTGATTTTTTAAACCTAATCTTCTGCCCTTAATTGCAACAGTGAGGAGGAGGCTAGTGGCTTGGAACCATCTGCCACTGTCGTTGATTGGCAGGATCAATCTGCTTAAAATTAAAATTTTGCCGGTTTTCCTTTATTTTTTATGTAACGCTCCAGTTTGGGTCCCTCGCTCCTACTTTTGGAAGATTGAAGGTCTTTGCAGTACATTTATATGGTCTTTCTCTCATCCACGGTTGAGAATTCGGGCACTCCAGGAGCCAGTGGGCAGGGTGGCCATGCATTACCTGATTTATATAAATATTTTCTGGCTGGTTATATAGTTTTTGCCCATCGTTGGCTTCTGAGGGATAAGGAGGATGCAGCTACTGTCCTGGAGGGGGCATTAATTGGTTCATATGAGGGGCTGGCTAATTTGCTCTTTAGGGGTTCCCAGGTTTCAGCCCCCATAACAGGCACTATGAAAGTTACCTTGCATGCGTGGGATAAGGTTAATCATATTCTTCAACCAGAAGGGATGGGGTGCTCCCCTACTTCCTTGCTCTGGTTTAATCCCCATCTGCCGCACTTCAATATTGTTCCTGATCCTGCAGGTTGGGCTACTAGAGGGATTAGGTGGCTGGGAGTCATACTGGAGATGGATAGGCTTCTTCCCTTTGATGGACTTAAACTCAGGTTTCACCTCTCGAATTGTTATTTTTTAGATACCTTCAAATGGAATGATATGTGGGATTATCCTTTCAGCAACTTGGTATCGGCCAGGGATCGTCTTATACAATTTAAATTGGTGCATAGTTTAAATTACAAGTCTGCTAGGCTGGCAAGTATATATGCTCCAGATTGCTGGAGCTGCACATCTTCCTTGGCGGACTTTGATCATATTTTTTGGTCCTGTCCGCAGATTCAAGATTCACCAAAACAGCAAATAAGGTTTAGCTACCCTAATTAAGGTTCATTGTTTGGAATATCTGCTGTTTTGGTGATCTGGAGGAGGATTCGAGTAACCTGCTTTTTGTTTAACAAAGTGTGATTGACCACTCTTAACAGGGGGTCATGCCTTTCTGGTAAGCCCTCTGTAGTAGTGGTTGGTGACATGACAACTGTCCTTGGTTTTCTTTTGTTTCATCACAGACTTTGATGATGTTTCATCATCATCTGGGACTTTTATTTTATTTTTGGATGGACTATATTTTTTTGACACATTTTATACTGTTTTCTTATGATTATTTGTAACTTTTTAAGCGCTGCACTTTTATGTAATTAAAAATGTAAAAAAACCTGGGAAAAGTGGATAGGTTTTAAAACAACAAAGAAATATTTAAAACAGATATGAGTGTAGAAGAGGGGAAGGGGAAAGATTGAAAGTTTCTTTTTCCTTTCTTTATCATTACTGCTAGGTGGGGAAGGAGAGAGGAAGGTGGATGACGGTTGAAAGAAGTAGATAGAGGAACAGGATGAAAAAAGAGAATAGTAGGTGATTGGCTGAGGGAGGGGAAGGGATTTTGTAAAAATTTTAGATGGAAAATGTATGATTGTAACAATTCAACTAATTGATTGTTTTATAAGGTAAAATCAATAAAAGATATAATAAATAAATAAAAAACATCTGTCACTGTTCCACTTATATTATTTGCAGTTCTTAATAATTTCTTTACATGAGATACAACTCTTTCCTTCGATGGCAATCAGACTTTAATAATCATTAATAGGCTGTGGAGGACATAGCTGACATGATACTGTGTATATATATATATATATATATATATATATATATATATATATATATATATATATCTTAAGCAGTTTGAAGTCTCAATGTACTTTGAAAATGAAGTATAGTAGAAATAAACAATTAGACATGAAAAAGAAATCATGAAGTTGTTTTCTTTGACAAAATGTGATCTAAATGTTTGACTCATTAAAGCAGCCACCTTTTGCAGATATAATAGCTGAACACACTTGCAACATTATTTCTACAATGGAAATTAAATATTGTTCAGGAAGTTGCAGAAGTTCCCACAGATGTGTTGTACTTGTAGGTTGCCTTGCTTTCATTCTCCTTTCCAGTTCATCCCAAACAAGCTCATTGGGGTTTAAGTCTAAAGATTGGCCTGGACAATCCAAAATTTGAAGCCTACCGTCTTGTTCTTTTCTTCTAAGGTAGTTTTGACACAACCTGGATGTACAGTATACTTTAGGTCATTATCTTGTTGTAGGATGAACCCCTAACCAACTAGGCATATTACAGGGGTATTGCATGGCACTGACAATGCTGTAGTAGTAGTAGAAGTTGGTGGTAGTAAAACAAAAGGAAATTTAAACAAGCTTATCTTCTTTTGGTTCAGGGTGCCACTCACTCTGTGGAACTTGTTGGCTCTTGATCCAGAAAAAGAGCTCCAGATCACAATGCTTCCTTTTTAATTTTTGACAGTTGGTGTCACACTCCAAAGAACCATCCTTTCACTTACTCAATGGTGTTCAAAATCTCTGTCTGATGAACCAAAGATGTCAAATCTTTTTTCGTTGGTGCATAATACCTTCTTCCAGCTTGTAAGCACACAGCAAAAGTTGGGACACCTGTAAGAATTGCTAGCATAAACCTTCAAGGCTAAATTTATTTATATTGCTGTAGAACAACTGTGAGTTGTTTAAACATTACTTCTTCCCTGAAAAATGTTTTTTTTATACCTCTGAAATGTACATTATTTTTCAGTATTTGTTAACCTACCCTTTTTCTTTCACATCTGGCAGTTTACTTCTTACCTTTGTGCTATTGCAGGCTATTCACAACACATAAACTGTGAAATGGGGGTGTTCTAAAACATTTGACGGGTAGTATATATTAAGATTTGTTATATACACAATTTGAAAGCCTTCAGCTGCCCTGAAAAGGCAATATCTGGGCTTCTTATGCTTTGCTGCACCTTTAAGGTGGAAAGGTGGGGACATTGTCAAGTATGCCTCTTAGTTCCCATAGTTGGGGATTAAAATAGTTTTTTGTTAGAAACCACACTTTACTAAGGTACCCTAGGACAGCAGTATGTCTTCAACATGTATTAGAAAATGTATGCAACAAAATGCTCTGTTTATAGGTAGTTAGAGAAGTTTCCTTTTTTTTCCTTTTTTTTAATGTCTATTATTTCCCGCAGACAACTTTAGTGGCTCAAACAAAAATGGTGTACCATCAAACTTTTTTCTTTTCACTGTATTATTTGTTATATGAAATAGCTGACTTGAACTGGTGAAGAAAAAATGATGGGAAAACATGCAGATATAAAATCAGCATATTATTAAAACCATCATCCTAATTTAACAAATGTCTGGATTCTTTTTCATAGAGAATATTCTCATTTTTCAGATGAATAAGCCAGAAGAGAACTGTTTTTTTATATCAGCGATTTTTCAAGTTAGGCAATCAGTAAGCCCAATATGCAAGAGGTAAAATGATATAACATTGCTATAGCAATCTACAATTCTACAGGGCAGAAATACACACAAACCAGAGATACTGTTAAATGCTTCAAAAATGTTTCCAATTTATACCCATCCTGGTCTAATTATGCATAAGGGGAAATTCTAAGATTTTTGGCTGATGTAAGCTTCCTATCCTTGTAGTATTTCTAAACCCTAGAGCAAATATATAATGTATTGCAACTTACCATTCCTTGGATGTGGTGGCTGCATTTGGTTTCTCTTTTTTGTCAAGCTATGTACATTTTATGCATGTACAGAAAATACCTTTTGATGCTGTAGCGCTACTCCCATAGGGGGTGCTGGGATACTGCTTAGGTCCTCCCCAAATACCTTGCCTGGGCACATAAGGTCATTCACTAGTTTCCCCAAAAATCAGTCTAGGATTTGTTGTTTTTGTTGTTTTTATCTTTGTAGAATATGGATAGGGATGAGGGAGATGAGTGGGATACTCCAGATTAGGAACTCCAGATTAGGAACTATGTACACTGAGAACTTTGTCTAATATGCAGTGCAAGCTATATCTGTGCTTGAATCAAACAGCTTTAAGCAGTTGCAAGAGGTAGTAACTGTAATAAGTGTAGTAAAGTCATTAGAACTCCAGAGGAGTGTCTCTTGATGTAGTAGTGAGCAGCTCTTCAGAACACCAGCCGTTATTCATATTTGGAATATTCTCATTTTTCAGATGAATAAGCCAGAAGAGAACTGTTTTTTTATATCAGCGATTTTTCAAGTTAGGCAATCAGTAAGCCCAATATGCAAGAGGTAAAATGATATAACATTGCTATAGCAAACTACAATTCTACAGGGCAGAAATACACACAAACCAGAGATACTGTTAAATGCTTCAAAAATGTTTCCAATTTATACCCATCCTGGTCTAATTATGCATAAGGGGAAATTCTAAGATTTTTGGCTGATGTAAGCTTCCTATCCTTGTAGTATTTCTAAACCCTAGAGCAAATATATAATGTATTGCAACTTACCATTCCTTGGATGTGGTGGCTGCATTTGGTTTCTCTTTTTTGTCAAGCTACGTACATTTTATGCATGTACAGAAAATACCTTTTGATGCTGTAGCGCTACTCCCATAGGGGGTGCTGGGATACTGCTTAGGTCCTCCCCAAATACCTTGCCTGGGCACATAAGGTCATTCACTAGTTTCCCCAAAAATCAGTCTAGGATTTGTTGTTTTTGTTGTTTTTATCTTTGTAGAATATGGATAGGGATGAGGGAGATGAGTGGGATACTCCAGATTAGGAACTCCAGATTAGGAACTATGTACACTGAGAACTTTGTCTAATATGCAGTGCAAGCTATATCTGTGCTTGAATCAAACAGCTTTAAGCAGTTGCAAGAGGTAGTAACTGTAATAAGTGTAGTAAAGTCATTAGAACTCCAGAGGAGTGTCTCTTGATGTAGTAGTGAGCAGCTCTTCAGAACACCAGCCGTTATTCATATTTGGTACTCACAAGGCCCAAGAGCAACTGGATGCCTTCCTCCTTGATACCAGATCAGATCTTCAGGAGACAGCCCTTCAGCCAGCTTAGCAGAACCCGCATTCCAGCAATTCAGGCTCTCAGGTAGTAGCTACCTGGGAGAGCAACATGTCCTCAAAAACTAATGCAATCGCCACATCCAAGAACTAGAAAGCTGGAATATATTGCATTTTTTAGTGCATGGATAATAATTTGTAAAAGAAGGTATGAGAAGCTCCTGTATATTAAGGTTGGCAAAATGGACAGCTGTTCCCCATTGCTCTATGATATCACTATTTAATTTTTGTAAAAGATGGAAAGGACCCCCACAGAAACTCATACTGTCCAATATCACTTCTTAATGTATTTGTCAACTTAGTTCACGTATTTAAAAACAAAAAAAAAGTAAACTGCTATTAAACATTTCTGATCAGGAAATTTCTTATAGTAGTATAAAAATTAAATTAATAAACAGAAAGAGTGTTCAAAACCTCTGAACATAAAAATCACAACTGGAGCAAACAAATAATATCAGCATCAATAAATAAAACCACCAATATACTGGAAAAATAAAAGAATATTTAGTACAAATCAAACAATGATATACACCCTGTTCCAAATTATTATGCAAATTCTATTTAAGTGTCACAAAGATTAAACATTTTTTTTTTCAGTTTAACTCATGGATGGCATTGTGTCTCAGGGCTCTTTTGATCACTGAAAACAATCTCGGACACCTGTGATAATTAGATTGGCAGGTGAGCCCAATTTAAGGAAAAACTAATAAAGGAGGGTGTTCCACATTATTAAGCAGAGCACCATTTTCAAGCAATATGGGGAAGAAAAAGGATCTCTCTGCTGCCAAAAAGAGTGAAATAGTTCAATGCCTTGGACGAGGTATAAAAACATTAGATATTTCACGAAAACGTAAGCGTGATCATCGCACTATTAAGAGATTTGTGGCTGATTCAGAGCACGGATGGGTTTGTGCAGATAAAGGCACATTGAGGAAGATTTCTGCCAGATCCATGCATCGGATCAAGAGAGCAGCTGCTAAAATACCATTACATAGCAGCAAACAGATATTTGAAGCTGCTGGTGCCTCTGGAGTCCCACGGACATCAAGGTGTAGAGTCCTCCAAAGTCTTGCAACTGCAAAAACCTTCTATTCGGCCACCACTAACAAATGCTCACAAGCAGAAATGGCTGCATTGGGCAGAAAAATACATGAAGACTAATTTTCAAACAGTCCTATTCACTGATGAGTGCCGTGCAACCCTGGATGGTCCAGATGGATGGAGCAGTGGATGGTTGGTGGATGGCCACCCTGTTCCAACAAGGCTGTGACGTCAGCAAGGCGGTGGTGGAGTCATAATTTGGGCCAGAATCATGGGAACAGAGCTGGTCGACCCCTTTAGGGTCCCCGAAGGTGTAAAGATGACCTTTGCAAAGTATGTGGAGTTTATGACTGACCACTTTCTTCCCTGGTACAGAAGAAAGAACTATGCTTTCTGTAATAAAATCATCCTCATGCATGACAATGCACCATCTTATGCTGCAAAGAATACCTCTGTATCAATGGCTGCTATGGGGATAAAAGGAGAGAGAGTCATGGTGTGGTCTCCATCCTCCCCTGACCTCAATCCTATTGAGAACCTTTGGAGCATCCTCAAGCAAAAGATCTATGAGGGTGGGAGGCAGTTTACATCCAAACAGCAGCTCTGGGAGGCTATGACATCTTGCAAACAAATTCAAGCAGAAACTGTCCAAAAACTCACAAGTTCAATGGATGTAAGACTTGTGAAGCTGCTATCAAATAAGGTGTCCTATGTTACAATGTAACGTGACCTGTTCAAATGTTTAAAAAGTTAAAATGTTGTTAAAAGTTTGATTGAAATAGCTTTTGATTTCAGTAAATATGCTGCAAACACAACAAATGACAATTTTCAGTTCTTTACAACCTATAAAGTTGGTATAAATGAGTGGCCGCCGGACCTCCTTGATCCGGCGGCTTGACGTCACGGCTAGCAGGGGCTCCTCCTTGACGCGCGTTAAGTATCACACGTACATCATCAGAAGGGATAAGAGCCACTCATTTATACCAGCTGGTCAGTGTATATTTATCATATCCTTTGTGCACAAGGATTGATTTTACAACGATATCCATGCTAAGTGTTCCTTGTTTTAGTTTTCAATAAATTTGTTTAATATTTGACCTAAATACTACACTATGGGTACTCCTTTCTGCTCTATATAGAGCATTTAACTCCTCAGGACCACAAGGCGATTGTCCCAGGACCCTGAATAATTTTCAGCTGATCCTGTTTGGAGCCAGGTCTACCACAAGGGACCCCCAGATGTGGCACCCCTCTTCACGGAGTCATTCGATCTGAGCTTCTTTCCATCTACAACTGGAGTGACCTTTGGTGTATATGACACAAATGCGCAATTAAATTGTGCTTCCGGTGAGTGCGCAATTTACTCGTTTTTCTGCATAACGCCGGACTATATGTACTACGGGGATCTTATCAAGCCTTCTTCTATTCATTTGTGGCTTTTTTTGATCACTGAACTTTTATTGGACCATCATTGTATTGTTCATTGTGCAATTTTATTGTGCGTTTATATAGAGAAGTGGAGGCGTGTGTGGTACACGCCTTCACCGCATTTTTATTGGGAAGGTCATACACATCATATGTGGCCTATACCGCTTGCTAAGATTTAAAGAATTTTGCACCACACATACTGGTGCAACCATACGTTTATATCACTTTCTAGCGCTGCACTATTTGTTATGTTTTGTCAGTTTTAAGGTTTTAAGGTCTTCCTTTTTAGTGTATCAGCTGCTGTATCTGTTAGCGCTCACTGAACTCCCCCATTAAAATATATATACGTGATTTCGCATTCCCGGGTAGGGGGCGCACTTGGGGCATATCCGCGCCCTGCCATTTGCGGCAACAGCTGTCAATCACCGGGTTCCTGTGTAAACAAAACAGTTATCCTCCCTGTCAGCTCAGCCATACAAAGCAGTGTGCTTACAGTGAAGCACAAACACAGGGCCCCATAGTAAAACACACCCAGCACACAGTTATCCCTTTGATCACCTCTCCTGTTAACCCCTTTCCGCCCAGTGCCATTAGTACAGTGTCAGTGTTTTTTTTAGCACTGATTACTGTATTGGTGTCACTGGGGATGTCAGTGACACCAAGTCAGTCCTCCCCCGCATGTCAGAATGCCCACCACAGTCCCGATATCAGTTGTTGATCACTGCCATTACTAGTAAAAATTGAAAAAAAAATGCAGTATATGTACCACCATTTGTAAATGCTATAACTTTCACGTAAACCAATTAATTTACACGCATTGGCATTTTTTTTTAGCAAAGACAGGTAGCAGAATACATTTTGGCTTAAATTTATGACAAAATTAGATTTTTTTAAATTTTTTTGATTCCTCACCGACACCCAGTGTTCTCCAAGGATTTCTGATGGAAGAAAGACCTGTATGTAAACAATAGAGATCTCTCCCCCTTCAGCTCCTGCACCCTGCTTTGTATGGCTGTGCATAGCAGTGTGCTTACAGTGAAACACACACAAAGCCCCCATAGTAAAACAGCACACAGTTAACCCTTTGATCGCCCCACATGTTAACCCCTTCCTGCCCAGTGCCATTAGTACAGTGTCAGTGCTTTTTATTAGCACTGATCACTGTATTGGTGTCACTGAAGATGCCAGTTTCACTAAGTCAGTCCCCCCCCCCCCCCCGTGTCAGAAAGCAAGCCTCAGTTCCACTATAAGTCGCTGATCGCCACCATTACTAGTAAAAAAAAATAAATATCCCGGTATATATACCGCCATATGTAAACGCTATAACTTTCAAGTAAACCAATTAATTTACACGTATTGGGAATTTGTTTTTAGCAAAGACATGTAGCAGAATATATTTTGGTCTAAATTTATCCCAAAATTTGATTTTTAAAATTTTTTTACTAGACATGTTTAATAGCAAAAAGTCAAAAATATGGTTATTTTTCAAAATTGTCAGCCTTTTTTTTATAGCGAAAAAATAAAAAATGCACAGGCGATCAAATACCACCAAAAGAAAGCTCTATTTGTGGGGAAAAAAGACATACATTTAATTTGGGTGCAGTGCTGCATGACCACGCTATTGTCAGTTAATGCAGGGCAGCGCTGTAGCACAAAAAATGGCCAGGTCATGAAGGGGGGGGGGGGTAAATCCTCTGGAGGGCAAGTGCTTAACGTAAGATTAAAATTATGATTCTGGTGCAAAGCATTGCAAAGTTATTTGTAAATGAAATAAAGCTGGAAAGTTGTTTTTTTTTCATTTTGCACTTTTTTTTATCAGTAATTTTTATTGGCTATAACAAAGTTACAACAAGGATAGCCTATCTTGGCAGTACAGTACAAATCTGAAAGTACATTCATGTAACAGACATATCATAGAAACTATAGTATCATATAAGTACCAGGTTTAGGAAACTCAATGTCTTTTATCAATCTACAATGACTACTGCAAGATCTAGGATTAAGGATTTTGGAGGGATTACTTTGTAGTAAGAAATATTACTGAAGAGTGTCAAGACTTGGAATGCATGTGGAAGAGAAGTTGACGGGTTGGTCAGGAGAAGAATAATGTATTCGGCAAACAAATTAATTTTATTTGACTTAGTTCTAAACTTAAAGTAGAACTCTGGGATAGGCAAAAAAATCACCCATACACAAAACACCAAACAGTTAATACATTTGTAAAATTCCTTACCATTGAGGAGAAAAGTCTAATTGAATTTTCAGGAAGCCATCTCTGTAATTCAAAATATAACAGCATCTGCTCTGCCAAGGAGGAAGTGTAACAGCAGGGATTACATCATATCCTCTCATCTCAGGAAACTACACTTCCCATCAACCTTTGGGAATTGTAGTTAATGTGGGAATTTACATTAGGCCTGTACATGTTGAATGTGTACTCGCCCACTTCAACAGGAAACATGCCCACATATTCCCCAGCTGCCACTGCTATCCTCACATGTGATCTCTCACCCTCCAGTCACACCAGAATTGGAACTAATTGCCCTAATATTCTGTTTTTAATCCCAGAATAAATATGGCCACATGCCCAGAATTAGATTGTTTATCCACTCTTTATCCACTCTGCTGGAATTAAATATTAGAATTATTTTTCCTATTGTTCTAACAGCCGCCACTGCTTGTATATTTTCATGTGAACACATCCCCGGCCACAACAGAACAGAAAAAAGCATTGGGACATAAAGCTCCATTCACGCTAGGGCCTTTCAAATTGCGGGTGGAATCACCACGATTTTGCTGGCAATTTGAAAACCCGCTGTAAAAATATGAAAACACGCAATCATCTGTGCCATCTGTTTCGTTTTCCGAGCGACAAATGCATTTTGCTGCGATTTTACCTGGAATTTTGGCACAATTTTACCTAGAATTTTGCCACAATTTTACTTATGATTTTAGCTGTGATTTTACCTTGACTTTTGCAGCTATTTTACACACAATTTTACCTGCGATTTTACCTTGAATTTTGCAACTATTTTGCCACGATTTTACTGGGAATTATGTGGCGATTTACTCACATTTCTGCCACAATTTTATCTGAGATTTTGATGCAATTTTACCACATTTAGGGTGTGTTTTCATAGGTCATGTGCCTCAAGAAAAGCATCAAAACCGCAGCGCGTGTGTGTTTTTTATGTGTTTTTGCTGCATTATCAATGCATTTCAGGCCTGGTTCACACCAATGCAATGTGCATTTTGTTCTTTTGCAGTGCTTTTTGAAGTGCGTTTTGAATTTTTGATGCATTTTTTGCTGCATTTTGCATTTTTTCAAATTTTTTTTTGCCCAACTTGTTGCTGGGCAGATTAAAAACACAAAACATATCAAAAACGTAACAGGTGTGTGTTTTTTTAGTGTTTTTGCTGTGTTTTCAATGCATGTCATGCCTGGTTCACACCAATGCAGTTTGTGTTTTGTCCGTTTAGCCATGCTTTTTGCAGTGCATTTTGCATTTTTGAATGAACATTTTTTCTTTTTTTCTTTATGCAATTTGCGTTTCTTGAATTTTTTTTTTTTTTTTGGTCAGCTTGTTGCTGGGCAGTTTAAAAACGGAAAACATATAAAAAATATAACACATGTGTGTTTTTGGTGCGTTTTTAATGCATTTCTGGTTCAGTAAACCACAAAAACTAATGCAGTTTGCACTTTTGGTGTGTTTATCATGTGTTATGCTTTTTTTGGTCAACTTGTTGCTGGGCAGGTTAACAATACAGATTAAAGCTCCAATTACACTAGGGTATTTCAAATCACAGGAGGATTTGCTGTGATTCTGCCAGCAATTTGAAAACGCACTGTAAAAATGTGAAAACATGCAATTGCATGTTCAGGTGCCATTCATTTGACGGTGTGTTTTTGTGCTCTAAATGCGCCACGATCCTGTTAGCAAAATCACGGGACGCGCAATGCCCAAAAAAAACATTTGAAACACGTTGTAAATGGAGCCTTAATCTGCATTTTTAATCTACCCAGCAACAAGTTAGTAACAAGTTAGTAAAATAAAAATTAACAAACCACAAAACGCATTAAAAAACGCTTCAAAAATGCACATACAAAAATACAAAACACATTGCGAAAAGCACGGCAAAACAGACATTAGCAAACTGCATTGGTTTTTGCGTTTTTCTGAACCAGTCCAGAAATGCATTGAAAACATAGCAAAAATGCTTATGGTTCTGTTCCGTTTTAGATGCGTTTTGCATTTTGAATCTGCCCAGCAACCGGTTGGCCAAAAAAACCCTGCAAAGTGCATCAAAAAACGCATCAAAAATGCACGTGCAAAACACAAAACACACTGCAAAAAGAACTGCAAAATTGGCAAATGCAAGCTCCATTGGTGTGAAACAGGACTGAAATGCATTGAAAAAGTAGCAAAAACACATCAAAAACAAACATGTGCTGCAGTTTTGATGCCTTTTTTTAGTCACATGACCTAAACACACCCTAAACGTGGTGAAATCATGGCAAAATCATGGGTAAAATCGTGACAAAATTGTGGCAAAATTCCAAGTAAAATCATGGCAAAATTGCAGGTAAAAATTATGGCAAAATCTCAGGTACTATCGCAGCAAAATCGTGAGTAAAATTGTGGCAAAATCACAGGTAAAATCACAAGTAAAATCTCAGCAAAATTCCAGGTAAAATTGAGGAAAAATTAAGGGTAACATGGTGGCAAAATTCTGGGTAAAATCTCAGCAAAATTCTGAGTAAAATCACTGTAAAATTCTGGGTAAAATTGTGGGTAAAATCACATTAAAATTCTGGGTAAAAATCACTGCAGAATCGCTGCAAAATCCCAGGTAAAATTGCTGCAAAATTGTAGGTAAAATCACAGCAAAATTCTGGGTAAAATGGCAGTAAAATCATGGATAAAATCATGAGTACAATCACTGCAAAATTGTGGGTACGATTGCAGCAAAATCTCTGGTAAAAATCATGGCAAAATCTCAGCTAAAATCATTGTGAATTGGCGGGTAAAATTACGGCAAAATTTTGGGTAAAATTGCGGGTAAAATCGTAGCAAAATTCCAGTTAAGATCACTTCAAAATTGTGGGTAAAATCATGGGTAAAACACAGCAAAATTGTGGGTAAAATGGCAGCAAAATCACAGGTAAAAATACGTGTAAAATTGTGTCAAAATCAGGGGTAAACGTGCAGCAACATTTTTTCCTATCTTCAAAATGGTGACACTTTTTTCAGCAGCCGGTATATCAGTGCTTCTCTAGTATGTATAGTATATACCCTGTTACTAGTGGAGGAGGTGCAGAGGCTCCTAGCTGAACCTATGGGAGGGGGGACAGACCCAGAGTGTCCTGAGCTGTCATTCTTAGAACACTGCCTGGGGGGAGGTACAGACCAGGAGCCTGACTCCACCCACTACAGTGAGCAGGGAGGAAATACATCACAGCTTTCTGGAGAAAGAACTTCAGAGGGGCCATTGACTGGAGGAATAGGAGGAATAGCAGCCACTAGTCTTACAAACAGGAAACCACAGGGGATTAACGGTTTTATTTGAAAATCATCGGCTTATTTCAGAGCAACTACTGAGTGAACCAGAAGATGGAGGATATATTCAGTGAAGGTAAGAGATCAGCAGCAAGGATCTGGAAAAAAGGTTTTTGACTAGAGTTCTGCTTTAAACCCTGTGATGGACAGATCACAACGAAATCGCTTCTGCCAGTGGCTCGATCTTTAACTTTTTGCCTACTGGGCACTTATATCCCCTTCCTGCCCAGGCCAATTTTCAGCTTTCAGCATTGTCACACTTTGAATGACAATTGCGCGGTCATGCAACACTGTACCCATATGAAATTTTTATCATTTTTTTTTAGACCGATAGAGCTCTCTTTTGGTGGTATTTAATCACCTCTAGGTTTTTTATTTTTTGCTAATCAAACCAAAAACAACTGAAAATTTTGAAAAAAATTTTTTTTTCTAAGTTTTTGTTATACAATTTTGTAAATAAGTGCTTTTTCTCCTTCATTGATGTGCGCTAATGAGGCTGCAGTGATGGACACTGATAATCTGCACTGATGGGCACTGATTGGTTGCACTGATGGGCATTGATGAGGAGGCACTGGTAGGTAGCACCGATGGCCATTGACAGGCATAATTGATGGGCACTGAAAGGCAGCACTCATATATGGCACTGATAGATGGCACTGATAGGTGGCACTGATAGGCAGCACTGATAGGCAGCACTGACGGGCACTGATATGTGGCACTGATAGTTGGCACTGATTGACAGCACTGATAGGTGGCACTGACTGGCATTGATAGGTGGCACTGATAGGTGGCACTGAAAGGCAGCTCAGATGGGCACTGATATGTGGCATTGATGTGCACTGGTAGGCACTGATATGTGGCACTGATGGGCACTGGCAGGTGGCATTGATGAGCACTGACAGCTGGAATTGATGGACACTGACAGGTGGCACTGCTGGGGCTACACTGATCATCAAGGCTCTCTGATCATCAGTGCCCTGATGATCAGTGTACATGTCCCCTGAGGAATCATGATTACCGTCTCTCCTCTCCTCTCCTCTCCTCTCCTCTCCTCTAGAGTTGTCAGCGTGACAGTTCGTAAAGAGAGAAATGCCGATAACCGGCATTTCCTTATTTAGATGCGATCAGCTGTGATTGTACACAGCTGATCACATGACCGAGCCGATGTATTCGGCTCTATCCATTGATCGGTGTTCCACCGATCGCCGCGCTGCACACCCCCGGGGCCGCGCACTCGCAGATAAAGTGGGAGGACGTCATATGAGAGAACCGCCTTGTGCCCATCATTTCCTTATATGGCAGGCGGGATGCGGTTAAGTTAAAAATCGTGGGGAATAGTGGACATCCCTGTCGAGTCCTGTTAGATATGCTGAAAGTTTTTGACAGTAGGCCAGAGGTGAATACGTGTGTTGAGGGAGTGAAGTGTAATGCCAGGATAGCGGAAAGGATAGTATCCCAAAAACCAAGTTTGGCTAACATCATTGACATACAGTATATTGCAAGTGGACTCCAGCAAGCGCCTTCTCTGCATCGATGGACAGCAGCAGAGAAGGAGTTTGTTTTTTTTCTGCCTACTGAATGACATTTCCAATTCTCCAGGTAGCACCTGAGGTTTGCCTTCCATTGACAAACCTCTTCTGATCTCTCCGGATCCAGGAGGGTATAACATTCATTATGCATTTGGCCAGAAGTTTGGCATATATTTTAACATCTTAAAGTTTAATAATGATATTGGTCAATTTTGCACTTTGTTTAATGGAACACTAAAAAAATGAACCAACAAAAATAATGAAATAAAAAAGAAAAGATTAAATTAGCAACCCCCCCCCCCCAAAAAAAAAAGAGTAGAAGGAAGAAGACGAAGAAGGAGTTAATTAGGGCTGATTAAGGTAATCTAAGGGTTGAAATGCAGATAAAACAGTAAATGCAAAAGTAATAATGTTACTTTGTATCTCTTTTTTTCACATGTGAACGGTGTTGAAAAATGCCTTTTTGAAAGCAGCAGCTACTAGAGCTGCTGTTTTTACACAAGATTAAGGGAGGGAGAAAACCTGCACTATCTAGGTGTAATATTAAATAAACCATTTAATGAACAAAAAACAATAGCACTCACAAAGGAGGAATGATCAAGACATGTATGGCAATAGGGATGGTTGTCAGTGTCGGTTCCGGACCACAATGGATAGAGGCTGTGAGCTGGCTTGCAGTCTCTGGTCATCCCTGTACTGTCTGCAGTCTCTGGTCATCCCTGTACTGTCCGCAGTCTCTGGTCATTCCCTGTACTGTCCGCAGTCTCTGGTCATCCCCTGTACTGTCTGCAGTCTCTGGTCATCCCTGTACTGTCCGCAGTCTCTGGTCATCCCTTGTACTGTCTGCAGTCTCTGGTCATCTCCTGTACTATGTCCGCAGTCTCTGGTCATCTCATGTACTATGTCTGCAGTCTCTGGTCATCTCCTGTACTGTGTCCGCAGTCTCTGGTCATCTCCTGTACTGTGTCCGCAGTCTCTGGTTATCTCCTGTGTACTATGTCCGCAGTCTCTGGTCATCTCCTGTACTATGTCTGCAGTCCATTAGTTCAGAACTTTTTTTCCTGTTTTCTGCCTCTAAAACCTAGGTGCGTCTAATGGTCAGGTGCGTCTCATGGAGCAAAAAATACGGTAGTTTTTTTTTTCAAAATTGTGGGTCTTTTTTTGTTTATAGCACAAAAAATAAAAAACACAGAATCAATCAAACACCACCAAAAGAAATCTCTATTTGTGGGGAAAAAAAAGGCATAAAATTAATTTGGGTGCATCATTGCATGACCACACAATTGTCAGTTAAAGTAGCGCAGCACCGTATCACAAAAAATGGCCTGCTCAGGAAGGGGGGTAAATCCTCTGGAAGGCAAGTGGTTAATAATCAGACACTTACCTGTACCAGGATCCAGCAATGTGCTTACCTGAGGGGGAGCCAGGAACCATGGTCGGTCCTCTGCACCAGCATCTTAATTTTGGGGCGCCCAGTTGTGACAGCTTGCAGCTTCACAGCTGGGTGCCCACTGTGCATGCGCAGGTTGCACTGCTCAATGTGTATAGCCCCACAGTGTTCTGGTACCTGTAACCTTTCCCAGAAGACTGCAGGGAGAAAGGGGAGAAGGGAAACTTCCGTTCGGATCTCCTAGGTGATCCAAATAGAAGTGGGAGCCGGTGAACCAAAAGCAAAATCAACCCCCCCCCAAAAAAAAAAAGAAATGCCAAATGTCAAAGAGGAACAAGGGAGGAGGCCTTAAAGCGGAACGTTTCCTTTTGGGTGGAGTTCCACTTTAAATGAGGAAATGGTGCCATAGCCAAGCTTCCCGTGACCACCCTTAGACAACTTTAGAAAGCCAAAACTCTAGCCATCTTCATATGACATACCAGTTTTCAATCTAAAGTCAGCAGTCATTGAACAGAAGTATCCTTAACACTTGTTATGAGGAAGAATGTTTATTTAAGCAGAAAATACATTTGGAGGAGCTAGATATACTGCAACTGGACAAAAATATTCCTTCTCCATAGAATTTCTATACCGACCTGTAGTGGCGTTGGATACTTTTGAAGCTTACACATGCTATTTCTCGACAATTTGTCAAGAAAATATTACTTCATCGATATATATTTAAAAGCATAACATATCACTGTTAGAGGAAACGAAGATGAAGTGAGAAGTCAGAGGAAAAGTTTTTTCTGTAAATAATGTCAGGGTGTGACAAGCAGTTCCTTTGAAGATTTATATATTGTGATTTCCTGGGCTGAAGTAGCCCAGGGCTGAGATTTTTCCCTAACATGACCAATTTCTGTCTAATCCAGTTGATGGTAGCTAAATCTGACAGTTAAAACTGCAAGAGTTGCTGGTTAAATTATATCCACAGACTGGAGTATGTCTGGCTTGATAGAATACATGTTGATCAAATGCGATCATTCAGTATTACTACATAAGGATTGCTGGTATTTGTAGATTCAGTGTTTGGCTGTAACCTTTCAGCAGAGACTTCAAATTATTTCATTCTGTAATGGACCATTGTAAGACCAACACTGGGTATGTCTTATTAGGTAAGTAAGTATTAGGTAAGTAAGTAAACATTTTAAGTAGGTCCATACAAAGTACTTACTTGATTTTGATTATTAATTGCATTCTGTTTCTGTCAGAAATGAAGTGCCAAGTTCTTCGGCTGCCTTTCTCTTGCCTGATTCTAGAGCAAATAATAGGAAGTCAAAAAACAGAATCCCAGAGAGTGTCTCAGTTATCATTTTTTAGCATCTGCAGGAGATAAGTCATCCTCCATTACGATCATATATGCTGACAATGGAATGACATTTGTGCTCTGACAGGTACCAAATAACATCAAAATAACAGCACATACCACCTATTCCTGAGAAGTAAGCCTGCACTGCTGTAAAACCTTTTTTTAAAGGAGGCAGTAAAATCCCAAGAGCAGGTCAAGCTAGAATACTCTAATCTAATCTAATCTAATCTTTGTTCTGGAGCTTCTCCCTGCAGTGTACTGCCAGTATAACCACTTTATTAATCAGTTTACAGTCACTCTGGTCAGTAAAGAATAAATGTAGATCTGCAAGTATCATGACCTGGCAGCCAGATAGCAGTTTCTTGATGTTAGTACAACAGCCAATTACAGGAGCAGAGGTGATAACAATAATGCAGGGTCAAATGCTAGTTAGTGCACACAGCAGCAACATGAAAGAAGGGATGACAGTGGAAGCCACAGAGAGGTGAGTTTACATCACAGAGGCAAATGGAGAGTCATGTATGACAAGTCCTACAAAGAGAGGTTAATAGTTTGAGTCCATTTCATGACACAGAACAGGGTCAGCGGCAAGCTGGGTCATACACAGAGAAGTAGTAGTCCATGTCTGGTGGAAAAGAGTGTTCAAACAGGCCAAGGTTATCACACAAATGGATAATTGAAAACCATAGTCAGGAAGCCAGGTCAGAACCAAAACAGCAGGAAGAAATGTTAGCACAACACTAGCTCTATAGTGAACACAAAACGAGAAAAACACAGCACCTCTAAGTGTAGACTATCAGAGACTTTAATATCAAAATAGGTTAGGCAACTCATATGGTTGATAAAACAACAAGCTCATTAAATAGTGATAGAACTATGGAGGAGAAGCTGTAGAGACCAGGGGATGCAGCCAGTGTAGATTGAAAGAGCTGGATGGCAACTCCGCAGGTCCAAGGTAAGGACTGGAATGCACCTTGTACTGCAAGGTTCAGTGTTGTGATGTCACTCTGGTGCAACGTGTTTCTGAGCATGCGTGAAATCTGCAACTGAGAGACGCGCTTCTTTATCAAGCTGTTAATACAGGGAGTTCAAGAGCCTTAAATGGGCAATAGGGAGTGGCATTGCTGGCAAGTGATGGGGCTACAGGGCTCAACGAGCCCACATATATAAATATTAAATAACAAATTCATCATAAAATATCCACAGAAATGAATAGTAATTGCTATTAGAGATGAGCGAATCGAACTTGGCGAAGTGGAATTCGTTTCGAATATTAGGAAAAATTTGATTCGCGCCGAATCCGAAAATTAGCAAACTTCGGATGCACGAATCGAATTTTTCCCGATCGGCCGATTTTCATCCTTTCTACAGCCGGCAAAAAGTGTCCCTGCAGAGAGCTCCGCTATTTCTGACAGTTCTCTGACAGTTCCTTCACATTTACAGTGGTTGAAACATTGTATCTATTTGTTTCCATTTAGGATACAGATGTTTTTATTCGGAAACAAATAAATACAATGTTTCAACCACTGTAAATGTGAAGGAACTGTCAGAGAACTGTCATAAATAGTGGAGCTCTCTGCAGATACACTTTTTGCTGTACTGGAATTCTTCTTATTTTCATCCTACTTCTTCTTCTTCTTCTTCTTCTTCTTCTTCTTCTTCATCCTCATCCTCATCCTCTTCTCCTTATTCTTCATCCTCATCCTCTTCTTCTTCATCATCATCCTCATCCTCCTCTTCTTCTTCTTCTTCTTCATCATCCTCTTCTTCTTCATCATCCTCGTCCTCTTCTTCTTCTTCTTCTTCTTCCTCACCATCATCCTCTTCTTCTTCTTCATCCTCATCCTCTTCTTCATCCTCATCCTGTTCTTCTTCTTATTATTCATCCTCATCCTCTTCTTCTTCCTCATCCTCATCCTCTTCTTCTTCTTCATCCTCATCCTCTTCTTCTTCTTCATCCTCATCATCTTCTTCATACTCATCCTCTTCTTCTTCTTCTTCTTCTTCATCATCATCCTCATCTTCTTCTTCATCTTCTTCCTCATCCTCTTCTTCTTCTTCTTCTTCTTCATCCTCATCCTTATCCTCTTCTTCTTCTTCTTCTTCTTCTTCTTCTTCATCCCCTTCCTCATCTTCTTCTTCTTCTTCATCCTCATCTTCTTCTTCTTCTTCATCCTCATCCTCTTCTTCATCCTCATCCTCTTCTTCTTCTTCTTCCTCATCCTCATCCTCTTCTTCTTCATCATCCTCATCCTCATCCTCTTCTTCTTCATCATCCTCTTCCTCTTCTTCTTCTTCTTCTTCATCCTCATCTTCTTCTTCTTCTTCATCCTCATTCTCTTCTTCTTCTTCATCCTCATCCTCTTCTTCTTCTTCCTCATCCTCTTCTTCTTCATCCTCATCCTCTTTTTCTTCTTCTTCATCCTCATCTTCTTCTTCTTCTTCATCCCCATCCTCTTCTTCTTCTTCTTCTTCTTCTTCTTCTTCATCCTCATCCTCTTCTTCTTCTTCTTCTTCTTCATCCTCATCCTCTTCTTCTTCTTCTTCTTCTTCTTCATCATCCTCTTCCTCTTCTTCTTCTTCTTCATCCTCATCCTCTTCTTCTTCTTCTTCTTCATCCTCATCTTCTTCTTCATCCTCATCCTCTTCTTCTTCTTCATCCTCATCCTCTTCTTCTTCTTCATCCTCATCCTCTTCTTCTTCTTCTTCTTCTTCATCCTCATCTTCATCCTCATCCTCTTCTTCTTCTTCTTCATCCTCATCCTCTTCTTCTTCTTCTTTATCCTCATCCTCATCCTCTTCTTCTTCTTCTTCTTCTTCTTCTTCATCCTCATTCTCTTCTTCTTCTTCTTCTTCATCCTCATCTTCTTCTTCTTCATCATCCTCATCCTCTTCTTCTTCTTCATCCTCATCCTCATCTTCTTCTTCTTCTTCTTCATCCTCATCCTCTTCTTCTTCTTCTTCTTCTTCATCCTCATCCTATTCTTCTTCTTCTTCATCATCCTCATCCTCTTCTTCTTCTTCTTCTTCTTCTTCATCCTCATCTTCTTCTTCTTCTTCATCCTCATCCTCTTCTTCTTCTTCATCCTCATCCTCTTCTTCTTCTTCTTCCTCATCCTCATCCTCTTCTTCTTCATCCTCTTCTTCTTCTTCATCCTCATCCTCATCCTCTTCTTCTTCTTCTTCTTCCTCATCCTCTTCTTCTTCTTCTTCTTCATCCTCATCTTCTTCTTCTTCATCCTCATCCTCTTCTTCTTCTTCTTCCTCATCCTCATCCTCTTCTTTTTCTTCTTCTTCATCCTCATCTTCTTCTTCTTCTTCATCCTCATCCTCTTCTTCTTCTTCTTCTTCCTCATCCTCATCCTCTTCTTCTTCTTCTTCTTCTACATCCTCTTCTTCTTCTTCATCCTCATCTTCTTCTTCTTCTTCATCATCCTCATCCTCTTCTTCTTCTTCTTCTTCTTCTTCTTCTTCTTCATCCTCATCCTCTTCTTCTTCAATTGAAGCTGCTTCTGCTCCGCCACTCTGCCATTGGACTCTTGATAGTCGTCTCCCCACACTGCTGCTGGGGGGACTTTTTAACATAGGCCTCTGTATGGCCTTCAATTTAAGCTGCTTACGCTTCGCCACTCTGCCATGGGTCCCTGTACCGCCTCCTCATGCTGCTGCCAGGTCCAGAGTGTGTCATGGGTCCCTGAAGGGCCTCCCATTGCTGCTGTCTCCATCGCCACACTCTGCCATGTGCCACTTTCAGGTCTCCTGACACTGCTGGTGGGTTCCATTTTGTCATAGGGTGCTGTATGGCCTCCCATTGCTGCTGCCTCCACCGCCACACTGTGGCTCCACACTCTGGTTTTGGCCCCGTGACTGCCCAAATGAGTGAAGTGTGCGGTGATTCTAAGATCGACGGCACTCATCTGCATGTCATACTGACTGACAGTATTATTTCTCTTCCCCAGCAGACTCCAAAGGCATTTAAATTAAAGGTACAGTGTTCTGCACTAATATAAAGGCTCTCTGAAGCCTAGAAACCCTTTTAATAAGTTAAATTCGCAGCGAATAAATTTGCATCGAATCGAATTTATTCCGCAAATTCGGTGAATCAGCCGAATTGAATTTTTGAATAATTCTCTCATCTCTAATTGCTATGTTGAAACATAATTATATATAACTTAATATATACTGTACATATGTGTAATAAAAGGGCTTATGTAAAAAAAATCTATTAGTTATATGAAAATATTAATTATATATGAACAAGCTAAATAACAATAAATGTAAAAATTGAAGATATAAAATGTGCTTCTCGTGTATAGAAAAAGATCAGTAAATGGGAATAGTTTTAAACACAGATGGATCATATTTAAACATACGTCGATATGTATACTATATTATGCTCTTACTAAAAAGACCGCCCAAGTAAAAAAGTTTCAGACCACCCACAAAATCAAAGAAGATGGGGAACCTGTAAATAATTATGAAATAGTTATTATTGTATATGAACAATTGGTACCAAAAATAAAAACAAAAACAGAGGAGTAATTAAATTGTTTGGATGTTAACAGTGGATGAAGCATAACTTTCAAAAGGTGGTAAGAGTAATTGTTAAATTGGATGTTAAAAATTAGTGGCAACCTCAATTTCCTCATTGAGGCCAGCGGGGGACAGGATGTCAAGGACATAATTCCAATAGGTCTCCCATTGGCAGAGCCTGTGAAAGTCTCAGGAAGACTACTGGGCATAGATTCCACAACCCACACATGTAACCCCTCAGCAGATGAATTGTGAACCTCAGAAAAATGTCAGGAACACTATATTCATCTTTACTTTCCTCAATAATGATGTTTGCTAAGTCTAAGAGTACGAGTGGTGCGATCCACAAAAAGGCAACAGGGACAGGATAGACAGTACATTACAAAGTCAGATGATCAGTTGTAAAAACCATCTAACATGTAGGTTCTGCCTTTGTCAACAAACTGTTTTTGGCCATGTTGTACAAAATGGAAAGTTTTACATAGGGCCTTGCAGCACTGATACATCCCTTTGATGGGGGAGAGAAATAAGGAAGGTACAGTGTTGGATGTGATGGATTTCAATTTACTAGGGGCAATCTTGTTTTTTAGATTGGGGGCCCTCCTGTATGTGACTTGCAGTTTTTTAGGGATGATTGTTTTTAGACAAGGATCCTCTAGTAAAATTCCCCAATGTTTTATAAGAATGTGCTTCATTTGATGATGTTGTTCATGGAACCTAATAGTAAATCCAATAGAATGGTCAGTTTCTTTATGAACTATTTTTTCAGGTTTACCATTCAAATAAAGGATATATACTTGTTCGTCCAAAATGTCTGGATAACCTTTTTCCAAGAATTTTGTTTTGAGGACCAAACTCTGCTGGACATAATCAGTCTTTTTTACAGTTTTGTCTAAGGTGACAAAGTTGCTCCTTAGGGATATTTTGTATCGATTTGGGGTAGTGACAGCTATGAAAGTGCAAAAAAGAATTACAGGCAATGAGCTTGGTGTAATTTCTAGCAATAATCCTCCCATTTTCATGTCCCATTTCAAGGTCTAAAAAAGGTGGGTGGTCAGGGTTCTTGACAGAAGTCAAGGACAGACCGAATGGGTTTCTGTTACAATGGGTGAGAAAACCATTGATGATCATCAAGGGATGATGGGCCATACCAGATAACTATGTGTCATCAGTGTATCTGCTGAAATATTAATATTTTATGCAAATAGACTATTCTGCCAGATATGATAGGTTTCCCAGTACCCCATGGCCAAATTAGCATAGAAGGGTGCAACATTTGCACCCATAGAAGTGCCTTGTATTTGCAAATAGAACACAACATCAAAGATAAAATACTAATGCGTTAGACAAAAGCTAGTGGCTTCAAGGATAAAAGTCGCTTGTCTGGGATTTACCAAAGGATTCTGAGACAAAAAAGTGCAATTAAACCAAAGTCATGGGGATGGACGTATAAAGTGAGTTCGTGTCCAATGACACCCAAAGATAAGTGGATTTTAAACTATAAGGTGCAAGCAATTCCAGTAAATGAGTACCATCCCTTATGTATCACTGTAGACCTTGCGCAAGTGACTTAAAAAATGTATCAATATTTTGAGAGAAGCCGCTTGTTACATTGTTAATAGCTGCAACAATTGGCCTTTTAGGGGAGTTATTGAGATTTGTGTGTACTTTCGGTAGGTGGTAGTTTTGTAGTATTCTTTCCAAAAGAAAGATACCTCAAATTTGGTTATGATACTGCTAACTAAAACTCAGGCAGGGATCTTTATTGAGTTTAATGTAGGTAGTGGTATCTGACAGCAATCAATTGCTTGGCCACATAGTCATCCCTATTCTATAGGACGATTCCACCTCCTTTATTTGCAGATTTTAAAATAATATTGATATTATCAGTAAGACTGGATTATACACTTTTTTCTAGGGGTTTTAAATTGCTTGTATGGGATTTTTTTATGTTGAGTTTTTTTGAAAGTCAGAGTATATTACTATATAGAAGGCTTTCAAAAATGGTCCATTTGGCGTTGGATGGAATAAACACAGACTTTGGTAGTATGTACAATAGGGGGGAGGTAGCCAAATGTTGTGTGAATAAACTAAGGTCTTTATCATGTAATCTTTCAAGTTACTCTAGAACATCTTGATCAAAATCAAGTAAAAGGGAAATGGATTCTTATTGCATGTCTGTTATGAATCGATTATTCGAGATTTTATCTTTTTCTGACTGAATATAGAGGTTTCTTATAAACCTATTTAAATCTTTAAATAGCAGAAAGGGATTGTGTCCTAGTATAGCACAAAATTAAGGCCCCGACTAAATAAGGTATATTCTTCATAAAATAAAGTATGTGTGGATAAATTGAAGATTTTTACTGTTTGCATTTTTTTTTATTGTAGTGTGTATGATCTGTTTTGTCCTCCTCTGCATCCTCTCCTACAAATTTTCTTTTTAGAGAGCTGCCCTGAAGGGGACTTGGGGATAAAAAAGATTGTGAAACAGATGAGTGATGAACAGAGTCACTAGGAAGTTGCTACACATCCCTTTGGGGGTATTATGTGAAGTGGAGTTGGTGGAAGGTTCCAACGTGCTATTGGATGAAGCACTATTAGAGGGTGGTACCTCCTCAGTAAGCACTGTGTGTGTAAGGTCTGGATAATCAGACAAAGTTGTCATATTGCAAAAGGTACTATGATCATTGTTCTCCTGCTGTGGGTGTATAGCTGGAACTGTACCATGTCCGGAATGTATTTTGTTATCAGATCCTGTAGGCCTAGTGTTATGGAGTGCTCTGAAATGACTATGTTGTCTACTATTCTTCTTGTAACTTTGTTTATTGGATGATCTTGTAGAAGTGTTATTACTATTAAAAAGTGTGGTGGAATGGGGTTTCCGAGGAAAAACATTAGGATGATGTTTATGTGGGCCCAAGGTTCTGAGCCGAGAGATTTTATTCTGGTTAGGATAAGATAAGGGTTTGATTTCAGATGTATTATGTAGGGGATCAGTCGTTGGTAGCTGAGCAATGAAAGGATCCAGAGTAAAGGATCCAGAGTAAGAAGGGATCGTATATGGCTCTTATCTTTCCATGCAATTAGTCTGTTATTATTGTAATTATCCAGATCCTGACAATTTTTTTTGAGTTTGGTTTTCATTAAAAAGTCTTCATTCTTTTTGGTGATCTTTTTAAGAGTGTCATACCTAGTGGAGGGGATGCTAGTATTAATTTCCAAAAACTCAAATGATAATATCTATTACTATTTATTTGATGAGCCTGTTGTTTTATTAAGTGAGTTGCCTAACCTCTTTTGATATTAAAATCTCTGAAGGTCTACACTTAGAGGCACGGTGTTTTTCTCCTTTTCTGCTATTTATACAGAGCCAGCTTCTGCTCTTTAATACATATTTCCCAAGTGGAAGGGCTTGCTTTTCAATATACATTATCTAAAATTGGACATTCTCTTATTGTTTGGACCACAGACAGGACTGTTTTAACTTTAAAAATTGATCCACGAGAATTCATTTAATTTTTCATTGTGCATTTATAGTGAGCACAGAAGTAGGGTTGAGAGAGCTTTTAGAAGAAGGCATCAGCAGGTTGACCAATCAGAAGAGCCTTCTGTGAGTTAGCCTGTGAGTAGTGTTACCTAGCCATGGCATCTTAGTGCAGGTGTTAAGAGCATGTGAATTGTGTGTTTTTCCTGACATGCAGTACTTTTTTCCTCAAAATGTCCTCAGTTGTTCAAGTTGAATGGTTCCCAGTATCACTCATGCCTGCGGAAGACTGAAGAGATACTGTGAAAATGGGGGGCAGTATTGATGTCATCAGGGAAAAGGCAAACAGAAATGAGACCCAAACATAATGGCAGGGGGCTTTCCAGGAGTGAAGGGAGTGAATGGAAGGGGCAGGTACCTGATCCAGGAGTTGGGCTTTAAAGCCCAAGTTAATTTGAATATTTTTTTTAAATATTCAGCACAAAGGACATCACTTGCCATTAATGAAAAGTGCCCCCTGTGCTGATGGCTGCTGCTTTTGTTGAAAGTTCTCTTTATCCGACATCAATACTTTTCTGGTACTGTGGGGGTTAATAGAGCTGAGGGGCCTATGACAGATAAATTCTTCCATTTATAAAAGCATAGTACAGTTTCTATGAATGGAGGATTGAAATAGTCGGTACTCTTGATGAAAAGATTACTGCTGCGAGGGTAGAAGGGGTTCAGAGGACTGGCGTTTTTAACTAAAGCAGTTGCCATCTGCACAAGGGAAACTCTGCATTGATAAGTACTGTCCCTTTTGCTGATTTAAGAAAAATAGTCAAATTCAGATTCTCATAAATGTCCTTTCCTGGCTGGTTCTTTTAAAATCAGTCTTAATAAATGCCTAGATTTTTTCAAGTGTAGCCTACCATTCTAAGGTGGGTTTTTACACAATTTGGACCCCTTGTAGCTAGAATGTGTTGTTATGCAATTTTGCAAATCAGTGCGAATGGCTATGGCAATTACAATAATCCACATTTTTCAAAGCTACAATTTTACCTACTATGGCCCCTAAACATCACAGGGAAATTTCTTGAAACTAAACTTAGATTTTAATAGAAATCCAGATAGGAATGATGACTGTAGTTCTCTCAACATTGTACAGATAACGTGCTTTAGCAAAAGGGACTTATTGATGTCTTTATTATAGAATTTCTTAGTATAATAGGTAGTTTAACGCCTGCAGTGCTGAAAAGGCTAGCTCAGTTAGGATTAACATACTAAAATACACATTATGGTTTATACAATAACAAAACAGTTTTCAAGCTGGATAGGGATTCCTGCTGTGCCTATAAATATATGCGCTCATCTTGCTGCATGCAAACATCTCTCTGATTTTCTTCTCTTCCTCCTGTGTTGTCTTTTCTTGAAAAGGATATGCAGTGTCTTAACATCTGTCAAAGAAAAAACAACTTGAGAAACACAAGTAAAAAGAAAACTGTTGGAACCTGAGAGGCCAGATTGAATAAAAAGGGGGTATTGTGGTGACACTGAAAGTTCTATGACTTTTCCCCTTGGTTTAACTTTTACATTACCCTGCATTATAATGGACCACCTCTTCAAAGTTTTTAAGACATCCGTGTCCTAAAGTCTGTTGACGTTCCTTCTCCAACTAAAGAACAAGGTAGACATTCCCAATATATTCTTGTAACAGAAGAGAAGACTTATGTCCATAAGCACAAACTAGATTCAATGTGCCCATTGAGTATCAATTACTCTGGCATCTTTTAGCAGGTGACAGGGCTTTTTGTTTTTACACCAAGGTCTTTGTGTATTCTAACATCTGTCAAGAGACTGGGATTCATCACCCTTTTTCCTATTCTGTGCCACTTCTCATAGTTTCAGGTCTATGTTCATAGAACACCTTTGGCAATCATTGCATTTTCATTAAAAAGGTGAAAAATTCCACATCTCAGTCTGGCGAATGCTTTAACTTTAATTTGATAGGAGAATCTGCAGGGAATGTAACATTCATTATTATAAATAAAAGACTGGATGTGGGCAAATGTTATTGTCATCTGTCAAATGTGCTTTATAATGAATCCAAGTGTTACAAAGTCAATGTGTGATGAATGAGCTGCACATGTTTTATTATATTGCCATAATATCTGTATTTTGCTTTTATGAGCAAGTTTAAAAGTAAATATAGATAGATAGATAGATAGATAGTTAGACAAAAAATGTATACATCATATATGTGAATGGTGTGTGTGCAGTGTGTGAATGTACATGTAACCACAAGATGGTGATACAGTACAATGCAGTGTATACATTATTATTTAGGTTACCAATTCCCAGAAAGGTATTTATATCAGATGTTATCGCTATGCATTTTCCAGCATTAGACAAAATGTGCATCCTCCCTAATTCTTATGACCTTGCAAGGACCATTTAATACAAGCCATAATTTGGTTTTAAGTGTATTACTGTATCTTCAATCTTCTAGTAAAAATATAACAGCCTGTTTAGTTTGCTGCAAATAAATGTCCTTTTTTTTTAGAGAGAAAACAAAATATCTTTTGTCACAGAAATTAAATGGGTTTTGCAAAATGTGAAAATTTGTATTATTAAACAAGTTCCCTACAGTGCATTCAGAAATGTGAGTGGGTGTTAAATATTCCAAAAACACAGTACACTTCTGAAACAAAAGTAGATTCAGGCAGAACGCTGATAGGAGGGACAGGCCTGAATGGATGCATTTGTGCATTAAAGATGATGTAAGTGTTATATGTGACACATGTAACTAATCTATAGAGCATATTGTCTAGCCAGGTGGGACTCTAACTGAACCACACTGTGCATAAACAGGTCATGTAAATGGAACATTTGTGCTTCTTACAAATTAACACATTGTTAACCATGAAGTAGTGCATACAATCCCTTGTAAATACCACAGGCACCAAGTATTTTCATATTTTAACCCGCAATTGTTCTGTTATAGACAAAGGTGCAGTTAGGGTTGGCTTCAGTCTAGTTTTGAAATGGACAGTCCAGTTTTTATAACTACTGTCCACTTCTTGGAAACCTAGAGAATTTAAGGCAGAAAAAAGACTGAATGCTCCAGCGAGTCTGCCCGTTTGATTTTGTTGTTGTTTTTTTTTTTTGTTAACATTTTTGAGTATAGATCTATGTTTGTCCCAGACATGTTTAAAGCCAGTTACTGTTGACTGGCTCACTACCTCTGCTGGAAGTTTATTCCAAGCATCAACTACCCTTTCAGTAAAATAATACTTTCTAAGATTTGTTAGTTTAAGGCAGTGTTTCTCAACTCCAGTCCTCATGGACCCCCAACAGGTCATGTTTTCAGGATTTCCCTCAGATGAAACAGCTGTGGTAATTACTAAGGCAGTGAAACTGATCAAATCACCTGTGCAAAATAATGGAAATCCTGAAAACATGACCTGTTGGGGGTCCATGAGGACTGGAGTTGAGAAACACTGGTTTAAGGTCATGTCTCCGTGTTGTTGATTTTGGTTTCGTATTAAAAGTACTGCCATCCTGAACCTTATTTACACCCTTGATGTATTTAAAGGTTTCAATCATGTCTCCCCTTTGACTTCTTTCTTCCAGAATGTACTTATTAAGTTCTTGAAGTCTCTCCTGATATGTTTTATCCCTCAGGCCTTTCACCATTTTTGTTTCCCTGTCACTGGACTCATTCTATTTTGTGAATATCTTTTTGTAAGTGAGGTCTCCAAAACATTTATTTATTTATTTATTATCTTTTTGTAAGTGAGGTCTCCAGAATATTTATTTATTTGCTATGTATAGAGTCTGATGAATGCCCTCCCCAGCTTCTGCTTAGCCTGATGTAATTGAAGGATCCAGCTGCCAGTTTTAGAGCCTGGTCCTGCTGTGTGTTTCAGAAGTGCAGACAATGGCTTTTATTTGACTAAGGTCTGCAGACACAGTTTGTAGGCCTCATTCATAGGCACAACATCATCATCAAAATTAACATAATTACACCAAATTTTATTAGATCCAGGAAACTTATAAGTGTAAAAAATATATTTTTGCTAGAACATTTTTGGAGGCAATTTCTTTTTTTCACAATTGAGGTTTATTAAGAATATTTTTTTACAACATAAACATATTGTACAAAATTAGAATGTATGAAAAACAATTTCTTGTTGGTAGGGTCCAGCCCAGACTATTTTTAATTTTACAGCGAGAAGGATATGAACCTTGTTGCAAATTTGATCTTACTTCCTGTCTGGTAACTCTATAATCACTGTGACAGAAAAAGAGAGGAACTCTCTTAAAAGGAAAACCCCATGGCAGTAAAACCCTGACAGGGCTCTAATCATTCCCACTCTATCCAACCTTACAGCATATAAAGACGTTTTGGCTGTATTCACACTTCAATGCCCAACTTCAGCCAAAATCATATTTTGCCTTGGAGAGATTAATGGTTAGAGCTTCAGATTTTTTTGCTGCTTTTGTCCCTGTTGGTGAGTTCTCCCATTACTTCCTATCACTATAAGAAGTAATGAGAGATATCTTCATAAAAGACGCAGACAAATACACATCCTAGTAGAATGAGGAAGGGTTAGAACGTACGATAGTGTTTTTTATTGCTACCGACACCATCTAGTCCCAATGACATCTATACCTCCAGTTTCTTGTACAGATGTCACAATGACAGGAAGTGAGGGAAAATCTCCCCAATGGTTGAGAAAAAAAAATAACAACAGACATGTTACCTCTTCCCCATTATGTTCAAAAGTAAAAGCCAAATACTTGGTTGGAGTTGGGCTTGATCTTACCTTAGTCTACTTAAAATGTTTTTTTTTTTTAATGTTGTCTCCCCATTGGAAGAATTTATTCTCATTTCTCATTCTATCTCACACCTGCCAAATAGATAAAAAGTAAATGGAATTTTCCCTCAAATTGTGTAAGGAGTAATCATGCAATAGTGGCACAAACAGCAGTATGGAGCTGATAGAGGCTTTTGCTCATCCCACTCCACTACCATTGGACTTCACTTTAGAGCTAGAAAGCTCAGTAACAGAGGCAGAATTCATTCAAGTCATGGATTTCCAAAAACATATGCTGAGGGATTCAGATGCTGCCAGTGCTATCTTCCTCCTGTCTTTGGTTTCAATGCCCTTTGGGTCACTGACCAAGAACAGACATGCATCCAGAGAAGTCAGAACAAAATCACAACATCTGCAAACCTGTTTCAGGTTAGCCACTATGAAAGTATTTCAGACAGAGGAGCCCAAATATCCAACGTTTGCAGGTCATCAAATACTTCTTTTATATGTATTCTTTAATTCCAGCTTACAAAAAGTGTTTGTGGGAATTTTAATCTTTTACTCTTCTGTGACACAGCTAATTGCTTCGTTATGTATTGTCCCATATCAAATATGTATTTCTTTATATCCCTCCAAGGGAAAAAGAGCAGCATTACAATCTGGATGTTTAACCTATCCCTACATAAACCACTGCAAACTGTCTTTATTACATTAAAAATGCATTTAATATGTTCTGTCTGTGTTATAATGAAGCCTTAGGCTTACCAGAGATACACTTTAATAAGTAATAACTACTGTCAAAGGAGACTTAAGTTTTCTTTAATCAGGCAATTTAGGGGTAAACTAAGAAGAGCCCTTAATTAGTAATTATAAGAATCAACTCTTGTTGCTAGAATGAAAAGCTTTTCGGGTATTTATATTAATATTTTGATCTTCTGCACTGCTGGAACAATTTTGTAATTATCTGTCTCCAGACACATTACCGGAATACTATGTAGTACCATTTTAATAATAAAATCAAATATTTACATTTTAGTAGACTTCACTGATGTAACTTCTATTTCAGAATTATGTATGTATGTACAGTATGTATTGTGGGGTTCAGCTGCAAGTAGAGAGCTCTCAGAGAGGAAATTCAAGCCACATGTAGGGTTAAGGGCTTCCTGCCTTTGTTTATTGGTCAGAGTGTATGGCAAACAAAAGATTCCCACATAGAGGTAAGAACCACAGTTCAAAAAACAAAAGTCCAGCAAACAGTTATTAAGCCTCCTGGCTAATAAATAGACCTCACTGGGCCTGCTCAAGTCTTGCAGATAGGTTACCTCACAGCCTGCTTGTCTCCTTTTTCAACACCACCACAAATTAACCCAGGGAAAGACAAATTATACCCCTGGTGTGGAGCAAGGTGTAGTCAGTGCTTAAGCCCCTGCCTCCTGCTCAAAGCTTCTCAATGCCATCTATTTACCTTATGGACCACCAAATCCTATGCAGCAGATACACTTCATGCACAACTGACAGGGGCTGTTTGTCACAGAATGTATGTATGTGGAGGAAGAGCAACATATTTTACTTATGACATCAATCTTCAAAAGCCAATGAAACCTTTCTATCCATGTTTCATGCTACACTCACATTTAAGGTTTAATATGAAACCTGCTCAAAGTCCATAGCCCCCCACCCTCAAACTTCCCCGAACTTACAGAGTACACGGGTTATCTTCCCTGACGACCTCTGTGAGATTTGAAATTGGTTTGGCTGTGCACATACTGTAGCTGCATCATTCATATACAGGAATCGGTGATTGAAAAAATACAGGTCCCATTTGCCAAGTGTGGTGATGTCAACTCACTTGCAGTCCATTGATACTTCCTGCAGCTCAGTAGCTAAAGTTTCATACCCCATGAGCTGGAGAAAGAGTCTGCAGGAGACAGCATCTCAAATGCAAAAAAAAAACAAACAATGGGTGCAATTTTTATTTGTATTGCTAACGTGAAACTCTCCCTTAAAGTGGAACTTTAGCCTGAAAATTAAGCCCTGTCAGATTACTTCAGGTTGGCCCATTTTGCAGGTATGGCTATGCAAAATATTAAAAATAAGTGCCTATACAATGTAAGACCCAGTAAAACACTCTCTGCTCTGCACATGCTCAGTTGCTCTCTATTTTTCAGCACTGTGACAAAAATGTAGAGACCAATCTGCTGACAGCCTAAAGATTTACTACTGCTCGAGGGCTCTGGGCTTCAGCAAAATGGCAGCCTTCAACAAGAAGATACAGGAACAATGCTGAAGGTAATTTACCGGCAATTTACAGCACACATTCATTTTGTTAGCATAATTATTAATGTGGAATGTACTGTATGTTTCTTGCTAAAGAACTTTTTTTTTTAATTTATCAAGTTGTTATGGGTAATGTTCCGCTTTAACTCTAGCTAGATGCTCGAGTTAAATATTGTGTTATTCATTCCAGTAATCCTCACCTGGTGTCTTAAGGGCCATACAGAGCCCCATGAAATTGAAAATGGTTGCTATTTATTTAACCACCTCCCGCCCGCCATATAAGGTAATGACGGGCACAAGGCGGTTCTCTTGTTCTAGGAGGACATCATATGATGTCCTCACACCTTAACCATGCGTGCACAGCTCTGGGAGTGCACAGCATGGTGATCGGTGGTGCGCTGTGTCCCTCGGACACAGCGCATCACCAATCAACGGAAAGAGCCGAGGATGTCAGCTCTGTCATGTGATCAGCTGTGTCCAATCACAGCTGATCACATGTAAATAGGGAAATAGCGGTTATCAGCATTTCTCTCCTCACGAGCTGTCACGCTGACAGAGGAGAGGAGAGCCGGTAATCAGCATCCCTCGGAGGGGACATGTACACTGATCATCAGTGATGATCAGTGTAGCCCCAGCAGTGCCACCTGTTAGTGCCCATCAATGCCAGCTGTCAGTGCCCATCAGTGCCACCTGCCAGTGCCCATCAGTGCCTCATCAATGCCACATATCAGTGCCCATCTGAGCTGCCTTTCAGTGTCACCTATCAGTGCCAGTCAGTGCTGCCAATCAGTGCAACCTAGCAGTGCCAGTCAGTGCCTCCTGTCAGTGCCGCCTATCAGTGAGCATCAGTGCCGCCTATCGGTGCCTGTCAGTGCTGCCTATCAGTGCCGCCTAACAGTGCCAGTCAGTGCCGCCTATCAGTGCTGCTTATCAGTGCCGCCTATCAGTACCACCTATCAGTGCCATTTATGAGTGCTGCCTTTCAGTGCCCATCAGTGATGCCTGTCAATGCCCATCAGTGCCACTTACTAGTGCCTCCTTATCAGTGCCCATCAGTGCCACCTATCAGTGCCCATAAGTACAGCCTATCAGTGTCCATCACTGCAGCCTCATTAGCGCACATCAGTGAAGGAGAAAAATCACTTATTTACAAAATTTTAAAACAAAAACTAAGAAAAAACTTTTTTTTTCAAAATATTCAGTGGTTTTTGGTTTGTTTAGCAAAAAATAAAAAACCCAGAGGTGATTAAATACCACCAAAAGAAAGCTCTATTTGTCTAAAAAAAATGATAACAATTTCATATGGGTACAGTGTTGCATGACCGCACAATTGTCATTCAAAGGGCGACAGCGCTGGAAGCTGAAAACTGGCCTGCACAGGAAGGGGGTATAAGTGCCCTGTAGTCTAGTGGTTAAAGTATATGTTTAGCCACATTTTTTGTATGTTTTCGATTGAGTAGGGAAGGGATTGAACCCAGTTTGCCTGGCAGTTTATTTATTTATTAATAAACAAATCTCTACAAAGTACCCCCCCCCAAAAGATATTTTTTAAAATGAGACTTCCTCACTGGAAAATTTGTATCCCCATTTATAATAGCTTCTTGTACTTGTGATAGCTGAAAATTCTTGAACTTCCCAAAATGTTTGGTCTTCGTAAATTTACTTGCAGGGACAGAAACAGCAGTACAAACTTGACAGGAGTACTAATCCATTCTTACTCTATCCAAAAATATTTTTTTGGTTAACATGTACTTTAATTAATGTATTATTTAATAATGATGTTTTGTTTCTTCTCTTCACTCATTATTTATACCAGTGAAATATGAGTCTACGTTTGATCATAGAGCTCATCTGTTTCTATTTATTCTTTTCAGTTACTACTAACACAGTTAGAGATGACAGTATTTCTTAAAATCTGCTTTAATTTGGCCCCTGGATCTGCTTCATGGCGTAAGTAAATATTTTCAGTAAGAAATAATCTAGAAAATTATATTAAAACTGTGATTTCTATTGGGTTTCCACACAGTTAACAGACATCCTGAAATGAAAATATGTTTTCTTTGAACCACCATGAAATCCAATAATGAAGGATTTAAAAAAAATCTTAAAGGATAAGTTCACCTTTCATAACATGTTACATGAAGTGAAGTGACTGGCCCCTACCCCACGATCCCCCATTTTGATAGCTAGCGAGGGATCTTCTCCCCCCACTAGCTATCAAAACGTTTGGCTTGACTGTATGAGGTAGGAGGACTGCATGGCATCAGCCATCTGATGATTGCTGGTGCAATGCTTTACAGGCTCCTACAACAAAAATTAATCAATGCACCTTTTTTGTACCTATAAAAATATGCATATTTTTTGTTGAAAGGTGAACTTATCCTTTAAGGGCTGTGCAATGTAGGAGTGGTACCAGTAGTGTAGTCATGAAGGCATTCCATCTCTTTTTTTTTTCAAACAGCATTAACTAAGTTAGCATGAGAAGATTGTGGCTAAAAGGCTGTAAGAGAAGAGGGGTTTAAATAGTCCATTTTTCAAATCAAGGCAGATGTGGCAAAAATAAACTGCACAAAACTGAAGAGGAAAAATCGCTTTCCAAGTCAAACATGAATTTATTCCATCTAGCAAACACAGTTCCCACCCTAGGCCACACCGCTCTGACTCATTTTCCCACACTGCATACACATACAGTATGTTTTCAAAAACAGGAATCTTTATAAGGTAAAATATACAGTAAGCGCTCATCAATAGTGGCAGCAGCTGAACATAAAGGAAAACGCATATAAAGTCCCACAATTCATATATATAAAAATGCAGCGCTTGAAAAGAAAGGTGATGATAAGACACAGTCCAGTGAAAAAAAGTGCTCCGTATTTCCTAGTGCAGGTGGTAAAGATTTACACTAACCAGATAGCGTAAAATAATACGCATGTGTATATGTATCCTGTAGAGTCCCCTTCTGCACTCAGATCTGGTCAAATAGATAGCCGGAAAGGATAGACATCCTACGCCCTCTTGTGGTGAAAGAGTGGTCCAGCAAGTCAGAGCGATGCCAATCAGAGTAAGCCTTCCCCCTTCACTGAAGATGACAAGGAGATCCCTTGGGGCTGTAAAAGTTGAGGAAGCTCCTGTGTTTTTTTACTGGAGTGTTGCTGTCTGTGTCCCCATTAGGGAGATTCACCCTTCCTATTTGTCCTCTTCACCGCTATCACTCCAGTTGCACCCAGTTTATGACTGTAGCCTGGTTCCTCAGGAAACCAGGCTACAGTCGTAAACTGGGTGCAACTGGAGTGATAGCGGTGAAGAGGACAAATAGGAAGGGTGAATCTCCCTAATGGGGACACAGACAGCAACACTCCAGTAAAAAAACACAGGAGCTTCCTCAACTTTTACAGCCCCAAGGGATCTCCTTGTCATCTTCAGTGAAGGGGGAAGGCTTACTCTGATTGGCATCGCTCTGACTTGCTGGACCACTCTTTCACCACAAGAGGGCGTAGGATGTCTATCCTTTCCGGCTATCTATTTGACCAGATCTGAGTGCAGAAGGGGACTCTACAGGATACATATACACATGCGTATTATTTTACGCTATCTGGTTAGTGTAAATCTTTACCACCTGCACTAGGAAATACGGAGCACTTTTTTTCACTGGACTGTGTCTTATCATCACCTTTCTTTTCAAGCGCTGCATTTTTATATATAGGAATCTTTATACACTTGCATAAAAAATAATACAGTTTTGAGTGCCAACTGCATTCAACAATAGAAGGTAGGCTGAAAAAGTAGTTTATGGCAAACTAGGCAAGAAATCACAAAGCTTATTTGGGAAGGTTGTTACCACTTGTTAAAGATGCTGCCTGTCATGTAGGGTACATCATCATCATGTTCTGGCAGTTGGAACATTTTTCCATTATGTCAATTATGTTTAGTTGTTGGTGCTGCTGTGGATGTTGCTTTTAGTAATTATTGACAGAGGTGGCAGGGTGACAGTGCTGTAGAGAATGGACAGGGCCCAATTATTCTAGAAGCATGGCCTAAGTGTGTGTGGAAATATAGGAGGTACAACAATTTTAATTCCCAGAATGCACTGGTAATAACCCTATCAAACACATCTGCAGCCTTCAAAAGATCAGATGAAAATTGAAGACAACTTTCTTTCTAATCTTCTGTCAAGATTTGAGGCACCATCTTTACGGAAATCTTTCTCATTCCCAAATCCTCCATTCAAATCTGCCGCAGTGTTTCTCTGTTCATGTTCAATTCTTCTGCCATCATTCACACATTCAGTCTTCCATCTGAGCATTTGAGGGTTTACACTCTGTCCACATTTGCAGCTGTTCTTTGCATTTCTGGCTACCCATGTCATTGTGAACATCTTTCAGCCCCTCCTTAAACCACCTACTGTATGTATGCCATTTAAAAACACTTGATTTCTTCATGGAAAGTTCACCATAAGCCTGTTGTAATAGAGCTAAAGTTTAACTCACACTTTTGCCAATTTTCACATACAATTTGATGTGACTCCAGATACCCATCACTCAAAAAATCAGTAATTGAAGTCACTTAGTCTTCTACATATAACAATTTATATATTTATTTTGCAGTATTCATGACACCCAGGACAAATCTTGATACATACCAACTAGTTATAATAAAGTTTATTTTCAATAATGGCAGATTGTAATATATATATACAGTTGCAAGAAAAAGTATGTGAGCCCCTTGGGATTACATGGAGGTTTGCATGAATTGGGAATAAAATGTGCTCTGAACGTCATCTAAGTCACAACAATAGAAGAACACAGTCTGCTGAACATAATACTACACAAACATTAGATGTTGCCATGGTTTAATTGCACATAACATGTAAACATTCACAGTGCAGGGAGGAAAAAGTATGTGAGCCTTTGGACTTAATAACTGGTTGACCCTCCTTTGGCAGCAATAACCTCAACCAAACGTTTCTTGTAGTTACAGATCAGACCTGCACAACGATCTGGAGTCATTTTGGACCACTCCTCTTCACAAAACTGTTTCAGTGTAGCAATATTCTTGGGATGTCTGGTGTGAATCGCTCTCTTAAGGTCATGCCACAGCATTTCAATGGGGTTGAGGTCAGGACTCTAACTGGGCCACTCCAGAGGGCGTATTCTGTGCTGTTGCAGCCATTGTTTTGTTGAATTACTTGTATGCTTTGGGTCATTGTCCTGTTGCATCACCCATCCTCTGCGGAGCTTCAGTTGGCAGACAGATGGTCGTACGTTTTCCTGCGAAATGTCTTGATAAACTCTGGAATTCATTTTCCCATCAATGACAACAATCCCTCCAGGCCCTGAGGCAGCAAAGCAGCCCCAAACCATGATGCTCCCTCCGCCATGTTTTACAGTGGGGATGAGGTTTTGATGTTGGTGTGCTGTGCCTTTTTTTCTCCACATAGTGTTGTGTGTTCTTCCCAAACAACTCCATCTTGGTTTCATCTGTCCACAGTATATTTTGCCAGTAGTGCTATGGAACATCCAGGTGCTCTTTTGCAAACTTCAAACGTGCTGCAATATTCTTTTTGGACAGCAATGGCTTCCTCCGTGGTGTCCTCTCATGTACTCCATTCTTGTTTAATGTTTTCCTTATTGTAGATGTGTCAACAAAAATGTTAGCATGTGCCAGAGATTTCTGTAGGTCTTTAGCTGACACTCTAGGATTCTTCTTTACCTCATGCAACATTCTGCGCTGTGCTCTTGCAGTCACTTTTACAGGACGACCACGCCTAGGGAGAGTAGCAACAGGGCTAAACTTTCTCCATTTGTAGACAGTCTGTCTTACCGTGGACACATGAACATCAAGGCTTTTGGAGATACTTTTGTAACCCTTTCCAGCTTCATGCAAGTCAACAATTCTTGATCGTAGGTCTTCTGAGAGATCTTTTCTGCGAGGCATGGTTCACATCAGACAGTGCTTCTTGAAACCAGTAAACCCAAAACAGGTGTGTGTTTTTTAAGGGCAGGACAGCTGTCAGCAACACATCCAATATCATCACACTGATTGGAGTCAAGGTTGTCTCACTCCTGGCTCCAATTAGCTCTGGGAGAAGTCATTAAGCTAGGGCCTCACATACTTTTTCCTCCCTGCACTGTGAATATTTACATGTTATGTGCAATTAAACCATGGCAACATCTAATGTTTGTGTAGTATTATGTTCAGCAGACTGTGTTCTTCTATTGTTGTGACTTAGATGATGTTCAGAGCACATTTTATGCCCAATTCATGCAAAACTCCACGTAATCCCAAGGGGTTCACATACTTTTTCTTGCAACTGTATATATATTACATGCTGTCAGTATTTGAATGGGAGGTCTCATCCTGCTTCCCTAATTACCTAATTATGGCTTTTATCAACATGTTCAGGTAGAGCAAGTTAGGTCCCAATATTAAATTCACCATTATCACCTTACACTAAACTTAAATGTTGAGTGACTGCAGTTATTAGACCCATATACAGTGGGGCAAAAAAGTATTTAGTCAGCCACCAATTGTGCAAGTTCTCCCACTTAAAAAAATGAGAGAGGCCTGTAATTGGCATCATAGGTAGATCTCAACTATGAGAGACAAAATGAGAAAAAACATCCAGACAATCACATTGGCTTATTTGGAAAGAATTTATTTGCAAATTGTGATGGAAAATAAGTATCAATGGCACCTGTTTGAACTTGTTATCAGTATAAAAGACACCTGTCCACAACCTCAAACAGTCACACTCCAAACTCCACTATGGTGAAGACACCAGAAACAAAATTGTAGACCTGCACTAGGCTGGGAAGACTGAATATGCAATAGGCAAGCAGCTTGGTGTGAACAAATCAACTGTTGGAGCAATAATTAGAAAATGGAAGACATACAAGGCCACTGATAATCTCCCTCGATCTGGGGCTCCACGCAAGATCTCACCCCGTGGGGTCAAAATGATCACAAGAACAGTGAGCAAAAATCCCAGGACCACACGGGGGGACCTAGTGAATGACCTGCAGAGAGCTGGGACCAACGTAACAAAGGCTACCATCAGTAACACACTACGCCGCCAGGGACTCAGATCCTGCAGTGCCAGACGTGTCCCCATGTTTAAGCCAGTACATGTCCCGGCCCATCTGAAGTTTGCTAGAGAGCATTTGGATGATCCAGAAGAGGATGGGGAGAATGTCATATGGTCAGATGAAACCAAAATAGAACTGTTTGGTAGAAACACAACTCGTCGTGTTTGGAGGAGAGAGAATGCTGAGTTGCATCCAAAGAACACCATACCTACTATGATGCATGGGGGTGGCAACATCATGCTTTGGGGCTGTTTCTCCACAAAGGGACCAGGATGACTGATCCATGTACAGGACAGAATGAATGGGGCCATGTATCATAAGATTTTGAGTGCAAACCTCCTTTCATCAGCAAGGGCATTGAAGATGAAACGTGGCTGGGTCTTCCAACATGACAATGATCCCAAACATACTGCCAGGGCAACGAAGGAGTGGCTTCGTAAGAAGCATTTCAAGGTCCTGGAGTGGCTTAGCCAGTCTCCAGATCTCAACCCCATAAAAAACCTTTGGAGGGAGTTGAAAGTCCGTGTTGCCCAGCGACAGCCCCAAAACATCACTGCTCTAGAGGAGATCTGCATGGAAGAATGGGCCAACATACCAGCAAAAGTGTGTGCCTTGTGAAGACTTACAGGAAACATTTGACCTCTGTCATTGCCAACAAAGAATATATAACAAAGTATTGAGATGAACTTTTGATATTGACCAAATACTTATTTTCCACCATAATTTGCAAATAAATTCTTTCCAAATCAGCCAATGTGATTGTCTGGATTTTTTTTCTCATTTTGTCTCTCATAGTTGAGGTCTACCTATGATGCCAATTACAGGCCTCTCTCATCTTTTTGAGTGGGAGAACTTGCACAATTGGTGGCTGACTAAATACTTTTTTGCCCCACTGTACAGTTTGCTTTGGAACCATTCAATTTCATCTAAATAAAGTAACGATTGGTGGGCTTTGTTGCATACGGACTTTCTGTATGTGAAATATTTATTGGCCACAGTAAGGTACTGTCATATACCATTTATGGGGAGACTGGTCTGGAATTTTTGAGAGACACTTATTTCAAGAAATATAGAGGGAATGCTCCTCATGAGTTAAGCCTGCCAGCACTTAAACTTAACTTAGCACTGGAGGATAGATGTACCAGTTGTCACCTATATCACCTATATAGCTATGTCACCAGTTGTCACCTATAGCTTTTCAGGTCAGGAGAAATATTTCCAAGACACACGTTTCTGACAAAGGCTGTTAGGTAAGTGAGTAATGCAGGGCCAACCTGCTGTAAACTGGAAACACTCAGAGAGAAGGATATGTCACCAGCACACCAAGAATCTCCAAAAAAGGGCCTAAAGCTTTTTTTAAACAATCACATCTAAGCTAAAATAATAATTTTTTTGAGCAATGCAGGACCCCTTTCATCAGGTATGTTGCAAGTGCAATGCAGAGCAAAACGATATTTAAAGAACAATCCACCAATCATAAAATAGAGAAATGACATTCTGCCCCCCTGCTGTTTTAGCCTTAGGAATATTTCACTGGACTTGAAAAAATATAGGTGATAACTGGTGACATAGATGAATAAGTGATATAGGTGATATAGATGACAACTGGTACATCTTTCCTCCACTGCTAACCTAAACTCTTCATGCTGATGGTATGCAAATAACACTGGCCTTTATGCCATGAGGCCACTAATTAGGTACCTGTCACAGGTGCACTCCCAGCACAGAGATCAGGGTCTCACTGAGAGCTCTGTTTTAGCAATCGGGACCCAGAACTCCCGATTCCGGGTCACCTGATCCCCGTGATAGCCTCTGATTGGCCTGTGAAGCCTGCCCCCATGTTTTTTCTCTCTGAATGGAGGAGAGAGATGCATTGTATCTCTCTCTATCCTTTCAGAGAGAAAAAAAAAGTGTGTGTAAAATAAATAAATAAATACATAAATAAAATTAATAATAAAACAATTAAATTTAAAAAAATTCCTAGATCAAGGTTTGATCTAGGTCATTGCCAGGGTTAGTGTTTGGGTCAAGGTCAGAGTCAAAGGTCATGGTCAGGGTCAGTGCTTTTTTTATTATTAAATTAGTATCAGTGTCAGTTAGTGGCAGGATAAAAAAAACGCAAAATGCGCACTATTGTTTCAAGGCCATACTACAGGTACAAACAACAACAAACATACACATAAGTGGTATTGTTGCAATCGCCAGGAGCAGGAGAAATTATTTTGGGTTGTTCTTTGGTGGTAGGTTATGGTAGTAGTAAGAAATGTACAGCTAAATTAAAAAAAAATACTATTTTGGGCCAGTTTTCTTTTGATAATAAAACAAATCAGGAGATGTTCATTACCATTTACCACCAAATGAAAGCCCAGTTTGTCTTGAAAAAAACAAAGTATAATCCATCTGGATGCACAAAATAGTTGTGATGATATAGTGCTTAAATAGTGATTAGGCATTAAGATTTGTTTTACCCTCAGGCACGAATGGGTTAAGTGTAGGTCCTGGCAGGCTTAACCTATAAGGGGCAGTTCGTTAGCAGAATCTACACAGTAGGTTCACTAAGACAATTTTCATATAATATAAACATGTTTTTCTTACAAATGAATTCTACAACAAAATCTTCTAAAAACTAATTCTTCCACCAATTTTGTCTAGTCTAAACCTAAACGCTCTACCTATTTGTTACACATTTTAATATATGCTTTTAGTAAAATGTACAACAAAAAAAATAGTATTGGCAGTATTTTGCAATCTGATGTACTACGGAGAACCTGGACCAACAATTCCACATCATCTGATTTGGACCCTGGTTGGGGTCCATGTATTTTTGGGGCAATTATTTTGCTGTGTAATATAATTATATTATATTAATATATTTTATATTATACTTATAATAATATTTTTTATTTTAATGCGGTAAAAGAGGATTTTCTATAGGAAGTTGGTACTGTGGGTTTATTATCAATTTAAATGCTTCATTCATCTTTACTCCCAAATTCATCTGTAAATAGGCCAGATCCTGCTTAACTTGCTGAATGTTAGGGGCTATGGATGACAAGCTCTCCCTTCACATGGTGCCCACTTGTACTTTATAGGGTGATAATGATGTGTTTTTAAGGGGAAGCCCAAACTGTTTTTCTGAACAGGGGACTGCTGCATTCTATATCTGACAGTGAATAGAGGCATACAAATCCTATGAACTGAATGTCAAAACACAAGTTAAAATAATGGTTATTTTTTTATTTCACTGGGGTGGAAACCCCAGTGAAAGAAAAAATGAGCACCATAATTTCATGTTTCTATTTCAAAACCCACTGAAGGGAGAGAATAATTGTGATATAATAATCAGTCTTTTTTTCGTCTTTATGTAATTAATGCCTCATTTGATTTTCTTTTAAATGGCAGAGTGTAATATTGTTTCCTACCTGGCTAAGAAAAGGTTAACAGGCCATCAATACAATTAGAAAAAAAAAACAGCTGAGGCATTTCTATATTTGTTCTTTTTTCTCTGCATTCAGAATGCACTTTTCATGTTCCTTCACCTGAGGGTTTACACAGAAGGCTCTTTCAATTAAGAGACGTCACACAGGTAATAATTGTACTCTTTTCTTTAGCTAGACTTCTTTTGTAGGATTGTTAGGGGTGATGCATTGTTGAGAATCCTGCAGCTTCTACTAAATCCTTTCATATATTTTCTACTGTCTATTTTGCTCTAATTTTATTTTGCCTGTATTTCCTGCTTTAGAATCATGAATCAGGTCCTTTCTAAAGCATTTCAAGAGCATTTAACAGATCAGAAGGGACTTGTCACAGGGAAGATACACAGAGTGTCCCCACAGGTGCAATTCTAAAGGCTTTTTTGATTTTAATCTAGGGCTCTGTTATTTCTTCCTCAGGGTATTTGAGAGGGAAAAGCTCTGTGTGTGAGTTTTAAACTCAATGGTCATGCCTATAAATGAGGAAGTAAAAAGTTCTTTACAGTTAACTTTTCTGTATTTAAGTCATTAACCAGCATATGAAATATACACTAGTGTCCATGTTGTGATCATGTTTCCCTTTGCATGTTATAAAGATAGATATACAGCCCTGTGCAGAAAAAAAGTAAAGTGGGTGGGACCCAAAATGTCCACCCACTACAGGCTGTCTGCAAAAAACTACAGGAGGGGTCAGATAGTGGCCCAGTCACCTTGCACAAGCAAAGAGAGCATATGTGACTGGTCTTTATTACAGGAAGCCTCTGCACAAAGGAAACATTTCACACTGGATTACTGCAGAGATCTGGATGAAATACACAAAGTACACTAGATTCAAGTAACAATACATATGATTCTTGTATTTAGAAGATATTCGGTAAGCTCAGAATTAAACTTCAACATTGTAAAATAACAATACTCATACTAAGTCTATCCAAACTATCTAAGTAAAATATCAGTATAGGGGATGAGGTTCAGGTTCGCTGTTACCATTGGTTCACAGCTAATACAGTGGGTTCAAAATGTGCACTCCAAGCAAAATTCATCAGACTGAATTATTGGCAACCATAATGTGCTGCCTGACGTTTCAGCTGTGGTTAGCAGGGTTAAAAAGGCCAATAGAAATGCATTGTTATGTGCCAGCCTCCCCACCATAAAAAATGGGTTCCCAGAAGCCATTTGTTAGTTTGTATTGTAGTAGTTTACAGAGGGCTGATAACACTGTTCAACAAATTTTTATTTTTTGCCAGTTTTGGAAACAAAAGGATCCATTTCTTAATGAATTTCACATTCTGAGTTCAAATATAACAATGAAATTTGTCAATTGGCTCTAGTTTTTCTGTAAACGGAAAGTTTTCTACTATAGGCGTAATGACTACATAATGCACAATAATTATATAGATAGATGTCTTTCCACAAATATAAAGCAAGTGATATTGACTACATAACAAAGCCTAAATGGCATAATATATTGCATAGGATTACCAAGAAAAATTATAGCCATAAGCTAAGTTGAATCATTTTAATACTTAGGATTCTCACTAGTTTTGTCTTCAGTTTGTGTCGGTTTTGCTTCTCTTGGCTTTTCTCTTGTATTCGAGGAAAGGGCTATCTCTTACAACTGCACGTGACTACACGCTTCAGGTTCTTCCTCACAAGAGCTAGTTGCTATATATTGCAATATTGTGCTAAGGTGCAGTGAATTGCAGTGTGGTGGGCTATATTCTTGTGTACCTTCCTGTTCACAGTTCAGAGATCCAACATACCTTTTTAGGACCACTGTTTTGTTTCTCAACAACTTTAGTTACTGTTAAGCCAATGGTCACCCTTCCAGTCTTTTTTTCCCTTTATTTTTATTTTCTGCTAGGTTAAAAATAGGGCTGTGGTTCAGTGTTTGTTTTTGTTTTTTTTGTGACAGCACAGTCTCCTGTACCCCCTCCTCCTTAATGGCCTCATCATCTGACTAATTGGAACCAGCAGTCCCCTTGAAGTGCTTCACAGCATGCGTAACATCCTAGGCCATGCCATGCCCTATTGTAGCTTGTATACCTGGAGGAAAGCTTCTGGCAGCTCCCCAGGATGAGAGATGGCTGATATAAATTTTCAGCCAAGCATGGTCAGGTGTGACAGTTGCACATTAAGAACGATCAATTGTTTTTTCCTATTTTTTGTTCCTTCCATGCCAGTGCTGTGCTTGGAATGCAAAACCGAAAGTGATGCAAATTGGAAGTGATGCATATCTGAACTGGAGGTTGTGGCTGGAATGCACAGTGAAGCCACCCTTCTGGTTCCTTACATCAGTGAGAGTTCCACAGACACAAGGACACCCATCCTGGGACTCCTAACACACTATATGAATAGTATACTGTGATCCCATAATAGTAATAATTTTGTCTACTATCAGAAAAACTTGTGTCTGTTCTTCTTGGCAGTCATTGCCCCTTGTCACTCAGGTGATACAATAGAATGGTATGTTATGTGCATTTCTCTTTCTTTTTTTCCACATATTTTAATAATTAGATATTTGAATGCGCTTTTAAGCAGACTTTTTAATCACAGTTTTTAATCATGTATATTCAATATGTGTTATGATTTATAAAATCCATTTATTTATACATTTATTTGATATAAACATACAGTACGTGACATCCCTCCCCCACTAATTATTCCAGCCCACTAATGGGAGTGATTTATGAACCACAATTAGGTATATAAGGGAGGCTGATACATCATGTCAAACTTGCTATGAGGAAGAGGGGATCTCCCTTTGAAATGCACCAGCCATTCTCCTAGAGTCTTCCTCCATTTGGGACTCACACAGGACTCTTTTCCTATTGGACAGTATTGGATATGCTTGTGATTTGTTGGAGTTTTGTGAGTATACATCTGTTTTATCTTTCAATAAATACGTTATTGCTGAGGTAATGCGCAAGGCTGGTGCGCCTTCTTTTGTTCTTACCTTGCAGCACTGATCTGTGCTTCCCCAGCCTTCCAAAAGGGCTGCACAACATTGCTCATATTTGGTGGATCTATTTTGCCAAGGAAGGTCTGTCCAAAATTGCTTGATCTGGGTCTCTGAGTGCAGGAGGTGACTTGTTTTCATGTGACAGTTGCACTAACCTGCTGGCCTGAAAAATCATACAGATGACTTACCTGGAAAATGTCCTCAACCTGTTGGTACAGTGGTTTAATATGAAGTACCCTGGTTTCCAGAAGGTCCTTCATCAGGTTAGAAGGGTTTATGGCTACTTGAGAAGGTAATACTTGACCATTGTCTGCTTTGTAGAAATGCAGTGTCAAAATGAACTGCCTAAAAAACCACCTCATCTATGACACCAACAGCAGCATGCTATCAATGAGTAACTGTGCAGTACAACAAAATAAAAAAAAGTGCTCCACTACTAACAAAATTAAACAAAACACAAAAAAATCACTATGTGGAATAAACTGAAAAGTGCATGATAGAACACACAAAATAATGTATATACTGTATGCAGTAACTGTGGATTGAAGTCCACATTTTAGATTAAAGTCCACACTGCACATGCAAATCTCCCCTTAAATATCCCATTCATGCGTTTCATCATAAATTATGTAATCGGGGCACATACCTTCCATCTATCTCTCTGCTAGGAGCTGCTTGTTGCAGAAGAGATCAGGATATCTTGTAGCAGAGAAGAAGCTGCCACTCCTTGCAGGTTGATGATGCATTCCTCTCAGCAACATACGGCCACAGCACAGAATCCTGCTCTGCCCCCCTTGACGTTCAGGGTCTGAGAGGAATTCTTAATCAATGGAAAATAATTGCACAAAAGAAGGTTTTTTTTGCACAGACTTTGCATTTTATGAAAATATATGAACTTTTTTTCACTTATATTTATTGTTTATATGTGTGCAAAGGTCAATTGTATGAATTGTATGAAAAATATAGTATATGATTTTTTTTTTTTTGCACTTTTATTTATCATTTTGTTTGCATACCAACCTCACCACCTTTCCAACCACTGGGTCTGGGTGAGTGGGTCGAGAGGAGACCTCCATAGGAGAGTGCCATAGGGGAGACAGAATCTGCTGCTTGGATCCAGGTTTCGGTGATTGCCAGAAGGTTAAGGGAGCAGGAGACAAAGAGGTCATGGATAGCGGTGAGCTTGCTGCAGACTTAACAGGCGTTCCAGAGTGCACGTGAAAATGGGAGAGTGGTTTTGGGGAGCACGGGGACAGATATTAGGTTGAGGGGGTTGTGGCAGTTCTCGGAAGAAAGAGGATGTCTTGTGTGTGGGCGAGGTAGTGGAGGACCAGGGTTCGGGGAGATATCCCCAGAGGTTAGGAGAAGAAGAAGGGTGAGAAAGGTGGCATGGGAGCAGGATGTACATGAGCGCTTATGTCTACCAGTTCTGGTGTTTGGGTCAGTAGGAGAGTGGAGTATCAACAGGAGGTGATGAGAGCAGTAGTAGGGAGATGGAAGCAGTGAAGTGAGATGTACAGTTGTTTGGGTGGAGCAGAGGGACAGAGAAAAGAGATTTTGGGAACGCAGGAGAGGAATATGAAAAGGGGAGTAGAGGAGGCATTTTAAAAGGTATACGGAGTGGCAGTCAGGTGTGGTGAAATGTTTCCCAGGGTGCTTGATTGCAGATAGTCCAGCATGCAGTAGAGTATCTAGTTGTTGTATCTTCTTGCAGCTAGAGTTCTTGTGCTTAAGTTCAGCATGGGTTGAGTTCAGTTAAATATCTTGTGGACAAGGGTAGTACTGGCACCAGGGGATCTATGACGCCCGGTGTCGATGCAGAGGGGTAGTAGCATAGTTGTAATCAAGCTACAAGTTCCAGTTTGTGCAGGTCCCATATTGTAAGATGAAGTTTGACTTCAGGAGATGAGGAATGGACGTCAGCTGTAGAAGTGTTTCCCAGATTGTAGAGATGAAATTTACCATAAGGCTGTGAGGGGTGGATATCTGCTGTGGCAGTTGAGTGTAGTAGGAGCTAAGGGACCAAGGAACCAGAGGCTGGCCCGACCACTGTGATGGGGTCAAGTAAGGCACAGGGGACTACAATGTATGGTGTCTCCCAGGTTCTAGGGACCCGGTGTTGGCATGTGTGCATGTATAGTGAGACCAGGTGCCTGACTCCCCGGTATCTTCTGGCCTCCACAAGCCCCGGGCCCTCTCCCACGCTGCCTGTACTCACAGGGGGGTAGACAGATGGGCTTCAGGTCCGGGTAAGGTCGCGTCGTGGTAGGCAGTGGTAGGCCTCACCAGGCCGATGTCATCTGCTGGGCTCAATTAAGTGGAAATATTATTACAGAGGTACCTAAAAATGTGACACTTTGAAGAGCCCAGTGGGTCAGGCTCCAGGGTTTAGCTGTGGCTGGTGGGTACAGGCACACTGTCTAGCCTGCTGAAGGCAGTCTGTCAATCTCTTAAAGTCTGACAGCTCCTGCAGCTGAATGGGGCTAGGTCAGCAATGGGAAAACTACGGCCCGCGGGCCGTATACGGCCCGGCGGACCTTTTAATCCGGCCCGCGGAGCTAGGCTCCTCTCACAGTCCGCCCTGAAGACCGGTGTAGCATGAAAATCTGTCTCCTATGAGGATCTGTCCCCCTCGACGTATCTGCGCATATGCCGGAGATCGCCGATCGGCTGCTAATGCCTGAAACTGGCACATGCGCAGATACGTCGAGGGGGACAGATCCTCATAGGAGACAGATTTTCATGCTACACTGGAACGGCGCGGGAACACGGCGAGAGGAACGCGCGGAGCAAAGGTAAGTGAATTGACACAGGGGGGACTTAGGGACTTAATATGGGGGATGAATTATTATGGGGGATGAATTACTATATGGGGGATGAATTACTATGTGGGATGAATTACTATATGGGGGATGAATTACTATGGGGGATGAATTACTATGGGGGATGAACTACTATATGGGGGATGAATTGCTATGGGGGATGAATTACTATATGGTGGATGAATTACTATGGGGGATGAATTACTATATGGGGGATGAATTACTATGGGAGATGAATTACTATATGGGGATGAATTACTATGGGGGATGAATTAATATATGGGGGATGAATTACTATATGGGGGATGAATTACTATGGGGGATGAATTACTATGGGGGATGAATTAATATATGGGGGATGAATTACTATATGGGGGATGAATTACTATGAGGGATGAATTACTATATGGGGGATGAATTACTATGGGGGATGAATTACTATGGGGGATGAATTACTATATAGGGGATGAATTACTATGGGGGATGAATTACTATATGGGGGATGAATTACTATATGGGGGATGAATTACTATAGGGGATGAATTACTATGGGGGATGAATTACTATATGGGGGATGAATTACTATGGGGGATGAATTACTATATGGGGGATGAATTACTATGGGGGATGAATTACTATATGGGGGATGAATTACTATATGGGGGATGAATTACTATGGGGGATGAATTACTATATGGGGGATGAATTACTAGGGGGGATGAATTACTATATGGGGGATGAATTACTATGGGGGATGAATTACTATGGGGGATGAATTACTATATGGGGGATGAATTACTATATGGGGGATGAATTACTATGGGGGATGAATTACTATGGGGGATGAATTACTATATGGGGGATGAATTACTATGGGGGATGAATTACTATATGGGGGATTAATTACTATGCTTACTATGGGGGAATATTACTATACTTACTATGGATGACACATACACATCATTCATCTACTCTTGGTCCGGCCCCCGGGTCCAATATATGAACCCATTGCGGCCCTCAAGTCAAAAAGTTTGCCCACCCCTGGGCTAGGTGATGCACTCAGCGGTACTTCCATTTGAGGCAGTATGCCCCCAGGAACAAATGCTTGTAATGCATACTATTTGCATTCCTGGCAATCTTTCCTGGCCTACACTGCCCTAAACATACATACCACTAGGATCACTTCCAAGCCCTGTTCAGCCACAGCAGCTATCAGACTCTCATAGAGTTTGAATGGCTGCCTGCAGCAGAGCTAGATGGTGTGCCTGCGCCTTACAGCCACACTGGAGCCTCATACATCAGGAAAAAAAGTACAGTGTGCTAGTATTTTTTTATTATAGATATTTCTATAGTCCTGTCAATTTACACAGTTATACATATTTATTGTACATTCTTATCAGTCTCTAACCCTCACGGGGTGTACAATCTAAAGTCCCTAACTTACATTCATATACTAGGGCTATTTTAGATAGGATCCAATTAACATACATGCATGTCTTTGGAGTGTGGGAGGAAACCAGAAAGAACATGAAAACTCCAGGCAGGTGGTGCTGTGGTTGGGATTTGAACAAACAACACTAGTACTGCCAGGTGGAAGTGCTAACCATTTAGCCACTGTGCTGCTCATGGTGTCAATGCAGAAAACAGAGCCTGTAATGAGCAAATGTGAATGCCCCTACATGCATATACAGTTACATGTTGTTCATAGAAACTAGTTTCTATTTTTCAAGTATACATTGATCCCAATATTTGCATTAGGCTAATTTCTTTTACATGAGAATACTATGCAATCTGTTTAACTTTTTTCATAGTATTCTAGTTAAGAACAAGTATCTGTATCTAGATAAGGACCATAGCAGCCTGAAAAAATACTCCTCTGGTAAAACATGCACGTACACTTCAGAAAATGATTAAGAATGGAAAGAACAGCTGTTTGAATATCAAAACTTAAAGAGTAAATCCAATATAGACAAAATAACTGTGAAAATATGAGTGATCTAATGAAAATCTTAATTGAGTTATACTGCTGTTAACACATTGTATTTCTGCTTTTATTGCACTGACATTAATGCCTCTCTGGATACTCATCTGTGTCCATATTTCTTAGCTTATGAATGTAGACCTTGCCACATTTTCAGCACAGGTTGCATATATATCAGATTTTCTTAAGTATGAGCACCTGCTCTCTGGGGACTCTTCACTGCATTATACACATGTGCTGTCTATAAATACTTCAGAATTACACATTAATGTCACAGAGCAAAATGTGAGAGCAGTAAGTATATCTTTGCTATTGCATGTAATGTACAGTATGGCATACAGTATATGCTGCTTTCCTAGTCAGCTTTCTGATCATTCTCATCATTATCTAGCCACAAACATATTATTTGTTGTGTTGTGTCTTTTGTTAATGCAGTCTAACTTCTGCAACAAGTAAAATAAAAAGAAGCATTGGCAAATTAGCATATGATCAAATTGCAGAGGCCTCATATTGAAGCATTATAAGCATTATGCATAGTTCCCTATGCTTTTGGTGCAATAATAGTTCATCATTTACATGTAACAGAATTCATAATACAAATCTGTCAAAGTAGATGTAAACCCTAAGGGCTCATTCACACAGGTGGCACGCTCTACTGCCCTTCTGAAGGGCGATCCAAAGTGAATTGCTTTCCAGGGGGCAATAGAACAGCAGGGGCCAGGCATTCAACAGGTGATACTGCCCCCTCTTGTTTTGTATTTGTTTTTTTGTGTTTTTATTTTTCATAAAATTGTATGGCAGCCCCAAGCCAAGCGTTTGTGGTGGGGATTCATTAACCTGAATGGGTCATGTTTGGCAGAAGTGCTTCCTACTTAATGTGACATGAAAACAAAAATGCAGCACTTCTACCTCCCTAATGAACATCCGTGGCTGGATTATCAGTGCTCTGGCACATATTGCTAAAGCCGCTCAAAAACAGGGGGTACAAAGATAACTGGCACCACAGTAAATCACCTTATGACATCAGCTTTATTTAAACAGCGTTGTGAACAGCAAAGCAAGTCAACGCGTTTCAGCCAAGTTGGACTTATGCTTGAGTCATGAGTAAAGTCAACTTGGCTGCATTGACGTTCTTTGCTTTACACATCACTGTTTAAACAAGATGATGCCTTACCGTGATTTACCATGGTGCAGAATATCTTCGTGCTTCCAGAAAATGTAACATGGGGTTCTGCAGCCATGGAGCAAAAGATCATGATTGTGGCATGTGTAAGACACCAAGCGGGTACATGTTATCTTTTAAGTGAGAGGTCAGGGGGCTGTAAAACCATAGCTCAACCACTTGTTTTTACGCTCCAGCCATTCAAGTAAATGAGACCTAACTGTATGACATTTAGTTAGATAAAGCACTGTATATCATAGACATTTTTCTTGTACTTGTTTTCACCTTTTTCATCATTTGTTGAATCTAAGTACTGCTGATCTCTTCTTTGAAGATATTGCCTGTCTACAGGTGCTCTATCAATGACTGTATGGTATTTCTCAGGTCAGATTTCCTTATGATGGTAACAGTGAACCAAGACTGTGGTGTGTTGAAACAGACACTTGTATTCTCCATCAGATGTCTATGTAACAGGGTTACAACACAGAAGCACAACTAGAAAACATGGACAGAATATTGTCACCCTGTAAAAGCAAAGACCTGAAAGAGAACTATCATGACAAGATCCCCAGGTACTATTATAATGAAATCTGCAGATTTAAATTGAATTTTTAAACTACAGGAAATTATTTTTTGAACTACATTAACATTGTAAAGCTTATATGGGATTTTAATAATGGAGTTTACATATATTTTAAATAGGATTTGGATAACAATTTTACTTCCTAGAGGAAGGCTGGAGCACTTAAAGCCAAACTTGTGTTGGATTGTTTGTAAACAGGGTTTATATTCTCATTGCTATCCATATCCTATCAAAGAGATTTCCCTGTACTTCTTTTCCCAGAAATCCATTGTTACAGTTTGCTATGGTGATCATTGTCACCAAGTGAGAAAAAATCCCAGTTCTGAAAGTTGTCACCATAACAAAATAGGAAGACAGATCTCCTCAAAGGAACCCAGACAGCAATTAAAATGTCACCCTTCCCCATGTTATTTAAAGCTAGAAAACAGCGTTCGATGATGTTCTACTTTCATGACAGAGGTATTTTAGAGTTGGGAATGGGTTTCATTCAGTGAACAGAATGCAGCTGGATCAAAGGTAATATCAGCCAACCACAGTCCTTTTTTTCACAGTTTCCCAACTTCGTCAAAAGTTTACTTTGGATTTTTGACATATGACAAGGATACATTTACACTAAGCTCCCTTGGACGTCAAGCTCTCCTGGAAGTTGAAAAATGCTAACAGCGGCTAAAACGTGTGTAAATGCCGTACCACGTTTACCCCTTGGATGTTTATTAATTTCATTGGCCAGAGTGCTTGCAATTGAAATGAGTAAGCGCCCAAGCTCTAAACAGCGGTTTGCGGTTTTCGGCCGAAATGTTCCTCTCCTGAACGCAATTCTTCTGAGTTCAGTAGAGGGATGTTTAACTGCCCCTAAATGCTGCTGCTGCATGCTGATAAACTGATAAAAGCATAAGTGTACATGGACACATAGACTTTTATTGATTTGAGTTTAGGGGCTTTGGCAAAAAAGGCCAAAAGCTCCTAAACTCACATTTAGGAGCAGCAGTGTACATGAGGCCTAATAATGTAAACATATTTTAGCTATACATGGTGCTATATGTTTATTATGTTGTTTTGTTTATGTTGTCCTTTAATAAAATGCATTCATTGGTATAAGCAAAGCAAGTAAGAGAGATATAGTTAAAAGAAACCCACTGTTAGTTTATTAAAGCTCCAGAGATCTTTCAACAGTCTTACTTGAATGAATACTATCTTCCCCTTCAGTTAATAGGCAGGTAATTTGTGACTGTTCACTTGAAGTTGCTGCTTTCTTTTGAACTTTGCTCAGTTCAATGAATGCAACTCGAGAGCTGCCCACATAGGATGAACCTTGCTGAAGCAATACAAGCTTTAAAGAAAATCTTTCAAATAAAAAGGAAACAGAATGCCTGTTCTGAGCGGTCATCTGTAGTGCCAGCACATCTTCCTTAGAGAAAGCTATGATGTATCATAGGTGGGAGGCAGCCCATATTCAGTCGTAGCCAAAAAAACATGGACACCTTCCATGTCCTTGAATGCTCTTTTGTATTTGTTTATGGTTGCTTCATGTGTCTTGTTTATCCCAAGAGACAGCTTTACTTGTATAGAAAATCTTCCAAGGTTTTTTTCTTTGTAAAAAAAACGTCCAAGCCATGGAAATGGTGTTGGCAGTGGAAGTAAGCATAATTTGCAGGTTCTCTTTATTTCTATGCCCTCTACGCAAGCTAGTGGATGTTGTTTTACTTTATGAAGAAGAAAAGTAAAGTAAAGTTATTAAAATGATAACTGCACTTTTAGCCTTCACTCATTTTTATACCAACCTCATAAATACAATACTTTTAGTAATCTGTTATAACAATTTGTTTCAGTTTTGAAGTTCAGAAGTACGTCTTTTTTACCTGCCTCTAGTAGAAATAGTTTTTGCAAAAGTCACTGCCTGTATCTATATCAAGGATACAGGTCTGCTGTCTTATGTTCATAAAGGATACTGTTTTCTAGATGCCCCTAGGCTCCTCTGTTGTGCGTTAGCCCTCTGCTTGACAATGTCATGAGCCTGCCCTCCTATCTGGCCTCAGCAATTCAGGAGGCTGCAGGCACATATCATCTTAGAAAGAAATATAGGTACAGTTGTTCTCTGCGGCACTGACAGCTTTTGACATAAGGCTCCTAGCACAGAGAAATTTTATAATTAGTGTAGCTGCTGTAAGTTTCATTAACTAATAAAGTGTATGTTACACTACAGCAACCCCCCAGCACTGAACTCTCCCCTACCTGAACACTTAACATCTAATCTATATAGTTTTTTATTAAAACCCTTCTTATGCTTAGCCCACAACAGCTAAGCATAAAGTGTACTTTGATTTTTGCAGCCAAATTTGAGAAAAACCCACTATGTGTTTGTTATGTGTTCCCATTAACACGGCATACCTAAAAAAAGAAATCTTATAAAATGTCAGTTTTTACTTGTTTCTGAGGATTGCAAGCATTGCAGTTCTGGATAATGTTACATTGTCTGTGTCCCCATATAGAGTGGGGAGAACATTGATCTACCCCTCTATAATATACAATGCATGAGTCCAGCTTCTAAACCTGTAAACGGTTCGGACAGGCAGTGTTCAAAACTATTTTATACCTGATAAGATCTGACAGCACAGTACAGACAGAGATAATTATGGCAAATGTAGATCTCCAGCCCCCTCTCAACAAAGAGAAATATGTAGAATTTTTCCTTGCTGGATTTTAATGAAAAAAAAACATACATTATAAGCATACTTTAATGTCATCTCCAAGTCGTATTCTTCATAATGTGTCAGACTATGTGACTATCAAGGACAAGATCTATCTTTGATGGCAGTATCCCATTATTAGACAAGTCTGGAAAATAAAATATGCCCTTATGTATTCTGATATCAGCCTTAATATACTCAAACATCTAAACATATCCCTTCTCAATGTTTCAATAACTGGAATATCTAAATACTATCAGTCTCTAATATTTGATATCTTCTGAGCAGCAAAAATACAAATTGTTAGCTTCTACATCACAGACAATTAATTGATTGTGAGCTAAAACCGAAATTTCATGGATTATAATTTACTAAAAATACTTGTATTTTACATAACAGATTACCACAATACGAGAATAGAGACCCCTAGATTAATGAATATATATTTTAGTTTAACTACCTTTTGCCCCCTCCCCTTTTTTCTCTTAAATTTTTCCCTTGACCATATATTAATCTTATACTAGTTCCTATTGTTACAGACTGTGTGAAAAGGTTTGTGGTGGTTGCGCTTGAAGCTAGGGAACAAGAGATCACCCCGCCAGTATTGGAAGAGGGAGCAGCATCCGTAAATGATTCCAGTAACATAAATGTAGTGGAGAGATGGACACCACTCAGACCAGCCCAGGGGGTCCGGTGTGTAGGATGGCCTCAGCCACCACTCCGGCCATGCCCACTGATGCGTTTCACCCCTCCCACCGGGGCTTGATCACAGAGGCGCCCCTGTGCTCAAGCCCTGGTGGGCAGGGAAAAACACATCAGAGTGTGGCCGAAGTGGCAGCTGAGCCCATCCTACACACCGGACTCCCTGGGCTGGCCTGAACGGCATCCATCTCTCCAATACAAATAGTTCCTATTGTTATTATGTATTGTTACAACATAGACTTTTTAACATTTTAAAAGTAAGTCGTGTGACCTTCATTTATTTGAAAACCTTTCTTTATTTAAACATTTCAATAGACATATTGAAAAAAGCTTGTTTTTGCAAAATTATGTTAATATTGTGAATGGCATCTAAGAGCATAGTAATCCTTTTAATATTTATTAGGCAGTAGTGTAAAATGTGTTCATTTGTAAGACATGTGGTTTTAGCTTCATTATCAACCTAAAAACAATTATTTTCACTGTTGTCAATACACAGTTCATATAAACAATAGGATCAGATGGGTAAAGTTATCAATTGCCCAACTATGGGCATTCAAGCATTTACCTATTAAAAAACAGTAAATAAGCTTTAAAACAAGCCCTCGCCAATCTCTACTTCAATACTTTGTAGGACAATTCAAAAGTTCACAATGTAAGCACCAGCATTGTTATCACTCTGCAGCTCAGCACCCCCTCCTCTTCCCTCCTAGATTACTTGCTGGGTGCTTACTTTAGAGATTGCAAGTCTGGATGGCTGCCAAGTCACTACTGGGAGAAGGGACAGGGTGAGCTGAGTAGGCTCAGACACAGGTTGCAGTCCTTTTGCAGTGAACTTTGAGTATAAATTGACCCACAGTACCTACAGCTACAGGGGTCAGTGAAGACTTGATCTAAAGTTTATTTACTGAAAACACTGTGGCTCAATTTGTGTAGTCACTTAATCACAATAAAACAAAGTGAAAAAATATAGTGAAAAACCATGTATGTACACAATATTGGATGCTCTGCTAAACACTAAAGGTCTTTTCACAAAAACTTCTGCACACATATAAATAAAAAAACAAATAATAAACAAAATCAACATTCAAATAACACATAAATCAATAAATAAAGTGTCGGTGGGTCCAATCCAATTTCATAAATGTATAAAAAACCAATCACCAATACGTGTTTGATAAAATCTTCTTAAAATAACACCTGTGTATCAACCACCTTCACCAAAAGGAAGATCGGCTGCTCACCTCCAGAATTTGACCTCTGCCAAGACACCAGACAGCTTAAGGATCAGTGATTTCATGAAGGCACTCCTGATTTATATGGATGAATCAGTTCATTGGGTGTGTGTCTCAGCCTTTTATTGCTCATTGCCTCTCCCTGTCTATGGGGACTTATTTGTTGTGCCATATCAGTTTGAAGAAAAAGCTACCAAGGTGCTGAGAGTCTTTACTTTGAAAGGCAAAGGTTAGTCTGGGATGGCCTGCAATGACCACAAGAGAAAGTATACTCAGCATGATTATGATAAATATTGCAATGTGCACAACTACATTGAAAGTTGCACTCAAATCCCTTCAGCTAACCCATATTTGTTTTATACTTCATGCACTTAACACAGACTACTCATTAAATGTAAGTGATACCTTTTACTGTATAATGTTTTCTGCTTGCTAGTGTAATACAGATTCTCATAATATCGTGTGCTTAATTTCTCTGTATTAATGTTCACAGTGACATTCATTTTTCCTGTACCAGTCATTCCATTGCAGGCACATACCACAGAGGGATAGAAATGATTCTCTCAGCGTTATTTTACAGTGGAATGGGAATTTGTGTCCCTTGACATACAGGACCAAAATTGTTTTACTTTCAGACAGATAGATTTTGCTATTGACAAATCAACAGAGGTCACACAGCAATTTAGAAGCAATTAAAAGGTAATGAGTAGAAAGGGCTGAAATCTCTGCCTGGAGATCTTCCCATGTGAAGGACTGAACAAGATAAATGAGTTTTGTCTGCTCTTTATCTATGGTTGTGTTCGGATCGCTGGTTAGAGTTTGGGAAGCGGAGTATTAAATCCTGGCACAAAGACAGGTAATGCCTCACTACTACGTTTCCACTTGGGGGTTAAACACTTGTATCTGGCAGAGTGATTGAGGAGTTACAGTACAAAGGTTAAGCTAAGAGTCATTGCTCCATAATTTACTACCCTATATGCTCACTTCTGTAAATACTGTATTATCCCATTTTACCCTGTGTGCTGTTGCATCCTTTGTTGACAGTCCTTTTATGTGTTTTATGTTTTTCTTCTCTGGTATGCTGTAGTCACTGTTAAAGGACATCAGTTACTAAATATTTCCAAGTTTTCTTCATTTGAAAACACTATAAATGTTAGTCCTAGATTGTAAGCTCCAAGGATCAGGGCCCTCCTATCCCTCTTGTATTGAACTGTATTGTTGCTGTATTGTCTCCCGTTATATTGTAAAGCACTGAGCAAACTGTTGGCGCTTTATAAATCCTGTATAATAATAATAATAGGATGGATAGAGATATGAAGATATGGAGACAAATCAGAAATCATAAAGGCTTACCCATCTATAGGGAAAACTGTTGAATCATTAAAAAAAGCTGTTATGTTTCCTGCTTTTGTCTTTGTATTTCAGCTCTTTTTCTGTTCTATCTGACAGTCATCAAATAGATAAAAGAAGAAAACTTTCCCAAACAGTGGCAGAACAATCATAAGTTGACAACGGTTCTAACTCTTCCTCCATCTATCCATATACAGAACTAGTAAAAAATAATTTTGGCTAGAGTTGGGGTTTAAAAAATGTAAACACATGGGCTGGTACATTTATGGCAAAAGGGAAAAAGCATTTGTCCCACTCCCATTGGGATACCAGACCATGGGCTTTTCAACACTGGTGAGTGGTATTAACAGGGAATCCTTCATGTATGATAGTGATGAGCATCAGATGCAACCATGTTTCACATTACACCCTAAATATAGGTGTACCATGAGACATGGAATCAAAGGTGAAATATGCCTTTAAAAATGTATTTAATTATGCATGAACAGGTCTGCATTAATTTCCCATCTTGTGTCCGTTCATTGCCTTTAAATGCTTTGCACATGCACAGTCAGCACAGATAAATCACATGACCATGACATTCCAGCTGCTGACCACTTTCAGGTAATCAGAAATGACAGACAGGCTACCGTACCTGTCACTTCTATTTAGGATTAGACCAGCTAGTAATTTTAACAGAGAATTTGTGCCTATTGCTGTGCTGAGCTGAAAAGAGAGTGATTTCTTTAGGACAACAAGGACTAGCTTTTCTAAAATATTAACTGTAAATATCAATTATATAACTTAATATTTTTTTTCCATAATACATTTTTATTTGGTTTTACAAATATAATTAAAACAACAAAAAAAAACAAAAACAAAAATGGGACAGTGAAAAACTACACAATATCACAGTATAGGTGTTGCGGTAAAGTTTAACAAAGAGAAAAAAGGAAATATTGAATAATTCCTAACAGTTTTACTAGTTCCACAAAGTAATCAAAAAAAGGTTAAACATCATAATATTTTAGGTTACAGTTCTAAACCAGTCGGACCAAGGTTCCCAAGCTTTGTCAAATTTAGTAATTCTATCGTTTAGATAAACTAAAGATTTCTCATAGGTGAAGTGGGTCTGGACTAGCTCAATGACTTCTTTTAGAAATGGGGCTAAGTCTTTTTTCCAGTGTCTAGTAATGGTAAGTCTTGATGCTAGAAGAATATGTGTCACTAAGAGTTGATGATGGATTGAATATGTATCTATATTAATATTCAAAATGGCTTGGGTAAGATCTGGTTGTTTTAATGTCCCAGTAATTCCGATATCATGTGGAAGACTTTATACCAATAGCTTCTAATATTTTCACATGTGCATAATATATGTAATAGACTACCAATCTGACCGCATTTTCTCCAGCATTGAGGACTATGTTGTTCTAAGAATTTGGCCATTTGGTAAGGAGTTAGATACCATCTTGTAGAAATTTTGTGCAGTAGCTCCCAAAGGTTAACACATCTAGTAGCTGAAAACACATTCCTGAATGCACATTCCCACTGCTCATTAGAGATTTCAGTCTCTAAGTCTTTTTCCCACTTGATTAAGGGAGTAGTCTTATTAAATTCTGATTTACGTTGTAGAAGGTTATAAAATAGGGTTATACCACCTGATTTAGGAGTAGCAGAGCTATAGAACTGTAAAGCTACTTTGAGTATATACAGTATACTATTTTTACTCCTCAAGATGTTTTTCAAGTATCAAGTTATTGTTGGGGATTTTTATAATAGACAAATTTATGCGCCAGAGGTTGTGTGGTTTCAATAACTGGTTATCTGAAATAGTAATTGGTGTGACCACGTTATATTGCCTATGGTTGATGTGATAACATTTTTCAGTAGCCATTTATCTACCAATATAAGGTCAATTCTTGAATAAGATTGGTGTCTAGCTGAAAAAAAGGTCTAATCTCTTTCACCTGCATGTTGACACCTCCAAACATCATAGACATCTTCAGTTATTAGAAAGGGGTATGGGGTTGGGGTATTCTTTTTTTAAGATTTTGTTGAGTCTAGGTTTCTGTCAACTATGAGATTGAAGTCACTGCATAGTATAAGGGAACCAGAACGATTTTTGGAGATTAGTTTGAAGAGCTTGGTAAAGTATCTTTTTTGATGAGTATTAGGTGCATATGAATTTACAATAGTGTAATCTGTATTTATTTATTGGAAAAGAAAAATGTAAAAAAGGCTGTAGGAAAGAAAAAATAAAAATATAAAAAAAATAGATAAAAAATGATAAAGATAAATAATTTTATAATGTCTTTATAATTTGTTATAATTTTTTATCTATTTTTTTTTATATTTTTATTTTTTCTTTCCTACAGCCTTCTTTACGTTTTTCTTTTCCAATAAATCTATTATAAGTTTTTATTTTTATTTATTTTTATTTTTTAATGTTTTTTAAATTTTTTATATCCTATTCATTCTTATCCCCCATTCTGATGTGTGTCTATATGTGCTCAAATGATTCCATATACCGCTATGGATCTTAGTGTATGTGTAAATATTGTGTATTAGCTATGTACACTGCCCAGACATCGTATCTTTATCACCATCCTTTTTCCCCCCGTGCCCTCTATGTTCCTCATATTGCAGCTTTCAATCTTGAGCTACATACTGTTTAGTTCTATTACTCTGTATTATCCCACATGAACTCTCACATGAGCCGCTCCACGCCCCCTCCATCCCCTATTTAATTGGCTTAGTCCAGTGGCCAATTAGGTTTGATGAAAAGACTGTTTGCCTTGAAACGCATCACCGCCCCTTGCAACGGCTCCATGCTACGCTGTGACATCACTTCCGCTCGGCAGCCATCTGCAGCCATGGCTGTGCTCCAAGCTGGTTCTGATATGTGACCAAATATATGCTGGTGTGAGAGGCAAGGAACACCTGTCCAGAGCCCAGTTCTTCACCTGCACTGCGACTCACTGGACACTCACCTGCCCTCCTTGCTCCTCCACTGGGACCCGCAATGGAACGCCCACCACTACGTGAGCCTTGGCCCCTGGAACCATCCGCTCCAGATGTCCAGCCCAGATGACGTCCTTTTATTATTACTTGATGCCTGATATACACCCACATCTTGTGAGTTTTTAAATCTTGTGTGCAATAAACTGTTACCTCCTTACTACACTTAGTCTGGCGCACCTCTCTCTCCTCTATTCTCTCCACACAGAGTTCTGGTTTTCTCTAAAGAGTGCAGCCTCACAATGGTGTTTATGTTTCATCTATATATATACAGTCATGGCCGAAATTGTTGGCACCCTTGATATTTTTCCTGAAAATCAAGTATTTCACACAAAAAAGGTATTGCATTAACACATGTTTTGCTATACACATGTTTATTCCCTTTGTATGTATTGGAACAAATATAAAACAGAGGCAGAAAAGCAAATATGACATAATGTCACACAAAACCCCAAAAATGGGCTGGACAAAAGTATTGGCACCCTTAACTTAATATTTGGTTGCACACCCTTTGGAAAACATAACTGAAATCAGTCGCTTCCTATAACCATCAATAAGCTTCTGACACCTCTCACCCGGAATTTTGGACCACTCTTCCTTTGCAAACAGCTCCAGGTCTCTCTTATTGGAAGGACACCTTTTCCCAACAGCAATTTTAAGATCTCTCCACAGGTGTTCAATGGGATTTAGATCTGGGCTCATTGCTGGCCACTTCAGAACTCTCCAGCGCTTCTTTGCCATCCATTTCTGAGTGCTTTTTGACGTATGTTTGGGGTCATTGTCCTGCTGGAAGACCCAGGATCTTGGACGCAAACCCAGCTTTCTGACACTGGGCCCTACAGTGCGACCCAAAATCCTTTGGTAATCCTCAGATTTCATGATGCCTTGCACACAGTCAAGGCACCCAGTGCCAGAGGCAGCAAAACAACCCCAAAACATCATTGAACCTCCACCATATTTTACCGTAGGTACTGTGTTTTGTTCTTTGTAGGCCTCATTCCGTTTTCGGTAAACAGTAGAATGATGTGCTTTACCGAAAAGCTCTATCTTGGTCTCATCTGTCCACAAGACGTTTTCCCAGAAGGCTTTTGGCTTACTCAAGTACATTTTGGCAAACTGTAGTCTTGCTTTTTTATGTCTCTGTGTCAGCAGTGGGGTCCTCCTGGGTCTCCTGCCATAGCGTTTCATTTCATTTAAATGTCGACGGATAGTTCGCGCTGACACTGATGCTCCCTGAGCCTGCAGGACAGCTTGAATGTCTTTGGAACATGTTTGGGGCTGCTTATCCACCATCCGGACTATTCTGCGTTGCAATCTTTCATCAATTTTCCTCATCCGTCCACGACCAGGGAGATTAGCTACAGTGCCATGGGTTGCAAACTTCTTGATAATGTTGCGCACTGTGGACAAAGGCAAATCTAGTTCTCTGGAGATGGACTTGTAACCTTGAGATTGTTGATATTTTGCCACAATTTTGGTTCTCAGGTCCTCAGACAGTTCTCGTCTCCTCTTTCTGTTGTCCATGCTTAGTGTGGCACAGACAGACACACAATGCAAAGGTTAAGTGAACGTCTCTCCTTTTTATCTGCTTTCAGGTGTGATTTCTATATTGCCCACACCTGTTACTTGCCCCAGGTGAGTTTACAGGAGCATCACATGCTTGTAACATTCTTATTTATCCGCAGTTGTGAAAGGGTGCCAATACTTTTGTCCAGCCCATTTTTGGAGGTTTGTGTGACATTATGTCGAATTTGCTTTCTTTCCTCCCTTTTTTTGTTTTGTCCCAATACACACAAAGGGAATAAACATGTGTATAGCAAAACATGTGTTAATGCAATACGTTTCGTGAGAAATACATGATTTCCTGGAGAAATATCAAGGGTGCCAACAATTTCGGCCATGACTGTATATATATATATATTTTTTTTTTTTAACCCCCTCCTGCCAAGAACTACCTGAGTTACAAAACCCCTCCACCTTTAGAACTATTAAAGCTGCATAACTCTTACTGAAACACCATATACTCTATTTACTTCAATTTTTCTTTCCCCCCCCCTCTCCTCCCCCCCTCTCCTCCCCCTAGTCTCGCTGAGAAGTCCACATGCTCTCCTAAAACAGAACTACCTCAATCTCCATAAAGACTTTTATGAATTGCATACCCACTACTACCTCTCCTGCGCCAATACACACTTCTGTCAAAGAATCATGTACTGGCCTTCAGGCTCTGAGATATTTTTATGAAGAACAAAGTTTAGTGTATCTTTAATAGCAGTGAGTACTTTTCTTTTTTTTCAGAGGCATTGGCAGTATAGACACATGGAAACTTTTTGTGTGAGCATTTAGGAGGGGCCGAATCTATGAAATGAGTCTCTTGAACACCGAGTATATCACATTTATCTTTAAATGCTTTTTTCCACATGTTTGTACATTTGGCCGGATACATTTTTATGCACGTCAGTTAAACCATTTAAACTATCAGGAATTACATGATAGTAGAAACAAAAAGGAAAAAAATAAACAAATGAAGATAACTGAACAGATAACAAATCAGTAAAAAATAGGATCTTAGCCAAGATCCAAATGCAATGAAAATTGTGCAGTACTTTTGGGGCAAAAACAAAACAAGTGATCTTGCCATTGGCAGACATACTTACAGGTAGTGTGTTCAGTAAGGGTAGTACCCTTAGTGCCTCACTTAAACATGCAAACTTACATCTAAGTGGGGACCATGAGATAAGATTGCAAGTACAAGGTCAATGTTTAGTTTGGTGTTTGTGAGTGACCGGGTTCCCCTCTGGAGATGCTCTGGTGGCGGTAGAATGTTGTGGGTCGCTTTCTGGGAGAATGTCCCACTCTCTAAGACATTGCAGACCTTCCTCTAGGCTGATGATTAAGTCATTTCTGGTGAAGATTAATGCAGTAGAGTAACCCTAACGATAAATAATTTTGCGGTTTCATAGAGCTTTTGTTATTGGGAGGAGATTTTTCCTTAGTTGCATGGTGCGCTTAGATAAATCTGTGAAAAGCTGTAAAGAGGAGAATTGTGAAGGCAAATTTTGGGGTTTGTGCGCAATTTCCATGATTTTTTTCTTTGACATGAAAAAAATGAATTCTAATAAAGACATCTTGAGTTTGTAGCATCAGGTAGGAGGGCACGAAAGAGCTCTTGGGTATATGCTCTCAATTGGTCAGATTGTATCAATTCTGGAATGCCTCTTATTTTAATGTTGTTATGTCGTGATCTATCCTCCAGATCTGCGACTTCATTTTTGAGCCATTCAATTTCTTCATCCCTTTCATTGTGGGCATCTACTAGGCATCTACTAGGGTGTTAAAGGAAGTGGTGTCCCATTTTTTGTTTCAACATGGTCAACTCTGTCGCCAAGATCATTAATCTCTGATTTGATTTGTTGCATAGAGTTAATGATATCTGACTGTATGGATGATCTTATTGAAAGGAGCATCTCCTTCATTAATGTATCAGAAATAGGCTGACTGGTAATAGGAAAGCTAGCCATTGGATCTGAGAAATTACTTGCAGAATGTGAAGTATTAGTGTGATCATTTGTTACAGCGTGCTGTAGGTTAATATCTGTTATTCCATGTTTAGATTTTGCTTGGCTCTCAATAGAGGAAGTAGAGAAATCAGAGGAGACAGGCTGCATTAAGATAGAGCTGTTTTTCTGCTTAACAGGTGTCACAGGAGAAGCTGCAGAGACTTGCCTGTGTGCTGAGTGAGAGGAGGAGGATCCTGAGCTGCTGCTGCTGCCATGTTGGGGATTGCTGTGATCCAGCTGAGGGGGAAACTCTGTTAATTTCAGGAGTTTCTTCTCAGCTTTCCTCTTCTTTGTCATCTCCCTGAGGGGCACAAGGCTGTTGCCTCTCCTCTGGTCGCTTTTGGAGTGTCAGGTCCGCTGCTGCTGTGTGCTGGCACTGTGAGTACAACAGAGCTGTGTGCAGCCATTCATATGCAGACACAATTTTCAAATGAAAAATAGTTGCACATAGCAACGACTAAGAATATTTTTTATTTTAAACACATAAAAAGTTATAGTTGCACTGTAAAGGTTGTAATGTGTTTACCTGTTCATCCTCCATTTTAGTACATGAAGCTCAGTCATCACATTAACCCCCAAACGAAAATATTTTTTTTTTCTGGCTTATATTCCAAGCTATATTCGTATTATGTCCTTTCACTATTCTTTTAATACTAGTTACCTTGATACAAATAACAAATACTGTTGCAATGACTCTGCAAAAATCTGTTTCTCCTAATGTACCTTATAGATGTGAATTGATCACCCACTAGCCAACACAGAACTGGGATATGGGTCGTCCATCCAGCTGAATTTTCCAAATGAGGAACAAAAAGGAATGAAATGCATTTAGTTTCCTTCCAATCAACCGACCAAGAAGTGAATCAATTCAACACGAAAAGAGGAAAGGTTAAACAAAGCCTCCTGTTTGGCTTTTTCATCAATAATGTAAAAAACTTTCTACACTTGCTTAAGAGGCTGGTAAAAGGAAACTCACATTGAAAAAAATCCAAGATATTCTGTGTCCCAGCATGCGCCATTTGTCATGGTGAGAGGCTCTTATCACTGTATGTGTCGAGAACACAAGAGAGACCAAGAAAAGAACCTTTGTTGCCAATTTTTTTTCTCACAAGAGTTTTACCCAATAGTCAGCTGAGTCACTTATGTTTCTTCATCTACGTACAATCGGTATTTTGTTCAGTAGTTTTACTTGCTTGCATGAAGCAATGTTCAGCTGATTTAAAAAGAGAAAAGAAAAGAAGACCACAAATAAACATCATAGCAGTAAAGACTAAAGTGCAATAATGTAATATACCTTTATTTTGAAAAGCAGAAAGAATCCAGCAATTGTTGAAGTACAGAGCATTCAGAGTCATCACTGTCATAGAATGCATTCATTTTTAATAAATTTAGTTTATTTTATAGTTAGCAAAGAAAGACCTGTGAGCTCAAAATATACAGTATGCAACCCTAAATCCCTTTGGTCTGTTAAACATATACCGTATTTTTCGCTCCATAAGACGCACCTGACCATAAGACGCACCTAGGTTTTAGAGGAGAAAAACAAGAAAAAAAATATTCTGAACCAATGGACTGCAGACATAGTACAGGAAATGACCAGAGACTGTGGACACAGTACAGTAGATGGCCAGAGACTGCGGACACAGTACAGTAGATGACGAGAGGCTGCGGACACAGTACAGTAGATGACCAGAGACTGCGGACACAGTACAGTAGATGACGAGAGGCTGCGGACACAGTACAGTAGATGACCAGAGACTGAGGACACAGTACAGTAGATGACCAGAGACTGCGGACACAGTACAGGGGATGACCAGAGACTGCAGACAGTACAGGGGATGACCAGAGACTGCAGACAGTACAGGGGATGACCAGAGACTGCAGACAGTACAGGGGATGACCAGAGACTGCGGACCTTTGGGGAGGGAGGGGGAGCGGGTACCTGAATTTGACAGGTACCCACTCCCACTTCCGCAGAGTTGTCCTCCCTTTAGTATGGGCATCCGGCTGTAACAGCCGGGTGCCCACTGCTCATGCGCAAGAAACGCTGCACTTTGTGAATGGCCCAGCATCTTCTGGGATCTTTCATGTGTTCCAGAAGACGCCGGACCTTTCACAAAGCGCAGCACTTCTCTCGCATGCGCAGTGGGCACCCGGCTGTCACAGATGCCGGCGCGGGAAGAAGCCGGTGCGGGAACACTGTACAGTGCTGGGCCGAGGAACAGGTAAGGTCCTGCAGCAGAGAACAGCTGAGCGGCTGGCTCGGTATTCTGACATGGTGGCGGTGGAAATACCAGACCAGCTGCTTTATATTCGCTCCATAAGACACACTGACATTCCCCCCCCCCTTTTTTTGGGGGAAAAAAGTGCGTCTTATGGAGAAAAAAATACGGTAATTTAAAGCACTTTGTTACGTTTGTTTGATAAGTATAAAAAATACCTGTTGATTCTGCCAGAGAAGTCTTGAAGAGCTGATAACTTTCTGCACCAGGCAGCCCTCTTATTAGTTAGCCATGTCCCAAGGCGTCTTTGTGGAATACATAGCCGCTCCCCCACCATTTTGTGGAGAAAAGGAGAAAGAAGTGTTCTGTAGCCCTAACATATTTTTGTCCACGGATGATAAAGAAATCAGAGGAATTAAAGTCTGAAAAAAGAAATCAAACACAGCCACCACACGATACTGTAAGCTGCTTGCAATATGTTATATTATGGTTGGGTAAAGCATTTAAAGCATACCTCAGGAGAAGGATACATGGGCTGTCATTGATTGCATTCTGGTCATGCTAAGCACTATGCTGTCTCTGGATTTAATACTTGGAACAAGCACGCAGCACACAAGTGCCAGAAAGTGTTGGCATTTTCTTATATCTGTACTTGATCTGAGTCAGAAAGCATTGAGGCCAATGCTTCAACATGACTGGCAATTATCTAACATTTTAGAAAGAGGGGTCAAGAAAGATATTTTTATCATGACAAAATAAGAATAGGAATTGTTACTGATTGAGACTGCAGATTTGAACTAGTTCATACTATATGCCGTTTGCAGTGAGTATTTAAGTTTTATATAACTTTATTAAATAATTAAAAGCAGTATAAAACTTTATTCACTAATACATTTTCAAAAGAGTATGTTTAAGGTCCGAAGGAGATATTGTTATAAAATATGTCCATTTGACGGTTTGCCGTTTCTGTTGTAGGGAATAACCATACATTCACGCTGTGAAGAAGCAACCTCCGCTAGATGGGCAATAATGAGACGACCCCCAAAACAGGAATGGTTTTACAGGTGGAGGCCACTGACATGTTTTGCCCTACTCATCTTTTCTGACTGTTTTTCACTAGTTTTGCATTTGGCTAGGGTCAGTGTCACTACTGGTAGCAGGAGGCGATATCTGAACCCTACAGAGGTTGCACAGGCAGCCCAACTCCTCCAGCATTTAAAGCATACCTCAGGAGAAGGATACATGGGCTGTCATTGATTGCATTCTGGTCATGCTAAGCACTATGCTGTCTCTGGATTTAATACTTGGAACAAGCACGCAGCACACAAGTGCCAGAAAGTGGTGGCATTTTCTTATATCTGTACTTGATCTGAGTCAGAAAGCATTGAGGCCAATGCTTCAACATGACTGGCAATTATCTAACATTTTAGAAAGAGGGGTCAAGGAAGATATTTTTATCATGACAAAATAAGAATAGGAATTGTTACTGATTGAGACTGCAGATTTGAACTAGTTCATACTATATGCCGTTTGCAGTGAGTATTTAAGTTTTATATAACTTTAATAAATAATTAAAAGCAGTATAAAACTTTATTCACTAATACATTTTCAAATAAGGGTAATGTATGGATAAGATGTTAATGTATTAAAACATTAAGATCAAATTAGGAATAAGAGTGCATAGTGATCACATTAAAATCATATATGATGGGTTGACATATTGAAAAATCTTCACACTATGCCTGAGCCATAGTATGTAATACACATAAAAAATATAAAAGATGAACATATAAAATGTATAAATAATAATGTAAAAATAAATAAAATAAAATAAAAAAAAAAGAGTACATGTACAGGGTGGATGGTATCTAACTATTTTCAATGAAACAGTTAATGTCGACCTCAATATTGAGGCCATTGGGTTTTAAAGAGCAGAGCTCATATATCCATTTCATTTCCAATTGTGAGACAGCACGTCTCTTATGTATTCCTCTTCAGTGGGGTTTGATTACATCAATGCCCGCAAATTTCAAAGAGGTGGGGTCCATGTTATGAAATCTCCTATAGTGATTAGAGACTGAATGTTCTCTGTATCCACGCTTAATGTTATTGACATGTTCTCGTAACCTGTCCCTAAGCCGCCTAGTGGTACGTCCAATGTACTGCAGCTTACATGGACATTCTAGTAAATAGACAACAAACTTACTATTACATGTGATGAATTTGTCTATATTGTACCTCTTTCTAGTTACTTGTGAGGTAAAAGTAGTTTGTTTATGCTTCCTAGTGTTGTCACATTTACAGATTACACTTGTTGCTCGGATGATAACTAGAGATGAGCGAAGTATTCAAAAATTCAATTCGGCTGATTCGGCGAATTCGAGGAATAAATTCGATTCGATGCGAATATATTCGCTGCGAATTTAACTTATAAAAAGGGTTTCTAGGCTTCAGAGAGCCTTTATATTAGTGCAGAACACTGTACGTTTAATTTAAATGCCCTTGGAGTCTGCTGGGGAAGAGAAATAATACTGTCAGTCACTATGACATGCAGATGAGTGCCGTCGATCTTAGAATCACCGCACACTTCACTCATTTGGGCAGTCACGGGGCCAAAACCAGAGTGTGGAGCCACAGTGTGGTGGTGGAGGCAGCAGCAATGGGAGGCCGTACAGCACCCTATGACAAAAATGGAACCCACCAGCAGTGTGAGGAGACCTGAAAGTGGCACATGGCAGAGTGTGGCGATGGAGACAGCAGCAATGGGAGGCCGTACAGGGACCCATGAGACACTCTGGACCTGGCAGCAGCATGAGGAGGCGGTACGGGGGCCCATGGCAGATTACGGGCCTGGCAGCAGCAATGGGAGGCCCGTAATCTGCCAGCACCCTATGACAAAATGGAACCCACCAGCAGTGTGAGGAGACCTAAAAGTGGCACATGGCAGAGTGTGGCGATGGAGATTGCAGCAATGGGAGGCCGTACAGGGACCCATGAGAGACTCTGGACCAGGCAGCAGCATGAGGAGGCGGTACGGGGGCCCATGGCAGATTACGGGCCTGGCAGCAGCAATGGGAGGCCCGTAATCTGCCAGCACCCTATGACAAAATGGACACCACCAGCAGTGTGAGGAGACCTGAAAGTGGCACATGGCAGAGTGTGGCGATGGAGACAGCAGCAATGGGAGGCCGTACAGGGACCCATGACACACTCTGGACCTGGCAGCAGCATGAGGAGGCGGTACGGGGGCCCATGGCAGATTACGGGCCTGGCAGCAGCAATGGGAGGCCCGTAATCTGCCAGCACCCTATGACAAAATGGAACCCACCAACAGTGTAAGGAGACCTGAAAGTGGCACATGGCAGAGTCTGGCGATGAAGTCAGCAGCAATGGGAGGCCGTACAGGGACCCATGACACACTCTGGACCTGGCAGCAGCAAGAGGAGGCGGTACAGGGGCCCATGGCAGAGTGGCGAAGCGTAAGCAGCTTAAATTGAAGGCCATACAGAGGCCTATGTTAAAAATAATACCGTTTGGGGCATGATTCATGGCGGATTTAGTCAGTTGTGTCAGGAACTGGTGGTTTGAAATCCAGACTAATCCACGCCTGATTCATTTTCACAAACGTGAGTCTCTCCACACTTTGGGTGGACAGTCGTGTCCTCCGCGGAGTTACAATACCTCCTGCCGCACTAAACACGCGCTCCGATGCCACGCTACTGGCCGGGCATGACAGCCTTTCAAGGGCAAATTCAGCTAGTTGGGGCCAAAGGTCAAGTTTCGTTGCCCAGTAGTCAAGGGGATTGTCTACCTCGGTTGGCAGGGTGCTGTCCAAGTAGGCCCGAGCCTGTTGTTTGAGGTCCTGCTCCAGGTCCACCTGATGCTGCTGCTGCTGCGGCTGGTTAGTAGTTTCCTCACTGCGCTGGTGAAGAAAGCTACTCATCATCGACTGCAGACTGAGGCAGCTGCTGCTGGTGGAGCTGCCACTGCTCCTACCAACCCACCCCTCCCCTGCTGCCATGGCAGCGGAACATGAGTGCACAGGGCCCACAGTGTCTGAGGATGGACGTTGGCGCAGAAAGGCAGAGACCAACTGACTACATAGGTGGTTTTTATAGTACGTTATTTTGGCCTCCCTCTAAGCAGGTGTGAAAAAGGCCACCATTTTTGAACGGTAGCGAGGGTCCAACAAGGTGGACAGCCAAAAGTCATCCCTCTGTCTGATGGTTATTATTCGGCTGTCGCTACGCAAGCAACCGAGCATGCTATGGGCCATTTGTGCCAAGGAATGCGAGGGACTCCCTGCCTCCATCTCCACAGCATACTGCCACGGTGCATCTGGGTCCTCTGTCTCCTCCTCCTCCTCTACCAGATGCTCCTGCTCCTCCACTCCTGTCCGCTGAGTGGAAAAACCACCCATTTCACTCAATAATTCCTGAGCACCAATGTCCTCCTCTACCTCCTCCTCTTCTTCCTGTCCTGCCCCCACAGGGGTCATGTGGCGTTGAGATCTGTGCGCCATGTCTACCGCACCCTGACCAGCCATTGTTAACAGCATTTGTTCCAGGACTTGCAACAGAGGAATGACGTCGTTCATCCCATAGTCCTGCCGACTCACGAATAGCTTGGCCTCCTCAAAGGGCCTGAGCAAGCGGCAGGTGTCACGCATGAGCTGCCAATGGCTGACATCTAAGTTACACAGGGGAGTACCTTTATCCGCTTGTAACATCAGGAAATCGGTGATGGCCTTTCGCTGTTCGTAAAGGCGGTTAACATATGTAGGGTTGAATTCCACCTTGTTGCAACGTCACAGCATGAGGAGTCGGTACGGGGGCCCATGGCAGATTACGGGCCTGGCAGCAGCAATGGGAGGCCCGTAATCTGCCAGCACCCTATGACAAAATGGACAGCACCAGCAGTGTGAGGAGACCTGAAAGTGGCACATGGCAGAGTGTGGCGATGGAGACAGCAGCAATGGGAGGCCGTACAGGGACCCATGAGACACTCTGGACCTGGCAGCAGCATGAGGAGGCGGTACAGGGGCCCATGGCAGATTACAGGCCTGGTAGCAGCAATGGGAGGCCCGTAATCTGCCAGCACCCTATGACAAAATGGAACACACCAGCAGTGTGAGGAGACCTGAAAGTGGCACATGGCAGAGTGTGGCGATGGAGACAGCAGCAATGGGAGGCCGTACAGGGACCCATGACACACTCTGGACCTGGCAGCAGCATGAGGAGGCGGTACAGGGGCCCATGGCAGATTACAGGCCTGGCAGCAGCAATGGGAGGCCCGTAATCTGCCAGCACCCTATGACAAAATGGAACACACCAGCAGTGTGAGGAGACCTGAAAGTGGCACATGGCAGAGTGTGGCGATGGAGACAGCAGCAATGGGAGGCCGTACAGGGACCCATGAGAGACTCTGGACCTGGCAGCAGCATGAGGAGGCGGTACGGGGGCCCATGGCAGATTACGGGCCTGGCAGCAACAATGGGAGGCCCGTAATCTGCCAGCACCCTATGACAAAATGGAACACACCAGCAGTGTGAGGAGACCTGAAAGTGGCACATGGCAGAGTGTGGCGATGGAGACAGCAGCAATGGGAGGCCGTACAGGGACCCATGAGACACTGTGGACCTGGCAGCAGCATGAGGAGGCGGTACAGGGGCCCATGGCAGATTACAGGCCTGGCAGCAGCAATGGGAGGCCCGTAATCTGCCAGCACACTATGACAAAATGGAACACACCAGCAGTGTGAGGAGACCTGAAAGTGGCACATGGCAGAGTGTGGCGATGGAGACAGCAGCAATGGGAGGCCGTACAGGGACCCATGAGAGACTCTGGACCTGGCAGCAGCATGAGGAGGCGGTACGGGGGCCCATGGCAGATTACGGGCCTGGCAGCAGCAATGGGAGGCCCGTAATCTGCCAGCACCCTATGACAAAATGGAACACACCAGCAGTGTGAGGAGACCTGAAAGTGGCACATGGCAGAGTGTGGCGATGGAGACAGCAGCAATGGGAGGCCGTACAGGGACCCATTAGACACTCTGTACCTGGCAGCAGCATGAGGAGGCGGTACAGGGGCCCATGGCAGATTACAGGCCTGGCAGCAGCAATGGGAGGCCCGTAATCTGCCAGCACCCTATGACAAAATGGAACACACCAGCAGTGTGAGGAGACCTGAAAGTGGCACATGGCAGAGTGTGGCGATGGAGACAGCAGCAATGGGAGGCCGTACAGGGACCCATGAGAGACTCTGGACCTGGCAGCAGCATGAGGAGGCGGTACAGGGGCCCATGGCAGATTACAGGCCTGGCAGCAGCAATGGGAGGCCCGTAATCTGCCAGCACCCTATGACAAAATGGAACACACCAGCAGTGTGAGGAGACCTGAAAGTGGCACATGGCAGAGTGTGGCGATGGAGACAGCAGCAATGGGAGGCCGTACAGGGACCCATGACACACTGTGGACCTGGCAGCAGCATGAGGAGGCGGTACAGGGGCCAATGGCAGATTACGGGCCTGGCAGCAGCAATGGGAGGCCCGTAATCTGCCAGCACCCTATGACAAAATGGACAGCACCAGCAGTGTGAGGAGACCTGAAAGTGGCACATGGCAGAGTGTGGCGATGGAGACAGCAGCAATGGGAGGCCGTACAGGGACCCATGAGACACTCTGGACCTGGCAGCAGCATGAGGAGGCGGTACAAGGGCCCATGGCAGATTACAGGCCTGGTAGCAGCAATGGGAGGCCCGTAATCTGCCAGCACCCTATGACAAAATGGAACACACCAGCAGTGTGAGGAGACCTGAAAGTGGCACATGGCAGAGTGTGGCGATGGAGACAGCAGCAATGGGAGGCCGTACAGGGACCCATGAGACACTGTGGACCTGGCAGCAGCATGAGGAGGCGGTACAGGGGCCCATGGCAGATTACAGGCCTGGCAGCAGCAATGGGAGGCCCGTAATCTGCCAGCACCCTATGACAAAATGGAACACACCAGCAGTGTGAGGAGACCTGAAAGTGGCACATGGCAGAGTGTGGCGATGGAGACAGCAGCAATGGGAGGCCGTACAGGGACCCATGAGAGACTCTGGACCTGGCAGCAGCATGAGGAGGCGGTACAGGGGCCCATGGCAGATTACGGGCCTGGCAGCAGCAATGGGAGGCCCGTAATCTGCCAGCACCCTATGACAAAATGGAACACACCAGCAGTGTGAGGAGACCTGAAAGTGGCACATGGCAGAGTGTGGCGATGGAGACAGCAGCAATGGGAGGCCGTACAGGGACCCATGACACACTCTGGACCTGGCAGCAGCATGAGGAGGCGGTACAGGGGCCCATGGCAGATTACGGGCCTGGCAGCAGCAATGGGAGGCCCGTAATCTGCCAGCACCCTATGACAAAATGGAACACACCAGCAGTGTGAGGAGACCTGAAAGTGGCACATGGCAGAGTGTGGCGATGGAGATTGCAGCAATGGGAGGCCGTACAGGGACCCATTAGACACTCTGTACCTGGCAGCAGCATGAGGAGGCGGTACAGGGGCCCATGGCAGATTACAGGCCTGGCAGCAGCAATGGGAGGCCCGTAATCTGCCAGCACCCTATGACAAAATGGAACACACCAGCAGTGTGAGGAGACCTGAAAGTGGCACATGGCAGAGTGTGGCGATGGAGACAGCAGCAATGGGAGGCCGTACAGGGACCCATGAGACACTCTGGACCTGGCAGCAGCATGAGGAGGCGGTACAGGGGCCCATGGCAGATTACAGGCCTGGCAGCAGCAATGGGAGGCCCGTAATCTGCCAGCACCCTATGACAAAATGGAACACACCAGCAGTGTGAGGAGACCTGAAAGTGGCACATGGCAGAGTGTGGCGATGGAGACAGCAGCAATGGGAGGCCGTACAGGGACCCATGAGACACTCTGTACCTGGCAGCAGCATGAGGAGGTGGTACGGGGGCCCATGGCAGATTACGGGCCTGGCAGCAGCAATGGGAGGCCCGTAATCTGCCAGCACCCTATGACAAAATGGAACACACCAGCAGTGTGAGGAGACCTGAAAGGGGCACATGGCAGAGTGTGGCGATGGAGACAGCAGCAATGGGAGGCCGTATAGGGACCCGTGACACACTCTGGACCTGGCAGCAGCATGAGGAGGCGGTACAGGGGCCCATGGCAGATTACAGGCCTGGCAGCAGCAATGGGAGGCCCGTAATCTGCCAGCACCCTATGACAAAATGGAACACACCAGCAGTGTGAGGAGACCTGAAAGTGGCACATGGCAGAGTGTGGCGATGGAGACAGCAGCAATGGGAGGCCGTACAGGGACCCATTAGACACTCTGTACCTGGCAGCAGCATGAGGAGGCGGTACAGGGGCCCATGGCAGATTACGGGCCTGGCAGCAGCAATGGGAGGCCCGTAATCTGCCAGCACCCTATGACAAAATGGAACACACCAGCAGTGTGAGGAGACCTGAAAGTGGCACATGGCAGAGTGTGGCGATGGAGACAGCAGCAATGGGAGGCCGTACAGGGACCCATTAGACACTCTGTACCTGGCAGCAGCATGAGGAGGCAGTACAGGGGCCCATGGCAGATTACAGGCCTGGCAGTAGCAATGGGAGGCCTGTAATCTGCCAGCACCCTATGACAAAATGGAACACACCAGCAGTGTGAGGAGACCTGAAAGTGGCACATGGCAGAGTGTGGCGATGGAGACAGCAGCAATGGGAGGCCGTACAGGGACCCATGAGAGACTCTGGACCTGGCAGCAGCATGAGGAGGCGGTACAGGGGCCCATGTCAGATTACGGGCCTGGCAGCAGCAATGGGAGGCCCGTAATCTGCCAGCACCCTATGACAAAATGGAACCCACCAGCAGTGTGAGGAGACCTGAAAGTGGCACATGTTTGGGGCATGATTCATGGCGGATTTAGTCAGTTGTGTCAGGAACTGGTGGTTTGAAATCCAGACTAATCCACGCCTGATTCATTTTCACAAACGTGAGTCTCTCCACACTTTGGGTGGACAGTCGTGTCCTCCGCGGAGTTACAATACCTCCTGCCGCACTAAACACGCGCTCCGATGCCACGCTACTGGCCGGGCATGACAGCCTTTCAAGGGCAAATTCAGCTAGTTGGGGCCAAAGGTCAAGTTTCGTTGCCCAGTAGTCAAGGGGATTGTCTACCTCGGTTGGCAGGGTGCTGTCCAAGTAGGCCCAAGCCTGTTGTTTGAGGTCCTGCTCCAGGTCCACCTGATGCTGCTGCTGCTGCGGCTGGTTAGTAGTTTCCTCACTGCGCTGGTGAAGAAAGCTACTCATCATCGACTGCAGACTGTGGCAGCCGCTGCTGGTGGAGCTGCCACTGCTCCTACCACCCCACCCCTCCCCTGCTGCCATGGCAGCGGAACGCGAGCGCACAGGGCCCACAGTGTCTGAGGATGGACGTTGGCGCAGAAAGGCAGAGACCAACTGACTACATAGGTGGTTTTTATAGTACGTTATTTTGGCCTCCCTCTCAGCAGGTGTGAAAAAGGCCACCATTTTTGAACGGTAGCGAGGGTCTAACAAGGTGGACAGCCAAAAGTCATCCCTCTGTCTGATGGTTATTATTCGGCTGTCGCTACGCAAGCAACCGAGCATGCTATGGGCCATTTGTGCCAAGGAATGCGAGGGACTCCCTGCCTCCATCTCCACAGCATACTGCCACGGTGCGTCTGGGTCCTCTGTCTCCTCCTCCTCCTCCTCTACCAGATGCTCCTGCTCCTCCACTCCTGTCCGCTGAGTGGAAAAACCACCCATTTCACTCAATAATTCCTGAGCACCAATGTCCTCCTCTACCTCCTCCTCTTCTTCCTTTCCTGCCCCCACAGGGGTCATGTGGCGTTGAGATCTGTGCACCACGTCTACCGCACCCTGACCAGCCATTGTTAACAGCATTTGTTCCAGGACGTGCAACAGAGGAATGACGTTGTTCATCCCATAGTCCTGCCGACTCACGAATAGCGTGGCCTCCTCAAAGGGCCTGAGCAAGCGGCAGGTGTCACGCATGAGCTGCCAATGGCTGACATCGAAGTTACACAGGGGAGTACCTTTATCCGCTTGTAACATCAGGAAATCGGTGATGGCCTTTCGCTGTTCGTAAAGGCGGTCTAACATGTGTAGGGTTGAATTCCACCTTGTTGCAACGTCGCAGATCAGGCGATGCTGTGGAATTCCGTTCTGCCGCTGCAGCTCAAGGAGGGTGTGCTTTGCGGTGTAGGAATGGCTGAAATGCATGCAAAGTTTACGTGACATTTTAAGGATGTCTTGCAGTGGGATGGTGGATTTTAGGAACCGCTTGACAACCAGATTGAACACGTGAGCCATGCATGGCACATGGCACAACCTTCCTTGACGCAGAGCAGACACCATGTTCTTTCCGTTGTCGGTCAACATGGTTCCGATTTTCAGTTTGCGCGGAGACAGCCATCCGTCGATTTCTCTGTTCATTACACTCAGAAGTTCCTCCCCTGTGTGACTACGTTCGCCAAGGCATACCAGGTGCAGCACAGCGTGACACCGTTGCGCCCTGCACATGTGATATGCCGGTCGGGTAATGGGACTTGGCACAGGGGTGGTGGCTGAGGACACGGCGGAAGAAGAGGTGGTAGAGACGGACATCTTTGCTGGACCAAGGACGTGCAAACGTGGAGGCAAAAGCGGCGTGACCTGTCCAAGTTGCTGGTGCGGCTGTGCCGGCACCACGTTCACCCAGTGGGCCGTAAATGACATGTACTGTCCCTGACCGTAGTTACAGCTCCACACGTCGGCGCTGCCGTGCACTTTGGCAGAGACCGACATGCTCAAAGACTGGCCCACCATCTCTTCTACATGTGAATACAGGTCTGGCACTGCCTTTTTGGCAAAGAAATGCCGGCTTGGCACTCTCCACCGCGGCGCGCCACGAGCCATCATTTCTCGGAAAGGTGCTGAGTCCACCACTTGCAAAGGGAGGGACTGCAGCACCAGCAACTTGGACAGGAGGACGTTCAGCTTCTGCACCGTCGGGTGCGTGCTCGCAAACTGTTGTCTCTTGGAAACAGATTCCAAGAAAGACTGCTGACGGAATCCGTGAAGAGGAGTAGCAGGAGAAGGAGCATCTGAACGAGCGGAAGATGCCAACGAGCGACAACTCCCCTCAGCAGAGGTGTTGGAGCCTTGACTGGCTGATAGAGGGCGATTGACGTCGGGTGACGGAGCAAGTAACGGAGCGGGTGATGGAGCGGGGGCTGGGGCAGGCAGAACCGCCGTATCTTTATCACGGTTTTCCCAGGCCACCAAATGGCGACGCTGCATATGCTGCCGCAATGCTGTAGTCCCAACATGGGCCCACTGGCCACGCTTGACTTTCTGGCCACATAGTTGACATACGGCTACGTTTACTTCCTCGGGCGGCTTGACGAAAAATTGCCACACCGCCGAGTAGGAAACTTTGCCCCCGATACTCCTCACTGGCTGACTGCTACTTCCTCCGTGCACACCGGCACCACTACTGGCCGTGGTGGTAGGCTGCAGTGGAGCTGGTGCTCTACTCCGTGGCCGTTTGCCTCCACTGACACTGCTGTGACCCTGCTGCCTCCTGGGCAACCCACCGACTGTTTTGCTCGCTGCCAAGCTGGCACCCTCTTCTCCCGATGATGCGGAAGAAATAGCCTGATGACGACGAGGCTGCCAAGTGCGATCAGCCTCATCATCATCAATTAGGGTCTCCGCCTCACTACTAGCCCCCTCGGCTGCGTGTGGGTCAGGAGACAGACCTGTCTCTAGACCGGCTACCGAGCCACTCTCCTCGCCAGTACTTCTTCGCCTGGCTGTTGAAGAGGCGGATGTCTCCCCCTGTTCCTGACCGCCCTCTGTTAGCTCTTCCTCACTGTACAGTGGGGCTGAGCCCACAGCATGCGATACTTCGCTTAGTGAGGGAACACCAAAGGACAGGGGCAGGTAGAGGACACGTGATTTCAGTGGGCTTGCTCCCGGGCCATGCCAACTAACGGTTGTGTCTGACGTACCCACCGACCGTTGGCTGTAGGTGTCAGAGGTGACCTGGGAAGAGGAAGACGACCGAGCCAACCAATCGATGACGGCAGGGTTGTCGGTGGAGACACGACCGCTGGATGACACCGGGAGCACTGGCCTCTGGCTCCGACTAGTGCTGCCTCGACCCCTTCCTCTGCTGCCACGTCTGCTCGCTCCTAAAACATTGCCTCCTCTGCCACTCCTCTGCATGTTGTCTGACATACTCTTTAATTCAACGATTCTGTGTCCCTGAGTAACAATTCTGTGTCCCTGAGTAACAATTCTGTGTCTGTCCCTGAGTAACAATTCTGTGTCCCTGAGTAACAATTCTGTGTCCCTGAGTAACAATTCTGTGTCTCTCAGTAACAATTCTGTGTCCCTGAGTAACAATTCTGTGTCCCTGAGTAACAATTCTGTGTCCCTCAGTAACAATTCTGTGTCCCTCAGTAACAATTCTGTGTCCCTCAGTAACAATTCTGTGTCTGTCCCTGAGTAACAATTCTGTGTCCCTCAGTAACAATTCTGTGTCTGTCCCTGAGTAACAATTCTGTGTCCCTCAGTAACAATTCTGTGTCCCTCAGTAACAATTCTGTGTCCCTCAGTAACAATTCTGTGTCTGTCCTTCAGTAACAATTCTGTGTCCCTGAGTAACAATTCTGTGTCCCTGAGTAACAATTCTGTGTCCCTCAGTAACAATTCTGTGTCCCTCAGTAACAATTCTGTGTCTGTCCCTGAGTAACAATTCTGTGTCCCTGAGTAACAATTCTGTGTCCCTCAGTAAAAATTCTGTGTCCCTCAGTAACAATTCTGTGTCTGTCCCTGAGTAACAATTCTGTGTCCCTCAGTAACAGTTCTGTGTCCCTCAGTAACAATTCTGTGTCTGTCCCTGAGTAACAATTCTGTGTCCCTCAGTAACAATTCTGTGTCTGTCCCTGAGTAACAATTCTGTGTCCCTGAGTAACAATTCTGTGTCCCTCAGTAACAATTCTGTGTCCCTCAGTAACAATTCTGTGTCTGTCCCTGAGTAACAATTCTGTGTCCCCGAGTAACAATTCTGTGTCCCCGAGTAACAATTCTGTGTCCCTCAGTAACAATTCTGTGTCCCTCAGTAACAATTCTGTGTCTGTCCCTGAGTAACAATTCTGTGTCCCTCAGTAACAATTCTGTGTCCCCGAGTAACAATTCTGTGTCCCTGAGTAACAATTCTGTGTCCCTCAGTAACAATTCTGTGTCCCTCAGTAACAATTCTGTGTCCCTCAGTAACAATTCTGTGTCCCTCAGTAACAATTCTGTGTCTGTCCCTGAGTAACAATTCTGTGTCTGTCCCTGAGTATCAATTCTGTGTCTGTCCCTGAGTAACAATTCTGTGTCTAACCCTGAGTAACAATTCTGTGTCCCTCAGTAACAATTCTGTGTCCCCGAGTAACAATTCTGTGTCCCTGAGTAACAATTCTGTGTCCCTGAGTAACAATTCTGTGTCTGTCCCTGAGTAACAATTCTGTGTCCCTCAGTAACAATTCTGTGTCCCTCAGTAACAATTCTGTGTCTGTCCCTGAGTAACAATTCTGTGTCCCTCAGTAACAATTCTGTGTCCCTCAGTAACAATTCTGTGTCCCTCAGTAACAATTCTGTGTCTGTCCCTGAGTAACAATTCTGTGTCTGTCCCTGAGTAACAATTCTGTGTCTGTCCCTGAGTAACAATTCTGTGTCTGTCCCTGAGTAACATTTCTGTGTCCCTCAGTAACAATTCTGTGTCCCTCAGTAACAATTATGTGTCCCTCAGTAACAATTCTGTGTCTGTCCCTGAGTAACAATTCTGTGTCTGTCCCTGAGTAACAATTCTGTGTTTGTACCTGAGTAACAATTCTGTGTCCCTCAGTAACAATTCTGTGTCCCTCAGTAACAATTCTGTGTCCCTCAGTAACAATTCTGTGTCTGTCCCTGAGTAACAATTCTGTGTCTGTCCCTGAGTAACAATTCTGTGTCCCTAAGTAACGGTTCTGTGTCCCTAAGTAACGATTGTGTGTCCCTAAGTAACGGTTCTGTGTCCCTAAGTAACGGTTCTGTGTCCCTAAGTAACGATTCTGTGTCCCTAAGTAACGGTTCTGTGTCCCTAAGTAACGGTTCTGTGTCCCTAAGTAACGATTCTGTGTCCCTAATACAGAGAGATCTGTCTCTCTTGAATGACCAGAGGCAAATGGAGAATTGTAAGATGGCCGCAATTTATAGCTCCACCAGTACACAGTGCTGGCTGGCTGGCTGCTGATTGGCTAATGCGATCACATGTCATGAATGAATGCATTATGGGTCAGCGCGCCTTCCCTGCGCGCCTTCCCAGAGATCCCTGCTCCGTCGCCGCACATGTCGCCGCCATTTTTGGAAAAATTGAAAAAATTTCGATTCGCGCATCCGAAGTCTGCTAATTTTCGGATTCGAAATTTTTCTAATATTCGAAACGAATTCCACTTCGCCGAGTTCTATTCGCTCATCTCTAATGATAACCCTTAAGGTTGCTAAACAAAGAAATTTATTTGGGTGGGTCAATACTCTTCCACAGCCTTGCTACATCCAGAGGTCCTACATCCAAGTAGCACCTTCAGGCTTCTAACACATAGTATGTACATACCAAGAATTACAGCCTTAACAATACATTCTGCTGAGCAAAGGGTAAACAAAAAAATTAACTGTGGTTTTAGTAGTGCAGTTGTCCACAGAGGAGAGCATTTGTCCAGGCAGCAAGCATGGATGTGGTCAGCAACAGTGAAAGGAATCGCCCAGGCAGCAGCAAGGAATACTGTCCATAGTCACTACAGGCAGAAGGCAAAGATATTGCCAGCACAGCCAAAGCATTGGCGCAGGAAGCAGGAAGACACGTGGTCAGCAACAGCCAAATGAGTTGTCCAGGCAGACACATGGACCCTGATTTACTATTGTGCCTAGGCGCATTTCCGTGGGCGAACGTCTAATTTTTACTAGCGACCGTCTACTTTTACCCCGCTAAGAGATTTACTAAAGAGAAGCGTCAACAACTAGATGCCAAATCTAATTTACTAACGAGACACAGATCAGAAATCAGACTCAAAAAGCAGACTTGCTAAGAGGCACGTCTAACACCATGAAAAATCACTGCAGAAACATGTTCAAATTGAAATTTGCTTTCCAAATATCAGGACTTCACTTTAAACAATATCTGCCATTTCAAAAAAAAATTAAAATGTGTTTAAAAGTTTTTTTTTAAGCAAGTCGACACAGTGAAAAACTAGACGGTCGTGCAGCTTATTTGTCCGATATAAATGCGCATGTGCAGAACACATTTTAGACGTCCTCTGTGGGCACTTGCTTTTTGTTTTAATAAAACAATGTCCCCCAAAGTAGATCCGACATCAAGCATGTGATCCCACCCCATGTGACATCAATGATGTCACATGGGGCGGGAACACTCGGATGATGTCCCCGGCTGGCCCCGGCCCTTACCTATATAAGAAATGTCAGGGAGACTGGCTGCATAAGGCTGGTGAGCCTCGTCGAGTGCGGAACGGTTTTTCTTTTTTTTCTTTTTTTTCTTTTTTCGGGTCGCCGTGACATCATGATTGACATTGGATTTACTTTGGGGGACATTGTTTTATTAAAGGACTTGTCAAAGACCCTGTACTGTGGTTTTTTACACTACATGTTTGCTTTTTTTGTGAATTTGTAGCGGTACCATGTACCGCAGACTCATTCACGAAGGGGGGGAGCGGGATCTGGGGGCCCCCTTATTAAAGGGGACTTCCAGATTCTGATAAGCACCCCACCCGCAGACCCCCACAACCACCAGCCAGGGTTGTGAGGAAGAGGCCCTTGTCCCCATCAACATGGGGACAAGGTGCTTTGGGGGGGAGCCCCCCTGCCCCAAAGCACCCCCCCATGCATCTGCATGCTCGGATAAGGATCTGGTATGGATTTAGGGGGGAACCCCAAGCTGTTTTGTATTTAATTTTGCCTTGGAGTTACCCCTTAATATCCATACCAGACCTGAAGGGCTTGGTGTGGATGGGAGGGGGGACCCCATGCCGTTTTTCTTTTTACATTTTGGTGTGGAGTTACCCCTTAAGATACATACCAGACCCAAAGGGCTTGGTGTGGATGGGAGGGGGACCCCACGCCATTTTTTATTTATTATGGTGATGGTTTTTAAATGTAATTTTCCCTTTTTTTTCTTCACTATAGCTGCAAAGCTCAGAAATTCACCTGTCACTTCCCCCAGCTAAAAGAGAAAGTTTTCTTGGAATTTATATCCCTAAAGGAAACAATGTTTACTTTGAGTTTATTAGAAGATACAAAGTTTTCTGTAACTTTGGGGAAAGTGACTTCTAAGCTTGTGAACTATAGTGAAGAAAAAAAAAGGCTGGCATTTGCATTTGAAAATCAGTGCCGACATACACTTTGTATTGAGAAAAAAATTATTAACAATTGTGTAAACCGAGACATTATTTTCAACGGATTTTCATTCGTAAACCGAAAATTATGTTAACCGAGGCGTTGGTAAACTGAGGTACGCCTGTATTAGTATTGCAATCCTTTGTATTGGTTACATAGAACCAACATACATCTGAATTGGCAACATATCACAACATTTGTGTCACATTTGAGATATCTGGCTAGTTACACTGACCTTGCCCAGGGACTTAGGGTTGATTCACACCACAGAAATACAGGTGGGATTAGTGTTCAACAGCTCCATGGATTAGTGGTTAGCACTGCTGTCTCACAATGCTAGGGTTGTTGTGTGAATCCCAACCACAGCAATGAATTTGCATGATCTCCGTGTGACTACCCTAACATACATGTGCTGGTGGCACCATATTTGCTTTCTGTCTAAATGATCTCTAGAATGTGAATTAGAATGAGGTCTTGTCTGTTCAAACACCTTTAAAGTAGCACCGTATGTGAATGTCAAAAGATGTGATGAGATTAGGGCCTGGACTAATGATTGATTGGATAATGCTGGTTTGCACTCCACCTCCTTTTGGGAAAGTTTGTCAAACCATAAGAAGAGTGAGCGAGAGAGAGAAAAGGATTGAAAAAAAAAATAATGGCATGGAGTCCCCCCCCAAATCCAAAACAGACCCTTATCTGAGCATGCAGATACCGCATGCCTTCAAAGATTTATTTCCTTTGTTGAATTGCCTGCTTGGTTCACACTAGATGTGATTTAAAATGCTTTTTGTTGGCAATTTCACTGTGTTTTCTGTAGATTTACCAATGAGTTATTGCGTTTTCAATTGTGTTTTGCATTGCGATTTCTATTGTAGTCTATATGTGAAATCGCTACAAAATGCTGAAAAAGTTAGACAAGAACTACTTTTGAAATTGTGCTGCAGCAAATTGCTTACGTTAAGACACTCACATCCATTAGATTGGATATCAGGTACAATTTCAATTCCCAAATCGCACCTGAAATCGTGCACCCTGGATGCGACTTGGCATGCAATTTGCATGGCATGCAACTTGCAAATCATATGCCAAGTCGTACCCTATTGTCTGCTATTAGAGCAGTCACATGGGTGCGTTACCGACACTGATTTCTAAAGTAGTACATGTACTACTTTTGTGACGATTTGCATAGATATCTGTGTCAGATGTCTTGCAAATCGTAAGGAAATCAACGCGTTCCAGTACAGTTCTGTGCAGAAACAATGCAGCGTGATCAACTTTGTTTACAGCACCTGCAATGCACTGAAAATGCAAGTGCAGATGTGAACTATTTCATTGACAACCATATAACCTTCTTTCTGTGCGTTTGTGATGCCGAAAAAGCAACTGAAACACATGTAGTGTGAACTGGCCCAAAAGGTTATTAGAGGCAAAGAAACGGGACTGACCAGAAATTGTGAATTCAATCAGACTAGTGGTGATATACAATCAGCAATCGTATAATAATGTGAGATCTGAGCTGTAGCTGATAGAAAATGAGACACATTCACTTGATCAGTAAATAAATAGTTAAAAAGAGTTGGGCGGTGATCCATAGATTCGCATATGGGACAGGTGATGATGGGGTGGGGGAGGGGGTCAAGTTGTATAAGGAGACAGGTTTAAAAGAAGATAAAAAAGTTACAATGAAATATACACAGCATGAAACTTGCACATTTCCAACTTGTCAGAAGAGCAGGACGCACACCCCCTTTCCACTTTCTAGTCATTAGGCAAAATCTTAATTGATTGATCAATATTCCTGGCACTGACACAACCCAGAAAATTGATCTCCATTTTTTTAACATTCATAAATATCAAGGAGCTTATAATCTAAGGGCAGAAACTCAGCCATGTTCTAGGCCCAATTAACCTAACAGCATGTCTTTGGAGTGTTGCCAGAAACACATCCATACAGGGAAAGCATACAAACTGGAATGCAGCCATGGCAGGGAGTAGAACCCATGACCCAAGTGCTGTAAGTTCTGAGTCCTAACCACTAAGCCACCGTGGGAGACAGAGTTTGAGTTCCAATGTAGAATAGTTACATTGTTTAAAAATGATAAAGCCAGCGCTGGTCAAATTATATAGACTACTAAAATGGTATTACACAAGATAAATATAAATCTAGGTATAGATATGAAGGTAGCAGCTAGCACTCAGGGTATTGGCAACAGTCCCAGAATAGAAATATATTAAAGTAATAGTGCAGCGCTATAAATGCATGTTATCAATCATAAACGCATGTAAAATCCAAAAAGTGCAATAATTTATTTATTTCAGGTACTTATATAGCGCTGTCAATTTACGCAGTGCTTTACACATATATTGTACATTCACAATGGTCCCTAACCCTCAAGGGGCATACAATCTAAGGTCCCTAACTCACATTCATACATACACATACTAGGGCCAGTTTGGACAGGAATCAATTCACCTACCAGCATGTCTTTGGAGTGTGGGAGGAAACTGGAGTACTCGGAGGAAACTCATGCAAGCACAGGGAGAACATGCAAACTCCATGCAGGAGGACATTCCATTATTCAGGAATGATTATCTGAACTTATTTTAGCACCATTTATCATTTTACATAATTATTGCAATTATTTGCACTTTTTGGATTTTACATGTGTTCATTATTGATCGCATGCATTTATAGCACTGTACTATGACTTTAACATAGAATAGTTACATGATTAAAGAGAAGGAAGCTATATCATTATATTGGGAACTTAGAACTAGACATTCCAAATTATTTAAGATATAAGTGTGAAAATGTTTAATATTTGAAAATAGAATGTATGACATTCATTAGTAAATGCATTAGTTGTCTGATCATTTTGGAGAAACAGCAAAAAAATAAATAAAAAAAAATTATAATATAGGTATACTTTTTATTTTACATTCTAAGTATTCTCATATGCAAACATAAAAATGCCAAAGCCCACGCTTGTGCGCCACCTAGCGAACATATCTGGTATTGCACCTAAAAATGTGCCAGATGCGATTCCACATTTACAAACAGAAAAGTAGATGCTTTTCAATGAAATTGCTAGACACCTCTCAGAAAACTGACAGGTCTTAATTGATTTAATTGAGTCTGCCTGAATGTTTAGAGTCTGCTGGTAGACTCAATTCTTAGTAAATCAGGGAATGCGCATTTCTATGCACAGGCGCAGAATCCCTGTTAGCCTTGCTCATGGCCAATTGACACCAGGCGGGCCATTTAAGCTGGGCAAGTGCCTTTCATTAGTGCCATTTGGTCTAATACCTTTGAGCACCTGTGCATCCTGTTACCTGTGATTCCATTGCTGATCTGATCTGTTATTGACCCTGCTTGAACCCTGCCTGTACCAACCCCTTGCCTGCCCTTTGACTATTCTTCTGTCTGCCATTTATGCTTACTCTGCCTGCTAGTTGCTGACCCGGACTGTCTGACCTTGCCTTACTCTGCTTCTGCACCTGAACCAGCTTATCCTTGCCAGCATCCTGCTGCTGCACTTCTGACAGAGTGTCATCTGCTAAGCCATTTCCTGCACTTCTGCAAGTGTACCATCCACAAGCTGTTCCTGCATTCCTGATGCATGTCAAAATCAATCGGCAGAAGTTCTACCAGGCACTAGTGCACCTCTGTGCTCCGGAGCTCCCTGTTACTCTAACAGGGCCCCTGAGCCAGACATTTAAGGGAGGCCTTCCTCTGCACTTCAGGTTCTACCACCAGGTACTTTACACATGGTCAGCACAGCCAAAATATCTGTCCTGGCAGTAAGCAGGAACACAGTCCATAGTACAGATAGCATGCAGAGGTGTGGTCAGTTCATGAGGCAGGCAGAGGCATGATGGCAGTAAGTCAGCAGCAGGCAGAAATATTAGGCTTAGGGTCTTGGTCAGATAAGACCTGGGCACAGGGGTAGAGACTTCTTCCCACCCAGTCTCTTCATAGCCTCCGGACTAACAGACCCTTTTAAAGCAATTACAAAACCCGGAGAAAACCAAAAACTTTGTTTTCTCCACTTGGAAAATCTATTCTGGAGCCCCTCACAAACATGAGACTCCTGTGTTGTCTTGAATCCAACTAATAGAGTCGCAGGGCATAAGATCAGTTCAAGAGGCAGGCAAAAAAGCATGGCCGATTAACAGGCTGAGGTCAATTCACATGAAAGGTAGAAACGTGGTTGATAGTTCAAGAGGCAGGCGAAGGCACCGTCAATAAACAGTCCAAGGTTAGTTCAGGGAGCAAGCAGAGACATTTTTGAAAAACAGCCCAGATCATACAGGGAAATAGCAGATAGTGGACACTGGAAAAAATTCTTGACTAATAGTGTAGAGATGTGTTATAGATCCAGAAGCACTCTCCAGTACAGAGTCCTGGCTGGGAAGGACATTGGGGACAGTAGTATTGGGTGTTACGGCGAATCTGGTTACTGGAACATACACAACATTTTTTGAGGGGTTTGCGGCCTGTTTGGGTAAGAGGGAGGATATCGGGTAAATGCCTCTCATGGAGTCTGGTCAATGAATCAGAGTGAATTTGTTCAGGGACATGGCCATGCGGATAGAGAAGGGCTGTAACAATATCCTCTTGATACTTAAAGTAGGTTAGGGATCTTTGTGTGCACTTAGAAAAGATGACTGTCAGGGACCATCGCGACGCATGGGTCTACACATGCGTAGGCGTCTGTCAAGACGTGCAGGTAGCAGTGCACTAGGACCCAGGCGCACCCGTCGTCCTGACAGTACTAGGCAGGCACTGGGACCTAGGCGGCGCCTGTCAGGTGTAGGGCGGGCTACTTAAGCCAGCCCTGCACAGACGCTTGTTGCCGAATGGTCTTTTGTATCCTGTTGCCTGTGTTGTGAGTACTCTGATCTGGATTGTCTGACCTTGTTGCCTTCTCCTGTCCTGACCCCTTGGCTTGCCTGACTCTGCTCCTGGATGTTCCCTTATAGATCTGATCTTTTGGTATTTACCCTGCGTGTGACCCGACTATCCTTTGCCTATCGTCTTGTACCTCACCGACCCGCTAGTTACCGACCTGGCTTGTTTAACTCTGACTTTGCTCATCCGTCCATCCATCCCACAGGGATCCCTGGGCTCCCTCACATCAGACTCTTAACCCGCTGGAGCCCTTGGCAGACTCCTCTTCCTCTGGTAGAGATACCTAGCAGCTGCGACCTGGTCCCGGAGCGCTCCAAGTCCATCCCCACCATCAGGGGCCCTGGTGAACAAGTGCTCCGGTACTTAGACTCTGCACTCTGGGGAGGCTCTATCAGGGGACTGATAGAGGTACTGTCAGGCGGTCCGTTACAATGACATACGAATTGTACAGGGCTAACTGAAACAAGTAGATGGCAACCTTTTTATACCAATAGAGTGATCTCCTGGTGGCTAAGTATGGCTGTAACATCTGGTCCTTCATATCCACCCCCCCCATGAACTGGTTATAGTCGTGTATGCATCTTGGTTTCTGGATGGGACCTTGTCTTGTTTGAAGTTCCACCGAGGTGTCATCATGAAATGAGGAAAGGATATACACATCTCTTTTACCTTTCCACTTTAGAGCTAAGATATCGTCATTCCGCAAACTGGCTGTTTCACCCCATTTTAATTTTGTTGTGATCAATCGTTGTGGGAAGCCATTGCTGTTGGCCCATGCTATCCCACAGGCCACAGTTTTCTTCAAATAGAGATGGCAGATAATGGGAGACTTGTGTAGAAATTTCTACATACAAATGGAAACCCTTCTCGAACAGTGGTTCTATAAGCTGCCAAACAATTTTGCCACTTGTCCCCATATAGGTAGGGCATCCAGGGGGTCTAGCTGGCTGTCCTTTCCCTCATAAATCTTAAAGTTGTAGGTATATCCCGTGGCCCTGTCACATGCCTTGTAGAATTTTACTCCATATTTGGCCGTTTACTGGGGATGTACTGTTTGATGCCAAGCCTTCCAGTAAAGTGGACTAGGGATTCATCTGCACAAATATTTTTGTCAGGGGAAAACATTTCCTTGAAAGTACAGCAAAAAAAGTTGCTTAGTGGCAGAATTTTGAATAGCTTATCTTAATCAGGGTGATTTCGAAAAGGGCACTGGGTATTGTTATTGAAATGCAAAAACCTCATTATCATCTCATAGCGTGTTCTGGGCATACAAGATGAATAGACTGGCATATGATGTATAGGTTGTGTAGACCAGTAGGCATGTACTTCTTTTTTTTGTCAGTCCCATGTTCAAAGTAAGCCCAAGAAAAATGTAAAATTCCTCCACAGCGAGGGGTTTCCACACAAATGGGCAGGCATATTATGAATTGGGATTGCTGGCTATATATTGGCTGTCATACAGGTTACACTGCTCCACAATGTAACTTAGCAGATCATTAGTAAAATATAAATTAAAAAAACAAATTGGGGTATAATTTTCTGCTTGTATCTGAGGGCCTCACTGTGCTGTAAAAGGGGGAATTGTAGGTTCTGCCGAATTAGCAGGCAACCAAAAGTACATCTGGGAGGCTAGTATGGGCCCTACCTCGTTGTGGACAGGAAACCCTGCTACTAGTGCCTGGCCTATCATCTGGGAATGTGGCCCTGCTTGTACTCGCCGCAGCACCAGGATTTGTAGCGCTACTGGTGGATACCTGCCTATCTTCTGGGAGTGCTGCGCTGCTTGCACTCGCCACTGCACTACTGGTGGATGCCTGCTCCTCAGATCTCCTGAACCTCTTTGTTTGGACTCTCTCCCCCTCAGAATCTGTTGCTGATCCACTGCTTTCAACTGGTTCATACTCAGAATTCGAGTCTGAAAGAAAGAGTTCCCCGCTACTCTTGTCCGTCATACTCAGTATCTGGAAAGCCTCCTCATTGGTGTATAGGTGTATAATTTTTTAAACATTTGTATGTTCACTGGTACAGATGTTTATCACTGGTACAGATGTTGATTTGACACTGATACTCTGTGACAGATATTTATCACTGGTACTGATGTGGATTTCTGACTGGTACTCTTTGACAGATATTGATCACTGGTACAGGTGTGGATTTTATTCTGGTACATTGTGACAGATGTTATTCACTGTAACTGATGTGGATTTTACATTAGTACTGTGTGACAGATACTGAGCACTGGTAAACTGACAGATGTGGATCACTGGTACAGATGTAAATTGTACACTGGTACAACACTGGTACAGTTGTGAATTTTGCACTGGTACACCGTGACAGATGTGGATCACTGATACAGATATGGATGACCACTGCTATACCGCGACAGATGTGGATTACTGGTACAGATGTGGAATTTACACTGTACACCATGACAGATGTGGATCACTGGTCTAATGTGGATCACTGGTACACCATGACAGATGTGGATCACTGGTACATATGTGGATCACTGGTATACCATGACAGATGTGGATCACTGCCACAGTTGTGGAATTTTACACTGATACACCGTGACAGATGTGGATCTTACACTGGTACACTGTGACAGATGTGGATCACTGGAACAGATGTGTATCACTGGTACAGATGTGGAATTTTACACCAGTATGTCGTGACAGATGTAGACCACTGGTACAGATGTGGATTTTACACTGGTACGCCGTGACAGATGTGGATCACTGGTACAGATGTGGATTTTGCAGTGGTACACCGTGAAAGATGTGGATCACTGGTACAGATGTTTAATTTACACTGGTACTGTGTGACAGATGTGGATCACTGGTGGATCACCACTGGTACTGTGACAGATGTTGATCACTGGTACTGTGTGACAGATGTGGATCACTGGTACTGTGACAGATGTGGATCACTGGCACTGTGACAGATGTTGATCAGTGGCACTGTGACAGATGTGGATCACTGGCACTGTGACAGATGTGGATCACTGGCACTGTGACAGATGTGGATTACTGGTACTGTGACAGATGTGGATCACATATGTGGAAAACTAGTACTGTGAGAGATGTGGATCATTGGTACTGTGACAGATGTGGATCACTGGTACTGTGGCAGGGTGATGTGTGGGCAATATAATTGTGTGTAACTCACAGATCACCTCTGCTTCTCCTCACTAGCGGGCTCTGTGTGAGGAGAGACAGAGCCATTCCACTGAATGGTGGCTTTGTTGACATCACATGATGGCTGTGATTGGACACAGCCATCATGCGATCAGAAGGGCCAATCAGAGAGCCCTTCTGCCAAGCGGCGTTGCGCTGTGTCCAGCACACCGAGAGCGGCCACGTACTTGCCCATGTTCTGAGGGACGTACAGGAACTTCAACTCAGAATGGCAAAGCTCCCAACTGGCCGTTTATGTGCAGTGGGCAGGTGGGAAGCGGTTAATTAGGATGCTAAATGACCAACTAACCCTCTGCCAATCATATCACTAACAAGGAAAAAAAGAATTAAACAGCTACAACTACTACGCTGGAATACCCTACTTTGATAAACTGAAAAAGAGATTGTGGTATTTAGGATTTATAGTATACTCCTACCTCAATACTGTATATAAAAATCTTACAAAACATTAAATACATCAACATGTAAGCATAAAACTAGAAAATTAAAGAAAAAATTATTAATTCAATTCAGTTAATAGAGAAACACACATTTAAAATGGTGATGTTGCTAAAGTGACTGTGACTCCCAAAAGTTCTTATGTTAACATTGAAAAAATAATCTGCATTTAGTGAAAACTTTTTATGCCCTCCTCTATACCTTTTATTTTTTTTAGTTCATGAAGCTTATAGTGTTACTAAACCCAGGACCCTGCATTCACTACATCTGGTCTCCCACTATGCACAGAACATGGAAATGCAATTATTTTAGTAAATATAAACTGCTAAATACCTTTTCTCATCAGCAGTTAGAATAGTCTTGTGACCAGCTGAGCACTGGTTAAAGCTTGCAGGAGGAGTTGTCTTTCTGCTCTGGGAGGATGCAGCACCCCTGATCTCTGTCTGGACGGTGCTGATTGGCCCTGTGCTGATCACATGCACTCTCCCAAGAAAAAAAAAACATCACTAGCAATACACACTAAACTGAGCATGTGCAGAAGGGCTACTGGTTGTCTGTCTTATCAGGAGATAAGACGTGGACATTTGAACAAGAGGAGAGGCAGAGAAAAAAGGATCAAACAGCCTTTTTACCCAATGCATAGGATTATCTCTTAGGTTCCACAGTGAGTATAACAAGCATGCTTTACTGCATATACAGACTGATTTTACTGTTGAGGGTTTAGTAACACTTTAAATGCTAACCAAAGAGAGGCAGTTTTTGAAATATTTTGACAGCAACATTGAGTGCTTACCCTTCAGTTCAAATTAATATGTTTTTAGATACTCTTCTCAAGTGCCAAGGTTTAGACCTTTAGAGTTAGGATATTGAAACGTATGATAGATCTGGTTAACATATATGCAGATTAGATGTGGTTTAAACCTATGGTTTCCTATGATACCTGTTCACATACGGCAGTGCGCATTCTGTGCGACTTAAAAAAGAGTCCTGTCCAATTTCTGAGCAGTGCAGTCCAATTCAGGTGCGGATTACTGGCTCATTGTCTTCTATGGGAACCACTTCTGAATTGCACATCATGAGTTTGTGAACACAATTTCAGGCTGGTTTTCTCTCCTAATCCTGATATAAACCTGACCTGATCTTGATGTAAACCTGACCTGATCTTGATCTAACCTGACACCATCTGTTACCCACATATGATGGAACCAAGGGATTGGATGCTGCTATTCGAACAGGGTTATTCCAGAAATTTTCACACCTCCCTTTCTGTTCTTGGAAATCATCATTTACCTTGACACAATCCATTGTGATTGCATTATGTGATTGGGTTACCATTACCAAGGCTATAAGTGCAGAGATACAGTATGTTCTTGACACTCATTGGACCCAAAGAATCAAATTGGAAAAGCTGTGAAGCATCTTCACCATTAGAGTCCAGTTAAATTTATCTAAAACTAGCCATAGATCAGTCCGTTGTTTTTGGTGAACCAGCAGGTTGAATAAAAAAAAGGTACTAGTTCCCCCATCCACACGTTCAATCTGGATGGGGGAATCCTCCCTACTGTTTCCTTGTATTCTGATAGTGGAGAGACGTCCCCACTGTCAGAATACACTGCTATATGGTCACAGTATATATTGTATATACAGTTGCAAGAAAAAGTATGTGAACCCCTTGGGATTACGTGGAGTTTTGCATGAATTGGGCATAAAATGTGCTCTGAATGTCATCTAAGTCACAACAATAGAAGAACACTGTCTGCTGAACATAACACTACACAAACATTAGATGTTGCCATGGTTTAATTGCACATAACATGTAAACATTCTCAGTGCAGGGAGGAAAAAGTATGTGAAGCCCTAGCTTAATGACTTCTCCCAGAGCTAATTGGAGCCAGGAGTGAGCCAACCTTGACTCCAATCAGTGTGATGATATTGGATGTGTTGCTGACAGCCGTCTTGCCCTTAAAAAACACACACCTGTTTTGGGTTTACTGGTTTCAAGAAGCACTGTCTGATGTGAACCATGCCTCGCAGAAAAGAGCTCTCAGAAGACCTACGATCAAGAATTGTTGACTTGCATGAAGCTGGAAAGGGTTACAAAAGTATCTCCAAAAGCCTTGATGTTCATCTGTCCATGGTAAGACAGACTGTCTACAAATGGAGAAAGTTTAGCACTGTTGCTACTCTCCCTAGGCGTGGTCGCCCTGTAAAAATGACTGCAAGAGCACAGCACAGAATGCTGCATGAGGTAAAGAAGAATCCCAGAGTGTCAGCTAAAGACCTACAGAAATCTCTGGCACATGCTAACATTTTTGTTGACACATCTACAATAAGAAAAACATTAAACAAGAATGGAGTACATGGGAGGACACCACGGAAGAAGCCATTGCTGTCCAAAAAGAATATTGCAGCACGTATGAAGTTTGCAAAAGAGCACCTGGATGTTCCACAGCACTACTGGCAAAATATACTGTGGACAGATGAAACCAAGATTGAGTTGTTTGGGAAGAACACACAACACTATGTGTGGAGAAAAAAAGGCACAGCACACCAACATCAAAACCTCATCCCCACTGTAAAACATGGCGGAGGGAGCATCATGGTTTGGGGCTGCTTTGCTGCCTCAGGGCCTGGACGGATTGTTGTCATTGATGGGAAAATGAATTCCAGAGTTTATCAAGACATTTTGCAGGAAAACGTACAACCATCTGTCCGCCAACTGAAGCTCCGCAGAGGATGGGTGATGCAACAGGACAATGACCCAAAGCATACAAGTAATTCAACAAAACAATGGCCACAACAGCACAGAATACGCCTTCTGGAGTGGCCCAGTCAGAGTCCTGACCTCAACCCGATTGAAATGCTGTGGCATGACCTTAAGAGAGTGATTCACACCAGACATCCCAAGAATATTGCTACACTGAAACAGTTTTGTGAAGAGGAGGGGTCCAAAATTACTCCAGATTGTTGTGCAGGTCTGATCTGCAACTACAGGAAACGTTTGGTTGAGGTTATTGCTGCCAAAGGAGGGGCAATCAGTTATTAAGCCCAAAGGTTCACATACTTTTTCCTCCCTGCACTGTGAATGTTTACATGTTATGTGCAATTAAACCATGGCAACATCTAATGTTTGTGTAGTATTATGTTCAGCAGACTGTGTTCTTCTATTGTTGTGACTTAGATGACGTTCAGAGCACATTTTATGCCCAATTCATGCAAAACTCCACGTAATCCCAAGGGGTTCACATACTTTTTCTTGCAACTGTATATATGGAAATGATAGACAAACTAATGCAGCTGTCTATAGCAACTAATTACCAACAATCTACTGACTGACCCCTTAAAGTGTAACTAAAGGCAAATCTTTTTTTCATTTTTGATAGAATAAAGGAGGGTTATAACCCCTGACAGTTTTGTTTTTGTTGGAGTGCTGGGCTATGAAGGGGTGGGAGCAGCTAGCTCAGGCTCTTAGCAGCATTCTGAAAGGTTGATCCAGCTGTCGGTCAGGCATCTAGGTGGATCCCAACATTAAGGATCCCTTCGGAGTTTGGACCAGGTGAGTGACATCAGCCAACCATAGACTTTAGCCCACTGTTGGCTGAAACTGGAACACAAAAATGCAGAGCTAACTGCCGTCCTATGACCTACAGGAGAAGGGGGGGGGGGGGGGGCAAAAGAGCTTTGACCCTACTTCTCCTTTAGTGAAGAACTGGCTGGAGAGATCAGTATTTACGTTTTCATCCAAAAACTTAATATAACATCATTTGCAATACAGTAGTAAACTCTGGTCCTTATTTTACAAAGTGAACAAAGAAAGACCAGTATTTATTACCCACAATAATTCTTGAAAATATCCATGAATCTTGTATTGGAATTGCTGGATGCTTTGATTAAGTAGCTCTGAAAAAGTCTATATAATGTTGCTGTGTTGCAACATTTGCAGAGACACAAGAAGCAACACATTAGTATATTGAAAAGTCTAATGATTATGTAATATTTGGATTTTTTTTCAAAATACACTACAACTCAACATGAGAAATTGTTCATGACTACACTGTAATAATCTGCCGACTTTTTATTGTTGTTGTTTTCTAAAACTATTGTGCAGGTATATTATCTTAGTGTATTATGCTGACTGATATTTTACCCATGCACTTTGCATTAAACTTTTACGATCTTCAGTCTTGACTCTTGCAAAATTAAGGCTTACTTTTGATACTAATGTCTCTCTGTGCAGTACCTGGGAATAAGTAATACTATCTTCTACTGTCTTTATATTAAAAATGTAAGCAGTGTTTTTTTTTGCATTTTTTACTGTCAGGAGCAAGAAAGTATTAAACTTTGTGAGTTGCTGCACAAAAACTTTAAACTTTTTTTCTGCTCATATTACCATTTGTGGGAAACTTAAGTGAATCTTATTTTCTATCTAAATTGCAACATTATCTTAAATACATTAATTGCAAATCCAAAGTAGACTTGAATGAAGGGTACCACCAGAGAAACTTCTATTAAAGCTGCCACAATGTGCCACAAAAATGTAGTTGTAGTGTTTGCTGCATTATGTTGAGACCCTACTTAAAGCAAAGCTTTCCATATGTAAAAAAAGACTAAAAGCAGCAATTAGAAGCCAGTATCCTTCTTCCATAGGTCTTCTTGAATGTCTCATTCCTCTTCTTAGCAAATGGACACTTGAGAGTGCTTGTCTTTTATTACTATTGTTACTTTACATTTTTTACCTAAGCCATAAGCCATAAAGCCTAACTCAATGTTTAGAGTGGGTCAACCTTGAAATAGTGAACATCTACTTTAATATTCCTCTGTGCAAGAAAAAGAAACAGGATCAATTAAAGACCAACTTCAGACAAATAAAAAAAATGCAGGTGTAAAATAAAAAAAGCAGCTTTGGCTACAATATTCACCCCAAATCCAATGCTGTTCCTCTAAGTACTGTTATTATCTTCTTACGCTGTATGTCTTTAGTCTTATTTGTAGAATGAAGAGCATCAAGGACCGACCCCTGAGGCAGCATTATGCAGTCACATGCAATGATGCAGAAAGCAGCCCTGATGTCATCATGTCAGCACTACTCTCAGAATCATTGAGGATGACTTTGCACTAGAGAAAAGATTAAGAGGGTCCTGTGCATTGCATGACTGGCTTGGAAAATTATGAATAAGGTAAGTTTATTTAAAACTTGAGTGGTGTGTTAACAAAGCTGGATTTTGAACTAAAATGAAAAGCCTCTTGGTGTCAGTACATCTTCTCAATTCTTTATTCCTTCGATGTAAAAATCCAAATATATTGTAGGCATCCACCGTGTACCCCCAAAAAATATATATAAAAAAACTAGACAGTGTATTATCCTTAATATACACTCATATATTCAAAACATATAAATATGAAATAAATTGCAAAATGTGAAGAATCGTTAATCACGTGACAATGTGAAACAGCCTGTGAGCACTTCTAAGTGGCTAGAGTGAATACTCTTACCCTATATAGAATAAACAGAGGCCTTTAGGACAATATTTCCCATACGTATTCTCCAATAATTCCTTCAGAATAATTCCATAATGGCTATGCAAAAATACCTGACTAATACTTGCCCCAAGCATGACATAAGAATAAGGTTGCTTTCATAGGATATACATCTCAATGCCATCCATAAAGCATCACCCAGAAAGAAAAAAAAGGACTATATAGTGTAGTATTCAAATCAATCAGTCGAGGCTTTGATATTATATGCTTACATGATAAAAGTAATAATATGCATGTATTCCTATATGACAAGATCTCCAAACAGCCCAAGGGACTTGACGTTGGACTTTACAGATTGACAGGAAGTAATGGAGCGGCCATCTTTACTAAGGTGAAAGCAGCACATGCGGTTCTTGGAAGCTGTTTGGAGATCTTGTCATATGGGAATACATGCATTTTATTACTTTTTCATGTAAGTATATTCTATTAAAGCCTCAACTGATTGATTTGAATACTACACTTGTTCAAAGAGTTTTATTGAAAGAACACATCAGTGTACAGGCATAAATAAAAGAATGTACAAAAAAACAGGGTAATAAACTCTGTTTACATGAAGAACAAGGTTTTACAAGTTAGTTATAAAAGTGGTTATGGATGCAATCATACAGAGCATTGCTATAAAACTGAGAACAGTCATGAATAATCATGCAAAATAACTCCAATTTAAGGGGTAAGAGCTGCGCCTAAACACTCCAAGGTGTTGTGCACAGAGTACAAAATAATAAGCCTTTAATGGGCAATAGAAAATAAAAATGAGAAAATGGGTGGAGGAGGAAAGGAAGAAAAGGAAGTGAAAAGGTTGAGAATGAGGGCAGGGAAAACTTTGTTGTCCCCTTAATGGCTCAGTTAGGGCTCCAACAATGTTTGATCAAAGTTGGGAGGCAAAAAGTGATTGACTCATGGTTCCCATATTTTAAGGTGTTTCGGCCCCAAGTCAAGTAGAGTGGCTTTGATTTTACTATGGATCATAAATTATTTGATTTTTAGTCTGAGGGAGACTAGTGGTAGCAGTCTTCCAAGCTTTAGCTTAGATTTCTTAGAAACAGTTGTTACGTACAAAAGTAATTTAAATTGTGGGGGCATAAAGTCCGAGGAATGTTTGTTCAGTCGTACTACGGCAGGGTCTGGGGGAGGGAGGTATCAATGAGAACAGATAGTATTCTGAATACTTCAGTCCAGTGTGAAAAAATCATAGGGCAAGTCCATGATGCGATACTGTCCACACAACCCCTAAAGCAATCAGGGGAGTATAAGGGGAGTATATTGGCAATTCTGGCTGGAAAAAGGTACTATCTGGTCAAAAGTTTGTAGCTGGTTTCTACTACTACAAAATATTAACATCAGAAGATTTAGTGGATTGCCAGATCTCTGTCCAATCCTCGGGTTCCAGCAGGACATTACAGTCAGCAGATCAGCAAGAAGTAAAAGGGGGAGGTGCAGAGTGTAAAGTAGAAGTCAAGTTGGCATATATGTTAGAGGTCAGGCCTAGGGCTTGAGGATCTGAGCCTAAGGGTAGTTTTTCAATTACTATATGGTGTTCTTTTATTGGACAAAGTGGAGCAGAGGGGTGGTAAAGTCACAATCTCAGCTTCATCCAAACAGAATGTATTCATTGAAAAAAATAAAAGGCATTCTATGGCAGCAATGCTGAGTAGGTGACCCTCTGTGGCAGGGGCGGACTGACAACTCATGGAGCCCCCGGGCAATAGGGGATCATGGGGCCCCTGTGTCCTTGCCCAAACTCAAAAAAGCCTATGAAAAAGGTACCAGGGGCATCTCATGGGGTCCCCTACTGACCCTGGGCCCTTGGGCAGTGCCCAAGTTTCCAAATGGTCAGTCTGCCCCTGCTCTGTGGACACTGGGCAAAGGGGAAGCCACGCACACCTGACCTGGAAGATTTTAGTTATTGCTGTATTAGCACTGAATACTACAGTGATTGCCAGCTTCCCTAGTGGCCCAGTAGGTATAACTTATGCATACTTACATTGTGCCACGTTGGGACAATGTAAGTATGCATTAAAGACCATTTCTGCAGTAAGTTTAAACCTCTCCTCCTCCCCCTCGGTATGACCTAGTGCACCATTTCAAATATTACCACCTCAATTTCAGTATGTAATTTAACTTCCAAAACATAGTGGCAAAAAATATAGCTCTATTTGCCTCAAAGAATGAATAAAAAATGAGGCTGCATTTTGTTTTGCACTGCAATTAATATTGCAGTGACTTCATTGACAGTATTTAAACATTTTGACTAGGCAGCATTTTCAGCAAGACACTCACCAGCCATTTTTAAATCAAGAAACTAACAGTACATTTATTTTGCTGATAAAATATTGTAATGAACACTTGCACTTTATTAATATTTGTCTTTAAACATGTTTGCTTGTAGCTTTTTCAACAAGACCAAAAGCAGCATGCATTGTTTAAATTCTTTATTTAATGTGACAATACATATAGTTGACAAGAAAAGCTAGAAAAGCTTCAGGTCCTCACATCACACATGTGAAAAGTAAGATAAGCTAAAAACATAGGTAAATCTAAAATACAATTTGATGATATCCAAAATAGTGAGAAAGCAACTGATGTGAGACCTTAGCAAAGATATCAGAGGTTTAGTAATGTCAGGCATTCAACTCTCAAAAGTTGAAGACATAGGTTGCTTATGGGGGGACACTAGGATCGCCTTTAATCTTACATAATACTGTGAATAGGAGGAAGAAAGAAAGATGCTATAGAAATGGAGGAAAAGAGAGGGAGGGAAGGAGGAAGAGAGAGAGAGAAAGAAAGGAAGAGAGAGAGAGAAAGAAAAAAGAAAGGGGGGGGGGCCCAAACTGCAATCTCCCAGCCTAACCTCGGCTAGCGACCAATAAATCTGTGTATCTGTCAGTGAATATAAGTTGAGTCCAATAAAGCAATACTGATAAAACTTAAAACTGAAAAAGTCGTAACATGAGATTAGAACTGAATATAAAACAGAGGAAGATCATTACCACAGAAAATGACAACGATGTTTAGCTTGACGGTGACAGAATAGAAGTTGTAAAGCATTTTAATCTCCTAGGCAGAATCGCACTTGATAGCTACACAATGAAGACTCTCAACAAAGTTGAAATGCTTTGCATCTCCAGCACATAGGGAACATGCAGTGCAATTTTACAGAGACTCTACCACCTGGGTAGAAATGGGTAGTAATGCACTGCATGTTTTTTTTTTTCATGAGCAGCAATTTATATTAAGATGCCATTAATAAAGGTTTTGTGTGTAAAACATTAACACATTTTCTGAGCCATTAGATAATATAAACATATTATTCCTCCACATAGAAGCATTGGGACATCCACAATATCTAGCATAATAGGTGCTTGGCCAGACCATGAGATATTGTGGATGCAGCTGGCTTGGTGGCTTGGTGAAGCAACCATTTGTCTGCAATAAAAAGTTCAATCCGGGGGCGTGGTCTGCCGCGGCTGGAAGATGGCCGCATAGAGAGGGAGCTCCCGCCGGCCGGATCCCTCTGTCTCGCCGCACGACGGAGCGGGGTTAGAGTAAGCTGCCAAACAATGGGGAAGTCTGACCGGACCTCATCCGGTACCCGATCGCGCTCCCCACGGGGCCAGGGTGTGCAGGGGAGACACATAACGGAGCTCTTCCGCTCCCAACAGCAAAGGGAGGGGCCGCAGCCATCTCCTTCTCCTGCTGCGTCCCCCTCCGCCCCCCTCCTCCTCTCCACGGCTGCTAATAATGTTAACCCTTCCTGCTCTGAAATACAGGCAGCCCCAGACACAGTGCCTCAGCATGATGTCCCCCCTGCCTCACAATCTCTGTCCCTGAGGGATCTTCAGGCTGTGGCTGCTGACATTAAAGCCACCCTGACAGCCACACTCACTGCAGCATTAGGGGACCTGCATAATGATTTAAGGGCCATGGGTTCACGATTGGATCACGTGGAATCCGCATCCAGGCAAAATGGTTCTGCGATTCTTGATTTACAACATCGGTCAACGATACACGTGTCAACTATCAGAGAGCTCCACAGGCATATTGAGGATTTAGATAACCGTGGCCGCAGGTGTAACATCAGGATCCGCGGTCTCCCAGAATCAGTAGAAAATACCGATATTCCCAAGGCAGCAATGGCCATATTCAATAACCTCCTTGGTCGCCCGCAAGCAACCCCGATTGACATCGAACGTGTGCACAGGGCGATCCGCCCCAGGAGGGGAGATGCAGACCCACCCAGGGATATCGTTTGCTGCCTAGTCAGCTTCCCGCTCAAAGAAGATGTCCTCCGATGTGCTAGAGACAGAGGGCGCCTTCTATATGAGGGGACAGAAATACAACTTTTTCAGGACTTATCCAGCACCACCCTACGCCAACGGCGCGCTTTACGCCCTCTTCTGGACTCGCTCCGATCGCGTAACATTCCGTACAGATGGAGGTTCCCCTTCTGTCTCTCTGTACAAGTTAGTGGTCGTTCTTACAACTTGCGCACCCCTGAAGAACTGCCTTCTTTCTGTGCCTCCATAGACATCCCGCTGATTGACCTGCCAGATTGGTTCAGCTCCATGAGATTGCCGCTATCCCAGGATTTGGCAGCCGAGGATAATGCTATGGATTGGCGCGGTCAGTCTTCTCGTAGAGGGCGGATGGCCCCATCGACCCCTCCGAGACCCCTCATGGGAGACGCCACGACTACCTTCAGCCCGACGGCCTCGCCAGCACACAGGAGGCCAAGACGCAACACCTAATGGTCCCTGTTCTTCCCTTAACATTGCTACTTTGATGCATACCCTGCTGTGTACGTTCTACTGTTACTGCGCACCTTTTTTCGTCCACCCGTCCCATATGTTCTAGTTGCGCACTTGCGCTCTCTGATCAATGCTCGTCGGACTCCTACTCCTTTACTATTTATCCGTCAAGACTGCAGCCTGTGATCCATGGAACTCTGTCACTGTCCTATGCGCACATAGTGGGTCTCCACAGCTCATTCATGCCTTACAAGGGGTTGGGAGTTGGCCACATTCTAGCTGTCTCGTCCTCATACAAGGGGGATCAGTTTTTAGGCTCTGCCTTCCTAATCGTCACCTAATTCTCCGCACTCCACAGCGCGTCCTCCGCTTCCAGTTGGTTATCGATTGGTGCCTTCTCCTAACCTTCTATTTCCTATTACCATCTGGAGGCGTCCTGGGCGATGAACATCCTCCGACATCGTCTTACTGGCAAGCTCTGAACTTCGCCCTCACATCTATGTGGACGTCCTGCTGTTCGCTTGGGGTTGTTCGGTGATGGATTGTTCGCCCCCCACATCCTCTCCGTGGACATTGGAGCGCCTGGCCTTCCCGATCCTATGGAAGTGATCCCTGCTCAATTTGTAATGTATAATTTCTGCGTGAATATGTTAGTGTCTCTAAATTTCGACCGGGGGGTGGTTTGGGGGGAGATGGTTATTGTTTGCGGGGACGGAGAACTGCTTTTTTTTTTTTTTTCGGGGAGTGTAAATGTTCTCTTAGTCAGTGGAATCTGATTGTGTGGACGAGCATCACCTTTTCCCGCTACTGGCTAGAAATTTCAGAATGGCACCATGTCATTCTCTTCAACCCGGCTTTGACTTGGCCGAAATGGCATACCTGAGGGCCTGCGTGCCTTTGATCACTCCCATGCTCACTTCCCTCCTCCTCCTCCTCCTCCTCCCCACTCCTACGCTATTTTGAGAGAGGTGATGCTCGTACCCTTTGTTTCCCTGGGGACGCTAGGTACTATCCTTATGTGGGGGGGGGGTAGGGGGAGGAGGGTTTCTATGTCTTATTTAGTCCCCTTGATACTCATATATTTGTGGGATGATGACGGGCCTTGATCTTAGGGGACTCATTAGTAACGGTTGCATAGGGGCTTATTGATGTTTTATCTGATTTTGTCATGCTCATTCATGTTTTGATACTGTTGATTTGTTACGTTTGTGCCTTGTGATGTGGTTTGCCTGTAATATGTGCAGGGGTCTTCCGATACTCTCCGTTCAGTGAGGTGCCCCTTTAATATCTCGCGCCCACCTTGGCGTGGGCTGCTCTTCCCAATGCGATCACTCAGTCAGTGCCTTACACTTATTTAATACTAAGCGTAGCTAGACCCCTCGCTCGGCAACATTTCACGTGTGATACACCTACTAAAGTTGCCCAGGTCTTCTTCTTATGCATGTCACATACCACTTCATCTCCCTTGGAAGACTGGTACCCAAACCTTTATATGCCCCACCCCTGCGGACTTCTGACACCACTTACATCTCTTGAACCCCGCCCCCCTTGTTCTTGCCTTTTGTTTTATAATTTCTCATAGGGGGCTACCGGCCAGCGGATGCGCACTTCCTGGTTTCACGCCGACCTCGTTCCCCACACAGTGAGCTCGGTGAGCTTCCACTGATCCTTTGCTTTCGGCTTCTATCTGTCTCTTTTTTCTGGGCTTCTCTTCTTTCTTTCTGCTCCTCTTCTTTTTCCCCGACCCTTTCCCCCTTTTCCTGTTTTCTTTCTCTCACGTAGAACAGCGGGTCTGTTCCTCTAGCCGTATACTATCTATATTCCCCCTTTTTTTTTTTTTTTTCCTTTTTTTTTCCCTTCCCCCCTCCTGTTCCCATCCCCAGTTCCTCGGCTTACCGAAGCCCCGGACTCAGGCTCCGCCTTCCAACAGCCATGCTTTCTTCCGCTTCACAGACGGGACAACTGTCTCTGAAACTCCTTTCACTCAATGTCAAAGGTTTGAACATACCCGAAAAGCGCTCCATGCTCCTCTCTTACGTACACAAACAGAAAGCGGATGTGGTCTTTTTACAAGAAACGCATCTTCGCCAAGACTCCATCCCAAAGCTTTACAATTTCTACTTCCCCACGGTCCTCCACGCCTCCAACCCCCTGGCTAAGTCTAAGGGGGTTGCAATACTGTTCGCCAGACACCTCCAGTTTCATATGACGGATTCCATGGTGGATCCTGAGGGTAGATACCTGTTTATAAAGGGAGTGTTCGCTAACAGACCTATCACATTCGCCAATGTCTATGCCCCCAATGTTCAACAGGTCTCCTTCATGCGCTCAATCGTCTCTGCCCTAGCTGCTTTCCAGGAGGGGTTACTGGTACTTGGAGGCGATCTGAATGTCCCTTTAAGCCCTCTGCTAGACTCCTCCTCGGGAAGTTCTTTTCTGCCCTACAAGGCTCTCAGGCAAATACATATACAATTACAGCTTCTACAATTACATGACACCTGGCGTACACTTTACCCCACTGTTAAAGATTATACTTTTTTTTCCCCACCACACAATAAGTATTCTAGGATAGATTACTTTTTTTTGTCGCAACCAGATCTCCCTCTCCTCCATGCTGCTACTATTGAACCGATGGTCCTTTCCGATCATCATCCCATCTCCATGACGCTACGGTTCCCCATCTCGCACCAGCGTTCCAAATACTGGCGTTTGGATGCTTCCCTTCTTACGGATGTCGCTATTGTGCAGGAGCTCCGCTCTAATATGGCTGAATACTTTTCCTTGAACAGCTCGTCAGACACCTCACCCATCACACAATGGGAGGCCCACAAGTGTGTCATACGGGGTAGCCTCATTGCCCTTGCGACGAGACGTAAGAAAGCCAAACAGGAGCGTCTGAAGCTCCTCTCAGATAGGATCCGCTCTTTGGAGAGTGTACACAAACGGACTCTGGCTGCGTCGACCCTTTCGGAACTCACGCATGCACGCACGCAGCTTCTCACGGAACTGGGTAAAGTGGTTAGAAAAAGATACATTCTTACACACAAGCTCTATTATGAGTTCGCAAATAAGAGCGGGAAATTTCTAGCTAGAGCTCTTCGGGAGAAACGGGCTAGTATGACGGTTCATAAAATCAGAGGCTCTGATGGCATTGAGGCTACATCTAACCCCGATATTGCCGCCCATTTTGAACGCTACTATAAATCTTTGTACAACCTCCCTCCGGAACGTCCCCCCATACACTCGGACAAATCTAGAACTTCCTTGATCTCTGAATTTCTCCATCTCTACGGTGCACCCGCCCTCTCCGAGGATCTGGTACACGCTATGGAAAATGATCTCACCCTACTTGAACTGCAATCTGCAGTGAAACAGATGAAACCGGGGAAGAGCCCGGGCCCTGATGGTTTTTCAGTAGCCTATTATAAATCATTTTTAGATATACTGGGTACTCCATTTCTTGCTGCTTTTAACACTCTTGCTCAACCTTCAGGGCCGCCTAACCACCTGTTGGAGGCTCACATTACAGTTATCCCCAAAGACGGGAAGGACAACACCCAGGTTTCCAATTATAGACCCATTTCCTTGCTGAACGTTGATGTCAAACTATTCGCGAAGATCATTGCTAATCGTCTTCTTCCCTCGCTTCCCTCCATGGTCGATTTGGACCAAGCAGGATTTATCCCTCTTAGAGAAGCAAGGGACAACACTATCAAGGCCCTTAATCTCCATCACTGGCTTCGCAGGTCTAACACGCCGGGTTTTTTCCTCTCCTTGGATGCAGAAAAGGCCTTTGACAGGATTGCCTGGGATTACTTGAACGCGTCTTTGGTGGCACTGGGTTTGGGTGAGAAGATGCTCAACTTTATCATGGCCCTCTATTCTGCCCCTACTGCCCGGGTCCGGGTGAACGGCCATCTGTCAAACTCCTTTCATTTACGGAACGGCACACGTCAGGGATGCCCCCTCTCCCCACTTTTGTTTGTCCTATCCCTTGAGCCCCTGTTGCGGAAAATTCGTTTAAACCCTGATGTTAAAGGAATCACGGTGACAGACAAGGAATATAAGCTTGCAGCTTATGCGGATGATATTCTTTTGTTCCTGACGGACCCTCACATCACTTTTCCGAACCTACTGAAAGACTTTGCCCTTTTCAGATATTTGTCGAATTTTAAAATTAATTTCTCCAAATCTGCCGCCCTTAACATTACTTTGTCTGCTGAGCTAGTCTCTGCTTGTGAGGCCCAATTCCCATTTCACTGGGAAAGGGATTCCCTAACTTATCTTGGTATCCAGCTCACCAGCAGCCTTGATGACCTTTACGTGAAAAACTTTCTTCCCGCTCTTCGCTCTATGCAAGAAGACCTCAATAAATGGCACCGTCCTTGTTTCTCGTGGTTTGGAAGGGCAGCGATCATTAAAATGAATGTACTTCCCCGTCTCCTGTATCTCTTCCAAACATTACCGATTCACTTGCCTCTTGCTTTCTTTGCTTCTTGCAAAAGACTGTGTTCACTGTTCCTTTGGAGCCACAAACGTCCGCGTATTGCCTACTCCCAATTAACCCTCTCTAAACTTAAAGGGGGTATAGGATTCCCTGATCTTTACCGCTACTATTGGGCGTGTCATCTTTCCCGGATAGTTGATTGGCACGTTCACACTGCCTCTAAAGACTGGATTTCTATAGAGAATGCTTGCTCGCCCTTCCCCCTGGCATCGGTTCCTTGGCTTTCGCCGAAACACACGCCACAAGTTCTTCTCACCCATCCCTTGGTGGGACCTACGTTAAAAATTTTCCGTTCGGCTTGTAGATCTGCAGCCATTTCTGGCATACCCAACCCCCTGACCCCCATACGCCTCAACCCTGACTTTCCCCCTGGAATGCATAAAGACTTTTTAATGAAACACTGGCCACACGAACAGATCTTAGTGCAACATTTTCTCCACAAGGGCAAGGTGAAAACACTCCGAGAATTGCAAGAAAGCCTGGGTATTCGCAAATTCCCTTTCTGGGTATATTTCCAGATCAGACATTATCTGCTCTCTCATAAACCCCCTCATAACTGGCATCGCTCTCTTACCCCATTTGAATCTGCATGTGCGAAGGCTGAACCGCGGAAACATCTGATCTCGGAGATCTACCCACTTCTAGTGGAGAGCCGGTCTTATGACTCCCTCCCAGCATGTCGGGCTTGGAAGAGAGATTTTAATGCTGAGCTGTCGGACTCAGACTGGGACCTGGTCTTCCAATACTCTCATAAATGTTCCCTCAATGTCTCGACACAAGAAAACAGCTACAAAATAGCCTCTAGATGGTACCGAACTCCCTCAAGAATTCATCATTTTAACCCCGCCTTCCCCAACAGCTGCTGGAGATGCGGGACCCCAGATGGGTCCTTTCTCCACATTTGGTGGTCTTGCCCGATTCTTCAACCATTTTGGCAGGAGGTACATAGGTTAGTAGTGTCTATAAGTACCTTACCCTTAGCTCTCTCTCCTGCTCAATTCCTCCTCCATCATTCTTCCCTTCCCAGGGCTCAGTACTTTAAATCATTAGCCATGCACATGATCAACGCAGCCAGACTCTGTATTCCGGTTCTGTGGGGCTCCACTCGCTCTCCCTCTATACGTGAATGGCTCACCCGAGTGGGTAAAACGGCGGACATGGAAGAACTGGTTGCGACTGCTCTCGACACTCCTACGAAATTCTCTCACGTATGTGCCTGTTGGACCCATTTTCTGACTACCCCGGAGTATCGATCCCTCATGGACCAGCCCGTCTGAATTTGATTTGGACTTCTCGATAGTGTTATTTAGTAGTATTTGCTCTGAGGGTGCCATCATACTCCCCCCTGTGTTCCATGCACATTCTTTCGACGCCGATGAAAGCGTAGGTTCCACCCACTCCCGTTACTGTTTGTATTGAGGATAAGGTATTTTTGACGGTTGTCCCATCTCTTATTTTACCCTCCATATTTGCTTCCCTTACTCCCCCCCCCTTCCCTCCCCCCCCCCCTTTTTTTTTTTTTTTTTCTCTCTCTCTATCTTTCTTTCTTTCCCTTTCTCTTTCTTTCCCTTCTTTCTCGCCTTCTCTTTTCTTTTCTTTTCATATGCTTACACACGTTTCGGACAATTTTTCCAATAGAACATTGAGTAGGTGGTCAGCATCACCTCCCGCAATTCGTCAGCGGTTCACACGACAATTACTCCTACATTCGCACAATTCCATCTTCGTATTCTGTAGTTTTGACTTCTACTTAGGCATCGTATTTGCTCGTCTCCCCCCTACAGATTTTTACCGCAAGACAATATGGTAGGAGGCCAAACGTCTCTTTCTTTTTAGCACTTGACAAGCATACCTGAATATTACAGGCACATCCCTTTCGTGGCCTAGTTCATCCACACTGTTTGGTTTTGCGTTGGACCTCTTTTGCCTTTGTATGATACATGCTTTGTTGTATGTCCTATGTACACTTCATCTGTACATTTTCGTGTGATCATTTGTATCTTTTCAATAAACTTTGTTTTTTGGAAAAAAAAAAAAAGTTCAATCCTTGAATAAGTGTTAAAAGCATTGGAAAAAAAAGTATAGTCCTTTTCGGATGCGTGTAAGCACCTTAAGCACCTCCAAGGGTTGTGTAGATCTTCTTGTGTAAAGAAAGAGCTCAGTTCCTTTCGTGGAGATGGATCGTGTAATGATGTATATATTGCTGGGTCCATAGGGCATTGATGTCCCCACATAGTAGCAGGAAGCTCTTTTGCATTTCTCGGGTTTTCGCCAACCCTTGCAAAGAGAACAAAGGGGATACACATTAGGAGCATAAATATTTAGCAGAGTGTAAGTGACGTTATTAATTTCAGCGATTAGAATGCATCTTCCCTTGACATCCAGGCAAGAATCAAGTAGAGTAAATGAAACTGTGTCACTGGTGGCTATCAACACTCCATTTTTCTTATTCTGGGCATTAGCTTGAAAATTGTGAGGGAACTTTTTATGTGTGCATTGAGAAGGATTAGTAGGGAAAAAATGTGACTCTAACACACATATGATATTACTAGTATGGCTAAAGGCTTTTTTCCAGAGAGCCTGTCTGTTATATGGGTTGTTGAGTCCCTTGACATTCAGTGAAAGGGTTTTAAGTGCCACTAGTACTGGGATAAAGATCAGACATACCGCAGAGACAGTCAAGTAGCGATCAGAATGAAGCAAGGCATACCAGCAACTCAGGTTGTTCCATTGATAGGTGACAGGTAGAGATGAGCGAATCGAACCAGGCAAAGTGGAATTCGTTTCGAATATCGGGAAAAATTCGATTCGCATCGAATCCGAATTTTAGCAAACTTCGGGTGCACGAATCAAATTTTTCCCGATCAGCCGGCAAAAGTGTCACTGCAGAGAGCTACGCTATTTCTGACAGTTCTGACAGTTCATTTACAGCGGTTGAAACATTGTATCTATTTGTTTCCATTTAGGATACAGATGTTTTTATTCGGAAATAAATAGATACAATGTTTCAACCGCTGTAAATGTGAAGGAACTGTCAGAGAACTGTCAGAAATAGCGGAGTTCTCTGCAGATACACTTTTTGCTGTACTGGAATACTTCTTCTTTTCATTCTTCTTCTTCTTTTCATTCTTCTTCTTCTTCTTTTCATTCTTCTTTTCATTCTTCTTCTTCTTCTTCTTCTTCTTCTTTTCATTCTTCTTCTTCTTCTTTTCATTCTTCTTTTCATTCTTTTTCTTCTTCTTTTCATTCTTCTTCTTCTTCTTCTTTTCATTCTTCTTTTCATTCTTCTTCTTCTTTTCATTCTTCTTCTTCTTTTCATTCTTCTTCTTCTTTTCATTCTTCTTCTTCTTTTCATTCTTCTTCTTCTTCTTCTTTTCATTCTTCTTTTCATTCTTCTTCTTCTTTTCATTCTTCTTCTTCTTCTTCTTTTCATTCTTCTTTTCATTCTTCTTCTTCTTCTTTTCATTCTTCTTTTCATTCTTCTTCTTCTTTTCATTCTTCTTCTTCTTCTTTTCATTCTTCTTTTCATTCTTCTTCTTCTTCTTTTCATTCTTCTTTTCATTATTTTTCTTCTTCTTTTCATTCTTTTTCTTCTTCTTTTCATTCTTCTTCTTCTTTTCATTCTTCTTCTTCTTTTCATTCTTCTTTTCATTCTTCTTCTCCTTTTCATTCTTCTTCTTCTCATTCTTCTTCTTTTCATTCTTCTTTTCATTCTTCTTCTTCTTCTTTTCATTTTCTTCTTCTTCTTTTCATTCTTCTTTTCATTCTTCTTCTTCTTCTTTTCATTCTTCTTCTTTTCATTCTTCTTTTCATTCTTCTTTTCATTCTTCTTCTTCTTCTTTTCATTCTTCTTCTTCTTCTTTTCATTCTTCTTCTTCATTCTTCTTCTTTTCATTCTTCTCTTCATTCTTCTTCTTCTTCTTCTTTTCATTCTTCTTCTTCTTTTCATTCTTCTTCTTCTTCTTCTTTTCATTCTTCTTTTCATTCTTCTTCTTCTTCTTCTTTTCATTCTTCTTTTCATTCTTCTTCTTCTTCTTCTTTTCATTCTTCTTTTCCTTCTTCTTTTCATTCTTCTTTTCATTCTTCTTCTTCTTTTCATTCTTCTTTTCATTCTTCTTCTTCTTCTTTTCATTCTTCTTCTTCTTCTTCTTCTTTTCATTCTTCTTTTCATTCTTCTTCTTCTTCTTTTCATTCTTCTTCTTCTTCTTTTCATTCTACTTCTTCTTCTTTTCATTCTTCTTTTCATTCTTCTTTTCATTCTTCTTTTCATTCTTCTTCTTCTTCTTTTCATTCTTCTTTTCATTCTTCTTCTTCTTCTTCTTTTCATTCTTCTTTTCATTCTTCTTCTTCTTCTTTTCATTCTTCTTCTTCTTTTCATTCTTCTTCTTTTCATTCTTCTTTTCATTCTTCTTCTTCTTCTTTTCATTCTTCTTTTCATTCTTCTTCTTCTTCTTTTCATTCTTCTTCTTCTTCTTCTTTTCATTCTTCTTTTCATTCTTCTTCTTTTCATTCTTCTTTTCATTCTTCTTCTTCTTCTTTTCATTCTTCTTTTCATTCTTCTTCTTCTTCTTTTCATTCTTCTTCTTCTTCTTTTCATTCTTCTTTTCATTCTTCTTCTTCTTCTTTTCATTCTTCTTTTCATTCTTCTTCTTCTTTTCATTCTTCTTCTTCTTCTTTTCATTCTTCTTTTCATTCTTCTTTTCATTCTTCTTTTCATTCTTCTTTTCATTCTTCTTTTCATTCTTCTTTTCATTCTTCTTCTCATTCTTCTTCTTCTTCTTCGTTGTGCCCCGTGACTGCCCAAATGAGTGAAGTGTGCGGTGATTCTAAGATCGACGGCACTCATCTGCATGTCATACTGACTGACAGTATTATTTCTCTTCCCCAGCAGACTCCAAGGGCATTTAAATTAAAGGTACAGTGTTCTGCACTAATATAAAGGCTCTCTGAAGCCTAGAAACCCTTTTAATAAGTTAAATTTGCGGCGAATAAATTTGCATCGAATCGAATTTCTCCCGCAAATTCGGCGAATCAGCCGAATCGAATTTTTGAATAATTCGCTCATCTCTAGTGACAGGGCATATTATCCAACAAAGATATAGGAAGGAAAAAAAAACTGAGTGAGTCTACTCATAAAGCATTAAAAAGGCAACAGAGATTGCCTATTTATGGTGTGCAGCCAGAATTTAGGAATAAGGCACAAGGCTAGAAGCTGAAATAATACAGATGGAGACATTTTTGTAGGAAACTTCCTTTTCTTCCATGTAATCTTATGGATATGCAAACTTTTTTGATCGTGCAGTTTTTTGCAAGCCAAAATCGCAGCATACGAGAAATCAGTGAACAGCATAATCGCTCAATATCCAGTCTAGTTTGCTGCATAAAAGTTGTCATGTTGTGTTGTAATCCCCCCCTTCCCCCCAATGTCACCAGCATCTCCTAACCGGTTGTCCAGAAGTTGGAAATGTATCTAGCTGCTCTGCCTAAGCATTAGGAACAGTCACTGAGTCCACATCAGATCTCTCTTCACTAACATACTGCTCACTGTCAGTGATCCTCCTCTTTTGCTTGACAGGGCTGGTAAATACTGAGACTGAGAAAGAGCTGCTATCTCTGTTTGTGTCGTCAGGGATCCGAACCACTCCTCTGCTTGTAGATGTTGCAGCTGCTGGAGGCAGGAAGCTGCTGGAGCCAGTGCTATCTTGCCTTCCTAGGGCTTCCACCAGACTGAAAAAGTCCCTCAGCTTGCAGAGTCCATCACACAATTTCCTCTTCCCCATGCCACTCCTCTAGGTCACTTCTAGCACTAGAAGAGAGGGCAAGAGGAGTCAATGCTCTCCACTGCTTGGTACCGCTTTGGGAATCCCACCACCCCAGAGCCTGATCAGAATGCCTTCATCTGCTTCAGTTAACACCAGTCCAGGACCCTACCAAGATAGGAAGCCTAATGATAGAGGTTGAGGTCCAGGAAGCTCATACCCCCAAATGCTTTTATATGCTAAATATATCTGTCCTTAATATGGGCTGTATGCCCATAGGAACTGCAAGAATTCCCTGAGGACCTGGAGCAATAAATGGAGAGGATGTCAATTAGAAGTTTCTAGAAAAGGTATAATAGGCATGACAAGACATTCATTTTAAGTGTAACATTCCTACCTAATGAAGTATAGGGAGAGTGGCGCCATTTCTGTTGGTTGTTGCACAGGATCAAAAGTGGTGGGGGGAAATTTTCCCAGAACATTGGTATGAGGAATATGCGCAAGTATTTGAGTCTCTTGTATGCCCATTTGATTGGTAAGTTATTTTGGAAGGAGTGAAGTCTGTCTGATGGGACTGAGATATTTAAGACCTCAAACTTAGTGAGGTTCATTCTATAGTTTGAAAGGCGGGAGTAGATGTTAAGTTCCATCAGCAGATTTGAGGTAGTTATTTCAGGGATAGTGATGAAAAAAATAGGCAGCTACATTGTGTTGAGTCACTTGCACCTGGACACCTTTAATATTTGGGTTGGACTTGATAGGTCTCAATAGAGGCTCAAGGTTTAAAATAAAAATAAGCAGTGAAAGGGGACAGCCCTGGAGTGCAATTTGTCAGCGTGAAATCTGTGGAAAGAGTATTGTTGGCCCTGGGGGCAAAAAGATGGTAATCACAGAGAAAATTGATTCATTTCACACAGCACAGCACATCCTGATCAGTGTGCTTATGGTGAAGCCCACACCCCCACACTCTAGTAACATACTCCCTGCACATAGTTAACCCTTTGATCGCCTCTCACATTAACCCCTTCCTGCCCAGAGCCATTAGTACAGTGTCAGTGCTGTTTATTAACACTGATCACTGTATTGGTGTCACTGGGAATGTCAGTGACACAAAGTTAGTTCCCCCCAGTGTCAGAATGTTAGCCACAGTTCCGCAGGCTTGCTAAAAGTCGCTGATCGCCACCATTACTAGTAAAAAAAAAATCCTATTATCTATACTGCCATTTATAAACCCTATAATTTTCACGTAAACCAATTAATTTACAAGTATTGTATTTTTTTTTAGCAAAGACATGGAGAAGAATACATTTTGGCCTAAATTTATGACAAAACTTAATTTTTTTAACTGGTCATGTTTACTAGAAAAAAGTCCAAAATATTGTTTTTTTCTCAAAATTGTCAGTCTTTTTTTGCTTATAGCTCAAAAATTAAAAATGCACAGGTGATTAAATACCATCGAAAGAAAGCTCAATTTGTGGGGAAAAAAAGGACATAAATTTCATTTGGGTGCAGCATCGCATGACCGCACAATTGTCAGTTAAAGTAATGCAGCACCATAACACAAAAAATGGCCTGGTCAGGAAGGGGGGTGTGACGGGCATGGCGTCAGACCCCAGACCTTCTCACCAAACTCGTGACCGAAGGACTAGCCAATCTAAAACCGTGCATAACAATGCCACGCCCAGCTGCACCCTGCACAAAGATTTTCCAGCTAAGGGACTACAATCTGTGTACCTGCAGCCTGGACGCGATTGTTACTGGGTCAGGTTAATTACACAATTAACCCTTCACACTGCCACCACCTCCTTTTTTTACAGAAAAAGAGGAAACTCTACAGGCAGGTTATACAGAGGGTTAAACACTCACAGTAGCACCCTGCAGCTGCAGGGATTCGTAAGTTACATTCAAGAGCTATAGAAACAGTTCAACACTTTCAGAAAGTAAAATTTATTACTAAAAGATCAAAAGGGTGCAGTAGAAATAGTTACAGAAAAAAGATGTGACCAATATATATATATATATATATATATAAATATAGAGAGCACAGCAGCACAGCACACAGATAACAGAAAGAAGTTTAAATGGTTAAAGTACTTGCCAATCAGCCTTGGATTAAGCAGTTTCAACTCTTATGAGCTCCAGGATGATTTGCTTTCTTGTCTCTACTGCTAGTTTTGTTGGGACATGGCAGGAGATTATGCTTTCTCTCGGTCTCCTAGATGTTAGAATGCAGACGGTCCACACTTCTCTGACTACACACAAAGCATAACAGCTTCTTTTCCTACACAAAATAAACTGGGATCTTCCTACAATGGACAAGCCAATTACCTTATTTGGCAAGAGGATTGTATAAAGGCAGCTCAGGCTTCTTGACCTCAGCAACATACATGGATCGCATTCCTGAGGGAGGGGGGAAATCGAAGAACATGAAGAATTCTTAACAAAATGTGGGTCCGTGTCTGCCTCTGGTGTGCACGATTGTGAAAGGGAGAAATCCTCTGGAGGGCAAGTGGTTAAACATTTTCTCAACAGTAAATAGATAACCATTGAAAATAAACCAGGGTGGTGGGGTCGAGCAGTCAAACAGTTGCTGAAGTTGTTGCTGACACACACAAACAGGTATTCGCCATGGAAAATCACTCTTTTAAGTTTCCCAAACCTGCTGTAGCACTGTACAACACACTGTTAATGCATCTACTACTCAATGTAATTATAGATAGACATTTCCACACCGGGGTTAGCACCTAGCTTTCAATCTGTTATCTTTTCCTAACCACCCCATGTCTGCTCCAACATACACTGAACAAATCTGCTGGGAACCCTGATTTTATAGGTAGGGGGCTGGCAGATAAGAAAACCCTAATGATTTGCCCTTCTAAGCTACCTGAGCACAGTTCTGAGGTGAAGAAGTATGTTTTGGCAATTGGTTGCCATAGGCATGAACAGACACATTAGTTCACCTTTTCTTGAACTGCAAAAAACTTGGGTTGCAGAGCAAATCCAAACCCAAAGCTCAGTTCTAAGAGTATGACAGCACAGTTGTCTTCCTGTAAAGATAATGTGATAACTCCTTATCTGCTTCATGTCTACAATGCACACTGAATAATTGTGTATACAATTGACTACAAAAATATATGTTTTTATTGGTAGTATGCCAGTAGAAGCACTCTCTTTCTGTAAAGACTGTGTGCTGTCTCCCTATTTGCTCTTAGTGTACAACATACAGTGACTGACTGCAAAGCTGCTGTTAGAAATCATGGGGCCCCATACAGCCAACCTGACAGCCTCCCCCCCCCAAAAAAAACAAACCCTCACAGTTATGAGTAAACACAGTCACTGATCGGCACCAATCACTCATTGCGTTCATTCAGGAAAGGAAGGGGCTGGTAAATGTCACATATTTACCGGACCCTTCCCCCACTCTCCATCCTGAAAGATTGTGTGCTGCCCATGGGAAGGAGAGAAGGGAAGCCGGAAAAACTTCGGGGGTGGGGGCACACAGGGAGGCTTGGTCAGCAGGGGGAGACGTATGGTGCACAGGGAAGGTGATAGGTACACCTTTTGGGGGTTTGGCAATTACTGGAACCGATGCCCTGTATGGCTCTCCCTGCATCACCTGAATGCCAGTGGGAGGGAGAGGAGAAGAAACCAGCTTTCAGCTGCTGCAGAGAGAGCCATACAGGGGATTGGTTCTAGATTCCCCCCCCCTCCACCATGCCGATCACCCTCCCTGCCCACATCTTATTCACCCAGCTGCCTGGGACCCCTGCTGGCTTTGTCCCCATACAGCAGGACTGGTGGTACCCCCTTATCCATGGTCCTGATTGACTGTATGAAAACACACTTTGATCTCTTACTGCTTCAGATCTGCCCAGCACACAGTGAATGTGTATATGAGTCACTATGAGGCCTCATGCACATAGATCTTTTTGTTTCTGCCCCTGAACATCTTTGCTCCTGCCAAGAAAAAAATCAGCTTAAGAAACATGGCTAAAGCTTCATTTTGCTTATGCAGATGCATTCAAGCACAGCAAGTGATTGAGTATTCATGGATTCCATTGGCCAGAACATGAATTTATTATTTTTTTAAAATGCATGAAATCTCAAGTGCTAAAAGTATCTAGCACTTAGCAGTGCTTAGATATGTCTACTCACATTCAGGCTCCTCTCTAATACGCCTGTAAATGCCAATGTGTGCATGACCGCATAGGCTAACATAGAGGTGCATTTACAGGCAGCAGTAACTACCTCTCACTGCAAAATATCAGTTATATATTCCTATCTATTAAATGCTTCCTCTAGCACACACTGAGCAAAGGATACAGGGAATTTGGACTTTCATAAGAGGAGGCTGGCACATAGGACAGGAAATGTATTGTTGATTGGTTGGGATATAAGAAAACTCCCATGATTATCCCTTTTAAGTCATCTGACCACAGTTTATAGGCCAGGAAGGCTGCATTTATGGTAGTTGGTTGCAATAGATGTAAATAGCCAGATGAACTTATACTTGACTCAAACCTGAAGCTCATCCCTAGTCAGTAGGAATGAGCCAAACGTATGTAGATTTGGTTTGTGGCAGGACCCAGAAGTTTTGCTAAAGTTTGGACACTGAATCTGAAGCTCATTGATGTCAATGGTAGGTGAATTTTAAAAACTAAACACCTATTTTCTTAGCTAATAGATTGTCAAATAATGGAAATGAAAGACTGGGCACTGCCCTGGAAATCAAAAAATTAAAAATTCTGTTTGGCAGGGGGTCACAAATTTAATAATCCTTGAAGTGAAACATTAAACATGCAAAATGCCTTTAAATAATAGTCCTGGGGGACACCCTTAACTTGCTTGTGAAGTGGTGCACCTGTATGATGTATAAAACCTACTAGGGCAGGGGTGTCCAAACTTTTTTCAAAGAGGGCCAGATTGGATGAAGTGAACATGGTGGAGGGCCGAACATTTTTCCGAACATTCTTTGAACCATTACAATTAAATGCAAATAAATTATTGTATGCCAAGTTAATTGCAAACGACATACTTTTCATTTCATAACATTAAGATCAACTGACAGCTGAGTTTTCACAATGTATTGAAAATAAATTTAAAAAAAACTTACCTGCACTAATGTGAAGGGTGAAAAAGGTAGCTGGAGCTGAAGTCTCTGCTCGGCAGCCGGGAGGGGAAGAGAAACACACTTCACACTGGAAGCCCGGCCCTGACGTCACCGCCCTCTGTCTCTCCCAGCGCGGCGCAGTCACGCATGCGCACTGCTCTCAAGCAGAAGACTGTCTGCCACAGAAGGGAGGGCCGTGCGACAGCCGCATTTACACAGACCAGGGAGAACGCGCTGCAGTCAGGCATGCGCACTGCCCTCTGCTCTCAAGCAGAAGACTGTCTGCCATAGAAGGGAGGGCCGTGGGAGGGCCACATTACACAGAGCAGGGAGGGCTGTTGGAGGGCCGTATTAAACCGACCCCCGGGCCGTAAATGGCCCGCGGGCCGGACTTTGGACATGCCTGTACTAGGGCAAACCTCACATTTACAAGTAAAAAACATTTTGTTTCAGATGCTGGTAAATTTCAGCTTCAGCCGCTTTACTTCTGTTTTAAACAAAGTGGTCTTCTAGGGAAGGGGTACCTGGCAAAATACCTTCTTCGCATGTCGATGAGTTCAAGGGCCCTCAGATACTCTCTCCTCAGCCCAAACAAGCCCATCTGCCACCAACAATCATGCCACATTCAAAGTCACTTAAATCCCCTTTCTTCCCCATTCTGATGCTCAATTTGAACTTCAGCAAGTTGTCTTCACCACGTCTAGATGCCTAAATGCACTGAATTGCTGCTATGTGATTGGCTGATTAGCAATTTGTGTTACCAAGCAATTGAACAGGTGAACCTAATAAAGTAGCCAGTGAATGTATAACATTCAAATTGTGCCAAATAGGCTAAAAGTCCAATATTCAGAAGAATGCCCCAACAAGCAATAGTCAATTTCAACCTGTGTTTGAAGTCACTTTATCTTATCCCTACTAGTACAGACTAAAAAATAAAGACAATTCTGTAACACATAGTACATTATTCTATTTATGTTTTGTCCCTTTAAAAAAAAATTATTTTTCTTGTGGTGTGGTGTTTCCAACAAATATCACCATACATGATTTGTGATGAACAAATTACTTTTCAAAGCAGAGATTTTTGGCTTCATCTGAATATATACAGTATATACAGATTTATCCAAGGGCTCAGTATATCTGAAGCCATTTTGAAGTAGGTAAAAGTTAAAACCCATGTTAGGGTTTTTGTTATCTTATTCCTTTCACTGCCTGTCCTTATAAAACAACAGGAATTGATAAGAAAAACCTCTCCAACCTAAGAACAGCCAAACATTATGCAATTTTCTTTACTTCAACAACAGGTTGCAGGAAAGAAAATTGCTTGATGCCTCCATCAAAAGTTAGTATTGGTGAGAGAATCACTCCTATAGAGCTATTGTGTTCTGCCAGCAGGGAGTGCGGTGGGCCTTCCCCACAGGCAGAATACAATGATCATTGTCAGCGGCTATAACCACCAGCAGTAATCATATGAAAAAACCTAACAGGCTGTTTTTACTGAAGTTGATCGATAAACTGATTTTAGTACAACCGACCTGTCCATAGATGGATCAACATTCATCCGATTCCTGCTGAGCCAGCCTATCTTTGATCCACCTATGACCGGCTTATAGTAAATCTCCTCTTGGTTGTCACAGATACAAATGTCCCCATACAAAGATTTCTTCTTTATTCCTGGTCTATTGACAAATTAAAATTTTAGATTATCTGTCATATTTAGTCACAGTGACAATGATCACTAGGACAAAGAAAGAGGGTTCACTCCCTAGAATTGACACAAAGCCCTGTAAAATACTGACAGGGGTTCTACCCATCTCCAGTATTACAAAGCACTGTTCATTGACATAGTTGGAGATTAATTTGCATTTTGCTTTCATGGAAGTCATGGAAGTCAATGCACATGGTTGGTAAACACCCTTATAAAGGATAATAGAAACAAAGAATATGGTACAATGTCCCACCATGAGACTTTTTTTGCCAGCATCCCCATATATATGAGCTAGAAAAAAACTAGAAATATTCCCCTTGGACTTAAATGGCAAAAACCTCAAAGAGTATGCAAAAAGTTTATAAAACCATACTGTTTATTATACCACATAAGCATGATAAAACAAATTAAAAAAATTGATGTAATAAATTGTAGTACAATAATTCCTGTGTCATATACAAAACATACACAATGTGCATTAAGCCTGACAGTCTGTATCACATCAAATATCCAATGGGCAAGCAGCCCAACCAAACCTGTACAGTGATGTTATTCAGAGAAATCCAACACATTTCAGAACTTTGATTTCCTTCTTCAGGGACTAAATATGTCAGGTCTAGAAACATGACAGCATATAAGAGAAACAATAACAATAAAATAGCATGGTACATAAGGAAAAGCTGGTTACTCAAATACTTACAAATTGTACCACATGGAATAATACGTAACAACTATTGATGGAAAATTTGGATGAGGATATTCTCCCGCTGACATATCAGGGAGGGGACAGGCACATACATCCCATAGCACCATCCACCAATGAGGACCACCCAGCAGCAGCCAATAGGGGGATCTAGTGAGTATAATGAAGGCCACATACAAAAAAATCTAATATAAATTTGTGAGCACATAAGAGTATATAGTCGGTATATAGCCCAATTGACATAAAGGCTTAGTAAGAATGTGTACTGAAATGGGTAGCCAAGAAAAAAGGTTCAGCCCAGACGGAAATAGTAAAAAGTTTGTATATAGGCCTGTATACAAACAAACAAAACGAGCCTTGTAAAAAGGGGGCATAGACAGATATAGATACATTTTTAGGCATGCTCACCAATAGTGCCTGTGTATTTCACATAGAACCACCTCAGAATTGTCCACAAGGAGTGCGTGTGCCTAAGATATGATATAAATAGTGACGGTCGGATACTCCAAACCAATGAGTAAACATTGGGTGAAGCATCGCATCACATCTGGTGAAAAAATTAAATACGTAAGTTTGCCCCTCATGTTTTTACAAACACCACATGGCCGAGAATGGCAGTCCCCCCACCCCATAAGCATGCGGCACTGCCCTGCCCACCCTCACAATGATGCCGTGTAGGGACGCATCGGTGTCACACAATGCCTCTACGCACCCAACGGGGCTGCACAGCCAGCTGTGATCTGATGGGAACACCACAGAGACACATGACATTCCAGAGACAGGGGCAGAGTGACGCCTGTTGAGGAGAAAACAGGTACTGCAGACACCCACCGCCGAGGCCAAAAAAACATGAAGCCCCCCTCCCCCCGGGGGGTGCGAAAACCCCGGGGGGTGGTTCAGTCGTGTCGGGTGGCGGATGGCAGCAACAGGGTCCACCCCATCCAGCCATCCCATAAGCTGTCAGCAGGAGAATTACCCCCCAGTAGAAAAGTATGATGACAAGGGTAACATGGTACATACAAATACAAATAATACATAGTATTGCTGAAATACAGAGAGAAAAGAACATTGAAGATAAAAAATGGACAATATGCAGAATAATACAAACATGGCACAATAGAAAAAATGGATGAAAAATTATAAATCCCTTTCATAACCCCCAGAATGAAAACCAGGTAGGAAGGGTTTGAAATGAAGGCCTCATTGAGGTCTTATAAAGGATAATAAATAAGGGAAGTGAGATAATCCAAGGTGCCATCACCGCCATCCAGCCTCCTTTCCTACCTTGAGTTCTCCAACCCATGTGCCTCGCTCATGTTAACCTCCTAAGCAAATAAAGAGATGATTAGCATGGCTACCATCCTTCCTGCCCCCCTCCTCCTTTCATTAGGCAGTGATACTGTTGGCAACAAAATCCATTTACCTGTGGTTGGCTGCACTTCCAGTAATGTCTCCTAGTATGCCAACTGTACTGACTCTGTTTAAGCAGAAATCACCTCCCCCAGTGGGCAGAACCTACTCTGTAAAAATGATGGAGCTTCCTGGTGTCTAGTTGCCCAGGAAATGGTACTCTGTCCTCCCAGAAGTGACGTCACTTGTGCTAAAAGTGCAGCCATCTCCATTAGAGATGAGCGAAGAAATGAAAAATTCGATTCGACTGATTCGGCGAATTCGTGGACAATATTCGATTCGAGTCGAATAATTTCGCTGTGAATTTAACTTAAAAAAGGGTGTTTCTAGGCTTCAGAGAGACTTAATATTAGTGCAGAACACTGTACCTTTAATTTAAATGCCCTTGGAGTCTGCTGGGGAAGAGAAATAATACTGTCACTCAGTATGACATGCAGATGAGTGCCGTCGATCTTAGAATCACCGCACACTTCACTCATTTGGCCAGTCACGGGGCCAAAACCAGTGTTTGGAGCCACAGTGTGGCGGTGGAGGCAGCAGCAATGGGAGGCCATACAGCAACCTATGACAAAATGGAAACCAGCAGGAGTGTGAGGAGACCTGAAAGTGGCACATGGCAGAGTGGGAGCAATGGGAGGCGGTACAGGGACCCAGGTCACACTGTGGGCCCAGCAGCAGCGTGACCAGGCGGTACGGGGGTCCATGGCAGATTTGGGGCCTGGCAGCACCTATGGGAGGCCTGTAATCTGCCAGCACCCTATGACAAAATGGAACCCTGGGCTGGGGCAGGCAGAACCGCAGTATCTTTATCACGGTTTTCCCAGGCCACCGAATGGCGACGCTGCATATGCTGACGCAACGCTGTAGTCCCAACATGGGCCCCCTGGCCACGCTTGACTTTCTGGCCACATAGTCGACATACGGCTACGTTTACTTCCTCGGGCGGCTTGACGAAAAATTGCCACACCGCAGAGTAGGAAACTTTGCCTCCTCTACTCCTCACTGGCTGACTGCTACTTCCTCCGTGCACACCGGCACCACTACTGGCCGTGGTGGTAGGCTGCAGTGGAGCTGGTGCTCTACTCCGTGGCCGTTTGCCTCCACTGACACTGCTGCGACCCTGCTGCCTCCTGGCAGCAGCAATGGGAGGCCGTACAGGGACCCATGAGAGACTCTGGACTTGGCAGCAGCATGAGGAGGCGGTATATAGGGGCCCATGGCAGATTAGGGGCCTGGCAGCAGCTATGGGAGGCCCGTAATCTGCCAGCACCCTATGTCAAAAAATTCAACACACCAGCAGTGTGAAGAGACCTGAATGTGGCACATGGCAGAGTGTGGCGATGGAAACAGCAGCAATGGGAGGCCGTACAGGGACCCATGAGAGACTCTGGACTTGGCAGCAGCATGAGGAGGCGGTATATAGGGGCCCATGGCAGATTAGGGGCCTGGCAGCAGCTATGGGAGGCCCGTAATCTGCCAGCACCCTATGTCAAAAAATTCAACACAACAGCAGTGTGTGAGGAGACCTGAAAGTGGCACATGGCAGAGTGTGGCGATGGAGACAGCAGCAATGGGAGGCCGTACAGGGACCCATGAGAGACTCTGGACTTGGCAGCAGCATGAGGAGGCGGTATATAGGGGCCCATGGCAGATTAGGGGCCTGGCAGCAGCTATGGGAAGCCCGTAATCTGCCAGCACCCTATGTCAAAAAATTGAAAACACAAGCAGTGTGAAGAGACCTGAATGTGGCACATGGCAGAGTGTGGCGATGGAGACAGCAGCAATGGGAGGCCGTACAGGGACCCATGAGAGACTCTGGACTTGGCAGCAGCATGAGGAGGCGGTATATAGGGGCCCATGGCAGATTAGGGGCCTGGCAGCAGCTATGGGAGGCCCGTAATCTGCCAGCACCCTATGTCAAAAAATTCAACACAACAGCAGTGTGTGAGGAGACCTGAAAGTGGCACATGGCAGAGTGTGGCGATGGAGACAGCAGCAATGGGAGGCCGTACAGGGACCCATGAGAGACTCTGGACTTGGCAGCAGCATGAGGAGGCGGTATATAGGGGCCCATGGCAGATTAGGGGCCTGGCAGCAGCTATGGGAGGCCCGTAATCTGCCAGCACCCTATGTCAAAAAATTGAAAACACAAGCAGTGTGAAGAGACCTGAATGTGGCACATGGCAGAGTGTGGCGATGAAGACAGCAGCAATGGGAGGCCGTACAGGGACCCATGAGAGACTCTGGACTTGGCAGCAGCATGAGGAGGCGGTATATAGGGGCCCATGGCAGATTAGGGGCCTGGCAGCAGCTATGGGAAGCCCGTAATCTGCCAGCACCCTATGTCAAAAAATTGAAAACACAAGCAGTGTGAAGAGACCTGAATGTGGCACATGGCAGAGTGTAGCGATGGAGACAGCAGCAATGGGAGGCCGTACAGGGACCCATGAGAGACTCTGGACTTGGCAGCAGCATGAGGAGGCAGTATATAGGGGCCCATGGCAGATTAGGGGCCTGGCAGCAGCTATGGGAGGCCCGTAATCTGCCAGCACCCTATGTCAAAAAATTCAACACAACAGCAGTGTGTGAGGAGACCTGAAAGTGGCACATGGCAGAGTGTGGCGATGGAGACAGCAGCAATGGGAGGCCGTACAGGGACCCATGAGAGACTCTGGACTTGGCAGCAGCATGAGGAGGCGGTATATAGGGGCCCATGGCAGATTAGGGGCCTGGCAGCAGCTATGGGAGGCCCGTAATCTGCCAGCACCCTATGTCAAAAAATTGAAAACACAAGCAGTGTGAAGAGACCTGAATGTGGCACATGGCAGAGTGTGGCGATGGAGACAGCAGCAATGGGAGGCCGTACAGGGACCCATGAGAGACTCTGGACTTGGCAGCAGCATGAGGAGGCGGTATATAGGGGCCCATGGCAGATTAGGGGCCTGGCAGCAGCTATGGGAGGCCCGTAATCTGCCAGCACCCTATGTCAAAAAATTCAACACACCAGCAGTGTGAAGAGACCTGAATGTGGCACATGGCAGAGTGTGGCGATGGAAACAGCAGCAATGGGAGGCCGTACAGGGACCCATGAGAGACTCTGGACTTGGCAGCAGCATGAGGAGGCGGTATATAGGGGCCCATGGCAGATTAGGGGCCTGGCAGCAGCTATGGGAAGCCCGTAATCTGCCAGCACCCTATGTCAAAAAATTCAACACAACAGCAGTGTGTGAGGAGACCTGAAAGTGGCAGATGGCAGAGTGTGGCGATGGAGACAGCAGCAATGGGAGGCCGTACAGGGACCCATGAGAGAATCTGGACTTGGCAGCAGCATGAGGAGGCGGTATATAGGGGCCCATGGCAGATTAGGGGCCTGGCAGCAGCTATGGGAGGCCCGTAATCTGCCAGCACCCTATGTCAAAAAATTGAAAACACAAGCAGTGTGAAGAGACCTGAATGTGGCACATGGCAGAGTGTGGCGATGGAGACAGCAGCAATGGGAGGCCGTACAGGGACCCATGAGAGACTCTGGACTTGGCAGCAGCATGAGGAGGCGGTATATAGGGGCCCATGGCAGATTAGGGGCCTGGCAGCAGCTATGGGAGGCCCGTAATCTGCCAGCACCCTATGTCAAAAAATTCAACACAACAGCAGTGTGTGAGGAGACCTGAAAGTGGCACATGGCAGAGTGTGGCGATGGAGACAGCAGCAATGGGAGGCCGTACAGGGACCCATGAGAGACTCTGGACTTGGCAGCAGCATGAGGAGGCGGTATATAGGGGCCCATGGCAGATTAGGGGCCTGGCAGCAGCTATGGGAGGCCCGTAATCTGCCAGCACCCTATGTCAAAAAATTGAAAACACAAGCAGTGTGAAGAGACCTGAATGTGGCACATGGCAGAGTGTGGCGATGGAGACAGCAGCAATGGGAGGCCGTACAGGGACCCATGAGAGACTCTGGACTTGGCAGCAGCATGAGGAGGTGGTATATAGGGGCCCATGGCAGATTAGGGGCCTGGCAGCAGCTATGGGAGGCCCGTAATCTGCCAGCACCCTATGTCAAAAAATTGAAAACACAAGCAGTGTGAAGAGACCTGAATGTGGCACATGGCAGAGTGTGGCGATGGAGACAGCAGCAATGGGAGGCCGTACAGGGACCCATGAGAGACTCTGGACTTGGCAGCAGCATGAGGAGGCGGTATATAGGGGCCCATGGCAGATTAGGGGCCTGGCAGCAGCTATGGGAGGCCCGTAATCTGCCAGCACCCTATGTCAAAAAATTGAAAACACAAGCAGTGTGAAGAGACCTGAATGTGGCACATGGCAGAGTGTGGCGGTGGAGACAGCAGCAATGGGAGGCCGTACAGGGACCCATGAGAGACTCTGGACTTGGCAGCAGCATGAGGAGGCGGTATATAGGGGCCCATGGCAGATTAGGGGCCTGGCAGCAGCTATGGGAGGCCCGTAATCTGCCAGCACCCTATGTCAAAAAATTCAACACAACAGCAGTGTGTGAGGAGACCTGAAAGTGGCACATGGCAGAGTGTGGCGATGGAGACAGCAGCAATGGGAGGCCGTACAGGGACCCATGAGAGACTCTGGACTTGGCAGCAGCATGAGGAGGCGGTATATAGGGGCCCATGGCAGATTAGGGGCCTGGCAGCAGCTATGGGAGGCCCGTAATCTGCCAGCACCCTATGTCAAAAAATTGAAAACACAAGCAGTGTGAAGAGACCTGAATGTGGCACATGGCAGAGTGTGGCGATGGAAACAGCAGCAATGAGAGGCCGTACAGGGACCCATGAGAGACTCTGGACTTGGCAGCAGCATGAGGAGGCGGTATATAGGGGCCCATGGCAGATTAGGGGCCTGGCAGCAGCTATGGGAAGCCCGTAATCTGCCAGCACCCTATGTCAAAAAATTCAACACAACAGCAGTGTGTGAGGAGACCTGAAAGTGGCACATGGCAGAGTGTGGCGATGGAGACAGCAGCAATGGGAGGCCGTACAGGGACCCATGAGAGACTCTGGACTTGGCAGCAGCATGAGGAGGCGGTATATAGGGGCCCATGGCAGATTAGGGGCCTGGCAGCAGCTATGGGAGGCCCGTAATCTGCCAGCACCCTATGTCAAAAAATTGAAAACACAAGCAGTGTGAAGAGACCTGAATGTGGCACATGGCAGAGTGTGGCGATGGAGACAGCAGCAATGGGAGGCCGTACAGGGACCCATGAGAGACTCTGGACTTGGCAGCAGCATGAGGAGGCGGTATATAGGGGCCCATGGCAGATTAGGGGCCTGGCAGCAGCTATGGGAGGCCCGTAATCTGCCAGCACCCTATGTCAAAAAATTCAACACAACAGCAGTGTGTGAGGAGACCTGAAAGTGGCACATGGCAGAGTGTGGCGATGGAGACAGCAGCAATGGGAGGCCGTACAGGGACCCATGAGAGACTCTGGACTTGGCAGCAGCATGAGGAGGCGGTATATAGGGGCCCATGGCAGATTAGGGGCCTGGCAGCAGCTATGGGAGGCCCGTAATCTGCCAGCACCCTATGTCAAAAAATTGAAAACACAAGCAGTGTGAAGAGACCTGAATGTGGCACATGGCAGAGTGTGGCGATGGAGACAGCAGCAATGGGAGGCCGTACAGGGACCCATGAGAGACTCTGGACTTGGCAGCAGCATGAGGAGGTGGTATATAGGGGCCCATGGCAGATTAGGGGCCTGGCAGCAGCTATGGGAGGCCCGTAATCTGCCAGCACCCTATGTCAAAAAATTGAAAACACAAGCAGTGTGAAGAGACCTGAATGTGGCACATGGCAGAGTGTGGCGATGGAGACAGCAGCAATGGGAGGCCGTACAGGGACCCATGAGAGACTCTGGACTTGGCAGCAGCATGAGGAGGTGGTATATAGGGGCCCATGGCAGATTAGGGGCCTGGCAGCAGCTATGGGAGGCCCGTAATCTGCCAGCACCCTATGTCAAAAAATTGAAAACACAAGCAGTGTGAAGAGACCTGAATGTGGCACATGGCAGAGTGTGGCGATGGAGACAGCAGCAATGGGAGGCCGTACAGGGACCCATGAGAGACTCTGGACTTGGCAGCAGCATGAGGAGGCGGTATATAGGGGCCCATGGCAGATTAGGGGCCTGGCAGCAGCTATGGGAGGCCCGTAATCTGCCAGCACCCTATGTCAAAAAATTCAACACAACAGCAGTGTGTGAGGAGACCTGAAAGTGGCACATGGCAGAGTGTGGCGATGGAGACAGCAGCAATGGGAGGCCGTACAGGGACCCATGAGAGACTCTGGACTTGGCAGCAGCATGAGGAGGCGGTATATAGGGGCCCATGGCAGATTAGGGGCCTGGCAGCAGCTATGGGAGGCCCGTAATCTGCCAGCACCCTATGTCAAAAAATTGAAAACACAAGCAGTGTGAAGAGACCTGAATGTGGCACATGGCAGAGTGTGTCGATGGAGACAGCAGCAATGGGAGGCCGTACAGGGACCCATGAGAGACTCTGGACTTGGCAGCAGCATGAGGAGGCGGTATATAGGGGCCTATGGCAGATTAGGGGCCTGGCAGCAGCTATAGGAGGCCCGTAATCTGCCAGCACCCTATGTCAAAAAATTCAACACACCAGCAGTGTGTGAGGAGACCTGAAAGTGGCACATGTTTGAGGCATGATTCATGGCGGATTTAGTCAGTTGTGTCAGGAACTGGTGGTTTGAAATCCAGACTAATCCACGCCTGATTCATTTTCACAAACGTGAGTCTCTCCACACTTTGGGTGGACAGTCGTGTCCTCCGCGGAGTTACAATACCTCCTGCCGCACTAAACACGCGCTCCGATGCCACGCTACTGGCCGGGCATGACAGCCTTTCAAGGGCAAATTCAGCTAGTTGGGGCCAAAGGTCAAGTTTCGTTGCCCAGTAGTCAAGGGGATTGTCTACCTCGGTTGGCAGGGTGCTGTCCAAGTAGGCCCAAGCCTGTTGTTTGAGCTCCTGCTCCAGGTCCACCTGATGCTGCTGCTGCTGCTGCGGCTGGTTAGTAGTTTCCTCACTGCGCTGGTGAAGAAAGCTACTCATCATCGACTGCAGACTGAGGCAGCCGCTGCTGGTGGAGCTGCCACTGCTCCTACCACCCCACCCCTCCCCTGCTGCCATGCCAGCGGAACGCGAGCGCACAGGGCCCACAGTGTCTGAGGATGGACGTTGGCGCACAAAGGCAGAGACCAACTGACTACATAGGTGTTTTTTATAGTACGTAATTTTGGCCTCCCTCTCAGCAGGTGTGAAAAAGGCCACCATTTTGGACCGGTAGCGAGGGTCCAACAAGGTGGACAGCCAAAAGTCATCCCTCTGTCTGATGGTTATTATTCGGCTGTCGCTACGCAAGCAACCGAGCATGCTATGGGCCATTTGTGCCAAGGAATGCGAGGGACTCCCTGCCTCCATCTCCACAGCATACTGCCACGGTGCGTCTGGGTCCTCTGTCTCCTCCTCCTCCTCCTCTACCAGATGCTCCTGCTCCTCCACTCCTGTCCGCTGAGTGGAAAAACCACCCATTTCACTCAATAATTCCTGAGCACAAATGTCCTCCTCTACCTCCTCCTCTTGTTCCTGTCCTGCCCCCACAGGGGTCATGTGGCGTTGAGATCTGTGCGCCACGTCTACCGCACCCTGACCAGCCATTGTTAACAGCATTTGTTCCAGGACGTGCAACAGAGGAATGACGTCGTTCATCCCATAGTCCTGCCGACTCACGAATAGCGTGGCCTCCTCAAAGGGCCTGAGCAAGCAGCAGGTGTCACGCATGAGCTGCCAATGGCTGACATCTAAGTTACACAGGGGAGTACCTTTATCCGCTTGTAACATAAGGAAATCGGTGATGGCCTTTCGCTGCTCGTAAAGGCGGTCTAACATGTGTAGGGTTGAATTCCACCTTGTTGCAACGTCGCAGATCAGGCGATGCTGTGGAATTCCGTTCTGCCGCTGCAGCTCAATGAGGGTGTTCTTTGCGGTGTAGGAATGGCTGAAATGCATGCACAGTTTACGTGACATTTTAAGGATGTCTTGCAGTGGGATGGTGGATTTTAGGAACCGCTTGACAACCAGATTGAACACGTGAGCCATGCATGGCGCATGGCACAACCTTCCTTGACGCAGAGCAGACACCATGTTCTTTCCGTTGTCGGTCAACATGGTTCCGATTTTAAGTTTGCGCGGAGACAGCCATCTGTCGATTTCTCTGTTCATTACACTCAGCAGTTCCTCCCCTGTGTGACTACGTTCGCCAAGGCATACCAGGTGCAGCACAGCGTGACACCGTTGCGCCCTGCACATGTGATATGCCGGTCGGGTAATGGGACTTGGCACGGGGGTGGCGGCTGAGGACACGGCGGAAAAAGAGGTGGTAGAGGCGGACATGTTTGCTGGACCAAGGACGTGCAAACGTGGAGGCAAAAGCGTCGTGACCTGTCCAAGTTGCTGGTGCGGCTGTGCCGGCACCACGTTCACCCAGTGGGCCGTAAATGACATGTACTGTCCCTGACCGTAGTTACAGCTCCACACGTCGGCGCTGCCGTGCACTTTGGCAGAGACCGACATGCTCAAAGACTGGCCCACCATCTCTTCTACATGTGAATGCAGGGCTGGCACTGCCTTTTGGGCAAAGAAATGACGGCTTGGCACTCTCCACCGCGGCGCGGCACAAGCCATCATTTCTCGGAAAGGTGCTGAGTCCACCAGTTGGAAAGGGAGGGACTGCAGCACCAGCAACTTGGACAGGAGGACGTTCAGCTTTTGCACCGTCGGGTGCGTGCTCGCAAACTGTTGTCTCTTGGAAACGGATTCCAAGAAAGACTGTTGACGGAATCCGAGAAGAGGAGTAGCAGGAGAAGGAGCATCTGAACGAGCGGAAGATGCCAACGAGCGACAACTCCCCTCAGCAGAGGTGTTGGAGCCTTGACTGGCTGATAGAGGGTGATTGACGACGTCGGGTGACGGAGCAAGTAACGGAGCGGGTGATGGAGCGGGGGCTGGGGCAGGCAGAACCGCCGTATCTTTATCACGGTTTTCCCAGGCCAACGAATGGTGACGCTGCATATGCTGACGCAACGCTGTAGTCCCAACATTGGCCCCCTGGCCACGCTTGCATTTCTGGCCACATAGTCGACATACGGCTACGTTTACTTCCTCGGGCGGCTTGACGAAAAATTGCCACACCACCGAGTAGGAAACTTTGCCCCCGCTACTCCTCACTGGCTGACTGCTACTTCCTCCGTGCGCACCGGCACCACTACTGGCCGTGGTGGTAGGCTGCAGTGGAGCTGGTGCTCTACTCCGTGGCCGTTTGGCTCCACTGACACTGATGCGACCCTGCTGCCTCCTGGGCAACCCACCGACTGTTTCGCTCGCTGCCAAGCTGGCACCCTCTTCTCCTGATGATGCGGAAGAAATTGCCTGATGACGACGAGGCAGCCAAGTGCGATCAACCTCCTCATCATCAGGTACGGTCTCCGCCTCACTACTAGCCCCCTCGGCTGCGTCTGGGTCAGGAGACAGACCTGTCTCTAGACCGGCTACAGAGCCACTCTCCTCGCCGGTACTTCTTCGCCTGGCTGCTGAAAAGGCCGATGTCTCCCCCCGTTCCTGACCGCCCTCTGTTAGCTCTTCCTCACTGTACAGTGGGGCTGAGCCCACAGCATGCGATACTTCGCTTGGTGAGGGAACAGCAAAGGACAGGGGCAGGTAGAGGACATGTGATTTCAGTGGGCTTGCTCCCGGGCCATGCCAACTAACGGTTGTGTCTGACGTACCCACCGACCGTTGGCTGTAGGTGTCAGAGGTGACCTGGGAAGAGGAAGACGACCGAGCCAACCAATCAATGACGGCAGGGTTGTCGGTGGAGACACGACCGCTGGATGACACCGGGAGCACTGGCCTCTGGCTGCGAATAGTGCTGCCTCGACCCCTTCCTCTGCTGCAACGTCTGCTCGCTCCTAAAAAATTGCCTCCTCTGCCACTCCTCTGCATGTTGTCTGACATACTCTTTAATTCAACGATTATGTGTCCCTGAGTAACAATTCTCTGGCACTCAGTAACAATTCTGTCTGTCCCTGAGTAAAAATTCTGTGGCCCTAAGTAAAGTTTCTGTGGCCCTGAGTAACAATTCTCTGGGACTCAGTAACAATTCTGTCTGTCCCTGAGTAACAATTCTCTGGCACTCAGTAACAATTCTGTCTGTCCCTGAGTAAAAATTCTGTGGCCCTAAGTAAAGTTTCTGTGGCCCTGAGTAACAATTCTCTGGCACTCAGTAACAATTCTGTCTGTCCCTGAGTAAAAATTCTGTGGCCCTAAGTAAAGTTTCTGTGGCCCTGAGTAACAATTCTCTGGCACTCCGTAACAATTCTGTCTGTTCCTGAGTAACAATTCTCTGGCACTCAGTAACAATTCTGTCTGTCCCTGAGTAACAATTCTCTGGCACTCAGTAACAATTCTGTCTGTCCCTGAGTAAAAATTCTGTGGCCCTAAGTAAAGTTTCTGTGGCCCTGAGTAACAATTCTCTGGCACTCAGTAACAAATCTGTCTGTCCCTGAGTAACAATTCTCTGGCACTCAGTAACAATTCTGTCTGTCCCTGAGTAAAAATTCTGTGGCCCTAAGTAAAGTTTCTGTGGCCCTGAGTAACAATTCTCTGGCACTCAGTAACAATTCTGTCTGTCCCAGAGTAAAAATTCTGTGGCCCTAAGTAAAGTTTCTGTGGCCCTGAGTAACAATTCTCTGGCACTCCGTAACAATTCTGTCTGTCCCTGAGTAACAATTCTCTGGCACTCAGTAACAATTCTGTCTGTCCCTGAGTAAAAATTCTGTGGCCCTAAGTAAAGTTTCTGTGGCCCTGAGTAACAATTCTCTGGCACTCAGTAACAATTCTGTCTGTCCCTGAGTAACAATTCTCTGGCACTCAGTAACAATTCTGTCTGTCCCTGAGTAAAAATTCTGTGGCCCTAATTAAAGTTTCTGTGGCCCTGAGTAACAATTCTCTGGCACTCCGTAACAATTCTGTCTGTACCTGAGTAAAAATTCTGTGGCCCTAAGTAAAGTTTCTGTGGCCCTGAGTAACAATTCTCTGGCACTCAATAACAATTCTGTCTGTCCCTGAGTAACAATTCTCTGGCACTCAGTAACAATTCTGTCTGTCCCTGAGTAAAAATTCTGTGGCCCTAAGTAAAGTTTCTGTGGCCCTGAGTAACAATTCTCTGGCACTCCGTAACAATTCTGTCTGTCCCTGAGTAACAATTCTCTGGCACTCAGTAACAATTCTGTCTGTCCCTGAGTAAAAATTCTGTGGCCCTAATTAAAGTTTCTGTGGCCCTGAGTAACAATTCTCTGGCACTCCGTAACAATTCTGTCTGTCCCTGAGTATGAATTCTGTGGCCCTAACTAGCATTTCTTTGTCCCTAAGTAACAGTTCTGTGGCCCTGAGTAACAATTCTGTGTCTGTGCGAGTAACAATTCTGTGGCCCTAAGTAACAGTTCTGTGGCCCTCAGTAACAGTTCTGTGTCTGTGCGAGTAACAATTCTGTGTCTGTGCGAGTAACAATTCTGTTTCCCTAAGTAAAAGTTCTGTGGCCTTCAGTAACAATTCTGTGTCTGTGCGAGTAACAATTCTGTGTCTGTGCGAGTAACAATTCTGTGGCCCTAAGTAAAGTTTCTGTGGCCCTAAGTAACAATTCTCTGGCACTCAGTAACAATTCTGTCTGTCCCTGAGTAACAATTCTCTGGCACTCAGTAACAATTCTGTCTGTCCCTGAGTAAAAATTCTGTGGCCCTAAGTAAAGTTTCTGGGGCCCTGAGTAACAATTCTCTGGCACTCAGTAACAATTCTGTCTGTCCCTGAGTAAAAATTCTGTGGCCCTAAGTAAAGTTTCTGTGGCCCTGAGTAACAATTCTCTGGCACTCCGTAACAATTCTGTCTGTCCCTGAGTAACAATTCTCTGGCACTCAGTAACAATTCTGTCTGTTCCTGAGTAAAAATTCTGTGGCCCTAAGTAAAGTTTCTGTGGCCCTGAGTAACAATTCTCTGGCACTCCGTAACAATTCTGTCTGTCCCTGAGTATGAATTCTGTGGCCCTAACTAGCGTTTCTTTGTCCCTAAGTAACAGTTCTGTGGCCCTGAGTAACAATTCTGTGTCTGTGCGAGTAACAATTCTGTGGCCCTAAGTAACAGTTCTGTGGCCCTCAGTAACAGTTCTGTGTCTGTGCGAGTAACAATTCTGTGTCTGTGCGAGTAACAATTCTGTGGCCCTAAGTAAAGTTTCTGTGGCCCTAAGTAACAATTCTCTGGCACTCAGTAACAATTCTGTCTGTCCCTGAGTAACAATTCTCTGGCACTCAGTAACAATTCTGCCTGTCCCTGAGTAAAAATTCTGTGGCCCTAAGTAAAGTTTCTGTGGCCCTGAGTAACAATTCTCTGGCACTCCGTAACAATTCTGTCTGTCCCTGAGTAACAATTCTCTGGCACTCAGTAACAATTCTGTCTGTCGATGAGTAAAAATTCTGTGGCCCTAATTAAAGTTTCTGTGGCCCTAAGTAACAATTCTCTGGCACTCAGTAACAATTCTGTCTGTCCCTGAGTAACAATTCTCTGGCACTCCGTAACAATTCTGTCTGTCCCTGAGTAACAATTCTCTGGCACTCAGTAACAATTCTGTCTGTCCCTGAGTAACAATTCTCTGGCACTCAGTAACAATTCTGTCTGTCCCTGAGTAAAAATTCTGTGGCCCTAAGTAAAGTTTCTGTGGCCCTGAGTAACAATTCTCTGGCACTCAGTAACAATTCTGTCTGTCCCTGAGTAACAATTCTCTGGCACTCAGTAACAATTCTGTCTGTCCCTGAGTAAAAATTCTGTGGCCCTAAGTAAAGTTTCTGTGGCCCTGAGTAACAATTCTCTGGCACTCCGTAACAATTCTGTCTGTCCCTGAGTATGAATTCTGTGGCCCTAACTAGCGTTTCTTTGTCCCTAAGTAACAGTTCTGTGGCCCTGAGTAACAATTCTGTGTCTGTGCGAGTAACAATTCTGTGGCCCTAAGTAACAGTTCTGTGGCCCTCAGTAACAGTTCTGTGTCTGTGCGAGTAACAATTCTGTGTCTGTGCGAGTAACAATTCTGTGGCCCTAAGTAAAGTTTCTGTGGCCCTCAGTAACAGTTCTGTGTATGTGCGAGTAACAATTCTGTGTCTGTGCGAGTAACAATTCTGTGGCCCTAAGTAAAGTTTCTGTGGCCCTAAGTAACAATTCTCTGGCACTCAGTAACAATTCTGTCTGTCCCTGAGTAACAATTCTCTGGCACTCAGTAACAATTCTGTCTGTCCCTGAGTAAAAATTCTGTGGCCCTAAGTAAAGTTTCTGTGGCCCTGAGTAACAATTCTCTGGCACTCCGTAACAATTCTGTCTGTCCCTGAGTAACAATTCTCTGGCACTCAGTAACAATTCTGTCTGTCCCTGAGTAAAAATTCTGTGGCCCTAAGTAAAGTTTCTGTGGCCCTGAGTAACAATTCTCTGGCACTCCGTAACAATTCTGTCTGTCCCTGAGTATGAATTCTGTGGCCCTAACTAGCATTTCTTTGTCCCTAAGTAACAGTTCTGTGGCCCTGAGTAACAATTCTGTGTCTGTGCGAGTAACAATTCTGTGGCCCTAAGTAACAGTTCTGTGGCCCTCAGTAACAGTTCTGTGTCTGTGCGAGTAACAATTCTGTGTCTGTGCGAGTAACAATTCTGTGGCCCTAAGTGACAGTTCTGTGGCCTTCAGTAACAATTCTGTGTCTGTGCGAGTAACAATTCTGTGTCTGTGCGAGTAACAATTCTGTGGCCCTAAGTAAAGTTTCTGTGGCCCTAAGTAACAATTCTCTGGCACTCAGTAACAATTCTGTCTGTCCCTGAGTAACAATTCTCTGGCACTCAGTAACAATTCTGTCTGTCCCTGAGTAAAAATTCTGTGGCCCTAAGTAAAGTTTCTGGGGCCCTGAGTAACAATTCTCTGGCACTCAGTAACAATTCTGTCTGTCCCTGAGTAACAATTCTCTGGCACTCAGTAACAATTCTGTCTGTCCCTGAGTAAAAATTCTGTGGCCCTAAGTAAAGTTTCTGTGGCCCTAAGTAACAATTCTCTGGCACTCAGTAACAATTCTGTCTGTCCCTGAGTAACAATTCTCTGGCACTCAGTAACAATTCTGTCTGTCCCTGAGTAAAAATTCTGTGGCCCTAATTAAAGTTTCTGTGGCCCTAAGTAACAATTCTCTGGCACTCAGTAACAATTCTGTCTGTCCCTGAGTAACAATTCTCTGGCACTCCGTAACAATTCTGTCTGTCCCTGAGTAACAATTCTCTGGCACTCAGTAACAATTCTGTCTGTCCCTGAGTAACAATTCTCTGGCACTCAGTAACAATTCTGTCTGTCCCTGAGTAAAAATTCTGTGGCCCTAAGTAAAGTTTCTGTGGCCCTGAGTAACAATTCTCTGGCACTCAGTAACAATTCTGTCTGTCCCTGAGTAACAATTCTCTGGCACTCAGTAACAATTCTGTCTGTCCCTGAGTAAAAATTCTGTGGCCCTAAGTAAAGTTTCTGTGGCCCTGAGTAACAATTCTCTGGCACTCCGTAACAATTCTGTCTGTCCCTGAGTATGAATTCTGTGGCCCTAACTAGCGTTTCTTTGTCCCTAAGTAACAGTTCTGTGGCCCTGAGTAACAATTCTGTGTCTGTGCGAGTAACAATTCTGTGGCCCTAAGTAACAGTTCTGTGGCCCTCAGTAACAGTTCTGTGTCTGTGCGAGTAACAATTCTGTGTCTGTGCGAGTAACAATTCTGTGGCCCTAAGTAAAGTTTCTGTGGCCCTCAGTAACAGTTCTGTGTCTGTGCGAGTAACAATTCTGTGTCTGTGCGAGTAACAATTCTGTGGCCCTAAGTAAAGTTTCTGTGGCCCTAAGTAACAATTCTCTGGCACTCAGTAACAATTCTGTCTGTCCCTGAGTAACAATTCTCTGGCACTCAGTAACAATTCTGTCTGTCCCTGAGTAAAAATTCTGTGGCCCTAAGTAAAGTTTCTGTGGCCCTGAGTAACAATTCTCTGGCACTCCGTAACAATTCTGTCTGTCCCTGAGTAACAATTCTCTGGCACTCAGTAACAATTCTGTCTGTCCCTGAGTAAAAATTCTGTGGCCCTAAGTAAAGTTTCTGTGGCCCTGAGTAACAATTCTCTGGCACTCCGTAACAATTCTGTCTGTCCCTGAGTATGAATTCTGTGGCCCTAACTAGCGTTTCTTTGTCCCTAAGTAACAGTTCTGTGGCCCTGAGTAACAATTCTGTGTCTGTGCGAGTAACAATTCTGTGGCCCTAAGTAACAGTTCTGTGGCCCTCAGTAACAGTTCTGTGTCTGTGCGAGTAACAATTCTGTGTCTGTGCGAGTAACAATTCTGTGGCCCTAAGTGACAGTTCTGTGGCCTTCAGTAACAATTCTGTGTCTGTGCGAGTAACAATTCTGTGTCTGTGCGAGTAACAATTCTGTGGCCCTAAGTAAAGTTTCTGTGGCCCTAAGTAACAATTCTCTGGCACTCAGTAACAATTCTGTCTGTCCCTGAGTAACAATTCTCTGGCACTCAGTAACAATTCTGTCTGTCCCTGAGTAAAAATTCTGTGGCCCTAAGTAAAGTTTCTGGGGCCCTGAGTAACAATTCTCTGGCACTCAGTAACAATTCTGTCTGTCCCTGAGTAACAATTCTCTGGCACTCAGTAACAATTCTGTCTGTCCCTGAGTAAAAATTCTGTGGCCCTAAGTAAAGTTTCTGTGGCCCTAAGTAACAATTCTCTGGCACTCAGTAACAATTCTGTCTGTCCCTGAGTAACAATTCTCTGGCACTCAGTAACAATTCTGTCTGTCCCTGAGTAAAAATTCTGTGGCCCTAATTAAAGTTTCTGTGGCCCTAAGTAACAATTCTCTGGCACTCAGTAACAATTCTGTCTGTCCCTGAGTAACAATTCTCTGGCACTCAGTAACAATTCTGTCTGTCCCTGAGTAAAAATTCTGTGGCCCTAATAACGTTTCTGTGGCCCTAAGTAACAATTCTCTGGAACTGAGTAACAATTCTGTCTGTTCCTGAGTATGAATTCTGTGGCCCTAACTAGCGTTTCTTTGTCCCTAAATAACGATTCTGTGGCCCTCATTAACAAGTCTGTGTCCCTGAGTAATGGTTCTCTGTCCCTAAGTAACTTTTCTCTGTCCCCAATTATCGTTTCTGTGGCCCTAACTCTGTCCCTGTCCCTAGTACAGAGCGGTCTGCCTCTGTTCAATAACTGCAGGCAAATGAAGAATTCCAAAATGGCCGCTATTTATAGCTCGACCATTACACAGTGCTGGCTGGCTGGCTGCTGATTGGCTGATGCGATCACATGTAGTTGAGGAATGCATTATGGGTCAGCGCGCCTTGTCTGCGCGCCTTCCCAGACATCCCCGCTCCGTCGCCGCACATGTCAGCCGCCATTTTCTGAAAAATTTTGATTCGCGCGTCCGAATTAGGCTATTTTTCGGATTCGGCACGAATCGAAATTTTTCCGATATTCGACTCGAATTCCACTTCGGATACTTCGATTCGCTCATCTCTAATCTCCATCTTTACCTGTCAATGGATTCATCATTTTGGTGAGTCTCCGATAGTGAGAATGATCATGTTGCTTTTTATATATAAGGATATATAAGTGACTAAGCTCCGCCCCATGTGTTACGCCACCAACCACGTGGCTTTGTCAGGGAAAAAGATGAAGCCACGTGGTTGGTGGTGTAAAACATGAGGCAGAGCTTAGTGACGTCTTTCCCAGTCACATTTGCGGACCGGAGGTCTTTATGCTTGATACTAGAGATGAGCGAATCGAACCTGGCGAAGTGGAATTCGTTTCGAATATCAGGAAAAATTCACTTCGCATCGAATCCGAATTTTAGCAAACTTCGGGTGCACGAATCGAATTTTTCCCGATCAGCCGGCAAAAGTGTCACTGCAGAGAGCTCCGCTATTTCTGACAGTTCTGACAGTTCATTTACAGCGGTTGAAACATTGTATCTATTTGTTTCCATTTAGGATACAGATGTTTTTATTCGGAAATAAATAGATACAATGTTTCAACCGCTGTAAATGTGAAGGAACTGTCAGAGAACTGTCAGAAATAGCGGAGCTCTCTGCAGATACACTTTTTGCTGTACTGGAATTCTTCTTCTTTTCATTCTTCTTCTTCTTTTCATTCTTCTTTTCATTCTTCTTCTTTTCATGCTTCTTCTTCTTCTTTTCATTCTTCTTTTCATTCTTCTTCTTCTTCTTTTCATTCTTCTTCTTCTTTTCATTCTTCTTTTCATTCTTCTTCTTCTTCTTTTCATTCTTCTTCTTCTTCTTTTCATTCTTCTTTTCATTCTTCTTCTTCTTCTTTTCATTCTTCTTCTTCTTCTTTTCATTCTTCTTTTCATTCTTCTTCTTCTTCTTTTCATTCTTCTTCTTCTTTTCATTCTTCTTTTCATTCTTCTTCTTCTTCTTTTCATTCTTCTTCTTCTTCTTTTCATTCTTCTTCGTCTTCTTTTCATTCTTCTTTTCATTCTTCTTCTTCTTCTTTTCATTCTTCTTCTTCTTCTTTTCATTCTTCTTTTCATTCTTCTCATTCTTCTTTTCATTCTTCTTTTCATTCTTCTTCTTTTCATTATTCTTCTTCTTCTTTTCATTCTTCTTTTCATTCTTCTCATTCTTCTTTTCATTCTTCTTTTCATTCTTCTTCTCATTCTTCTTTTCATTCTTCTTCTTCTTCTTCTTTTCATTCTTCTTCTTCTTTTCATTCTTCTTTTCATTCTTCTTTTCATTCTTCTTCTTCTTCTTTTCATTCTTCTTCTTCTTTTCATTCTTCTTTTCATACTTCTTCTTCTTCTTTTCATTCTTCTTCTTTTCATTCTTCTTTTCATTCTTCTTCTTCTTTTCATTCTTCTTCTTCTTCTTTTCATTCTTCTTTTCATTCTTCTTCTTCTTCTTTTCATTCTTCTTCTTTTCATTCTTCTTTTCATTCTTCTCATTCTTCTTTTCATTCTGCTTTTCATTCTTCCTCTCATTCTTCTTTTCATTCTTCTTCTTCTTTTCATTCTTCTTCTTCTTTTCATTCATTCTTCTTCTTCTTTTCATTCTTCTTCTTCTTCTTTTCATTCTTCTTTTCATTCTTCTTCTTCTTCTTTTCATTCTTCTTCTTTTCATTCTTTTTTTCATTCTTCTTCTTCTTCTTTTCATTCTTCTTCTTCTTCTTTTCATTCTTCTTTTCATTCTTCTTCTTCTTCTTTTCATTCTTCTTCTTCTTTTCATTCTTCTTCTTCTTCTTCTTCTTTTCATTCTTCTTTTCATTCTTCTTCTTCTTCTTTTCATTCTTCTTCTTCTTCTTTTCATTCTTCTTTTCATTCTTCTTCTTCTTCTTTTCATTCTTCTTCTTCTTCTTTTCATTCTTCTTTTCATTCTTCTTCTTTTTCTTTTCATTCTTCTTCTTTTCATTCTTCTTTTCATTCTTCTTCTTCTTCTTCTTCTTCGTCGTGCCCCGTGACTGCCCAAATGAGTGAAGTGTGCGGTGATTCTAAGATCGACGGCACTCATCTGCATGTCACACTGACTGACAGTATTATTTCTCTTCCCCAGCAGACTCCAAGGGCATTTAAATTAAAGGTACAGTGTTCTGCACTAATATAAAGGCTCTCTGAAGCCTAGAAACCCTTTTAATAAGTTAAATTCGCGGCGAATAAATTCGCATCGAATCGAATTTCTCCCGCAAATTCGGCGAATCAGCCGAATCGAATTTTTGAATAATTCGCTCATCTCTACTTGATACTGATCTGTTGATACCCTGCATAATGTTAGTGATACTCTGAATATGTTTTTAATTAAATAAACGTTATTACGCTATAGGAGCTGTTCCTTTTTTCCTACATATGGAGTTTTAGTTGTGAAGAGATCCGTGTTATCCACCTTTATCAGCTTTTTGCTGCCTTTTTGACGGAATTACTATGCTTTGTTGACCTATATTAATTTATAGGTCCATTTTATGAGGTGAGCGGCCATCCTTATCCATAGGTGGAGGTGCACTTTGTGGAGCACTGTCGTTTTTGGAAGTCTTTTGGAGCACATTTCTTATTTCAAGCATATTTATTCAAGCACAATATTGGATTTGAACTGTCACAATACAAGGACTTTGTATTTATTTATTTTTATTTTGGTTAATTACATGTCAGTTTTTTCAAGAGTTAGTGCAACACTGTTGTCCTTATTTGTTGTTTTGAGTGTGAGATCACGTTGAAGTGTTATTGCAGCAGCTCAATTGGTGTTTTATTATATGATAGAGCACATTGTTTATTGTTTTTTTCTTTATATATGTTGCTTTTTTACCACCATTGTCTTAGGTCAGCTTTACTGCATTCTTGGTGAGCTCTGTGCTCGGACAGAAGCATCAAAGGCTATTCATTGTCCAATGATCAATCTGGAGGCAGAGAGGTAACATAAGTTACAAAGTTAAGCTAGGAAGCTAAATCTTTCAACCAGCAAATAAGTCATCTAAATGGCTATACATTTTTGGTTGGCTGACAGGCAGGTAAAACAGTGACATGCATGTATTTAAACTTTGTATTTAGCAGTTTGCCTAGGATTTCACTTTAATATATTCTTATTTTTTTTTAAGTTCTTTGTATTGTCAAAAGCAAAGAATCTCCAGCTCATTTTTCTAACATGTACAAAATAATAAAGTTGGACTTCTTGACATGGACAACACAGACATTTTTCTTGCCATTTTTCATCGATTAAGCCCAATGTGCTCATCAATTGTATACAGTTATATGAGTACAATGAACAATCTTACTGACAAATGACAGGGTATGGTAATAATATAAACGGCATTCACAGATCAATTCAAAACAGCCTGAAATCCTCCATAACAATCTTCATTATTTTATATTTTTGCTGTACAAAAAAGCAATTTCTCTGTAAAACATGGATGATTTCTACAACCATTAATCACCCTTAATATTTATCTTTTATCATTTGGGCAAAGAATGCAAACATATTGCAATTGTTGCCATAATAAAAATCTTACTCGAGTAAAAATTATTTTAGAAGTATGACAAGGGTTACAGTTATTTCAGTTGCCTGGAGCGCTTGGCATTATCTGGAAACAGAGACGATTGGAATTTGATGGATTGCTTGAGGACGGAGTGCTTATGCAATGCACTTGTCTAAATGTTTTCCTATCAGACTAACCTTATTATAAGTGGAGTGCTAGAGATGAGAAGTGCTATGCCGTTTATGAGGGTCTTATGTATCTAGGGCCTTTGTCAGGAAAAAATAATATTTTCTGAAGGCTGCAGATTTCAACAAAAGAAAATATTCTTTTAAATAAGATATGTGGAGATGGAGGTCACAAGTACAACAATGAACCCACAGGTGGATCACAATAAGTCTTAAATTGCAGAAACATACTCACTATTGCTTTGAAACAGAACAACAACTTCAAACCTTAGAGTGAATCTATGTTTCACCCATGCAGGAAAAAGCAACAAATTTGCTTTAATGCAGACCTTTTCAGGTTCATATACTTATCTTTATTACCAGCACCCTCTGTTCTGTTCAGAGTTCACCCTGAGTTTACATAGGGGTATGGAGCAGCAAGGTCACATGGAATGAGTCACATGCTCCTTCATACCTAGAAATACAGGTGAAATTCAAAAAATTAGAATATCATGCAAAAGTTCATTTATTTCAATAATGCAACTTAAAAGGTGAAACTAATATATGAGATAGACTCATTACATGCAAAGCAAGATAGTTCAAGCCGTGATTTGTCACAATTGTGATGATTATGGCTTATAGCTCATGAAAACCCCAAATCCACAATCTCAGAAAGTTAGAATATTACATGCAATCAATAAAATAAGGATTGTACATGGAATATTGGACCTCTGAAAAGTATAAGCATGCATACTGTATGTACTCAGTACTTGGTTTGGGCCCCTTTTGCAGCAATTACTGTCTCAATGCGGCGTGGCATTGAAGCTATTAGCCTGTGGCACTGCTGAGGTGTTATGGAAGACCAGGATGCTTCAATAGTGGCCTTCAGCTCTTCTGAATTGTTCGGTCTCATCTCTCTTCTTTCTCTTGGCAATGCCACATAGATTCTCTATGGGGTTCAGGTCAGGCAAGTTTGCTGGCCAATCAAGCACAGTAATCCCACGTTCATTGAACCAGGTTTTGGTGCTTTTGGCAGTGTGGGCAGGTGCCAAGTTCTGCTAGAAAATGAAGTCAGCATCCCCATAAAGCTTGTCTGTGAAAGGAAGCATGAAGTGCTCCAAAATCTCCTGGTAGATGGCTACGTTGACCCTGGACTTAATGAAGCACAGTGGGCCAACACCAGCAGATGACATTGCTCCCCAAATTAACACTGGACTTCAAGCATCTTGCAGTGTGTGCCTCTTCATTCTTCCTCCATACGCTGGGTCTTTGGTTTCCAAATGAGATGCAAAAGTTGCTCTCATCAGAAAAGAGGACTTTGGACCACTGAGCACAGACCAGGTCTGTTTTTCTTTATCCCAGGTAAGATGCTTCTGATGTTTTTTGTTGTTCAGGAGCGGCTTGACAAGAGGAATATGACATTTGAAGCCCATGTCCAGGATCCGTCTGTGTGTGGTGGCTCTTGATGCACTGACTCCAGCCTCAGTCCTGTCTGCTCCTCTCATCCCTTTAGTGGTGTTTCTTTAGACCGCTGGCCTTGGACAAGCCTGGTCTCTTGCAAAAACAAAACATCAGCTCCAATCTTGCTGAGCAAAAATAAGGCTGTACTTCTTGCACTTACAGATTTAATGCGGGCAACATTAATGGTTGCCACCTTTATCGGAGCGGGAACTGCCATTAAGATAATTGAGATGGCCGTTTCTTAACCTTTGTTTTCCCAACCTTAGCAGGGGATCTGACCCTCTTGAGGGAACCCCCTGCTTCCTCATCCTCCATAGGGGATACAATATTTGTCTCTTGTGGCTGAGCCTTACAGCGGAGTTGCGGTGCTTTTTACAGGCATGGTAACGTGTCGGCGGGTCATTGAGGTGGAGATTGGAAGGTGTATGGTCCTAGACGACCTCGTGAAGGGGCAGGAGTTACGCCTTATCAATCTATATGGTCCCCAGTCAAAATGGGATAGGAAATGCCTTTTCACGAAGATTAAGCCGTTCCTTTTTATGTCCCGGCAGGTTGTCTTTGGAGTTGATTTTAACACCATCACTAGGCTCAAAGACAGGAAAGGCTCTACTGACAGGCTGGGATATGATAGCGTTTTTTTAAATACGACAGTCAGGGATGCAGGTCTGGTGGACGCCTTAATTAAGTGCAGCCCAGACAGCACGGGGTTCACGTATAGAAGAGGTAGAAGTGAGAGTAGGATAGATAGGTTTTTTTTAAAGGGGGACTCCGCTTTCTCGGCGCCTGAGTGTCGGGTGGTGGAGTTCTCTGATCACCTTTTATTGACTGTGACTTTGAATGTTTCAGATTCTCCGCTGAAGGGAAGGGGTGTCTGGAGGTTGAATTCGGCTCTGCTGGAGGACAAAGAGGTGAGACGATCCTTTGAGGATCTTCTTCAGGCTCAGGAGACCATCCTGGATTTCTGCGGTAGTAAGTCGGAGTGGTGGGAGCTTACCAAAGTGCGGATCAGCAGGTTTTTCAAGGCCCTAGGTAAAAGAAAACAGCTTGAAAAATACATTGCCTATCAGCAGTTGCGGAGGAAGCTTGATCACCTTGTCTCTGAGGGTGGAGATTCTGGGGCAATCTCAGAGGTTAAGCTGCTCATGAAGAAGTATCAGTATGATCGGCATGCCTCTTTGGTTCTGGAGAGGGACTATGGGAAATATCACTCGCCCAACCCTTACCAGAGCTGCAAACAGAGCATAGCAGTTAAAACGATCAGTGGTCTGAGGGATAGTACGGGATCCTTAACAAAATCCAGGTTAGGGATCTTGGAGGTCTCAAGGGCTTTTTTTGAAGATCTTCTGAAGGAGAGGCACCTTGATCGGGCAGGGATGTCAAGCTTCCTGGATTCTACACCAGGTTTGGAAAATAACAATCCGCCTGCAAGTTTGACAAGTGTGATCACAACTGAAGAGGTCGCCAAAGCGATAGATAGTTTGGCCATTAAGAAGACACCAGGGCCAGACGGTTTGACAGCTGAGTTTTTTAAGACCTTTAAATCTTGCTTGGCACCTCACCTAGCGGAGGTGTTTAATTGCTGTTTAGATGAGGGTTCACTCCCTCCCTCCATGAGGAAATCAGCTGTGATCTTGCTGTCAAAAGGTAAGGACTCAGCGATGATTGAGAATTGGCACCCCATTAGCCTGCTCAATGTCGATAGAAAGATTTTGGCTAAGATCCTTTTCTGGCACTTGTCGTCAGTGGCGGACTGTCTACTTTCGCAGCAGCAGCACTGTTCGGTCCAGGGCAGGAGCACCTTCTCAGCGGTGTTAGCTGTCCGGGAGGCTCTGGAGCGGTGCAGGGCTGATGGTTGTGGGAAGTATTTGCTGGCGCTGGATCAAGCTAAGGCTTTTGACCGGGTTGATCACAAGTACCTCTGGCATCTCCTTGGCAGGTATGGCCTGGAGGGGAGGTTCATTGGATGGTTGCAGACATTGTATAAAGGGGCTGAGAGCTTCGTGTTGGTCAACGGTTGGGTTGGGCGGCCCTTTTTTGGTTGGTTCGGTGGTCTGCCAGGGGTGTCCGCTGAGCTCTTTGCTTTATGTCTTTGCCATCGACCCCTTCATCACAAGGCTAGATGGCGGGGTGTTGGGCAGGGTGTCCAGGGGCGCTACTGGTGAGTCACCTCTGAGGGTCGTGGCTTATGCTGATGATGTGTCTGTTTTCATCTCTGGGACTAGTGAGGTGCAGGAGGTGGTCTCGGTGATGGAGCAGTATGCGGAGGCTTCAAGCTCCAAGATTAATCATGACAAATGTGAAGTTTTCTGTATGGGTAGGGAAGGTGAGGGTTTCGAGCTTCCGGATGCCTTCCCAGAGCCCCGCCAGAAGATCAAAGTGTTAGGCATCAAATTTGGACCTGATGATTACAGTAAAACAAATTGGGAATCCAGGTTGTCAGATGCTGATGTCAAAGTGAGATGCTGGAAGGGTTGGCGGTTGTCCTTAAGGGAAAGGGTCGACCTAATTAAAACCTACTTGGTCCCCATTTTCTTGTACGTCAGTTTTGTCTGTCTCTTGCCAGAGTCTCTCTACACGAGGGTCTACAGTTGTTTCTTCCAGCTGTTATGGGGGAACAGGCTGAACCTTGTGAAGCGGAATGTGACTTACCGATCCCGGCAGGAGGGTGGCCTAGGTATGGTCAACCCGATTGTTTTCTTCTCTTTGATGTTTATAAAGCATAACATTGGTAATATGTTGAATGAGAACCCGCTGACATAGGTGAACCTTTTTCAAGTTTGTTTAGACATTTTCTGGGCTGCTGGGAGAGAGGTGGGCCAGTGAGAAGCTTGCGGGTCAAGCACGGTAAGCTCCCGACTTATGTCGCCCCGTGCTTGAAGATTCTTAGGCGGTGGTGTGTGACTGCGGAGGAGGTTAGCTCACTCCCTGGGAGGCTCTTGAGGGAGAGGATTGTGGCCTCTGCGTTTCATGCACCGCTGGCCTTGAAGGATTGCCAAGGCCATATTCTGAGGGAGGGTTTGCGCTTGTTAAATATGGAAAGGATTCCCTTGAAATTTAGGGACCGGGCCTGGCTTGCGTTCCACGGCAGGCTTTACGTGAGGGGAAATTTGAAGCACTGTTCTCTGGATGACCGAGGTTGTCCGAGGACGGAGTGTGGGGGTGAAGTGGAAAGTATGGACCATTTCTTGCTTCAAGGTCCCTTCAATATAGAGGTGTACAAAGAGGTGGGGAGGGCTCTAGGCATCCCTTTCCTGCACTGCATGTCTTATGCAGAGTGGGTATATGGGGCATTGGAAAGTCATGCTGGCTTTGATTTAAACACACTTTTCTAGTTTGTCTAGTTGTCCGTTATTTCACCTGGAATGCACGGTGTCAGGTCTCCTTGCGGCAGAAGGTCCTTCCTGTCCAGGTGGTGGTGCGTGACATCCTTGGTGAGGTGTGGAAAATTTGGGGTCTCGAGAAAGACAGGCTGCGGCGAAGGGTCTGGATAGAGGCGTGGAGGAATATCAGGCCTGTAGCAGCAGTCTGTTGATCTCTTGGTGTGGTTGCTGTCCTGTGTCTTTTCTCTTCTTTCACTCCCTTAGATTTTGTTGGAAGGTTGTTTTTTTTTTAAATGGCTACGTACACCTGAAGGTCTAGGTTACTTAGCCTTTGTTGGGTAGAGTATTAGGCTTTTTCTTTAAAATTGTATATAGGCTGCTAATTTACAATAAGTGAGGTTTTTTCCTCACAAAGGAAAGGTTGTTTTTATATGTTGGCAGGCCAGAAAGGCATAAAACACTTGAGCAAGTAAATCTGTGCTGTGTAAGGTATATATAAATATGGATGATATATAGGGCTGTCTTATTGTTTATATTTGTTGTTAAATCTAAATTATGATTCGGCACTTATATTGATGGCAAGCTTGCAAAATATTTGGTTTTTATGATTAGTCATAATTAATATTAATATGTGTGAATGGTCTTTGACAAATGGTAGTATTTACTATTCTTCAATTATAGCTGAGACCAAAAGATATACAAATTAAGCTGAAATAGTATATACCAGTTGAAAGTTGAGTAGACTATATTTAGAGATATTTAGGCATAAAAGTATTTGGTAGTTATGTCAAGGTTATTAGAAGTGACTTACTATTACATTACGTATTTTCTGTGTATATTTAGTATACGTCATTAACATTGATACATTTACGTCATTAGCTTATAATATTGGTACATCAGCATACATATGTTCCTGTCCATCGAACATCATATGTTTAGCATCTTTACCTTATATGAAATGGCTTTGCTAAGCAGTAATACTTTCCATAGAAGGTATTCAGATCACTAACTATGACGTACATTTGCCTCTTAAAAGTGCATGAGACAGACACTCGGGGGGCACACAATCTCTCTCATACACACAAGCAACATGACTCTTGCATACACACGTCTGAGAAGCTGCAACAGGTGCATACTGAGATCACTTCCAGCTACAATTTAGTCACATCCGGCTTCTCCTTCTTTACAAAGTCATTGAGAAGGACAGCAATGGCAAGGACAGGACAGCCATGACAGATAATGGTGACTTTTTCTTTGAACTTTCGCTTGTCATTTTTACAGTAGTTGTATCTACATGGAACTGTTCATAATACGTTTTACATTGTTTATTTGACACCATTGTGTGATAGAATAAAATCACACTTCATTTTTTATTTCAATGGCTCTTTCATTCATAATCGCCTCAAGACACTAGAAGAAGTATTATATGTGTCTAAAAATCTAACATTTTGGTGAGCCAGCCATCGCCGAGTATTCCCATGCCTTGCTAAGGGGGAAAACGCACGATTCTGTGATTGTCAAGTCTTGGGAAACACACGGTGCAAAAATCCTAGCAGAACAGGCGATTAAACAGACTTGGACGAGACTTCCAGTGATTGAGCCGGGTCAAACGAGAAAATCTTCTGATTACGGTGAGTAACAATTATGGAATTTATTGATGACTTAGTTAATGAAAGTAAGTTAGAATTTAAAGATGTTTCTTTATATCCTGAAGACAGTCAGCTATGGCACTATATGTATAACGAATGTTTACAGGCCAATATTCAGATAGATAAATCTAGATTTACTGTGCACAGACAACGTAAAAAGATATCTAACATCTTAAATTTAGTAAGAATATTCAACAAAATGATTTTGAATGTTGATTTACCTGTTAAAAAAGCTTGTACATTAAAACAGACAGAATGTAGCACTGTACAGCATGAAAATTTGTCTCAAGATGCTCCTAGTTGCCCAAACTGTGACATTTTCTGTACTTACGTAGAGAATCTTGAGGAACAAATTGACTTAAAGACAAATCTTTTGTTAAGACTGCAGAATGACAGTAAACAGGTTGCCATGATAAACACAGATGACAAACAGAGTGATTCAAAACCAGAGCCACGCCTGTCCGCTATCTCTGAAAGTTCGGATAATGACTCTGATGACGAAACACAAATTAAACATAAAGAATTGTTATGTAAAACTGCAAAACTTAAGTTGCAAATACATAATCAATTAATGAAAGTTTTAAAAGACATCCCTGCTTATGATCCAGATAAAGATATTTATAGCAACATGGAAATATATGAAATGCATGTCAAATGCCATCAGATTTCAGATCATGACATAAATTATTTATTTCCGATGTGGCTACCAATTAAATTTATGTCTCGCATTAAAAATTCTGTTGTTAACGATAAAGATCAGAAAAAACATAATGACGCGACAGACAGACTGCGACAATTGCTGTTATGTTCAACAGGTGAAGACGTACCTTCTGTAGAAATGCTAGAATTACTTCAGACCACTGCTGACGAAGACCCTTTTGAATTTAAGAATAAGTTTTCCAAAGCATATAAAATTATATTTGGAGTAGAAAATGAGGAAGACTCAGCTATGATCAAAGCTTTTGTAAAGAAATTCACGTATTTAGACCCAGTAACCATTGTCATAGCAGAGGAAAAACAAAATTTGAATGCTATAGTAAGTTTCATTGACAAAATTCGAAGAAAATTGAAAAATAGCAATATCACTTATGAGGTAGCTGCGCTTCAAAGTGACAAAAACAGTCAGATTACAGTGCTGCCAGGAACTACAGGTCCCAGTAAGAATGACAACGACAGATGCAAGCAAGCGAGTCATAAAGAGCATACCACATGCTTTCACTGTCATAAACAAGGTCATATCAGACGCCATTGTTGGAAGTTTAAATTTTACTCACAAATAAAGACACTGGAAATAAAAAGTGAAAAAGCAGCTTTTGTACAACCTGCTGTGTTGTGTAATGATGAAAGTTTAACTGATTTGCCTTATGCTTCATCAGTTAAACAAATTCACACTTTGACTAGAAACAACTGTTCTGACAACATGGTGAGAAGGGCTGTCACTGACAGAAATGGTTTATTACCAGTTCCAAAAATAGAATCACGTCCACATTCATCCCCGATATCGTTAGAATTTGTCGCTCCAATTGTATTGGATGACAATGGAAGGCCTTTTATAGACGGATTACTAAATGGTAAAAAGGTCAAATTCCTAATTGACAGTGGATCTGAGATTAATCTGACCAGAGAAAACGTACCTGTGAAACCAAATTCACCCATGTGTAAAATAAAAGGTTTTAATAATACAGGTCATTCCACTGCTAGACAGGTGCCTAATGTAACATTTGAAATACCTGGGCTAGTGAAAATTAACATTGATATTTGGTATAGTAATGCCACTGAGAATATTCTTGGCATTGATTTTATCAATAAGCAAAAGTGGATTATTGATATTACGACTAAAGTTATTTGGAGGAATCCATCTAGGCCCAAATCAATGTTAATGGATCCTTCTATATACAGTGATGTTGGTTTCAACTCTAAAATGTCTACAGCACAAAAATGGCCTGCTACTGATGGTAATTATGCTTTACAAGAATTGGTACAACGTTTTCCAAGTTTGTGGTCAAAATTTAAAAATGACATAGGAACTTTGAAAGATACAGAATTGAATATTCAGGGAAAAGACCCCATACCCCTTAATCAATATGAATTACCACGAGAATCAATAGGATCACTTTCTGCCATTATTCAAGAGTTTGTACAACTTGGCATTTTAAAGAAAACACAATCAGTAGTAAATAACTGTATTTGGCCTATCAAAAATGCTGACAATTCATATTCTTTGTCAGTTGATTTCAGGACACTGAATAAACATATTACAAATAACAAAGCAGTTGTTCCTGATCATTCTAATATCAAGTTACATTTAAAGGCCGAATCCAAAGTGTTTTCTGTTTTGGAAATCGATAACAGTCATTTTTCGATCCCCATAGCTAAAAGTTGTCAATACAAGTTAGCTTTTAAGTTTCAGGAAGAGACCTATGCATTCACTCGATTAGTAGCTGGTTTAGACATCAGTGATGGTGTAGTCCATGAATCCATAGCAAAAATTCTATCACAATTTTCAAGGCCAGAATGCATTTTTCAGCATGTAAATACAATTATGCTAAGTACGCAGAATGTTAACGAACATATTACTCTTTTGTCTGAGCTATTTATGTTGTTACAGGATGCAGGCCTAAAATTTAACCCGGACAGAGTTCAGTTGATGAAAAGTCAGGTGAAATGCTTTCACATGCAGATTAGTCAAGGAAAGAGACAATTATTGCAGGAAACAGTCAGAGCAATCACTGCCTTTCCAGTTCCTACAACACATAAAGCATTGCAACAATTTTTGAAAAACATAAATTATTGCAAAGAGTTTATACATGGTTTCGCAGAGAAAGTTAAGCCATTACATCATCTTTTGAAGAGTAAAAATAACTTAGTTGACCAATGGGGTCCAAATGAGAATAATGCTTTAAAAGTGTTGAAAAAGGATTTGCAGAATGCGCCAGTATTAGGTACTATTGAGGTTTGTTCCAATGCTCCTTTTGTTGTGAAAACTCAAGTATCTGATAATGCAATTTCAGTAACTTTGTCTCAATTAAAAGAAGGTAATGAGAGACTAATTAGTTACTTCTCCAGAAGTTTATCACCATTGGAAAGAACTTTTACATCAGAGGCACAACAACTGTTGAGTTTCTTTTATGCAATCAAAGCTTCACAAAGCACAGTAAAGTCACATAGTATCATATTACAGTCTCCTGACAGTTCACTAAGAAGAATTCTTGAGGAAGATACATTCAGAGAATGCCGTGAAAAGTATCCTCAGTGGATAAGAGCACTGTTAGCCAAACACATTGTGATAGATACAGCTGTATCAGACAAGTCTCTACCTCACATTCACAGCAACACATGCATTACTAAAGAACACTCTAACACCAGAATAATGACATCAGCACAGAAAACAGTTACGCATATTTCTAATATTATAGGGATGAGAACAAAGGCATAAACCTTTGTCATCTCTGGGGTGATACAAAACCTTTCTTTGTTTAATAAAACAGGGTTTTGCGGTCATGACCTATGATGAAATATTGCGTCCTGTCATACCTAAATAACACACTACTTTTGTATTCTAGTTTAGGTAATTTCAGACAGGATTAGGACAGTATTTTGATTGATATATAGAGGTTTTCTGTAAAAGGAAATAGGAAGTAATGATACTTCACAATATGTGTTTCAAACTCATACACTGATTGTTCCATAATCTTTCATATTTGTTGAAATAGGTGCAAGAATAATGCAATGTTTGTGCCAAAGTAATGATACTGCATTTCTTTACAGAAATGACATCTAAAATCAAACATGAAGCGTAACAATCTCCTACAAGCCAACGTGAAGGAATTTGAACGTTAAAGAAGAGTTCTTCATATGGCAGAAGATTGAACAAGAGCTCAATACTTCACACTTGTGACTGATTTATCGTGTTCAACAAAAATGTTTCTACTTTACAGAACTTAAAGAAGATATTGTATAGACATTGCATGAAGAAAAGATTCATCAAGAGGAAATCTATTTATTAATGATAAAACAATTTATTATTGAAAATATTGTTATAGGTCACATATACATTTTAATGATCCTTTTATTCCGATACCTACATCCATATTGGGATAATATTATTATTATTATTTTTTATTTTTTACATATTCATATACGGAATATTTTTTTGGTTAAAACTTCATAGAGTTATTCCAGTTATTAGAATATCTTTTGTTAAAAGATACAAGAAACATATTACTCTTATAGGAATAATAGAAACTTATGACACATTGTAGAATGGAAAGTATATTTCCGGAGCGTTAAATTATTATTACATCATTTAATTATTTTTATTATTATTATTATTATTATTACTATTATCATATATCAATTAACATTATGATTAAGAATTTTTAGGAAGAGAAACTGAAAGATTAGGTATAGAGTTTTGAAGGAAAGTTATTTTTGATTGGTCCAGTTATGAGGAATATATACGATCATTTGGTATAAGACTGTGTGTATGGGACATGAATGAAGTGTGCATTGATTAAGCATTAATTTTGAACTAATCATAATAAGGGGGACATGTTAAATCTAAATTATGATTCGGCACTTATATTGATGGCAAGCTTGCAAAATATTTGGTTTTTATGATTAGTCATAATTAATATTAATATGTGTGAATGGTCTTTGACAAATGGTAGTATTTACTATTCTTCAATTATAGCTGAGATCAAAAGATATACAAGTTAAGCTGAAATAGTATATACCAGTTGAAAGTTGAGTAGACTATATTTAGAGATATTTAGGCATAAAAGTATTTGGTAGTTATGTCAAGGTTATTAGAAGTGACTTACTATTACATTACGTATTTTCTGTGTATATTTAGTATACGTCATTAGCTTATAATATTGGTACATCAGCATACATATGTTCCTGTCCATCGAACATCATATGTTTAGCATCTTTACCTTATATGAAATGGCTTTGCTAAGCAGTAATACTTTCCATAGAAGGTATTCAGATCACTAACTATGACGTACATTTGCCTCTTAAAAGTGCATGAGACAGACACTCGGGGGGCACACAATCTCTCTCATACACACAAGCAACATGACTCTTGCATACACACGTCTGAGAAGCTGCAACAGGTGCATACTGAGATCACTTCCAGCTACAATTTAGTCACATCCGGCTTCTCCTTCTTTACAAAGTCATTGAGAAGGACAGCAATGGCAAGGACAGGACAGCCATGACAGATAATGGTGACTTTTTCTTTGAACTTTTGCTTGTCATTTTTACAGTAGTTGTATCTACATGGAACTGTTCATAATACGTTTTACATTGTTTATTTGACACCATTGTGTGATAGAATAAAATCACACTTCATTTTTTATTTCAATGGCTCTTTCATTCATAATCGCCTCAAGACACTAGAAGAAGTATTATATGTGTCTAAAAATCTAACATTTGTCATGGGAGAGTTATCCAGTATTTTTCTTTGTCTGATACCAAGTAGGTGGTTTATGTTATTTATATTTTTTTACTTTTGTATAAAACTATGTTGCTGGTTGCAAGATATTTTTTTCAATAAAAATATTTCCAACTTCTTTTGCAATTACCTTTTGAGGCTTTCCCTCCTTATGGAGGGTGTCAATGATGGTTTTCTGCTCAACTGTCAGGTCAGCAGTCTTTCCCATGATTGTGGTTCCTACTGAACCAGGCTGAGAGACCATTTAAAGGCTCAGGAACCCTTTGCAGGTGTTATGGCTTAATTAGCTGATTAGAGTGGGCCACTTTGAGCCTAGAATATTGCACCTTTTCACAATATTCTAATTTTCTGAGATTGTGGATTTGGGGTTTTCATGAGCTGTAAGCCATAATCATCACAGTTATGACAAATCATGGCTTGAACTATCTTGCTTTGCATGTAATGAGTCTATCTCATATATTAGTTTCACCTTTTAAATTGAATTACTGAAATAAATGAACTTTTGCACGATATTCTAATTTTTCGAGTTTCACCTGTATTTCCTTTGGTTTCTGGTTCTAAAAAGAGTGGTGGGGGGGTCAAGAAAAGGTAATTATTTGTTGGGGAGAGGTGTGGGATTAAGGAAACCTGTTGCTTTGCTCTACATATGCAACACTGGTTTGCTTTAATTCCCTCGTCCACAACAGCCACTACTCTTCGACCACTGACTGTAGCTTACACAAGCTGAAGCATCTCTACAACCTGCATAGGACAGCAACAAGCCAATCACCAATCAACAGTGCTGTTACATGAGCAGAAAGGAAATCAGTCACATGATTCTCTCTAGCTAGACGTACTGTACATGGTATTTTCTTCTTTTACCCTCTGCTGCTGAACAGAACAGCGAGGTAGTGAAGGAAATGTAAGTGTGTGCCACTGGTTAGGGGGAACTTAAGCAAACATATTTCGTTGCCATGCATGAGAAAAGCAAAGTGCCTACGTTAACAACTCAAAAGTTTACATTAATAATCAGTTAATTCACTCATTCACTCATACATTTACTTATTTTCACAAATACACAAAGGTGGATACACAAACGTGGAAAGGAGAACCAAGTCTTAGTTTCCAACTCAGAAAAGTTAAAAAAGAGCATTTCCTCCCTAGTGTTCAGCTTTAAAGTGATCCTGGCAGGTTAAAAAAATCAAATACAGGTGCCCTGCAAAAGAAAAACCTTGGTATTCCCCTCTTAGGTGTCCTAAGCCTCCTACTTCTTGAATCTGTCAGTTTACTTGGCATTCAACATTTCTGGGAATGGCAAAGACATGTAGCATGTCATACAACACAATACATTTTGGCATAAATTTATGAAGAAATTTATTTGATTTCTAATTTTTTTTTTATTAACCTCCCTAGCGGTATTCCTGAGTGTAGCTCGGGGTTAACTTTCAGTACCAAAAGCAGTAACCCCAAGCTACACTCAGGATTACCCTGCAGCATTGCTCAGGGATTCCCTCTTGCACTTACCTTGTCCTGCACTCCCGCGATGTCCCCCCTGCAGCGTCCCCAGCCATCTCCTCCAGCTGTTTCCGGCATCCGTCTTCTGGGTTCCATTCCCTGCAAGCATCGGGACGTATGGGAGACGAAACTGGCGGGAACTTCAAAAATATTAAAATGTGACATTCACTCAATACACAAAAATTACAGTTTACAAGATTAAAATGCTATTAATGACACTGGGTGGGAAGGGTTTAACATCTTAAAGCAATCAGGAGGTTAACTATGTGCCTAACAATGTATGACATGGTTTGCTTTTTACCACAGATTGATTGAATGGTATTGTTTATACATGCATAGAGTAAGAAAAAAAAGTTCTTGTGAAATCAATAATCTTGCAAGATCTTATATTTTACACAAGAGAGCTTCATGGAAGGCACTGGTGACATAACTTTTCCTGCAGGGGCAGCTGCATTAAATTGTAAGTACACCTGAATAAAGTTTATTTTACCAACGATTGAAATTTGTTTACAGCTCAGCATACAGAGCTGCATGCACCTACAGTATGCTTTTTAGGTTTAGAGAGGAAAGGTCCAATTCAATGCAATTTGCAAGGAGTTTGATAAATCTTATTTGAAATTCACAAAACCTGAATTTAGCAGCTAATCTCCTTTAAGTCTATTAGGGGTAAAGCTTGATATTAAACTCTGGCCATTTTTAAGGCTAATAGGCATGCTAATGTCAAAAAAGAAAGAGAAGCTGGGCCCTGCCATGGGGGACATTTATTAAAGCAAAAAAAAAAAATTCTATGCACTGTACAGTGATGAAAGATTCCTTTTAATGTGACTTCAAGGGCAAAAAAACACCAGCCCTTTAAGTTACACGCTTGGGAGTGCCTTTAAAGAGGCATTCCGACCCTCCCTCCAAAAAATTACTTGAACTGTAGCTGCTAACTTTTAATATTAGGGCACTTACCTTCCCAGGGATCCAGAAGTGTCCTCACCCCGAGCTGATTCTTCAATCGGTTGACAGGTGCTGGCGCTGCCATCTTGACTAAGAGAAACTGTCAGTGACGCCTTGCTGCCTCACAACTGGTATCCTACTGCACATGCTTGAATCACGCTGTGCTTTTTGAATGGACTGCAGTCCTCTGGCACCTGTGAAATGTCCCAGAGGGCTGTGGGAGGAAGGAGAGGGGCCATGTTTTTCACAAACGTAAAATCAGCATTTTTTTGCTAGAAAATTACATCAACCTCAAAACAATTTTATATTTTTTGAATGCATATTTTCAGGAATAATACACTAAAATAAATTTTAGTACACACAAACACAATATCCTACCCATGCCTGCAAAATGGTGAAAACTACTGTACCCCAAATTATCCAGAGGTGATGATTTAAAAAAATGTAAAAGTAACGTGTTAAAAATTATTTTTTTTAATCAATTATATTTTATTAAACATTTTGAAAAAGTTGCACTTAGAGAGCACAAAGCAAGGGCGAACATAATCTCATATAATAAAAAAACAATGAGACATAAATGGGGCTATCCTTCTAGACAGACCTTACAGCCAAAGTTATACCAATATGTACTACCGCATATTCATAAAAAAATATCTGTAGTGTGCAAACCAGTGTCTACTATGGACAAAAGAACTGCCCAAAGAAAGCAAGTGAGAGAAAATAGAAAAAAAGAACACACACATCAGGGGAGCTTCTCTGACCAAAAAAAAAAATCTCCTCAAACTGCCATTTTTATAACAATGCTCAGGCTCCAGAGTAGGAGCCACTCATAAAAAGGATCTCAAGATGTCATAGCTCGAGAACTTAACCCAAGGAGTCCACAATGCCAAGTGTTTAGGGTAGCATTCCTGTAGGCTCACCGATAGTTGTTCCATTCTCTTTAAATTGTTCAATTCAACTACCCACTCTTTAATAGTGAGAGCAACCTGAGTGCTCCAATACCTAGGTATCAGTGTATGCGCTGTGGAAAGGAGAAAATTAAGCAGCCCCTTTTTTGCCAGCCTCAGGGATCTTTGAAAAATAGAAAGTAGAGCTATTTCTGGAGACTTCTCATAGGACATGCCAGTGATATGGGAGCAAATCTGAAACACAGACTCCCAAAATGATTTAATCTGGGGACAGGTCCACCATATGTGCTTCCATCTCCCCCACAGCGCCAGCATTTTTCAGGATAAATCGGAATAATCCTGTGCAGTCCCACAAGGCACCTATACCACCTGGTTAGTATTTTGTAATTTTTATTTTGTATATAAGTAGAAATACTTGATTTAAAAGTTAGAATAAAGATTTCTTCCAATCTACTGCAGTGATCATATGGTCCAATTCTCTCTCCCAGTCTCTAGTGTAATACGGACGATGATGATATGCATGGGATAAGAGTATACCATATATTGTAGAAATAGCATGAGAACACTCCAAGCTCCCAAAACAGAGACAGTGAGCCCGTTTTGGAAAGGTTCGTATAAAAGTGTTGACGTTGAAAGTAATGAAGCCAACAACCCAAATAGATAAAATCTACAGGTAACAATGATTCTAATCTGAAGGGGACATCCATTGTAGAAACCTGGTCAATGATACACCCGGAGAAATTTCTGGATTACCCATAATCAGAGTAAGCGGGCCCAGTATTGAAGAAATACCCAACTTTCAGACAGCTAACTCCCAAAAAAATGCCAATGATTGTCTAGACGAGATGTGGATGCAATCCATGGGAGAGAAGTCAAAGTAACAGAGGTTATTTTCTGTTCAGTAGACACCCACTATTTTGATTGACCATGAAAAAATTTGTTTAATATTATAGGCAATATGGATGCGATATGGAAAATGCGGTAAACCGGTTCCCCCCTCCGTCTTCTGCATGACTATAATATCATGGTGGCTCCTAGTCAAAAAATTCGGCCAGAATAGGCTAGATTGTAAAGAACGGAAGGGCTATAGGAAGAGTTTGGTATAAACACAAAAAGCGAGGTAGAATATCCACCTTTTATACTGCCATTCTCCCTAACCAAGAATGTTTCCCCATGACCCTAGACTGGAGCCCACTAATTGTGGAGTTCAGCAAGAGCAAATAATTAAATTCATAGGTTTTATCCTCTGATCGAGCTACTGTATATTCACACCTAAATATTTAAGAGATTGTGATTCACCCCTGGTGTGTCCCATTACAAATTTTAATATGCCATTAACCACTTGCCTACCAGGCACTTATACCCCCTTCCTGCCCATGCCAATTTTCATCTTTCAGCGCTGCCGTACTTTGAATGACAATTGCGCGGTCATGCAACACTGCACCCATATGAAATTGTTATCATTTTTTTCACACAAATAGAGCTTACATTTGGTGGTATGACTGGCAGCACTGTTGGGCACTGATGGTTGGCACTGATGGGTGGCACTGCTGGGCACTGGTGGGTGGCACTGATGGGCACAGGTGGGTGGCACTGATGGGTATAGGTGGGTGATACAGATGGGCACTTGTGGCTGGCACTGGTAGGTGGCACTGCTGGGCACTGATCATCAGGGAGCCGTGTACCATCGGATGTAGTCAATCCTATGTAACCTACAGTATTGAGGAGCGTTGTTATGACTGACAGGAGGTGGAGATCACAGAGAGCCTACATCTCCTCACTGCTCCTGTTGCTCTGTTTGCTCCTGTAAGATTGGGGGAGGGGGAGCTTGTGGAGGAGCAGTGGCAGGGGGCTTTTTATGAGGGGAAGGGTAATTGGGGGGGGGTAGCATTCCTGGTTAAGGGTAATTGGTGTTAGAAGGCAGGGTTGGGGAAGATTTGTGCTAGGTGGGGGGAACTGGCGGTGATACGTGCTACTAGGGTGAATTGGGTAATTTGTATGAGGGATTTGTATTATAAAGGGGGATTTGTACTAGGGGGAGGAATCGTGCTAGGAAGGGGGATCTATAGGGAATATTTGTACTAGGAGGGGAGATTTGAGAAGAGGATTTACAATAGGAGTAGTGATTTGGGGTAGAGGGTTTGAGCTTGGAGTGGAAGGAATTTGTACTAGGAGGGGTGATTTGGGGGAGAGCATTTGCCCTAGGAGGGGAGATTTAGGGATAGAATTTGTACTAGGAGGGGTGATTTGGGGAAAGAATTTGTACTAGGAGGGGGGATTTGGGGAGAGAATTTGTACTAGGAGGGGTGATTTGGGGAGAGAGTTTGTACTAGGAGGAGGGATTTGGGGAGAGAATTTACATTAGGAGTGGGGATTTGAGGAGAGGATTTGTGCTAGGTGGGGGGAGGGGGGATTTGTACTAGAAGGGGACATTTGGTAAAGGATTGAGCTTTGAGTGGAGATTTGTACTGGGGGAGATTGGGGAGAGAATTTGTACTAGGTGGGGGGATTTGGGGGGAGAATGTGTACTAGGTGGGGGGATTTTGGTGAGAGAGTTTGTATTAGGAGGGGGGATTTGGAAGGAAAGATGATGTGTGCTAGGAGGGGTGATTTTTGGGGCATGGAAAATGTGTTAGGGACTGGGGGGGGGGGGGTTGAGCTGGAAAGGGGGTTTGGACTATGAAGATGGGTAATTTTTTCATTTTTGTTTGGGTAGAATTCGGGCTTACAGAAGGAATTTATGCTTAGTGGGTGAGTGTGTTGATTAGAGCTGTTTTTATTATTATTTTTTTTTTTTTGGGGGGGTGCAGTTTGTCCCCTTCACCTTGAGTGCTAGACGACCTTGTCCTGGCACTGTCTGCACTGCACATAAGGCACTCAACAGATCTCCCCACACATAACACATAGCTGAGATCAGATTCCCCACAGCATCAATCTGCACAAATGTATAGCTACAGTAGCTGCAGTTGCAGTTCTAACCTGTGAAATTCCCTGATTGGATTGGCAGCTGCAGTAGCCAGCTACACACTGTGGAGGGATACCGACCTCAGCTATGTGCTGTGTGGGGTGGAGGAGATCTAAGTGTTCTGCCAACAGTGACCCTGTCCTCAACTCTGTTGACCGCTGTCTTCTGACATGCTGATTCTGTACCCTGCCCTGGTAACCCCTGTCCTCTGCTGACTGCTGTCTTCTGTCCTGTTGACCCCTATCTTCTGCCATGCTAACCCCTGTACACTGTTCTACTGACTCTTATACACTGCCCTACTAACCTTGCATCCTCTGCCCCCCTGAAATTTGTTACTGCACCCCCAAATCAGACAGGCTAGATCTGGCTCTGTATACTAGCAATGGAGGTTTACTGTGTATTTGAGCGTGTTCCTGGCAATCAAAGGGTTAAATGTGATGACTGGTGTAGTGGAGGGCAATCTGACGTTATCTGGGAGAGACACTAACTGATGTTAACACTTTCTGAAGTCAGAAAAAATGAGGAAGGGTTGTAACAGCGCAAACACTGCAAAGTCCTGGGAAATGGTAGTATGGGTGATGGTGGTATTAGTGGCTACTGTATGAAGAGCGTAGGATTCCGTGTGGCACTGAGGGCAAGGCTTCCAAATAAGCTGTAGCAACTTCTGTAGATGAGAAAAAGGAGAGAAGCGCCTCTAAGTGCAATAAGTCTTTTAATTCAAGTCTAAATGTAGAAACACTCACATGTGTGAAGTAATCATAAGCATAAAAACCGTGGTTAACAATAGTTAACGGTGGGGTGGTAACCCGGGTGAAGAGCCGTCATCTCTCTGCGATGGCCACGCCGCCGCTACGTTCCAGCGTGCGTTCCATCCGGCTTTGAGGGAGGACGTGCATGAAGGCTGGCCTCACCACTGTTCCCCCTCCAGCCACCACGCTGTTCCAGCCGAGAGCTGACCTCCCCACATCGCAGAGAGATGACGGCTCTTCACCCGGGTTACCACCCCACCGTTAACTATTGTTAACCACGGTTTTTATGCTTATGATTACTTCACACATGTGAGTGTTTCTACATTTAGACTTGAATTAAAAGACTTATTGCACTTAGAGGCGCTTCTCTCCTTTTTCTCACACTTTCTGAAGTCACCTGTGACACTAATACATTGGTCAGTAAAAAAATCTGTAAACTGTACTAATGACACTAGTGACAGGGCAGTGAAGGTGTTAATTCGGGCTGGGGGGGGGGTGATCAAGTTGTTAAATGTGATCTAGCAGTGCTTTTACTGTAAAAATGTGCTGCTTGGACTCATGTGGATCTGATTTAATCTTTCTCTGGAACAGAATGTGCTCCAGGGAGAAAAGATTGCATCATTTCATGTGCCTGTGTAATGTAAACACAGGACCAGGCACAGAACACAGGACCAGGCTGAAACCTGATTCGGTACAGCTGGTCGGCAAATCCATCATTGGCCTGAATCTGCTGTGTGATCAGTGCTGTACCAAATCACAGCACCTCTGGGCTGGCGTGCGTCCCCTGCCTGTGAGCACGGCGAGAGTGTGGATCACATATATACTGTGTATGTGTATGTATATATATATATATATTTTGTGCAGGGAGCCCGCCCCATAGCAGTAAAACTGCTATAAGGCAGATATTAACTGGTTAATTAGCCTGAACCGTAAATTTCAAACACACAGAAACCCGAATCTCACACCATAGAGGGATAAGAGGCGAGTTAACTTTTTTGAGCCCAGTTAATTTCGACATGGGATTCCTCAATCATTGTCCAACATTTTTATGACTCCCTCTGTGAGTGTTGTTCTCCCCCCCCCCCCTAGTCTTTGATTTTGCTTTGCTGTGTCTTATCTCTAGGCTAACCCTAGGTTTGTGTTTCTTTCTGGTTTTTTTTCTCATCCCCCACATCTCTTCTAACATTCTGCTAAAACTTTGTAATAGTACTGCTTGGACCTTGAAGAAGGGGACACACCCTGAAAGCTTGTCCTCAAAATTGAATGTTAGTGCAAATAAAATAAATAAAAACAGTATCACGTCAGTACTCAATTGTTTCTTGAGCCTAGTTAAGAAATCAACTAACTTCACTGGGACTTTAAATTTGTACATTCTGAAAATTCCCAACCACAGCTGATTGAACTTTTAGGTTTGTTCATCTTTAGCTGTGAAAGATGCCTACCAGCTTATCCTACAGCTATTCTACAGTAAACTTGTTTTTTTTAAAGTACTCTGAATTGCTTTGTGCCATTAGTGTTTAGGTTATCCTTAGTTTGTAACAGCCTTTATAATCTTAATACTTTTTTTAAACACACTATAAGTAATTAGTATAATAACAGAGGTAATACTTTATCTATAAAATGGTTAAAATAGAGTTTCAGTGTGTCCATGACTGCACGGGCATGGCAGGCGTCCAGCTGGTAACTATTCAAGTGAGTAGAATGATTGTAGTTTGTTGTTTTGTTTTAGCCCCATCAACAAGGGCTAAATTATGGGGCCATATCTTGCAATATGCCTCTGAAATAAATGTCATCTCAGTGTTAAGTTCTAGGCGATTTATTGCAGCATTAGGGCCAATAATACATATCCTCACTACGACAAGGAGGAGGGGGATATAAATCAGAGTGGCTAACCCAGTGAAGCAGCAAGGAAAATAGTTTTATGGTAATGTCGGAGCACTTGGAGTGATGAAAGGGGAAACTTACCTATACAAACAGACCATAAATCCATCAAATCACAACAGCCATCCACTAAATCCTAAATGAATTTATGTGACTGAAAAAAGGAACTATTTTTCAATAAATGTAATTGGATTTAGAATTTAGTGGCTGGATACTAGCAGTATTGTATATATTATACTGTCTGTCTTTTTAGCAATAAACAGGATTCTAAGCTCAATGTTGACCACTCATCTACCTGGTTGTTACATAAATTAATCGGGATGTGTACAAGCAGAGTTATGAGCATAGCACTTTGTTATGTTAAATCATAAGAATAATGTGGCTAGTGTCTTATCATACCATGTTCTGGCTCATTGTTTTCCTTTATATTTACCTTCCTATTACAAGAAAACTTCATAAAGTGGCAACATATCACATAAGGCTCTTCAGTTGCTTTTATAACAAGTTTGTTTTTCACTGTTATGTTTTGTATTGCATTGTACCCTTCCAGTTTTATTATCTTGTTACAGGAGGACCAGTCATTTTAACCGCTTCCCATCTGCCCTATAGCAGAAGTACTTCTACAGGGCAGCACGGGTGTGCGTAATCACACATATATATATATATATATATATATTTATGTGATTTTGCATTTCCGAGTAGGGGGTGCCGCCATTTGCAGCCTTGGCTGCTAAACACCGGGTCCCACCTTGTGATTACTTCTTGGTGCCCGGTGATTGCCGAGCAACTCCGACGGGGGGGGAGAACTGTTTGTAAACAATACAGTTCTCTCCCCTGTCAGCTCCTGCACACTGCTTTACATGGCTGTGCATAGCACAACCATAGAAAGCAGTGTGCTTACAGTGAAGCACACACACAGCACACTATGTAAAACGATACACAGCACACAGTTAACCCTTTGAGCGTCCCACATGTTAACCCCATTCCTGCCCAGTGCCATTAGTACAGTGTCGGTGCTTTTTATTAGTACTGATCACTGTATTGGTGTCACTGGGGATGTCAGTGACACCAAGTCAGTTCCCCCCAGTGTCAGAATGCCTGATGCAGCCCCGCAATAAATTGCTGATTAGAGATGAGCGAATCGAACATGACAAAGTGGAATTCGTTCCGAAGATTTGGAAAAATTCTATTCGCGACGAATCCGAAGATTAGCAAACTTCGGATGCACGAATCAAATTTTCCCAAAAATGGCGGCGACATGTGTGGCGATGGAGAAAATGGACAGAGAAGATGGGGCGGGGATCTCTGGGAAGGCGCGCAGACAAGGCGCGCTGACCCATAATGCATTCATGACATGTGATCGCATTAGCCAATCAGCAGCCAGCCAGCACTGTGTAATGGTGGAGCTATAAATCGCGGCCATCTTAGAATTCTTCATTAGCCTCCGGTCATTCAAGAGAGACAGACCTGTGTGTATTAAGGGACAGAGTTAGGGCCACAGAGACTTTAGGGCCACAGAATCGTTACTCGGGGCCACAGAATCGTTACTCGGGGACACAGAATCAACTCAGGGACACAGAATCGTTACTCAGGGACACAGAATCGTTACTTAGGGCCACAGCTATCAAAGAATCGAAAATTTAAAGTGACATACACCCTTTTTTTTTTTGGTGGCTGTCGTACACAGTTGGTGCTGCAGTTTGCCGATTGTGCAAAATAAACTGACTTTCTGCTTCACAACCACTATTGTACATTCAAAGAATTAAATCCATTTACACGCCGGCTGGCGGTAATATTTTTTGGGTGATTAGTGCATTCCAGTGACATAAACGTACAGTTTCCAGCCAACGGCAAGCTGCAATTGACCGATTGTGTACACAAAACTGACTTTCTGCTTCACAACCACTATTGTACGTTCAAAGAGTTAGATCCATTTACACGCCGGGTGGCGGTAATATTTTTTGGGTGATTAGTGCATTCCAGAGACATAAACGTACAGTTTCCAGCCAACGGCAAGCTGAAATTGACCGATTGTGCTAAATAAACTGACTTTCTGCTTCACAACCCCTATTGTACGTTCAAAGAGTTAAATCCATTTACACGCCGGCTGGCGGTAATATTTTTTGGGTGATTAGTGCATTCCAGTGACAGAAACGTACAGTTTCCAGCCAACGGCAAGCTGCAATTGACCGATTGTGCTAAATAAACTGACTTTCTGCTTCACAACCACTATTGTACGTTCAAAGAGTTAGATCCATTTACACGCCGGGTGGCGGTAATATTTTTTGGGTGATTAGTGCATTCCAGTGACATAAACGTACAGTTTCCAGCCAACGGCAAGCTGCAATTGACCGATTGTGCTAAATAAACGGACTTTCTGCTTCACAACCACTATTGTACGTTCAAAGAGTTAAATCCATATACACGCCGGGTGGCGGTAATATTTTTTGGGTGATTAGTGCATTCCAGTGACATAAACGTACAGTTTCCAGGAAAACGGCAAGCTGCAATTGACCGATTGTGTACAATAAACTGACTTTCTGCTTCACAACCACTATTGTACGTTCAAAGAGTTAGATCCATTTACACGCCGGGTGGCGGTAATATTTTTTGGGTGATTAGTGCATTCCAGTGACATAAACGTACAGTTTCCAGCCAACGGCAAGCTGAAATTGACCGATTGTGCTAAATAAACTGACTTTCTGCTTCACAACCACTATTGTACGTTCAAAGAGTTAAATCCATTTACACGCCGGCTGGCGGTAATATTTTTTGGGTGATTAGTGCATTCCAGTGACAGAAACGTACAGTTTCCAGCCAACGGCAAGCTGCAATTGACCGATTGTGTACAACAAAATGACTTTCTGCTTCACAACCACTATTGTACGTTCAAAGAGTTAGATCCATTTACACGCCGGGTGGCGGTAATATTTTTTGGGTGATTAGTGCATTCCAGTGACATAAACGTACAGTTTCCAGCCAACGGCAAGCTGCAATTGACCGATTGTGCTAAATAAACTGACTTTCTGCTTCACAACCACTATTGTACGTTCAAAGAGTTAAATCCATATACACGCCGGGTGGCGGTAATATTTTTTGGGTGATTAGTGCATTCCAGTGACATAAACGTACAGTTTCCAGCCAACGGCAAGCTGCAATTGACCGATTGTGCTAAATAAACTGACTTTCTGCTTCACAACCACTATTGTACGTTCAAAGAGTTAGATCCATTTACACGCCGGGTGGCGGTAATATTTTTTGGGTGATTAGTGCATTCCAGTGACATAAATGTACAGTTTCCAGCCAACGGCAAGCTGCAATTGACCGATTGTGCTAAATAAACTGACTTTCTGCTTCACAACCACTATTGTACGTTCAAAGAGTTAAATCCATTTACACGCCGGGTGGCGGTAATATTTTTTGGGTGATTAGTGCATTCCAGTGACAGAAACGAACAGTTTCCAGCCAACGGCAAGCTGCAATTGACCGATTGTGCTAAATAAACTGACTTTCTGCTTCACAACCACTATTGTACGTTCAAAGAGTTAGATCCATTTACACGACGGGTGGCAGTAATATTTTTTGGGTGATTAGTGCATTCCAGTGACATAAACGTACAGTTTCCAGCCAACGGCAAGCTGCAATTGACCGATTGTGCTAAATAAACGGACTTTCTGCTTCTCAACCACTATTGTACGTTCAAAGAGTTAAATCCATATACACGCCGGGTGGCGGTAATATTTTTTGGGTGATTAGTGCATTCCAGTGACATAAACGTACAGTTTCCAGGAAAAAGGCAAGCTGCAATTGACCGATTGTGTACAATAAACTGACTTTCTGCTTCACAACCACTATTGTACGTTCAAAGAGTTAGATCCATTTACACGCCGGGTGGCGGTAATATTTTTTGGGTGATTAGTGCATTCTAGTGACATAAACGTACAGTTTCCAGCCAACGGCAAGCTGAAATTGACCGATTGTGCTAAATAAACTGACTTTCTGCTTCACAACCACTATTGTACGTTCAAAGAGTTAAATCCATTTACACGCCGGCTGGCGGTAATATTTTTTGGGTGATTAGTGCATTCCAGTGACAGAAACGTACAGTTTCCAGCCAACGGCAAGCTGCAATTGACCGATTGTGTACAATAAACTGACTTTCTGCTTCACAACCACTATTGTACGTTCAAAGAGTTAGATCCATTTACACGCCGGGTGGCGGTAATATTTTTTGGGTGATTAGTGCATTCCAGTGACATAAACGTACAGTTTCCAGCCAACGGCAAGCTGCAATTGACCGATTGTGCTAAATAAACTGACTTTCTGCTTCACAACCACTATTGTACGTTCAAAGAGTTAAATCCATATACACGCCGGGTGGCGGTAATATTTTTTGGGTGATTAGTGCATTCCAGTGACATAAACGTACAGTTTCCAGCCAACGGCAAGCTGCAATTGACCGATTGTGCTAAATAAACTGACTTTCTGCTTCACAACCACTATTGTACGTTCAAAGAGTTAGATCCACTTACACGCCGGGTGGCGGTAATATTTTTTGGGTGATTAGTGCATTCCAGTGACATAAATGTACAGTTTCCAGCCAACGGCAAGCTGCAATTGACCGATTGTGCTAAATAAACTGACTTTCTGCTTCACAACCACTATTGTACGTTCAAAGAGTTAAATCCATTTACACGCCGGCTGGCGGTAATATTTTTTGGGTGATTAGTGCATTCCAGTGACAGAAACGAACAGTTTCCAGCCAACGGCAAGCTGCAATTGACCGATTGTGCTAAATAAACTGACTTTCTGCTTCACAACCACTATTGTACGTTCAAAGAGTTAGATCCATTTACACGACGGGTGGCAGTAATATTTTTTGGGTGATTAGTGCATTCCAGTGACATAAACGTACAGTTTCCAGCCAGCGGCAAGCTGCAATTGACCGATTGTGCTAAATAAACTGACTTTCTGCTTCACAACCACTATTGTACGTTCAAAGAGTTAAATCCATATACACGCCGGGTGGCGGTAATATTTTTTGGGTGATTAGTGCATTCCAGTGACATAAACGTACAGTTTCCAGCCAACGGCAAGCTGCAATTGACCGATTGTGCTAAATAAACAGACTTTCTGCTTCACAACCACTATTGTACGTTCAAAGAGTTAGATCCATTTACACGCCGGGTGGCGGTAATATTTTTTGGGTGATTAGTGCATTCCAGTGACATAAACGTACAGTTTCCAGCCAACGGCAAGCTGCAATTGACCGATTGTGTACAATAAACTGACTTTCTGCTTCAAAACCACTATTGTACGTTCAAAGAGTTAGATCCATTTACACGCCGGGTGGCGGTAATATTTTTTGGGTGATTAGTGCATTTCAGTGACATAAACGTACAGTTTCCAGCCAACGGCAAGCTGCAATTGACCGATTGTGCTAAATAAACTGACTTTCTGCTTCACAACCACTATTGTACGTTCAAAGAGTTAAATCCATTTACACGCCGGCTGGCGGTAATATTTTTTGGGTGATTAGTGCATTCCAGTGACAGAAACGTACAGTTTCCAGCCAACGGCAAGCTGCAATTGACCGATTGTGTACAATAAACTGACTTTCTGCTTCACAACCACTATTGTACGTTCAAAGAGTTAGATCCATTTACACGCCGGGTGGCGGTAATATTTTTTGGGTGATTAGTGCATTCCAGTGACATAAACGTACAGTTTCCAGCCAACGGCAAGCTGCAATTGACCGATTGTGTACAATAAACTGACTTTCTGCTTCACAACCACTATTGTACATTCAAAGAGTTAAATCCATTTACACGCCGGCTGGCGGTAATATTTTTTGGGTGATTAGTGCATTCCAGTGACAGAAACGTACAGTTTCCAGCCAACGGCAAGCTGCAATTGACCGATTGTGTACAATAAACTGACTTTCTGCTTCACAACCACTATTGTACGTTCAAAGAGTTAGATCCATTTACACGCCGGGTGGCGGTAATATTTTTTGGGTGATTAGTGCATTCCAGTGACATAAACGTACAGTTTCCAGGAAAACGGCAAGCTGCAATTGACCGATTGTGTACAATAAACTGACTTTCTGCTTCACAACCACTATTGTACGTTCAAAGAGTTAGATCCATTTACACGCCGGGTGGCGGTAATATTTTTTGGGTGATTAGTGCATTCTAGTGACATAAACGTACAGTTTCCAGCCAATGGCAAGCTGAAATTGACCGATTGTGCTAAATAAACTGACTTTCTGCTTCACAACCACTATTGTACGTTCAAAGAGTTAAATCCATTTACACGCCGGCTGGCGGTAATATTTTTTGGGTGATTAGTGCATTCCAGTGACAGAAACGTACAGTTTCCAGCCAACGGCAAGCTGCAATTGACCGATTGTGTACAATAAACTGACTTTCTGCTTCACAACCACTATTGTACGTTCAAAGAGTTAGATCCATTTACACGCCGGGTGGCGGTAATATTTTTTGGGTGATTAGTGCATTCCAGTGACATAAACGTACAGTTTCCAGCCAACGGCAAGCTGCAATTGACCGATTGTGCTAAATAAACTGACTTTCTGCTTCACAACCACTATTGTACGTTCAAAGAGTTAAATCCATATACACGCCGGGTGGCGGTAATATTTTTTGGGTGATTAGTGCATTCCAGTGACATAAACGTACAGTTTCCAGCCAACGGCAAGCTGCAATTGACCGATTGTGCTAAATAAACTGACTTTCTGCTTCACAACCACTATTGTACGTTCAAAGAGTTAGATCCACTTACACGCCGGGTGGCGGTAATATTTTTTGGGTGATTAGTGCATTCCAGTGACATAAATGTACAGTTTCCAGCCAACGGCAAGCTGCAATTGACCGATTGTGCTAAATAAACTGACTTTCTGCTTCACAACCACTATTGTACATTCAAAGAGTTAAATCCATTTACACGCCGGCTGGCGGTAATATTTTTTGGGTGATTAGTGCATTCCAGTGACAGAAACGAACAGTTTCCAGCCAACGGCAAGCTGCAATTGACCGATTGTGCTAAATAAACAGACTTTCTGCTTCACAACCACTATTGTACGTTCAAAGAGTTAGATCCATTTACACGCCGGGTGGCGGTAATATTTTTTGGGTGATTAGTGCATTCCAGTGACATAAACGTACAGTTTCCAGCCAACGGCAAGCTGCAATTGACCGATTGTGTACAATAAACTGACTTTCTGCTTCACAACCACTATTGTACGTTCAAAGAGTTAGATCCATTTACACGCCGGGTGGCGGTAATATTTTTTGGGTGATTAGTGCATTCCAGTGACATAAACGTACAGTTTCCAGCCAACGGCAAGCTGCAATTGACCGATTGTGCTAAATAAACTGACTTTCTGCTTCACAACCACTATTGTACGTTCAAAGAGTTAAATCCATTTACACGCCGGCTGGCGGTAATATTTTTTGGGTGATTAGTGCATTCCAGTGACAGAAACGTACAGTTTCCAGCCAACGGCAAGCTGCAATTGACCGATTGTGCTAAATAAACTGACTTTCTGCTTCACAACCACTATTGTACGTTCAAAGAGTTAGATCGATTTACACGCCGGGTGGCGGTAATATTTTTTGGGTGATTAGTGCATTCCAGTGATAAAAACGTACAGTTTCCAGCCAACGGCAAGCTGCAATTGACCGATTGTGTACAATAAACTGACTTTCTGCTTCACAACCACTATTGTACGTTCAAAGAGTTAAATCCATTTACACGCCGGCTGGCGGTAATATTTTTTGGGTGATTAGTGCATTCCAGTGACAGAAACGTACAGTTTCCAGCCAACGGCAAGCTGCAATTGACCGATTGTGTACAATAAACTGACTTTCTGCTTCACAACCACTATTGTACGTTCAAAGAGTTAGATCCATTTACACGCCGGGTGGCGGTAATATTTTTTGGGTGATTAGTGCATTCCAGTGACATAAACGTACAGTTTCCAGCCAACGGCAAGCTGCAATTGACCGATTGTGCTAAATAAACTGACTTTCTGCTTCACAACCACTATTGTACGTTCAAAGAGTTAAATCCATTTACACGCCGGGTGGCGGTAATATTTTTTGGGTGATTAGTGCATTCCAGTGACAGAAACGTACAGTTTCCAGCCAACGGCAAGCTGCAATTGACCGATTGTGTACAATAAACTGACTTTCTGCTTCACAACCACTATTGTACGTTCAAAGAGTTAGATCCATTTACACGCCGGGTGGCGGTAATATTTTTTGGGTGATTAGTGCATTCCAGTGATATAAACGTACAGTTTCCAGCCAACGGCAAGCTGCAATTGACCGATTGTGTACAATAAACTGACTTTCTGCTTCACAACCACTATTGTACGTTCAAAGAGTTAAATCCATATACACGCCGGGTGGCGGTAATATTTTTTGGGTGATTAGTGCATTCCAGTGACATAAACGTACAGTTTCCAGGAAAACGGCAAGCTGCAATTGACCGATTGTGTACAATAAACTGACTTTCTGCTTCACAACCACTATTGTACGTTCAAAGAGTTAGATCCATTTACACGCCGGGTGGCGGTAATATTTTTTGGGTGATTAGTGCATTCTAGTGACATAAACGTACAGTTTCCAGCCAACGGCAAGCTGAAATTGACCGATTGTGCTAAATAAACTGACTTTCTGCTTCACAACCACTATTGTACGTTCAAAGAGTTAAATCCATTTACACGCCGGCTGGCGGTAATATTTTTTGGGTGATTAGTGCATTCCAGTGACAGAAACGTACAGTTTCCAGCCAACGGCAAGCTGCAATTGACCGATTGTGTACAATAAACTGACTTTCTGCTTCACAACCACTATTGTACGTTCAAAGAGTTAGATCCATTTACACGCCGGGTGGCGGTAATATTTTTTGGGTGATTAGTGCATTCCAGTGACATAAACGTACAGTTTCCAGCCAACGGCAAGCTGCAATTGACCGATTGTGTACAATAAACTGACTTTCTGCTTCACAACCACTATTGTACGTTCAAAGAGTTAAATCCATTTACACGCCGGCTGGCGGTAATATTTTTTGGGTTATTAGTGCATTCCAGTGACAGAAACGTACAGTTTCCAGCCAACGGCAAGCTGCAATTGACCGATTGTGTACAATAAACTGACTTTCTGCTTCACAACCACTATTGTACGTTCAAAGAGTTAGATCCATTTACACGCCGGGTGGCGGTAATATTTTTTGGGTGATTAGTGCATTCCAGTGACATAAACGTACAGTTTCCAGCCAACGGCAAGCTGCAATTGACCGATTGTGCTAAATAAACTGACTTTCTGCTTCACAACCACTATTGTACGTTCAAAGAGTTAAATCCATTTACACGCCGGGTGGCGGTAATATTTTTTGGGTGATTAGTGCATTCCAGTGACATAAACGTACAGTTTCCAGCCAACGGCAAGCTGCAATTGACCGATTGTGTACAATAAACTGACTTTCTGCTTCACAACCACTATTGTACGTTCAAAGAGTTAGATCCATTTACACGCCGGGTGGCGGTAATATTTTTTGGGTGATTAGTGCATTCCAGTGATATAAACGTACAGTTTCCAGCCAACGGCAAGCTGCAATTGACCGATTGTGCTAAATAAACTGACTTTCTGCTTCACAACCACTATTGTACATTCAAAGAGTTAAATCCATTTACACGCCGGCTGGCGGTAATATTTTTTGGGTGATTAGTGCATTCCAGTGACAGAAACGTACAGTTTCCAGCCAACGGCAAGCTGCAATTGACCGATTGTGTACAATAAACTGACTTTCTGCTTCACAACCACTATTGTACGTTCAAAGAGTTAGATCCATTTACACGCCGGGTGGCGGTAATATTTTTTGGGTGATTAGTGCATTCCAGTGACATAAACGTACAGTTTCCAGCCAACGGCAAGCTGCAATTGACCGATTGTGCTAAATAAACTGACTTTCTGCTTCACAACCACTATTGTACGTTCAAAGAGTTAAATCCATTTACACGCCGGCTGGCGGTAATATTTTTTGGGTGATTAGTGCATTCCAGTGACAGAAACGTACAGTTTCCAGCCAACGGCAAGCTGCAATTGACCGATTGTGCTAAATAAACTGACTTTCTGCTTCACAACCACTATTGTACGTTCAAAGAGTTAGATCCATTTACACGCCGGGTGGCGGTAATATTTTTTGGGTGATTAGTGCATTCCAGTGATATAAACGTACAGTTTCCAGCCAACGGCAAGCTGCAATTGACCGATTGTGCTAAATAAACTGACTTTCTGCTTCACAACCACTATTGTACATTCAAAGAGTTAAATCCATTTACACGCCGGCTGGCGGTAATATTTTTTGGGTGATTAGTGCATTCCAGTGACAGAAACGTACAGTTTCCAGCCAACGGCAAGCTGCAATTGACCGATTGTGTACAATAAACTGACTTTCTGCTTCACAACCACTATTGTACGTTCAAAGAGTTAGATCCATTTACACGCCGGGTGGCGGTAATATTTTTTGGGTGATTAGTGCATTCCAGTGACATAAACGTACAGTTTCCAGCCAACGGCAAGCTGCAATTGACCGATTGTGCTAAATAAACTGACTTTCTGCTTCACAACCACTATTGTACGTTCAAAGAGTTAAATCCATTTACACGCCGGGTGGCGGTAATATTTTTTGGGTGATTAGTGCATTCCAGTGACAGAAACGTACAGTTTCCAGCCAACGGCAAGCTGCAATTGACCGATTGTGCTAAATAAACTGACTTTCTGCTTCACAACCACTATTGTACGTTCAAAGAGTTAAATCCATTTACACGCCGGCTGGCGGTAATATTTTTTGGGTGATTAGTGCATTCCAGTGACAGAAACGTACAGTTTCCAGCCAACGGCAAGCTGCAATTGACCGATTGTGTACAATAAACTGACTTTCTGCTTCACAACCACTATTGTACGTTCAAAGAGTTAGATCCATTTACACGCCGGGTGGCGGTAATATTTTTTGGGTGATTAGTGCATTCCAGTGACATAAACGTACAGTTTCCAGCCAACGGCAAGCTGCAATTGACCGATTGTGTACAATAAACTGACTTTCTGCTTCACAACCACTATTGTACGTTCAAAGAGTTAGATCCATTTACACGCCGGGTGGCGGTAATATTTTTTGGGTGATTAGTGCATTCCAGTGACAGAAACGTACAGTTTCCAGCCAACGGCAAGCTGCAATTGACCGATTGTGTACAATAAACTGACTTTCTGCTTCACAACCACTATTGTACGTTCAAAGAGTTAAATCCATTTACACGCCGGCTGGCGGTAATATTTTTTGGGTGATTAGTGCATTCCAGTGACAGAAACGTACAGTTTCCAGCCAACGGCAAGCTGCAATTGACCGATTGTGTACATTAAACTGACTTTCTGCTTCACAACCACTATTGTACGTTCAAAGAGTTAGATCCATTTACACGCCGGGTGGCGGTAATATTTTTTGGGTGATTAGTGCATTCCAGTGACATAAACGTACAGTTTCCAGCCAACGGCAAGCTGCAATTGACCGATTGTGCTAAATAAACTGACTTTCTGCTTCACAACCACTATTGTACGTTCAAAGAGTTAAATCCATTTACACGCCGGGTGGCGGTAATATTTTTTGGGTGATTAGTGCATTCCAGTGACAGAAACGTACAGTTTCCAGCCAACGGCAAGCTGCAATTGACCGATTGTGTACAATAAACTGACTTTCTGCTTCACAACCACTATTGTACGTTCAAAGAGTTAGATCCATTTACACGCCGGGTGGCGGTAATATTTTTTGGGTGATTAGTGCATTCCAGTGATATAAACGTACAGTTTCCAGCCAACGGCAAGCTGCAATTGACCGATTGTGCTAAATAAACTGACTTTCTGCTTCACAACCACTATTGTACATTCAAAGAGTTAAATCCATTTACACGCCGGCTGGCGGTAATATTTTTTGGGTGATTAGTGCATTCCAGTGACAGAAACGTACAGTTTCCAGCCAACGGCAAGCTGCAATTGACCGATTGTGTACAATAAACTGACTTTCTGCTTCACAACCACTATTGTACGTTCAAAGAGTTAGATCCATTTACACGCCGGGTGGCGGTAATATTTTTTGGGTGATTAGTGCATTCCACTGACATAAACGTACAGTTTCCAGCCAACGGCAAGCTGCAATTGACCGATTGTGCTAAATAAACTGACTTTCTGCTTCACAACCACTATTGTACGTTCAAAGAGTTAAATCCATTTACACGCCGGGTGGCGGTAATATTTTTTGGGTGATTAGTGCATTCCAGTGACAGAAACGTACAGTTTCCAGCCAACGGCAAGCTGCAATTGACCGATTGTGCTAAATAAACTGACTTTCTGCTTCACAACCACTATTGTACGTTCAAAGAGTTAAATCCATTTACACGCCGGCTGGCGGTAATATTTTTTGGGTGATTAGTGCATTCCAGTGACATAAACGTACAGTTTCCAGCCAACGGCAAGCTGCAATTGACCGATTGTGTACAATAAACTGACTTTCTGCTTCACAACCACTATTGTACGTTCAAAGAGTTAGATCCATTTACACGCCGGGTGGCGGTAATATTTTTTGGGTGATTAGTGCATTCCAGTGACATAAACATACAGTTTCCAGCCAACGGCAAGCTGCAATTGACCGATTGTGCTAAATAAACTGACTTTCTGCTTCACAACCACTATTGTACGTTCAAAGAGTTAAATCCATTTACACGCCGGCTGGCGGTAATATTTTTTGGGTGATTAGTGCATTCCAGTGACAGAAACGTACAGTTTCCAGCCAACGGCAAGCTGCAATTGACCGATTGTGTACAATAAACTGACTTTCTGCTTCACAACCACTATTGTACGTTCAAAGAGTTAGATCCATTTACACGCCGGGTGGCGGTAATATTTTTTGGGTGATTAGTGCATTCCAGTGACATAAACGTACAGTTTCCAGCCAACGGCAAGCTGCAATTGACCGATTGTGTACAATAAACTGACTTTCTGCTTCACAACCACTATTGTACGTTCAAAGAGTTAAATCCATTTACACGCCGGCTGGCGGTAATATTTTTTGGGTTATTAGTGCATTCCAGTGACAGAAACGTACAGTTTCCAGCCAACGGCAAGCTGCAATTGACCGATTGTGTACAATAAACTGACTTTCTGCTTCACAACCACTATTGTACGTTCAAAGAGTTAGATCCATTTACACGCCGGGTGGCGGTAATATTTTTTGGGTGATTAGTGCATTCCAGTGACATAAACGTACAGTTTCCAGCCAACGGCAAGCTGCAATTGACCGATTGTGCTAAATAAACTGACTTTCTGCTTCACAACCACTATTGTACGTTCAAAGAGTTAAATCCATTTACACGCCGGGTGGCGGTAATATTTTTTGGGTGATTAGTGCATTCCAGTGACAGAAACGTACAGTTTCCAGCCAACGGCAAGCTGCAATTGACCGATTGTGTACAATAAACTGACTTTCTGCTTCACAACCACTATTGTACGTTCAAAGAGTTAGATCCATTTACACGCCGGGTGGCGGTAATATTTTTTGGGTGATTAGTGCATTCCAGTGATATAAACGTACAGTTTCCAGCCAACGGCAAGCTGCAATTGACCGATTGTGCTAAATAAACTGACTTTCTGCTTCACAAGCACTATTGTACATTCAAAGAGTTAAATCCATTTACACGCCGGCTGGCGGTAATATTTTTTGGGTGATTAGTGCATTCCAGTGACATAAACGTACAGTTTCCAGCCAACGGCAAGCTGCAATTGACCGATTGTGTACAATAAACTGACTTTCTGCTTCACAACCACTATTGTACGTTCAAAGAGTTAGATCCATTTACACGCCGGGTGGCGGTAATATTTTTTGGGTGATTAGTGCATTCCAGTGACATAAACGTACAGTTTCCAGCCAACGGCAAGCTGCAATTGACCGATTGTGCTAAATAAACTGACTTTCTGCTTCACAACCACTATTGTACGTTCAAAGAGTTAAATCCATTTACACGCCGGGTGGCGGTAATATTTTTTGGGTGATTAGTGCATTCCAGTGACAGAAACGTACAGTTTCCAGCCAACGGCAAGCTGCAATTGACCGATTGTGCTAAATAAACTGACTTTCTGCTTCACAACCACTATTGTACGTTCAAAGAGTTAAATCCATTTACACGCCGGCTGGCGGTAATATTTTTTGGGTGATTAGTGCATTCCAGTGACAGAAACGTAAAGTTTCCAGCCAACGGCAAGCTGCAATTGACCGATTGTGCTAAATAAACTGACTTTCTGCTTCACAACCACTATTGTACGTTCAAAGAGTTAGATCCATTTACACGCCGGGTGGCGGTAATATTTTTTGGGTGATTAGTGCATTCCAGTGACATAAACGTACAGTTTCCAGCCAACGGCAAGCTGCAATTGACCGATTGTGCTAAATAAACTGACTTTCTGCTTCACAACCACTATTGTACGTTCAAAGAGTTAAATCCATTTACACGCCGGGTGGCGGTAATATTTTTTGGGTGATTAGTGCATTCCAGTGACAGAAACGTACAGTTTCCAGCCAACGGCAAGCTGCAATTGACCGATTGTGTACAATAAACTGACTTTCTGCTTCACAACCACTATTGTACGTTCAAAGAGTTAGATCCATTTACACGCCGGGTGGCGGTAATATTTTTTGGGTGATTAGTGCATTCCAGTGATATAAACGTACAGTTTCCAGCCAACGGCAAGCTGCAATTGACCGATTGTGCTAAATAAACTGACTTTCTGCTTCACAACCACTATTGTACATTCAAAGAGTTAAATCCATTTACACGCCGGCTGGCGGTAATATTTTTTGGGTGATTAGTGCATTCCAGTGACAGAAACATACAGTTTCCAGCCAACGGCAAGCTGCAATTGACCGATTGTGTACAATAAACTGACTTTCTGCTTCACAACCACTATTGTACGTTCAGAGAGTTAGATCCATTTACACGCCGGGTGGCGGTAATATTTTTTGGGTGATTAGTGCATTCCAGTGACATAAACGTACAGTTTCCAGCCAACGGCAAGCTGCAATTGACCGATTGTGCTAAATAAACGGACTTTCTGCTTCACAACCACTATTGTACGTTCAAAGAGTTAAATCCATTTACACGCCGGGTGGCGGTAATATTTTTTGGGTGATTAGTGCATTCCAGTGACAGAAACGTACAGTTTCCAGCCAACGGCAAGCTGCAATTGACCGATTGTGCTAAATAAACTGACTTTCTGCTTCACAACCACTATTGTACGTTCAAAGAGTTAAATCCATTTACACGCCGGCTGGCGGTAATATTTTTTGGGTGATTAGTGCATTCCAGTGACAGAAACGTACAGTTTCCAGCCAACGGCAAGCTGCAATTGACCGATTGTGTACAATAAACTGACTTTCTGCTTCACAACCACTATTGTACGTTCAAAGAGTTAAATCCATATACACGCCGGGTGGCGGTAATATTTTTTGGGTGATTAGTGCATTCCAGTGACATAAACGTACAGTTTCCAGCCAACGGCAAGCTGCAATTGACCGATTGTGCTAAATAAACTGACTTTCTGCTTCACAACCACTATTGTACATTCAAAGAGTTAAATCCATTTACACGCCGGCTGGCGGTAATATTTTTTGGGTGATTAGTGCATTCCAGTGACAGAAACGTACAGTTTCCAGCCAACGGCAAGCTGCAATTGACCGATTGTGTACAATAAACTGACTTTCTGCTTCACAAACACTATTGTACGTTCAAAGAGTTAGATCCATTTACACGCCGGGTGGCGGTAATATTTTTTGGGTGATTAGTGCATTCCAGTGACATAAACGTACAGTTTCCAGCCAACGGCAAGCTGCAATTGACCGATTGTGCTAAATAAACTGACTTTCTGCTTCACAACCACTATTGTACGTTCAAAGAGTTAAATCCATTTACACGCCGGGTGGCGGTAATATTTTTTGGGTGATTAGTGCATTCCAGTGACAGAAACGTACAGTTTCCAGCCAACGGCAAGCTGCAATTGACCGATTGTGCTAAATAAACTGACTTTCTGCTTCACAACCACTATTGTACGTTCAAAGAGTTAAATCCATTTACACGCCGGCTGGCGGTAATATTTTTTGGGTGATTAGTGCATTCCAGTGACAGAAACGTACAGTTTCCAGCCAACGGCAAGCTGCAATTGACCGATTGTGTACAATAAACTGACTTTCTGCTTCACAACCACTATTGTACGTTCAAAGAGTTAGATCCATTTACACGCCGGGTGGCGGTAATATTTCTTGGGTGATTAGTGCATTCCAGTGACATAAACGTACAGTTTCCAGCCAACGGCAAGCTGCAATTGACCGATTGTGTACAATAAACTGACTTTCTGCTTCACAACCACTATTGTACGTTCAAAGAGTTAGATCCATTTACACGCCGGGTGGCGGTAATATTTTTTGGGTGATTAGTGCATTCCAGTGACAGAAACGTACAGTTTCCAGCCAACGGCAAGCTGCAATTGACCGATTGTGTACAATAAACTGACTTTCTGCTTCACAACCACTATTGTACGTTCAAAGAGTTAAATCCATTTACACGCCGGCTGGCGGTAATATTTTTTGGGTGATTAGTGCATTCCAGTGACAGAAACGTACAGTTTCCAGCCAACGGCAAGCTGCAATTGACCGATTGTGTACATTAAACTGACTTTCTGCTTCACAACCACTATTGTACGTTCAAAGAGTTAGATCCATTTACACGCCGGGTGGCGGTAATATTTTTTGGGTGATTAGTGCATTCCAGTGACATAAACGTACAGTTTCCAGCCAACGGCAAGCTGCAATTGACCGATTGTGCTAAATAAACTGACTTTCTGCTTCACAACCACTATTGTACGTTCAAAGAGTTAAATCCATTTACACGCCGGGTGGCGGTAATATTTTTTGGGTGATTAGTGCATTCCAGTGACAGAAACGTACAGTTTCCAGCCAACGGCAAGCTGCAATTGACCGATTGTGTACAATAAACTGACTTTCTGCTTCACAACCACTATTGTACGTTCAAAGAGTTAGATCCATTTACACGCCGGGTGGCGGTAATATTTTTTGGGTGATTAGTGCATTCCAGTGATATAAACGTACAGTTTCCAGCCAACGGCAAGCTGCAATTGACCGATTGTGCTAAATAAACTGACTTTCTGCTTCACAACCACTATTGTACATTCAAAGAGTTAAATCCATTTACACGCCGGCTGGCGGTAATATTTTTTGGGTGATTAGTGCATTCCAGTGACAGAAACGTACAGTTTCCAGCCAACGGCAAGCTGCAATTGACCGATTGTGTACAATAAACTGACTTTCTGCTTCACAACCACTATTGTACGTTCAAAGAGTTAGATCCATTTACACGCCGGGTGGCGGTAATATTTTTTGGGTGATTAGTGCATTCCAGTGACATAAACGTACAGTTTCCAGCCAACGGCAAGCTGCAATTGACCGATTGTGCTAAATAAACTGACTTTCTGCTTCACAACCACTATTGTACGTTCAAAGAGTTAAATCCATTTACACGCCGGGTGGCGGTAATATTTTTTGGGTGATTAGTGCATTCCAGTGACAGAAACGTACAGTTTCCAGCCAACGGCAAGCTGCAATTGACCGATTGTGCTAAATAAACTGACTTTCTGCTTCACAACCACTATTGTACGTTCAAAGAGTTAAATCCATTTACACGCCGGCTGGCGGTAATATTTTTTGGGTGATTAGTGCATTCCAGTGACATAAACGTACAGTTTCCAGCCAACGGCAAGCTGCAATTGACCGATTGTGTACAATAAACTGACTTTCTGCTTCACAACCACTATTGTACGTTCAAAGAGTTAGATCCATTTACACGCCGGGTGGCGGTAATATTTTTTGGGTGATTAGTGCATTCCAGTGACATAAACATACAGTTTCCAGCCAACGGCAAGCTGCAATTGACCGATTGTGCTAAATAAACTGACTTTCTGCTTCACAACCACTATTGTACGTTCAAAGAGTTAAATCCATTTACACGCCGGCTGGCGGTAATATTTTTTGGGTGATTAGTGCATTCCAGTGACAGAAACGTACAGTTTCCAGCCAACGGCAAGCTGCAATTGACCGATTGTGTACAATAAACTGACTTTCTGCTTCACAACCACTATTGTACGTTCAAAGAGTTAGATCCATTTACACGCCGGGTGGCGGTAATATTTTTTGGGTGATTAGTGCATTCCAGTGACATAAACGTACAGTTTCCAGCCAACGGCAAGCTGCAATTGACCGATTGTGTACAATAAACTGACTTTCTGCTTCACAACCACTATTGTACGTTCAAAGAGTTAAATCCATTTACACGCCGGCTGGCGGTAATATTTTTTGGGTTATTAGTGCATTCCAGTGACAGAAACGTACAGTTTCCAGCCAACGGCAAGCTGCAATTGACCGATTGTGTACAATAAACTGACTTTCTGCTTCACAACCACTATTGTACGTTCAAAGAGTTAGATCCATTTACACGCCGGGTGGCGGTAATATTTTTTGGGTGATTAGTGCATTCCAGTGACATAAACGTACAGTTTCCAGCCAACGGCAAGCTGCAATTGACCGATTGTGCTAAATAAACTGACTTTCTGCTTCACAACCACTATTGTACGTTCAAAGAGTTAAATCCATTTACACGCCGGGTGGCGGTAATATTTTTTGGGTGATTAGTGCATTCCAGTGACAGAAACGTACAGTTTCCAGCCAACGGCAAGCTGCAATTGACCGATTGTGTACAATAAACTGACTTTCTGCTTCACAACCACTATTGTACGTTCAAAGAGTTAGATCCATTTACACGCCGGGTGGCGGTAATATTTTTTGGGTGATTAGTGCATTCCAGTGATATAAACGTACAGTTTCCAGCCAACGGCAAGCTGCAATTGACCGATTGTGCTAAATAAACTGACTTTCTGCTTCACAACCACTATTGTACATTCAAAGAGTTAAATCCATTTACACGCCGGCTGGCGGTAATATTTTTTGGGTGATTAGTGCATTCCAGTGACATAAACGTACAGTTTCCAGCCAACGGCAAGCTGCAATTGACCGATTGTGTACAATAAACTGACTTTCTGCTTCACAACCACTATTGTACGTTCAAAGAGTTAGATCCATTTACACGCCGGGTGGCGGTAATATTTTTTGGGTGATTAGTGCATTCCAGTGACATAAACGTACAGTTTCCAGCCAACGGCAAGCTGCAATTGACCGATTGTGCTAAATAAACTGACTTTCTGCTTCACAAACACTATTGTACGTTCAAAGAGTTAAATCTATTTACACGCCGGGTGGCGGTAATATTTTTTGGGTGATTAGTGCATTCCAGTGACAGAAACGTACAGTTTCCAGCCAACGGCAAGCTGCAATTGACCGATTGTGCTAAATAAACTGACTTTCTGCTTCACAACCACTATTGTACGTTCAAAGAGTTAAATCCATTTACACGCCGGCTGGCGGTAATATTTTTTGGGTGATTAGTGCATTCCAGTGACAGAAACGTAAAGTTTCCAGCCAACGGCAAGCTGCAATTGACCGATTGTGCTAAATAAACTGACTTTCTGCTTCACAACCACTATTGTACGTTCAAAGAGTTAGATCCATTTACACGCCGGGTGGCGGTAATATTTTTTGGGTGATTAGTGCATTCCAGTGACATAAACGTACAGTTTCCAGCCAACGGCAAGCTGCAATTGACCGATTGTGCTAAATAAACTGACTTTCTGCTTCACAACCACTATTGTACGTTCAAAGAGTTAAATCCATTTACACGCCGGGTGGCGGTAATATTTTTTGGGTGATTAGTGCATTCCAGTGACAGAAACGTACAGTTTCCAGCCAACGGCAAGCTGCAATTGACCGATTGTGTACAATAAACTGACTTTCTGCTTTACAACCACTATTGTACGTTCAAAGAGTTAGATCCATTTACACGCCGGGTGGCGGTAATATTTTTTGGGTGATTAGTGCATTCCAGTGATATAAACGTACAGTTTCCAGCCAACGGCAAGCTGCAATTGACCGATTGTGCTAAATAAACTGACTTTCTGCTTCACAACCACTATTGTACATTCAAAGAGTTAAATCCATTTACACGCCGGCTGGCGGTAATATTTTTTGGGTGATTAGTGCATTCCAGTGACAGAAACATACAGTTTCCAGCCAACGGCAAGCTGCAATTGACCGATTGTGTACAATAAACTGACTTTCTGCTTCACAACCACTATTGTACGTTCAGAGAGTTAGATCCATTTACACGCCGGGTGGCGGTAATATTTTTTGGGTGATTAGTGCATTCCAGTGACATAAACGTACAGTTTCCAGCCAACGGCAAGCTGCAATTGACCGATTGTGCTAAATAAACGGACTTTCTGCTTCACAACCACTATTGTACGTTCAAAGAGTTAAATCCATTTACACGCCGGGTGGCGGTAATATTTTTTGGGTGATTAGTGCATTCCAGTGACAGAAACGTACAGTTTCCAGCCAACGGCAAGCTGCAATTGACCGATTGTGCTAAATAAACTGACTTTCTGCTTCACAACCACTATTGTACGTTCAAAGAGTTAAATCCATTTACACGCCGGCTGGCGGTAATATTTTTTGGGTGATTAGTGCATTCCAGTGACAGAAACGTACAGTTTCCAGCCAACGGCAAGCTGCAATTGACCGATTGTGTACAATAAACTGACTTTCTGCTTCACAACCACTATTGTACGTTCAAAGAGTTAGATCCATTTACACGCCGGGTGGCGGTAATATTTTTTGGGAGATTAGTGCATTCCAGTGACATAAACGTACAGTTTCCAGCCAACGGCAAGCTGCAATTGACCGATTGTGTACAATAAACTGACTTTCTGCTTCACAACCACTATTGTACGTTCAAAGAGTTAAATCCATTTACACGCCGGCTGGCGGTAATATTTTTTGGGTTATTAGTGCATTCCAGTGACAGAAACGTACAGTTTCCAGCCAACGGCAAGCTGCAATTGACCGATTGTGTACAATAAACTGACTTTCTGCTTCACAACCACTATTGTACGTTCAAAGAGTTAGATCCATTTACACGCCGGGTGGCGGTAATATTTTTTGGGTGATTAGTGCATTCCAGTGACATAAACGTACAGTTTCCAGCCAACGGCAAGCTGCAATTGACCGATTGTGCTAAATAAACTGACTTTCTGCTTCACAACCACTATTGTACGTTCAAAGAGTTAAATCCATTTACACGCCGGGTGGCGGTAATATTTTTTGGGTGATTAGTGCATTCCAGTGACATAAACGTACAGTTTCCAGCCAACGGCAAGCTGCAATTGACCGATTGTGTACAATAAACTGACTTTCTGCTTCACAACCACTATTGTACGTTCAAAGAGTTAGATCCATTTACACGCCGGGTGGCGGTAATATTTTTTGGGTGATTAGTGCATTCCAGTGATATAAACGTACAGTTTCCAGCCAACGGCAAGCTGCAATTGACCGATTGTGCTAAATAAACTGACTTTCTGCTTCACAACCACTATTGTACATTCAAAGAGTTAAATCCATTTACACGCCGGCTGGCGGTAATATTTTTTGGGTGATTAGTGCATTCCAGTGACAGAAACGTACAGTTTCCAGCCAACCGCAAGCTGCAATTGACCGATTGTGTACAATAAACTGACTTTCTGCTTCACAACCACTATTGTACGTTCAAAGAGTTAGATCCATTTACACGCCGGGTGGCGGTAATATTTTTTGGGTGATTAGTGCATTCCAGTGACATAAACGTACAGTTTCCAGCCAACGGCAAGCTGCAATTGACCGATTGTGCTAAATAAACTGACTTTCTGCTTCACAACCACTATTGTACGTTCAAAGAGTTAAATCCATTTACACGCCGGGTGGCGGTAATATTTTTTGGGTGATTAGTGCATTCCAGTGACAGAAACATAAAAGTTTCCAGCCAACGGCAAGCTGCAATTGACCGATTGTGCTAAATAAACTGACTTTCTGCTTCACAACCACTATTGTACGTTCAAAGAGTTAAATCCATTTACACGCCGGCTGGCGGTAATATTTTTTGGGTGATTAGTGCATTCCAGTGACAGAAACGTAAAGTTTCCAGCCAACGGCAAGCTGCAATTGACCGATTGTGCTAAATAAACTGACTTTCTGCTTCACAACCACTATTGTACGTTCAAAGAGTTAGATCCATTTACACGCCGGGTGGCGGTAATATTTTTTGGGTGATTAGTGCATTCCAGTGACATAAACGTACAGTTTCCAGCCAACGGCAAGCTGCAATTGACCGATTGTGCTAAATAAACTGACTTTCTGCTTCACAACCACTATTGTACGTTCAAAGAGTTAAATCCATTTACACGCCGGGTGGCGGTAATATTTTTTGGGTGATTAGTGCATTCCAGTGACAGAAACGTACAGTTTCCAGCCAACGGCAAGCTGCAATTGACCGATTGTGTACAATAAACTGACTTTCTGCTTCACAACCACTATTGTACGTTCAAAGAGTTAGATCCATTTACACGCCGGGTGGCGGTAATATTTTTTGGGTGATTAGTGCATTCCAGTGATATAAACGTACAGTTTCCAGCCAACGGCAAGCTGCAATTGACCGATTGTGCTAAATAAACTGACTTTCTGCTTCACAACCACTATTGTACATTCAAAGAGTTAAATCCATTTACACGCCGGCTGGCGGTAATATTTTTTGGGTGATTAGTGCATTCCAGTGACAGAAACATACAGTTTCCAGCCAACGGCAAGCTGCAATTGACCGATTGTGTACAATAAACTGACTTTCTGCTTCACAACCACTATTGTACGTTCAGAGAGTTAGATCCATTTACACGCCGGGTGGCGGTAATATTTTTTGGGTGATTAGTGCATTCCAGTGACATAAACGTACAGTTTCCAGCCAACGGCAAGCTGCAATTGACCGATTGTGCTAAATAAACTGACTTTCTGCTTCACAACCACTATTGTACGTTCAAAGAGTTAAATCCATTTACACGCCGGGTGGCGGTAATATTTTTTGGGTGATTAGTGCATTCCAGTGACAGAAACGTACAGTTTCCAGCCAACGGCAAGCTGCAATTGACCGATTGTGCTAAATAAACTGACTTTCTGCTTCACAACCACTATTGTACGTTCAAAGAGTTAAATCCATTTACACGCCGGGTGGCGGTAATATTTTTTGGGTGATTAGTGCATTCCAGTGACATAAACGTACAGTTTCCAGCCAACGGCAAGCTGCAATTGACCGATTGTGCTAAATAAACTGACTTTATGCTTCACAACCACTATTGTACGTTCAAAGAGTTAGATCCATTTACACGCCGGGTGGCGGTAATATTTTTTGGGTGATTAGTGCATTCCAGTGACATAAACGTACAGTTTCCAGCCAACGGCAAGCTGCAATTGACCGATTGTGCTAAATAAACTGACTTTCTGCTTCACAACCACTATTGTACGTTCAAAGAGTTAAATCCATTTACACGCCGGGTGGCGGTAATATTTTTTGGGTGATTAGTGCATTCCAGTGACAGAAACGTACAGTTTCCAGCCAACGGCAAGCTGCAATTGACCGATTGTGCTAAATAAACTGACTTTCTGCTTCACAACCACTATTGTACGTTCAAAGAGTTAGATCCATTTACACGCCGGGTGGCGGTAATATTTTTTGGGTGATTAGTGCATTCCAGTGACATAAACGTACAGTTTCCAGCCAACGGCAAGCTGCAATTGACCGATTGTGCTAAATAAACTAACTTTCTGCTTCACAACCACTATTGTACGTTCAAAGAGTTAGATCCATTTACACGCCGGGTGGCGGTAATATTTTTTGGGTGATTAGTGCATTGCAGTGACATAAACGTACAGTTTCCAGCCAACGGCAAGCTGCAATTGACCGATTGTGCTAAATAAACGGACTTTCTGCTTCACAACCACTATTGTACGTTCAAAGAGTTAAATCCATTTACACGCCGGGTGGCGGTAATATTTTTTGGGTGATTAGTGCATTCCAGTGACATAAACGTACAGTTTCCAGCCAACGTCAAGCTGCAATTGACCGATTGTGCTAAATAAACTGACTTTCTGCTTCACAACCACTATTGTACGTTCAAAGAGTTAAATCCATTTACACGCCGGGTGGCGGTAATATTTTTTGGGTGATTAGTGCATTCCAGTGACAGAAACGTACAGTTTCCAGCCAACGGCAAGCTGCAATTGACCGATTGTGTACAATAAACTGACTTTCTGCTTCACAACCACTATTGTACGTTCAAAGAGTTAGATCCATTTACACGCCGGGTGGCGGTAATATTTTTTGGGTGATTAGTGCATTCCAGTGACATAAACGTACAGTTTCCAGCCAACGGCAAGCTGCAATTGACCGATTGTGCTAAATAAACTGACTTTCTGCTTCACAACCACTATTGTACGTTCAAAGAGTTAAATCCATTTACACGCCGGCTGGCGGTAATATTTTTTGGGTGATTAGTGCATTCCAGTGACAGAAACGTACAGTTTCCAGCCAACGGCAAGCTGCAATTGACCGATTGTGTACAATAAACTGACTTTCTGCTTCACAACCACTATTGTACGTTCAAAGAGTTAGATCCATTTACACGCCGGGTGGCGGTAATATTTTTTGGGTGATTAGTGCATTGCAGTGACATAAACGTACAGTTTCCAGCCAACGGCAAGCTGCAATTGACCGATTGTGCTAAATAAACTGACTTTCTGCTTCACAACCACTATTGTACGTTCAAAGAGTTAAATCCATTTACACGCCGGGTGGCGGTAATATTTTTTGGGTGATTAGTGCATTCCAGTGACATAAACGTACAGTTTCCAGCCAACGGCAAGCTGCAATTGACCGATTGTGTACAATAAACTGACTTTCTGCTTCACAACCACTATTGTACGTTCAAAGAGTTAGATCCATTTACACGCCGGGTGGCGGTAATATTTTTTGGGTGATTAGTGCATTCCAGTGATATAAACGTACAGTTTCCAGCCAACGGCAAGCTGCAATTGACCGATTGTGCTAAATAAACTGACTTTCTGCTTCACAACCACTATTGTACATTCAAAGAGTTAAATCCATTTACACGCCGGCTGGCGGTAATATTTTTTGGGTGATTAGTGCATTCCAGTGACAGAAACGTACAGTTTCCAGCCAACGGCAAGCTGCAATTGACCGATTGTGTACAATAAACTGACTTTCTGCTTCACAACCACTATTGTACGTTCAAAGAGTTAGATCCATTTACACGCCGGGTGGCGGTAATATTTTTTGGGTGATTAGTGCATTCCAGTGACATAAATGTACAGTTTCCAGCCAACGGCAAGCTGCAATTGACCGATTGTGTACAATAAACTGACTTTCTGCTTCACAACCACTATTGTACGTTCAAAGAGTTAAATCCATTTACACGCCGGGTGGCGGTAATATTTTTTGGGTGATTAGTGCATTCCAGTGACATAAACGTACAGTTTCCAGCCAACGGCAAGCTGCAATTGACCGATTGTGCTAAATAAACTGACTTTCTGCTTCACAACCACTATTGTACGTTCAAAGAGTTAAATCCATTTACACGCCGGGTGGCGGTAATATTTTTTGGGTGATTAGTGCATTCCAGTGACATAAACGTACAGTTTCCAGCCAGCGGCAAGCTGCAATTGACCGATTGTGCTAAATAAACTGACTTTCTGCTTCACAACCACTATTGTACATTCAAAGAGTTAAATCCATTTACACGCCGGGTGGCGGTAATATTTTTTGGGTGATTAGTGCATTCCAGTGACATAAACGTACAGTTTCCAGCCAACGGCAAGCTGCAATTGACCGATTGTGCTAAATAAACTGACTTTCTGCTTCACAACCACTATTGTACGTTCAAAGAGTTAGATCCATTTACACGCCGGGTGGCGGTAATATTTTTTGGGTGATTAGTGCATTCCAGTGACATAAACGTACAGTTTCCAGCCAACGGCAAGCTGCAATTGACCGATTGTGCTAAATAAACTGACTTTCTGCTTCACAACCACTATTGTACGTTCAAAGAGTTAAATCCATTTACACGCAAGGTGGCGGTAATATTTTTTGGGTGATTAGTGCATTCCAGTGACATAAACGTACAGTTTCCAGCCAACGGCAAGCTGCAATTGACCGATTGTGCTAAATAAACTGACTTTCTGCTTCACAACCACTATTGTACGTTCAAAGAGTTAGATCCATTTACACGCCGGGTGGCGGTAATATTTTTTGGGTGATTAGTGCATTCCAGTGACATAAACGTACAGTTTCCAGCCAACGGCAAGTTGCAATTGACCGATTGTGTACAATAAACTGACTTTCTGCTTCACAACCACTATTGTACGTTCAAAGAGTTAGATCCATTTACACGCCGGGTGGCGGTAATATTTTTTGGGTGATTAGTGCATTCCAGTGACATAAACGTACAGTTTCCAGCCAACGGCAAGCTGCAATTGACCGATTGTGCTAAATAAACTGACTTTCTGCTTCACAACCACTATTGTACGTTCAAAGAGTTAAATCCATATACACGCCGGGTGGCGGTAATATTTTTTGGGTGATTAGTGCATTCCAGTGACATAAACGTACAGTTTCCAGCCAACGGCAAGCTGCAATTGACCGATTGTGCTAAATAAACTGACTTTCTGCTTCACAACCACTATTGTACGTTCAAAGAGTTAGATCCATTTACACGCCGGGTGGCGGTAATATTTTTTGGATGATTAGTGCATTCCAGTGACATAAATGTACAGTTTCCAGCCAACGGCAAGCTGCAATTGACCGATTGTGTACAATAAACTGACTTTCTGCTTCACAACCACTATTGTACGTTCAAAGAGTTAAATCCATTTACACGCCGGGTGGCGGTAATATTTTTTGGGTGATTAGTGCATTCCAGTGACATAAACGTACAGTTTCCAGCCAACGGCAAGCTGCAATTGACCGATTGTGCTAAATAAACTGACTTTCTGCTTCACAACCACTATTGTACGTTCAAAGAGTTAAATCCATTTACACGCCGGGTGGCGGTAATATTTTTTGGGTGATTAGTGCATTCCAGTGACATAAACGTACAGTTTCCAGCCAGCGGCAAGCTGCAATTGACCGATTGTGCTAAATAAACTGACTTTCTGCTTCACAACCACTATTGTACATTCAAAGAGTTAAATCCATATACACGCCGGGTGGCGGTAATATTTTTTGGGTGATTAGTGCATTCCAGTGACATAAACGTACAGTTTCCAGCCAACGGCAAGCTGCAATTGACCGATTGTGCTAAATAAACTGACTTTCTGCTTCACAACCACTATTGTACGTTCAAAGAGTTAGATCCATTTACACGCCGGGTGGCGGTAATATTTTTTGGGTGATTAGTGCATTCCAGTGACATAAACGTACAGTTTCCAGCCAACGGCAAGCTGCAATTGACCGATTGTGCTAAATAAACTGACTTTCTGCTTCACAACCACTATTGTACGTTCAAAGAGTTAAATCCATTTACACGCAAGGTGGCGGTAATATTTTTTGGGTGATTAGTGCATTCCAGTGACATAAACGTACAGTTTCCAGCCAACGGCAAGCTGCAATTGACCGATTGTGCTAAATAAACTGACTTTCTGCTTCACAACCACTATTGTACGTTCAAAGAGTTAGATCCATTTACACGCCGGGTGGCGGTAATATTTTTTGGGTGATTAGTGCATTCCAGTGACATAAACGTACAGTTTCCAGCCAACGGCAAGTTGCAATTGACCGATTGTGTACAATAAACTGACTTTCTGCTTCACAACCACTATTGTACGTTCAAAGAGTTAGATCCATTTACACGCCGGGTGGCGGTAATATTTTTTGGGTGATTAGTGCATTCCAGTGACATAAACGTACAGTTTCCAGCCAACGGCAAGCTGCAATTGACCGATTGTGCTAAATAAACTGACTTTCTGCTTCACAACCACTATTGTACGTTCAAAGAGTTAAATCCATATACACGCCGGGTGGCGGTAATATTTTTTGGGTGATTAGTGCATTCCAGGGACATAAACGTACAGTTTCCAGCCAACGGCAAGCTGCAATTGACCGATTGTGCTAAATAAACTGACTTTCTGCTTCACAACCACTATTGTACGTTCAAAGAGTTAGATCCATTTACACGCCGGGTGGCGGTAATATTTTTTGGATGATTAGTGCATTCCAGTGACATAAATGTACAGTTTCCAGCCAACGGCAAGCTGCAATTGACCGATTGTGCTAAATAAACTGACTTTCTGCTTCACAACCACTATTGTACGTTCAAAGAGTTAAATCCATTTACACGCCGGCTGGCGGTAATATTTTTTGGGTGATTAGTGCATTCCAGTGACAGAAACGTACAGTTTCCAGCCAACGGCAAGCTGCAATTGACCGATTGTGTACAATAAACTGACTTTCTGCTTCACAACCACTATTGTACGTTCAAAGAGTTAAATCCGGTTTTATTTTTGGGGTGCTTATTGAATTAAAGAGTATGTCAGACAACACGCAGAGGAGTGGCAGAGGAGGCAATGTTTCAGGAGCGAGCAGACGTGGCAGCAGAGGAAGGGGTCGAGGCAGCACTAGTCGCAGCCAGAGGCCAGTGCTCCCGGTGTCATCCAGCGGTCGTGTCTCCACCGACAACCCTGCCGTCATCGATTGGTTGACTCGGTCGTCTTCCTCTTCCCAGGTCACCTCTGACACCTACAGCCAACGGTCGGTGGGTACGTCAGACACAACCGTTAGTTGGCATGGCCCGGGAGCAAGCCCACTGAAATCACGTGTCCTCGACCTGCCCCTGTCCTTTGGTGTTCCCTCACCAAGCGAAGTATCGCATGCTGTGGGCTCAGCCCCACTGTACAGTGAGGAAGAGCTAACAGAGGGCGGTCAGGAACGGGGGGAGACATCCGCCTCTTCAGCAGCCAGGCGAAGAAGTAGTGGCGAGGAGAGTGGCTCGGTAGCCGGTCTAGAGACAGGTCTGTCTCCTGACCCACACACAGCCGAGGGGGCTAGTAGTGACGCGGAGACCCTAATTGATGATGATGAGGCTGATCGCACTTGGCAGCCTCGTCGTCATCAGGCTATTGCTTCCGCATCATCAGGAGAAGAGGGTGCCAGCTTGGCAGCGAGCAAAACAGTCGGTGGGTTGCCCAGGAGGCAGCAGGGTCGCAGCAGTGTCAGTGGAGCCAAACGGCCACGGAGTAGAGCACCAGCTCCACTGCAGCCTACCACCACGGCCCGAGGAAGTAAACGTAGCCGTATGTCGACTATGTGGCCAGAAAGTCAAGCGTGGCCAGGGGGCCAATGTTGGGACTACAGTGTTGCGTCAGCATATGCAGCATCGCCATTCGGTGTCCTGGGAAAACCGTGATAAAGATACGGCGGTTCTGCCTGCCCCAGCCCCCGCTCCATCACCCGCTCCGTTACTTGCTCCGTCACCCGACGTCAATCGCCCTCTATCAGCCAGTCAAGGCTCCAACACCTCTGCTGAGGGGAGTTGTCGCTCGTTGGCATCTTCCGCTCGTTCAGATGCTCCTTCTCCTGCTACTCCTCTTCACGGATTCCGTCAGCAGTCTTTCTTGGAATCCGTTTCCAAGAGACAACAGTTTGCGAGCACGCACCCGACGGTGCAGAAGCTGAACGTCCTCCTGTCCAAGTTGCTGGTGCTGCAGTCCCTCCCTTTCCAAGTGGTGGACTCAGCACCTTTCCGAAAAATGATGGCTTGTGCCGAGCCGCGGTGGAGAGTGCCAAGCCGGCATTTCTTCGCCAAAAAGGCAGTGCCAGCCCTGCATTCACATGTAGAAGAGATGGTGGGCCAGTCTTTGAGCATGTTGGTCTCTGCCAAAGTGCACGGCAGCGCCGACGTGTGGAGCTGTAACTACGGTCAGGGACAGTACATGTCATTTACGGCCCACTGGGTGAACGTGGTGCCGGCACAGCCGCACCAGCAACTTGGACAGGTCACGCCGCTTTTGCCTACACGTTTGCACGTCCTTGGTCCAGCAAAGATGTCCGCCTCTACCACCTCTTCTTCCGCCGTGTCCTCAGCCGCCACCCCCGTGCCAAGTCCCATTACCCGACCGGCATATCACATGTGCAGGGCGCAACGGTGTCACGCTGTGCTGCACCTGGTATGCCTTGGCGTAGTCACACAGGGGAGGAACTTCTGAGTGTAATGAACAGAGAAATCGACAGATGGCTGTCTCCGCGCAAACTGAAAATCGGAACCATGTTGACCGACAACGGAAAGAACATGGTGTCTGCTCTGCGTCAAGGAAGGTTGTGCCATGCGCCATGCATGGCTCACGTGTTCAATCTGGTTGTCAAGCGGTTCCTAAAATCCACCATCCCACTGCAAGACATCCTTAAAATGTCACGTAAACTTTGCATGCATTTCAGCCATTCCTACACCGCAAAGCACACCCTCCTTGAGCTGCAGCAGCAGAACGGAATTCCACAGCATCGCCTGATCTGCAACGTTGCAACAAGGTGGAATTCAACCCTACATATGTTAGACCGCCTTTACGAACAGCGAAAGGCCATCACCGATTTCCTGATGTTACAAGCGGATAAAGGTACTCCCCTGTGTAACTTAGATGTCAGCCATTGATCTTCTTCGCACCCACGGCATCACCTCATAGAATCTCTGCATTGCATCTGCAATCACAACGCTGACTTCCCGGATCGCCACTCAGCTATTGGACTCTTGATAGTCGCCTCCCCACACTGCTGCTGGGGGGACTTTTTAACCTAGGCCTGTGTATGGCCTTCAATTGAAGCTGCTTCCGCTCCGCCACTCTGCCATTGGACTCTTGATAGTCGTCTCCCCACGCTGCTGCTGGGGGGACTTTTTAACATAGGCCTCTGTATGGCCTTTAATTGAAGCTGCTTACGCTCCGCCACTCTGCCATGGGCCTCTTGGGTATCCCAGAAGCTGCTCAGCGGGTCAGGGCAATAAAGCTCCCGGTTCGCAGGTTGTTCCGTCTTATGGATGGAAGTACGACGGTATATGATCTTCTTCGCACCCACGGCATTACTTCGTAGAATTTCTGCATTGCATCTGCAATCACAACGCTGACTTCCCGGATCGCCACTCAGCCATTGGACTCTTGATAGTCGTCTCCCCACGCTGCTGCTGGGGGGACTTTTTAACCTAGGCCTGTGTATGGCCTTCAATTGAAGCTGCTTCTGCTCCGCCACTCTGCCATTGGACTCTTGATAGTCGTCTCCCCACACTGCTGCTGGGGGGACTTTTTAACATAGGCCTCTGTATGGCCTTCAATTTAAGCTGCTTACGCTTCGCCACTCTGCCATGGACCTCTTGCTGCTGCCAGGTCCAGAGTGTGTCATGGGTCCCTGTACGGCCTCCCATTGCTGCTGACTTCATCGCCAGACTCTGCCATGTGCCACTTTCAGGTCTCCTTACACTGTTGGTGGGTTCCATTTTGTGATAGGGTGCTGTATGGCCTTCCATTGCTGCTGCCTCAACCAACACCCTGCGCCATGTGCCTCTGTCGTCTGCTCACGCTGCTGACGGCTTCCGCTTTTTAACCGAGGCCTGTGTTTGGCTTCCGAATACTGCTGCATCCACCGCCACCCTGCGCCATGTGTCTCTGTCGTCTGCTCACGCTGCTGACGGCTTCCGCTTTTTAACCTAGGCCTGTGTATGGCTTCAGAATAATGCTGCCTACACCGCCACCCTGCGCCATGTGCCTCTGTTGTCTGCTCACGCTGCTGCCAGGTCCATACTGATTCATGGCCCCCTGTACCGGCTCCTCATGAACGTGGTTCAGCGGGTTTGCATCACTTAACGGCAAATCGTTGACAAACGCTGGGATGTTCAGTGTTGTGCGCATTAAGCCAGACACCAAAGGGCAGCACAAACCTGTTATTACTCGCTCAAGCATGGCTGAACAAAACCAGTCTCTACCACAAATTGGACCCAGACCTGCCCAGGGTCTCGTAAGTAGATTGCACGGAGGAGTAGAGTTCGTTATTGGAATTAACTGTGAGGGACTTTTAAACCTAGGCCTGTGTATGGCCTTCAATTGAAGCTGCTTCTGCTCCGCCACTCTGCCATTGGACTCTTGATAGTCGTCTCCCCACGCTGCTGCTGGGGGGACTTTTTAACATAGGCCTCTGTATGGCCTTCAATTTTAGCTGCTTACGCTCCGCCACTCTGCCATGGGCCCCTGTACCGCCTCCTCATGCTGCTGCCAGGCCCGTAATCTGCCATGGGCCCCCGTACCGACTCCTCATGCTGCTGCCAGGCCCGTAATCTGTCATGGGCCCCTGTACCGCCTCCTCATGCTGCTGCCAGGTCCAGAGTGTGTCATGGGTCCCTGTACGGCCTCCCATTGCTGCTGTCTCCATCGCCACACTCTGCCATGTGCCACTTTCAGGTCTCCTCACACTGCTGGTGGGTTCCATTTTGTCATAGGGTGCTGTATGGCCTCCCATTGCTGCTGCCTCCACCGCCACACTGTGGCTCCACACTCTGGTTTTGGCCCCGTGACTGCCCAAATGAGTGAAGTGTGCGGTGATTCTAAGATCGACGGCACTCATCTGCATGTCATACTGACTGACAGTATTATTTCTCTTCCCCAGCAGACTCCAAGGGCATTTAAATTAAAGGTACAGTGTTCTGCACTAATATAAAGGCTCTCTGAAGCCTAGAAACACCCTTTTTATAAGTTAAATGCGCAGCGAATATATTCGGCTCGAAGCGAATTTATTCGGCGAATTCAGCGAATCAGCCGAACCGAATTTTTGAATAATTCGCTCATCTCTATTGCTGATCGCTGCCATTACTAGTAAAAGATACAAAATCCCAGTATATATACCGCCAATTGTAAATGCTATAACTTTCACGTAAACCAATTCATTTACAAGTATTGGGATTATTTTTAGCAAATACATACATTTTGATCTAAATTTATGATGAAATTTGATTTTTTTTTCCTGGACATGTTTAATAGCAAAAAGTCAAAAATATAGTTTTTTTCTCAAAATTGTTGGCCTTTTTTTTTATAGTGCAAAAAATAAAAACCGCACAGGTGATCAAATACCACCAAAAGAAAACTCTGTTTGTGGGACAAAAGGATGTACAGTTGCAAGAAAAAGTATGTGAACCCCTTGGGATTACGTGGAGTTTTGCATGAACTGGGCATAAAATGTGCTCTGAACGTTATCTAAGTCACAACAATAGAATAACACAGTCTGCTGAACGTAATACTACACAAACATTAGATGTTGCAATGGTTTAATTGCACATAACATGTAAACATTCACAGTGCAGAGAGGAAAAAGTATGTGAACCTTTGGACTTAATAACTGGTTGACCCTCCTTTGGCAGCAATAACCTCAACCAAACATTTCCTGTAGTTGCAGATCAGACCTGCACAACGATCTGGAGTAATTTTGGACCACTCCTCTTCACAAAACTGTTTCAGTGTAGCAATATTCTTGGGATGTCTGGTGTGAATTGCTCTCTTAAGGTCATGCCACAGCATTTCAATCGGGTTGAGGTCAGGACTCTGACTGGGCCACTCCAGAAGGCGTATTCTGTGCTGTTGCAGCCATTGTTTTGTTGAATTACTTGTATGCTTTGGGTCATTGTCCTGTTGCATCACCCATCCTCTGCGGAGCTTCAGTTGGCGGACTGATGGTCGTACGTTTTCCTGCAAAATGTCTTGATAAACTCTGGAATTCATTTTCCCATCAATGACAACAAACCGTCCAGGCCCTGATGCAGCAAAGCAGCCCCAAACCATGATGCTCCCTCCGCCATGTTTTACAGTGGGGATGAGGTTTTGATGTTGGTGTGCTGTGCCTTTTTTTCTCCACACATTGTTGTGTGTTCTTCCCAAACAACTCAATCCTGGTTTCATCTGTCCACAGTATATTTTGCCAGTAGTGCTGTGGAACATCCAGGTGCTCTTTTGCAAACTTCAAACGTGCTGCAATATTCTTTTTGGACAGCAATGGCTTCCTCCGTGGTGTCCTCCCATGTACTCTATTCTTGTTTAATGTTTTCCTTATTGTAGATGTGTCAACAAAAATGTTAGCATGTGCCAGAGATTTCTGTAGGTCTTTAGCTGACACTCTGGGATTCTTCTTTACCTCATGCAGCATTCTGCGCTGTGCTCTTGCAGTCATTTTTACAGGACGACCACGCCTAGGGAGAGTAGCAACAGTACTAAACTTTCTCCATTTGTAGACAGTCTGTCTTACCGTGGACACATGAACACCAAGGCTTTTGGAGATACTTTTGTAACCCTTTCCAGCTTCATGCAAGTCAACAATTCTTGATCGTAGGTCTTCTGAGAGCTCTTTTCTGCGAGGCATGGTTCACATCAGACAGTGCTTCTTGAAACCAGTAAACCCAAAACAGGTGTGTGTTTTTTAAGGGCAGGACAGCTGTCAGCAACACATCCAATATCATCACACTGATTGGAGTCAAGGTTGGCTCACTCCTGGCTCCAATTAGCTCTGGGAGAAGTCATTAAGCTAGGGCCTCACATACTTTTTCCTCCCTGCACTGTGAATGTTTACATGTTATGTGCAATTAAACCATGGCAGCATCTAATGTTTGTGTAGTATTATGTTCAGCAGACTGTGTTCTTCTATTGTTGTGACTTAGATGACGTTCAGAGCACATGTTATGCCCAATTCATCCAAAACTCCACGTAATCCCAAGGGGTTCACATACTTTTTCTTGCAACTGTAAATTGTATTTGGGTACAGTGTTGCATGACCATGCAATTGTCAGTCAAAGTAACGCAGCAACGTAATGCAAAAAATGGCCTGGTCAGGAAGGGAGGAGAATCCTCTGGAAGCAGTTAAAATTAAAACTAACTTGAGGTAAAAAAAAATAAGCGGAATGTTTTTTTTTTTATTATTCAAAGGACTATGAAGATGAAAAACTGCATAAACCTCTGAATATTTTGCAATATTGTATGTCCGCTGGGAAGCTAAGGGTGACCAGTATGGAAGAATGGAGTAAGACTAATGAAGATTTGTGTTTTGGCACATGAACAGGCCTACTATAATTGAAAATTGCTTGTATAACCTTCATGAAGTATTTTACACCCTAGTGCACCCTTAAAGTGTTTACTCACTCTAGAACAGCAATGGGAAAACTACGGCCCAGCGGACCTTTTAATCCGGCCCGTGGAGCCGTGGACTGTCAGGATGCCTGTCAGGATGTGTGTAAGCGGGGCAGCGTGACGAACGTGAGGGGAGCTAGGCTCCTCTCACAGTCCGCCCTGAAGACCGGAACGGCGCGGGAACACGGCGAGAGGAACGCGCGGAGCAAAGGTAAGTGAATGAATTACTATGGGGGATGAATTACTATATGGGGGATGAATTACTATGGGGGATGAATTACTATATGGGGGATGAATTACTATGGGGGATGAATTACTATGGGGGATGAATTACTATGGGGGATGAATTACTATATGGGGGATTAATTACTATGGGGGATGAATTACTATGGGGGATGAATTACTATATGGGGGATGAATTACTATGAGGGATGAATTACTATATGGGGGATGAATTACTATGGGGAATGAATTACTATGGGGGATGAATTACTATGGGGATGAATTACTATATGGGGGATTAATTACTATGGGGGATGAATTACTATGGGGGATGAATTACTATGGGGGATGAATTACTATATGGGGGATGAATTACTATGGGGGATGAATTACTATGGGGTATGAATTACTATGGGGGATGAATTACTATATGGGGGATGAATTACTATGGGGGATGAATTACTATGGGGGATGAATTACTATATGGGGGATTAATTACTATGGGGGATGAATTACTATGGGGGATGAATTACTATATGGGGGATTAATTACTATGGGGGATGAATTACTATATGGGGGATTAATTACTATGCTTACTATGGGGGAATATTACTATACTTACTATGGATGACACATACACATCATTCATCTACTCTTGGTCTGGCCCCCGGGTCCAATATATGAACCCATTGCGGCACTCAAGTCAAAAAGTTTACCCACCCCTGCTCTAGAAAAAAAACAATTAAACATCAGCAGCTACTAATCCTATGGCTGCTGACTTTTAGTAAAAGGATCCAGTGCTGTCTTCACCTGAACTGGTTCTTTGCTGGTCTTTGGGTTCCTGGCATTGGCATCTTTAGTGTGGGAAGCTGGCTGTGAAGCAACAACTTCCTGCCGCTCATGCATGAACCATACTGCACATTGTGAATGGTTCCACAGCTTTCTGGGACCTGTTATGTGTCCTAGAAGCCTTCAGAGAAAGAAACTTCCACTTGGATCGTCTAGGGCACAGGTGTCAAACTGGCGGCCCTCCAGCTGTTGCCAAACTACAAGTCCCATGAGGCATTGCAAGATTGACAGTTACAAGCATGAATTTCATAGGCAGAGGCATGATGGGACTCGTAGTTTCGCAACAGCTGGAGGGCCGCCAGTTTGACACCCCTGGGCTAGGGGATCCAAGTGGATGGGGTAGCTAGTACCTGTCTAAAACGAGGTACTCATTCCCTAACTCACCCAAAAAAATGATGTGGCAAATGTGTTAGAGGAGGGGGGAAAAGAGGACTTAAAGAAGAACTTCCCCTTTTGGGTGAAGTTCATCTTTAAATACAAACAGAGAGCATCTTAATTATGCCTTTATCATTGACTTCAGAGCTTTTTTTTGAGATAGTGAAAACTAGACAAAATCCAGGAGTTTTCACAGAGAATTTTGCTTTTCCTCAGTGGATTGTTTTTCATGGAATAATTCAAGGCTAAAGGTTGATTAAGTGAAAGCTTCAGCTAGAATTAAAATTGACAATAAATGCACCCAATATCAGCATGGGATCTTAGGCCTTAGGTGCAATAATCACAACACATATGATATTTCCATTATTTATTACTGAACATAAGGACTGTGAAGGGAGAATATGATCATTACAGACTAAGGGATTTAGCTTTTTTAATATTCCAGATGTGCTTGAGCTAAGTGGTACAAATCCTTTGTCCTGATTTTTAGTTAGATTGAGCAGGGTATACAATGAATAGCTTGCACATAATTTGCATTTTAGATTGCACACAATTTCACATAAATAGTAGGTGCTATGCTGTCCCTTCTCTAATCTATAGGGTAACTACTTTAGAATATATAGCATAAAATAAAGAGTAAGTCTCACTGAATGTTAACAGTATTCATTTTTCTAGCCAGCGGTGCCCCATAGTTCCAAATCCTTAATCTGCAAATGACAAAATTAGATGACTACTTGCCATGACACATCCCTATCTGGACAGCTTCATTTGATGTTTCAATCAGAGAAAGCAAGAAAAAAAGCAGGATTTGCTGTGATGTCTCTTTGGCTATCCTGTAGTACTTGATATATATGAAATGTTTAGTTGTAAAGCAAAGGCTATATGTATGTAGTAAAAATTATACATAAACATTCATTTAAAAATGTATAAATTGAACAAAACGTGCACAGGTATAAAAGGCAGCTGCACATCCAGGAAAAAAAAATTACCATATAGTGCTCAGCGTATTAGTTAGCTACTAAAGAAATACAGAGTTAAAGATGTTAAAGTGGAACTTTAGTCAGGCAATTGAGTCGTGCTAGATCACTTCATGCTGGCCCCTTTTAATTTCCAATGGTTTTTATTGTTTTTCCAAGAAAGTTCAAAAATATCCTGAGAACATATGGGATGAAGAAAACATAATTCCAACAGCATACACATCCAGGCACATTGCGGTGCAAGAGACAAAGAAAAACACAACTATAAAATTACTAAGTATTACAAAAAAATCCAATATATCAGAGCATATCTCCATCATGCTTAATAAAACAAGTTTAGTATATGGGGAGAATAAACAAACTAGGTGCTACTCTGCTGTGCCCAAAGAAAGGTTACTTTGTTCTAGTTACACCCGCATGGTTCTGATGGCGTGTAACAGGTCATCCTCCTGTACACCTTTATGCAGGCCCCTTGTGCAGGTATAGCTATGTAAAAAATATATTAATCAGTGCCTGTAGTATTTTAAATCCAGTAATACACTGTCTCACCCTGCTCTACACATGTTTAGTTTCTCTCTATTTTTTGGCATTGTGCTTAAAATATAGAGGCCAACCTGCTGACAGCCTAAAGATTTACTGCTGTTCAGAGGATCTGAGCTTCAGCAAAATGTCAGTCTCCAGAAAGAAGAAACAGGAATAATGCTAGAGACAATTTACAGCACACACTTATTTTACTAGCATAATTATTATTGTGGAATGTACTGTATTTCCTCAATAAAGAACATCATCTTTTATAAAGTTGTTATGGGTAATGTTCCACTTTAACTATGTAAAAAAATACAAACATGACCCAACACATAGTTCTATTAACTATCAAAATAAATGTAATCAAATCTGCTGATAATATTTCACCAGCGTGTTTTCAACATGTAATGCAGCATTTAATGAGCTGTAGCAAAAAATTATATTATGCTTAGAATTTGATGATTTAACGAATTACTGTATTATTTTAACAGCTTAAATCTATAAAAAGGTAGGACATTTTTCCTAGTTGTGGGCTGTGTTTTGCATTTAGAGCAATGGGGCAGGCAAACTTTCTCTATAACCCTCCCTTACACCCTTTACACCATCCCTTCTTAGGGCTTATGGTGATACTAGATCCAATGGTTCAGGGATAGTTATGTTAGTGATGTAGTATAGAGTGGATCTGTGTGCAGCTACCAAAGCCAGAGACAAGACTAACAGAGCATTTGTGGTGGGCATCTGAATAAATCAAATTATAGTAAGCACACAAAATGCCCTCATAACACCATCCATGGGCATACACCTAACAAGAAACACAGGAGAAGGATATAGATAAGCTATTAACTAGCTACATATACCAAGTAGTAATGCAAGATCTGTCTTGTGCACAGAAAACACTGTATAGTAGTGCTTGCATCTGATGTGAGTACTAGGGAAATTTGTGGACATGTGTTACTACTAGATACAATTCTGGTGGTAAAATGTTCAGAAAATTATCCTTCTTTATCAGCAAATTGTTTGATCCTACCAGTGAGTTCCAGGTACCATCTCAGGGTCCTACTGCCAATTCAGAGAACATGCACAGTACTGTTGAAGTCTGATAAAAAGGCATTCAAGACATTGTGAAAAATCTGTAGAGGCTGTGCCAAGTTAAATGATCATAAAAAGGTGAGTATTTTGCCTTAAAGTTAAATATAGGCCCTGTGTGATGTATTCTAGGGTCAATGAAATTCTGCAAGTAGGTTCTCTTAAAGCCCTGTGTGCATTCAAGAAAGGCACAGATCAGGGACTAGGGAACAATGAAAATCAGAACTTTGACTTGTCCCATGGGCTAGAGCAAAGAGGATCAAGAACAATGCAAATTTAGCACCTGTCAGACCCATATTTGATGACTAGGGTAAACCTAATGTAAACCAGTCACAGGAGAAACTTTTAACAATTTCCTCGCTACCGGACTGTACATCTAGCGGTGCACTGACCATTTGTAAACTCAGGCATTGCCCGAGGGCCCAGGGTCAGTAGGAGGCCCCATGAGATGCCCCTGGTACCTTTTTCATAGGCTTTTTTGAGTTTGGGCAAGGACACGGGGGCCCCATGATCCCCTATTTCCCGGAGGCCCCATGAGTTGTCAGTCCGCCCCTGTGTACGTCCAAGAGTAATCAGAAGCACATGAGTAAAACCCACATCAAAAAGGATCTTCTGCAGCTATCCCTGGTCATACCATTCACAAGGGGATACACTGAGCTTAAAACCAGTAAAAGGGAAAAAGGCAGGGAAGAGCATGATCTTGTTCAGTTAATTACTTTATTTAAAAGGACAAAAACATGCCAGAGCCTGCAGCGTGCAGAATTCTTCGGATGGATACTTGGTCACAGTGGTTGCCTAGGCAATGCATTTCAGGAGAAGATCCCCCTTTCTAGAAAAAAAAAAGTTATATATATATATATATATATATATATATATATATATATATATATATCTGTACTCCGGGCACTTAGTAAAAATTTAAATTGTAAATTAAAAATATCCGCAAAGTTGCATCCACCTCATTGTACCTAAAAGAATATGTAAATCCAACATTTCATATTCATGATATGTGCCTGCTGTACCATGTGTTCCTGCCAGTCCCTCTACTTTTCTACTACAAAACTGGCCACACTAGGCAATAGAACACACTGTGCTCAGTTTTGTTACTGGGGACTCAGCCTGCTCTCCTTCAAAGATCAGCCTTGTCTTGACATGCCCCCTTTACAGCCCCATTTACAGCACACACTTATTTTACTAGCATAATTATTATTGTGGAATGTACTGTATTTCCTCAATAAAGAACATCATCTTTTATAAAGTTGTTATGGGTAATGTTCCACTTTAACTATGTAAAAAAATACAAACATGACCCAACACATAGTTCTATTAACTATCAAAATAAATGTAATCAAATCTGCTGATAATATTTCACCAGCGTGTTTTCAACATGTAATGCAGCATTTAATGAGCTGTAGCAAAAAATTATATTATGCTTAGAATTTGATGATTTAACGAATTACTGTATTATTTTAACAGCTTAAATCTATAAAAAGGTAGGACATTTTTCCTAGTTGTGGGCTGTGTTTTGCATTTAGAGCAATGGGGCAGGCAAACTTTCTCTATAACCCTCCCTTACACCCTTTACACCATCCCTTCTTAGGGCTTATGGTGATACTAGATCCAATGGTTCAGGGATAGTTATGTTAGTGATGTAGTATAGAGTGGATCTGTGTGCAGCTACCAAAGCCAGAGACAAGACTAACAGAGCATTTGTGGTGGGCATCTGAATAAATCAAATTATAGTAAGCACACAAAATGCCCTCATAACACCATCCATGGGCATACACCTAACAAGAAACACAGGAGAAGGATATAGATAAGCTATTAACTAGCTACATATACCAAGTAGTAATGCAAGATCTGTCTTGTGCACAGAAAACACTGTATAGTAGTGCTTGCATCTGATGTGAGTACTAGGGAAATTTGTGGACATGTGTTACTACTAGATACAATTCTGGTGGTAAAATGTTCAGAAAATTATCCTTCTTTATCAGCAAATTGTTTGATCCTACCAGTGAGTTCCAGGTACCATCTCAGGGTCCTACTGCCAATTCAGAGAACATGCACAGTACTGTTGAAGTCTGATAAAAAGGCATTCAAGACATTGTGAAAAATCTGTAGAGGCTGTGCCAAGTTAAATGATCATAAAAAGGTGAGTATTTTGCCTTAAAGTTAAATATAGGCCCTGTGTGATGTATTCTAGGGTCAATGAAATTCTGCAAGTAGGTTCTCTTAAAGCCCTGTGTGCATTCAAGAAAGGCACAGATCAGGGACTAGGGAACAATGAAAATCAGAACTTTGACTTGTCCCATGGGCTAGAGCAAAGAGGATCAAGAACAATGCAAATTTAGCACCTGTCAGACCCATATTTGATGACTAGGGTAAACCTAATGTAAACCAGTCACAGGAGAAACTTTTAACAATTTCCTCGCTACCGGACTGTACATCTAGCGGTGCACTGACCATTTGTAAACTCAGGCATTGCCCGAGGGCCCAGGGTCAGTAGGAGGCCCCATGAGATGCCCCTGGTACCTTTTTCATAGGCTTTTTTGAGTTTGGGCAAGGACACGGGGGCCCCATGATCCCCTATTTCCCGGAGGCCCCATGAGTTGTCAGTCCGCCCCTGTGTACGTCCAAGAGTAATCAGAAGCACATGAGTAAAACCCACATCAAAAAGGATCTTCTGCAGCTATCCCTGGTCATACCATTCACAAGGGGATACACTGAGCTTAAAACCAGTAAAAGGGAAAAAGGCAGGGAAGAGCATGATCTTGTTCAGTTAATTACTTTATTTAAAAGGACAAAAACATGCCAGAGCCTGCAGCGTGCAGAATTCTTCGGATGGATACTTGGTCACAGTGGTTGCCTAGGCAATGCATTTCAGGAGAAGATCCCCCTTTCTAGAAAAAAAAAAGTTATATATATATATATATATATATATATATATATATATATATATCTGTACTCCGGGCACTTAGTAAAAATTTAAATTGTAAATTAAAAATATCCGCAAAGTTGCATCCACCTCATTGTACCTAAAAGAATATGTAAATCCAACATTTCATATTCATGATATGTGCCTGCTGTACCATGTGTTCCTGCCAGTCCCTCTACTTTTCTACTACAAAACTGGCCACACTAGGCAATAGAACACACTGTGCTCAGTTTTGTTACTGGGGACTCAGCCTGCTCTCCTTCAAAGATCAGCCTTGTCTTGACATGCCCCCTTGCACAGCCATTCACTGGGAAGAACAGCATACTGCTGTTTCTCCTCCTCCAGCTCTCTATGCAGCTGAGAACAGAGGGAATGTGATTACTTGTAAAAAAGGGGGGAACAGTATTTATAATCTTTTGTATTTCTATACACAAATATTTTCCCTTTCTTTTCTATTTTAAACTGAATGGGTTGTTTTACAAGGTGAGGGTTTACAATCACTTTAGTGATGAGCCAAACTAAACCCTACTGAAATCAATGTGAGCCAAATCTGTCAAATTAAAAATGCCTATTTTCTGGGCTAATAGGCAAGGTTGTATAAAAAAACACAAAAAAAAACAATTCAACCTAGATCAGTAATTTCTTTAATTCCTTTAAATAATATCCCTGGAGGGGATGGGGGGAGGGGCCTTAACCTGCCTGCAAAGGGGTGCATCTCTGTGATGAATAGAAAGTGCTGCAGCAGCACTTATATTTACAAAGGAAAAATGTTTTACTTTTTTTAAATTGCTGTCAAATGCCATGTCATTGACAACTTCTTTGTTTGAGTCTGCTATGTATTTTGGGGGGGCCCTTGGAAGGGTATGTATTTTTTTGTTTTTTGTTTTTTGTTTTTCTATTAAAAAGAATCTGGCAATGATTGTAATTTGCAAGCAGTTTAAACTGGCTCACTGACAGCAATTTTAACCACTTGAAGACCACCTTTTAGTAGTTTTACTGCTATAGGGTGACCCTCCTGTACAAAATATATATATATATATATATATACCTGATTTTGTACTTCTGCCACACGGGGGCACGGTCGCGCCACCAGCAGATTGCTTGTGTTGTGAGCTGTCACAGCAAAAGCCAATCTGCGAGTTCAGGTGAATGGATCTTTGCCGGTACCCGCAGATCGTCAGGCAGGGAGGAAGAACAGAACTATGCCTCTGTTGTGACAGGGGAAAGTGATCAATCGTGTGTGCTTGCAGAGCTGTATTGCAGAAAATGGCCTGGTCAGGAAGGGGGGTAAATCTTCTGGAGGTCAAGTGGTTAACGGGCTCAGCTGCTCCCTAACCACCCAATTGAAAAACTCCTAAGAGAGAAACAAGACAATCAACTGTATATATTCTTATAATACAATACACCTGTGGTTTCCCACCTTTGGGAAGAGAAACTTAAGGTTCCTTTCACACTGATCCATTTTTCTTCAGCTTTTGCATTTACAAAAAAAGTGTGACCATGTATTCCTATGGAACTCCTCACACTGATGCATTGTGGATCAAGTGTGTTTTTTAAAATCCTGCTTGCTGTATTTTTGTTGCATGTTTTGGTGCAATAAAAAAATGCACCAAAAACGCACCTCCCCATTGGAATCAATAGAAAATGCGGCAAAAATGAATCAAAAATGCATTTTACTGCATTTTTTACAGGACATGTGACTCAAAGACACACCAAAAATGCGCCACGGGTCCATTTTTGAGTCACATGTCCTGTGAAAAACAAGGTAAAATCACAATAAAAATGTGCCAAACTTTTGCCGAGTTTTTGTTAGGATCAGTGTGAAACCAGCCTTAGGGATATGTTGGGGGGCATACTTGAAGGCAGGGGTGGACTGACCATTTGGAAACTTGGGCACTGCCCGAGGGCCTGGGGTCAGTAGGGGGCCCCATGAGATGCCCCTGGTATCTTTTTCATAGGCTTTTTTGAGTTTGGGCAAGGACACAGGGGCCCCATGATCCCCTATTGCCCGGGGGGCTCCATGAGTTGTCAGTCCGCCCCTGCTTGGAGGGCATACTCCTTTCATATTTATCTGTGTTTCTTCCGCTTTTGCATTTTTACTGCATTTTGTACAGGACATGTGACTCAAAAACGCACCAAAAAACGCACCACGGGTCCATTTTTGAGTCACATGTCCTGTAAAAAAACAAGATAAAATTGCTGTAAACACATGCCAAAAGCGCATGTGTGTTTTTGACGCATTTTTGCTAGGATCGGTGTGAAACCAGCTTTAGAGATTGAGTTGGAGGGCATACTAGACAATAGGTGGTGAGTGTGAGTGGCTCTTTGAGCGATAAAATCAGTCAGCTTGAGTGCAACTGGCAGTTTGTCAGCAGGTGAGGAAAAGAAACAGCAGTTTGAGTGTCTTCTCCTGCATTGTGAAGCAATAAAGCTCTAAGGAGTTGTTGTCATACATAACATCTGGTTTGGGAACTGGGGATCACTCCTTCAGTTTCTCTCCAGACAAGGTTTAAACTCTTTAAAAAAGAACTGTAAAACTGAAATGCACCGCTTCGTGTCATTTATGGATAATTATAAGAGATCAACTGTTTGTTTAAAAGTAGCTTAGTCAGTTAGTACCAATGCATCAAAATATAGACCATTCTAATAGTAAACCTGTCATGAGAGAATCTTGAAGCTGCCATTGGTGAGCTCTCCTAAAAAAGTTGCATTTCTATCTTAGTTGCATGGTTGGAATGTCATGAGAAAGTGTCCCCCCAAAATCCATTGGGAAACTAACACTTCTACAAGTGTCAAGTTCCTGTGTCCCTCATATACAGTTGCAAGAAAAAGTATGTGAACCCCTTGGGATTACGTGGAGTTTTGCATGAATTGGGCATAAAATGTGCTCTGAACGTCATCTAAGTCACAACAATAGAAGAACACAGTCTGCTGAACATAATACTACACAAACATTAGATGTTGCCATGGTTTAATTGCACATAACATGTAAACATTCACAGTGCAGGGAGGAAAAAGTATGTGAGGCCCTAGCTTAATGACTTCTCCCAGAGCTAATTGGAGCCAGGAGTGAGCCAACCTTGACTCCAACCAGTGTGATGATATTGGATGTGTTGCTGACAGCTGTACTGCCCTTAAAAAACACACACCTGTTTTTTTGTTTACTGGTTTCAAGAAGCACTGTCTGATGTGAACCTAGCCTCGAAGAAAAGAGCTCTCAGAAGACCTACGATCAAGAATTGTTGACTGCATGAAGCTGGAAAGGGTTACAAAAGTATCTCCAAAAGCTTTGATGTTCATGTGTCCACGGTAAGACAGACTGTCTACAAATGGAGAAAGTTTAGCACTGTTGCTACTCTCCCTAGGCGTGGTCGTCCTGTAAAAACGACTGCAAGAGCACAGCGCAGAATGCTGCATAAGGTAAAGAAGAATCCCAGAGTGTCAGCTAAAGACCTACAGAAATCTCTGGCACATGCTAACATTTTTGTTGACACATCTACAATAAGGAAAACATTAAACAAGAATGGAGTACATGGGAGGACACCACGGAGGAAGCCATTGCTGTACAAAAAGAATATTGCAGCACGTTTGAAGTTTGCAAAAGAGCACCTGGATGTTCCACAGCACTACTGGCAAAATATACTGTGGACAGATAAAACCAAGACTGAGTTGTTTGGGAAGAACACACAACACTATGTGTGGAGAAAAAAAGGCACAGCACACCAACATCAAAACCTCATCCCCACTGTAAAACATGGCGGAGGGAGCATCATGGTTTGGGGCTGCTTTGCTGCCTCAAGGCCTGGACGGATTGTCGTCATTGATGGGAAAATGAATTCCAGAGTTTATCAAGACATTTTGCAGGAAAACGTACGACCATCAGTCCGCCAACTGAAGCTCCGCAGAGGATGGGTGATGCAACAGGACAATGACCCAAAGCATACAAGTAATTCAACAAAACAATGGCTGCAACAGCACAGAATACGCCTTCTGGAGTGGCCCAGTCAGAGTCCTGACCTCAGCCCGATTGAAATGCTGTGGCATGACCTTAAGAGAGCGATTCACACCAGACATTCCAAGAATATTGCTACACTGAAACAGTTTTGTGAAGAGGAGTGGTCCAAAATTACTCCAGATCGTTGTGCAGGTCTGATCTGCAACTACAGGAAACGTTTGGTTGAGGTTATTGCTGCCAAAGGAGGGTCAACCAGTTATGAAGTCCAAAGGTTCACATACTTTTTCCTCCCTGCACTGTGAATGTTTACATGTTATGTGTAATTACACCATGGCAACATCTAATGTTTGTGTAGTATTATGTTCAGCAGACTGTGTTCTTCTATTGTTGTGACTTAGATGACGTTCAGAGCACATTTTATACCCAATTCATGCAAAACTCCACATAATCCCAAGGGGTTCACATACTTTTTCTTGCAACTGTAGTTTGATTTTTCAGGCAGAGCCTACTGTGTTGTCTGTCTTCTTCTCCCCTGTTATGTAAACAGCATGAATCACCTTATTGTCACTAGTTCTGCCTGCTGCCTGCCCATTGACATTTCAAATGTGCATTTTTTCCCCTTCCCTGGAGGTGATGTTATGACATGTACAGTTCCTGGGGGCTTGGGACATGTGAGGAACACAACATAAAAGCACAAATAGTATTTGCTACTCTTAATCCAATAGCTGAAATAGTTGAAGATAGTGATGTAATAGCATAGCATACAAAATAGTCTGCAATGGTGTGCATGTTTATACATATTGTATGATGTTTAAAGCACAGGGCTTCACAACTACATAATGGCATCGTGGTGCATAGAATGCAGTGCTTAGGAATATGTAATGTACAGTATTTTGTACAGAGTGGCTAAGGAATACAAAGTATTAATCACTTGATCTCTGGGAGATTTACCCCCTTTCCCGACCAGGCCATTTTTTTCTATTCATCACTGCGTAATTTCAACTGATAATTGTGCGATCTTGCAACACTATAACCAAACAAAATTTATGTCCTTTTTTTTTTCACCAAATTAAATTTTTATTTTTTGTCATATAAATGAAAAAAGACCATAAATTTTGAAACAAACCAACATTTTTTACTTTCTGTTATAAAAAATATCCAATAAATTCAAATGTCGTCATAAATTTAGGTCCAAATGTATTCTACTGCATGTATTTGGTAAAATAATCCTAATAAGTGTATTAAGTGGTTTGTGTGAGAGTTATTGCGTCTACAAATGATGGTATAGATACTGGAATTTACTGTATGCAGCTTTTATTTTCTGACTGCTTATCACATTTCTTGAGGTGTTAAAATGCCAGGGCAGTACAAACACTCCCCCAAATTGCCCCTTTTCAGAGAGTAGACACCATAACGTATATGCTGAAAGACATGTTGAGTCCATGGAAGATTTATTTTTTCCCACAAGTTTTTGGAAAATGAAAGAAAAAACATTTTTTTACACAATGTTGTCATTTAAATGGTATATTGCTCAGACCTGCCATGGGTATATTTTGAATTACATTTCAAAATATATTCTGCTACTTCTCTTGGGTATGAGGATACCACATATGTGAAACTTTTTGGGAGCCTAGCCGCATACAAGAGCCTGAAATCCAATGACCCTGGGATAGGAATGGCATCAAGAAAAAGACTTTCATGCAGCTGGCTCACTGCATCTGAGTTGCAGGTTTGGGCCACAGCACCTTCTGGATACAAAAAGGCCGTGACAATTTCTTCCTGGAATTTAGGAAGGAGTCACTTTGTCCAGTTGCTTTTTAAAGCACAAAAGTGTAATACAGAGTCAGTTGAAATAAATATACTGACACATTTTTTGTACCAGCATCTGGCTTTATGGGAAACTTAGCACAGCTTCATCATCTGGTCATTGAAGTGCACCCCTCCCATGTTAAGGTTATAGTCATGGACACAGAGGGGCTTCTCAACAACACCAGCTGCCAACACCATGCAGACTTTCTCCCCTTTTCTAAGTCGAGTATTTACAAGCCATTGGGGGAAGCCATGGCAATTAGGTTGCATGGTGCCACATGAGCCAATGCCAAGTTTGTACAAATGTCTAAAGAGAGGCACACTTGTATAAAAATTGTGCACATATAAGTGGTACTCCACATGGAAAAAGGGTGTGTCAGGGACCATCGTGACGCATGGGTCTACACATAGGTGTCTGCCAAGACATGTAGGTGGCAGGGCACTAGGACTCAGGCGCACCCGTCATCTTGACAGTACTAGACAGGCACTAGGACCTAGGCTACGCCTGTCAGGTGCAGGGCAGGCTATTTAAACCAGCTCTGCACAAACACTTGTTGCCGAATGGTCTTTGTATGCTGTTACCTGTGTTGTGAGTATCTTGATCTGGATTGTTTGACCTTGCTGCCTTCTCCTGTCCTGACCCTTGGCCTGCCTGACTCTGCTCCTGGATGTTCCCCTTTAAATCTGATCTTTTGGTATTGACCCTGCGTGTGACCCGATTATCCTTTGCCTACCGTTTTGTACCTCACCAACTCGCTAGTTACCGACCCGGCCTGTATGACTCTGATTTAGCTCATCCATCCCGCAGGGATCACTAGGCTCCCTCACATCAGACTCTTAGCCCCCTGGAGCTCCTGTCAGACTCCTCTACCCCTGTTGGAGATACCTAGCAGCTGCGACCTGGTACCGGAGCGCTCCAAGTCCATCCCCACCATCAGGGGCCCTGGTGAACAAGTGCTCCGGTGCTTAGACTCCGCACTCTGGGGAGGCTCTGCCAGGGGATTGATAGAGGTGCTGTCAGGCGGTCCATTACAGTACCATTCGGCCATGACTGAGTCTGGAGGGAATCCTTCCCCCTTTGAAGTGATGTGTCAACATTTGTCCGCCCTGACGCAGGCAGTAACTGCCCTGCAGGACAAATGCGCCCGATTGGAAGATCGGTTTGACACTTTAACTGTGTCCGGGGATCCCCCTCAGAGCCAGGCCTTAGCTGTTGACGCTGAGGTAACTTCTGGATCGCCCATAGGGGCTGCGGCTGCAGCTCCACCAGCCGAACCCCGCGTGCCCATTCCTGAACGTTTTCGGGGAGCTGCTAGCAGCTGCGACCTGGTACCGGAGCGCTCCCCACCATCCCCACCAGCAGGGGCCCTGGTGAACAAGTGCTCCGGTGCTTAGACTCCACACTCTGGGGAGGCTCTGCCAGGGGATTGATAGAGGTGCTGTCAGGCGGTCCATTACAGGGTGACACCATGTCTCAAACTAAATTGCCACTGCTTCCTATCTTGCCACTGCTCCCTACAAATGTCTAAATAGAGGCATGCTTGTATAAAAATTGTCCACATATATGTGGTACTCCACATGGAAAAAGGGTGACACCATGTCCTAAACTATCTTGCCACTGCTCCCTATGTCCACATATAAGTGGCACTCCACATGGAAAAAGGGTGACACCATGTCCTAAACTATCTTGCCACTGCTCCCTATGTCCACATATAAGTGGCACTCCACATGGAAAAAGGGTGACACCATGTCCCAAACTATCTTGCCACTGCTCCCTGAGCATCCAGGGCGCTTCCCTCATAAATCCGAAAATTACATGTATAGCCAGTGTCCCTCTCACAGGTCTTATACATTTTGACCCCATATCTGTCACACTTGCTGGGGAGAAATTGTTTGAATGCAAGCCAGCCAGAAAAATTAATGAGGGATTCATCAACACAGATGTTCTGCTGGGGTGTATACACATCTGCAAATTACTGGTTAAAATTATTTAAGAGGGGCTGAATTTTGTGAAGCCTATCACATTCAAGGTCATCCTAAGGATGACAGAGTGTATTGTCGTTGAAATGCATAAATCGCATTATATTCTCATATCTATGCCTGGCTATGGCAGCAGAGAATATGGGCATATGATGAATCAGGTCTGTGGACCAATATGACCAGAACTCATTTTTTTTTAGCAATGCCCATGATGAGGGTAAGGCCCAAGAAAACTTTAAATTTGGAAACCGTAGTAGGTTTCCATGCAAATGGTCTGAGAAGGTTTGAATTTTGGTTGGCAGTGATATATTGCTGTGTGTATACATTTCTTTGGTCCACAATCAAATTATACAAATAATCTGTGAAAAACAGCTCACAAAAATCAAGGGGAGTAGTTACATTTGCTGTTTCCACCTGAATTCCGGGTTGGGCAGTAAATGGGGGAAGTACTGGTGCTGCAGAATTTGTGGACTGCCAATCAGGATTTGCAAGCACATTCGAAAGGACACTATGGGCTCTACGGGCCTGTGTGCGAATTCTTGGTGGCTGGGGGACACTACTTGTGTTAGCCACCATACCAGCTTGTACTGCACTTATGGGAGTCACCATGTCACTCTGCTGCATATGAGAATCATCATGCAATTCTAACACCTCAGCAACCTGGGAACAGGGTCAGGCACACCTGACCTTAACAGGGACCTCTACTCAATCGCCTGAGCTATTCGTCAGGGTGCTGCTGCTTTCTACAGTTTCATATTCTGAGCCTGATTTTCTCAGTGAGGCTTCCCCTTCGCTCTCATCTGACATACTCAGGATCCTGTGAGCTTCATCACTAGCGTAGCTTTCACTGGACATTTTGGCAACTTAATTTATAGGTACCTAGTGCGACTCACGGGAAGAACACCTGGCTGTCAGGGACTACTTGAACAGCTACAAAAAAAATTATCTGCTAGTGCTAGCAGAGATCAGGCCTGATCTTGCTAACCCTTCAGTTTTGTGTGGGTTAGCTATCTGAATACAGTGATCAAAAAATTTGTACACTGTATTAATGACAAAGGTGACAGGGCAATGAAAGGGAATACCTGATATAAGGTGGCGCTGTGATGCGAGCACCTGAAGTAATGGAGCTCTCTGATGGCAACACCTAATGTAAAGGGGCATTTTGATGGAAACACCCTATATAAGCGGTAACTGTGATGTGGGAACCTTATATAATGGGGCACTCTGAAGGGGACAACTGATGTAAGGGAGCACACTGATGGGAGACACTAGATGTACAGTGGGGATCGAAAGTTTGGGCACCCCAGCTAAAAATTTGTATTAATGTGCATAAAGAAGCCAAGGAAAGATGGAAAAATCTCCAAAAGGCATCAAATTACAGATTAGACATTCTTATAATATGTCAACAAAAGTTAGATTTTATTTCCCACATTTACACTTTCAAAATAGCAGAAAACAAAAAAATGGCGTCTGCAAAAGTTTGGGCACCCTGCAGAATTTATAGCATGCACTGCCCCCTTTGCAAAGCTGAGACCTGCCAGTGTCATGGATTGTTCTCAATCATTGTCTGGGCAGACCAGGTTATGTCAGTCTCAAAGGTTTTAAATGCCCAGACTCATCTGACCTTGCCCCAACAATCAGCACCATGGGTTCTTCTAAGCAGTTGTCTAGAAAACTGAAACTGAAAATAGTTGACGCTCACAAAGCTGGAGAAGGCTATAGGAAGATAGCAAAGCGTTTTCAGATGTCAATATCCTCTGTTCGGAATGTAATTAAGAAATGGCAGTCATCAGGAACAGTGGAAGTTAAAGCAAGATCTGGAAGACCAAGAAAAATATCAGACAGAACAGCTCGCAGGATTGTGAGAAAAACAATTCAAAACCCACGTTTGACTGCACGATCCCTCCAGAAAGATCTGGCAGACACTGGAGTTGTGGTACACTATTCCACAATAAAGAGATACTTGTACAAATATGGTCTTCATGGAAGAGTCATCAGAAGAAAACCTCTTCTATGTCCTCACCACAAAAATCATCGTTTGAACTTTGCAAATGAACATATAGACAAGCCTGATGCATTTTGGAAACAAGTTCTGTGGACCGATGAGGTTAAAATTGAACTTTTTGGCTTGAATGAGCAAAGGTACGTTTGGAGAAGAAGGGGCACAGAATTTAATGAAAAGAACCTCTGTCCAACTGTTAAGCATGGGGTTGGATCAATCATGCTTTGGGGTTGTGTTGCAGCCAGTGGCACAGGGAACATTTCACGAGTAGAAGGAAAAATGGATTCAATAACATTTCAGCAAATTTTGGATGGTAACTTGATGCCATCTGTGAAAAAGGTGAAGTTAAAGAGAGGATGGCTTCTACAAATAGATAATGATCCTAAACACACCTCAAAATCCACGGGGGATTACATCAAGAGGCGTAAACTGAAGGTTTTGCCATGGCCTTCACAATCTCCTGACCTCAACATAATTGAAAATCTATGGATAGGCCTTAAAAGAGCAGTGCGTGACAGACAACCCAGAAATCTCAAAGAACTGCAAGACTTTTGTAAGGAAGAATGGGCAAAGATACCTCAAACAAGAATTGAAAGACTCTTGGCTGGCTACAAAAAGTGTTTACAAGCTGTGATACTTGCCAAAGGGGGCAGTACAAGATATTAACTCTGCAGGGTGCCCAAACTTTTGCAGACACCATTTTTTTGTTTTCTGTTATTTTGAAAGTGTAAATGATGGAAATAAAATCTAACTTTTGTTGACATATTATAAGAATGTCTAATCTGTAATTTGATGCCTTTTGGAGATTTTTCCATCTTTCCTTGGCTTCTTTATGCACATTAATACAAATTTTTAGCTGGGGTGCCCAAACTTTCGATCCCCACTGTACGGGGGCCTTATGCTGCAGAAACCTGATGTAAGTGGACACTCTGATGGAGACACCTGATGTAAGGGGGTACTCTGATGGGAATACCTGATGTAAGGGGGCAGAGTGCCCCTTTACATCAGGTGTCCCTATCAAAGTGCCCTTTTACATCATATTTCCCCAACAGCGTGCCCTTTACATCATGTGTGCCCATCAGACTGCCCCCTTAACATAAAATGCCATTCAGCATGCCCCTTGATTTATACTAAGGGGCACGCTGATGGACACTTTATGTTAGGGGGCACTCTGATGGGCACATTATATGTTAAGGGGCTTCCTTACCAGGCCAATTTTCAGCTTTCAGCGCTGTCGCACTTTGAATGACAATTGTGCAGTCATGCAACATTGTACCCATATTAATTTTTTTCTCTCACAAATAGAGCTTTCTTTTGGTGGTATATACTTGCCACTGGGTGTTTTTACTTTTTGTGCTATAAACAAAAAAAAGCAAAAAATTGAAAAAAAAAAGTTTCTTTGTTCCTATTATACAATTTTGCAAACAGGTAATTTTTCTCCTTCACTGATGTGCGTTGATGAGGCTGCACTGATAGGCGGCACTGATAGGCAGCACTGATGGGCACTGATAGGCGGCACTGATAGGGGGCACTGATGAGCTGGCATTGATGATGGGTACTGATAGTCAGCACTGACTGGGCACTGACCGGCACAACTTCTGGGCACTGACTGGTGGCACTGCTGGGCACTGACTGGTGGCACTGCTGGGCTGCACTGATGGACACTGGTGGGTGGCATTGGTGGGCACAGGTGGGTGGCACTGCTGGGCACAGGTGGGCGGAACTGGTGGGTGGCACTAATAGGCACCGATCATCAGGGCACTGATCATCAGTGCCCTGATGATTGGTGCTGATCCCTGCTCTGACAACTGCCAGTTCTCGGCAGTACTTTCCTCACGCGCTGACAGTGTGAGGAAAGTGCAGCCGAGAAACGTCAATTGCATTTCCCGGTGATCAGCGTGTCATTGGACACGGCTGATCATGTGGTAAAAGGCCGCAGTGATTGGCCTTTTACCACATCACATGATCAGTTGTGTCCGTAGGACACAGTGATCATGGAGATCGCTGGGTTCACGCTCCCGGGGGGAGCGCAGGAGAGCGTGTTCTGGGAGGACGTCATATGACAGCCTCCCAGAACTGGCCGGCCGCAGTGCAGCCGTCATTCAGCTATCGGCGGTCGGTAACTAGTTAAGGTATTACTTTTTTAAATAATCTTGCAATGAATTGTGTAGGCCTTCTGTTGCAAGCTGACAGGTCATTGCCTCACAAAAAGCAGCAGCATTGTCAATCTATTGTATCTGTCCCTTCTGTGGGACTATGAGAACTACAGCATCCCTGTAGTCTCATTGTTGTCAATGTATGTCTGTACATTGTTAAGGGCTGCTGTGAGTTGAAGTTCAGACCCCTCCACTCCCCAAGCTATGCACAGATTTCAGAATCTAAAGGCTGGCACAAGACCATTCAGTAAAGCTGCCAATAAAGGTATTTTGGGAACATTTTTTGCACCTTTGAGGTTGCAGTCTGAGTGCTATATAACAAAAATATACTTTGCTTGTTTCACAAACGTAGCCTTCACATATAAATGTCATTATAGTAAGTTCTCAGTTCCAAGATTTAATTAATTAACTTTTTTTGTTATGTATGAAATCATGAAATGTGAACACACCCCTTGAAGTAATAAAAAAAAAGCTTTATACTAGATTTGAAAGGAAGTGGTGCTTGGCAATTCTTTTCAGCTCTAGTTTGTATTTTAGTATATTGTGTGAACTGCCATTAAACTTTAAAAATTAGAAATGATATCATAGGTAATGTCTAAGGTGTTAATTTATGTAGAGAAAATGAATAGTAATCTAGTGAAACGATGTATAATGCAATGCTTTCGTTAAGCTTGTATTAAACTAAATGATTTGGCCATGTGTTTAGTGACATTGCTGTTGGGTTAAAGAGAAGTCACAATATCAGCTGGGGTTAATTACAACCTATTCTCTCAGACATTTTACATAGAATTAGCAATTTACTTTCCTTTTCCTCTGCAGAGTTCAACATTTCTGAAATTTTACTTTGCATTTTAATGAGAAAATTATCACATAAATTAGCAGGCGTGTTTAGAGTGAATGATGATTTGTATGGTTCTAATAGATGATGACAAACTGCTAAAAACCTATATATTATCAAATATATTGTATCAATGCAAACATATTACAAGGAATGTAAGCCATTCAAACACAGTGGATACAGTATCAGTGGTTACTAATTATGAAAGAATTCTTAGAAACCATTCAGACTAAACTTTGAATAATTATAATATTTAATTCCATACTAAGATAGTCATAGCTCATGGTAAGACATAATAATTTTCCTGCTGAGCAAAATATCTTTAGATGAATGAGCTGTCATTACTAAAATTAGAGATTTCTCAAGTAATGTACTTTAAGCCTTATAGAACAATATAGTGTACTACTTTATGGAAAATTAGATCTGAATAATACACTGTTTTTTGGTGAAAACCTCATTCTAAAGGTGATATGTTATCTCCTCCTAAAAACATAAGACGTAATTTGAAAACAATAATTCATACTCAGGCATGACACATCACAGTACCAATATTAGAGGTTAACATGTGGAAGGGCCTTCAACATCCACTAAGATCTATTCTTTCCTGAATCATATACAGTCATGGCCGAAATTGTTGGCACCCTTGATATTTTTCCTGAAAATCAAGTATTTCACACAAAAAAGGTATTGCATTAACACATGTTTTGCTATACACATGTTTATTCCCTTTGTATGTATTGGAACAAATATAAAACAGAGGCAGAAAAGCAAATATGACATAATGTCACACAAAACCCCAAAAATGGGCTGGACAAAAGTATTGGCACCCTTAACTTAATATTTGGTTGCACACCCTTTGGAAAACATAACTGAAATCAGTCGCTTCCTATAACCATCAATAAGCTTCTGACACCTCTCACCCGGAATTTTGGACCACTCTTCCTTTGCAAACAGCTCCAGGTCTCTCTTATTGGAAGGACACCTTTTCCCAACAGCAATTTTAAGATCTCTCCACAGGTGTTCAATGGGATTTAGATCTGGGCTCATTGCTGGCCACTTCAGAACTCTCCAGCGCTTCTTTGCCATCCATTTCTGAGTGCTTTTTGACGTATGTTTGGGGTCATTGTCCTGCTGGAAGACCCAGGATCTTGGACGCAAACCCAGCTTTCTGACACTGGGCCCTACAGTGCGACCCAAAATCCTTTGGTAATCCTCAGATTTCATGATGCCTTGCACACAGTCAAGGCACCCAGTGCCAGAGGCAGCAAAACAACCCCAAAACATCATTGAACCTCCACCATATTTTACCGTAGGTACTGTGTTTTGTTCTTTGTAGGCCTCATTCCGTTTTCGGTAAACAGTAGAATGATGTGCTTTACCGAAAAGCTCTATCTTGGTCTCATCTGTCCACAAGACGTTTTCCCAGAAGGCTTTTGGCTTACTCAAGTACATTTTGGCAAACTGTAGTCTTGCTTTTTTATGTCTCTGTGTCAGCAGTGGGGTCCTCCTGGGTCTCCTGCCATAGCGTTTCATTTCATTTAAATGTCGACGGATAGTTCGCGCTGACACTGATGCTCCCTGAGCCTGCAGGACAGCTTGAATGTCTTTGGAACATGTTTGGGGCTGCTTATCCACCATCCGGACTATTCTGCGTTGCAATCTTTCATCAATTTTCCTCATCCGTCCACGACCAGGGAGATTAGCTACAGTGCCATGGGTTGCAAACTTCTTGATAATGTTGCGCACTGTGGACAAAGGCAAATCTAGTTCTCTGGAGATGGACTTGTAACCTTGAGATTGTTGATATTTTGCCACAATTTTGGTTCTCAGGTCCTCAGACAGTTCTCGTCTCCTCTTTCTGTTGTCCATGCTTAGTGTGGCACAGACAGACACACAATGCAAAGGTTAAGTGAACGTCTCTCCTTTTTATCTGCTTTCAGGTGTGATTTCTATATTGCCCACACCTGTTACTTGCCCCAGGTGAGTTTACAGGAGCATCACATGCTTGTAACATTCTTATTTATCCGCAGTTGTGAAAGGGTGCCAATACTTTTGTCCAGCCCATTTTTGGAGGTTTGTGTGACATTATGTCGAATTTGCTTTCTTTCCTCCCTTTTTTTGTTTTGTCCCAATACACACAAAGGGAATAAACATGTGTATAGCAAAACATGTGTTAATGCAATACGTTTCGTGAGAAATACATGATTTCCTGGAGAAATATCAAGGGTGCCAACAATTTCGGCCATGACTGTATCTCCTACTTTCAATTTTATTCACTGCAAGCTAGATAGATGGCTATAGAGGCTTGGTAACTTTGTCCGTTCAGAGAAAAGTGACTTTCACATATGGGAGAGCATGTGACCTCATCCCAGCATGCATGTGTCCAGATCCCTAGGCCCATATACAGTCATGTAATGCAGGGTTACTATCACCAACCCTTTGTAATTTTAGACACCATCCAACATGGAGCCTAGACAGGGTTAAGTGTCAAAGAGGTGAGGGGTTACTAATTATAATTATAAGTAGGTTAGGGAAGTAGGCTTTCCATAGACCTTAAATGGGCAATATAACAATTCTTACAAAGTCACCAATAGAGAAAGACCTACAAGACAGCCTGGAAGTGCTGAAGAAATACAGTGCCACATGGGCACTACCTATCAACTTAAAACAAAAATCATGGTGGTCCAAAGATAGAACACAAAACAAAACAAACAAAGAACCCTTCCTTTACATTAAGCAATTGCACTCTTGATGAAACTAACAGCTACACATACCTCGGCCTAGAAATGAACCCATCAGTAATTTGCAAGCCAGCCATATATGTCCTAAAAGACAAGGCATGCAGAGCCTTTTATGTCATCAGGAGATAGCTGTACCAACTAAAACCACCGGTAAGAGTCTGGCTTAAAATCTTTGATAGCGGGGAGAGATAAGGTAGGAAGATAGAGTGCAGGGAGAGAGATAAAGGGTGGGAATGTAAATATAAGTCAGGGGAACTGCGTGGACATGGGTCTATCTCCATTGAGTTATTTGGAACCTTGCAACGTTACTGCGGAGGTAACTGAGAAGTAGCAGCAACCTCTGCTGATGGTGAATGTTCTGATGCTGAAGTTGTACTCGTAAATTATTTTCTAAGGGGGGGGAGAGAAGGGGGTTTTCTTGATCATGAAAAGCATGTGGCAGACAAAGAAAAAGATACCTGTTAAAATGTTGGCTTTAAACTGGGGCTGTAAATTGGCTAAACCAAGCTGCGCCTAGGCTAACTTTCTGAAAAAAGTGATGTTATCTCACTGTTCTTCCTTTAGGTGTGGAACTCTAGAGAGCCCAATTTAAATAGTAACTCCACTTTTGTTATGAAAAAACAATCCCCTCTGAGTTATCAATATACAGTATAAGGATTTTAAGAAAATTTGTTACAGATTCCTACATTTTCTGCTCTGAAGGAAAAGCTGCTTTTCCTTCCGTCTGCTGCTGCTTCTTCCTTCTGTCTTGAATACTAACTCTTAATGAGAGTGACATTTTCCTTATTGGTCAGATGGTGCAAATGCAGGGCTATATTGTGGAAAGTTACAGGGCCTGCAAACATTAAGAAGTGATTAACCCTTTAGTAGGGGTGTAGATAAGGGGGGATCACAGGGGTCTGAACCCCCCCCCCCCAGAGGAGAATTGGCAACCATCCCTGCAGCCCTCGAAATTTCCACTCGCCCGCAAGTGGAAATAAGGTGGGGGCAGCGAGCAGTGCTGGGACGTAGGGGTGTGTGGGAGGGGTGGCAGTGGGGGCAGTGACCAGCTGCGATCTCCTGTATGGCTTTCAATAAAGCAGCTGGAAACTGAAGGAGGGAGAGCAGGAGAAGTGGCTTCCAGATGCTTTATTGAAAGCCATACAAGAGATCGCTGCTTCTCACTGCCCCCACCGCTGCCAGAACATACCCCCCCTCTCCCTCCCACAGCCGCTGCCGCTGTGTTCTTTTCACTGCCCAGCCCCTCCCTTTATCCTCCACACCAATAGCAGAAGAGGGGAGAGAGGCTGGATCTGCTCTGCCTCCCCCTGTGCCTGCCCACACTCCAGTCCGTGCAGCTTAAGAGGAGGTGTGGGCGGGAAACTGAACACAGCAGCCAATAGTCACAGCTCTGATGCATCTGTCTGACTCATGGTGAGTCCTATCTACCTTCCTTCCTTCCTTTCTCCCTTCCTTCCACCCCTCCCTTCCTTCCTTTCAACCACCTCTTCCTTCCTTCCTTCCTTCCTTCCTTCCTTCCTTCCTTCCTTCCTTCCTTCCTTCCTTCCGTCAGACTTGTTAAAAGAATGCAGAACTGGGTTTAGGAATGAGGACAAGGGGGTAACCTTGAGGAGGTAAGATTTCATACTCTGAACCAAGGTGGCCTAATTTAGAGATTATACTGACTCGAAAAAAGCCTTTTATCCAAAAGAAAATGTACAGTCAAATTGAAACTGTATCTGAAAAAACAAGTGGTAAACTACAAGATTATGATAAAACCCTACTTAAGTTCTGGACTTTAACTACCACATTCTCACCTGAATAACCAAATACCTATAGGCACAAAACACCCACCCCTTTCTTCCACCCTTTCCTGTCTTCCTTCTGCCCACCCCTCCCTTCCTTCCTTCCACCCACCCCACCCTCCCTTCCGTTCACCTACCCCGCGTTCCCTTCCTTTCACCCATCCTTTCCTTCCACCAACCCCTCCCTTCCTTCCTTCCATCCACTCTCCCTTCCTTCCACCCACCCCTTCCACCCACCCCTTCCTTCCTTCCTCCCTTCTACCCCTTCCTTTCACTCACCCTTTCCTTCTTTCCTTCCATCCACCCCTTCCGTCAGGGATTCCGGGTCCTCGGTGGCGCGCGCATGCGCAGACCGCCGATCTGTCCCAGCCGGCGAGCGCAGAGTCCTCAGCGATCGCGGCGGCCGCGCATGCGCAGTAGCGATCGCGGCCGCACCAATGGGAGAGCAGGGCGCTCTATTTAAAGCTGCCGTGTGCATCTCCAAGTTGCCGCAAGGTCTTGTTCCTGTCCTGTAAGTACGCTTCCTTGTTGCCAAACTCTGCCTGTTCTGTTTATGCTGACTTTCTCCTGCTCTGACCCCGGCTCGTTCCTGACCATCCCTCTGCCTGACCCTCTGTACCACGCTGCCCGCTACCTGCTGAACCTGGCTTGTGACCCCGACCATTCTCCGCTTACTCCCCCTGTACCACGCTGCTCGCACAATCCCGACCTGGCTAGTCTGACCTCGTCTACTCCTGACAGTCGCCCATCCATCCCGCTCGGATCGGGATCGGTCATCCCATCCATCCCGCTCGGATCGGGATCGGTCGTCCCCTTCACAGCAGGCTCAACCCGGGCACACACCCTCAGCGGGACCCCTCTGCCGCCGCCGGGGGTGCCCAGGGGCGCGACCTGGTTTCAGTCTTGCACCAAGTCCATCTCCACCATCAGGGGCCCTGGTGAAAAGGCAGACTGGGACTTAGACTCCGCGTCCTGGGAAACCCCGTGCCGTGGACCACTAGAGATCCCGCCGGGCGGTGCCTGACAGTACCTTGCGGCCATGACTGAGCCTGGAAGGGGAACTTCCCCTCTGGACGACATCTGCCAACAGATGGAGACCCTTACACTGGGAATTAGGGGCCTACAGGAAGGTTATACGGTATTGGACAGTCGCATGCAGACCTTAGCTACCTCTACCAGGGGGTCTGGGGAACCCACTAGGGAGACTCCGGGGTTGTTACCCGCACCAGAACCTCGTGTCCCCACACCGGAACGTTTTTCCGGAGACCGAAGTAGATTCAGGGCCTTTTGTAACTCCTGTCAGCTATACTTTGACCTCCAGCCTCGGACCTTTTCCTCCGAATCGGTGAGGGTAGGGTTCATTATTTCCCTACTACAGGGGGGACCCCAAGACTGGGCCCACCGGCTCCGAGAGAATCGAGACCCACTGTTGAAGTCAGTGACGACCCGCTGCGCACTGCAACGGCCGAGAGGGCCCTATATACACTCAGGCAGGGACACTGGACAGTGGAGGACTATGCCGCCGAATTCAGGCGTTGGCATAGTGACAGCCAATGGAACGAGGCGGCTCTGCACCACCAGTTCCGCGTAGGGTTAGCTGAATCCCTGAAGGACGAATTGGCCCGAATAGACATACCTAGCACTTTGGAGGCCTTGATAGCTTTGACTATTCGAATTGACCGCCGGTTGCGGGAGCGCAGGCAGGAAAGGTGCAATCAAGGACAAGGACCAACTGGAACACCCCCTCAGGCCTCAACCCAGTTACAGCCGGCAAGCCAGAATCAGGATGCTATGGATACACCTGAGACCGGGCCATCGGGAAGGATCCGGCCGACACTTACGCCTGAGGAACGCCAGAGGCGTCTTACCAACCATCTCTGCCTCTACTGTGGGGGAGCAGGCCATGTGGTATGTACCTGTCCAGCCAAGAGGGGTAAGTGTTCCGCTGTTTTCTCTACGGTCACTTCTAACAGTGTGGGCAACACTAGTTATCTAGCGGTATCTGTGTCACTTCAGCTGCCGGGGAGAACAGTGGTGACCACGGCTATTGTGGATTCTGGGGCGTGTAGTTGCTTCATAGATTTAGACTTTGCAGTTCAGCAACAAATTCCCCTACAAACCAAGGAGGTGGGATTGAATATTTTTCTAGCAGATGGTTCACGTATTAAGTCAGGGGTGGTGGACCACGAGACCCCACCTATCCGTACTACCGTATCGACCCATCATGAAGAACTCCTTCGGTTGGACACCATAGCATCCCCACTATTTCCAATTATTTTGGGGCTCCCGTGGTTACGAGCCCATAATCCCCAGGTGGAGTGGAAGGCGGGTTCTATGCAGTTCCTCTCCCCATACTGCCAGCAGCATTGCCTCCCTAAGGTCTCCCCGATTCCACCGACTTTGTTGTGTCTAGAGACAGATGCGGAGCTGGCGCAAGTCATTCCGTCAGTCTACCATAGTTTTCTGGATGTGTTTAGCAAGCGGGGGGCGGACACTCTCCCCCCACACCGAGCTTATGACTGCCCAATTGATCTCCTCCCAGGGTCGGAAATCCCATTTGGGCAGATATTCCCCTTATCCGAGTGGGAGTTAGGAGTACTAAAAGAATATATCGATGAAAACCTCCATAAGGGGTTTATTAGACCCTCCACGTCACCAGCCGGGGCGGGCATTTTCTTTGTGGAAAAAAAGGACAAGTCCCTCCGGCCCTGCGTAGATTACCGGGACTTGAATAAGGTCACAGTAAAGAACCGTTACCCGCTACCACTAGTCCCTGAGCTTTTTCAGAGGCTGAAGTCAGCATCTGTCTTCACTAAACTAGACTTGAGAGGTGCCTATAATTTAGTTCGTATCAGAGAGGGGGACGAGTGGAAGACAGCATTCCGTACCAGATTCGGACACTTTGAATATTTGGTTATGCCCTTCGGCCTATGCAACGCCCCTGCCACCTTCCAGCATTTCATAAACGATGTGTTCAGGGACTACCTAGATATCTTCGTCATCGTATACCTGGACGATATCCTTGTCTTTTCCCCAACCTTGGAGGACCATAGAGGTCACGTGAGGCGCGTGTTAGAACGGCTCCGCCAACACAGCTTATATGCCAAGGCAGACAAGTGCTGCTTTGAACAGAGTAGCATTTAGTTTCTGGGTCTAACCATCTCTCCCACGGGAATAGCCATGGATCCCCAAAAGGTTTCGGCCATTTTAGATTGGCCAGCCCCCACCGATAAGAAAGCGGTCCAACGCTTCATCGGCTTCGCAAACTTCTACAGAAAGTTCATTAAGAACTTTTCGGGCCTAGTGTCCCCTATCACCCAGCTGACCAGGCAGGGGGTTCGCTTCCAATGGACACCTGAGGCACAAAGGGCTTTCGAAGCGTTAAAGGAATTGTTTACGGCAGCTCCTATTCTGAGCCACCCTGATTCATCCTTGCCATATATCTTGGAGGTGGACGCATCCGAGAATGCGGTCGAGGCGATCCTGTCCCAGAGGAAGGGCATCAAAGAACTCATGCACCCGGTGGCTTTCTTCTCCAGGAAACTAACTCCTGCGGAAAGGAATTATGATATCGGGGATCGGGAGCTCTTGGCGATTAAGGTGGCACTAGAGGAATGGAGATACTTGTTAGAGGGGGCGGTACACCCAATATTGATTTTTACGGATCATAAGAACCTAGAATATCTGAGGACAGCTAAACGTTTGAGGCCACGTCAAGCCAGGTGGGCGCTGTTCTTTTCACGGTTCTTTTTCCATATAACCTATAGGCCAGGGTCTAAGAACACAAAACCAGATGCGCTCTCCCGCATGTTTGGGGATCCCGAAGAGAATCCCAAGCCAGACACTATCCTGTCCCGAGGAAATTTCTTAGTTCTCCAATCGGAGCTCCATTCTCAACTGCAGACCGCGTCTGTAGGAATGCAAGGTCCACCCGGTGTCCCCTTACTAAATAGGGAAGGACTTTTTTGGAAGGAGGATCAGATTGTGGTCCCTGAGGAGGCCCGTACATTGTATTAGGATACTGCCACGATCACCCGCTGGCCAGGCACTTTGGGGTACGTAAGACCTTGGAGCTGCTGCAGCGTACTTTCTGGTGGCCTAATATGGCCAGAGAGTGCGAAACCTACATAAAGACCTGTCCCGTTTGTCAGAGAAACAAACCCACTAGGAATAAAGCTTGGGGTCTCTTGCGCCCATTACCCATACCCGACAGGCCATGGACCATGATTTCCATTGACTTTATCGTGGAACTTCCACCCTCTCAGGACCACACAGCAATCTTCGTGATTGTAGACCGCCTGTCCAAGATGGCCCATTTTGTACCTCTAAAGGACACACCTACGGCCCTTGAGACAGCACGTGTGTTTATTAAGGAAGTGGTAAGACTCCACGGAATTCCAAGGGACATTGTATCTGACAGAGGGGTTCAGTTTACATCCAGATTCTGGAAAGCTCTATGTGAAACCCTGGGAATTAAGTTATCGTTCTCCTCAGCTTATCACCCACAGACCAATGGCCAGACGGAGCGTACAAACCAGACCCTAGAGCAGTACCTCAGGTGCTATACCACCTTCCTCCAAGATGACTGGGTTACTCTCCTGCCGCTTGCGGAATTCGCATATAATAATGCAAGTCACTCTGCTACTGGACAGTCCCCGTTTTTCGCGAACTATGGGTTCCACCCTGTATTCCTGCCAGATCTAATCCCGGAGGTCGCAGTCCCAGCCATGCAGGATATGTTGACCTTTCTGTCAACCAATAGCAAGGTATTGCAGGAAGCAATGGCAAAGGCCCAGGATGACAATAAGAGGGCATTTGATAGGAAAAGAAGAGGGGAATTGAGTTTGCGGCCAGAGGACCAGGTTTGGTTGTCCACCGCAAATTTAAAAATGTCCTGCCCTTCGAAGAAATTGGCTCCCAAGTTCTTGGGGCCTTTCCGGGTCAAACGTAAGATCAACGAGGTGGCATACGAGCTGGCACTGCCCGAATCTATGAAGGTTCATCCGGTCTTCCATGTGTCCCTGTTGAAACCAGCAACTCCAGACCCCTTCCCGGATCGAAGGTCTAAACCACCGGAGGCAGTAGACGTGGATGGGGAGGAGGAATTTGAAGTTGAAGCTATCTTAGATTGCAGGAAGAGGGGAGGCCAAACTCAGTTTCTGATTAAATGGAAAGGATATGGGGCGGAGGAAAATTCATGGGAGCCGGCCCAAAATGTGCACGCCCCAAGGCTTGTGCGGGAATTTTTTCGGAACCAGCCGTGGAGTAGGGGTCGGTTGGGCATCCGGAGGTTGCCCGTAGGGGAGGGCAATGTCAGGGATCCCGGGTCCTCGGCGGCGCGCGCATGCGCAGACCGCCTATCTGTCCCAGCCGGCGAGCGCAGAGTCCTCGGCGATCGCGGCAGCCGCGCATGCGCAGTAGCGATCGCGGCCGCACCAATGGGAGAGCAGGGCGCTCTATTTAAAGCTGCCGTGTGCATCTCCAAGTTGCCGCAAGGTCTTGTTCCTGTCCTGTAAGTACGCTTCCTTGTTGCCAAACTCTGCCTGTTCTGTTTATGCTGACTTTCTCCTGCTCTGACCCCGGCTCGTTCCTGACCATCCCTCTGCCTGACCCTCTGTACCACGCTGCCCGCTACCTGCTGAACCTGGCTTGTGACCCCGACCATTCTCCGCTTACTCCCCCTGTACCACGCTGCCCGCACAATACCGACCCGGCTAGTCTGACCTCGTCTACTCCTGACAGTCGCCCATCCATCCCGCTCGGATTGGGATCGGTCATCCCATCCATCCTGCTCGGATCGGGATCGGTCGTCCCCTTCACAGCAGGCTCAACCCGGGCACACACCCTCAGCGGGACCCCTCTGCCGCCGCCGGGGGTGCCCAGGGGCGCAACCTGGTTTCAGTCTTGCACCAAGACCATCCCCACCATCAGGGGCCCTGGTGAAAAGGCAGACTGGGACTTAGACTCCGCGTCCTGGGAAACCCCGTGCCGTGGACCACTAGAGATCCCGCCGGGCGGTGCCTGACACCTTCCTTCCTTCAACCCACCCCTCCTTTTCTTCCACCCCTCCCTCCCTTCCTTCCACAACTTTCTTTCTTCCTTACACCCACCCCTATGAACAACAGTGGGCATAGTTTAGCAGCACACAACTGGGCAAGTACACTGCTCCTTCCATTTTTATAATTAAAATTGGTTACTACTCTCCTTGTTCAATGAATGTTTACCAAATTTAGGCTTACTTCTTTACTGTTTAAAGTGTAGTTTTGAATCAGAATAGTTCCTTTTGTGCCTTAAGTGTTTATTAAATAAGGCCCTCTGGCACAACAGAATGTATTGGTATGTCTTCAAGATGAAAAGGTAATTTTCTTTTGCTATTTTTGTCCTTCTTTTAACCATGTAAGCTATTTAGTCACCATATCTAGCAAGCAAAATAAAAACCTGTTTATAACAAAAACATACTTCTAATGTAAATCATCAGAAATCTCTGCAAACAGTTTATTTTTTGAACTAGTAAAATGATTTCTAAGGAATATCATGAGTTGCAGGTGGGAAGAAGAAACTGTTCTTGGATAATAAAATGTTCTAGGAATGAAATTCTCCCGTGCACTTGCTCCAGCACATCATGCCTTCTTTCATTTGCGCTGTGGTTGACTTTTATAAGGCCAGTGAGTTTGTGGGCAGTCTTAATGGATTCTCTCTGACTTTTAATTAGAGAAAGCCACACTGTGTAGCAAGCAGCTGGCGTAGTCTTCTGTCTTGAGCAAAAGTCAAACTAATTAAGATTCTTGAAGGAAAATATTTCCATTTCAGCAGGCTTAATCAGTCAGACTTGTTAAAAGAATGCAGAGCAGGGTTCGGAATGCGGACAAGGGGGTAACCTTGAGGAGGCAAGATTTCATATTCTGAACCAAGGTGGCTTAATTTAGAGATTATACTGACTCAAAAAAAAGCCTTTTATCCAAAAGAAAATATACAGTCAAATTGAAAATGTATCTGAATAAACAAGTGGTAAACTACAAGACTATGATAAAACCCTACTTAAGTTCTGGACTTTAACTATCGTATTCTTACCTGAATAACCAAATACCCATAGACACAAAACATGTGTGTACATAGTATAGCAACTATATTTATCACCTGACATCAACAATATGGCACTAAACATCTGAGAGCAAAAAGTTAAAGTAATATTAAAGGTTATTTTTTTTTTGTAAAATAACAAACACATCTATACTTACTGTACCTGCTCTGGGTAGTGGTTAAGAAGAGAGAAGCCTGGATTCTCCTCTTCTCGGGTCCCCTTGGGCTCTCCTGGCTACTTTCTGTCAGGTGCCCCCAGAGCAAGCAGCTTGCTATGGGTGGCACCCTCTGCTCCGTGTGTCCATTCACACATGGCCCTGCCCTCTCTCTCTCCTCATTGGCTGACTGGCTGTGATTGACAGCAGTGGTAGCCAATGGTTCCTGCTTGCTGTCTCAGTCAATAAGGGGGCAGAGACCCGGGACAGCCAAGGCTTTAGTGCACATTGCTGGATCTCGATGGGGCTCAGGTAAATATTGAGGGGGCTGGGGGCACTGCTGCACGTAGAAGGTTTTTTACCTTCATGCATAGAATGCATGAAGGTAAAAAACCTTGAGCCTTTACAACCACTTTAAATACACAAAGAAGGTGCTATGGGACAAGGGAGCAGGGTGAGCTGAGATGCTGAGAGAATTGACTTGTAACATCATAATAGCGTCGGCTCCGGACTTTGGAGATTCATTTTCTAGAGGTCATTGAGTGATTGTTTTAAATCTCATTTACTGTAACTTAAAGTAGACTTACATATATAACTTGATAACATTTAGTTTGCTAAAGCTCACTTAGGTTGATTACTAAGACTGAAGAGTGAAAAATTTGGTGTAGTTTTACACAGAAACCAATCAGCTTCTAGGTTTTCTTGTCAAAGCTTAATTGAACAAGCTGAAGTTAGAAGCTGGTTAACGACCATGCGCAGCTGCATCTGATTTTGCACTCTCCAGTTTTAGTAAATCAAACCCACGGTGTCATAAACATTTGTCATTGGCTTTTTTTTTCAGAAATGTTTGTATCTAAGTGATTCTAATTTCCTCTGGCCATTTCCACATCAAGGCTTAGGACCTGCTTTCTCAGAGTGGCAACAGTGGACAAGACCTGCACAATGTGTGTGGGTACGGCCACTTATAGAGAGGGGCACATGTCAGATGGTGACAGCACATGATCACAACTGACAGTAGATGCCGCATAACAGAAAGTGCTGGAACAAGAATCTTAACAGCCGATTCACGAGGTATTACATTTATAAAAACTGCAGAATTTAGAAGATGTAAAATAATGTTTGATATTACATTAAATCAGAATTCTAGCCAATAATGTACATGTGGTTCTGGAGCCACACCAGCGTGTGACTGAACAGTGAAAAAAGAAGCAGCACAGTGATGAGCTGATCTCTCTCTCACTCTGCTTACTCTCCCTCTCAGCATGCTTATTGTTGGCACATGAATTTTTGGCTCCTTGTTCTGCTTTTTCCCTCTCACATTCCAGAGCCTGCAAGTAGTCGATGCCAGGCCAAATTCAGACACTTACACTACTTACATTTAAATACTGCATTTGTGGATGTGTTAGAAATTACGGCGCTGTATTAAATTGTGTCTTTTAACTTAGGTACAGCATTAACATGTTAAAGCTTCTATAAGATATCAGTGACAGCTATAGCCTGGGCACAGTTACATGTTAGAAATTGTACTACCCTAGGAACACAAGATTAGTAATGCCTTTTCAGGCAGACTACAATGCAAATACAACCCACCCGGTTTACTGGTAGCTATGAAAAAACCCTAAAAGCACTACTGCTTAACATGCATATCTTTTTTTTGCAGTCCACAATCATTGTGATCATCTTCTTTTCCACGCTGATTGCAATCCGGTGCCACCTACAAAAGCAAATACAGGTCTGTAACTGACCACGTAATGGGTAGCACAAATCAAACAAACGTTGTAACCAGGGGCGGACTGACCATTCGCGCAATCGGGCACTGCCCGAGGGCCCAGGGTCAGTAGGGGGCCCCATGAAATTCCCCTGGTACCTTTTATAGGCTTTTTTGAGTGTGTTTTGAGTGTGGGCAAGGATACAGGGGTCCCATGATCTCCTATTGCCCGAGGGCCCCATGAGTTGTCAGTCCACCCCTGCGCAGAACTACAACTGAATTGTACATTTCGTAGCCTAAGTAAATGGATATTGTCTGTATGTAAATTGTGTGAAAAATTATTATCAAATTGTAGAAGATGGGAATTAGTGCTGCCGTATTCAATACAGTTTGATGATTTAAAGCAGTATTAACTGCTTTCCCACCGCCCTATAACAGAAATACTGCGACAGGGCGACAGGGCGACAGGGCGGCAGGGCGGCAGGGCTGCGCAAAATCATGTATATATATATATATGTGATTTTGCATCTCCAGGTAGGGGGTGCGCACGATACACGCACTCGCGCCCTACCTGTGCCACCATTGGCGGCCTCACCTGTCAATTACTGGGTCCTGGCTGGTGATTTCCCGCCGGTACCCAGTGATCGCTGTGTATCACCGATGGGGGAGAGACCTGTATGTAAACAACAATACAGATCTCTCCCCTGTCAGCTCCTGCACATTGCTTTTTATTGCTCTGCATAGCAGAGCAATACAAAGCTGAATGCTTACACAGTGAAGCACACACACAGCACACAGTAAAACAGCAAACAGCACACAGTTAACCCTTTGATCGCCCAAGATAAAAACCCCTTCCTGCCCAGTGCCAATAGTACAGTGTAATTTTTTTTTTAGCAGTGATCACTGTATTGGTGTCACTGCGGATGCCAGTAATAGTTAGTCAGTCCCCCCAGTGTCAGAATGCCCACTGCAGTCCCGCTATAAGTCGCTGATCGCCGCCATTACTAGTATAAAAAAAATTCCAGTAAATATACCAGCATTTGTAAATGCTATAACTTTCACATAAACCAATTAATTTACACGTATTGTGATTTTTTTTTTAGCAAAGACATGTAGCAGAATACTTTTTGGCCTAAATTTATGATGACATTTGATTTTTTTTGATTTTTTTACTGGACATGTTTAATAGCAAAAAGTTTAACCACTTCCCGACCGGCCGTTGTATATAAACGGCCAGACGGTGGCACTGCAGGGTCGGGTGGCCGTCTATAAACGGCCTCCCCGTACCCTGCTTGTGCGTGCTCCCTGGGAGCGCGCAGCACCGCGATCCGGTGCCCGCTGTGTCCTCCGAAAACAGTGAAACACCGATCATCGGACGGGACCTCTGTACGAGGTCCCGATCATGTGATCACTGATTGGCCAATCAGTGATCACATGCAAAGTAGTAAGCAAGATGTCACTTCTGACATCATTGCTTACTATGTGTGAAATCTGTGAATGATCACAGAGGTCACATGGTAGAAGGCTATTCACAAAAGCCTTGTACCATGTGACAAGCTGTGACCAATCACAGCTCACTCTGTATTTCTCAATGAGTGCAGGAATGCACACAGAGAGAAAGAGAAATGATTGCTTTTACATCCTATATGGGTGTAAAAGCAATCAGTGTAAAAAAAAAAAAAAAAATCTTTATCACCCCTCACAAGTAGTACAGTGTCACCATGGTGACACTGTACTGCTAGGGTGACAGTATGTAAAAAAAAAAAATAAAAATAAAAAATAATAATATAAAAAAATAAAATAAAAATGTAAAAAAAAATGTTTAAAAATTATAATTTTTGCTTGTAAACTAATTTGGATTTTTTTTTTTACTAAAAAGATAACGGAATAAATTTTGGCTAAGATTTATGATGAAATATTATTTATTTGCAAAATTTTATTAAAAAAACACTTTTTTAAAAATTTTTTGGACATTTCATTTACATAGCAAAAAAAATACAAATCCCAGTGGTGAATAAATACCACCAAAATAAAGCTTTATCTATCTAAAAAAAATGGTAAAAAATTCATTTGGGTACAGTGTTGCATGACCGCGCAATTGTCATTCAAAGTGTGATAGCGCTAAAAGCTGAAAATTGCCCTGGTCAGGAAGGGGGTAAAAGTGTCCGGTCTGGAAGTGGTTAAAATATTGTTTTTTTCTCAAAATTGTCGATCTTTTAGCACAAAAAATAAAAAACGCAGAGGCGATCAAATATCAAAAGAAAGCTCTATTTGTGGGAAAAAAGGACATATATTTTATTTGGGTGCAGCCTTGCATGACTACACAATTGTCAGTTAAAGTAATGCAGCGCCATGTCGCAAAAAATGACTTGGTAAGGAAGGGGGGTAAATCCTCTGGAGGGCAAGTGGTTAAACCCCAAACCGAAAATATAATATATTGCATCATTCCAATCATTAGATGTGGTGGCTGTATTAGTTTTTTTATTTGGCTTTTTCTTTAAGTTTTCACCTGATGATCTGACCAGTAACACAACTCATGTGTTAGTGAGACACCACTCTGGATGAATGAGCACAGAAGGCACAATAGGCAGCAGCACTATCAGTCTGGGGGGATTTACCTCATTGGGTGCCCACACTCCAAGCTGCTTGCTCTGGGGGCACTTGGCAGGAAAGAGGGGCTAGGAGTGCTGAGGGGGCCTGAGAAAAGAAGGATTGTGGCTGCTCTGTGCAAGCCCACTGCACATTGCATGTAAATATGATTTTTTTTATTATTGCCTTTACTATCACTTTAAAGTGATATTAAAGTCTTGTTTAAAAAGAAAAAAACAAAACAAACATGCTATACTTACCTCGTTTAGCATAGAGCAGCCCTGATCCTCTTCCTCTTGGCCCCCCCCCCACCAGCACTCCTGGCCCCTCCCTCCTGTCGGGTGCCCCCAGAGCAAGCAGCTTGCTGTGGGGGCACCCGAGGAGCAGGAGTGCTTCCAAGCAGCGGCTCTGTGTGTCCATTCACACACAGAGCCATGGCTCTGCCCTGCCCCGCCCCTCTCTCTCCTGATTGGCTCACTGGCTATGATTGATAGCAGTGGGAGCCAATGGCTCCAGCTGCTGCCTCAGCCAATCAGGAGTGAAAGTCCCCAGAAAACCGAGGCTCTCAGGGACATTGCTGTATCAGAATGGGGCTTAGGTAAGTGTTAGGGGTGCTGGGGGGCTGCTACACACAGATTTTTTACCTTCATGCATTTACAACCACTTTAATCATGTGCCTACTGGGCACTTTACCCCCTTCCTCCCCAGGCCAATTTTAGCTTTCAGTGCTGTCACACTTTGAATGACAGTTGCTTGGTCATGCAACCCTGTACCCACATGAAATTTGTATCATTTTTTTCACACTAATAGAGCTTTCTTTTGGTGGTATTTAATCATCACTGTTTTTTTTTTTGCACTATAAAGAAAAAAAGGGTTTTTTTTGCTTCTATTGTAAAATTTTGAAATTTTTCTCCTTCACTGATGTGTGATGTGTGTTTATGAGGCTGCATTGATAGGCAGCACTGATGGGCACTGATAGGCAGCACTGATGGGCACTGTTGAGGCGGTGCTTATAGGCTGCACTGATGAGGTGGCACTGAAGAGGCAGCACTAGTGGGCATTGATGAGGAGGCACTGATGATGCACTGATATGAAGCACTGATGGGCATTAAAAGGAAAACTGAAGGCCTTGACTGGCAGCACTGACTAGCAGCACTGACTGGCGGCACAGACTGGTGGCACTGATAGGCAGCTCTCACTGGAGGCAATGATGGGCACAGATTGGCAACACTGCTGGGCAGCACTGTTGGACAATGCTGGGCAGCACTGTTTGACACTGATGGGCAGCACTGCTTGGCACTGATGGGCACCTTCGTGGCTGCACTGATACTCAGGACACTGATAATCACTACCCTGATTATCAGTGCAGATGTCTCCTTTGACAGTTGCCAGCTATTGGCAGTGCTTTCCTCACACTGTGACAGCATGAGTACTGCCGATAACCGGCAAGTGTATTTACATGGTGATCAGCTGTGATTGGACACAGCTGATCACGTGGCAAAATACCGCTGTGATTGGCCTTTTACCATGTCATGTGATCCTTGTGTCCAAAGGACACAGGGATCACAGACAGCGTTGGGTGCGCAGCACTGGCGTCACATGGGGGGGGGGCGCATTGTGGGAGGATGTCATATGACACCCTCTCAGAACTGGACGACTGTGCTATAGCCGGCATTCGGCTATAGCACGGTAAGGAAGTGAATGAAGATGCCTATAACTGAGTTCCGTGCATAGGCAAACAGCAGATCAGTGTTTATTCCTTGGTTACAACTGTTTTCATGGTACAAATTACTGTGTTTCTGGGATTTTAGGTTGCCATGGATGCCAAGAATTGCCAGTGCCTGTGAGGTTTGCTCATGATTGCTCATGTAGTAGTGAGCAAGTATTGTTACCCCTAAAGCAAACATAACTGATAGGATAAACAGGTAAGAAATAGAAAGGACAAACGACAATGGAGGAGAGTTACTAAAACTGTAGAGTGCAAAACTGAAGTAAGCTGATTGGCTACCATGCACAGCTGCACCAGATTCTGAGTGTTCTGGTTTTACTAAATCTCCCCCAATAGGTCATGATACCACAAAGGGAGCCATCAAGACTTTTTCCTGAAAGGTGACAACACTTCAGGGACTGCAGTCATTTACTGCAATTTAATCACAGCAATGCTTCTCTATACAAATGGTGAGCACTGTGCCTTTTGATATGCTGAAAATTAAAAATATTATTTTCTTTGGGCAACTGCTACCCTGACCCATGAATTAAGTTCTTAAGGGATAAAAGATAATGAAAAAACATCTAGTATATGGCAAAAAAATGAGCATTGCATTTTTTTAAAAAACTGTTGAGGTAACAGCAAAACTTACTGAGGCTGGCTACTAAAACAAGTAGAGCTTTGACATAATCCTAAAACCCAGAATTTGTGTTGTTATAGACAGTTATCATTAAAGAATGGTTTTCAGCAGGGGCAGACTGACAACTCATGGGGTCCCCTGGCAATAGGGGATCATGGGGCCCCTGTGTCCTTGCCCAAACTCAAAAAAGCCTATGAAAAAGGTACCAGGAGCATCTCATGGGGCCCCCTACTGACCCCGGGTCCTCGGGCAGTGCCCGGGTTTCCAAATGGTCAGTCCGCCCCTGGTTTTTAGTTTGTCAAACTGAAAAAAGTTGATCTGTTAGAGGGGTAGATTTGCTCAAGGTAAATAGACTGCACACTTTGCAAGTGCAGTTGCTCCATAGCTTAGTAAATGAGGTAAAGTTTCATTTCACAAACAATACCCAATCACATGCAAGGGAAAAAAAACAATTTACTTGCACATGATTGGATAATGGAGGTCAGCAGAGCTTCCCCTCATTTACTAAGCTCTTGAGCAATGCATTTGCCTTTAGTAACCAACTCCCTTTATTTTATAAAGACAAACTAAAGTCACTTAAGATATCTTGAAATATGGTTCAAATCCGTAGAAATGGCAGATGCCAGCTTTCTCTAGTGACTACTTTGACCAGGTAACTGAAATTAAACTGTCCTGAGTCTTTGTTTTTTTACCTTTAGACGTTTGTAAAATTCCCATTTTTTTACTTGCATACAAAGATTCTCTTTCAATGTTTTTTATTGAGTTTTAAATAATAATACTGAACGCCTAAGCAGGGGTTAAGGAATGGATACTGGGATACATAGATCACAGGTTGCATTAAGTAAAAAGAGGTTTGCCTGTCATAGAACAAAAAAAATGTACTACTGTTTAACTGTGTCGGCAACCAGGGGAGTATTTACCACAAGGCACACAAGGCATTTGCCTAGGGCGGCATTTTTTAGAGAGGCAGCACTGCCCCCTGGAGGAAGGGACATATGCGGCATGGGGACCAGGTGGGACCCAAGAGAGGCTGCGGGATGCTTGATGGTGTATGCAGAGCCCATCTGTCACTCCCAGGGATGTACAGAGCTGTAACGGCAAGTGTCTTTCTCTCTTTCGCAGGGGGGGTTGGGGGGATGTTAGTGGAAGGCTTTCTCGGTGGGGTGGGGATGGAGCAGGGGTGTTGTTGGTCACTGTCAGACTGTTGGGGGGGTCGGTCTGGTGTTGTGGCGTCAGGCTCTTTCTCTGGGGGGGAGGCATCCAATTTTTATGTTGCCTAGGGCAACCCAAACCCTAAATACACCACTGCAGGCAACCACCCTAGGGGTCGAAAAGAGAATAATGGAGTCAACTTGGATTGTGTTGCCCTAAGCATCCATGTACCAATAACAGCGTAACTAGAACCAGTCAAAAAGGAAGAGAGAGAGAGAGGAAAAGGAGAGAGGGTGGACGAAAAGGAGGGGGGGTAGGGAGTGTGGGTGCATCCCCAACAGAATCTGATCAAAAAAGCCCAAAAAAGAAAAGAGAGTCATAAGGCTACAAAACTAGGGGGGGGGGTGTAAAGATGGCAATGCATAACTAATCCATGGGTCCCAAATTTTGTGGAATTTAGGTTGTGTGTCACTGCATGGAAAGTTTCATCCAAATAGCATTTCTTATGACCAATTTAAATGTACCTATGCTTTCAGATTGCAAGACATAATTGGAGTAGGTACATCTTTTCATGTAGCACATGAGAACATATACAGTAAGAATTCAGTTACACCTGTAGTTTTCATTCTTTGTTCCGGCATGAATATATTTTGTAATTGTGATCCATGGAGCATATTATTACTGCAATCTAGAATTTTGGATCCCCTATTCTTTCATGCACTTGCAATCACCATTGCTAAATAAAGGCTAACTCATTTGTTAGACAATACTTATATATATTTTTTTCTACAAAAAAAATATTTTTTTTTCTTGTCAGCGCTCTAATTTTTACCAGTTCAGCAGGAAATTGTAGACTACCGGAGACTCCCGTAAGACACAGCTGAAAACAGATGCTAATTACTAAATCAATGCATTAACATGATCCAGAGAGACCAGGCTCGGGTCACTTTCACAGCTCCAAATACAAAATAATGAATTCAGAGATTTACAAGTTACCAGGGCTAGAAATGAGCACAATAGCTTCTGAGACTAACTTGAATATTTATCTTGTTGCAATTTTAAACCCTAATTAAATGTAAAATCTAGATGAGTGTGTTAATTTTCAGCATGTTATTATTGTCTCAAATGATGGTGTTTTATCTAATTTATTAAAGCTTATATATAAACAGCTGTAAGGCAGATGATTGCCTCATTTGTTTTGGAGCTCGTTGTCTCTTCATCGGCAGCTAACTAAATGGAACAACTGAAATATCTTCTCTTTCAGTACAGAACTGTTTTGGGATGATATACAGGGATGTGTGTTATTTTTTTTTGTTTTGGATACAGTGAGGAAGAGTTAATGTACCTGTCAAGTTTTTACTTCTGTCCCTGTGAAAACTTTTCTTCACTTCCTGTTCCTGTGACACCTGTATTCTAAACCTTGAATACAGGGTGGTCTAAAAGTGTTTTGTATGAAAGAATGGATGGTGGCTGATCCATCTCAGTCACAGTCTTCCTTGGGTAAGCATACTGTAACTCCAATTTAATTATATATAGAATCGCCCATCATGACATTAGTCACAAACACATGGGAAAGAGCAAGGAGAGCCACAATAGTGTAGTATGTTCAAACACCATTTATTAAACTAAGAAGTCAAAACAAACAGCATAGCTCAATCTAGCCGCTGAGCAGTCCATCGGGCGTAATGATGTCATCACGGCAACTCCGGCCTACACAATTAATTTGAAAGGATGTGTTCAATAGGGCACATGGAGATATGCTGTTTGTTCTGACTTCTATGTGAATACATGTGAGTATATCAATGTGTTTATTGGCACAAATCACACATTTCTTGTTGGATTTTTTTACTTTATTAAGATATGCAAATTTAGACTTTTTAAGCTGATATTGACTAATTTTTTTTTTTTTTAAAGCGACAGCACTGCACATACTGTTTTTCATATTTTGTGTGTTAATACTTGTGAGGGCAGCTGTGTTTGATGGTTTATTTATGAGAACTTTTCAGCGCATGGTATTACTTAAAATCACATCCTCCTTTCCTTGATGCTGTTAACCCAACACACCAGTCATACAGACAAATATCCCAGTGGTAAAGAGGCAGCAAACATGAGGTCCCCTGCTATGCTGACACATGCCCTTAAACCCCTCAGAACTGGGAATTTCCCAAAAAATGGGATATATCACCCAAAGCTCCACTGAAGTTGCCAATGCAGATGGTTAATGAAGAGTGGACAACTCTAGGTAAAAAAAAACATATCCGTTCTTAGAGGATGAATTATGTAACTGTCACTCATATGGTATTAGACCCCCCCCCCCCATCTTTCACCATACTGGCACCCATCCTGAGCAACAGAGGTATAAATAACCCACTGTTTATCAGTATAAAACATTCACACTCTGACATGCGTACCCTTTTTGGTGGTGCCTCTCAGAGTACCACCATTTAATTTTAAAAGCAGGAGCATTTCTAGCATTGTAAAAAACAAGGGTGATCATTGACAAAGTGCCCCATTTTTGTGGTGGTCACTAGGAACTAGGAGCTAAACAATTCATAGATGTCAGTGTGAGGAAAACACATTCTTACGCAAAATCATCTTCATGAGGAAAAACTACACTGTGTTCATGCAGCTGACTCCATTCTGCTGAGTGGCGTTGGTGCCAGAACTCTACAGGTATCATAATGAAGGAGGTCATGCCACCCAGCAAAGCCTGAAAGCAAGCTAGATGTCACCAGACCCAGAGAACCAGACAAGAGATTTAAGGCACCTGTCCCAGATTAAAGGCCTATAAGGGAAATGTGGGCCACTGTCATCACGGCAAGGGGGCTGGCTATTCGTGCATTTTATAATGGTAGCAATGTCCCAGTTGGTGTGCTTTTGTATCATGAAAAATACCTTTAACTTGTGATACAACAGCAAAGCATGCAATAGAACTATGGCCATAGCAATTTCTATCTATGCTACATTAGGTTTTACCAGATGATGCTCTTATCTAGTTCTACTGTATACTTATACCTAATACTGACAAATAATTAGTGATTAGACATTTTATAGTTTATTCTATGTATTTACTTTTCCCCACTTCTAGGGATCTATTAAGCTCCAGGGATGAATTCAACCACAATAGAGATTATGAACAGAGTAAAATTTACATGAACATAGTGCCAAACCCCACTTAAGTTATAGGATCCAAATCTGATTATTTTCTTCTGTACTTTTTCAAGGTCAATTTGTATGGATAGCTGGGCACTGCCATGTAGTAAATGTGTCAAAGGAAAAAAAAAATTAGAATGACTGTTTTGCGGGGATAGGGTCTTGCCACGTGGCTTAAAAGGTGACATTAAAATACACACATATTTTAATTAGCATGCTCCTGAGGTGCTTTGGTCATCGACCAGATATGGCCATGACCGTATTTGGTCAATGATTCATCCCAGCCAACTTGTCTACATACAGAAGCTGACAGGGATCAGTCATTTGTAATGGGAGTAGTGACAGGGTTGCATCATCAGTCAGCAGTCATCTTGATTGATGTTTATCTACATTGCTGAACAATGTGAATGTGGTTGGATTTACTTTGTGGGACATTGGCAATATTTTAATGATTTTTTAAATGTTTAAATAAAACCCTTTTTTCATAGAGTGGTTGTTTTTATTTATATTTTCAATTTTCTTTGTGAATGAGAAACAATGGATACTATATACTCTATGCTCATTCACATGGTGGGTGCAGATATCTTTGGGCCCCTCTAATTCTAATGAGGCATCAACATTAAAAGTCCTACTCACAGACCCCCTCTCAACATAGTTAGATAACCCCCCTTGCAAGGTGCTCTTCCAATGTTGGCTTCATGTGGCCTTGTACTCCCTCCAATCCTCCTGATCAGGCAGGCTGCATTCCTGGATAAGGGTCCTTTATACATTCTTAGGGGGTCCCCGTGCTGTTTTTTTTTCTTCTAAAGGGTCAGCACACCATTTAAAAATTTAAAAAAACAGCATGGGGTCTCCCTAAAAATTAACAAAAGACATCTATTCAAGAATGCAGTCTAGCAGGTCAGCAAAGTGGAGGAAGTGACTGTACACCCCCCCCCCCCACCTCCTGAACCATACTAGGTTATATGCCTTTAAAACTGGGGGTTATCTTTCAAAGATGGTGAAAAAACTCTCCCCCTTGCAAGGCACCTTGTCCTATGTTGAGTAGACAAGAACCTCCTTCCCATGCCCTGCTCCCAAAAAGGATGCATATTTCTGCAGGAGGGCTTTTTAGAACAAGGAAGCCCCCAGATATCTGCCCCCCAGTGTGAATACGTACAGGATACCTAGTATCCCATGTTACTCACGCACCAAAAAATATAAAATTAAATAACTACAACCACGCCATGCAAAAGTAATTTATTGAAAAGTATAAATAAATAAAACATGAACAATGTCCCACAATGTAAACCCAATAGCAATTACATTGTCCAGAGATGTAGAGCTACGACAATCATGAGGAGTGCAGCCCAATGATGTTGACCCGCCACCATGACAACCCACCAACCAGTGGTGCTGCCATGCTGCTACTCCGATTCCAAATAATGGATCCCAGATGGCTTCTATATTTAAACAAGCTGGACATTAACATATTAGGTAAGTGGCATCACCCAGAACCCCTAGCCCTTTTTTTTACAAACAGAAGCCTGCAGGGATCTTTCATTTAAAAGAGAAGGTTTAAGACATCCCCAAAGCTTGTTATTTAAAGGATTAAACTCCCCACTGAATGGTATTTTCAAACTTTTTTACATTGTCCCTTATTGTAGTCCACAACTGCCTATGCCCTCTTTTAATAAAATCATTAGCCTTGAAAAAGGCCAGAAGAAATAACAAGATTCAACTCCTATAGGCTTTAAAGATGTCCTCTGTTTAGTATTTGCAAACTTTCCTATGAGTTCAATAAACATTCCCCATGTCATTGATCAATATTAAGCACCTGCTTTCCTGCTCACAACCACACTGACCATCATCACAAAATAATATTTGGTAAATGTGCTTCTTACACCAATGGTTGGAAAAATGAAAACTCCCATCAAAACACATGAAACTTGATAACTACTATTAGCTGTGTGATGTATTGCAAAATAGGGCTTAGATCTCATGCAAGCTATACAGTATAAATGGACTTATGTTTATGTTGTGTTCTGTATGAATAACCCTCAGCTGTTTTCTGTTTAGATTCCACACACTACAAAGCTGTACTGAGAATCAGTAATTCTTTACTGTGGAAGCCAGCCCAAGACAAATGATCCTGAAATGCACAGATAACACATTGGCCATTTGGAAGTATTGCTATAGGGATACAGCAGCCGCTGGCCATAAAATGTAGATTAAGGGAAATGTTCTGCTTGGCCTGCAGTACTGCTTTGTTCTAGTCCATCTGCAGAATGTTCTAATTTTAAAGGAGCCTCTCTTCATTCTTATAGAATGGTGGATAGAAATCATCAATGTACCAAATACATTTTATTTGGCTATACAGGTACTTTAGATGTTATAGTGTACCCTTTCTTTGTTCAGGATGACCCTATCAGCTTCAAATGATCACCAGTCTTTTGCCCCCCAACCAGTTATTTCGACTGTCAGGAACACAGACAAAAAGTCTTGTGTATGCTCATGAAATGGGTCATGAAGCATCTAATAAAGTGGCCATGCACAATAGAATCAAAAGTGAAGAAAACAATGTCTATGGGATGCTGCTTTTCAGCTGCTGGAATATTTGGCCATTTGAGTTTGTTGCACATTTACTTCCCCTGCCGCACCCAGTGGTTCCTCCTTTCACCTTGTGTGTCCTGTATCAACATATGAGCTGGTGAGAGGGATCATAGTGGGGGAGCAGTATCACTGTGATGTTTAAACACATGGGACTCTGAAAAGATATGTATATTGCCCCTTATTTTACAGGTATTACTTCTTTCAGTTTTATTCCTGTAGTCATAGGGTCACTTTAACCACCCTATTACTGATGTATTGAAAAAAAAAAAAAGTGGAGCTGAGGATTTCTGTTTCTGGAGTGCTATTTATAAATGTCTCCCCAGAAAAAGCCTTTGGGTGGTAAGTATGCCATTAATGTGAGTGTAGGAATCCGCTGCCCTCTACTGTCAGGTACTAGTATCACACTGTAATGTAAAATTTTGCATGTCACTTCCTAACTAGGGGGTTGTTGGGAAAAGATCCTGGAAGGAGGAAGTTGAGAAGGCCTCAGCCACATATCCTGAAATAAAAAGGCATATACAGTCAGGTCCATAAATATTGGGACATCGACACAAATCTAACATTTTTGGCTCTCTACACCACCACAATGGATTTGAAATGAAACGAACAAGATGTGCTTTAACTGCAGACTGTCAGCTTTAATTTGAGGGTATTTACATCCAAATCAGGTGAACGGTGTAGGAATTACAACAGTTTGCATATGTGCCTCCCACTTGTTAAGGGACCAAAAGTAATGGGACAATTGACTTCTCAGCTGTTCCATGGCCAGGTGTGTGTTATTCCCTCATTATCCCAATTACAATGAGCCGATACAAGGTCCAGAGTTCATTTCAAGTGTGCTTTTTGCATTTGGAATCTGTTGCTGTCAACTCTCAAGATGAGATCCAAAGAGCTGTCACTATCAGTGAAGCAAGCCATCATTAGCCTGAAAAAACAAAACAAACCCATCAGAGAGATAGCAAAAACATTAGGCGTGGCCAAAACAACTGTTTGGAACATTCTTAAAAAGAAGGAACGCACTGGTGAGCTCTGCAACACCAAAAGACCCGGAAGACCACGGAAAAACACTGTGGTGGGTGACTGAAGAATTCTTTCCCTGGTGAAGAAAACACCCTTCACAACAGTTGTCTAGATCAAGAACACTCTCCAGGAGGTAGGTGTATGTGTGTCAAAGTCAACAATCAAGAGAAGACTTCACCAGAGTGAATACAGAGGGTTCACCACAAGATGTAAATCATTGGTAAGCCTCAAAAACGGGAAGGCCAGATTAGAGTTTGCCAAACGACATCTAAAAAAGCCTTCACAGTTCTGGAACAACATCCTATGGACAGATGAGACCAAGATCAACTTGTACCAGAGTGATGGGAAGAGAAGAGTATGGAGAAGGAAAGGAACTGCTCATGATCCTAAGCATACCACCTCGTCAACGAAGCATGGTGGTGGTAGTGTCATGGCGTGGGCATGTATGGCTGTATATTTATTGATGATGTGAATGCTGAAAAAAGCAGCAGGATGAATTCTAAAGTGTTTCGGGCAATATTATCTGCTCATAATCAGCCAAATGCTTCAGAACTCATTGGACGCCGCTTCACAGTGCAGATGGACAATGACCCAAAGCATACTGCAAAAGCAACCAAAGAGTTTTTTAAGGGAAAGAAGTGGAATGTTATGCAATGGCCAAGTCAATCACCTGACCTGAATCCGATTGAGCATGCATTTCACTTGCTGAAGACAAAACTGAAGGGAAAATGCCCCAAGAACAAGCAGGAACTGAAGACAGTTGCAGTAGAGGCCTGGCAGAGCATCACCAGGGATGAAACCCAGCGTCTGGTGATGTCTATTCGTTCCAGACTTCAGGCTGTAATTGACTGCAAAGGATTTGCAACCAAGTATTAAAAAGTGAAAGTTTGATTTATGATTATCATTCTGTCCCATTACTTTTGGTCCCTTAACAAGTGGGAGGCACATATGCAAACTGTTGTAATTCCTACACCGTTCACCTGATTTGGATGTAAATACCCTCAAATTAAAGCTGACAGTCTGCAGTTAAAGCACTTCTTGTTCGTTTCATTTCAAATCCATGGTGGTGGTTTATAGAGCCAAAAATGTTAGAATTATGTCGATGTCCCAATATTTATGGATCTGACTGTATAGAAGGAACACCAGACCAAAAGATAAAATAGCCCAAATTTATTTATTGATTTTGTGTTAAAAGAAAGCCAATGCATTTTGAGGGTTAAAGGAACCCCCCCTTCATCAGGACATCAGGTAGAAATGAGAATCTTGAGTGGACTCAAAGTAATAAAATTCCTGTTTGAATATGTGCAGGAAAGCTGATCACTGGTTTGGAAAATCCTAGCCAGCAGTATTTGCATAAGCAGTCAAAATAAGAACTCTTGGATGCCTGTTTTTTTCAGCCACATATCTTGTTCATGCTACCAATTGCAGATTAAAACAGACTATTATGCAAGTATTTATATGTTCTAAGTTCTCATGCACACTGGATGCTTTTACAGCTGTTGTTTTTGACTTGTGGATTTTTTTCTACACACCAGTGTACTCCCCAGCATGTTATCTTATGTGTCAATGCACACATAGGCTTTCAACAGCGTTTTTTGGCAGGGGTGTTTTTTGGCTGGAAAAAAACTCCCAGAGCTAGTGAGTTTCTAGAGGAGTTTTTTAGCTGTAAAAATGCTCTGATTTTGAAAAACGTGGTAAAAATTAGGCAAACAGGTGTTTCCGGGCTTTTTTGAGCAAAAATTTTATTTATTTTTTGGTGTAAAAAAAAGCTAAAAATCGCAAATACAGAAAAACACAACTAAAAACTAATGAAAAAACTAAAAAAAAAACGCTGAAAAAATTTCGTTTTTAACGTGAATTTACACAGCTGACGCTATCAGCATTATTAACCAATTCAATACCGTGCAATTTTACACCTTCCTGCCCAGGCCATTTTTCAGGTTTCAGTGCTCTCACACTTTGAATGACAATTGCGCAGTCATACAACATTGTACCCAAACTAAAATGTTATCATTTTCTTCACACAACTAGAGCTTTCTTTTGGTGGTATTTAATCACCACTGGGGTTTTTATTTTTTGCTAAATTAACAAAAAAGCCCGAAAATTTTGAAAAAAAAACACGTTTTTCTTTGTTTCTGTTATAAAAGTTTGCAAATAAATAATTATTATTCATAAATTTAGGCTGAGATGTATTCTGCTACATGTCTTTGGTGAAAATAACCCAAATTAGTTTGTATTTTTTAGTTTGTAGGAAAGTTATAGAGTTCACAAACTATGGTATAGATCTGAAGATTGATCAATCCTGAAGTACTGACAGCCAATCTAATTTTTTGAGGTCCAAGAATGTCAGAATAGTACAGATATCCCCCAAATGACCACTTTTTGCAAAGTAGACAGTCCGATGTACTTCATAAGAAGCATGGCGAGTTTTTTGAACTTGTATTTTTTGTCATAATTTTTCAGAAAATGAAAAAATAAAAAAAATTATTTTCACTATTTTTTTTTTTACATACTGTCACCAGTGCAGTACAGCGTCATCATATAACTGGCATGGCGGTGATCAGGGACACTGACTGGTGACAGTGTGAAAAAAAAAATATTTATTTTCTTTTTTTTTCTTTTAAATTTTTTATTAAATTTTTTTTCTTTTTTTAAGATTTTTTTTCATATTTCACTATGTCCAAAGGAGTACAATGTTACCATAGTAACATTGTACTACTTTGGGGAAGTGATCAGTATTTTTTTTTTTTACACAATTTGCTTATAGCAAAGAATTACTTTGCTTCATTCAGGGTTTTTTTTTTTTTTTTGTGCTTAGCTGTGATTTGGCCACAGCTAATCACATGACATGTGCATGTGACTAGCTGTGACCATTCACAGCTAGACACTAGTATACAATGGATGGCATGAATGAATCCATCCATTGTATACAACTGTCATGTGACCTGCTGTGATTGGTCACAGCAGGTCACATGGTACCAGCAACGGGGGCCGGTACTCAGGTCTGTCATCGGCCGTGTCCGAGGTACACGGCTGGTGACAGATCACGCCGCTGCGCGGCTCTGCAAGCGCGCGAACTGCGCATGTGCGGGAGGACGCCATATGGCGGCCTCCTGGAAAGGTAATACCTTTTTGCGGACACCATTTGGCCATAGGCCGGGCGTCAAATGGTTAAAACGCCCAGTGTGCATGGAGTCTAATAGTTTAACTGCAGCTGCCTATAGCTATTTGAGTGTATTGCTGACAAGTATCTCTGTCCTACAGTATTACTATCTCACATGCACAGTGCCATATACAGTGGGGATCGAAAGTTTGGGCACCCCAGCTAAAAATTTGTATTAATGTGCATAAAGAAGCCAAGGAAAGATGGGAAAATCTCCAAAAGGTATCAAATTACAGATTAGACATTCTGATAATATGTCAACAAAAGTTACATTTTATTTCCATCATTTACACTTTCAAAATAACAGAAAACAAAAAAATGGCGTCTGCAAAAGTTTGGGCACCCTGCAGAATTTATAGCATGCACTGCCCCCTTTGCAAAGCTGAGACCTGCCAGTGTCATGGATTGTTCTCAATCATCGTCTGGGAAGACCAGGTTATGTCAATCTCAAAGATTTTAAATGCCCAGACTCATCTGACCTTGCCCCAACAATCAGCACCATGAGTTCTTCTAAGCAGTTGTCTAGAAAAACAAACTGAAAATAGTTGACGCTCACAAAGCTGGAGAAGGCTATAAGAAGATAGCAAAGCATTTTCGGATGTCAATATCCTCTGTTCGGAATGTAATTAAGAAATGGCAGTCATCAGGAACAGTGGACATTAAAGCAAGATCTGGAAGACCAAGAAAAATATCAGACAGAACAGCTCGCAGGATTGTGAGAAAAACAATTCAAAACCCACGTTTGACTGCACCATCCCTCCAGAAAGATCTGGCAGACACTGGAGTTGTGGTACACTATTCCACTATAAAGAGATACTTGTACAAATATGGTCTTCATGGAAGAGTCATCAGAAGAAAACCTCTTCTACATCCTCACCACAAAAATCATCGTTAGAACTTTGCAAATGACCATATAGACAAGCCTGATGCATTTTGGAAACAAGTTCTGTGGACCGATGAGGTTAAAATTGAACTTTTTGGCCGGAATGAGCAAAGGTACGTTTGGAGAAGAAGGGGCACAGAATTTAATGAAAAGAACCTCTGTCCAACTGTTAAGCATGGGGTTGGATCAATCATGCTTTGGGGTTGTGTTGCAGCCAGTGGCACAGGGAACATCTCACGAGTAGAAGGAAAAATGGATTCAATAAAATTTCAGCAAATTTTGGATGGTAACATGATGCCATCTGTGAAAAAGCTGAAGTTAAAGAGAGGATGGCTTCTACAAATGGATAATGATCCTAATCACACCTCAAAATCCACGGGGGATTACATCAAGAGGCGTAAACTGAAGGTTTTGCCATGGCCTTCACAATCTCCTGACCTCAACATAATTGAAAATCTATGGATAGACCCTAAAAGAGCAGTGCGTGACAGACAGCCCAGAAATCTCAAAGAACTGGAAGACTTTTGTAAGGAAGAATGGGCAAAGATACCTCAAACAACAATTGAAAGACTCTTGGCTGGCTACAAAAAGCGTTTACAAGCTGTGATCCTTGCCAAAGGGGGCAGTACAAGATATTAACTCTGCAGGGTGCCCAAACTTTTGCAGACGCCATTTTTTTGTTTTCTGTTACTTTGAAAGTGTAAATGATGGAAATAAAATCTAACTTTTGTTGACATATTATAAGATTGTTTAATCTGTAATTTGATGCCTTTTTAGAGATTTTTCCATCTTTCCTTGGCTTCTTTATGCACATTAATACAAACTTTTAGCTGGGGTGCCCAAACTTTCGATCCCCACTGTAACTAGGACTGTGTTCCAGACTTGTGTAAAGGCTGGAGGGTCTCCTCATCATTGCAGGTTTTGTCTTGAGGTTTCCAACACAAAGACAGCTGCTGCATTATCCTTGGAGCCCCTACAATGGGACTTTGCTGCAACATTCACCTGTAGAAATAAAAAACTATATATTATTATTATTGTTATACAGTATTTATAAAGCGCCGATAGTTCACTCAGCGCTGTACATTACAAAGGGGGGCAGAACATGTGAGAAAACAATACCAATACAATGCAAAACATGAAGGAATCGAGGGCCCTGCTCTTTCGAGCTTACAATCTAGAAGGGACGGGATAGTGGTACAGGAGGAGATAGCTGTGGGGGATGGAGTGGTAGGAAGAGTGGAGGAGGTCGGTCAAGTTAGCAGGGGGTACCCGGTATATGTGCAAAATTCCACCAGAACTCCTATTAGGTCTTTTGCTGATAACATCTGTGTATACATTGAATGTAAGTAATCTTTTAAAGCTTGTGTTATTTCTATACTGGTGTGCATTTATATGCTCATGGTTAATGTTATGTAACGGCTGCAGAGGTTCTTTTGCTTATAATTACTTTGATTAGATTAGTGGTTAATATCTCAGGAAGGGAATCCCCTCTGTTCACATATATATACATTTCTTGTGTCTCTGCTGTGACATGTATATTAACCCCTTTGACTCCCTTATCTTGCACATCTGATCATTGTACCCTTTATTACTGTCCTCCCATTGTATGTGACCTGTTCTGTACATTTACCACTTCACCTCTTTCTCCTTCTGTGCATGACCTGTACATTCAAAGGTGAACTAAAGCCTCACATTTCATTTCAAAATTTTAGTCTTTCTATGGTAAAAAAAAAAACAAACCAGTAGCAGCATTAAAGAGGAATGTCCCCTTATAAAAGTTACAACAAAGCACCTTTAGATAAGTTTAGTAATGGCACTCCACTTCTACAAACAGATACTTAGAGATAATTGCAGGCCTTTTATGCTTTGCATGCTTTTTCTTTTCATAGTGACCATTTTCATTAAGGGAAGATACATCCATCTACCTTTACTTCCAGGAACGATGCCTAGAACTTTGGGCCTGTTTCCTGGAACATAAGACAGGAACTTCCCAGGATGCATCTGTAAGGCCAGGGTGACATCACCAGTGCCTTAAAGAAACCAGGAAGTGGAAAATGTTAATTGTAAGTAAAAGCAAAAAATGTTTGTTTCATGAATGAGTGTAAGATGATTTCATATCAGTAGGCAGCTGTGATTTTTAGACAAAGGGGGGAAACATCCACTTTAAATACCACCAAAAGAAAACTGTCAGTCAAAAAAAAAATTTATAAAATGACTTCCAAAAGAAAGCTCTATCAGTCTAAAAAATAATATAACATTTAATTTAAGTGTTGCAAAACTGCGTTATTTTCATTCAAACTGAAAATTGTCCTGGTAATGAAAGGGTATTACATACTGGTACTAAAGTAATTATGTCAACCTGTACCATACATGGATAAAGCACATATTTTCTTCAAGCTGATAAAAAAGCTTTTGTAGTTTCTCTCATACCACAGGAAACAGCAAAATGAATTTCTAAATATGTGAACTATTTAAAGCAGTAGTAAACTTCAAAAAAATGCACAAAAAATGGTCTCATGCAAAATGATAGAATAATGTGCTAGTATTAATACTATCACATTGTGAAAGACTTACCTTAGAACAAAGCCCTCCAACAGTGCACTGTCACCACTGACAGGGATTCCATCTTCACTAGGTCTTCCTTCCAGGTTAGCGGGCTTTGGCTATTTGACTGGCCGAGCTGCGATGATGTCATTCCTGCCCATGCTCGCGGGAGTCACGGCCTCGGCATGGCTCTCTCAATGGACGGCACAAATATATTACAAAACATACTTTTGCCAGGCTTCCAAATAGGAGGAGGTAACATCAGGATCCCTCTAGTGAGATCAACATCTTGAAGAGGTTCTAGGAAGTTACATGTGCATTCTCTCCAGATCTTTTTTTTCTTAAATAATGAGTTTTAATAGTTTTTGGTTAACTGGTTTGGTTAGGAATATTTGAGTTCAGAACAGGTATTTTGTTCATGGCCCAAACATTGCTTCAATTTTTACAGACCATATTTAAATAGCAAAAGACCTTTACATTCTAAGAGAACATACATGGCAGAATTGTTATGTCTCAGCAAACTTTAGGCTTCTGTTGATGTCATAAATAGGACAAAAAGGAACAAGGGTCCCTTCCACCCCCATCTCCCAACACAAAGGCACTACATTCTTTCTTTATCCTGCTATTAGTTTTAACCATGATTGCTATATACCTGTTAGTAGTATGAGGCATGCTGCTATCCTGTCTTTCGCTCTCCCCACAGTCACCAATCATCGGCACTTTCTTTGGTAGCCTGAGCATTGGTTTCCTGTCCTCCGATGCCCCTCTGCTCTCACAGGTCGGTGGTGGAAAATATCCTTGTTGCTACACAGAGGTTTGGTGATGCCCGTGCCACTTATACTGCCCTGATTGGCTGATGGCACTGTGGCATCCTTTTGGAACATCAAAAGCCAAGGGTTCTGGGCTTGTGAAAGTGTTTATCTCCCTGGCTCCTGCTCTAAGTGTCTTGCTTTGATTTTAACTGTCTTCTCTGACCCATGTTTTGCCTCTTTTCTTGTTTGACTTGACCCCCTTGCCTAGGCAATAGATATGCTACTATTTGCCACTTGCCATGACCTTTGCTTGGATAATGGATATGCTACTGATTGTCTCCTGCCCTGAACTTTACCTGGATCACAGATATGCTACTATCCCAACCGTAGCATTACCTCCACTATTCAGAAGGATCTTACTCCAAGAGGCCAGCACAGATAACTGCTTTCCCCCACTTCACTGTCGTCTGGTGCCACCACAGGACCATTGTATAACCTAAAAGAAACACTTCTCTACACATTCTATACTGATAGCCCCTTCTGGCCATAGAGAGTTGTCATCTAGCACCACTCTCTAGGGAATTAGCACTACAGGGATCATTTTCACAGAATTGTCAGTGATATTGCAGTGATCGAGTGTCATTTTTACTTCTGAGCTTTGCAGTCATTTCTCCTTTGAGCTGTTGTGCTTTGTTTTTACATACACGTACCAATACCTATTTAGCTTTGCTTTATTCTCCCTGCAGCCCAGCACAAGTAGTCAAGCACGTTTTGCCTACTAGATATGCTACTGATTGCCACCTGCCCCGACCTTTGCCTGAATAATGTATACACTACTGATACTGCCCTAACCCTGGCTTAGATAATGGACTCTGTCACTACTGACTGCTAGCCAGCCCTTTCACACTTTAAGGCAATTTTTAAGTGTATCAATAAGTATACTAGTGGGTTTCTAATTGATGATGAACAATTCTATGTGATGAATAACCTATGTGAAAGATACACATAGTCTCTTCCAAACTCTAGCAATAGTATGTGTGACTACCAGCAACACAAAGGTGGTTAGGTTAAATTGGGTTAAGTAAGAAAGGGAGGTTTAACTAAAGTGCAAGCCAAGGGTCTCTTGGGAGAGAACAGTGGGATAAATAGCAGAATAAATTGGACACTGGTCCAGAATCTACCTAACATAGGGCAGGCCCACCAGATGTTCATATAATCTTCTATGTCTCTAAAGCATAATGGGGAATTTAAGGGGGTGGAGTTGGGAAGACCTACAATGTACCATCAAGTATCTTTCTGGCATATTCAGTAGTTATTATAGTGATAGAACATTAAGCAGATGTGGACCAAATACTGAATGTTATGTTTACCCTATACAGATTGTGTTTCTCATTTTGGGGTGGACACTGTGCCAAAATTCACAGATGACACCACGGTTGTCAGGAGAATAACGGGCAGTGAAGAGGCTGTGTATCGGTGGGAAATAGAAAGCCTAGTGGCCAGGGGCGGACTGACAACTCATGGGGCCCCTGGGCAATAGAGGATCATGGGGCCCTTGTGTCCTTGCCCAAACTCAAAAAAGCCTATGAAAAAGGTACCAGGGGCATCTCATGGGGCCCCCTACTGACCCTGGGCCTCGGGCAGTGCCCGAGTTTCTGAATGGTCAGTCCGCCCCTGCTAGTGGCTGATGTGGAAAGAATCATTTAGAGCTAAATGTGGACAAGACTGAAGCAAAAGTAGGGCCAAAGCTCTTTTGGCCCTACTTATCTTGTCGGTCACAGGAGTGCACTTTGTTCTTCACTCCCGTGACCCATATTCCTCCAACAGCAGTTTAATGTTTGCTGGTGGCTGACGCCATTCAGCCATTCCAGATTCTGGAAATATCCCAACTTTAATGTTGGGATCCACCCAGATGCCTGACTGGCAGCTGGATCAGCCTCTCAGTACACCACCGTTCCCTCCCCTCCACAACCTGGTGCTCCAGTAAGCACTGGAGAAGCAGAGCAGAGAGCTGGTGACTGACAGTCACTGGTTCTCTGCTCACTGAAGACCACGAATTGAGTGATCAGCGGTCTTTGATCTCACAGTTCTCGGTAGAGAACCTCAGTAGAGGTGCCAGGGAAGAGATGCAACATCAAATTGATGTTGCATATACCTGGGTGAGTATGTTGGTTTTTTTTTCTTATTTCTGCACTTCTCTTTAAGGCATGCATGAACCATTTTAGGAGAGGTAGGGAAATTAGTTACAAGCTGGTTGGGTTTGGTGGGTCTGAGGTTGAGAGAATAAACAAGTTTTGCTTCTTGGGAAAAATTATTAGGGAGCATTTGTTGTGGACAGAGTAAGTATCCTGTCTGGTGGAAAAGGTTTATTAGAGATTGTATTTTTTTAGGAAGAGGTGGAGGGCAGGTTTTTCAGAGCAGGTTCTCCTCAATGGCTATAAGGCTGCCATTGATGGTGTGTTTAGTTATTAAACCTCTCTAGTGGCAGGGGTCATACACATTCCATCACATAAATGTCCTACAGAAGGTAACAAAAACTGCGCAGAAGATTTTTACAGGAGTAGATCTGCCAAGTATAGAACTAGGGTAAGGAAGATGTCTATCAGAGAGCTTTCAATATCTTAAAGGTTAGTTTTTATCCTGGAAATTATTTGTTTACAGTGCTACCTTCTGGTGGGAAGTTTAGCATTTCATCTCATGCACCAAACCTGCAAAACAGCGTCTTTCCCTGATTCATTCAGCTCTTGAATGCAAGAGGAGTTTTGGGGCCAAAGTAGTGTGTTTGTTTTTATGTGTATTGTGTTTTTATGTGAGGTATGTGATGCCTTTTAATGTGATGGGGCTACATCAATTTGTCATTTTATAATTTTTTATTGTAAAAGAGATTACATTTTTGGAGTCTAATTCTCATTCTGATGTTGTCAATCCTTCTCACATTTAGTGCCTCCAAGATCATTCCCCCACTTAGAAATGTAATAAAAAGCTGTATGGGTGGACAAGTAATTAAATTGGGAAAAAATAATGGCAATTGACTTAGATGAGAGTGGAGTGTGGTAACATACATGTTCTAAAATTGATATCTGGGAAGAAAAATCCTTATTAACCATCAAAGAGGAAATCTAGTGTTTAATTTATATAGCAAAAGATTTCTGAGGCTTGATATTTATTCCTGATCGCTCCCCAAGTGTATATAGAGTTACCATTCATGAAGAGATATAAATAACTATATTTTTTAGACCAATCGCAGCATTCCAGATTTATTTTGATCCCAGACCCCAGAACACATTGAGGCCTCCTCCCCTGCTACCCCCTCCCATTCGCTTCACAGAGCGCCTCATTCACGGAGCAGGAGCCCAGCCACAGCACCCACAGCCTGCCATTCTGAAGCCTCCCCTCTCACTATAGGGGATTTGAAAGCAGTAGCATCAGATATTACAGTAAAGAGACCCTCTCTGCAGCAATTGCTGAGTTACATATCGACATGCAGGCAGTGGCCCAAAGGCTAGAAGCAGTGGAGGATAAAGTTATCACGCAAGACCTTGCCATCCTTGATATGCGCAAACTGGTGGAGATGCACACTAAACATCTTAGAGAGCTTGATCGTCACATCGAAGACTTAGACAACAGGAGAAGACAACATAATTTAAGGGTACGCAGTGTCCCTGAAGCAATTGAATCGGGCCAACCCTCCCAAACTCTCTTAACCATTTTTAATGATCTTTTGGAAAGACCACAGAAGTCTCCTATTGAGATCAAATGCCTCTATAGGGCTCTGCGCCCTAGAGGTAGAGACACTGATCCCCCGAGAGATATAATTTGCTGCTCAGTCAACTTCCTACTTAAAGAAGAAATATTACGCAGAGCACGAGAGCGAAACCACGTGATATATAATGGAGCAGAAATCAAATTATTTTAAGATCTCTCCCATCTCACCTTACGAGTAGAAAGGATTTACGCCCTTTACTGGATCTATTACGTTCCAGAGGTATAGCATATCGCTGGAGATTCCCATTTGGCCTCTCAGCAACACACATGGGCTCTCCTGAGATTCCCGGAAGATATCACACCATTCTGCGAGATCCTAGATATCCCAATAGTGGAAATACCCAACTGGTCCAGTGAATCCCACCTCCCATCTCAGACGGATGAAGACCCAATGGAGGCCCAATCAGCTAGACACCCTGGAGGAACAAGGCGCCGCAGACCATCCCATCGCACCTCGTCCTCTCCTCTTTGACAAAGGCTCATCACTGGGGACAGTCTACCAGCTTCACCAGCTCATCGCAAGGCACGTCACAAATGACATTTCTCCTTTCCCCCTCCCCCCCACCCGTGCATCACCATTCCCTTATTCCATGGCTATTTCAGACCTGAAGAAACTAATTTTCATGCTGATCATATCCCTAAATTTTCCAATGCCAATTACCCAACAGTCTACCATTCAGTTAACACAGACGTAAAAGCAAAGGGTGTGTCCATTTTGATCTCCAAAACACTCCCGCTTACAATTACTGAATCTCTCGAGGATCCAGAGGGAAAGCTCCTCTTCCTTAAAGGCACCATCCAACAACAAACCGCTTACCTTAGCCAACATTTACAGTTTCAATGCGGCACAAGTGAGCTTTTTCCGTAAAATCTCTAAAACACTTGCAACGTTCCAATCGGGCATCTTGATTTTTGGGGGCGATTTTAATGTAGCACTTAATCCATTGGAAGACACTTTGACAGGCTTTTCGTCAAGACCCTTCCGAACACTTAAACAGATTAAAATTGAACTGAATGACCTTCTTCTCCATGATACATGGCGTACCCTACTCCCCTCTGACAAAGACTACACTTTTTACTCTGCAACTCACAAGCGTCATTCCAGAATCGACTATCTTTTTCTTTCACAAAAAGACTTACATACATTAAAATCAGCCTCCATTGAACCAATTATTCTTTCTGACCATCACGATGACCATGCATCTTCCCGATGCCCCATTTATGTCCAAAACATGGAGATTAGATCCCTTTCTCCTTACGGAGTCATCTGTTACCCTCCAAATTCGTGACTCTCTGACCAATTATTTTAAGGAAAATGCATCTTCGGAGACGACTCCTCTCATACAATGGGAAGCACACAAATGTGTGATACGTGGGCTCCTGCTTTCTATCACTGCATCTTGAAAATGCATAGCTCAAGCATCTTTTACTTCTATACTTCAAAAAGTACGTAAACTTGAATGCTCACATAAACGCTCTAAGGCTGTAAACTCTGTGACCGAACTTGATCAGGCACGCAAACAACTTCGAGACATAGTTCAAAAGAAAACCAAGCGTAATTTTACTTTATCTCAGAAACTCTTTTATGAACATGGAAATAAGAGCGGCAAGTTTTTAGCCAGGGCCTTGCAATCTAAAAAAGTGGCTCGCACCATTCATCAACTTAACTCCAAACAAGGTCACCTATCTAAAACTTCTGCATATATCGCAGCTGAATTTGAGAAATATTATACTACCCTTTACAACCTACCCTTACCACCAAAACCGACAGGGGATACTAGACCACGTAATGTCATTATCCAGACTTTTCTTGTCCAATATCTTCCTAAATCCATTTCCCAATCACAAGCAAGAGAACTAGATGGAGCTTTGACATTGACAGAACTACAACAGGCCATCACACAATTAAAACCAGGTAAAAGCCTGGGCCCAGATGGACTTATAACTACATATTACAAATCTTTCATAGACATCCTCGAAAAACCCATTCTTAAAGGCCTTCAATTCACTGGATACCCCAGGACAGTCTATGCGCCACCTTTCTGAAGTCCACATCATGCTTATACCAAAAGAAAACAAAGACCTGACATCGCCAATGAACTATCGCCCAATCTCCCTCCTGAATGTTGATTTAAAGATTTTTGCCAAAATACTGGCCAATCGTTTACTTCGCATCATAGACTCCCATTATCTCTACTGACCAGGTGGAGTTCGAACCCAGTAGAGAGGCTAGAGACAATATGATCAGGGCAATAAATGTACATCATTGGTTGATACAGAAGAAACAATCTGGCTTCTTCCTCTCTCTTGACACTGTGAAGGCCTTCAACAGATTGGCATGGGACTACATGGAGGCTGTTCTGACTGGCCTTGGGCTTCCTCCACGTCTCTTGAACTTTATCATATCCTTACATACAACACCTACGGCTAAAGTGAGAGTCAATGGCCTCCTTTCAGACGCTTTTTTGATAAGCAATGGGACCAGACAGGGTTGTCCGCTATCCTCCCTCCTATTCATTTTTACGTTGGAACCTTTTTTGAACTGCATTAAACAGAATGACAACATCAAAGGAATTTTAATCAATGGCAAAATTCACAAAATAGCGGCCTTTGCTGATGACATCTTACTTTTCCTGGCAGACCCACATATTATGCTACCTAATTTATCACACAATTTAAAATTATTTCAGTATTTGGCCAATTTTAAAATTAACTTCAATAAATCCCAAGCCCTCAATGTTTCCCTAACCCAAGATACGGTGAGACCGGCGAAAATGAACTTTCCTTTCGCATGGCAGTCCGAGGCCATCACTTACTTAGGAATTCAATTACCAACTCACCTTACAGAACTATATGCCAAAAACGTTTTACCCATCCTACGTAGTATCACCAAAGATCTACAGACATGGGACAAACCATTTTTCTCTTGGTTTGGCAGAGGAGTGATCCTCAAGATGATTGTGCTTCCTAGACTACTATACTTGATGCAAATGATTCCAATCAAACTGCCTAACTCCTTCTTTAAGTCCTATAAAACATTATGTACCTCATTTCTATGGTGTAACAAACACCCCAAATCGGTTTTGAACAACTTTCCATGCCTAAGACGAGCGGAGGTATTGGACTACCTGATATCACCCGCTACTGTAGAGCCTGTCACATGGCAAGAATAGTAAATTGGTCTACCAACTGCAACCGTAAGGCCTGGGTTAATTTGAAAGCTGCATTTTCGGGGACTCCGCTTGCCACCTCCCCTTGGCTGAAAAATTTCCACATTCCGTCTGGGTTCAGGGAACACCTTCTTATAGGCCCCACTCTATCGTGTTATCATCAGATAAGTCAGAAAACAGGTTTCTCTTCCACCCCTGGCCCACTCACTCCTATCAAAATGAACCCAGACTTCCCCCCCTGGTATGTCTCGTGCCTTTCTCGCCGGGTCTAACCCCACAGATAATTTGAATTTGCATCAACTCTTCAAGGATGGGACATTCTTACTCAGAGACCACCTTTTGAACAAATGGCAATCCCTAACCTTGATGCCGTGGATATACAGACAGCTCCACCACTTTATACATAGCTCCTCACATCTAAAAGAATATACTAGACCACTCACCCCATTTGAAAAACTTTGCTCAACAGACTCTCCCCAGAGACATGTTATACTGTATCTAAGCTCTACATATGCCTCGAAAACACCATTGACCTTCCGTCTCAGAAAGCTTGCAAGGCCTGGAGCTCTGACTTACAATGCCAACTATTGCCAGAAGACTGGGATCACATTTACACAAAGGGTCCATATGTGTCTCTACACAAGAAAACAATTTTAAACTATATTCTAGATGGTACAGAGTTCCGTCCCTGCTTCACAAATTTGATCCTAACATCTCAGATTCATGTTGGAGATGTCACCAGGCAACAGGTACACTCTTGCATATCTGGTGGGAGGGACTGCCCATTGCTGCAGCCTTTCTGGGGGAAAATCCAACCCATAATCATGCAAGTAACTACGTACTCACTAGACCCTCCCCCCGCACAATTCTTGCTCCACCATTCCACACTTCCATTTAGGACGTACCGTAAATCACTCGCCATGCACATGGCAAAACAATGTATCCCAGTCCACTGGTGCTCAACACATGTTCTCGCTATTCGAGAATGGTTTGCTAGGATCAAGAAAATTGAGGAAATGGAGGAATTGATGTCTGTAGCAAAAGAACAGCCCGAGAGATTCAGGAAGACTTGGGCTTGTTGGAGTCATTTCAAAAACCACCACTACCTATCACCTATTAGTGCATGAACAGCCTATACGCCCTGACTGAATGCTTAGACACAGTGCTGTACTACGGAACACCCTGTTCACCGAAGACGCATTTGATGCACATTTGGATGGGCCGAGACTCGGCATCGTGGCCTGCCTTTCGGATTCTTGACCTACGTGTTGCCCCATTGAATGATCTTGCACGTATTGCATCCTAAACTATATGACTACCTTTCTGGCTCGTACAAAATGATGTGAATTATTTTATCCGCAGCTACCTACTTTAACATCCCTTTTACTCCCTACCCATTCTCCCCCCCCTTTTTTTATCTCATATTTCCCCCTCCCCCCCACTACCTCACTCTACATCTCCTTCTTTAACTATTTTCATTTCTGACTTCTCTTTTTCTCACACCTTTTATACGCCTTCATTATTCATATATTCCCAACAAATATAGCATTTAATCTCTCATACAGGTGTGACTGATTTCACATGGCTCACACGCTCCTGAAATGGATGCACAAATCATATCATACACGTCATCCTGTGCTATCCTTACCCAACACTTCACATTCCCTTAACATAATGGCTCACAAGTAAATAGGTCAGTAATCAATATACGTACAGTTTCAAGAAAAAGTATGTGAACCCCTTGGGATTACGTGGAGTTTTGCATGAATTGGGCATAAAATGTGCTCTGAACGTCATCTAAGTCACAACAATAAAAGAACACAGTCTGCCCAACATAATACTGCACAAACATTAGATGTTGCCATGGTTTAATTGCACATAACATGTAAACATTCACAGTGCAGGGAGGAAAAAGTATGTGAGGCCCTAGCTTAATGACTTCTCCCAGAGCTAATTGGAGCCAGGAGTGAGCCAACCTTGACTCCAATCAGTGTGATGATATTGGATGTGTTGCTGACAGCTGTCCTGCCCTTAAAAAACACACACCTGTTTTGGGTTTACTGGTTTCAAGAAGCACTGTCTGATGTGAACCATGCCTTGCAGAAAAGAGCTCTCAGAAGACCTGCGATCAAGAATTGTTGACTTGCATGAAGCTGGAAAGGGTTACAAAAGTATCTCCAAAAGCCTTGATGTTCATGTGTCCACGGTAAGACAGACTGTCTACAAATGGAGAAAGTTTAGCACTGTTACTACTCTCCCTAGGAGGGGTCGTCCTGTAAAAATGACTGCAAGAGCACAGCGCAGAATGCTGCATGAGGTAAAGAAGAATCCCAGAGTGTCAGCTAAAGACCTACAGAAATCTCTGGCACATGCTAACATTTTTGTTGACACATCTACAATAAGGAAAACATTAAACAAGAATGGAGTACATGGGAGGACACCACGGAGGAAGCCATTGCTGTCCAAAAAGAATATTGCAGCACGTTTGAAGTTTGCAAAAGAGCACCTGGATGTTCCACAGCACTACTGGCAAAATATACTGTGGACAGATGAAACCAAGATTGAGTTGTTTGGGAAGAACACACAACACTATGTGTGGAAAAAAAAAGGCACAGCACACGAACATCAAAACCTCATCCCCACTGTAAAACATGGCGGAGGGAGCATCATGGTTTGGGGCTGCTTTTCTGCCTCAGGGCCTGGACGGATTGTTGTCATTGATGGGAAAATTAATTCCAGAGTTTATCAAGACATTTTGCAGGAAAACGTATGACCATCTGTCCGCCAACTGAAGCTCCGCAGAGGATGGGTGATGCAACAGGACAATGACCCAAAGCATACAAGTAATTCAACAAAACAATGGCTGCAACAGCACAGAATACGCCTTCTGGAGTGGCCCAGTCAGAGTCCTGACCTCAACCCGATTGAAATGCTGTGGCATGACCTTAAGAGAGCGATTCACACCAGACATCCCAAGAATATTGCTACACTGAAACAGTTTTGTGAAGAGGAGTGGTCCAAAATTACTCCAGATCATTGTGCAGGTCTGATCTGCAACTACAGGAAACGTTTGGTTATTGGTGCCAAAGGAGGGTCAACCAGTTATTAAGTCCAAAGGTTCACATACTTTTTCCTCCCTGCACTGTGAATTTTTACATGTTATGTGCAATTAAACCATGGCAACATCTAATGTTTGTGTAGTATTATGTTGGGCAGACTGTGTTCTTCTATTGTTGTGACTTAGATGACGTTCAGAGCACATTTTATGCCCAATTCATGCAAAACTCCACGTAATCCCAAGGGGTTCACATACTTTTTCTTGCAACTGTATATCGATTTATCTATTATACTCTTTGTATCTACTGGTTTGCCATATACATTTGACATTATGATATATCTCACCCTGATTTGTACTGCTGTTTAAACCCATGGCCCGTCTGCGAAACAGGATGCTACATGTTGTGTTCGGACTGTGATCCGTATTTGTATGTACATTGCTACACCTTACTCTTTCTAATAAAAGTATTTTTGGAGAAAAAAAAGAAATTCGGACACAATTCGGATGTATCTGAATTTCTGAATCACAATAGTAATGAATTTCAACTAATCCAACATAAATTATAATGAAATGAATTCTCCAAATTTGAATTTTAAAATTAATTTGAAATGGAAATATTGCAATAAATACAGTAAGGAAAAAGGTGAAATATGATGATGGTTCATCATGTTAAGGAAAAGAAAAGAATGGAATAGAAAAGAATAGTATAACATAGAATAGAATAAAACAGAACAGAAAAGAATAGAACAGATTAGAAAATAAAAGAATAGCGTAGCCCAGACTTAAACCTCATTGAAAATCCATGGAATGGCTCAAAGACTGTAGTCCTCAAATGGTCATCATCAAATTTAACTGAACTTGAGCAGTTCTGCAAAGAGTGGACAAATATTGCAAGGTCTAGATGTGCAAAGTTAGTAGAGACATATCCCAACAGACTAAATGCTGAAATTAAAGAAAAAAGTGGTTCAACAAGATACTGACACAAGGGGGTGATCCCTTTTCCAACTCAGTGATTCTGTTTTTTATTCTTTTTTATTTTTTTCAGGCATGTTGGTGTTCTCACTTGGATGTTATAAGTTGCATAAAATACTATTAGATAAAACAAAAACTATGTGTTTGCTCATTTTAGGCTGCAAAGCAACAAAATGTGATTAATTTAAGGGGAGGGGGGTGCTTTTCTATACCCACTGTATGTAACTCTCATTTCATCTTCTGCAATGTATATCAACCCCTGTACTCTCACCACTTTACTTTTTCTTATCTACAAAAGACAAGGCAAATGACAAAATAAATTACATCTGCTGGCACCTATTTCTATATGCATACATACTTTTAACTTTTGTTGAATACAGTTGTTATAGGATTACCCCCTTCTAACTCCTCAAATAACTCAAATGTCTTTTTAACATAGTTTAAAGCGCCCATCTGCATAAGGTTCATGAAGAGACCACAAGCAAAAGACATATTTCAACACAGAAAAAAACAGATATTGAGAAAATTGGATTTTCTAGAATTACACTGAGAATTTGTTGGTCTTGTGAATCATTACTTTGAAGTCAGATGAGAATTCATATTAATGCGCAGTATCCTTTTAAATGTGATGCTGTAGCCTGAAACCTTAAACATTGCTGACATTTCTCACTAGAAATATCTTTTTTTTGGTCAAGAAATGGACACATAAGAAACATTAAATTATGAACAAATATTGGTATATCAGGCATAAGGGCAGGTTAGGGAAGAGACAACCTTCTGAGATGCTCATATTTCAAATAATAGAATAGTAGTAATAGAATAAGGACATCAAAGCCTCTGAATTGACAAGGGCCTGAAGCTCGTTAAGGGACTGTCTGATTATGCAGACAATCCACCTCTTGATATGTGATAATTCTGCAGAATGGAAAAAAACTTACATCTAGTGCTGCAATCCATTTCAGGCAGGACTTCCCTGGTCGTTACCAAGCACATCCATTAAAGTCTAGTTTCCAAGCTGCTGCAAGGTTTTAATTGAACTGGTCAATCAGCTCCAACACTTTTCTGATGGGGAATTAATTTCACTTTCCTAGGTTTAGAATTTTAATCAGCCAAGCATAGTTCACATCAAAATGCTTGACTAATGTCCATGATGAGAGTTTTATAAGTTTGTCACCAGTTCATAAATTTTACATTTTAGGCACTATTACATTGTTTACTTTTTTTTTTAATTCTTAGCTTTGCTGTGATATTGTATAGAAGTAAAAAGTTTCAGAATAACAAAAATATTAATTCCAAACCTCCTTAGTATAGATGTACTGAAATGTATACACATTCCAAGTGCAATTTTCAGATTAGCATTTACTGCTATTTTTTTTATTCCACAGTTTCATTGGGTTTTACACAATATACAGTAACGGATGTCAAAGACTTTTGGTAATATATGAAACAAGGACTAAAGACTTACGGTATGTAGCAACACTAGTAATAATTTAAGCAGCGGTATGGTGTGCAATCAGGAGAATTAAACATATGCATATTATTCAATTGTCCTTGTAGAACAGCAAGAAAAGCAGGTCAACATGGAGTTGATCCCCATAATATAGGACTTTACATGAGCTGAAGTTGAAGAGCTGGGCAGATTATTTATGCAGGTAACTATAGGTGGTAGAATCAAGAGGGGGTGTGGTGTTGGAATGAAGTTTAATTGGCAGAGAGGGCGTGTCCAGCCGGTTGTGTAGATGGCTGCTCCTTGAGAGTCCTTCACAGTACCCCAGCTCGATCAGCGGCTACAAACCAACTTCGTGGTCATAAAAAATACTCACATAAGTCGGATACTCACCTTTCCTCGCTCCGGTGCCATGCCCCGCCCTCAGAAATCACCCGGACAACCGAAGAAGCTCACAGACTTCTATGCTGCCCGAGAACACAGGAACCAAGATGGTGCTGGCGGCCTGCTCAGCATCCCATCTGCCCTATCAGAGGGACAGCACAGATACATTCTGGACCCCAGGCTCTCTGCTCCACTCTATGAAGGTGGGTTGAATGAACCAATGGGGTTTCCCCACTAAGCTCACAGTTAAGCGACAAGAGAAACTTTTCACAGTTAGAAGTCTGGAGTCAGGACTTGATCTACTCAAGGAGTGGAACATTCTACCTGCGGAGGATCATCCTCGCCCACTTACTCAACTTCAAAACATGGAAGGCGACTGGTCCTGAACAAATACTCACATAACCACCATCTGACCTAAATATCACCCCTCTGCTACCCCTAGCTGGAGTACTCTGGCCTCTTCCAACAACTTTTCTAACCTAAATACATGTACCACCATGGCTCAGATAAACTGCCATGGCTACCCAATTACCCCCAAATGTCAGTAGCCATTTATACTACCTATTTTTCTTGTATTGTTCACAAGATTTTATTATATCTATGTGTTTGTATACCCTGTTTACTATACCAGTCTCACATGCTCCATATCCACTTCAGAAGCTCTTGGTGACCTCCACTACACCGCTATCTCATACGAGTACCTGTTCGCTTTCTCAGACTTTGTCCATATTTCCCGTAATTAAGGCTGAATACCTTAACAATTACTACATCAGCTACCACATCTAAAATAGTCCTCATACTCTTATTCGATACAGACACCCCGACTCATCAGTTACGCGTTAACATCCACCTCCATGGTGATTAAAATCACCTCTATCAACGTTCGAGGCCTCAATTCACCCTATAAAAGATCTTCTCTAATCAAGGAAACCCAATCCCTGCAAGCGGATGTTATATTCATCCAAGAAACACACTTCGCTCTCTCCAAGACCCCCACCTTCAACATGAAATGCTTTCCTCATCGATTCTTTGCATCAAACCCCAAAAAGAAAAATGGAGTTACGACGGCTATAAAAGATACCCTAAATTTCCACCTAATTTCTAAAATTGCAGACCCACAAGGACGCTACCATATCTTAATATGCAATATAGAAACGTATACACCCTAGTCAATGTCTACGCTCCGAACTCTAACCAAATCCACTTTTTTTTTTTTTTTAATTTAAATGTTATTTATTTTCCATATATATTGCACATTTCAGCATTATTCTCATACAAATTTACATATCTTTAATAACATTTCTAACTATCTCTATTCCCATTTACCACCCCTCCTCAATCTAATTTCCCCCCCCACCCGAGGAAAAAAAAAAAAAAAAAAAACCCCATATAAACCCACCCACTCTGCATAATTCAATTATCCCTCTTCATACGCGAATATAGGGAATTTAAAACCTTCTATCTTTCTCACATAGTTACTCCATATATTTCACCATGTATTCTTCCCATGTTCTCCACCTCTTATAGAACAACCCCATCCTGTCTTCCTGCATATAACACAATCTCTCCATCTTACAAATTTGATTAGTTCTTTCCACCCAATCCTCTATCTTAGGCACCTATGGTCTATGCCAAAACTTAGGTATCAGACCCTTCGCCGCATTTAGATAGCACCATATACCCGAATCCTTGTACTTATTTACTGATAACTCTGTACTATGTAGTAGACATACTGCTGGGTCCAGTCCTATCTTTATCCCGGAGATTATCTCAAGTACTTGGACAATTATCTCCCAGAAACCTTGAATCTTTGGGCACTCCCACCATATATGATATAATGTGCCTATTTTTCCACATCCCCTCCAGCACTCTAGTGAATTTTCCCCACATATCTTATACTCAATATTCGGTGTAATGTGCCATCTCGTTAAACATTTATAATTTACCTCCACCTCTCTCATACTTATATTCTCGTGTATTAATCTATATATTTTCCTTTGTTTATCCTCATCTATCTCTATTCCCAGATCTCTTTCCCATTTACCTATATACCTTGGTTTTGTGTAAGTGTCTAACTCAGTGAGGGTTTTATAAATTTTTGCAGTGCCTCGCCTCCCGTCACCTCGTGTTTCTAACAACCTCTCAAACAGGTTCCAATCCTCTCTCGATCTCAACGGTTTTGGGAGGTTTCTGACAAAGTGTTTTAATTGGTGATATTTCCATTCATCTATTTTAATAAAAAGTTCCCTTTTATCCCCTTTCAAATCCCCAAGTGTTCTCAATTCCTGTCCTTCCATTATATCTCTCAGTTGGATATCTTCTTTTCTAATCCATTTCCCTGTACTTTCCTCCTTACCTGGAGGAAAATAATCCGTATTCCTCAGTGAAATTAATTGCGAGTTAAAATCCCATTTCATAAATTTATGCAATTTATCCCAAACTTTAAAAACATTTAATGTAAAAACACTCGTGGTATCTTTTAGCCCTCTATATTGTGCTGGTGCCCATATAATTCTCTTCAAGGTAACTCCACTTAATTCATTCTCAATCTGAACCCACCTTTTTCCCTCAAAATTATGTGTCCAATCATAAATTCTCGCTAGGACTACTGCTTTATAGTACCTCTTAATATCTGGCACTCCCAAGCCTCCTCTCTCTTTATTTCTATTTAACAAGTCATATGATATTCTAGGTTTTTTATTTTTCCATATATATTTTGTTAACATCTTTTTTATTACTTTAAAAAAGACCTCCGGGATTTTGATTGGAATCATCTGAAATTTATAGAGGATTTTTGGTACGATTATCATTTTTATCAGGTTTATACGGCCTATCCAGGATGGGTTACCTCCCTCGAATCTCCTTAGTTCCTTCTTAATCTCATTTAAGAGTGGGATATAATTTAATTTATACAGGTTTGTACATGAAGCAGAAAGTTTCACCCCCAAATACTTTATCTCTCTGTTTTTCCATATAAAGGGGAATTCTTTTTGTATTTTTTCTTTTTCACTGTTTGACAGGTTTACATTTAAGATCTCAGTTTTAGTTGGATTGATTTTCAAGTTTGATAGCTCCCCATAATCCTTTAAGCTCTTCATTAGATTTGGGAGTGTTATCCTAGGATTTCCCGCATAGAACAATAGGTCATCCGCATAGGCAGCTACTTTATGTTCGACTTCCCCAATCTGCACTCCTTTTATATCTAAATTCTTCCTAATAGTTGCCAATAATGGTTCTAATGCCAATATATACAGCAATGGAGATAATGGACATCCCTGTCTAGTTCCATTTGACATTCTAATCGGTTCCGACCTCTCACCATTAACCATTACTATCGCTGAGGGCTCTCTATACAGCTTCCCTATGCACTCTCTCATTCTTACTCCTATTCCTAGAGTTTCTAGGGTATCCATCATAAAACTCCAATCTTTTCAGCATCGATCGAAAGTACTATTACCGGGGTTTTCCCCTTCCTAGCTTTCTGGATAAGCAACAGCGTTCTTAGGCCATTATCTCTGCCCTCTCTCCCTGGGACAAAACCCACCTGGTCCCCCTGGATCCATTCTGGCATAAGATCTTTTAATCTATTTGCTAGGACCTTTGCATATAGTTTGGTGTCTATGTTCAAGAGTGATATCGGTCTATAGCTAGAGCACTGAGAGGGATCCTTCTCCTCCTTTTGTATCAACACCACCTGGGCCTGTAAAGATTCCCCTCTCATCTCCATCTCTCCTCCCAGGGCATTCATATATTTCTTCAGTTTGGGTATTAACAGGTCACTGTATTTTTTATAGTATCTCACTGTGTAACCATCTGGGCCCGGGCTTTACCCCTTCGAAGTATTCTTTAATGCTCTTATTATTTCTTCCTGTGTGATTTCCAAATCAAGGGAATTCAGTTGATCATTACTTAACTTCGGTAATCCTGCCTTTTTTAAATATTCCCTTCTTTTCTCTCTTCTCTCATTTCCGTTTATATTTACTGGGTCTTGGGAGGCAATATTATATAGCTTGCTGTAATATTCTTTAAACACCTCGATGATCTCTTTAGTAGAGTAAACCATTTCCCCCTTGGAGTTTTTTATTTTTTCTATATAATTCCTATTTTTTTTTTTCCTCAAGGCTCTCATTAAATATTTTCCTTGTTTATCTCCCCATTTATATCTCTCACTTGCAACTTTATTAAAGACTCTTCTCTTCTCCTCCTCCATCAGTAGCTCTAGTTCTTCTTTCTTTTTTATCACCTTCTGTCTTATCTTTTCTGATCTTTTATTTTTATGTATCTGCTCTAACTCAGCTATTTCTTTTAACAACCCAGTAAGTTTTTCTCTTCTTTCCCTTTTCTTTTTTGCCCCGGACGCAATCAGGATACCTTTTATATAAGCCTTATGGGCCTCCCACACTGTAGCCACCGACACCTCCCCTGTCTCATTCTCTTGAAAGTATCTTTCAATCTCTTCTCTAAGTTTTCGATCCACCTCCTGATCCAGGAGGAGAGCCTCGTTCAACTTCCAACCTATCCCACCTGTCAATCGTCTTCTCCACCTCATTTTCAGTGAAACAGGGGCATGATCCGAAAAAGACATCGCCTCTATCTCTACTTTATCCACCAAAGCTATAAGCTGGTGATCTACTAATAAATAATCCAATCTGGAGTACATCTCGTGTGCTTTGGAGAAGAAGGTATAATCTCTCTCTTTTCCATGAATCACTCTCCAAATATCCACCAGTTGACACTCATGGATCACCCTCTTCAGGATTCTCAGAGCTTTACCTCCCTCTCTTTGCACAGAAGATGTCGTATCCATTTGTGGGTCCATACAAAAATTCAAATCCCCTGCCACTGTCAAACGTCCCTTCTTAAAGGCCATCAGTTTTCTCAGGACACCCTTTAGAAAAACTTCTGGTCTTTTATTTGAGCAGTAGATATTTACAATTGTACATTCTTGCTCTTGTAATCTACCCTTTAAGAACAGAAATCTCCCCTCAGGATCTACCTCTCTCTCGTCTATCTCCAGCCTTACATTTTTTGCAATCCCTATTGCTACTCCCTTAGCTCTCTTGATTGGGGAATCCGCATAAAACCATGTTGGATAATTTCTAGAGTACAACTTTATATTTGACTTAATCTCTAGGTGTGTCTCCTGCAGAAATACCACCGAAGCCTCCCTATGCTGTAGCTCCTTAAATAATTTAAATCTCTTCCCAGGACAGTTCAATCCCTTTACATTATAAGTTATAAATCGGAGATCTTCCATCTATCATATCTTATCCTTTCTCTCTTTTCCTATCTCTTTCTCTTCCATTATGCAGAGTGTTGCCCCTAAAAACCCCGTCCTCCCTAACCCTCCCCCCCTGAGATCTCCTCCCCCCCCCAACCTCCCACCTCCCCATCCCCCCCAGGCCTCCTATGCCTTCGGATCATTTTCCACCTCTGATCCCTCTATAGGGGTTCGACTCTGACCATGACCGCTCACCTTCCCCCCCTCCTCCCCGGTGTCCCCTTATCTATTGTTTCTCTATTTCCTCTTTTAACCAGCTGCCACATTCTTGACCCACAGCTGTCCACCTCTCCATTCCCCACTTCCCAACCAGGTATCTCTTGTCTCTGCAGTCCAAATTTATCACAAAAGTCTTCCATATCTTCCGGAGATCTTAATATAGCTGTAGTTCCATCCCTCCACCCAATTAAACTTATGTCCCGGCCCCATCTGTATTTCACATTATGTTTTTTCATCACTTCTAGTAGGGGTTTCAGTGATCTTTTCCTTCTCAGAGTCTCTGCTGTTAAATCTGCAAAAATTTGAATACTTTTTCCTTTGTATGTAATATTTGTTCTTCCTTTAATCTTTTTCCATATCTCTTCTCTATCTCCGTAGTTATGGAGTTTCACAATTATATCCCTTGGTTTTTCTACCCCTTTTTCTTGATGATATTTCCCAATCCTGTATACTTCATCCAATTTAAGCATCTCCTCATCCGATTTATCCATTATGGAGATCAAAATTTTGGCAGTTAGCTCTTTTAAATCTTCCCCCTGTGTTAGTTCCGGGACTCCTCTTACTCTGAGATTATTTCTCCTTTCTCTATTTTGTTGATCTTCCATCATATAAAGTAATCTCTTTTGTTCTTTTCTATCTTCCGTTATCCACTTCTCTAATTTTGGGATGGCCTGGGCATGGGCCTGAACCTTCTCCTCTATTTCCTCCACCCTAGTTAACAATTGTCCCAAGTCTTCGCGGATCATCCCCATCTCCTGCTTTATTGATTTTTCCAAGCCTTTAAACATTTCCGCCATTTCTTTTTTATTAGGTATTTGCAAATCTCTTTCAAGATCTCTCGGTTCCATACCTTCCATTTGACTATTATATACTGGGCCCAGGGAAAGTCTCGGGCTATTATCCAAGCTTATTTCCAAATCACTTTTTTCACTTATTCCCTGAGTTCTTTCTGGGGTAACATTTCCTTGTAACACATACTTCTTAATCGTACCAGTTTGGGTGTTCTTAGGCCCGCTCCCTTTGGTATTTTTACCTTTCATATTGTTTTTGAAACTTTTTACTCTTATTTCAAGGAACTCCTGTTCTCTTACTCCTCCCAATCTTCAGACCCGCCCTAGGAATCTCCTTTTTGTTTTATTTTTCAGATTAAATATTTAATACAATGTCTTATTATAGGCACATAGGAATCTAGTACGTGAACTCAATGCGTATAAAAGTCTAATATACAAGTCCAATGTATAAAGAGTGTTACAGAGGACCTGCAGGAAAACCCGCGGTCATCACTCACCCTCCACGTTGGAACTTCACTCCAGAAGCGTTCCTCCTCTGTAATTGTGTCCTCTAGTCTCCTCTTGAAGGGATTCCTAGGGGTCTCATATAACTCCTATGGTTTATCTTCTCATCACATGTCTCCTTAGATTATAGGTGGTATACAGCACAGTATACAACACGGGTTAATAATATAACAGAGATAGGAGAAATATGGAAGTTGGAGGGTTTAGCCGTATTGAGAAGGTGATAATATGAAACTGTTAAACTGTAGACTGTAGAGCTGGTATGGTATGTAGATAGTTTAGAGGTGGGGGTAGATAGAGGAGACAGGACGATGGATAGAGGAGACAGGGCGACGGTAAGCAGCTGAGACTATTATAGTATATTGTGGGGCAATATGTAATTTACCTTCCACCTCTTCACCCTCTTGTTCAGATGCCGGGCAGTCTCTCTCTTTATCACACTCGGAGCTCCCAGAGCTCCTCCGCGGCTTCCCACGTGTCGGGGCCGCTCCAATGCCTCGACTGTCTCACTGGCGTCTCCCTGGCAACCCTACTCCTCCTCCGAAGCCGCCACGAGACGCCAGAGGAAAACACGAGGCGTCCTTCTCCCGGCTCTCTCCTGGATCCAGGCTCCGACCGTCTCCCCGGCAACTCCACTCCTCTTCTGCAGGCGCCGGCGGTCGCCAGTGGAGAACCCCAAGGCGTCCCCCCTCCGGCTCTCTCTCCGGAACTCTCCTGGGTCCCAGCAGCGCAACCGTCCCCGGAACTCTGCGACCTCTCTCCAGTGGGTGAGTTACCGCTCACCCTCCATGCAGCTGGTCTCTCTGGTCTCTCTATCGGGGCCTCATGGGGAGGATAGACGAGGGGAGGCTAACGGAAAGTGTTTGCTACCCACTCTTCCGAGCCGCCATAGTCAGGCTCCACCCCCCTGGTTCCTAACCAAATCCACTTTATCCAGAAATGTTTTTCCTAATTTATACAAATAAGACTGGCCGTTTTACTGTAGGAGGAGATTTCAACACGTTTGGTAACGTACAGCTGGACTCTTCATCTAACAAACGACCTCCCAAACAATCCCTAAATAATCTCCTTCACACCAACGACCTCTATGACATCTGGAGATGTCAACATGGAGCAGAACGAGATTACTCATACTACTCCACTTCTCAACGCTCATACTCAAGAATTGACTTTTTCCTCACAGATAAATGGATCCTACAGCATATCACAAAATCACAGATTGGCACAATTACTTGGTCCGATCATACACCGATCAGTATCACTATTGGGAACTCAGATATATCTTCTCTTTCTCGCATCTGGAGACTGAACTCAGATATTCTGAAAGATCTTAAACACCTTAATACCATTATAGAAGCCCACTCAATCTTCTTTGAGACAAACGACACGCCAGAGACGTCGATGGACCACCTACAAAGCCTACATGAGAGGGGCTCTCATAAAAACTAAGTTCCCAGATCTCCAAACAAAGAGGAAACCAAAATAGATGAGGTCTTAGCCTCTATTAAACTAAAGGAAGATCAGAATATGCACACTCCTACTCCTAGAGAGTCAGCCTCCCTTTTAGCAGACCGAAAAAAACGTTTCACTCATTTCTACTACATAATTACGACCTCAATCTACGGAAAATGAAAGCAAAATATTACTCCATGGGAAATAAAGTAGGTTCCCTTTTAGCTATAGCAAATGCCTTTGCAGACTTTTACCAGTCCTTGTACAATCTTAAAAACGACAACAAAACCCCTCAACCATCTCCTACCATTATTCAAAATTTCTTAAACTCAGTCAACCTTCCCTCTCTCTCCCCATCCCAAATTCAATCCATTTCCAAACCATTCTCCACTGTGGAAATTGAATCAACAATCAAAACCCTTCCATTAAACAAATCCCCTGGGGGTGACGGTTACATTAACGAATACTATAAGTACTATATCCCCGTACTTAACCAAATTCTTTAATTCTGCTGAATCCTCAGGCTCACTTCTGAAAGAGACGCTCCAATCTATCATCACAAAGATTCCCAAACCAGACAAAGACCCCCAACATGTACAAAATTACAGACCAATATCACTCATAAATACAGACTTTAAACTATTTGCCAAACAATAGCCCATAGACTATTACCATTCCTTCCTAACTTGATCCACCCTGACCAAGTAGGATTTATCCTGGGCTGACAAGCACCAGATGCCACTACTCTCACTACTTTATAACTTAGAAACACATAAAAAGCTATCTCTCTTACTCTCACTTGATGCAGAAAAGGCATTTGACCACATACATTGGGGTTTTATGCAAGCTGTACTGCAAAAAATGTGGTATTACAGGCTGGTTTCAAATGGCCATTATGTTGTTATATTCTTCCCCTTCTGATAAAGTCCTCACAGATGGAGTACTTTCCACATCATTTGACATCACAAACGGAACCAGACAAGGATGTCCCCTATCACCTATTGTATTCGCTCTACTCATAGAACCCCTTGCATCTAAACTAAGATAAGAACCATTATTTTTAGGAATTAAATGTCATGATATTGACCACAAATTTAGTCTATTTGTGGATGATATTATTTTAACCACTTGAGCTCCTGAGGATTTACCCCCCTTAATGACCAGGCCTTTTTTGCTGTTTGGCACTGCACTAATTCAAATGATAATTGCGCGGTCATGCGATGCCAAAATGTATTCTGTTACATGTTGTTTGTAAAAAAAATCCCAATAAGTGTATATTGATTGCTTTGTGTGAAAGTTATAGCGTCTACAAACTATGGTATAGATACTGTAAACTATGCCTTTTTTTGCTATACAGCGCTGCACTAATTCAAATGATAATTGCGTGGTCATGCAATGCTGTACCCAAATGAAATTTACGTCCTTTTTTTCACACAAATAGAGCTTTCTTTTGGTGGTATTTTATCACCTGTGCGCTTTTTATTTCTTGGCCTATAAACAAAAAAACACAAAAATTTTGAAAAAAAACTATATTTTCTACTTTCAGCTATAAAAAATATATCGTAAACTCAAAGTTAGTCATAAATTTAAACCAAAATGTATTCTGCTACATGTTTTTGGTAAAAAAAATCCCGTGCATTAGCGGGCAAACTGGCACTATATGGGAGAGGCGCTAACACTATCGGAAGTCACCAGTGACACTAATACAGTGATCAGTAAAAATCTGTTCACTGTAATCAATGACACTGGTGACAGGGCAGTGAAGGGGTTAACTCGGGGGGGGGCGATCAAGGGGTTAGACGGGATTACTGGTGTATTAGCGGGAAATATGGCGCTATCTGGGAGGGGCGCTAACACTATCGGAAGTCGCCAGCGACACTGATACAGTGATCAGTAAAAATTGGTTCACTGATCAGTGACACTGGTGACAGGGCAGTGAAGGGGTTAACTGGGGGGGAGAGATTAAGGGGTTAAATGGGATTACTGGTGTACTAGCGGGCAAACTGGCGCTATCTGGGAGGGGCGCTAACACTATCGGAAGTCGCCAGTGACACTGATACAGTGATCAGTAAAAATCGGTTCACTGATCAGTGACACTGGTGACAGGGCAGTGAAGGGGTTAACTGGGGGGCGATCAAGGGGTTAAATGGTATTACTGGTGTACTGGCGGGCAATCTGGCGCTATCTGGGAGGGGTGCTAACACTATCGGAAGTCGCCAGCGACACTGATACAGTGATCAGTAAAAATCGGTTCACTGATCAGTGACACTGGTGACAGGGCAGTGAAGGGGTTAACTGGGGGGGGGGGATTAAGGGGTTAAAAGGGATTACTGGTGTACTGGCGGGCAAACTGGCGCTATCTGGAAGGGGTGCTAACAATATCAGAAGTCGCCAGCGACACTGATACAGTGATCAGTAAAAATCGGTTCACTGATCAGTGACACTGGTGACAGGGCAGTGAAGAGGTTAACTGGGGGGGGGATTAAGGGGTTAAACGGGATTACTGGTGTACCGGCGGGCAAACTGGCGCTATCTGGGAGGGGCGCTAACACTATCGGAAGTCACCAGCGACACAGGGGTTAACGGGGGGGGTGATCAGGGGGTTAAATGTGACCTAGGTGTGTTCTAACTGTAAATGTGTAGTGTTTTACTCACGTTTACTGTGTCTTCTTCTCTGTCTGGAACGGAATGTGTCCAGGCAGAGAAGAATGACATCATATCCTGTCCTGTGTAAATGTCAACACAGGACAGGATAGGACAGGGACCGATCATCTGATTTCAGCCAGACATCACTGGCTGAAATCTAATGATTGATCCCTCTGGGATCGAATAGTGTCACCCGCGGGTCGGTGGGAGCGTGCGCGCGCGCCCCCTGCCGGCAAGAACGTCGGGAGCGCGGAACCCGTTTTAAAACATGGTTTTGCGCCCCAGTGCCGCCCTGCACACATATATATACGGTGGCAGGGTGGCAAGCGGTTAATGGTCACTAAACCGTCACAATCACTTCCAGCAATACGCACCATACGCAATCTATACGCAGAAGTTTCCTACTACAAATTAAATGAAAATAAATCTGTGATCTTAAACCTGCACACATCACCAGTCATTTACCAACTCCTTGCAAAAAAAATTCCATTCAAATGGAATAACCACTCAGTGCCATACCTAGGGATTAATTTAACTCCCTCAACCAATCTCTTCTTTGAGCTTAACCATAAAGCATATCTCTCCTCCCTACCTGGAGACCTTAAATCCTTTCATACCTTTGGCCTATCTAAAATGGGCAGGATTGCAGCCCTAAAAATGTTTATTCTACTAAAACTACTATATATATTTAGGACCTTACCTATTCCAGTGCCCATCCCGTTCTTCCACACTGTACAGAAGCAATTTGGCCAGTTTATCTGGGAATCCACTAACCTACTAATCTGCCCACTCAAAAGAGGAGGAACGGGCCTCCCACATCTTCATTCATACTATGTAGCCACACTCCTGGACCAGAAGTATTTCTGGTGGAATCCTACAAAAGAAAAAATATGGTCCACCATGGAACCCCTAGAGTTCCGCCCACCACAGAACACTCTAATTTTACAATCCATTGATTACTCCCACCCTTCTTTTACTCACCCCCTGAATCAAAGCTTCCCTAGAGGCCTAGACTAATATATTGGCTTTACCCTTTCCAGAATCCAAATCAATCCTGACCCCTATTCAAATCCTACATGTATACCCTACATCAACTTAAATCTCTGGGAAAAATACAGAGTCCATTGGATAAAGGACCTTTATTCAACCAACAAACTAACCTCATTTCAAGATATCCTACACAAACTGTCCCTTCTTGCCTCGGAGCACTTTACCTATATTAGAATTGTTCACTGCCTCCAAACTAAAAATATTTCACCTCAAACTACTCTTCGGACACCTATACACCAATATCTAAACCACACTAAATATCCAGGTAGAGGTATATCCACATTCTATCACCAACTCACGCCATTCAAATTATCCTTCAAACGTCATCTTTACGAAACAGGGAATTACAAATCTCCCAAACCTTCTCAGACCAAACATGGCAGAAAGCCTTCACCCTAACTTATAAAGCCTCACACTGTAGTACACATTGGGAATCTTATCTGAAACTCCTGCATTCATGGTACTTGACACCCACCAGACTAGCGAAAATTTATCCTTCCTGCTCCCTGCATTGTTGGCGACAATGTGGAGAAACAGGCTCTCCTATGCATATCCTGTGGTCATGCAAATCATTAAGATCTTTCTGGAATGGAGTATTCACTATATTATCTGAAATAACTGATAAGGTAGTACATCCTGACCCTACTTTAGCACTCTTCCATATTGGATTAGACAACTTCCCTCCTACCTCATGTAACACAGGCATTCACCTGCTATCCGCAGCAAAGAACAACATTACTAAATTATGGAAGTCTAACACATCACCATCCCTAACTACGATGGTCAATTACTTAAACTTCCAATGTGAAATGAAAAAGAGATTTGCCGCAAATAATCTCTCCTACGCCTAATTCTCCTACTCCGGGTCTAAATGGTCTAAAATGTACTGTTAAAATATGATAGCCCACCCTATTTGGGGTACGGATATATGTTTCTGACTGGTATATTGTTCACCCCTTTTACGCTCTGGGTTCCCTTACCCTTTCACTTTCTTTACCTCAGGTTCCCCTGTTTATGGACACGTGATTTAATACTAAGTATAATCCATAACAATTCAGCTTGTTTGTATGTTATTGTGTTGACATTACGAAACATCTAATGGAACCTGTATGACTATGAACCTGTATACCCCTTTCCTTTTGTGGTTCCCTTACCTGCAATTGTTCCTGTTTAAAATTAATAAAAACTATTTGAAAATAATTGTCAGAGAGGAGTTGAGGGGTGGGGTTGTAAGAGGGAGAAGTGGGGATAAAGAAGGAAAGAGAGAAGAGGAAGTGAAGGAGGCAAGGTAACTGAAGGGTGAGAGCAGGGGATATTGTGGAGGCCCACATGTCTTGCCCAACACAGGTGCACCAAAGAGCTGAAAGCTACAACTACAGCAAGATGCTGGATCTATAAAAATATTCAGGTACCGGTAGATTTGAATCTAAATTATTGTTAGGCTGGAGTACCAGAAAAGTGTATCCAGGAAACACAAGTGATTCTAAATGGTTCCTCTTTATTTTTTTAATCAAAGCTGTTAAGGTTTCCATTTGTTTTGTGTCCGAGGAGGGTTTTGTTTTAGTCAAAAGAGATTTTTGCTTCCACAAGACAAACCCTCAAGCATTTATCAAATGTCTAGGTAAAGAGTTCTTAAATTTGAGGAGTGGAATGTCATTTAGTTGTGAGGTTTCCCATAATGTAAATTCACCATAAATCCAGTCGTTCAGCAAAACAGATCCATGTCAATTAAGATGGTTGATGGCCGACAACCCACTGAAAGGAAAAATTAGTTATGACCAGCTTCTGTCAAATGATCATGCTCAAAAAACATCATTCCATCAATGCTTGCAGCCAATGGCTGCAGTGCTGATCTGTGTACTCTGATGGGGGGTGGAGGAATCTGCACTTTTAGAATACAATAGCTTAGCAGAAGGGGTTCATGCATCAAACATCATTTGTCAGTTTTTGTTTTTTTTTTCTATGTCAGAATATGTCATGAGATTTGGTGACTACTGTGCTACCCAATGTTCTTGCTGGAGAGAATTCTGCAATACAAGGACCTGTTCCTTCTTTATCTATTCTGTGGTTCTTTGAATATTCACTTCTCCTGCTTCTTGAGTATTACCTATGCAGTCATCAAAACACCAGCCATCTGGGAAAGCTCTGACATGAGTAAGCAGCATCCTGTTCATCTACCAAATTAGCAGCCTCCAGACAGAGACATGGGTTCGTTTACTAAAATTAAAAAGGCTGTTCACTTTGCAAGGGAAGTTGCACTTTGCAAGAGATTTTTCCCTAGAGCTTATTGAATGTGGTGAAGTTTCACTTTGCAAAGAATACCCAATCACATGCAAGGCAAAAAAACAAAACATTTTGCTTCTATATGATTTGATAACGGAAATCAGCAGAGCTTTGCCTCATTCGCTAAGCTCTCTGGAAAATATCCTTGCAAAGTGACCATCCTAGTTTCCTTTAGTAAATTTGTAAATCAACCCCACAGTATGAAATAAGGTGTCACGGATCCAACCCACATGCACATGCCCACAGCGACTAGCTAACCAAGGCGCGCACGTGTGGCCGTGACTTGGGGTAAGAGGAAATAAGGGGAACTTAATCTAAATATATATACATATATAAGACCGGCCGTGATATACTTTCACAGCCCGCACTACCTCTGGCCACCACTAGAGGGAAACTCCACTCCAATCCAGCTGGCCGACCACGCACAGGCAGATACAAATCTTATATACAATCTGGTGCACGCTAAGGGTTGAGGAGCAGCCTAGCAATCGGCACACCCTTCTAGGATTCCTCCAGCTATCCTACAGCTGGTCGTCATTAGAAGGAAGTGGGCGTGGTTGTTGCAGACTACTGTGTGTGTGTTGACTGTCCTGAGCTCCACAGGCCTCATCTGGAGCCTGGGGCTCAATTTTGGAGCCCATCCCAAAAAGGATGGCGGAGCCCGGCCGTGATCCGGGTGGAGGCGACCCCCCAGGGACACTTAGTACCGGTCCTGATGCCATGCCAGTGGAGGACCTGGGAAAAGGTCCTAAAGCAGGTGAAAACTATACGGCTTACAGGGGGAGAGTGACATCTCATATCAGAAGGATTGGGAGCGAGGAGGAGAAGCTGAAGCAAATGAAGATGGAGTTGAAGCGTTTTAAGGCTGCCTATGACCGTGTACGGAGCACAAAACGTCAGGCCATGCGGCCAAAGCTGGAGGAAATGGAGCGAGCCGTCCGGGTGCAAGGAGACCTCGTGGCCATGCTCAAAGCTGCGAGCAGCGCCCTCAGAGAGCGGTATGTCAATGAGGAACGATTTAAACTTGCCCGGGAAAAGTCCTTTGCATCTGGGAGAGGCCGGGTGGAGACCCTGTCATCAGAGGATTCCTCCGATCATGCAGCAGCAGTCCCAGCAACAGAGTGTCAGCATGAAGAGGAAGCCATGGAGGCCGTGACGGTGGAAGAGGAGCAGGGATCTATCCCTCCCCAGCAGCCGGTGAGAGATTGGGCTTCAGAGGTGCCGGATGAAGCTACAGAGGGGGTGATGGAGTTTATTGGGGAACTGGAGTCCCCCCTGCAGGGGAGACAGTTTGCGTTTTCCTCAGCAGACACTGACCCAGAGGATGATGTGGTTCCCAAACCTGTGAGACCCAGGAGAAAGGAGAGAGCTGCTTTTGTTCTACTGGAGCGTTTGCCCAGTGAGATAGAGAAGGCAGTCAGCTTGAGAGAGGTGAGCGGTGCAGCAGTGAAGCTGCAGGAAGCACCAGGGACTGTAAGTAAAGCTATGGACGGTTCTGTCATGTCTGCTGGTAATGTTGTGCCTATTGTGGTATTAGATGACCTGGATCCCATGTGTGTGCCTAACTCAGCTGCAGCTGTGTCTGCTTCAGGTGTTTGCTCTGACAGTGTTTCCATCCCTGCTGACGCTGCTGTTCCCGCACATGTTTCCACCTCTGCTGCAGTCATGGCTCCTGGTGGGTTTCCCGCACATGTTTCCACCTCTGCTGCAGTCATGGCTCCTGGTGGGTTTCCCGCACATGTTTCCACCTCTGCTGCAGTCATGGCTCCCAGTGGTGTTCCCGCACATGTTTCCACCTCTGCTGCAGTCATGGCTCCCAGTGGTGTTCCCGCACATGTTTCCAACTCTGCTGCAGTCATGGCTCCCAGTGGTGTTCCCGCACATGTTTCCACCTCTGCTGCAGTCATGGCTCCTGTTGGTGTTCCCGCACACGTTTCTACCTCTGCTGCAGTCATGGCTTCTGGTGGATTTCCCGCACATGTTTCCACCTCTGCTGCAGTCATGGCTCCCGGTGGGTTTCCCGCACGTGTTTCCACCTCTGCTGCAGTCGTAGCTCCTGGTGGTGTTCCCGCACATGTTTCCGCCTCTGCTACGGCGGCTCCCATCTCGGTACCCACCCCTGCTGCAGTCATGGCTCCCAGTAGTGTTCCCGCACATGTTTCCGCCTCTGCTATGGCAGCTCCCGTCTCAGTACCCACCCCTGCTGCAGTCATGGCTCCCAGTGGTGTTCCCGCACATGTTTCTGCCTCTGCTATGGCAGCTCCCGTCTCAGTACCCGCCCATGTTCTGGCTCTTGCCAGTGTTCACACCCATGTTCCCGTCTCTACAGCAGTGCAGGCAGCAGTCTGTGTACCCACCTCTGATCCCGCCTCTGCTCCGGTCTCAGCTCCCGTTGCTAGTCCTACCCCTACCTCCGGCCAGGCTCCTGCTTCTGCACCCGCCTGTGGTCCCACCCCTGGTCCCATCTCTGCACCCGTCCCAGCTCACGGCTCAGCTGATCCTTCTGTCCCTAGATCTGTCACAGCTCCCAAGCCAGTGTTGAGTTACTCTGCAGCCGTGAGAGGTGGGCAGAGTGCAGTGAGGTCCTCAGATGCACGAGTTGGGGAGGCAGGCACTGTGATAAAGAGAAGGAATGTGGTACAAATAAAGTGGGAGGGTGGGAGTCCCACCCCCACTAGAAGGGAGGTTATTGATCGTATATTGGACATGGGCTTCTGTGCCAGGGACATATTCGCCTTTATTTCACCCATTGGCACAGGTGAATACGATGTTTCCTTTGTGAGGCCAGAGAGCCTTGATCTGTTCTGGCAGAGGTATGAAGGGGGGTGGAGGGATACCCCCAGGTGGGAGGGACTGAGGCCAAAGGTGGTCTCCAGGCAGCAGGTAGTCAAAAACATCACAATACTCGTCAGGAACGAGTCCATACCGGCGGCAGACCTGGTAGTATGGTTGAGTCGTTTCGGGGAAGTACTGAGTCCACTGAGAAAACAGCTTGATGACAGGGGTATATGGACGGGGGGATGGACAGCGGTGGTGAAGCTGCGAGTGCAGGGTAACATAGTGAGTCATATCCCATCATCAGCCTTCATTGGCAAAGATAGGCTGGTCATTTTTTATGCAGGCCAGCCCAAAGTATGCCACAGATGCGGGAGCAAAGGGCACTTTGCCTCTGGGTGCAGTGTACTGAAATGCTCATTGTGCCAAGAGGTTGGTCATGTAGCTAAAGACTGCAATCAAATCAGATGTAATCTGTGTCAGGAGTTGGGTCACTCTTACAGTAATTGCCCAGAGGCTCTGCACAACCTGCCAGGGGTGATGGAAGAGCTGGCTAGAATGGAGGCTGAGGAGGCTAAGGAAGTAGAGGCAGGTCGGGTTTTGGTTGAACCAACAGTTGATGCTGGGCCAGCCTCAGGGGCACCTAGTGTGTCCCCCAATGTGTCTGTCATTCCCCCTGTTGTTAGTATTCCCCCTGTTTCTGTCTCTTCCCAGTTGTCATCTGCCCCTCCTCGTGTGTCTCCCTCCTCCAGCCAATCAAAAATCAAGGAGGCTGCTAAGGGAGCAGGGGTTGCGGGGCCCTCAGGGACTTCTTCTCCAGTTTTGCTCCCTCGTCGACGGAGGAGTCAGGTGAAGGGGGATGGGATGTCGGGAGGTAAGCAGGAGTGTTCAGGCTCAGGTCCTGGGGTTGAGGGGTCTGGGACAGAGAATAAGGGGGATGGGTGGTCTGTAGTGGGGAAGGGAAATAGGAATAGGCCTTTAATTTCCCCTGCATTTTCCCTCTCCTCTTTAGATGTAGAGGAGGTACATCTGACCAATAGGTTTGGGACTCTGTCGGGGGAGGATGGGGACATAGGTGAGTTCCTATCCCCGATGGAGGATGAGGATGCTGGGGGTTCCCTAAAGAGGTCTAGGCCTCCGGGAAAGGGTGGGAAAACAAAGGTTAAGAAACGTCCATCTCAAGTATCCTAATGGCAGTTCCCGCTCCGATAAAGGTGGCAACCATTAATGTTGCCAGCATTAAATCTGTAAGTGCTCGTAGTACAGCCTTATTTTTGCTCAGCAAGATTGGTGCTGATGTTTTGTTTTTGCAAGAGACCCGGCTTAATTGCCTGGCCGATTTACATCTGGCAAAGAGAGAGTGGAGGTGTGGCCCATCTTTTTGGTCTCTTGCGGCTGAGCTTTACAGCGGAGTTGCGGTACTTTTTTCCGGCATGGTAACGTGTCGGCGGGTCCTTGAGGTGGAGATTGGAAGGTGTTTGGTCTTAGACGTCCTTGTGAAGGGGCAGGAATTACGTCTTATTAATATATACGGTCCCCAGTCTACGTGGGATAGGAAATGCCTTTTCACAAAGATTAAGCCATTCCTTTTTACGTCCCGGCAGGTTGTCTTTGGAGGTGATTTTAACACCATTACTAGGCTCAAAGACAGGAAAGGCTCCACTGACAGGCTGGGATATGACAGCATTTTTTTAAATACGATAGTCAGGTAAGCAGGTCTGGTGGATGCCTTGGTTAAGTGCAGCCCGGACAGCACGGGGTTCACTTTTAGAAGAGGTAGATGTGAGAGTAGGATAGATAGTTTTTTTTTAAAGGGGGACTCTGCTTTCTCGGCACCTGAGTGTCGGGCAGTGGAGTTTTCTGACCACCTTTTATTGACTGTGGCTTTGAATGCTTCAGATGCGCTGCTGAAGGGAAGGGGTGTTTGGAGGTTGAATTCGGCTCTGCTGGAGGACGAAGAAGTGAGACGATCCTTTGAGGATTTTCTTCAAGCACAGGAGACCATCCTGGATTTCTGCGGCAGTAAGTCGGAGTGGTGGGAGCTTACCAAAGTGCGGATCAGCAGGTTTTTCAAGGCCCTAGGTAAGAAGAAACAACTTGTGAAATACATTGCCTATCAGCAGTTGCGGAGGAAGCTTGACCGCCTTGTCTCAGAGGGTGGAGATTCTGGGGCAATCTCAGAGGTTAAGCTTCTCTTAAGGAAACATCAGTATGATCGGCATGCCTCTTTGGTTCTGGAAAGGGATTATGGGAAATATCACTCGCCCGACCCTTACCAGAACTGCAAACAGAGCATAGCAGCCAAAACGATCAGTGGTCGGAAAGATAGTACGGGATCCGTGACAAAATCCAGGTCAGGGATCTTGGAGGTCTCGAGGGCTTTTTTTGAAAATCTTCTGAGGGAGAAGCACCTTGACCGGGCAGGGATGTCAAGCTTCCTGGATTCTACACCAGGGTTGGAGAATAACACCCCATCCACAAGTTTGACAGGTGAGATCACAGTTGAAGAGGTTGCCAAAGCGATAGACACTTTGGCCATTAAAAAGACACCGGGGCCAGACGGTTTGACAGCGGAGTTTTTTAAGACCTTTAAATCTCGCTTGGCACCTCTCCTGGCGGAGGTTTTTAATTGCTGTCTTGAAGAGGGCTCACTCCCTCCCTCCATGAGGAAGTCAGCTGTGATTTTGCTATCAAAGGGTAAGGATTCTACGATGATTGAGAATTGGCGCCCCATTAGCCTGCTCAACGTCGATATAAAGATCCTGGCCAAGATCCTTTTCTGGCGCTTGTCGTCAGTGGCAGACGGTCTACTTTCACAGCAGCAGCACTGCTCGGTCCAGGGCAGGAGCACCTTCTCAGCGGTGTTAGCTGTCCGGGAGGCTCTGGAGCGGTGCAGGGCTGATGGCTGTGGGAAGTACTTGCTGGCGTTGGATCAAGCTAAGGCTTTTGATCGAGTCGACCACAAGTACCTCTGGCATCTCCTTTACAGGTATGGTCTGGAGGGGAGGTTCATTGGTTGGTTGCAGACTTTGTACAAAGGGGCTGAGAGCTTCATGTTGGTCAATGGTTGGGTTGGACGGCCCTTTGAGGTCGGTTCGGGGGTCCGCCAGGGATGTCCGCTGAGCCCTCTGCTCTATGCCTTTGCCATCGATCCCTTTATTAGGAGGCTCGATGGCGGGGTGTTGGGCGGGGTGCCAGTGGGTGCAACTGGTGAGCCGCCTTTGAGGGTCGTGGCCTATGCTGATGATGTGTCTGTTTTCATCTCCGGGGCCAGTGAGGCGCAGGAGGTGGTCTCGGTGATGGAACAGTATGCAGAAGCATCAGGCTCCAAGATCAATCAGGATAAATGTGAAGTTTTCTGGATGGGCAGGGAAGGTGAGGGCTTCGAGCTTCCGGAAGTCTTCCCAGAGCCCCGACAGAAGATCAAAGTGTTAGGCATCGAATTTGGCCCGGAGGATTATAGCAAAGCAAATTGGGAATCCAGGCTGTCAGATGCTGATAATAAAGTGAGATGCTGGAAGGGGTGGCGTTTGTCCCTAAGGGAAAGAGTTGACCTAATTAAAACTTACTTGGTCCCCATTTTCTTGTACGTCAGTTTCGTCTGTCTCTTGCCAGAATCTCTCTATACGAGAGTCTACAGCTGTTTTTTCCAGCTATTGTGGGGAAACAGGCTGAACCTTGTGAGGCGGGATGTGACGTACCGATCCAGGCGGGAGGGTGGCCTAGGTATGGTCAACCCAGTTGTTTTCTTCTCTCTGCTGTTTATTAAACATATTGGTAGCATGTTAAAAGAGAGTCCGCCTGCATGGGTAGGTTTTTTCCAAGTCTGGTTTAGGCCTTTTCTGAACTGTTGGGAGAGAGGCGGGCCAGTGAGAAGCCTGAGGGTCAAGCACGGTAAGCTCCCGGCTTATGTCGCCCCGTGTTTGAAGATACTTAGGCGGTGGTGTGTGACTGCGGAGGAGGTCCGGTCACTCCCTGGGAGGCTCCTGAGGGAGAGGGTCGTGGCCTCGGCATTCCATGCACCTCTGGCCTTGAAGGATTGCCCAGGCCATATTTTGCGGGAGGGTCTGAGATTGTTAAATATGGAGAGGATTCCCTTAAAGTTTAGGGACCAGGCCTGGCTTGCGTTCCACGGCAGGCTCTACGTGAGGGGAAATTTGAAATGCCGTTCTCTGGATAACCGTGGTTGTCCGAGGACGGAGTGTGGGGGTGAGGTGGAAAGTATGGACCACTTCTTGCTTCAATGTCCCTTCAATGTAGAGGTGTATAAAGAGGTGGGGAGGGCTCTGGACATCCCTTTCCTGCACTGCATGTCTTATGCAGAGTGGGTATATGGGGCATTGGAAAGTCATGCTGGTTTTGATTTGGACACACTGTTTCTAGTTTGTCTAGTTGTCCGTTACTACACCTGGAATGCTCGGTGTCAGGTTTCCATTCGGCAGAAGGTCCTTCCTGTTCAGGTGGTGGTGTGTGACATCCTTGGTGAGGTTGGGAAAATTCGGGGTCTTGAGAAAGACAGGCTGAGGCGAAGGGTCTGGATAAAGGCGTGGAGGAATATCAGGCCTGTAGCGGCAGTCTGTTGATCTCTTGGTGTGGTTGCTGTCCTGCTTTTCTCCTCTTTTTCACCCCCTTAGATTTTGGTTGAAGGTCTCTTTTTGAGAATGGTCGCGGACACCTGAAGGTCTAGGTTTCTTGGCCTTTGTTGGGTAGTATAGTAAGTTTTCTAGTTTTATCAACGCCATATAGGCGAATAATTTAAAGTGTGTGAGGTTTCTCCTCATAAGGGATATGTTATTTATGTATGCTGGTAGGCCATATCATGTCCTGGAGATGTATCCAGTTTTTTCTTTGTTTATTTCTGGTAGGAAGTTTATGTTATGTTATTTATTTATTTATTTTTTATACTTTTGTAAAAAATATGTTTGCTGGTTGCAAGATCTATTTTTGAATAAAAATATTTCCAGCTATCCTACAAGCTAGAACCCCGATGTTAATCACTGTTCCACTGTCCACACACCCCCACACCAGACACACCACAAACGGTAGCTTGCCCCCACCCAACAGTTTTATCCGCAGACTGGCCTGCTGGGCCACCACACACACAGATCTCCGTCTGGTAGATCTGTTACCTTTACAATCTGCATGCAATCTGCCAACACGCAATGCAATTGCATACAGATTGGCAATGAACTTGACCGAGCATATAAAGACACTGCAATACAATACAATCTAATCTCTCTGGAGATATGAGCCCGAGCTTAAGTACCCAGAAGTCACTTATTCATTTTATGATTTAATATCCCGAAAGTGGGCAGTGCATAAAATATGTACAAAGTATAAAAAGTTACAGAAAATACAAAAAATACAAGAAGACACACAATTGGCTATTGACTATAAAATAAAAACAAATACAACTTTTACCAAGAGTTATCCTGCGACTGGAGCAAGTCAGAGAAAGTCCGCAATCCGCCAGTCAATAGAACAGGCTCCATACGAATCACAACGTCCATATCCCAGGTCCTCAATTTATGGGAATATGGACGTAGGCTGGACATTAGCCCTTTGCCAATCGACTCTGAGGGGTGTTCCTGTACCAGCCCACAGGACATTCTGGGTACTGAAATGCCCAAAGTCAATTGGACCAAGAACGGTTTGAATCACCAAGTCAGGGATTATATTTCCGACACCAAAGCATCAGTCTGATCGCGACAGTACCAATCACTGTTCAGCTATCACAATCAGGCGCCACTTAACCATTTTCTGCATTTCTCTGGGATTCTACAGTGGCTACAAATACAGTTTTACATGCAGATGTAGCCTACAGTGTGTCCAATCAGAAGGAAGTATTTTCATCTCTCTGCAACTAATATTTTAGCTTTTATGAGAGATGAAATATATTCCTTTAATCTGTGAATATACCTCAGAGCTTGACAGACACATCGGAACCACCTCTGGTCTCCCGCTGTGTCATGAAGCCGAACTGTCTAGAGCATTTTCCTTCCAGATTTTCCGAAGGTGACAAATCTTATTCGCATCCAGGTGTCACGTCCAGTCTAGAGGAAGCTCTATCCCTTCAGATGCTAATTGGTGACCATATGTCTCTGACTTAATTCTGAACACATCTTATTATTAACATGGAATGAGCTAAATCTACATTGTCATATTTCTACAGATCACATCTCAGCTACTAAAATCTTTATATTTACCTCACATAAGGATTGGCAAACTAGTAATCAGGAAAAGATCAGATGCAAGAAGCAATCAGGAAATACTGGCACCTAATACTTTGCTATCTCCTTTTGCCTTTCTCAGGCTCAGCTTCCACTGTGGAGGTCCTCTTTAACCACTTGCCCTCCTGAGGATTTCCCCCCTTCCTGACCAGGCCTTTTTTTGCTATTCGGCGATCCACTATTTCAACTGGTAAGTGCACGGTCATGCAATGCTGCACCTAAACAAAATGTATGTCCTTTTTTTAACACAAATAGTATTTGATTACCTGTGCGCTTTTTATTTTTTGCGCTATAAACAAAAAAAGACCAAAAATTTTGAAAAAAAGCAATATATTGTTCTTTTGGCTATAAAAAATATATAGTACACTCAAAGTTAATCATAAATTTAGGCTAAAATGTATTCTGCTACATGTTTTTGGTAAAAAATCCCAATAAGTGTATATTGATTGCTTTGTGTGAAGGTTATAGTATCTACTAAGTATGGTATAGATGCTGCAATTTACACAATTGTTTTGCTACACAGTGCTGCACTAGTTTAACGTACAATTGTGCGGTCATGCAATACTGTACATACATGAAATTTATGTCCTTTTTTACACAAATAGAGCTTTCTTTTGGTGGTATTTGATCACCTCTGGGGTTTTTTTGCGCTATAAACAAAAAAAGACCAAAAATTTTGAGAAAAAAATATTTTCTCATTTCTGTCATAAAAAATATCCAAAAAACTCAAATTTCGTTATAAATTTAGGCGAAAATGTATTTTTCTACATGTCTTTGGTAAAAAAAAATCCCAATAACTGCATATTAATTGGTTTGTGTAAAAGTTCTAGCATCTACAAACTATGGTATAGATAATGGAATTTACACAGCTTTTACTTTCTGACTGCCTATCACATTTCTTGAGATGCTAAAATACCAGGACAGCACAAACACCCCCAAATTAAACCTTTTCAGAAAGTAGACACCCTAAGCTATCTGCTGAGAGGTATGTTGAGTCCATAGAAGATTTATTTTTTTCCACAAGTTTTTGGAAAATGATAAAAACATTTTCGAGCCACATACAGGAACCTTAAATACAATGACCACTTTGAAAGCCTGAAGGTGTGTAACTTCCTCATTTCACTTCCTCATTACCTATCACAGTTTCGGAGGCCCTGAAATGCCGGGATAGCACCCCACCCCCGCAAATTACCCCTTTTTGGAAAGTAGGCACCACAATGAACAAACAAGTTGGTGCTGCAGCTGAATGGCATTGAATTGTTAACAATAAAACAGTAACAATAACACAGTAAAACCAAAACAGTAGAACAATAACTCGGCAACAACAAAAAAACTATTTTTGGTTTTTAACATTTTAAATTTGTTTTGTACATGTACTTTTTATTTCTTATGGGTTTTTTTACTTTTTATTTAAACTTGAACTTAACCAGACTGTAGGGTCTCTCAAAATGCAATAGCCAGGTTCCTGACTACCTAACATCTTTTTAGACCCTGTGCAAATATGTGCCCTGAACTGTGCCTTGCTGTACCCTATGCTAATACTCTACTAATTTGTGGTAGCAACGAAGCAGTCCTTGAGGCAAAGACCAGGTTAGCTAGGACAGGAGGGACAAAAAAAGCAGGTGTCACGCCTAATTCCATGTCTGCTACAGACACAACATCTTTTTTGGGGTGTCCCTTGGGTTGGGGTACCAGGAATGGCATCGGGAAAATGACTCTCATGCAGCCAACTAACTTCATCTGTGTTGGGGGTTTGGGACGCAGCACCTTCTGGATACAAAAGGGCCATGATGATCTCTTCCTGGAACTTTAGGAAGGATCCACTTTGTCCACTTGCTTTGTAAAGCACAAAAGCATTATACAGAGCCAACTGAAATAAACAGACACTTTTTTGTACCAGTGTCTGGCTTTTCGGGAAACTAAGTATAGCTTCATCATCTGGTCATTGAAGTCCACCCCACCCAAGTTAAAAAAAAGTTCCACCCAAAAGGGGAAGTTCCACTTTAATGCTTTGTCCCTCGCTCCCCATTAAGGATTGGCACCTTTGGGGAGTGGGGGGGAGGGTACCCGAATTTGACAGGTACCCGAACCCACTTCCGCTGCGATCGCCTAGGCAATTGGAAGCAAAAGTTGTCCTCTCTCCCTCTCTCCCCATAGTCTTCTGGGACATTTGACAGGTCCAAAAAGACTATGGGGCCATTCACAAAGAGCAACGCTTCTCATGCACGTGCGGTGGACACCCGGCTGTGAAGCCGCAAACTGTCACAGCTGGGTGCCCACACTAAAGATTCCAGGTGCCAGGGAGAGAAGACGGCTGGTGAAACCAGCGGTGGTGAGGACACCACTGGACTGAGTGACAGGTAAGTGGCTGTATTGTAAAAGTTAGCAGCTACAGTTTTCGTTGCTGCTGACTTTTTTTTTCAGCTGGAATGCTTTAAAGTTATAGTCGTGGACACAGAGGGGCTTCTCAACAATACCAGCTGCCGTGGCAATTTGGATGGTAGTGTCTGCATGAATGGGAGCAATTCCTCATTTCTAAAGCAGGCTTTTTCCCCTTTTCTAAAATGGGCATTTACAAGCTGTTGGGGGAAGCCTTGGCAATTAGGTCACACGGTGCCACATGCACCAATTCCAATATTTTACAAATGTCTAAATAGTGGCATGCTTGAATACAAATTATCCACGTATAAGTGGTACTCCATATTGAAAAAGAGTGACATTAAGTCCCAAACTATCTTGCCACTGCTCCCCATGTAGTCTAGGCATCCGGTGGGCTCCATGTGACTCTTTTCTCTCATAAATCTGAAACTTGTATGTATAGCCTGGTGCCCTCTCACAGGTCTTATACATCTTGATCCCATATCTGGCATGCTTACTGGGGAGAAATTGTTTGAATGCGAAACGGCCAGAAAAATGAATGAGGGACTCATCAGCGAAGATGTTTTGCTGAAGAGAATAGACATCTGCAAATTTTTGGTTAAGGTGATTTACAAGAGGCCAAATTTCATGGAGCCTGTCAAATTCGGGGTCACCCCAAGGACGACAGGGTCTATTGTTGTTGAAATGCATAAAACGCATTATATTTGTGCCTGGCCATGGCAGCAGAGAACACGGGCATATGATGAATTGGGTCTGTTGACCAATACAACCGCAATTAATTTTTTTAGTAATGCCCATGTTGAGGGTTAGGCTCAAAAAAACTTTAAATTCAGAAACTGTAATGGGCTTCCATGCGAATGGTCTGGGAAGGTTTGAATTTGGGTTGGCGGTGATAAACAGTTGTGTATATAAATTGCTTTGATCCACAATCAATGCATACAGATCTTCCGTGAAAAACAGCTCCAAAAATATCAAGGAAAGTAGTTAAATTTTCTGTTTCCACCTGAATTTCGGGGTGGTCGGTGAATGGGGAAGGTATGGGTGCTCCAGCATTTGTGGGCTGCCAATCAGGATTTGTAAGCACATCCAGAAGGATACAAGGGGCTCTATGGGCCTGTGTGCAAATTCTTGGTGGCTGTGGGACACTACTTGTGCTCGCCATTGCACCAGTTTGTGCTGCACTTATGGGACTCACCACATCACCAAGTGATACTGCAGTGCTGGTATATATAAGATCAGGATGTACTAGGCCACTGGTGCTCGCCAGTTCACCAAAAGGTAGATCGGTACTAGTACTGTCACTCTGCTGCAGATGAGAAGCATCATGGGATTGTAACATATCAGCAACTTGGAAATGGGATTGGGTACACCTGACCTTAGCAGGGACCTCTTCTCCATCATCTGAGCTATCTGTCAGGGTCCGCTGCTGTCTACAGGTTTGTATTCTGAGGCTGATTGTGTGAGTGAGTCTTCCCCTTCGCTCTCAATTGACATGCTCAGAATTCTGTAGGCCTCTTCACTAGAGTACCTTTCGATTGACATTTTGGCCACTAAACATAGGTACCTAGTGCGACTCACGGGAAGAGCACCTGGATGTCAGGGACTGCTTAAACCGCTACAAAAAAAATACACAGCGGAAGTGCAAATCACACATATATATTGTGCGCACACATATATACATGATTTTGCGCACCCGTGTCACCCTGTATCAGTATTTCTGCTATAGGGAGGTCAGGAAATGGTTAATTGAGGCATACACACCAACTACACATGCCTCCTGTATATGTAAAACAACTTTGGGAAGCACCATCATATACGCTGTACTGGATGTGCTACCTGCTCATAAATGCTGAGGCTGTCATAAGGGGATGGAATTCCTTAAAGTGACACTAAATAATATCCTTAATCTCCAAAAATAATTTATACACATTAATTACCTAATAGCCCAGTAATCTGTTTTTCATGAAATTGTTTCATATTGTGTTTTTGGCATCCTTTTAGTGTCCTCCATGAGATCTCAAACCTATGCCTCCTCCTCTCCTCACCAACACCTATGTTTGTTTGGAACGAACAGTGCACACTAGTTGGGATCATGTTGTGCACTGATCTAAGAAATTCGGAGACTTGGAGGAGGCCGTTCACAATAGAAGGTGATTGAGAGCAATAGAAGGTACTTTTTGAGTTAAGAATACATATTTGAATAGAATTTCTGTTTTAAACCAAGCTGTACTGATACTTTAAACAAAAAAGTGCAGCGCTAAAATATATAAATAAATAAATAAATAAATAATTAAATAAACGTCCAGATGATTCCATGTTTACAATTACCAAAAACGCAAAAAAATGAGCATAAAACCATATAGTATTATAATAAATAAGTCCAAAAGATATGAAATGAATGAAAGTGACTCTTGTGTTCAATGACTCTGGGTCCGGTACCAGTGCAAATTAGTGATAAAGGTAATGCACACTCACCAGACGCGCATATTATATGCGCCTTAAATTAATTTCATCAGACAGGTGTAGAATAGGTGGATGGGTCGTCAGGATATGTGTCATGGGATTGGTGAAGATATTCTTCCCCTTTAAAGCTCCTCAGTGCTCAGACAGCTGCAACTCTCTGGGTAAGCAGATTAACCTTCAGGGTATGGCAATCCGTCCTAGAGTGGTGGCTCTGCTGGTTAAAGAGCTTTGCTGAGATCACAAACAAATACAGGGTCAGATGCTACAGCACCCTGAACATCTTCCAGAATCTGCTCTATGGTAGGTGGTTCTGGTCGAGAAGGAAGCTTTTTTGCTCTGGAGGTCATCTTGACAATGTTTCATGAAAAAAAGTAGTTGTCTGAGAAATCTCTCACTTCTGCTTCCACACTTGGTGCTGGAGCTGCTTACAATGTATCTCTATGCTGTGCTCCCTCCCACTGCACTGATACTTTAAGCAGCTAAAAGTGTAATTTTGCCATTTTAAACTGCCATTGGTTTAGTTTTGTCACTTCACACTTCACCTTACTGAAATAACTGAATTATTCTGGCAATATTGACATTTCTAATGGCCATTCTACTGTGTGTCTGAACACAAATTCCGGTCAAACCGAAATCAAAGGGTAAAATAGCTGGATAAACTTTTCAGGAAGATAAGTCAGAAATCTGTGCCCCTATGATTCTCTCATGATGGATGTCCTTTAATCAAAGAGAGGGATCAAAAGGATGAACTCATCAGACTGCTACTGCACCTTCATTACCCAGTCACAGGTTGGGGACAGGAAGGCAACTTATCTGTATTGTTAAACTGTAGTGGCGTTGCCAGCCTAGCTATGCTGTCAGTTAGCAGGTATTTTTTTCTTGTTTATAAATTTAACTGACAGATTTCAAAAAGCACAATATACAGAAAGGACAAAAGTACTTGGTGTACAGTGAATTAAACCAGATATACATCCCATAACAAGTAACAAAGAAGTCCAGGGTTGGAGCATACTAGGACAGAATGGGGAATCCACTTGGAACCATTATCATACATACATTGAGAGGAGTCACCACCACTTGCGGAATGTGATGGCATAAGTAAGGAGTAATGGCAGGGGATACCCAAAACAGATATAAGAACCAAGTTTGAAGGTAGAGGAGAACCAGGGGGGGTGGGGATAGGAGGACAAGTGTGTGGTGGGGGGTATCTATAAAATCTATGTATCTATGGAGTGTAGGGATGGCAGAATGAGGCCATTTAAGTAGTAGGGATTCATCAAAAATAGAAGGTGAGAAATGAGCCATCCAGGGTCGCCATAATGCTGCATACTTGCAGAAGTTAGCAGGTATTTTAACTGTAAATTTAGCTTTTTGCCTGAAATTCTAAGTAACAAGCCTTATGATTTAGAAATCTGAGTAAGACAGCACAAACTTCCCAGCTCTAATGCTGCTTGCTATTTATTGTCTATATACTTGTTTTCTCCAGCTCTAGGGAAGGTAGAAAGAGTACTCCTAGGGAGAAATGTCTCATTACATCATCCCTTTGCAATATAAATTATTATTTGCCAAAAAATAATTCACAATGCTTTTTGCCCAACTGAAATGATCATATTTGCCATCAAGCAGAATTTACTGATTTTAAGAGTCTACGTCTCTCAGAAAGTTGCACTGTAGAATAATATTAAGTAGTTTACCCAACTGTAACAGATGAAAATACTTGAAAGTAAACTTTTGTTAAGAGCTTTCACACTCAAATACACTAATTGCAGGTTATTAGCAGAGACATGATACAGATGAAGTTACAATCTTTGCTTCCTATTCTTAGCTATTTACGCTCACTCTTTGCTTGTCTGCTTTTTCCACCCTCAGTATCAAGCTTGCTGTATAATGGCTTTATTTACCATTTGCTTTGAATTACTGTGTTGACCTTGTGAATAAAAGACCTTTTTACTTATTTAATACTGAATTTATTTAACCTTCTCTTCAGAGCCACAAATCTCTATGCTGCTTGTGCTGTAAATGTGAATTATTGGTGCTTTAAAGCCCACAGGGTGATCTGCAAGTGCAGATTATTCATTATATTACAAAATGCAAATTACGCACTTCTGCCTAAAAGACACATTGAATTCCAACATTGTACAAAACTTAAGTGACTGAATTATCCCCCTTATCACTGTAGATGGAGTAGTCAGGAAATGTTATTGTGTTGCCAAATGAACCTATTTCCAGTTTGATTCTGCTATTTATGTAAAGGAGAATGTAAGTAATGTCCTATTACTAAGAATGATGTAAAAATACTTTCATGGTTAAAATCTCCTCCCATCTCCTGTTGTAATAGTTATGAACAGAAAAAAACATATTTTCTGCTGCAGTGGAGGTTATGTTACAAATGACCAGAGTGATTTTCTGAAATTATTTCAAGCTAAAGCAGCACTGAGATACTATTTTCACAATAGAGCTGCTGACTTTTGTTAGAGAAAAGGCGTCTTTCACCTTAATTTGAGACTCATGGCTTATTTTATCCAAACAAAGTATTCTTTTGATAACTTGAATTAGGATTCCTTTATTTGGCACCCTAGATTTGGGACCCTAACAGTGCAATCTCTCCCTGTGATGACACACGTCTATGATAAACATGCTTTACTTTGGGAAACGTACAGTTTTTTTTGTGTATTTTCTTCAGAACTAAAATTAAAAATTTTAATTTGTTTCAATTTCTTTTTTCATTTAGTCAAGTACATTTGAAAATTTTAACCCCCAGTGGGTGGAGCTATATATCTATATATTACCTTAGAACAGCTAGGGATGAGCTAGCCTACTAACAAATTAGCAGTCATGCTCTCGCTGGCCTTTTAACTGTAGTCATGTAGCTTAAAAGGGCCAATTATGGGGGGGGGGGGTGTCTTATGTTTCAGTCCCCTCTTTATGAAATTTTGAGTTTTCAGCAGTCTTTCATCAATGTGTGGAGACATAGAGTAGGTAGGGACAGCTAACAAATTGTTTTCAAGTAGAGATAGTTACTGCTATACAGAGCTGAATTTAAACCTATACAGTACTATATACTATACAGTGTTGTACTATGCTGCATTACAACCAGAGCACATATAAGAGGTTGAGCAGTGGCTAACCAAGATGATCCTCACTGAGCAGTCAACTGATAGTGACCTGAGCTGAAGCAGAAAAAGCCAAAATGTTGCTGCATTGTGAGCGAAGCAGCTGTCAAAACACAAGCTCATGCACAGTCAGAAGCACAAGTTGCTCATGCAAAAGCATAAGCTGCCCAATGTTGTGCAAAAGCATATGCTGACCAACCTTGTGCACTAACAGAGACAAACTACACAGGCATGAGTAAAAGAAAAATTGGAAGCTGCCCAGACAGTAAAATAAAGTATTGAGTACAGGCCAGAGAAGAAGTTTCTCAGTCAGAAGCCCAGATAAGCGGTGGAGGACAGATTTTCTGAAGGAAGGAAAATAATCTACAGCCTCAACTAAGCTCACAGCCTTGGAACACACTGTTGAAAAATAATTTCATTGCCCCATTTTTAAGGCCTCTGATGACACTGCAAGATGGACCCTGAAATTCATTATAATCCAGAAACATGTCAACACAATTTCACAAAACATTTCAAATCCTGTATTTCAACCCAATACATACATACAATCAAACACACATTGGACAATTTTCTATCTCCCAAAATTCTAACATCCTATGCAGTAACACATGTGCCATAACAGACTATCCTAAATCCTACTGACCAAATCACGAAAAAATTCCAAAAAACAGTAACTCAGTTCTTGAGACCCACATCTCAAGAACCCCAGATGTCAAGCCTTCACCTGGACTGAACCCAACCACTATTTCGTTCTCTCACCAAAACATCAGGTATTGGATACCCCCTAAAGCAACAGTGAAGGAGCACTTGTCATGACTAAGTCTGAAAGATATGATACATCAGACTTTGCTAAGCACATGACTCACACAACTTACTATAATATAATACAGACCTTACAAATTGACAATTACCCAGCGATCTACTGCAATTATAAGTTCAGACTTAATCATAGCATCCCACCTATGCAAGAACTTGATATGTTGATAAAATGGCTAAAAGACTTAAAATTGTTTGCATCCATGAATTAAAGGCTTTACTCTAGCATGGAAAATTTCCAAAAACTGTGTAATCATCTTGTTGAGTTTAAAATTGCCAAGGAAGACCTGCATATACCAGGTCATAGCTACCTAGACACTGCACATGGTGTAAGCATCTATGAAAAATGGGCAACAATGGGCTCAAGTTATAAAGAAGAATGTCAGGTCCAGGGGCGGACTGACAACTCATGGGGCCCCCGGGCAATAGTGTCAGGGCAGGGCTGTGGAACGGACAGGTAGGCCTAGTGGCAGGGTAACGCACTGGCTGACGACAACCACCACCAACAGACCGAAGTCCCTCAGGGCGCGGAGTCTAAGTCCCAGGCTGCCCTTCACCAGGGCCCCTGATGGTGGGGATGGACTTGACGCAGCCAGGAACCAGGTCGCGGCCCCTGAGACACCCCGGCTGCGGTAATGGCCGCCGCCAATGGCGTGTAGCTGGTGAGAATGACAATAGCGTAGTCAGGCAAGCTGGGTCAACAACAACGGGACAAAACAGTACAGAACAGTAGACAGAGAATCACAGGTCATGGGCCGGGTTCAGCAACGGAAGGTCAGATCGAAGGAAAACACAGAGAATGGTCTAGTCACAAGCCGAGTCAAATACCAGAAGAGTCACGAGCATATACACAGAGCTGTAGCAAGACAAAGACACAAGACACAAGTGCAAAGAGCATGTGCGGATCACAGGCTTATATGTACTCAGCCACACCCCTCTGGGGGATGGACCTCAGGGACCTGAAGGCATAAAAGCTTCCCACCATGCTCAGCATAAATCCAAGATGGATGCCAGCACATGGAGTAACATAACCTCTGGGAAAAGGTAGGACCTTGACAAATAGGGAATCATGGGGCCCCTGTGTCCTTGCCTAAACTCAAAAAAGCCTATGAAAAAGGTACCAGGGGTATCTCATGGGGCCCCCTACTGACCCCGGGCCCTCAGGCAGTGCCCGAGTTTCCAAATGGTCAGTCCGCCCCTGGTCAGGTCTCTTTTCCACCATCCTCCTTTTCAGAGTTCATCAAAGGTTTATCCAGAGACAAAAATAATCCAAGCTTCACAAATCTTGACTTTAGCAATCCTAGCCCATCACCTACAAGAATAGAAAAGTTCACCACTAAATTATACCTACTACAAGCAGCAACAGCAAGAAAAGATGAAAGGACCTAAACACCCATTGCCTCATTCACGACAAAGCATATGCTTTCAGGAACTATGCTATTCACCTCAGATGTTTTTCTATCATAGGACACTTTGTGAGAGACTGCAAAGTTGTCATTAAGTGCTTAGAATGCAACAGTGACGTGCACGTATCAATCTTACAACAAGACCCCATTTAAATGAGACTCTACAACCACTGTTCTTACACTTGAGCTAGATCATAATGGGTATAGCCACAAACAGTCACCTCCAATGATTACATCAAAATGAAGTGAGCTACGTCACATAGGACTTACAGGTCTAGGTGTTTCCTCCAGGTCAGCTAAAAAAAAGCTGTCAGGATGTCAAACTTCTGAAACCTTTAACAACTTGCCTACAGGGCACTTATACCCCCTTCCTGCCCAGGCCAATTTTCAGCTTTCAGCGCTGTCACACTTTGAATGACAATTGCACGGTCATGAAACACTGTACCCATATGAAATTTTTATCATTTTTTTGAGGCAGATAGAGCTTTCTTTTGGTGCTATTTAATCACCTCTGGGTTTTTATTTTTTCTTAAACAAACCAAAAAACACTGAAAATTTTTACAAAAAATGTTTTTTCTTAGTTTTTGTTATAACATTTTGTAAATAAGTGATATTTCTCCTTCACTGATGTGCACTAATGGGCTGCAGTGATGGGCACTGATAGGCTGCACTGATAGACACTGATAGGTGGCACTGATGGGCACTGATGAGGAGGCACTGGTAGGTGGCACTGAAGGGCATTGACAGGCATCACTGATGGGCACTGAAAGGCAGAACTCATATATGGCACTGATATGCAGCACTGATAGGTGGCACTGATAGACAGCACTGACTGGCACTGAGAGTCGGCACTGCCTGGCATTGTTAGGTGGCACTGACTTGCACTTTTAGGCGTCACTGATAGGCAGCACTGATGGGCACTGATAGGCAGCACTAACTGGCACTGATAGGCGGAACTGACTGGCACTGATAGGTGGCACTGACTGGCACTGCTAGGCGGCACTGATTGACATCACTGATAGGTGGCACTGACTGACACTGATAGGTGACACTGAAAGGCAGCTCAGATGGGCACTGATAAGTGGCATTGATGTGCACTGGTAGGCACTGATATGTGGCATTGATGAGGCACTGATGGGCACTGGCAGGTGGCATGGATGAGCACTGACAGCTGGCACTGATGGACACTGACAGGTGGCACTGCTGGAGCTACACTGATCATCAGTGCCCTGATGATCAATGCACATGTCCCTTCTGAGGGATGCCGATTACCGGCTCTGCTCTCCTCTCGAGCTGTCATCATGACAGCTCGTAAGGAGAGAAATGCCGATAACCGGCATTTCCCTATTTACATGAGATCAGCTGTGATTGGACACAGCTGATCAGATGACCGAGCCAACATCTACGGCTCTTTCCCATGATCGCACCACCGATCGCAGCACTGCGTGCTCCTGGAGCCGCACATGCGCGGTTAGATTGGGAGGACGTCATATGACGTCCTCCTAGAACGAGAGAACCGCCTTGCGCCCGTCATTACCTTATATGGCGGGCGGGATGCGGTAATGTAAAGAATGACATTATTTTGTAAATTTTTCACTACGCTTATGGCATGAAATCAAGTACCTACATATAGAGATAAGTTCCTTACACCAAGGTCATGTGTGTTCCATTGATATGACTAGTTACATCTTACCAGTTAATAATGCTGCCAAATTCATGCTTCTGCTGAGAAGAGACATCCAAAAAGTGTGTAAAATACATGAACAATGGTTATATTGATAGTATCTATGCCCAAAGGACTGAGCTAGGCTCAAACAGCATGCATACTTGTAAAACTATTGTCAAAAGAGTTCACAACACCCTGTTAATCCCTCAATACCCATGCTACGGGAACCCAAATGAGATGCCAATGCTGACAAAGAGAATTCTTGTGAGTGATCAAGTCTATGAGAAAATCATCTGACCTCAATGTTAGTGAAACATCACCTCAAACTACAACTGACATCAGCAAAATGGAAACTTCAACAGGTAACTAGGACTCTTACAAGATCCTGCACAACAATAGTGATGCTTGTGAATTCATGAAGAGTGTAACTAGTGACTCTTAAGTCACTGTCCAGTAAATACTACTGTGTTGCTCAAAGAGGACCAGCTGCAAATTCAGGTTACTCCTGTCATCAACAAAACAGTAATGCTTTTTTCACAAGAATCTCAATGAAAGCTCCAAAGACTAGAGATGTGCACAATGGCAAAATGTGTTTTGTTTCAGTTTCATTTGTTGAGTAAATTATTTTGTTTCATTATAACCGTTGTGTTAGGATGATTTGTTTTAGGAATGATTAGTTAATTTGGGAGAGTATATTGTATTTAGAGATGAGCGAATTATTCAAAAATTCGATTCGGCTGATTCGCCGAATTTGAGGAAGAAATTCGATGCGAATTAATTCGCTACGAATTTAACTTATTAAAAGGGTTTCTAGGCTTCAGAGAGCCTTTAAATTAGTGCAGAACACTGTAACTTTAATTTAAATGCCCTTGGAGATGAGGAAGGAGAAGAAGAAGGAGAAGGATGAGAAGAAGGATGAGAAGGAGGAGAAGGATGAGAAGGAGAAGGATGAGAAGAAGAAGGATGAGAAGAAGAAGAAGGATGAGAAGAAGGAGAAGGATGAGAAGAAGAAGAAGGATGAGAAGGATGAGAAGAAGGAGAAGGATGAGAAGAAGGATGAGAAGAAGGAGAAGGATGAGAAGAAGGAGAAGGAGAAGGATGAGAAGAAGGAGAAGGAGAAGGATGAGAAGAAGGAGAAGGATGAGAAGATGGAGAAGGATGAGAAGGAGAAGGATGAGAAGAAGGAGAAGGAGAAGGATGAGAAGAAGGAGAAGGAGAAGGATGAGAAAAAGGAGAAGGAGAAGGATGAGAAGAAGGAGAAGGAGAAGGATGAGAAGAAGGAGAAGGAGAAGGATGAGAAGAAGGAGAAGGATGAGAAGAAGGAGAAGGAGAAGGAGAAGGATGAGAAGAAGAAGGAGAAGGATGAGAAGATGGAGAAGGAGAAGGATGAGAAGAAGGAGAAGGAGAAGGATGAGAAGAAGGAGAAGGAGAAGGATGAGAAGAAGGAGAAGGATGATAAGAAGGAGAAGGAGAAGGATGAGAAGAAGGAGAAGGATGAGAAGAAGGAGAAGGATGAGAAGAAGGAGAAGGATGAGAAGAAGGATGAGAAGAAGGATGAGAAGAAGGAGAAGGATAAGAAGGATGAGAAGAAGGAGAAGGATGAGAAGGAGAAGGATGAGAAGAAGAAGGATGAGAAGAAGGAGAAGGATGAGAAGAAGGAGAAGGATGAGAAGGAGAAGGATGAGAAGAAAGTGAGAAGAAGGAGAAGGATGAGAAGAAGGATGAGAAGAAGGAGAAGGATGAGAAGAAGGAGAAGGAGAAGGAGAAGGATGAGAAGAAGGAGAAGGAGAAGGATGAGAAGATGGAGAAGGATGAGAAGGAGAAGGATGAGAAGAAGGAGAAGGAGAAGGATGAGAAGAAGGAGAAGGAGAAGGATGAGAAGAAGGAGAAGGAGAAGGATGAGAAGAAGGAGAAGGAGAAGGATGAGAAGAAGGAGAAGGAGAAGGATGAGAAGAAAGAGAAAGAGAAGGATGAGAAGAAGGAGAAGGAGAAGGATGAGAAGAAGGAGAAGGAGAAGGATGAGAAGAAGGAGAAGGATGAGAAGAAGGAGAAGGAGAAGGATAAGGATGAGAAGAAGGAGAAGGATGAGAAGATGGAGAAGGAGAAGGATGAGAAGAAGGAGAAGGATGAGAAGAAGGAGAAGGAGAAGGATGAGAAGAAGGAGAAGGATGAGAAGAAGGAGAAGGATGAGAAGAAGGAGAAGGATGAGAAGAAGGAGAAGGAGAAGGATGAGAAGAAGGGGAAGGATGAGAAGAATGAGAAGAAGGATGAGAAGAAGGATGAGAAGAAGGAGAAGGATGAGAAGAAGGATGAGAAGAATGAGAAGGATGAGAAGAAGAAGGATGAGAAGAAGAAGAAGGATGAGAAGAAGGAGAAGGATGAGAAGAAGGAGAAGGATGAGAAGAAGGATGAGAAGAAGGAGAAGGATGAGAAGAAGGATGAGAAGAAGGAGAAGGATGAGAAGAAGGAGAAGGATGAGAAGAAGGAGAAGGATGAGAAGAAGGATGAGAAGAAGGAGAAGGAGAAGGATGAGAAGAAGGAGAAGGAAACAAATAGATACAATGTTTCAACCGCTGTATGGAGGGAATGTCACAGAACTGTCAGAAATAGCGGAGCTCTGCAGATACACTTAGCGGAGCTCTGCAGATAGATACAGCGGTTGAAACATAGGCAATGTTTCAACCGCTGTATGGAGTGAATGTCAGAGAACTGTCAGAAATAGGCTATTTCTGACAGTTCTCTGACATTCACTCCATACAGCGGTTGAAACATAGCCTATGTTTCAACCGCTGTATCTATCTGCAGAGCTCCGCTAAGTGTATCTGCAGAGCTCCGCTATTTCTGACAGTTCTGTGACATTCCGTCCATACAGCGGTTGAAACATTGTATCTATTTGTTTCCATTTATGGAAACAAATAGATACAATGTTTCAACCGCTGTATGGAGGGAATGTCACAGAACTCAACCGCTGTATGGAGGGAATGTCACAGAACTGTCAGAAATAGCCTATTTCTGACAGTTCTGTGACATTCCCTCCATACAGCGGTTTCAACCGCTGTATGGAGTGAATGTCACAGAACTGTCAGAAATAGGCTATTTCTGACAGTTCTGTGACATTCCCTCCATACAGCGGTTTCAACCGCTGTATGGAGTGAATGTCACAGAACTGTCAGAAATAGGCTATTTCTGACAGTTCTGTGACATTCCCTCCATACAGCGGTTGAAACCGCTGTATGGAGGGAATGTCACAGAACTGTCAGAAATAGCGGAGCTCTGCAAATACACTTAGCGGAGCTCTGCAGATACAGCGGTTGAAACATAGGCTATGTTTCAACCGCTGTATGGAGTGAATGTCAGAGAACTGTCAGAAATAGGCTATTTCTGACAGTTCTGTGATATTCCCTCCATACAGCGGTTTCAATGTTTCAACCGCTGTATGGAGGGAATGTCACAGAACTGTCAGAAATAGCGGAGCTCTGCAGATACACTTAGCGGAGCTCTGCAGATACACTTTTTGCCGGCTTGGAATTCTTCTTATTTTCATCCTACTTCTTCTTCTTCTTCATCCTCATCCTCATCCTCTTCTTCTTCTGAGGATGAGGATGAGGATGAAGAAGAAGAAGAAGAAGAAGTAGGATGAAAATAAGAAGAATTCCAAGCCGGCAAAAAGTGTATCTGCAGAGCTCCTCTAAGTGTATCTGCAGAATAGAGGAGCTCTGCAGATACACTTTTTGCCGGCTTGGAATTCTTCTTATTTTCATCCTACTTCTTCTTCTTCTTCTTCTTCTTCATCCTCATCCTCAGAAGAAGAAGAAGAGGATGAGGATGAAGAGGAAGAAGAAGAAGAAGAAGAAGAAGAAGAAGTAGGATGAAAATAAGAAGAATTCCAAGCCGGCAAAAAGTGTATCTGCAGAGCTCCTCTATTCTGCAGATACACTTAGAGGAGCTCTGCAGATACACTTTTTGCCGGCTTGGAATTCTTCTTATTTTCATCCTACTTCTTCTTCTTCTTCTTCCTCTTCATCCTCACCCTCATCCTCTTCTTCTGAAGATGAGGATGAGGAAGAAGAAGAAGAAGTAGGATGAAAATAAGAATAATTCCAAACCGGCAAAAAGTGTATCTGCAGAGCTCCTCTATTTCTGACAGTTCTCTGACTTTCACATTTACAGCGGTTGAAACATTGTATCTGTTTCCGAATAAAAACATCTGTATCCTAAATGGAAACAAATAGATACAATGTTTCAACCGCTGTACATGTGAAGGAACTGTCAGAGAACTGTCAGAAATAGCGGAGCTCTCTGCAGGGACACTTTTGCCGGCTGATCGGGAAAAATCCGATTCGCGCATCCGAAGTAGGCTAATATTCGGATTCGACGCGAATTGAATTTTTCCTGAAATTCGAATCGAATTCCACTTCGCCTGGTTCGATTCGCTCATCTCTAATTGTATTTTCAGAAGTTCCGTTATTCTTTTGTTATTTCGTAAAATAGCCTGTATACCTGCTAATCCATCCCACAAAGAGAAATGGAATGAGCTGATTAGATTATATCAACTGGAGTCACATCAGGAAGACCTGGGATGTATAAGCAAGCAGGATAAAGGAACCATGTACATTACAAGCCAAACCACAATCCAAGTGTATGACGCAATGTATAGTATAAAAAATATCACATATAAATAAATGTATTATTTATCTATTGTAATTAGCCATGCCTGAATGTATATGGGTGGAGGGTGTATATATTGATGTTGACAGGAAACAAGTACAGCTAATGCTAATTCTTCTACAGCTACTGCTCATTCCCATGCAGCTACTGCTCATTCCCATGCAGCTGCACATTTACCAGCACACAGATGAGCTCAGGCTAATATCCAATGGGCACTGACATGTAGGCACATTTTTCTGTGCCAGCGCACATTGGTGCTGACATCCTTGCCCATTGGTGCCAACCTACCTATTTAAAGGATGTTCTTTAGCTTCCTATGATCTGTGTTCCTGTTTGTACTGACTGATCTTCTGTTGCTGACCCTGTTTGTTTCTGACCTTGCTCTGTGGATTTTGGATTCTGACCTTGGCTTGCCTCTGACTATTCTCTGCCTGATCGCCTGGTGCTGACCTCTGCTTGCTACTGGACCTTGCTCAGCCTGCTTCCCTTGTACCAACCCCAGCCTGCCTCTTGACCACACTGCTGTCTCATCTTAACTACGTCCCTGACTGTGGCAGCCACCTGCTATGAAGCTACCAACACCCGTGCTTCTTTGAGTCTTGTACCTCTGTCACCACATTCAGGGGTACTCTGACCAGAGTCACAAGGGAAGCCCTCTTATCAACTTAGCCTCCAACCAAAGTATGTGACAGAAACATCCAGCCATGTCTGAGGCCAAAAGAGTTGCTACCCTTCTAGAGACTCTGTGCCAACATATTGAGTCTCTGACCCAAGCTGTGAGAAATCTGCAGGAGAAATACTTTCAGCTCAAGGGACGGATACAGAACCTGACGAAGCCACCACCTTGGCTCCTGGCTCAGCTACAAGTGTAACTGCACCACCCTATACTTCTGGGAACTCTCAACCTGTGACTCCTACTTTAGTTATACCACCACCAGAACCTTGGGTGCCAACCCCTGAATGCTTTTCAGGCAATCGCAGGAAATTTTGTGCATACAAAAATGCATGTGAACTGTACTTTGTTCTGCAACCTTGAACTTTCTCATTGTAATCTGTAAATGTGGGGTTCATTATCTCTTTGCTGACCGATAAGGCCCAGGCATGGGTTGACTACCTCCTAGGAACAACACAATCCTGTCCTTAATTCAGTAAAGATATTCTTTGAATCCATGGCTCAACTTTATGATGATCCACAACTCACCGCTACAGCAGAGGCTGTGCTACATGCACTTCAGCAGAGTCAATGGAAGATTACACCAGCAAATTTCACATACAGTGGGGCAAAAAAGTATTTAGTCAGCCACCAATTGTGCAAGTTCTCCCACTTAAAAAGATGAGAGAGGCCTGTAATTGGCATCATAGGTAGACCTCAACTATGAGAGACAAAATGAGTGTCTTTTATACTGATAACAAGTTCAAACAGGTGCCATCGATACAGGTAATGAGTGCAGGGCAGAGGAGCCTCTTAAAGAAGAAAGTACAGGTCTGTGAGAGGCAGAAATCTTGCTTGTTTGTAGTTGACCAAATACTTATTTTCCACCATAATTTGCAAATAAATTCTTTCCAAATCAGCCAATGTGATTGTCTGGATTTTTTTTCTCATTTTGTCTCTCATAGTTGAGGTCTACCTATGATGCCAATTACAGGCCTCTCTCATCTTTTTAAGTGGGAGAACTTGCACAATTGGTGGCTGACTAAATACTTTTTTGCCCCACTGTATGGGCCACTGACACAGCCTGGAATGATGCTACTCTTAATCATCAGATGGGCGTGTCAGAGACTTTGAAATATATACTTGCCCGACTCCTTGGAGGACCTGGTACAACTTGCCATTCAATTAGATTGCCGCCTCCAGGAAAGATGGTTAGAGAAATATTGCTCCTTTAAGCCAACATGGTTATTGTGTAAAAGACCCCCAATGAATCTCCAGCCTGTCCTGGGAGTGCTAGATCTGCTCAAGCCAAACTCCCCACACAACACATATACCAAGGGGGAGGTGCATCCAAAAAGAAGTCACAACAAAAAAAACCTTAACAATAAAGGATGAAGCACCTCAATGGCTAATGAACAGAATATATTTATTGGACATAAACAATAAACAATTCAGTGCATAAACCCATAATTCCCCTCACAACAGCACACCCCCACCCAAAGCGACTCCCCCCACACACCTCCTTTGTTCACATCACTGTATTCAGAGCTTCAAAAAGGACATATAGTTGGCACTAGACAGGTCCAGCCTACACCTTGGTAGCTGATTGACTCTGTAGTCCATGGGCCATAGAATAAGTCCATCATTCAATGTAACAGGTAAATGGAACAGTCCTGACCTGATATCTTCTATTAAACAAGCTTATGCAGTCTGCCCTGAATCTGACAGCACCGTTCATCAGAAGCAAGAGGGTATGTAGTGGCACAATAACAAAATCTTTGTTCCACAGAAAATTTGTCCATGGGTGCTCAGCATTTTTCATGACCACCCACTGGCAGAGAATTTCGGGACATACTGTATAAGACATTAAAGTTGATGCAACGTTCCTTCTGGCGGCCAAACCTTAGCCAGGATTGTAAGGACTATGTGAGTTCATGCACAAACTGTATTTGTGACAAGGGCAATTGATCTAAATCATGGGGCCTACTTAAGCCACTGTATAGGAAATGATTTCCAAGGACTTAATCATGGACCTCCCTCCTTCTGGAGGGTTTACATACATCAGAGACCGTTTATCCAAGATGGTCCTCTTTAATCCTATGATTGGCACTCCTACAGCTTCAGAGATAGCACATGCCATTAAATAAGTAGTGCAGTTACATGGGGTACCAAGGAGAATTGTGTCTGACAGAAACGTACAATTCACTTCTAGATTTTGGAAATTGGTCTACAAAGCCCTGAAAAATTAGATCTGCTTATCCTCTGCATACCATCCTCAGAGTAATGACCAGACAAAGAGTACTAATCAAACCCTAGAGCAGTATCTCAGATGTTTTTTGGCCTTTTCACTAGATGATTGGGCTCCTCTACTGCCCCTTGCAAAATTTGCATATACGTAACAATGCAGTCCATTCTTTTACAAATCAGGCTCCATTTTGGGCTACCTATGGGTTCCACCCTACCTTCCTGCCAGACATCATGCAGGAAACAGAGTTGCCCATGGTCCAAGATAAGCTAGCTTCTCTTCAGTCTGACTCTCAGCTACTCCAAGAAGTGCAGAAACCTCAAGAAGACAGAAATAAATGCTATGACAGAAAGCGGAGAGGGCAATTGGTTCTAAAAGAAAAAGACAAAAGACTGGCTATCCACAGCTAACCTGAAGCTTGCATGCACTTCACAGAACTTGGGTTCAAGATATATTGGGCCCTTTGAGGTAAAAAGGAAAAATCAATCCTGTGGCCTACAAGTGTTACCCAGTACTTACAAAATTCACTCAGTGTTTCGTGCCTCATGGCTGAAGCCATTCGTGCCTGATTCTTTTCCTGGGAGAAGTGTACCACCACTTCCAATTGTAACTGTAGGCGGTGATTAGAAGTTTGAAGTTGAATCCATCCTGAACTGTAGAAAGTGAGGAGGCCAAATGTAGGCATATACTGTAAAATGTGTGTATTATAGATATAACTATCCTGGGCATGGCTTTCTTGGTTAAGTCCTTCAGTGGTTTGGTGATTGTGTTGAAATGAGGAAAATATTTGCGATAATAGATAGCAGTGTCCAAAAAAGCCAAGACCTGTTTCTTAGTCTGGAGGGTTGGCCAGTCCCTAATGGTTAATTTTGGCTGCCGCTGGACGCAGACTACCCCCTCTCACCTGGTATCCTAAGTATTGCACCTCCTCTATCCCCATCTGGCACTTGCCAGGTCGGATAGTGAGGTTGGCCCCTGTGATTTGGCCCAGGACAATGCCCACGTGCTGGAGGTGGTCTTCCCAGGTCTCACTGAAGAAGGCAATGTCATCAAGGTAAGCACAGGCAAAGTTCTGACAGTTTTGCAACAACTGATCCACGGTGCGCTGGAAAGTGGCAGGGCATTCTTCATTCCAAAGGGCATGTTGAGGAATTTGAAAAGTTCGAAGGGGGTGATGAAGGCGGACCTCTCTCCTCCTTCTGTGGTTAGGTGAATATGACAGTAATCCTTGCTCAAGTCTAGTGTAGCGACATAACGAGCCCCAGCTAGGCAGTCCAGCAGGTCATTGATGCATGGCATTATATATGCAGAAATTAAATGCTGCTATCTTTATCGGGGGCAAGAACAATGGGTGAGGCCCAAGGGCTCTGGGAGGGCTGGATGATCCCCCATTCCAGCATTTCACTCAGTTCATGCCTCATGGTGTTCTTGACGGCTTCAGGAACTGAATAGGAGGCTTGTTGGTTGGATCGGGTCCCCAAGGTTTTGACATGGTGAGTGGTAATGGTAGTCCTTCCCGGCCAGGAAGAAAAAAATGGATTGACATTGATTTACAATGGCCTTCTTGGACACCTGTTGTCCTTTGCTGAGTTGAAGTCCCAGAGGTATGTGGTGTGCATCAGCTGAGTGGCGTGCTACTTACAGGAGATCAAGCATGACCTCTTTCTCTTCGTTAGAGGGGATAGGGCAGATGGCCAGGAAGGGGAGGTTCCTTGATCATATTGACATGCACAGTCTTCTGCCATCTCCTCCGGTCATCCAGTGCGAGGATATAGTTGGTCTCATTCAACTTCTTGATATAGTTGGTTTCATTCAACTTCAGTAGGGCTTTCCCATGTAGATTGTGGTTTGTTTCAGGGGTTCGGGACATTCATGAGTACCTGTTGGTTCACTGCAAACTCCCTGATGTGGGCCTTATGGACATACAAAGTCTTTTTATGGGTTTGGGCAGCCTTTACATGATCCACCATGAGTCCATCTAGTTGGCTTATTCTTTCACACAGTTCTAGAATGTAGGGCATCATAGGGGTCCCAGTATCAGGTACTGTAGTTTTCCCTCCCAGACTTCTTTCAGCGGGGTCAGGGGGCCCCAGATCTTTCTCCCATATAGAAGTTCAAAGGGTGAGAATCCATTAGATTCCTGAATTACCTCCTGGTAGGCAAAGAGAAGGTGGGGTAAGTACCATTCCCAGTCTGGTTCCTGGTCAACAAAGGCACGTAGCATGGCCTTCAGGGTCCTGTTGAAACACTCAGACAGTCTGTTGGTTTGGGGGTGGTAGGAGGTAGTCTGGATGGTCCACACTCCACGGGTCTCCCAGAGTGACTGAACAAGATCAGACATGAACTGTGTCCTTTGATCTGACAGGATTTAGGATGGAAAGCCCATTCACATGAACACGATAACCAGGGCTTCTGCAACTTTGGGATCTGTAATGCTGGATAGGGCCTTGGCTTCAGAATAATGGGTAGCATAGTCTACACTGGTCAAGATGTACTGCTTGCTGGTTTTGCTGGGGCGAGCCAAGGGTCAGAGGATATCAATAGCTATCCACTGGAATGGCTATTCAATGATAGGTAAGGGTTGCAGTCAGGTTCGTTGGCTGCTAATCCTCCCATGGTGCTGACATGTATAGCAGGTGTGACAATAATGGACTACCACTTGTGACATCCCAACCCAATAGAAAGCCTGGACTAACCTCTTTTCTGCCAGTAGCTTTCCTTGATGCCCTGCCATGGGGACATTGTGTAGCAGTTGGAACCGCTGGGGCACTATCAGCTGTTTGGAACCATCTGGGGCCCACCCTCAGGAGCTGTCTCCACAATTCAGTAAAACAACCTGTTTTCCTGCACTACTTTGTTGTCAATCCTGGGACCTGTCAGCCCTGCCCTTGCCTAGAAGCTTGTCAGAGTAGGATCAGTGGCTAAGCCCTCCTTAAACTGGTCCTGATCACAGGTTATTCTACTAGTTGCAAGAGTCAGGGAAGAGTCACTCAACACAAACGATAGGCTTCCTTCCACCGGTTGGAGTGCTTCGTTCATCTGGGTGGCTTCCTGGTGGGCTTGGCTTCGCATTACAGCTCCAGCAAAGTAACACTGGAGGTCCCCCACATCATTTCCCAGAAGTACATCTGCAGGTAGTTCTCCCATTATGCCCACATTGCAGCCCCAATGCATAGTCCAGGTTTACAGCTGCAAGGTGGACCTTGCCAGTTGTATCATTATCCCAGGGCCTGGCTGGAGAGCACCAGGACGCACAAATCGGGGATCTACAATAGTGAGAAATGCCCCTGAATCCCAAAACTCAACAGCCTTTTGCCCATCCACTGTGACCTCTTGCACGTGCTTCCCTTGGAGACACTAGGTAGGGGTCTCAATAGGTTGTAGACCACATACTCCTGGAGGGGTGTCCTTGTCAGCAGGAGAGGGACTCCAGTCCAGAGTGAGTGGAGGCAGGTCCCAAGGAGTTTGGTACAGATCCACATAATGTACCAGCTTGGGAAAGCTAGGCCTGAGAGTTTTTTTCATGGCTGGGCAGCTGGCCTGAGAGTGCTAGTCTGGCCGCAGCCACAACAGTGCCTTTCTAAGGTTGGCCTTGGGGTCCACTGTGTGGGGGCAGGATGGTGTGGTAGCATGGACTCCTGGTAGCTTATCCGGCTAGGAGGAGACGTACAGGGCCCCCATGCAGGACCAGGCATCCTGGCAGTTCAGGGGGCCTTTTCCATTGTGGGTTAATTAGGAGAGCCTCATTCTCTAAGGTGGCAGGTTTCCATTCTCGAACCCCATGCCTGAGCTTCGAGGTACACTTTTAAAAGAACTGTTCCTTCAGGATTGAATGTATGATCTTCTCAGGGGAGGTTGCTTTCTCCCCTTCTAGCCATCAGTGACACACTAAGGACAGCTTGTGAGCAAACATCTTGAAGGAGGCCTCTGGGAGGCATGGGGAGGCAGGGGGCAGTCTGGAACTGGACCCTATAAGACTCCGGTGATACAGTGTAATAGTCCAGTACTGCCCTTTTCATTTCTTTGTACCTCCATTTCTTGAGGGGATCCATCATTCGATAGGCCTCAGTGCCGCCCCATATAGCAGCCCTACCACATGACGGGTCCAGTCTGTGGGCGGAACCTCCAGTAGTTCACATTGATGCTTAGAGTCCTGAAAGAACCCCTCCACATCTCCTTTATGCTCTTGGTAGGGCTTGAAGGCCTTCCTGGAGATTCTTTGGCCCTGCCGTACCGCAGAGGCAGACACAGGAGCAGCTACTTGGTTCTTTTGTAGTTTCCCACTCCTTTTGACTTTTGTCTATTGTCTTAGACACACAGCCAACCAGAAAAAGTCCAGCATAGAGAGGGTTCTAGGCTCCTGAAGCAGATGTACCCCAGGGTTCAGTGTTGGGACCCATACCTATTAATATATTCATAAACGATATAGGGTCTGAGATTAAAAATCTCATTTCAGTCTTTGCAGATGACACCAAGCTGTGCAGTGGAATAACATCCTTACGGGATGTCTTCAACTTACAAGCCGACCTTAATGCACTGTTTAATTGGGCATCTATATGGCAAATGAAATTTAATGTTGATAAATGTAAGATTATGCACTTGGGGGTTAAGGGTAGTAAAACTGGGGGATTCAATGGTGGAAAAGGATCTGGGGGTTCTGGTAGATCACAAGCTTAATATTAAAATGCAATGCCCAGCTGCAGTTTCTAAAGCGAGCAAAGTCCTCTCTTGTATTAAAAGAGGTATAGACTCCAGAGAGAGAGATATCATATTAGCCCTGTACAAATCATTAGTAAAACCTCATCTGGAATATGCAGTTCAGTTTTGGGCACCAATTCACAAAAAGAACATTGGGGAACGTGAGAAAGTATAAAGAAGGGCAACTAAACTGATACGGGGCATGGAGGAGATCAGCTATGAGGAAAGAGTAGAGGAACTGAATTTATTCTCTCTTGAGAAGAGGAGATTAAGTGGGGATATGATCAACATGTATAAATACATCAGTGGTTCATATAGTGAACTTGGTGTAGAGCTGTTCACCCTGAGGTCAACACAGAGGACAAGGGGGCACTCTTTACGTCTGGGGGAAAAGAAATTTAATCTCCAAACACGGACGGGTTTCTTCACAGTGGGAGCTGTGAAAATGTGGAATAGACTCCCTCAAGAGTTGGTCCTGGCCAGCTCAGTGGATTGCTTCAAAAAAGGCCTGGATTCTTTCTTAGATGCACATAATATAACTGGATACTAACAGTTATAGGTAAAGTTGATGCAGGGAATATCTGATTGCCTCTCGGGGGATCAGGAAGGAATTTTTTTCCCAGCAGGTGCAAATTGCATCATGCTTTGCTGGGGTTTTTTTTTGCCTTCCTCTGGATCAACTGTGAGTATAGGATTCTAACTTTTTTTTTTTTCTATGGTTGAACTGTATGGACTTTTGTCTTTTTTCAGCCAGACTAACTATGTAACTATATGTAACTATGGCTGTGGGGTCCAGCCGCAGCTCATGACCACACACAGCACACAGGGCAGAGGATGGGGTAGGCGGCAAGGGCACTCACAATGTCCCCGCATCCTGTGCCAGCTTTTAACTCTGTAATGGAGCGCATGCCTGTTTCCCAGGTAACCCGAGGCTTGGTGTCAGGTTACCATGGCAACATGCCCCACCCCATCCATGCCAGCCCCACACAGGGGGTTCACCCTTTATCTCCAGCAGGCAGCCAAGCATGGGAAAGTGGGTTCATGCTGTTCCCACGAAAACAGGAGAGAGGGGAGCATGTGGCGACAGTAGGGTAACCTGCATGTGGTGAATTCACTTACAGCAGGGGGCTGACTGCCGGTGCTCGGACGGGAGGGGGGACAGGACACGTCCTTGGCAGGGGGCAGTCCTCTGGTGGCAGAGGGGTTTGAGGAGGTCTGGGGGGTAGTATCCAGACAAGAGGGGGAGGGGGACTGTGTCTGGGACAGCCATGTAGTGGAATAAAGTTCCTTCAAGATTTCTCTGATTTCCATACAGATGTGGATACACTGTTTGATAGGCAACTAGATGGCAAATGAAGTAAATAGACATAGGAGAGAGAGAGAAACATAATCCTGCCCTTGCACAAAGCATTAGTCCACCAATTCACAAATGATGTTGCGGAGATAGAGAGGGTGCAGAAAGGTATGGAGGTTTTCAACTATAAGGAAATGTTAATTGAACTGGATTTATTCTCCCTTAAAGTAATAATTAGGAGGACATATGTTCACCTTGTACACATACATATATACAGGGCCAGTGCTACAACTAGGTGAACTAGGCCGCCGCCTAGGACACACTTTTGCTTAGGGCACAGCAACGGGGTGCTGAACTGAATGCCTTCCCCTATCCCTGTGCTCACGGCTGGAACATGGGAGAGCAGCCTGGAGGAGTGAAGCCTGCAAAAAAGAAATTACAGGAAAGAGCCAGGAGGTGTGGGCTGTGCTCTTCTCTGTCAATAGAGCAATTCTCCATAAAGTAGATGACACAGGATTGCTCTCAATTCGGCAGTGCTGAGAGATGAGCAGTCATTGGCGGAGATAGGGAGTGGGATAATCAAACTGTGTACAGCCCAATCCAAGGGTAATGGGAATGATGGGGGGGAAATGTGTTTTAGGAGAGAGAATGGGGGGATATGTACTAGGAATAGGAGGGAGATTTGGGAGGGGAGAGGGGTTGGGGGGGTATTTGGGTAAACTTTGCCTTATTGTCTAAAGAACTAATCTTCGAACAGGTGACTGGACAGAATGCTGCAGGTGAGATTAGAGAGTTTGTGGGGACCCCATCTGAAGAGAGAGAAAGACCGCAAGGATCTGCCAGATGCCATCCCTCAGGTGAGACAGGTTCCAAGGATTACCTAGCCAAGAGAATACTGACATTCGCTCCACATCTATTCTTTCCGCACACAGTTGCAGATATAGTGCACATAGTGATTACAAGTTGCGGTTTAGTTCTTTTAGCCACTATTGTGTGCTAGGAGGGGGGGTTGGGGTGGGGGGGTTGTGTTAGTAGAGGGGATTGGGGGAGTTTGTGCTATAAGAGGGGGATTGTGGGAAAATTGGACCAGGAAGGGGATTTGTGATAGGAGGGGGGATTTGGGTGGGGGAAGAAGGATTTGTGCTGGGAAGGGTAATTTGAAAGGGATTGTGCTAGGAGGAGGGATTGGGAGAATTTGTACTAGGAGAGAGGATTGGGGGGGTTGTTTCAGGAGGAGGGCTTGGGGGGAATATTGTGCTAAGAGGGAGGATTTGGGTGGGGAGGATGGATTTGTGCTGGGAAAGGTAATTTGGAGGGGGTTTTGCTAGGAGGATGGATTTAGGAGGATTTGTGCTAGGTGGTGGGTTTGGGGGAATTTATGCTAGAAGGGGTGATTTGGTAGAGAGTATTTGTGCTAGGGTGGAAAATTTGAGGGTAAAGAGGATGTGTGCAAGGAGGGGTGAAGTAAAACTACAGGTGAAGTTTTTTTTTTGGGGGGAAGGGGGGGGTGAAAGCAGCTAAACTTGGTGCAAAGTTATTACAAATGACAAGAGGGCACTCTTAACATTTGGATAAAGAGAGGTTTAACCTCAACATAAAGAAAGGCTTTCTGCAGTAAGAGCTGTGAAAATGTGAAACAGACTATCGCAAGAGCTAATTCTTGCCAACTCTTTTGATTGTTTAAAATAATGCTGGATATATTTCCTTATATATGAAGTATAACTGGTTATTACTATTTATTAGCAAAAATGCAGAAGATTGTTCATCCAGAGGATATTTGAAATCCTTAGAGCAGGGGTGTCAAAGTGTCGGCCCTCCAGCTGTTGCAAAACTGCAAGTTCCATCATGCATCTGCATTTGGGAGTCATGTTCATAACTGTCATTCTTGCAATGCCTCATGGGACTTGTAGTTTGGAGGGATGCCAGTTTGACACCCATGCCTTAGAGGATCAGGAAGGATTTTTTCTCTAATGGAGCAAATTGGACCAACCGTGAATTTTGAACTGTATGAAATAGAGTTGTGTTTTCATTTGCATTTATGGTGACTAGAGATGAGCGAAGAAATGAAAAATTCGATTCGACTGATTCGGCGAATTCGTGGACAATATTCGATTCGAGTCGAATAAATTCGCTGTGAATTTAACTTAAAAAAGGGTGTTTCTAGGCTTCAGAGAGACTTAATATTAGTGCAGAACACTGTACCTTTAATTTAAATGCCCTTGGAGTCTGCTGGGGAAGAGAAATAATACTGTCTGTCAGTATGACATGCAGATGAGTGCCGTCGATCTTAGAATCACTGCACACTTCACTCCTTTGGCCAGTCACGGGGCCAAAACCAGCGTTTGGAGCCACAGTGTGGCGGTGGAGGCAGCAGCAATGGGAGGCCATACAGCAACCTATGACAAAATGGAAACCTGCAGGAGCGTGAGGAGACCTGAAAGTGGCACATGGCAGAGTGGGAGCAATGGGAGGCGGTACAGGGACCCAGGTCACACTATGGGCCCAGCAGCAGCGTGACCAGGCGGTACGGGGGCCCATGGCCGATATGGGGCTTGGTGGCACCTATGGAAGGCCTGTAATCTGCCAGCAACCTATGACAAAATGGACAACCGCAGGAGTGTGAGGAGATTTCAAAGTGGCACATGGCAGAGTGGAAGCAATGGGAGGCCGTACAGGGACCCAGGTCACACTGTGGGACCAGCATCAGCGTGAACAGGCGGTACGGGGGCCCATGGCCGATTTGACCTCATTCATCCCATAGTCCTGCCGACTCACGAATAGCGTGGCCTCCTCAAAGGGCCTGAGCAAGCGCAGGTGTCACACATGAGCTGCCAATGGCTGACATCTAAGTTACACAGGGAGTACCTTTATCCGCTTTTAACATCAGGAAATCTGTGATGGCCTTTAGCTGTTCGTAAAGGCGGTCTAACATATGTAGGGTTGAATTCCACCTTGTTGCAACGTCACAGCATGAGGAGTCGGTACGGGGGCCCATGGCAGATTACATGTCTGGCAGCAGCTATGTGAGGCCCGTAATCTGCCTGCACCCTATGTCAAAAAATTTAACACACCAGCAGTGTGAAGAGACCTGAAAGTGGCACATGGCAGCAGAGTGTGGCGATGGAGACAGCAGCAATGGGAGGCCGTACAGGGACCCATGAGAGACTCTAGACTTGGCAGCAGCATGAGGAGGCGGTATATAGGGGCCCATGGCAGATTAGGGGCCTGGCAGCAGCTATGTGAGGCCCGTAATCTGCCTGCACCCTATGTCAAAAAATTTAACACACCAGCAGTGTGAAGAGACCTGAAAGTGGCACATGGCAGCAGAGTGTGGCGATGGAGACAGCAGCAATGGGAGGCCGTACAGGGACCCATGAGAGACTCTGGACTTGGCAGCAGCATGAGGAGGCGGTATATAGGGGCCCATGGCAGATTAGGGGCCTGGCAGCAGCTATGTGAGGCCCGTAATCTGCCTGCACCCTATGTCAAAAAATTTAACACACCAGCAGTGTGAAGAGACCTGAAAGTGGCACATGGCAGCAGAGTGTGGCGATGGAGACAGCAGCAATGGGAGGCCGTACAGGGACCCATGAGAGACTCTAGACTTGGCAGCAGCATGAGGAGGCGGTATATAGGGGCCCATGGCAGATTAGGGGCCTGGCAGCAGCTATGTGAGGCCCGTAATCTGCCTGCACCCTATGTCAAAAAATTTAACACACCAGCAGTGTGAAGAGACCTGAAAGTGGCACATGGCAGCAGAGTGTGGCGATGGAGACAGCAGCAATGGGAGGCCGTACAGGGACCCATGAGAGACTCTGGACTTGGCAGCAGCATGAGGAGGCGGTATATAGGGGCCCATGGCAGATTAGGGGCCTGGCAGCAGCTATGTGAGGCCCGTAATCTGCCTGCACCCTATGTCAAAAAATTTAACACACCAGCAGTGTGAAGAGACCTGAAAGTGGCACATGGCAGCAGAGTGTGGCGATGGAGACAGCAGCAATGGGAGGCCGTACAGGGACCCATGAGAGACTCTAGACTTGGCAGCAGCATGAGGAGGCGGTATATAGGGGCCCATGGCAGATTAGGGGCCTGGCAGCAGCTATGTGAGGCCCGTAATCTGCCTGCACCCTATGTCAAAAAATTAAACACACCAGCAGTGTGAAGAGACCTGAAAGTGGCACATGGCAGCAGAGTGTGGCGATGGAGACAGCAGCAATGGGAGGCCGTACAGGGACCCATGACAGACTCTAGACTTGGCAGCAGCATGAGGAGGCGGTATATAGGGGCCCATGGCAGATTAGGGGCCTGGCAGCAGCTATGTGAGGCCCGTAATCTGCCTGCACCCTATGTCAAAAAATTTAACACACCAGCAGTGTGAAGAGACCTGAAAGTGGCACATGGCAGCAGAGTGTGGCGATGGAGACAGCAGCAATGGGAGGCCGTACAGGGACCCATGAGAGACTCTAGACTTGGCAGCAGCATGAGGAGGCGGTATATAGGGGCCCATGGCAGATTAGGGGCCTGGCAGCAGCTATGTGAGGCCCGTAATCTGCCTGCACCCTATGTCAAAAAATTTAACACACCAGCAGTGTGAAGAGACCTGAAAGTGGCACATGGCAGCAGAGTGTGGCGATGGAGACAGCAGCAATGGGAGGCCGTACAGGGACCCATGAGAGACTCTGGACTTGGCAGCAGCATGAGGAGGCGGTATATAGGGGCCCATGGCAGATTAGGGGCCTGGCAGCAGCTATGTGAGGCCCGTAATCTGCCTGCACCCTATGTCAAAAAATTTAACACACCAGCAGTGTGAAGAGACCTGAAAGTGGCACATGGCAGCAGAGTGTGGCGATGGAGACAGCAGCAATGGGAGGCCGTACAGGGACCCATGAGAGACTCTAGACTTGGCAGCAGCATGAGGAGGCGGTATATAGGGGCCCATGGCAGATTAGGGGCCTGGCAGCAGCTATGTGAGGCCCGTAATCTGCCTGCACCCTATGTCAAAAAATTAAACACACCAGCAGTGTGAAGAGACCTGAAAGTGGCACATGGCAGCAGAGTGTGGCGATGGAGACAGCAGCAATGGGAGGCCGTACAGGGACCCATGACAGACTCTGGACTTGGCAGCAGCATGAGGAGGCGGTATATAGGGGCCCATGGCAGATTAGGGGCCTGGCAGCAGCTATGTGAGGCCCGTAATCTGCCTGCACCCTATGTCAAAAAATTTAACACACCAGCAGTGTGAAGAGACCTGAAAGTGGCACATGGCAGCAGAGTGTGGCGATGGAGACAGCAGCAATGGGAGGCCGTACAGGGACCCATGACAGACTCTGGACTTGGCAGCAGCATGAGGAGGCGGTATATAGGGGCCCATGGCAGATTAGGGGCCTGGCAGCAGCTATGTGAGGCCCGTAATCTGCCTGCACCCTATGTCAAAAAATTTAACACACCAGCAGTGTGAAGAGACCTGAAAGTGGCACATGGCAGCAGAGTGTGGCGATGGAGACAGCAGCAATGGGAGGCCGTACAGGGACCCATGAGAGACTCTAGACTTGGCAGCAGCATGAGGAGGCGGTATATAGGGGCCCATGGCAGATTAGGGGCCTGGCAGCAGCTATGTGAGGCCCGTAATCTGCCTGCACCCTATGTCAAAAAATTAAACACACCAGCAGTGTGAAGAGACCTGAAAGTGGCACATGGCAGCAGAGTGTGGCGATGGAGACAGCAGCAATGGGAGGCCGTACAGGGACCCATGACAGACTCTGGACTTGGCAGCAGCATGAGGAGGCGGTATATAGGGGCCCATGGCAGATTAGGGGCCTGGCAGCAGCTATGTGAGGCCCGTAATCTGCCTGCACCCTATGTCAAAAAATTAAACACACCAGCAGTGTGAAGAGACCTGAAAGTGGCACATGGCAGCAGAGTGTGGCGATGGAGACAGCAGCAATGGGAGGCCGTACAGGGACCCATGACAGACTCTGGACTTGGCAGCAGCATGAGGAGGCGGTATATAGGGGCCCATGGCAGATTAGGGGCCTGGCAGCAGCTATGTGAGGCCCGTAATCTGCCTGCACCCTATGTCAAAAAATTTAACACACCAGCAGTGTGAAGAGACCTGAAAGTGGCACATGGCAGCAGAGTGTGGCGATGGAGACAGCAGCAATGGGAGGCCGTACAGGGACCCATGACAGACTCTGGACTTGGCAGCAGCATGAGGAGGCGGTATATAGGGGCCCATGGCAGATTAGGGGCCTGGCAGCAGCTATGTGAGGCCCGTAATCTGCCTGCACCCTATGTCAAAAAATTTAACACACCAGCAGTGTGAAGAGACCTGAAAGTGGCACATGGCAGCAGAGTGTGGCGATGGAGACAGCAGCAATGGGAGGCCGTACAGGGACCCATGAGAGACTCTGGACTTGGCAGCAGCATGAGGAGGCGGTATATAGGGGCCCATGGCAGATTAGGGGCCTGGCAGCAGCTATGTGAGGCCCGTAATCTGCCTGCACCCTATGTCAAAAAATTTAACACACCAGCAGTGTGAAGAGACCTGAAAGTGGCACATGGCAGCAGAGTGTGGCGATGGAGACAGCAGCAATGGGAGGCCGTACAGGGACCCATGAGAGACTCTAGACTTGGCAGCAGCATGAGGAGGCGGTATATAGGGGCCCATGGCAGATTAGGGGCCTGGCAGCAGCTATGTGAGGCCCGTAATCTGCCTGCACCCTATGTCAAAAAATTAAACACACCAGCAGTGTGAAGAGACCTGAAAGTGGCACATGGCAGCAGAGTGTGGCGATGGAGACAGCAGCAATGGGAGGCCGTACAGGGACCCATGACAGACTCTAGACTTGGCAGCAGCATGAGGAGGCGGTATATAGGGGCCCATGGCAGATTAGGGGCCTGGCAGCAGCTATGTGAGGCCCGTAATCTGCCAGCACCCTATGTCAAAAAATTAAACACACCAGCAGTGTGAAGAGACCTGAAAGTGGCACATGGCAGCAGAGTGTGGCGATGGAGACAGCAGCAATGGGAGGCCGTACAGGGACCCATGACAGACTCTGGACTTGGCAGCAGCATGAGGAGGCGGTATATAGGGGCCCATGGCAGATTAGGGGCCTGGCAGCAGCTATGTGAGGCCCGTAATCTGCCTGCACCCTATGTCAAAAAATTAAACACACCAGCAGTGTGAAGAGACCTGAAAGTGGCACATGGCAGCAGAGTGTGGCGATGGAGACAGCAGCAATGGGAGGCCGTACAGGGACCCATGACAGACTCTGGACTTGGCAGCAGCATGAGGAGGCGGTATATAGGGGCCCATGGCAGATTAGGGGCCTGGCAGCAGCTATGTGAGGCCCGTAATCTGCCTGCACCCTATGTCAAAAAATTTAACACACCAGCAGTGTGAAGAGACCTGAAAGTGGCACATGGCAGCAGAGTGTGGCGATGGAGACAGCAGCAATGGGAGGCCGTACAGGGACCCATGACAGACTCTGGACTTGGCAGCAGCATGAGGAGGCGGTATATAGGGGCCCATGGCAGATTAGGGGCCTGGCAGCAGCTATGTGAGGCCCGTAATCTGCCTGCACCCTATGTCAAAAAATTTAACACACCAGCAGTGTGAAGAGACCTGAAAGTGGCACATGGCAGCAGAGTGTGGCGATGGAGACAGCAGCAATGGGAGGCCGTACAGGGACCCATGAGAGACTCTGGACTTGACAGCAGCATGAGGAGGCGGTATATAGGGGCCCATGGCAGATTAGGGGCCTGGCAGCAGCTATGTGAGGCCCGTAATCTGCCTGCACCCTATGTCAAAAAATTTAACACACCAGCAGTGTGAAGAGACCTGAAAGTGGCACATGGCAGCAGAGTGTGGCGATGGAGACAGCAGCAATGGGAGGCCGTACAGGGACCCATGAGAGACTCTAGACTTGGCAGCAGCATGAGGAGGCGGTATATAGGGGCCCATGGCAGATTAGGGGCCTGGCAGCAGCTATGTGAGGCCCGTAATCTGCCTGCACCCTATGTCAAAAAATTAAACACACCAGCAGTGTGAAGAGACCTGAAAGTGGCACATGGCAGCAGAGTGTGGCGATGGAGACAGCAGCAATGGGAGGCCGTACAGGGACCCATGACAGACTCTAGACTTGGCAGCAGCATGAGGAGGCGGTATATAGGGGCCCATGGCAGATTAGGGGCCTGGCAGCAGCTATGTGAGGCCCGTAATCTGCCTGCACCCTATGTCAAAAAATTAAACACACCAGCAGTGTGAAGAGACCTGAAAGTGGCACATGGCAGCAGAGTGTGGCGATGGAGACAGCAGCAATGGGAGGCCGTACAGGGACCCATGACAGACTCTGGACTTGGCAGCAGCATGAGGAGGCGGTATATAGGGGCCCATGGCAGATTAGGGGCCTGGCAGCAGCTATGTGAGGCCCGTAATCTGCCTGCACCCTATGTCAAAAAATTAAACACACCAGCAGTGTGAAGAGACCTGAAAGTGGCACATGGCAGCAGAGTGTGGCGATGGAGACAGCAGCAATGGGAGGCCGTACAGGGACCCATGACAGACTCTGGACTTGGCAGCAGCATGAGGAGGCGGTATATAGGGGCCCATGGCAGATTAGGGGCCTGGCAGCAGCTATGTGAGGCCCGTAATCTGCCTGCACCCTATGTCAAAAAATTAAACACACCAGCAGTGTGAAGAGACCTGAAAGTGGCACATGGCAGCAGAGTGTGGCGATGGAGACAGCAGCAATGGGAGGCCGTACAGGGACCCATGAGAGACTCTGGACTTGGCAGCAGCATGAGGAGGCGGTATATAGGGGCCCATGGCAGATTAGGGGCCTGGCAGCAGCTATGTGAGGCCCGTAATCTGCCTGCACCCTATGTCAAAAAATTTAACACACCAGCAGTGTGAAGAGACCTGAAAGTGGCACATGGCAGCAGAGTGTGGCGATGGAGACAGCAGCAATGGGAGGCCGTACAGGGACCCATGAGAGACTCTAGACTTGGCAGCAGCATGAGGAGGCGGTATATAGGGGCCCATGGCAGATTAGGGGCCTGGCAGCAGCTATGTGAGGCCCGTAATCTGCCTGCACCCTATGTCAAAAAATTAAACACACCAGCAGTGTGAAGAGACCTGAAAGTGGCACATGGCAGCAGAGTGTGGCGATGGAGACAGCAGCAATGGGAGGCCGTACAGGGACCCATGACAGACTCTGGACTTGGCAGCAGCATGAGGAGGCGGTATATAGGGGCCCATGGCAGATTAGGGGCCTGGCAGCAGCTATGTGAGGCCCGTAATCTGCCTGCACCCTATGTCAAAAAATTAAACACACCAGCAGTGTGAAGAGACCTGAAAGTGGCACATGGCAGCAGAGTGTGGCGATGGAGACAGCAGCAATGGGAGGCCGTACAGGGACCCATGAGAGACTCTGGACCTAGCAGCAGCATGAGGAGGCGGTATATAGGGGCCTATGGCAGATTAGGGGCCTGGCAGCAGCTATAGGAGGCCCGTAATCTGCCAGCACCCTATGTCAAAAAATTAAACACACCAGCAGTGTGAGGAGACCTGAAAGTGGCACATGTTTGAGGCATGATTCATGGCGGATTTAGTCAGTTGTGTCAGGAACTGGTGGTTTGAAATCCAGACTAATCCACGCCTGATTCATTTTCACAAACGTGAGTCTCTCCACACTTTGGGTGGACAGTCGTGTCCTCCGCGGAGTTACAATACCTCCTGCCGCACTAAACACGCGCTCCGATGCCACGCTACTGGCCGGGCATGACAGCCTTTCAAGGGCAAATTCAGCTAGTTGGGGCCAAAGGTCAAGTTTCGTTGCCCAGTAGTCAAGGGGATTGTCTACCTCGGTTGGCAGGGTGCTGTCCAAGTAGGCCCAAGCCTGTTGTTTGAGCTCCTGCTCCAGGTCCACCTGATGCTGCTGCTGCTGCTGCGGCTGGTTAGTAGTTTCCTCACTGCGCTGGTGAAGAAAGCTACTCATCATCGACTGCAGACTGAGGCAGCCGCTGCTGGTGGAGCTGCCACTGCTCCTACCACCCCACCCCTCCCCTGCTGCCATGCCAGCGGAACGCGAGCGCACAGGGCCCACAGTGTCTGAGGATGGACGTTGGCGCACAAAGGCAGAGACCAACTGACTACATAGGTGGTTTTTATAGTACGTAATTTTGGCCTCCCTCTCAGCAGGTGTGAAAAAGGCCACCATTTTGGACCGGTAGCGAGGGTCCAACAAGGTGGACAGCCAAAAGTCATCCCTCTGTCTGATGGTTATTATTCGGCTGTCGCTACGCAAGCAACCGAGCATGCTATGGGCCATTTGTGCCAAGGAATGCGAGGGACTCCCTGCCTCCATCTCCACAGCATACTGCCACGGTGCGTCTGGGTCCTCTGTCTCCTCCTCCTCCTCCTCTACCAGATGCTCCTGCTCCTCCACTCCTGTCCGCTGAGTGGAAAAACCACCCATTTCACTCAATAATTCCTGAGCACAAATGTCCTCCTCTACCTCCTCCTCTTCTTCCTGTCCTGCCCCCACAGGGGTCATGTGGCGTTGAGATCTGTGCGCCACGTCTACCGCACCCTGACCAGCCATTGTTAACAGCATTTGTTCCAGGACGTGCAACAGAGGAATGACGTCGTTCATCCCATAGTCCTGCCGACTCACGAATAGCGTGGCCTCCTCAAAGGGCCTGAGCAAGCGGCAGGTGTCACGCATGAGCTGCCAATGGCTGACATCTAAGTTACACAGGGGAGTACCTTTATCCGCTTGTAACATCAGGAAATCGGTGATGGCCTTTCGCTGCTCGTAAAGGCGGTCTAACATGTGTAGGGTTGAATTCCACCTTGTTGCAACGTCGCAGATCAGGCGATGCTGTGGAATTCCGTTCTGCCGCTGCAGCTCAATGAGGGTGTTCTTTGCGGTGTAGGAATGGCTGAAATGCATGCACAGTTTACGTGACATTTTAAGGATGTCTTGCAGTGGGATGGTGGATTTTAGGAACCGCTTGACAACCAGATTGAACACGTGAGCCATGCATGGCGCATGGCACAACCTTCCTTGACGCAGAGCAGACACCATGTTCTTTCCGTTGTCAGTCAACATGGTTCCGATTTTTAGTTTGCGCGGAGACAGCCATCTGTCGATTTCTCTGTTCATTACACTCAGCAGTTCCTCCCCTGTGTGACTACGTTCGCCAAGGCATACCAGGTGCAGCACAGCGTGACACCGTTGCGCCCTGCACATGTGATATGCCGGTCGGGTAATGGGACTTGGCACGGGGGTGGCGGCTGAGGACACGGCGGAAAAAGAGGTGGTAGAGGCGGACATGCTTGCTGGACCAAGGACGTGCAAACGTGGAGGCAAAAGCGTCGTGACCTGTCCAAGTTGCTGGTGCGGCTGTGCCGGCACCACGTTCACCCAGTGGGCCGTAAATGACATGTACTGTCCCTGACCGTAGTTACAGCTCCACACGTCGGCGCTGCCGTGCACTTTGGCAGAGACCGACATGCTCAAAGACTGGCCCACCATCTCTTCTACATGTGAATGCAGGGCTGGCACTGCCTTTTGGGCAAAGAAATGACGGCTTGGCACTCTCCACCGCGGCGCGGCACAAGCCATCATTTCTCGGAAAGGTGCTGAGTCCACCAGTTGGAAAGGGAGGGACTGCAGCACCAGCAACTTGGACAGGAGGACGTTCAGCTTTTGCACCGTCGGGTGCGTGCTCGCAAACTGTTGTCTCTTGGATACGGATTCCAAGAAAGACTGTTGACGGAATCCGAGAAGAGGAGTAGCAGGAGAAGGAGCATCTGAACGAGCGGAAGATGCCAATGAGCGACAACTCCCCTCAGCAGAGGTGTTGGAGCCTTGACTGGCTGATAGAGGGCGATTGACGACGTCGGGTGACGGAGCAAGTAACGGAGCGGGTGATGGAGCGGGGGCTGGGGCAGGCAGAACCGCCGTATGTTTATCACGGTTTTCCCAGGCCACCGAATGGTGACGCTGCATATGCTGACGCAACGCTGTAGTCCCAACATGGGCCCCCTGGCCACGCTTGCATTTCTGGCCACATAGTCGACATACGGCTACGTTTACTTCCTCGGGCGGCTTGAGGAAAAATTGCCACACCACCGAGTAGGAAACTTTGCCCCCGCTACTCTTCACTGGCTGACTGCTACTTCCTCCGTGCGCAACGGCACCACTACTGGCCGTGGTGGTAGGCTGCAGTGGAGCTGGTGCTCTACTCCGTGGACGTTTGGCTCCACTGACACTGATGCGACCCTGCTGCTGTCTCCTGGGCAACCCACCGACTGTTTTGCTCGCTGCCAAGCTGCCACCCTCTTCTCCTGATGATGCGGAAGAAATTGCCTGATGACGACGAGGCTGCCAAGTGCGATCAACCTCCTCATCATCAAGTAGGGTCTCCGCCTCACTACTAGCCCCCTCGGCTGCGTCTGGGTCAGGAGACAGACCTGTCTCTAGACCGGCTACCGAGCCACTCTCCTCGCCAGTACTTGTTCGCTTGGCTGCTGAAAAGGCCGATGTCTCCCCCCGTTCCTGACCGCCCTCTGTTAGCTCTTCCTCACTGTACAGTGGGGCTGAGCCCACAGCATGCGATACTTCGCTTGGTGAGGGAACAGCAAAGGACAGGGGCAGGTAGAGGACACGTGATTTCAGTGGGCTTGGTCCCGGGCCATGCCAACTAACGGTTGTGTCTGACGTACCCACCGACCGTTGGCTGTAGGTGTCAGAGGTGACCTGGGAAGAGGAAGACGACCGAGCCAACCAATCAATGACGGCAGGGTTGTCGGTGGAGACACGACCGCTGGATGACACCGGGAGCACTGGCCTCTGGCTGCGAATACTGCTGCCTCGACCCCTTCCTCTGCTGCCACGTCTGCTCGCTCCTAAAACATTGCCTCCTCTGCCACTCCTCTGCATGTTGTCTGACATACTATTTAATTCAACGATTAGGTGTCCCTGAGTAACAATTCTCTGGCACTCAGTAACAATTCTGTCTGTCCCTGAGTATGAATTCTGTGGCCCTGAGTAACAATTATGTGTCTGTGCGAGTAACAATTCTGTGTCTGTGCGAGTAACAATTCTGTGTCTGTGCAAGTAACAATTTTGTGTCTGTGCGAGTAACAATTCTCTGGCACTCAGTAACAATTCTGTCTGTCCCTGAGTAACAATTCTCTGGCACTCAGTAACAATTCTGTCTGTCCCTGAGTATGAATTCTGTGGCCCTGAGTAACAATTCTGTGTCTGTGCGAGTAACAATTCTGTGTCTGTGCAAGTAACAATTTTGTGTCTGTGCGAGTAACAATTCTCTGGCACTCAGTAACAATTCTGTCTGTCCCTGAGTAACAATTCTCTGGCACTCAGTAACAATTCTGTCTGTCCCTGAGTATGAATTCTGTGGCCCTGAGTAACAATTCTGTGTCTGTGCGAGTAACAATTCTGTGTCTGTGCAAGTAACAATTTTGTGTCTGTGCGAGTAACAATTCTCTGGCACTCAGTAACAATTCTGTCTGTCCCTGAGTAACAATTCTCTGGCACTCAGTAACAATTCTGTCTGTCCCTGAGTAACAATTCTCTGGCACTCAGTAACAATTCTGTCTATCCCTGAGTATGAATTCTGTGGCCCTGAGTAACAATTCTGTGTCTGTGCGAGTAACAATTCTGTGTCTGTGCAAGTAACAATTTTGTGTCTGTGCGAGTAACAATTCTCTGGCACTCAGTAACAATTCTGTCTGTCCCTGAGTAACAATTCTCTGGCACTCAGTAACAATTCTGTCTGTCCCTGAGTAACAATTCTCTGGCACTCAGTAACAATTCTGTCTGTCCCTGAGTATGAATTCTGTGGCCCTGAGTAACAATTCTGTGTCTGTGCGAGTAACAATTCTGTGTCTGTGCAAGTAACAATTTTGTGTCTGTGCGAGTAACAATTCTCTGGCACTCAGTAACAATTCTGTCTGTCCCTGAGTAACAATTCTCTGGCACTCAGTAACAATTCTGTCTGTCCCTGAGTAACAATTCTCTGGCACTCAGTAACAATTCTGTCTATCCCTGAGTATGAATTCTGTGGCCCTGAGTAACAATTCTGTGTCTGTGTGAGTAACAATTCTGTGTCTGTGCAAGTAACAATTTTGTGTCTGTGCGAGTAACAATTCTCTGGCACTCAGTAACAATTCTGTCTGTCCCTGAGTAACAATTCTCTGGCACTCAGTAACAATTCTGTCTGTCCCTGAGTAACAATTCTCTGGCACTCAGTAACAATTCTGTCTGTCCCTGAGTAACAATTCTCTGGCACTCAGTAACAATTCTGTCTGTCCCTGAGTAACAATTCTCTGGCACTCAGTAACAATTCTGTCTATCCCTGAGTATGAATTCTGTGGCCCTGAGTAACAATTCTGTGTCTGTGCGAGTAACAATTCTGTGTCTGTGCAAGTAACAATTTTGTGTCTGTGCGAGTAACAATTCTCTGGCACTCAGTAACAATTCTGTCTGTCCCTGAGTAACAATTCTCTGGCACTCAGTAACAATTCTGTCTGTCCCTGAGTAACAATTCTCTGGCACTCAGTAACAATTCTGTCTGTCCCTGAGTATGAATTCTGTGGCCCTGAGTAACAATTCTGTGTCTGTGCGAGTAACAATTCTGTGTCTGTGCAAGTAACAATTTTGTGTCTGTGCGAGTAACAATTCTCTGGCACTCAGTAACAATTCTGTCTGTCCCTGAGTAACAATTCTCTGGCACTCAGTAACAATTCTGTCTGTCCCTGAGTAACAATTCTCTGGCACTCAGTAACAATTCTGTCTGTCCCTGAGTATGAATTCTGTGGCCCTGAGTAACAATTCTGTGTCTGTGCGAGTAACAATTCTGTGTCTGTGCAAGTAACAATTTTGTGTCTGTGCGAGTAACAATTCTCTGGCACTCAGTAACAATTCTGTCTGTCCCTGAGTAACAATTCTCTGGCACTCAGTAACAATTCTGTCTGTCCCTGAGTAACAATTCTCTGGCACTCAGTAACAATTCTGTCTGTCCCTGAGTATGAATTCTGTGGCCCTGAGTAACAATTCTGTGTCTGTGCGAGTAACAATTCTGTGTCTGTGCAAGTAACAATTTTGTGTCTGTGCGAGTAACAATTCTCTGGCACTCAGTAACAATTCTGTCTGTCCCTGAGTAACAATTCTCTGGCACTCAGTAACAATTCTGTCTGTCCCTGAGTAACAATTCTCTGGCACTCAGTAACAATTCTGTCTGTCCCTGAGTAACAATTCTCTGGCACTCAGTAACAATTCTGTCTGTCCCTGAGTAACAATTCTCTGGCACTCAGTAACAATTCTGTCTGTCCCTGAGTAACAATTCTCTGGCACTCAGTAACAATTCTGTCTGTCCCTGAGTAACAATTCTCTGGCACTCAGTAACAATTCTGTCTGTCCCTGAGTAACAATTCTCTGGCACTCAGTAACAATTCTGTCTGTCCCTGAGTAACAATTCTGTCTGTCCCTGAGAATGAATTCTGTGGCCCTGAGTAAGAATTCTCTGGCACTCAGTAACAATTCTGTCTGTCCCTGAGTAACAATTCTCTGGCACTCAGTAACAATTCTGTCTGTCCCTGAGTAAAAATTCTGTGGCCCTAATAACGTTTCTGTGGCCCTAAGTAACAATTCTCTGGCACTGAGTAACAATTCTGTCTGTCCCTGAGTATGAATTCTGTGGCCCTAACTAGCGTTTCTTTGTCCCTAAATAACGATTCTGTGGCCCTCATTAACAAGTCTGTGTCCCTGAGTAATGGTTCTCTGTCCCTAAGTAACTTCTCTCTGTCCCCAATTCTCGTTTCTGTGGCCCTAACTCTGTCCCTGTCCCTAGTACAGAGCGGTCTGCCTCTGTTCAATGACTGCAGGCAAATGAAGATTTCCAAAATGGCCGCTATATATACCTCGACCATTACACAGTGCTGGCTGGCTGGCTGCTGATTGGCTGATGCGATCACATGTCGTTGAGGAATGCATTATGGGGCAGCGCGCCTTGTCTGCGCGCCTTCCCCGACATCCCCGCTCCGTCGCCGCACATGTCAGCCGCCATTTTCGGAAAAATTTCGATTCGCGCGTCCGAATTAGGCTGTTTTTCGGATTCGGCACGAATCGAAATTTTTCCGATATTCGACTCGAATTCCACTTCGGATGCTTCGATTCGCTCATCTCTAATGGTGACCTTTTTTTGTATATTGTATTTTTATTGGGAGTTTATTAAAACTACAGTAACCAACCAACCAACACAAAAAGAACAAAGAGAATAACAAGGTATAGCATTTAGGTCAATGTCAGATAATATAGAATATGCATTGCCAGAAATACAAGCATAATTTCCATTGTTACAGCAGAAGGGTTTTTATCTTAATTCATTCTCTGCATTAAGGTAAAAAAAAAAAACTTTTGTGCACAGGACCCCCAGCCCCCCTAAATACATACCTGAGCTTGATATTAATCCAGTATCCAGTGGCAATATCTGGAGGTCCCCTATTATTAAGGGGGTTTCCAGGTTCTCATAAACCCTCCACTCCCAGACGCCTATAACCACCAGCGTCATCAGCATGGGAACAAGATGGTTTACTGGGATGGTCTCCCTGGCCAGGAACCCTGCATGTTGATAGCCTGTGGCCTGGTATGTATCAGCCAGGTTGCTTGGTCAGATAAAGAGTCTGTTATGGATTGTTAGGTTGAGGTTGCATTTTTTATGTAGATCCCCCCTAAAATACATACTAGATTCTAAACACTTTCTACAACAAAACGGCACTTGCAAAGAAAAAAAACAGCACACATCCCCTCCAAAGACCACCAAACTACTTAGCATACCTGTAAGGGAATTCCCATGAGATGGCTGGCGAATGGATATGTGCATGCGCACAGAAATGCGTGATCGTGCATACACACGGGCACATGCACACGCATGGCGAAGATTGGCGCAAGACGGGCAATTTAAAAGGTGCCTCTGCCTGTGCTGAGTGCTGACTGGTCTACAGCTGTTCCCCATTTCCTGCTGGTTCCTGCGTGATTCCCTTGTTGCTGACCCAGCTTGCTCCTGACCTGACTCTCGATTACTCTCCTGCTTGATACTTGTTCCTGACCTCGGCTCTGCTCCTGATTTTGGTTTGCTTATGATTTGGTACCTCGCTGTCTGCCTGTTGATGACCCCGGCTATTCCTATGACATTGCTCCTGTCTCCCATCCCAGCTTCCTGCCTTGCTCTGGCGCACGCCTGGCGATCTACCATACCAGCTCTGCATATCGCTGCTGTTCCTGAATCGGTGGTTCATCAGTCTTTTAAGGACTCCAGCTACAAGTGCTGCAAACAACATCTGCTGGCACTCTTGTCCCCCTGGTCCTTAGACACCCTCTGTTCCACTTCCAGTGGGGTCAGGGCTAGTGACACAAGTGAGGCCGACCTCGTCATTTCAGTCTGAAATCAGGTACGTGACAGTACCAGTCAGCCAGTGATGGAGTCTGAAAGGTAGGTCTCTACATTTGCCAATCAATCTCTGCCTTGCCTTACATGGTGCAGAGTTTGCAAAAAAACCTTGATCACATGGAGAACCAACTACCAGCCAAGCCAGATGTTTCAGCAACCATGGGTCCCTCTGCAGTCTCAGATATAACTACTCAGACAGAGCTCAGAATGATTTTTGGAACTTTTCCTCTACCTGAACCCCCGGGTTCCAATACCTGAATATTTTACATGAGACCGCAGGAAGTTTTGAACCTTTCGTAACTCCTGTGAGCTATATTTTTCTCTGCTACCAAGAACCTTTGCATCACAAAGCACCAAAGTGGAATTCATTATTTCACTCCTTCAGAATGAACCCCAATCCTGGGCACACCACCTTCGTGAGCAACGTGATCCAGCTCTGACTTCTATGGACTCTTTTTTCTTAGCCATGTCACAGCTTTACGCTGATCCTTTCCGTCATCAGACTGCAGAATTTATGCTCAGCAAGCTACAGCAAGGCCAAAGGCCTATAGAGGACTATGTGACTTCAGTTTCATATATGGAGTTCTGACACTCAATGGAACAAGTCTGCTCTCCGCCATCAGTTTAGCATCAGTCTCTCCAACACCTTGAAGGATATGCTTGCCTGAGTAGGGTACCAACCATGCTAGAGGACCTGATAAACCTAGCCATTCAAATTGACCAACAGCTCTGGGAAAGGCAGGGTGAAAGAACTAGCAGGGGTGTCTTGATCTGCTCTGAAATAGAGACTCCTGTCATCTCACCCACTGCTGTCGCATCAGACATACTCTGCAGCAAAAGAGGGCATCGTAATTCTCCTTGTAGGAGCTTTTGGAGACCACCATTATCCTCTGCTGAAAGTCTTCGATGACAAAACTCCAACCTCTGCCTCTACTGTGGTGATGCGTGTCACTATGTACTGACATGTCCAGTGAGACCTCCGAAGCCCTTTACTAGCTGGTTCCATTGGATGCACCCACAAGGAATGAGTCAAACACACCTCTCCTTCCTTCTTCACTTACAACTTGCTGAAAGAACTATTACTGTTCTAGCAATTATAGACTCTGGTGCCTGTAGCTGTTTCATGGATTCTACCTTTGCTAATCAATACAATATCCCTCTCTGTACCAAGAAACAAAGATTTTCGGTCCATCTGGCTGATGGCTCTGGTATTGGTTCTGGCCCAGTGACGCAAGAGACTATGCCAGTCTTCTTCCACTCATCCTCTGGACATCAGGAACTTCTATTTCTGGATGTCATAACCTCACCAATGTTTCTGGTCATCCTTGGCATGCCCTGGCTAAGGGCGCACAACCCATCCATCAACTGGCTCTCCGGGGACATCTTCTTTTCTTCCGAATACTGTCAGACTCATTGCATTCCAAAGGAACCATGTGCAGTGACTCCTCTTCTTAGTATCCATCCTGATTCAGAGATGATGAAACTTGTCCCTGCTGCCTACCATGATTACTTTGATGTATTCAACAAAAAGAGTGCCAATGCTCTTCCCTTGCACCGGCCCTACGATTATCCTATTGAACTCCTGCCCGGTGCTAAGATCCCTTTTGGGCAAATTTACCCTCTCTCTGAATTGGAACTAGAGGTCCTCCGGAATTACATAGATGAAAGCCTGGAAAAAGGGTTTATTTGGCCCTCTACATCACCAGCGGGAGCTGACATCTTGTTTGTCGAAAAGAAAGATCACACTCTTAGACCATGTGTGGAATATCGTGATCTAAATAAAATAACAGTCAAGAACCACTATGCTCTTCCTCTGATTCGTGAATTGTTCCAAAGGCTACGAGGGGCATGTGTCTTTTCAAAACTAGATCTGAGAGGTGCATACACTTTAGTCAGAATTCATGAAGGGGATGAATGGAAGACGGTCTTTCGAACATGCTTTGGGCACTTCGAATACCTGGTTATGCCATTTGGCCTTTGTAATGCCCCAGCAACATTTCAACATTTCGTTAATAATATATTCCGGGACTATCCTGATTTATTTATCATTGTCTATTTGGATGACATCCTAGTCTTCTTAAGCTCAATAGAATGACACCGGAACCAAGTGAAGAAGATACTAGGTAGGTTACGCCAACATCACTTCTATGCCAAAGCTGAAAAGTGCGAATTTGAGAAACAGACCATTCAGTTCCTCGGACTTGTGATTACTCCCAATGGCATTGCTATGGATCCTCAAAAAGTGACCTTTGTATTAGAGTAGCCCATCCCAGGAGACAGGAAAGAGGTATAACGCTTCGTGGGATTTGCTAATTTCTATAGGAAATTCATTAAGAACTTTTACGGTATCATTGCACCAGTCACGCAGTTAACCAGTAGAGATGAGCGAATCGAACTTGGCGAAGTGGAATTCGTTTCGAATATTAGGAAAATTTCGATTCGCGACGAATCCGAAAATTAGCAGACTTCGGATGCGCGAATCGAAATTTTTCCAAAAATGGCGGCGACATGTGCGGCGACGGAGCGGGGATCTCTGGGAAGGCGCGCAGACAAGGCGCGCTGACCCATAATGCATTCATTCATGACATGTGATCGCATTAGCCAATCAGCAGCCAGCCAGCCAGCACTGTGTAATGGTCGAGCTATAAATTGCGGCCATTTTAGAATTCTCCATTTGCCTCCAGTCATTCAAGAGAGGCATACCTGGCTGTATTGAGGGAGAGAGTTAGGGACACAGAAACGTTACTTAGGGCCACAGAAACGTTACTTAGGGCCACAGAAACGTTACTTAGGGCCACAGAAACGTTACGTAGGGCCACAGAATCGTTACTTAGGGCCACAGAAACGTTACTTAGGGCCACAGAAACGTTACTTAGGGCCACAGAAACGTTACTTAGGGCCACAGAATCGTTACTTAGGGCCACAGAAACGTTACTTAGGGCCACAGAAACGTTACTTAGGGCCACAGAATCGTTACTTAGGGCCACATAAACGTTACTTAGGGCCACAGAAACGTTACTTAGGGCCACAGAATCGTTACTTAGGGCCACAGAACCGTTACTTAGGGCCACAGAAACGTTACTTAGGGACACAGAATTGTTACTCAGGGACAGACACAGAATTGTTACTGAGGGACACAGAATTGTTACTCAGGGACAGACACAGAATTGTTACTCAGGGAAAGACACAGAATTGTTACTCAGGGACAGACACAGAATTGTTACTCAGGGACAGACACAGAATTGTTACTCAGGGACACAGAATTGTTACTGAGGGACACAGAATTGTTACTGAGGGACACAGAATTGTTACTGAGGGACACAGAATTGTTACTCAGGGACAGACACAGAATTGTTTCTCAGGGACAGACACAGAATTGTTACTGAGGGACACAGAATTGTTACTGAGGGACACAGAATTGTTACTGAGGGACACAGAATTGTTACTGAGGGACACAGAATTGTTACTCAGGGACAGACACAGAATTGTTACTGAGGGACACAGAAATGTTACTGAGGGACACAGAATTGTTACTGAGGGACACAGAATTGTTACTCAGGGACAGACACTGAATTGTTACTCAGGGACAGACACAGAATTGTTACTCAGGGACAGACACAGAATTGTTACTGAGGGACACAGAATTGTTAATGAGGGACACAGAATTGTTACTCAGGGACAGACACAGAATTGTTACTCAGGGACAGACACAGAATTGTTACTCAGGGACAGACACAGAATTGTTACTCAGGGACAGACACAAAATTGTTACTGAGGGACACAGAATTGTTACTGAGGGACACAGAATTGTTACTGAGGGACACAGAATTGTTACTGAGGGACACAGAATTGTTACTCAGGGACAGACACAGAATTGTTACTGAGGGACACAGAATTGTTACTGAGGGACACAGAATTGTTACTCAGGGACAGACACAGAATTGTTACTCAGGGACAGACACAGAATTGTTACTGAGGGACACAGAATTGTTACTGAGGGACACAGAATTGTTACTGAGGGACACAGAATTGTAACTGAGGGACACAGAATTGTTACTCAGGGACACAGAATTGTTACTCAGGGACAGACACAGAATTGTTACTCAGGGACACAGAATTGTTACTCAGGGACACAGAATCGTTGAATTAAAGAGTATGTCAGACAACATGCAGAGGAGTGGCAGAGGAGGCAATGTTTTAGGAGTGAGCAGACGTGGCAGCAGAGGAAGGGGTCGAGGCAGCACTAGTCGCAGCCAGAGGCCAGTGCTCCCGGTGTCATCCAGCGGTCGTGTCTCCACCGACAACCCTGCCGTCATCGATTGGTTGGCTCGGTCGTCTTCCTCTTCCCAGGTCACCTCTGACACCTACAGCCAACGGTCGGTGGGTACGTCAGACACAACCGTTAGTTGGCATGGCCCGGGAGCAAGCCCACTGAAATCACGTGTCCTCTACCTGCCCCTGTCCTTTGGTGTTCCCTCACCAAGCGAAGTATCGCATGCTGTGGGCTCAGCCCCACTGTACAGTGAGGAAGAGCTAACAGAGGGCGGTCAGGAACGGGGGGAGACATCCGCCTCTTCAGCAGCCAGGCGAAGAAGTAGTGGCGAGGAGAGTGGCTCGGTAGCCGGTCTAGAGACAGGTCTGTCTCCTGACCCACACGCAGCCGAGGGGGCTAGTAGTGAGGCGGAGACCCTAATTGATGATGATGAGGCTGATCGCACTTGGCAGCCTCGTCGTCATCAGGCTATTGCTTCCGCATCATCAGGAGAAGAGGGTGGCAGCTTGGCAGCGAGCAAAACAGTCGGTGGGTTGCCCAGGAGGCAGCAGGGTCGCAGCAGTGTCAGTGGAGGCAAACGGCCACGGAGTAGAGCACCAGCTCCACTGCAGCCTACCACCACGGCCAGTAGTGGTGCCGGTGTGCACGGAGGAAGTAGCAGTCAGCCAGTGAGGAGTATCGGGGCAAAGTTTCCTACTCGGCGGTGTGGCAATTTTTCGTCAAGCCGCCCGAGGAAGTAAACGTAGCCGTATGTCGACTATGTGGCCAGAAAGTCAAGCGTGGCCAGGGGGCCCATGTTGGGACTACAGCGTTGCGTCAGCATATTCAGCATCGCCATTTGGTGGCCTGGGAAAACCGTGATAAAGATACGGCGGTTCTGCCTGCCCCAGCCCCCGCTCCATCACCCGCTCCGTTACTTGCTCCGTCACCCGACGTCAATCGCCCTCTATCAGCCAGTCAAGGCTCCAACACCTCTGCTGAGGGGAGTTGTCGCTCGTTGGCATCTTCCGCTCGTTCAGATGCTCCTTCTCCTGCTACTCCTCTTCACGGATTCCGTCAGCAGTCTTTCTTGGAATCCGTTTCCAAGAGACAACAGTTTGCGAGCACGCACCCGAAGGTGCAAAAGCTGAACGTCCTCCTGTCCAAGTTGCTGGTGCTGCAGTCCCTCCCTTTCCAAGTGGTGGACTCAGCACCTTTCCGAGAAATGATGGCTTGTGCCGCGCCGCGGTGGAGAGTGCCAAGCCGTCATTTCTTCGTCAAAAAGGCAGTGCCAGCCCTGCATTCACATGTAGAAGAGATGGTGGGCCAGTCTTTGAGCATGTCGGTCTCTGCCAAAGTGCACGACAGCGCCGACGTGTGGAGCTGTAACTACGGTCAGGGACAGTACATGTCATTTACGGCCCACTGGGTGAACGTGGTGCCGGCACAGCCGCACCAGCAACTTGGACAGGTCACGCCGCTTTTGCCTCCACGTTTGCACGTCCTTGGTCCACAAAATATGTCCGCCTCTTCCACCTCTTCTTCCGCCGTGTCCTCAGCCGCCACCCCCGTGCCAAGTCCCATTACCCGACCGGCATATCACATGTGCAGGGCGCAACGGTGTCACGCTGTGCTGCACCTGGTATGCCTTGGCGTAGTCACACAGGGGAGGAACTTCTGAGTGTAATGAACAGAGAAATCGACAGATGGCTGTCTCCGCGCAAACTGAAAATCGGAACCATGTTGACCGACAACGGAAAGAACATGGTGTCTGCTCTGCGTCAAGGAAGGTTGTGCCATGCGCCATGCATGGCTCACGTGTTCAATCTGGTTGTCAAGCGGTTCCTAAAATCCACCATCCCACTGCAAGACATCCTTAAAATGTCACGTAAACTTTGCATGCATTTCAGCCATTCCTACACCGCAAAGCACACCCTCCTTGAGCTGCAGCGGCAGAACGGAATTCCACAGCATCGCCTGATCTGCGACGTTGCAACAAGGTGGAATTCAACCCTACACATGTTAGACCGCCTTTACGAACAGCGAAAGGCCATCACCGATTTCCTGATGTTACAAGCGGATAAAGGTACTCCCCTGTGTAACTTAGATGTCAGCCATTGGCAGCTCATGCGTGACACCTGCCGCTTGCTCAGACCCTTTGAGGAGGCCACGCTATTCGTGGGTCAGCAGGACTATGGGATGAACGACGTCATTCCTCTGTTGCACGTCCTGGAACAAATGCTGTTAACAATGGCTGGTCAGGGTGCGGTAGACGTGGCGCACAGATCTCAACGCCACATGACCCCTGTGGGGGCAGGACAGGAAGAAGAGGAGGAGGTAGAGGAGGACATTTGTGCTCAGGAATTATTGAGTGAAATGGGTGGTTTTTCCACTCAGCGGACAGGAGTGGAGGAGCAGGAGCATCTGGTAGAGGAGGAGGAGGAGGAGACAGAGGACCCAGACGCACCGTGGCAGTATGCTGTGGAGATGGAGGCAGGGAGTCCCTCGCATTCCTTGGCACAAATGGCCCATAGCATGCTCGGTTGCTTGCGTAGCGACAGCCAAATAATAACCATCAGACAGAGGGATGACTTTTGGCTGTCCACCTTGTTGGACCCTCGCTACCGTTCAAAAATGGTGGCCTTTTTCACACCTGCTGAGAGGGAGGCCAAAATAACGTACTATAAAAACCACCTATGTAGTCAGTTGGTCTCTGCCTTTCTGCGCCAACGTCCATCCTCAGACACTGTGGGCCCTGTGCGCTCGCGTTCCGCTGGCATGGCAGCAGGGGAGGGGTGGGGTGGTAGGAGCAGTGGCAGCTCCACCAGCAGCGGCTGCCTCAGTCTGCAGTCGATGATGAGTAGCTTTCTTCACCAGCGCAGTGAGGAAACTACTAACCAGCCGCAGCAGCAGCAGCATCAGGTGGACCTGGAGCAGGACCTCAAACAACAGGCTTGGGCCTACTTGGACAGCACCCTGCCAACCGAGGTAGACAATCCCCTTGACTACTGGGCAACGAAACTTGACCTTTGGCCCCAACTAGCTGAATTTGCCCTTGAAAGGCTGTCATGCCCGGCCAGTAGCGTGGTATCGGAGCGCGTGTTTAGTGCGGCAGGAGGTATTGTAACTCCGCGGAGGACACGACTGTCCACCCAAAGTGTGGAGAGACTCACGTTTGTGAAAATGAATCAGGCGTGGATTAGTCTGGATTTCAAACCACCAGTTCCTGACACAACTGACTAAATCCGCCATGAATCATGCCCCAAACATGTGCCACTTTCAGGTCTCCTCACACTGCTGGTGTGTTCCATTTTTTGTCATAGGGTGCTGGCAGATTACGGGCCTCCCATAGCTGCTGCCAGGCCCCTAATCTGCCATGGGCCCCGTACCGCCTCCTCATGCTGCTGCCAGGTCCAGAGTCTCTCATGGGTCCCTGTACGGCCTCCCATTGCTGCTGTCTCCATCGCCACACTCTGCCATGTGCCACTTTCAGGTCTCCTCACACTGCTGGTGTGTTCCATTTTTTGTCATAGGGTGCTGGCAGATTACGGGCCTCCCATTGCTGCTGCCAGGCCCGTAATCTGCCATGGGCCCCTGTACCGCCTCCTAATGCTGCTGCCAGGTCCAGAGTGTGTCATGGGTCCCTGTACGGCCTCCCATTGCTGCTGTCTCCATCGCCACACTCTGCCATGTGCCACTTTCAGGTCTCCTCACACTGCTGGTGGGTTCCATTTTTGTCATAGGGTGCTGTATGGCCTCCCATTGCTGCTGCCTCCACCGCCACACTGTGGCTCCACACTCTGGTTTTGGCCCCGTGACTGCCCAAATGAGTGAAGTGTGCGGTGATTCTAAGATCGACGGCACTCATCTGCATGTCATACTGATTGACAGTATTATTTCTCTTCCCCAGCAGACTCCAAGGGCATTTAAATTAAAGGTACAGTGTTCTGCACTAATATGAAGGCTCTCTGAAGCCTAGAAACACCCTTTTATAAGTTAAATTCGCAGCGAATATATTCGCATCGAATCAAATTTATTCCTCAAATTCGCCGAATCAGCCGAATAGAATTTTTGAATACTTCGCTCATCTCAATTAACCAGGCAACATGTTGCTTTCAAATGGACTCCCGAGGCTCAAGCAGCTTTTGAACAACTAAAGACCTTATTCACTTCTGCTCCTATAATAAAGCACCCAGATTCTGCTTTAGCTTATGTTCTTGTAGTAGACGCTTCTGAAAATGCTGTTGGAGCTATATTGTTTCAACGACAAGAACTCAAGTCCCTCCTTCACCCTGTTGCCTTCTTCTCTAGAAAGTTAAGCTCCCCTGAAAGGAACTCTAACATAACAGACAGGGAGCTGTTAGCCATCAAGGCGGCCCTTGAGGAATGGCGCTACTTGCTGGAGGGAGCTGCAAACCCTATCCTCATTTTTATGGATCACAAAATCTGGAATTCTTGAGAACTGCAAAACACCTAAGGCCACAGCAGGCAAGATGAGCACTTTTCTTCTCTCGCTTTGTGTTTCACTTGATATACCGTCCAGGATCAAAGAACAGCAAACCCGATGCGCTCTCACACATGTTTCATGACCCAATAGTAGCATCTGAACCTGACACGATCTTGCCAGCTAAAAACGTTTTACTCCTGCAAGCAGACCTTGTATCACAAATAAAGGAAGCGGTTGATGATCATCCACCCCCCCCTTGGAAATGCATCTTCAGCTAAGGGACGGCCTGTATCTGCATAAAGAACAGATTTATATACCGGAACAACTCAGGACTCTCATTCTTAAAAGATGCCATGACCATCCTTTAGCGGGTCACTTCGGGATCCATAAGACCTCAAATTTAGTCTCCCGTTCCTTCTGGTGGCCAAACTTAATGAAAGATTGTAAAAATTAAGTTAGATCTTGCTCGGTATGCCTCCGAAAAAAGTCTGATAGAGCCAAAACCTGGCGCCTATTGGAATCCCTTCCAGTTCCTGAAAAACCATGGAGTATGATTTCTCCGGATTTTATTGTAGAGCTTCCCCCATCTGAAGGGTTCACCACCATCTTTGTCGTGGTTGATCGTCTGTCAAAAATGGCCCATTTCATACCCCTGAGAGGGACTCCTTCTGCTGCTGAGACTGCTTCAATCGGGAAGTGCAATTCATCTCTAAGTTCTGGAAAGCTCTGTGTGAGGCACTAGAGATCAAACTTTGCTTTTCTTCTGCGTATCATCCACAAACGAATGGGCAAACTGAGAGGACAAACCAGACACTTGAACAATATTTATGATGTTTCTCTTCTTACTCGCAGGATGACTGGGTGTCTCTCCTTCCATTGGCAGAATTTGCATATAACAATTCCATCCACTCTGCTACCAAACAGTACCCTTTTTATGCCAACTATGGATACCATCCTTCCTTCCTCCCTGAAATGCAGGGGGAACCCACTGTCCCGGTGGTACAAGAAAGGCAGGATTTCCTCAATAGGAATGGTCAAATGTTACGAGAATCTATTTTAGAGGCTCAGGCAAATAACAAGAGTTTTTGTGACAGAAAAAAAGGGGGAATCTGAATCTGAAACCAGGAGATAAGGTTTGGCTATCCACAACAAACTTGAAATTAAGCTGCCCTTCAAAGAAGCTTGGTCCAAGGTACCTGGGACCATTTACAATCAAAAGAAAGATTAATACTGTAGCTTTTGAATTAATGTTACCAAAGAATATGAAGATCCATCCGGTATTCCATGTCTCTTTAATAAAACCAACAGTGCCAAGTCTATTTCCAGATCGAGGTCCAGAATCTCCTGCTCCACTGCTTGTCAAAGGTAATGAGGAATATGAAGTAGAAGCCATCCTGGACTGTAGAAAGAGGGGTGGTCAGACCCAGTTCCTCATCAAATGGAAAGGCTACGGTCCAGAGGATAATTCTTGGGAACCATCCGCTAATGTCCATGCTCCATGGTTAGTGCAAGCTTACCTTCATCTTCATCCTAAAAAACAAGCTTTAGTAGGCATCCGGAGGCTGCCCCTGGGGCAATGTAAGGGAATTCCCGTGAGACGGCTGGCGAAATGCACAGAAATGCATGATCGCGCACATGCACGACGAAGATTGGCACCAGACGGACTATTTAAAAGGTGCATCTGCCTGTGCTGAGTGCTGACTGGTCTTCAGCTGTTCCCCGTTTCCTGCTGGTTCCTGTGTGATTCCCTTGTCACTGACCCAGCTTGTTCCTGACCTGACTCTTGATTACTCTCCTGCTTGATACTTGTTCCTGACCTTGGCTCTGCTCCTGACTTTGGCTTGCTTATGATTTGGTACCTTGCTGTCCACCCGTTGATGACCCCGGCTATTCCTATGACATTGCTCCTGTCTCCCATCCCAGCTTCCTGCCTTGCTCTGGTGCACGCCTGGCGATCTACCATACCAGCTCTGCATATCGCTGCTGTTCCTGAATCGGTGGTTCATCAGTCTTTTAAGGACTCTAGCTACAAGAGCTGCAAACAACATCTGCTGGCACTCTTGTCCCCCTGGTCCTTAGACACCCTCTGTTCCACTTCCAGTGGGGTCAGGGCTAGTGACACTCCAATCAGGTACGTGACAATACCCTTGGAGGGGTCTCTGTGCTATTTTTTTCTCTACTTTTTTTAATCTTAAAGAAACCTGGAATGAAATGTCAATTGCTGGCAATTTTAAACATATTTTTCCTTTGTAAATGTCAGTGCTGTTGCATCACAGAGATGTGCCCCTTTACTTGCAGGGTTAAAACACCCCATATGTATGTTATTTTAAAGGAATCGTGCATTTTTAGTTTCACTTTAAGTATTTAAAACATTTTGTTTGCATTGGTATATATTTCTTAGAGCAGTATCCATCCCATGCTATATTGTAAATACCCCTTTGTTTATTGGCCTAGAAAATGGGCAGTTTTAATTTAACCACTTGCCGCCTCATGTATGAGTATTGTAGAAGAGCGGCTCTCCTGCACTGGATCACATAACTGATACATGAGCCGGCTCTTCTGGGTAGAAGGCGTGCCCGTCGCCCTGCCTGTGCTGTGATTAGTCACAGCACAAGCTGATCAATGGGCCAATCATTGTCAGCTGGGACCCGTTGATCAGTGAAGAGGAAGACAGGACAGAGCTCTGGGAATGTAAACAACACAGAGCTCTGTCCAGTTAGCAGGGATGTGTCGATTTGTGTTTCCCTTGAAAGCAGGGAATAAAAGCCTGTATATCACTTAGTAAAAATAGCACCCAGTGAATGAACCAAGCACTGTTAGGCACACATTTAACCTTTTGAACTCCAGATGTTAGTCCCTTCCCAGCCAGTGTCACTAGTACAGTGTTGGTGTTTATTATTAGCACTGATAACTGTATTAGTGTCACTGGAGATGTCAGTGGCAGTTAGTCAGTTCCCACAAAGTGTCAGTTAGGGTCTGATTGCTCGCTGTACTATCACAGTCCTGCTATAAGTTGATGTTCACCGCCATTACTAGTATAAAAATACTCGTATCTACCATAGTTTGTAGACACTGTAACTTTTGTGCAAACCAATCAATGTACACCTGCTAGGACTTTTTGCCAAAAATATGTAGCAGAATACATTTTGTCCTAAATTTATGAAGAAATTGGATTTGTTTAAAACTTTTTTTATTAGATATGTTTATTAAAAGAATATTTGTTTTTGTTTTCAAAATTTTCAGTCTTTTTTCTTTGTATTGCAAAAGATAAAAAACCCAGTGGTGATCAAATACCACCAAAAGAAAGCTCTATTTGCGGAAAAAAAATTTGTCAGGTAAAGTTATGGAGTGCCAAATAGCAAAAATTGTCCTGGACATGAAGGGGTCAAAATCATCTGGAGGGCAAGTGGTTAACACAGGTTTGGCTCCCATTGATCTCAGTGGGGTTCAGGTTCAGCATCCTAACTTCTTTGAAGTTTGCTGAATCCACGGCAGTTTGGCTCATCCCTAGTATTGATATATGTCAGCACAGTATGATTGATAAATACATATATTTTCCTGTCACTGTAGATTGGGGGATCTCAAATGCCAAGGGGACATCATCCAGGATTCAAAAAATGGCTTACACATTATGAGGAAAACCTTGAACTGTATACCTTTGGGTTATGAGATCTCTCTGTGTCTAATTTACCACTGTACCATGAGGCTGATACCTGATATACAATTTTGTAATCATTGTTTGTGAGCATGTTGATACCCAATTTTTAATAAACCATCCTTGGGATAATGCACTAGGCTGGTGTGCTTTCTGTTTGTTTCTTTGCATATAAATACCTTTGCCTGTTTGTTGGCTGGCCAATCCTTAGTGATTGGCCATGTTTTAACAAACAAGTTGAACTTAGATATGAAAGGTTTCTGACTGCAGGCCCCTGGACTGACGCTCAGGTCTAGATGTCTTAACCCTCTTGTAGGCTGTATACCTAGAGCAAAAATTGCTTCTGAAACTAAAGTCAGAGAACTAAGAACTGAGTACACACTGGAACCTCATGTTCTGTGGAAAGTTAATTCAGCCTCTTGTTTGAGAGATAATTGTATACAGTGCATTTTCTGTTTAGCGCTCCACTTTTTGATTCTATGAGGTTTATTTGTCTGATATCAGGACTTATGAGTGAGTTTTTATAATTATGTATACCTAAGCACAGATTTATTTCTTACATATTGTGTGAGAGATAATGCAAAACAGCTTGGTCAAAGTTCATACTGTAACAAAACCCAATTAATACTCATGTGTGTCACAGTCTTGAACATGGCTTCCTTGAAGAGTTACCTGGGCCTGAGTAAAATCCTGCATTCAACACTTGTGTGTGTCAGATGTCTGTGTTCCCCATCACTCACTATGGTTCCTTCAGTTGGTCTCTACATCACCACTGGGCACAATATTGAGGTAGGGGCCAGAAATGGTAAATATATAGGATTTCTCCTTAATATAGAATAGAGAACAATGATGTGATCTATTATAGTAAGTTAAAGGTATTGTGTGTAAGGTAACTCAAAAAGAATTCTCTCTCTCTCTCTCTCTCTCTCTCTCTCTCTCTCTCTCTCTATATATATATATATATATATGTGTGTGTATATATATATATATATATATATGTGTGTATATATATATATATATATATATATATATATATATATAGTTGTGTTCAAAATAATAGCAGGCAGACATCACTAACCTGATCAATCACTGTTTTTGGTAGAAATGATATTTCTACATGGCAAATAATTTACTAGCAGGTGTAGTAGAGTAATAGAAATCCAACAGTCATGACATGCATGCTGCTGATTCTGTGTAATTGAATCACTAATGGAAAGGGGCATGTTCAAAATAATAGCAGTGTGGAGTTCTATTAGTGAGGTCAGTCATTCTTTGAAAAACAGGTGGCAATTATTGCCCTTATATAAGGAAGGAAGGCAGCAAATGTTGTACATGCTGGTTACAGTGCATTTCTCTCTGAAATTCTGAGGAAACATTGTTCAGAAGAACAGTGTACCTTGATTAAAAAGTTGATTGGAGAGGGGAAAACATATAAAGAAGTGCAGAAAATGATAGGCTGCTCAGCTAAAATGATCGCAAATGCTTTAAAATGGCAACCAAAACCTGAAAGACGTGGAAGAAAGCGAAAAACTACCATTTGAATGGATAGAAGAATAGCCAAAATGGCAAGGACTCAGCCAACAATCAGCTCCAGGAAGATCAAAGAAGGTCTAAAGTTACCTGTAAGTAGTGTTACAATTAGAAGACGCCTATGTGAAGCCAAGTTATCTGCAAGAAGACCCCGCAAAGTCCCACTGTTGAAAAAAAGACGTGTGCTGAAGAAGTTACAATTTGCCAAAGAGCACATTGACTGGCCTAAAGAGAAATGGCGCAACATTTTGTGGACTGATGAAAGCAAGATTGTTCTTTTTGGGTCTAGTGGAGACAGTTTGTCAGACAACGACCAAACACTGAATTCAAGCCACAGTACACTGAAGACAGTGAAGCATGGTTGCACAAGCATCATGATATGGGGATGTTTCTCATACTACAGTGTTGGGCCTATTTATCGCATACCAGGGATCATGGATCAGTTTGAATACATCAGAATACTTCAAGAGGTCATGCTGCCTTATGCTGAAGAGGAAATGCCCTTGTAATGGGTGTTCCAACAAGACAACGACCCCAAACACACCAGTAAACGTGCAACATCTTGGTTCCAGACCAACAAGATTGACGTTATGGAGTGGCCAGCACAATCCCCGGATCTTAATCCAATAGAAAACTTGTGGGGTGAAATCAAAAATGCAGTTTCTGAGGCAAAACCAAGAAATAGAGAAGAACTGTGGAATGTAGTCCAATCATCCTGAGCTGGAATACCTGTTCACAGGTGCCAGAAGTTGGTTGACTCCATGCAACACAGATGTACAGCAGTTCTCAGAAACAGTGGTTATACAACTAAATATTAATTAAGTGATTCAAAGGAAAGCAAAATCTTCAAACATTTTTCAGTTTATATAGTGAATGTTTGAGTTTGTAAAGAAGAATACAAACACTGCTATTTTTTTGAACAGTCTAATATTCACTTTTCTTCAATTATTTTAGAGGAACAACACAAATTTGATAAATTTTTCTTCATGTTTTGATTTGGAATAGAATGTGTAGTGTTCCCAATGCATTTGTGTGTATGGAAATAAAAGCTATTAGAAGGATTTTGAGCTTTATTCACTTTTTTCAACACACTGCTATTATTTTGAACACAACTGTATATATATTGTGACAGTATGAACGGAGAGGTGATTGATGGACGCTATGGGGTTTATTTACTAAAGCTGGAGAGTGCAAAATCAGACTCACTTCTGCATAGAAACCAATCAGCTTCCAGGTTTCATTGCCAAAGCTTCATTGAACAAGCTGAGGTTAGAAGCTGATTGGTTTCTATGCAGAAGGGAGTCTGATTTTGGACTCTCCAGCTTTAGTAAATAAACCCCTATGTGTCACCTCACATGCGATCATACTTGGGAGTTTAAGGTGAAATCCACTTCGGGTTTTTTGGGCCACTATGGAAGAGGTGGTTCCGGACCTGATTTTGTGGTCCACTGATGACCACCGGCAGGTGCTATAAATAAGGCATGGCTAGAGCAAGGAGCTGCTCATGGCCTGGGACTCAGAGAGCCATTCCTGAGAGAGCTGTGGATGAAAGTGTGTGTTATACAAACAAAGAAAAAGGTTTGCTTATTGTTTCATTTTTGTTGGTGACAGGGAGAAGTCCTTCACCAGTGAGATAGGAAAAGTTCTGTGTTTAGTTAGTGCCTGGATGGCAAGGGTTTATTTTTCTGTTTTGTTTGTTTTGATATTTTGCAAACCTTTGAATAAAACTGACAACCAGTCAGATTTTAAAGAAACCCTGCTGTGCGGTCTAGCTTTTTCCCAGGGAAGGTGATCCCCCACCTGAGCTAACCCCAATATATATATATATATATATATACATACATACACTATATTGACAAAATTATTGGAACACCCCTCCAAATCATTGGATTCAGGTGTTCCAATCATCTCCATGGCCACAGGTGAATAAAATCAAGGCCTTAGGCATGAATTTGTGAACGAATGGATTGCTTTCAGGAGCTCCATCTGTGAAATTTCCTCGCTACTAAGTATTCCATGGTAACCTGTTACTGGTATTGTAACAAAATGTTAGCAACTGGGAACAACAGCAACTCAGCCACGAAGTGGTGGGTCACGTAAAATGACAGAACATGGTCAGCGCATGCTGAAGCGCACAGAGCACAGGGCCAATAGCTAAAGACCTCCAAACTTCATGTGGCCTTCAGATGAGCACAACAACAGTAAATAGAGAGCTTCATGGAATGGGTTTCTATGGCCGAGGAGCTGCATACAAGCCTTATATCACCAAGTGCAATGCAAAGTGTTGGATGCAGTGGTAAAGCACGCCACCACTGGACTCTAGAGCAGTGGAGACTTATTCTCTGGAGTGACAATTCACGCTTCACTGTTTTGGAAATCCAATGGGCATGTTTGGGTTTGCTGGTTGCCAGGAAAATGGTACTTGCATGACTGCATTGTGCTTAGCGTAAAGTTTGGTGGAGGGGGGATTATGGTGTGGGGTTGTTTTTCAGGGGTTGGGTTTTGGCCCCTTAGTTCCAGTGAAGGAAACTCTTAAGACGTCAGCATACCAAGACATTTTGGACAGTTTCATGCTCCCAACTTTGTAGGATGTCAGAGAAAAAGACGAGGAAGCCCAGGCAAATGCGCAATATGGCCACGCCAATTCGCGCAAAGAAGTGTGCACGTGTATAGGCGGGCGACACGTAATAAAGCATTCATGTGCACGAAAACACATTAGTGCACCACAGGGTGCACTAATTGCTGACACTCAGTGGCCTTTATAAGGACTGCAGCTCTGCTCAGTGATTGCTGGATTATGATCAGCCCCTCCTGTTCCTGTGTTACTGAGTTTACTGCTGATTACCCATTACTGACCCGACCTGATCCTGACTTTGTTCCTGTCTGTTGCTCTGTGTATGACCCCGGCTTGATCCTGACCTTGCTCCTGTCTGCTGCTACTCTGTGTATGACCCTGGCTTGATCCTGACCTTGCTCCAGTCTGCTGCTACTCTGTGTATGACCCTGGCTTGATCCTAAAGTTGCTCCTGTCTGCTGTTCCATATTGATCCTGGCTCTGGCTACTGACTACTCTACCCATCCTCTGGGATCCACGTGTTCTCTGGGGAACTGCATCCTGCAACTGGCGCACCCACAGGTTCCATCTCATCAGGCATTTCCAAGCAGCAACACTACTGGCAACCCGTGCTTCTTTGGGCACTACACCTCCTTTTTCCACCTCCAGGGGCGCATTGCACGTAGCTCTATTGCAGCCTCAGGTCAGGTACGTGACATAGGAACAGTTGGGGATTGCTGCTTCCTGTTCCAACATGACTGCGCATCAATGCAGAAAGCAAGGTCCATACAGACATGGATGAGCGAGTTTGGGGTGGAGGAACTTGAGCCTGATAGAACACATTTGGGATGAATTAGTGTGGAGACTGCGAGTCAGGCCTTCTCGTCTGACATCAGTGCCTGACCTCACAAATGAGCTTCTGGAAGAATGGTCAAACATTCCCATAGACACACTGCTAAACCTTGTGGACAGCCTTCCCAGAAGAGTTTAAGCTTTTATAGCTGCAAACGATGGGCCAACTCAATATTGAACCCTACGGACTAAGACTGGGATACCATTAAAGTTCATGTGCGTGTAAAGGCAGGTGTCCCAATACTTTTGGAAATATAGTTGTATATGTACATTACATGGGATTCTACTTAATTCATATAGGATCAAGAAATCCTATATGAAGATACAAGTCAGTTATTTTCATTTGAATACATGTAATGTATTTAGTACATTTATAAAATACATTTCCTTACCCTTTCATTATCAGATGTAAGCAATGTTAGAAAAAAAAATTGTTAAATCACCTAATATCATATACTGTACTTTTCCAAGCACTAATGAATATGATTTGCTACATAAAGCCATAGCTACTTCACTTCTTTGCATTGGCAAACTTACTGTGTCACAAAAGAGGTAATATTATGATTTATGGAAGTCTGCCACAATAATGTATTGTAAATCAATGGAGTCGACAGTTCGTGTCGGATTTGTCCTAATGGTTTTGATAGGACAGGTCATCTTGGGGATTGCTGAAAGATATTAGATACTAGAGACCTGTCAAACCTTGACTTAGCATTAAACAAGTGCCACCATAATCCTATACTATCAGCCAGTGCAAAGTATTTCAAAATGATACCCAAAATTGCAAAACATGCAAAACAATGTAAGTGAGAAACAGAACCAATATAATATACCATTCATGGTCTAGCTTAAAATGCATATTAATCAGATCCCAAATAAACATATTTCTATATAAATGGTTTACCAACATAATTAGACTTACTGTATTTTAAAGATATATCACAATGGGATAGATTTTCTAAAACTGGAGAGTACAAAATCTGGTGCAGCTCTGCATGGAAACCAATCAGCTTCCAGGTTTTATTGTCAAAGCTTAACAGAACAAGCTGGAGTTAGAAGCCGATTGGCTACCATGCACAGCTGCAGCAGATTCTGAGTGTTCCAGTTTTAGTAAAACCCTCACCCCCTTAAGTATATATCTTGTCTATTAGATATAAATATCTATTTTTTTTTATAAAATTGTATCTGACCTTTAACCTGTTAAAGCAGATTTTGCAGTAAAAGGTAAGGTCCTCTCATACTGTCCACCCCCCCCTTTAAAAACTCCAAATCTAATGTTAGTAGCTCCCAAATGTACCTATAAAGAAGAAAGTTAGATTTATTCTTACCTTCCCTAATCATGGGTGCCTAGATAAGGGTACTGTCATTCTCCTTAAAGTGTTAGCAAACCCAGGGCCCTGCATTCACTCTATCTGGTCCCCCATGGTACACAAAACATGGAAATACAATTATATTAGTAAATATAAACTGCTACATACCTTTTCTCATCAACAGTAAAAGCAGTCTTGGGAATTCTATCAGTGTCCAGCCGAGCACATGTTAAAGCTTGTAGTTTTCATTCTGCTCTAGGAAGATGCAGGAACCTTTATTTATGTCTGGTCAGTGCTGATTGGCCTTGTGCTGATCACATGCACGCTTCCAAGAAGAAAAAACCTCTCTACCAATATGCACCAAACTGAGCATGTGCAGGGTGACTCCACACATATGTCCTATCAGGATATAAGAGGGGGACACTGGAAGAAGGAGAAGATCAGTGAAGCCAGGATCAAACAGCGTTTTTAGACAATGCAGAGGATTAACCCCTTATATTCCACATTGAATAACAAGCATGTTTTACTGCATATACAGACTGATTTTACTGTTGTGGGTTTAGTAACACTTTAAGGATAGATTCTGGAGAACACATAGCAGCTGAAATATTGTGAGAAGATGCTCTTGCAATTTTTGTACCACTTTGTAAATGTTGACTAATATTTTCTATTTTCATATACAAAGATTGAACATGAAAAAAAACACATGGTGGCAGCTGAAAAAAGGATGAGAAACACTGGCGTAAAGGGTGAACTGCAGACTTAATCTGCCCCAATTCTGTCTATTCTTAGTCTTCTGGTGCTCAGATTGTTGTCTCGTGAGATGGAAAATCTCTGTGCAGGCATGAGAGTGTAATATCATTACAGCCCAGCAAAAATGTACTACCATGCTATTTGATTTAAAAACATCAGTACTCCTATCTGCCACTACTCATTAGTTAGGGCTTGTGAGAGATCTTGTAATACTTGTGGTAAGAAGTGATGATGATGTGATAGCACATGGAAACACATGACAAGCAGCATGTTGTGCTGATTTTTTCAGACAGGAAGCAGTAGTACATGTAGGCATGTTATTTCCTTATTAGCAAGCAATTCATACCTAGACTGGTGTTGAGGGGGTTGTGCTTATGAAGACTTGGAGATGACCACTATCACATGACCACTATCACCGTTGTTTGTATTTTTTCATGTGGACATATGTTTTCTTCTAGTTCATGCTTGACATCTCTTACAGAAAATAATGGGACAAGTGTCATATTCAAATCAGGGCTGAGATTTTTGGCAAAAATCACACCAGACTGAGAAGATATAAGCAAGCAAGAAGGCATTGTGCGCACTAGTAGTAAAATTGCACTGTTGAGACACCAATTACCCCACCTTAGTGTCTCAACAATGCAGGGAAACTACATTAATAAGTAAAATGATTGTTAAAAAAAGTCATAGGAGAAACAACAAATTTAAAGCAACTAAAATTCCAACTTTAATACCTTATTTTCACATTTAAAATCATATTAAAGCTTCATAAAAGATAAAATGAAAGCAGACATGGGCCTTCTTACAAGCGTCTAACAGACTTGCAGTAGCCTATGGTACACCATATGGTCAATAATATGTGGCAAATATTCACTGGAAACATTTGTATAGCAGAATGCAGGACTTGTCATTTATTTGATAGATTAACAAACTGGCATATCACCATTCTAAGTGCCCATCTCAGCCTATACATAAATATTCTTTTGGTAGAGATTAAAGGATAAGTTCACCTTTGGAACATGTTTACATGTTCCACCCATTTTTAGGGTGGAACATGTAACATGTTCCCATAGCTGCAGCCGCACCTGCCGTCCCCCCTACCTCTGACAGTATGGGGAGAAGTTTCCCAGTACTATCTGTCACATTTGAAAACAGCGCAGTCATGCAGGGCTCCGCCTACACAGTTGCATCGCACTGTGGAGCACTGTGAAATTCATTGAAGCTTCCTGTCAGAATATCTGCTTGACTGTACGTCCTGTACTGCAAACAGATATTCTGACAGGTCTGCAGGAGACCTGCATGGCATCAGCGATCTACCGACTGCTGGTGCAATGCTTTCTGGGATCCTTTGGACAAAAATAATAAATGCACATTTTTTTTACCTGCAAAAATACCATATTTTCCGGCGTATAAGACGACTGGGCGTATAAGACGACCCCCTACTTTTCCTTCTAAAATGTAGTGTTTGGGCTATACTCACCGTATAAGACTACCCCTCTAGCAATGCACACCAGTGGGAGGAATAGTGCCCCATCATTGGTGTCAGTGGGAGGAATAGTGTCCTATCATTGGTATTAGTGGGAGGAATAGTGCCTCATCATTGGTATCAGTGGAAGGAATAGTGCCCCATCATTGGTATTAGTGGGAGGAATAGTGCCCCATCACTGGTGTCAGAGCGACAAATCGTGCCCCATTATTGGTGTCAGTGGGAGGAATAGCACCCCATCATTGGTGTCGGTGGGAGGAATAGCACCCCATCATTGGTGTCAGTGAGAGGAATCGTGCCCCATCATTGGTATCAGTGGCGGGAATAGTGCCCCATCATTAGTATCAGTGGGGGGAATAGTGCCCCATCATTGGTGTCAGTGGGAGGAATAGTGCCCCATCATTAGTATCAGTGGGAGGAATAGTGCCCCATCTTTGGTGTCAGTGGGGGGAATCGTGCCCCATCATTAGTATCAGTGGGGGGAATAGTGCCCCATCATTGGTATTAGTGGGAGGAATAGTGCCCCATCATTGGTGTCAGTGGGAGGAATAGTGCCCCATCATTGGTATCTGTGGGAGGAATAGTGCCCCATCATTGGTATCTGTGGGAGGAATAGTGCCCCATCATTGGTATCTGTGGGAGGAATAGTGCCCCATCATTAGTATCAGTGGCAGGAATAGTGCCCCATCATTGGTGTCAGTGGGAGGAATAGTGCTCCATCATTGGTATCAGTAACACCAATGATGGGGCACTATTCCTCCCACTGACACCAATTACACTTGCTGACCTCTGTTATAGTATGGTGCTGCTGCAGCCAGCATATGTGGTTGCAGCAGCACCTCTACACGGCACACTTACCGGCCACTCCTTCACTCGATTTTCGCCAAAGCCGCTCGGCTCCGCCTCCTCATCGGTGATTGGCCGCCTGTGTGCCCTTCCTGAGCTACAGTTCTGGCGGCCAATCACCGGTGAGGAGGCAGAGCCGAGCAGCCGCGCAAACATCTAGTGGCCGAACAGAAGGAGCAGCCGCGCTTCCTGGACCGCATCATCGTGGGACCGGAGCCAGGTAAGAAACAGCAGCCCCTGCCCACCCCTGTACTTAGTGTCCCTTCCATTGGGGTAAAAAGTCGTCTTATACGCCGGAAAATACGGTATGTGCATCTATTATTTTTGTCCAAAAGGTGAACTTATCCTTTAAGTCTCTGTGGGATTATGGTCACAAATTCCCAAAGTCATGTAACCAAAGGTAATCTGTTACCACAATGATAGGAGGGCAACATTAAAAGTATTTTGGAGTTAAAATATTTGCATTAGCTGCAAGTGTAGTTTAGGAAAATGAAACCTTTCTACACAAATCTTTTCTGTAAACTATTCAGTTGTGTTATCCTCACATTCTCCTTTTCACCAGGACTGGGTCAACTAAAATCACTGTGAATAATTATCCTGCCTTTCACTTTCGTTTGTCTCCCATGCTGCTTGGTGTCCTCTGAGATTTTGCCCCATAATATCCAAGAGAAGGAACACCCTATTATAGAATATGTTGAAGACTAGAAAATGAAGAAAAAATCTCCAAGGGGGTGACACTTGGGTTAGATTTTTACCCTACCTCGTGGAAAATGTTGTATATTCAACCTTTTAAAGATCTATTACTGTGTGCTGCTGATTCTTTCTCTGCTTCTTTTCAATACTGATCCCATAAAAGCAACAAGAAGGTATAGAGGAGTATATTTTTACACATACTCACATTTTTTACAGAGCACATTATTCATAAAGTAATGACTAGAAATTCAAATTGAGCATATTCTAAAAAATACACAAGCATACATTGCTTTCTCTGAAAACTGCATGATGAAAAAACCAGTAGCTGCAGAGACATAGGAAGATAAGGCTACAACCAGGGGCAGACTGACCATTTAGAAACTCGGGCACTGCCCGAGGGCCCGGGGTCAGTAGGGGGCCCCATAAGATGCCCCTGGTACCTTTTTAATAGTCTTTTTTGAGTTCGGGCAAGGACACAGGGGCCCCATGATCCCCTATTGCCGGGGGCCCCATGAGTTGTCAGTCCGCCCCTGGCTACAAGTTATCTCAACTTTTCATGTAGAGGTTGAGCTTGGCCCTGCCCCTCTGCTTTCTGAACCACCGATGTATCACATTAAATTACTAAATGTGGAGGTTCTGTTGGTAAAAAGGATGGTCCAAACTTGAAATTTATATGGAAAATTAAGCTTAGTAAAGTTCATCTGCCTGTATTTCTGCCTCTACCAATCAAAATGACATGCTCTTTTCACTGAAAGTAACTTCAGATTTTTCATTTTCTCATATACTCTGTTTCCACTGATATGGTATGTAACCAGGGGCGGACTGACCATTTGGAAACTCGGGCACTGCCCGAGGGCCTGGGGTCAGTAGGGGGCCCCATAAGATGCCCCGGTACCTTTTTCATAGGCTTTTTTGAGTTTGGGCAAGGACACAGGGACACCATGATCCCCTATTGCCCGGGGCCCCATGAGTTGTCAGTCCTCCCCTGTCTGTAACAGGTTAACTTTAAAAAAAAGGCAGAATACACTCAGTGTTGATGGGGGATTCCCTCCCGTGGAGCCATTGTGTTCTCTCAGCGGGGGACAGCCATCCCAAATGATCAAATAGAACATAGTGCTTATTGCTAGTGTCAGGGACCATCGCAGCGCATGGGTCTGCACATGCGTAGCTGTCTGTCAAGACATACAGGCAGCAGGGCACTAGGACCCAGGTGCACCCGTCACCTATGACGGTGCTGGGCAGGCACTAGGACCTAGGCTGAGCCTGTCAGGTGCAGGGCGGGCTACTTAAACCAGCCCTGCATAGACACAAGTTGCCGTATGGTCTGATCTTGTTCCTGTATTCCTGTATTCCCTTTGTTTGAGATTCGTTGCTGACCTGCCTGGACCTGACCCCTGCTGACTTCTCCTGCTCTGACCCCTGGCTAAGTTTGACCTCTCTTTTGGATATCCCTACCTGATCTGAACTACTGGTACCGACCCCGGCGAGTAACCTGACTATCCTTCTGCCTGCTGCCTTGTACTACGCTGACCCCTCTGTTACCGACCTGGCCCGTTTGACCACGCTATTGCTCAGCCATCCATCCGACCCACACGGATTAGCTGCTACTCTCCAGACCTGTCTGCCTCTTCACGTCAGGCTCTCTATCTGTCATTACCTCTGGTGATTCATCTACTTCAGGTGGGTGTACTCAGGGGCTGCGACCTGGTCACTGTCCGTTCCAAGCCCATCCCCACCATCAAGGGCTCTGGTGAACAAGCGGACTGGGGCTTAGACTCCGCGCCCTGGGGAATCCTGTCCTGTGGACTGCTAGAGTACACCAGGTGGTCCATAACAGCTAGTGACTAGCTACTGGCAATAATCACATTAAAAAATCCAACATGCTGGTTGTACCAAAGTTCGTACAACAATCAATTTGGGTACAATCAGCATGACCATAGATTGTTGAAATGTTGGCCGGTCCCTGCTGAACCAGCTAAGATTCAAATCATTTATAGCTGGCTTTAGAATCTGTCACTAGGGCTGCAATAGATTCCTAAAGAATTACAGTTTGCCGATTAGCAACCTGGTAGTAATTAAGACCAACTTACAGCTGGCATACAGTCTGAGGGTGGTGTAGTGTGTTCATTTATTTTTTTTAAGTTTGTGTTTTGCATTTATAATATTGGTTGTTAGGATGAAGACCACCCCTATCCTAACAAACAATAAAGTAAGTCACACAGAACTGACAGGGGGCAGAGCCATATGGGAAACTCTGAGAGACCTGTGGGTGGATCTATAGCTGCTACTTAGTCCAATAGTGGTTTTGGAATCTGATCACTGCCACCAGCAGTCAATCACAGGCAATGTAGAACCGAAAAGAAACTAGTCTTAGAGTTCCCCATCAGGCTCTAACTACCCAACAACTGAAATTCATAGCTACTGCACATGTTGGGTGGGTGAAACCTGATAGAGAACTCTGAGGTTAGTTTCCCATAAGGTCCACCTTGACTGTGATTGATAACTCATTGCAGTGAGAGAATTCTAAAGCTACTATTGCACTGAATAGCAACTATGGATTCACCCACTGCCATCTACTTTAAATCAAAAGTAAAGTGAACCCAATGGGGAAGTTATCTCACTGTTCCCACCTCTAGTTTAAGGCTCATCAGCCAGGTGCCTGTCAGTGCCTGTCAGTGGGAGAGCTCACTGAGGAAGAAGTGTCCAGTAGGAGCACTCCTCCCTCAGTGTTAGCAGCACATAAGTAAATATTTACCACCACATCTGTAAATATACAATATATAAAATCATTTTAGGAATTACATTCTAGAAACATTTAGATAATTCAATTCTAGAGATATTTTTTACTGAATAGGTCTCAGTCCATTTTGAACTGATAGATTTCACATTACTAATATTGCAATTGCTCGAAATAAGATTTTTTTTCAGTAGTTTAGCTGTCTGTGGAAAGCATTTAACAATGCCTGAATACCTGCTGAGCAATGCATTACAGCAAGTCTCAATATACACTGCTCAAGAAAATTAAAGGCACACTTTTTAATCAGAGTATAGCATCAACTCCTGGGATATTGATCTGGTCAGTTAAGTAGCAGAGGGGGTTGTTAATCAGTTTCAGTTGCTTTGGTGTTAATGAAATTAACAACCAGTGCACGAGATGGGCAACAATGACACGGACCCAAAACAGGAATGGTTGCACAGGTGGAGGCCAATTAAATTTTTTTCCCTACTCATATTTTCTGACTGTTTTTCACTAGTTTTGCATTTGGCTAGGGTCAGTGTCACTACTGGTAGCATAAGACAATGCCTGGACCCTACAGAAGTTGCACAGACAATCCAGCTCCTCCAGGATAGCACATCAATACATACCATTGCCAGAAGGTTTGCTGTGTCCCCCGGCACAGTCTCAAGAGCATGGAAGAGATTCCAGGAGACATGCATTTAATCTAGGAGAGCTGGACAGGACCGTAGAAGGTCCTTAACCAATCAGCAGGACCGGTATCTGCTCCTTTGTGCAAGGAGGAACAGAATGAGCACTGCCAGAGCCCTACAAAATTATCTCCAGCAGGCCACTGATGTGAATGTCTCTGACCAAAAAATCAGAAAGAAACTTCATGATGGTGGCCTGAGGGCCTGACATCCTTTAGTGGGCCCTGTGCTCACTGCCAGGCACCATAGAGCTCAATTGGCATTTGCCATTGAACACCAGAATTAGCAGGTCCACCACTGGTGCCCTTGGCTGTTCACAGGTGAGAGCAGGTTTACCCTGAGCACATGTGACAGACATAAAAGGGTCTGGAGGAGCTGTGGAGAACATTTTGCTGCCTGTAACATAATTCAACATGACCGTTTTTGTGGTGGGTCAGTGATGGTCTGGGAAGGCATATCCATGGAGGGACACACAGATCTCTACAGGATAGACAATGGCACCCTGACTTCCATTAGGTATTGGAATGAAATCCTTGGATCCATTGTCAGACCCTACGCTGTTGCAGTGGGTCCTGGGTTCCACCAGGTGCATGACAATGCCCGGCCTCATGTGACGAGAGTATGCAGGCAGTTTCTGGAGAATGAAGGAATTGATACCATTGAATGGTCCCCACACTAGCCTGACATAAATCCAATAGAACACCACTGGGATATCATGTTTCGGTCCATCCAATGCCACCAGGTTGCACCTCATACTGTCCAGGAGCTCAGTGACGCCCTGGTCCAGATCTGGGAGGATATACCCCAAAACACCTTCCTTCATCTCATTAGGAGCATACCCTGATGTTGTCAGGTATGAATACAAGCACGTAGATGCCATACAAACTATTGAGTACCATTTTGAGTTGCTGCAATTAAATTTCAGCAAAATGGACTAGCCTGCTGCATAATTTTTTCACTTTGATTTTCACGGTGTCTTTGAATTCAGTCCTCTGTATGTTGATAATTTTCATTTTTATCAAACGATTGGTTCATCCTTATGTTCCTAACACATTACCCAGTCCATATCAGTATAGCTATCCAGCATGATATTGTTCCTCATTTAGATTTGATGTGTTTTCAAAGTGTTCCTTTACTTTTTTGAGCAATGTACATGTTATATACAGTGGTCCTTTTTATTATGTATTTACCATGGTATTTTTATTTGTATATTTTAAAATAAACAATCTTTTTAGAGGACACAGTTCTACTTTTACTTTTGATTATTTTTTGAAGTGTGAGTTGGAGTGTGAGTTTTCTTTTGAATATGATTACTTTTGAAGAGTGGTCTGTTGAAGTCCTTTATGCTGGATTTTTTAGATTGAAGTTGTATAAATTAGGGATGTGCAAATTTGCTGTGCCACATGCAAATATATGTTAGTAACAAATGTAGTAGTATGCATGTGCCGCTGAGATAATACTCTGCTTTTTCTCCTCTGTAACAGAGGTGTTAAAGGATCTAGGAATATGTTTACATTAGCATATCCATCTCTGGAAGTTAACTGTATTGGGAAATAGGTAATTCATAACCTGAACATTTTCATCCTAGGAAAAACCTGCAGGACGCATTTAAATGAACACATGTCTCTGGGGAGAGCTGAGATATTTGCTATTGGGCCCAGTCTGAAAGGAAGGTCAAATATTCATCAGCCTTTTATTATGGAGGCACCGAGAGCTCTCTGCTGAGCTGTGTTCTGCACAGTCCATCACCAGGCAAATCCACACTGGGCTTCATAATGTAGATTTAATGCGGCGAGTGTGGCAGCAAAACTCTACCACTGCGATATTGTAAATACTGAGCGTGGGCTTTATGCATCCTGCCTGCATGAAATGTCAGGCTGTAACCCCACGACTGCCAGATGACAAAATACTGTTGTCTGATGTAAGGTAACTAGAAATTGTGCAATGCATCAATAAACAGGTCATGCATTAGTACACGCTATTTAAGGTAATTGTGAAACTATATGCTGTTTTGTAATGTCACAATCAGTTTTTTAAAATGCACTTGCACGTGAGAAGTTAGTTTAAGTGGGAGTAAACCCCTTTTTTTCTTTCTACCTACAGGTAAGCCTAAAATAATGCATACCTATAGGTACCGGGTACATCACCTAAGCCTGCACCGTTTAACAGATATTTACATGTGAAGCAGCTGGTGCATACTAGCACATTATGACTTTACCCTGCTGGGGGACCATTTTTTTCCCCCAAAAACTACTACAGCTTTAATTGCAGTGTTTAACCCTTTCACTGCCATGTCCATATAGCATATGGACCTACAGCACTGCTTCCAGCTGGCCAGGTCCATATGCCATATGGACCTGCATTCCTCTTTCTGTTATAGGCTCATGGTCACCTCAATGACCATGAACCTATAGCAGAACTGTTCATCAGACTCTGCTGAACAAAACAATTTCTCTAATCAGCAGTTGGAAAACCACTAATCAGAGATCTTCCCTCAAAAAGATGAATCCTCACCGCTGCTAGTAAAGTGATATTTCTCATGAAACACACAACCTCTCCAAAGATGCATACGTGAGATGTGAACCGGACAGGACATGTGGCGCAGGAGCTCCAATCCTAAGTTTAATCAGCCGCTTCTTACAGAGCTCTCCCCTCACCTTTTGCATCACAAACTGATACCTTAGCTCCTCTGCACTTCCCCACACTACCCGGCATACCACCTATTGCTCTGGGCAAGCTGCTCATGACCCATACCCTGGTCAGTACTCCCCACCCTCTTTCCTTGGCAGCAATCTTAACCACGCGGTCTCCACCTGCAACCATGTCAGTCAGCACACCGACTCTCTCCAATGCCTTCACAGTGGAATCTCCATCCAGCACTGACTCCATCAGCCTCCTCTGCCTCCCAGAACATGCAGAGGGCACCAAGCTGGTTAAGATTGCTGAACAGCTTGTGGTCGAACGGGCCTATAGGGTCCCAACAACACCTCCAAAGTTTGGGGCTCCTCCAGGCCTGTTCCTTCTATGCTTAATAAATAACCAAGACTGCAACCGCATACTGGCTGCTGCCCATCTTAAAGTGTATCTGCGCTTAGAGGATACTAAATTTTTTTTCTTTCCAGACTACTCCCAGGAGATTCAACAACACTACAGATCTTTCACAGAGATCCTAAAATGACTCCATGCCAAAAGCATTCCTTTCAGCCTCCTCTATCCCTAAAGGCTTTGCATTATTGATGGAGACTGTGCCCCTTTCTTTGACATTCCTAAGGCTACCAAAGAATGGTTGGACACCCGTTAAACCTTAGTCTGCACTGCACTGACCTTCTTGCTGATTCCAGATTACTAACTACCAGCTAAGTGCTTTTGTTTTTCACCAGTTGCTGCCTTATGGGGGTGAATGGGGGAGTTATCTCCTTTTCTTTTTTTTTTCAGTTTGTTGCCTCTGACTCCCCCCCCCCCCCACAATCTGTATTGAAGCTAATCTCCTTCTCTTCCAGGGCTCCTATACAAGCCTCCACGAGTTGCCTAGAGTTCTTTTACTGTCATTTACTGTTTTGAGAACATTGCACTTGAACAAGCGTTCGGTCACACTACTTATTGGTGTTCCTTGTTGCCTCCTCCCCTGTATGCCACCTTCACCACTTTTGGACACATGTTGCTGGTTGTGGATATCACCTGGTGACCTACTAGATACAGTACTGTTAGTGTCACCTGTGCTGCTGTTGTTTTGGGTATTGGCGCTGTCTGCTCCCTCCCCCATTTTAACAGATGAATTTAGACATGGAGAGGGTAAGCTCTTTGGTGTCATTACAGGAGATTTTATGTGTGTGCTATATTTTGTTTGTGTACATGTTTTTGCTCACTTGCTACACATCATGGTGTAGGTTCATGAAATCTTTGGGATGCACCTGGTAGTCATCTGTCTACCTCATTCTGTCTTTACTTTTGTATCTATAGTTTGGCAATACATAACAACTCTTTCACGGTCCTCTCGTGGAATGTCCATGGATTGAATTTCAAATTTAAGTGGGCCATTCTTTTTCAGTACCTAAAATTACAATCTCCTTACATGATTCTATTACACAACTTACATTACACACGTTCCCTTCAGAAAAAGTCCGGAAGTGACGAAACGCGTCAGGGAAACGTGACGTCTGACATAATGGTGAAAACCGGAAGTGGCGAGCGGCCATTTTTACTACTGGAAAACTGATATTACATTCCAGGAAGCTGCCCAGGCGTTGTTTTGCAGCTAACAGTTCGAGATTCCAATGTAAGATATTTATAATAAATGTTCATGCTTTCTGATATTACTCTACATGAGCTTCCTTTCTGTTTTATGAGGATGAAGAGACATTAGATACTTGCCACCTGTGTATACTGGAGTGAGAGTCCAGGGAATGATTACTACACTGGAGTGAGAGTCCAGGGTGTACCCTACAAGGCTTGTTATCACTTTGAGAGGTTAATTGTATGCATTTCAGCTTTAGAAGTGTTCAGGGGGAGTGCATTTTTTGTATGCATTTTATTTAATTTATTTTGATGTATTTATATATATATATATATATATATATATATATATATACAGTATATATATATATATATATATATATATATATTTTTTTTTTTGTGTACACTGATTGCTAACGTTTATGTATTTTTCTAAGGTGTACACAGAGTGATTTCACGATTCACATGTTGCTCACGATTTGAATCCTGTTTAATTTTTGCACGTATTTTTGCACGTTTTTGTGCACGTATTTGTGTTAAGTATATACTTATTGTTTGTTTAAAGTATATACCTGTTGTCATTTAAGGTAACGCACTATATAGTATTTTATATTTTTTGAGGTACACATTGGATGTTTGTGGAGGTACAATTTGGACACGGAAGAGAACGTTTCTGTAATTAATTTTTTTGGACTTTATTTTTGTGGATTTTATTTTTATTTGTTATTTTTCCATTTCATTTATTGACTGGCACAAAAAAAGGTTTTGCAAGTCTATTACACACCTCATGGTAGCAAAATCATAACCTTAAAAAGACCTTGTTTACAAATGGCCTATCATGTGACCTATTCTACTTTTGGAAGTGGGGTGTCCATTTTAACTCACAAGTCACTTCCTTGTACAGTGGACGTGATCCACACAGACCCCCAAGGCAAATATGTGATAGTGGCATTTACTGTACTGTATGTAACTAACGCTGTGATATCTCTGCTGTTTATGTTCCCCCACCATTTTCTCCAACTTTGCTGTATACCATTTTGGAGAGAATCGTTCCATATTGTCCTGAAAAATTGCTTATCATGCGAGATTTCAGTGTTATTTTGTCTTCTGATTTAGACCTACCCATGCCACCAAAACATAGTACTACTGATTTATTAGTCCTACCTAATCCTGCTTCTCTACCTCCTATAAGACCTCCTCCCACATTGATCTTGCCTATGCTAACCTCTCCTTGGTAACTAATGTCAAAAATGCCTCATATTTATCTAGCAGACCTGATCACTGTCCCTTGGCCTTAACCCTCTGTCTACCTTCCTTTTGAAATGCAACCCTGGGGCACCTTGGACCTCACTGGGTTGGTCAATCAGCTCTAGCTGAAAAGACCTCTCCTCACAGAGTACAGGGAAAACAATATGGAGTCTTCCTCTCCTGGAATTACATAGGGTGCTTTTAAAGTGTATACTTGGGGACAGTATATCTGAGATTGCAGCAGTGCGCAAAGAACAAGCAGCTACTACCCAGACTCTTCAGGAACTGGTCTGCTCCCAAACTGCTGTATACAGTATAATTATACTCCTACTGAGAGCAATTCTGACCTACTGCAGAGCACTCAACATGTGCTGATTCTCAACTTAACTGAAATTATCAGACTAGAACGTTTCCAAAACAAACAAAGATTCTTTGAGCAAGGAGTCAAAAACGGGCACCTAATGGTGATGATGGCCCAATATGAGCAACCCCTTACACTAATCTCTGAGATAGGTAGAGCTACAGGAGATTTGTTTACTCCAGCAGAGATCCTAGCAGGCTTCTATCAATTTTATTGCACTTTATATACCTCCACTTTACTCCCTGATTTTGCTTCCCACCATCTTTCTGCCTTATTACCTTGGCTGGCTATCAAACTCAGAACGTGAGCCTCTGGTACACCCCATTACCACCAAATAAATTCTCAATGCCACCCAGTCCTTCCCTCCTAATAAGGCCCTGGACCCATATGGCCTTCTTATTGAATTTGACAAGGTCCACGGTGAACTACTTAGCTCTATATTGGCTGCTCTGTATATACAACACCTAAAAGACGGTGCTCTATCCATTTCTATGAGTCACGTGATGTGCCATGTGATGCTGATATATAAACCTCCCAAAGATCCTACCTCCTGAGCTTCCTACAGGCCAATAGCCCTACTTAATAATGATATTAAAATTTTAACAAAACATTTTACTTTATGACTATAAAATACAGTATATCTGTCTTTGACTCTGACCAAACGGGCGTCATTTCTCAAAGGGCCACTTATGTAAATCTTACATAGATTATACACTAATATTCATGCTCAACACTTAAATGTGTTAAATGGTGGCCTCACTCCTCATCAAAAAGGCCTTTGATGTGACTACTCCATTTGGAGATTTTTTGCACATCTTTTAGACTAGGCTGAGGTGCTCAGTCTGATCAATGGTGTGACATCAACACTACAACCCACTATGGGAATTTGTTTATTAGGCCTAGTAGAGGACATAATCTGTCAGGGATCGGTGACTCTGCCGCGATACGCCGGGCGGCGCATGTGCAAAGCACCAATACATTCTAGCCAGTGAGCAGCGGGACCTGGGCGATCGCGACGGACACGCATGGGCACTGGCGATCGCGGACACGTGCCTGGCACTGATAACAGCGCAGGGCATGCTATTTAAACAGGACAGGAGGTATGTCAAATTGCTGTTTGGTCTTTATTGCCTGTTCCTGTTATCTGATCCTGTGAAGCTTCTGTTGCTGACCTCTGCATTGTTCCTGACCCTGCTGATTGTCTCCTGTCTGACCCCTGGCTTACCTGACCATCCTTCTGTCTGATCCTCTGTACCATGCTGCACGCTGGTTACTGGACCCGGCTTGTGACCCTGACCATTCTCTGCCTACTCCTCCGTTACCTCGCTGCCCACACGTTGCTGACCTGGCCTTCCTGACTATGCCTCACGCTACCCTGACGATCCATCCATCCATCCCGCCTGTTACCAGGCCTGCCAACCTCTTCACGTCAGGCTCCATTACCCGCACACCTCTGGCGGCGCTCTCTACCATTGCCGGACGTACTCAGGGGTCACGACCTGGTCTCAGTCTGCTCCAAGTCCATCCCCACCATCAGGGGCCCTGGTGAACAAGCAGATTGGGACTTAGACCCCGCGCCCTGTGGAACCCCGTGCCGTGGGCTGCTAGAGATGCCTCCAGGCAGCGCATGACATAATCCCTACGGTGGCTGAGCGTACACTTGTCAGCTTGCTCCTCTTTTATGCTAAAGCAGAAACAATCCTCCCCTCCATTGCTTCTCTTTTGGAAACAATTGGTAAATAAGAGATTACCTTTATATAAAGACACTTAAACACACAGAGGCTGCCCTAAAAAGTATAGCAGGGTGTGCTCCAAATGCTTAGCTAACCCTTCCATTGCCATGGAGTTGACCATATAATGTACTTACCCCTACTCATACCTTACCGTATATTTCCTATTTGACCCCAGACATCCCCGATATTAGGTGCCCCTGTCTGAGCATTACTTTTAACTGTTTACCTGTGCATGAATGTTAATGTTAACCACATTGTTATTCTTTTGGGTGTCCCACTGCATGTTTCTCTTCTGTGTACTTTATAAGGAAATACACTGGTACCCCTGCTTGGGCCACACAATGTGTATTGGGAGCTCTTTGTGTTGGTTGTAACTGATTTAAAATTTTAAATATGGCAATAAACATATTTATTAAAAAAAGAAAAAAACACACACACCCTCAGAGATCCATCACAGTCAAATGGGGCCAAGGATGACAACAAACAAATTCCACCAGGAATGCATAGCCGATGCAGTCTTCCTCAGGGGGATCCGGTAGCAACTACAAAAAGAACAAAGAGGTGATTGTGCCCTCCTGTTTGTTCTTTTTAAAGTGAGATTTCTCCCCACTGTCACTTAAAATACCCCCCTACCACCACTCTTATTTTCCTTTCTCACTTCACTAATACCTGCAGCACTTCTCTCTGCCTCTCTGCAGTCCCCCCACACACCACCACACTGATCCTGCCCCGCCGACAACACTGACCCACTATGGCTCCTCTGCAGCCTCCACGTTCCATGCTCTTCCCTCCTGCTGGATTTAGGTGTTGCAGGGAAGCCACAAAAGAAAAAAAACATATCAATACATCCCTTGCCACAGTTCTGACCCTCCATGTAGTGCCCCCATCCTCACCCATCTCCTGGCACCCATGTCAATTGGGGTGAAGGAACTGCACAGGAACAGCTGCTGCTCCCAATTTGACATCCGGGTGCATGTCCCTGAGCTCAAACTTTCTGTGTTTGGGGCTGTGCACCCACATGGATTTCAGATTTTGAGTAGCAGCTGTGCCCATGCAGCCACTGGATCTCAATTGACATAAATGGGACTGCCTGCACAGGGACACACGGAACACTTGGGCGTCCCCATGCAGGTATACACGACCCTCCACAGGCATATATTTTAGTGTGCTCCATGTGAATGAGGCCTTAGTAGGAATTTAGCAGTAATTTTGTAAGTTATTTTGTGTTTGTGTCCGCTTAAAATGATTTTTGTGTATTTTAGTAAAAATAGCGATTGGATAAACATTTGCACAACTATTGCGGGGCCTAAAAAATTAATAGCACATTTTTTTATTCTACAGGTCATGTGCTTTCAGAAAATGTATGGTTTGGGAAGTCTTTTATAAACGCTGAAAGCTGTAAGGGAAAAATGATAACTTCAGATTTTTAGAATAAATTGTGTTTATTTACAATTTTGTGCACCTTCAGTTTTCACCATTTCACAAAAAGGCGCAGTTTAAAATTTACAAATATATGTTATGTATTATTTTAATACAGTTTTAGCTTTTATTTTAGGAATTTTGTACGTTTTGCTTTGTTTGCATCTGTGGATAAGAAATGTATGTGTAGTTTTAGTGAAAATATTGTTTGACAAACATTTGTGCAAATATCAAGAGGCCTAAAAAAAATAGTAGCACCTTTTTTTTTCATTCTACAGGTCATGTGCTTTCAGAAAATGTATGGTTTAAGGAGTCTTTCACAAACTCTGAAAGCTGAAAGGGAAAAATTATAACCTCAGATTTTTAGAGTAAATTGTGTTTATTTACAGTTTTGCGCACGTTCAGTTTTCACTATTTCATAAAAAGGCACAATTTAAAATATACAAATATTTGTTATTTGTTAACTCAATGCAATTTTAGCGTTATACTTAGTAGGAATTTTGTAAGTTTTGTTGTGTTTGCATCCACAAACTCTGAAAGCTATAAGGGAAAAATTGAAAAAAATTGAAAAATTGCAAAAAATGGTCCGGCCATCTGAGTTTAAAAGTGGAGTGCAGGGCCTGGCAGCGAAAGCGTGAGAGGTGCATTAAATTAGGCTGTGCACTATAAAACAAACTTACCACTGGTCAACAAATGTTATCAGAATCTGAATATATAAAATATATTTTCAAAACATGCACAAAATAACAAAATATGCTCCCCTAGAATCAGATCATGTTTACCTGAGGAAGCACATGCAGTCTAATGCTAAGAGTCTGTGCTAAAATCATATGACTTGACAAACATACCCACCTCTTCACTATAAGCAGCCCCATCAGTGACACCTGTGACTGATTCTGATAATTACTAAAATACAATATTCTATAGCCATACTACACATCTTAGCTGTGCTGATATTAGATTTCATGGTCTTTGTTATTTGCAACAAAATCTTGCCACCAGTCAAAGCATCAAATTATTATTTTTTTTAATTTATTAATTGGTGGTGGGAATGGATGGAGGGTTAAGATACTTATAAACAGTGAAACGTGTTTTTGACGAATCAATACCTGCATATTAGATAAGACTGGGCATTGGAGCTCCTAGGGCAATCATGCCACTACGAACAGGTATGTAGAGGCTAATAATATAAGTATCTTAAATAACCTCAGAAATCAAGACAGATGCAATTGAGAGCCTCCACATGTCTGTTTATAGTGGCATGATTGCCCTAGGAGCTCCAAAGTCCAGTCTGATCTAATATGCAGATATTGATTTTGTCATGTAAGCTGACTTACCCCTTGTAGCTACCCCACTTATTGAAGCTTCATTAATGTGACAGACAGCCTTAGTGACCAATTGGGAGTTTTTGGTAGCAGGGTAGGGTGTGGCAGCCCTAGACTTTTTTTTTCCAAAGTCTTGAAAGTTGAACTTTCAAGATGCTCAGCAAAGATGTGTGCATGCCTGCTTACTTTGGATTTTTGATTCCCAGTTACATTTTTATACACAGAGACATTTTGGCATTTTTTTTGCATTGAAGAAGGTGACATCACAGTCCTTCTGGTGAGATCCTGGGAACACTGAGCATCCCAAATCTCATGAAAAGGTACTCCACAAAATCTCACTTTTTTTCAACAGTTTTTTTACAGGTATAATACAGCGAGTGTAGATGGTGGGCAGTATGTAATAAGTAGACAACTTTAATTTGCCAAGCTAAGGAGAACATACTCACTACTTTTACTGTATTTGAACATCTTCTCCTTTGTGTTGCTGGGTAATAGTGATCTAGCCTGCTTTTGCACATGAAACCATGTATAAAGAAGCATCACGTTTATTTTAACAGTTAATACAACTTATTTACTTCCATTTTTAGTGTCATTAATATTATTGAGGTGTGGCTGTATATTAACCACTCTTCTAAGCTGAATTTTAAACTTAGTGGCAAGAACGTACTGAGCAGTTCTTAATACCCATCACAAGTGTAACATACAAAAAGAACAGCGAGAAATTAAAAAAGCCCTAAGCTAGAAGAGATTTGTCAGAAGTGCAAATTTATTTTAAAAAGATTCAGAAGCAATTGAAATAATTTATAATGCACTGGGAGAAAAACGTTTAAATGTTGAATAATTATTGTGGGAAAGGGGCAAAATAGTTTTCTTCTGTTTATCAAGAAACTTGCAAAGAAGATATTTATGGCTTTGTACATTTGTTCTTTTGCGGGTAAATACACATACAGTAATGAGATTTTTGTCCTTTTCTTTGTTCTTAGCTATTTTGGCACCTTCCAAAATGACTCTGTGGTTTAGGCTTTGATTTTTAATAAGGCTAGTGCAGAATTTCATTAAAATTTGTACTACAAATCTGCATATCACAAAGATTATTTCTTAATGATTTCAGCATATGATTCATTTAAGAAGCACAAAAATGCTTCTTTCATATGTTTGGGGTTGCTCAGACTTCTAAGTATTAATAATTTATTCATGCACATACTTGTCAACATTTTAAAGTAATTTTCAGGGACATGTTGATGCTGGAGCAATGTCCCTCATCTACTTACTCATAGTACTGTTTTTAGGGACAGGATAACCCTCTCTACCATCACCATATTTACTAAAGTGGAATACCAAATACTTTTTGTATTTTTAATACAATGTTAACTTAAAAAAAACACCATATATAATAGGAACTAAATAAGTATTTTTATAACATATTTAAACATATATTAGGTCATTATTCACAGTGACAAATATTCCCAGCATAAATAATTCAAAAGCTTCTTAGTATCTGTTTATAAATAAAAACTAAGCAGATGTAGCATATAATGTCTTGGTAATTAATAAACACAAAATTGATAGTTTTCAATTACTATAGCACAAGCATGTTCCACACAGTCTACCACACATGGGGTTGATTTACAAATGGAGCAACTTAGCAAAGGGAAAGTTTGTTCATCTCGATAACAAATAAACACAATGTGTTTACTTGTTATATAGGTTATATTTAGAATTCACTTGAATACAAAAATAGAAGAGTATACAGTATAATAGCTGAGGCTGGAGTCAGCGCATCAGGGAGCCACCACACACAGACGGACCCTGGACATGGGCTTCAAATGTCGTATTCCTCTTGTCAAGCCGCTTCCGAACAACAAACAACGTCAGAAGCATCTTACCTGGGCTAAACAAAAACAGACCTGATCTGTTGCTCAGTGGTCCAAAGCCCTCTTTTCTGATGAGAGCAACCTTTGCATCTCATTTGGAAACCAAGGACCCAGGGTATGGAGGAAAAATGGAGAGGCACACACTGCAAGATGCTTGAAGTCCAGTGTGAAGTTTCCACAGTCTGTGTTGATTTGGGGAGCCATGTCATCTGCTGGTGTTGGTCCACTGTGCTTCATTAAGTCCAGGGTCAACGCAGCCGTCTACCAGGAAATTTTGGAGCACTTCATGCTTCCTTCCGCAGACGAGCTTTATGGGGATGCTGACTTCATTTTCCAGCAGGACTTGGCAGCTGCCCACACTGCCAAAAGCACCAAAACCTGGTTCAATGACCATGAGATTACTGTGCTTGATTGGCCAGCAAACTCGGCTGACCTGAACCCCATAGAGACATGGGGCATTGCCAAGAGAAAGATGAGAGACATGAGACCAAACAATGCAGAAGAGCTGAAGGCCGCTATTGAAGCATCCTGGTCTTCCATAACACCTCAGCAGTGCCACAGGCTGATAGCTTCCATGCCATGCCGCATTGAGGCAGTAAGTGCTGCAAAAAGGGCCCAAACCAAGTACTGAGTACATCTGCAGGCTTATACTTTTCAGAGGTCCGATATTGTTCTATGTACAATCCTTGTTTATTGATTGCATGTAATATTCTAATTTTCTGAGATTGTGGATTTGGGGTTTTCATGAGCTGTAAGCCATAATCATCACAATTATGACAAATCACGGCTTGAACTATCTTGCTTTGCATGTAATGAGTCTATCTCATATATTAGTTTCACCTTTTAGGTTGCATTACTGAAATAAATGAACTTTTGCACGATATTCAAATTTTTCGAGTTTCACCTGTATATGTAAAGTGCTGCATGAAAATGGACAGTGCTATATATGTATCTGTAATAAATAAATATCCAGAAGAAACAACACATCATTTCTACATGTTTACATTCTATACCCAGGCTTTGGACATTTATATGCTTTGGACATTTCAGTATTTACATACTCTTAACAAGCAGCATAAGAACTTTAAAATGAGCCCACACTGACTTATGTAGCTGCAGGCAATGTGGAGGAATTAATTCTCACAAATTACAGCAAAAACACTGATATCATATTTTTTAGCAGGCTATCTCACCTTGTCCAGGCTCAAAAACTTTAATTTAACTATAATTCTCAATACCCACAAATTATATAAATCAATTTTATGTGCACCAAATGCCTTTCTGAAACCAGATATTACCTTGTAAAAATAGAAATAACAAAATCAATGAACTGCATATGGATTGTGCAAAAATCAGAGCTGTGGGAATGACCCAGCATGTTTGTATAGTACAGGCTGCCTGCAGAAAGCTTCAATGGCCAGCACAAGACTAGTTGCTCTATACTAAGAGAGAGGCCAGCACAGTAAACTCCTGCATTTCTGGGAGTTTTAGCCAGTTTAAAGCTTGGGTTGATGATAAGTTCAACCCAGTCTGTAGCTGTTTGAGGCTTGCTGAACAGGCAAGCTAAATGGTCAGATATGTCCAGTTCCCCTGCCTAAACCTTCAGCTGATTCACAAGGAGCTCCTGAATTTAATAGCAGCTTTACATTATAAAGAAACTGGTGGGTATCCCTGATGACAACATCGATCAAATATGATGCAAAATGAAATATAAGGTAGTACATTCCCTCACACAGTTACGTCACGCTAAATCACGTGACTTCTTCAGGATATATCCTGAAGAAGTCACGTGATTTAGCGCAACGTAACGCACAGGTACGCGTGGAGGAACTTCCGGTACGCGGTGACATCACTTCCTGCGCGGGCACCATCTTGGTGCACCCTATACCCATGCAGTACACCCATAGTGTGGTGTAAAGGCGAATATTGATCTACCTAAATGTGAGTGGGCAATTTTTACTTCTGTGTGTTTGGCTTCATTAAAAGCGGTATTATACTATGGAGGATGTTTTTGTTTCATCACTGGGAGGATGCTTGGAGGATACTAAGTGTTGCTGAAATCAGAGGCTGGAGGAGAGTTTTAAGGAGAGTAGTGAGTGCCACCATTGATGACCACAAGTGGGGTATTGACCCACGAAGAGTACTATCTGTGAGGATCGTGGGGTGATCCAAAAAGCGAGTTGGCCCTGTGGGGTCTTTATAAGAAGGTGATGGGGCATTTTGGCCATCTCAGGATTTTGCAGTTATGACCACGATCACACAAGTATCACCTGCATGTGTTTGGCGACCATGTGGAGCACGATTTGATTTGTTTGTGGACTTTATTTATCATAGTATTCATATGTGGGAGATTTTGATGTGTATTTGGGGCTATTGTCGATATTTAAGTGTGGTTCACAGTTCATATTTCTAGTCATTTCATCCCTGAGTAGGGATGCACACATTTGCACTTTTTGTAGAATGATCCCTCAGATGAGGAATAGAGGGGGATCTTAATATATTATAAATATTGTTTGGCATTTATGCCTGGGCTAATGTAATACACGTGTTCATCACTGTAGCATGTTTACATTGTTTTTCACTGTGTGAGGGAATGTATGTATAGCGCTGCACTACTTTATATTTCATTTTGCATCATAGTACACGTTGGGGTGAGGTATTTAAGTGCCAGCAGCTTAGAGTTAGGGATTACCCATATAAGCGCAGGAGGATATTCTAGTACTATTGATCAAATATGGTTTTGACCAGTTATTGTCAATGACGTCACCCCACATACCCTTTCAGAAGATGGCTGGAAAACTGTGTTTTGGGACAGGAGTGTGACTGGAGAAGATTGTCATGGTACAGGTTATCCTGTCCTTGGGTTATCACCATGATTAACAAAGGATCTATGATACTGGAAAAAATTAGTGATGCTGGATATACATTGGAGGAGAATATCAACTTATCTAGGATATGAATTTTAATAGCTGTACCCCTATACATTTTTCTGTAAAAAGAAGTGATATAGTGGACATATCATTCTAGAGTCAAAGGGGTCTTCCTCAACAGCACATGTGCAGCCTTAGCCATGCTCAGCTTGTGCACATGAAACCATCATGTGGAAAGGGATCCAAAGGTAGATTTTCACCTCACTTTAACATATACATAAAGTGCTTTTAGTAAGTTCATTAACTGGAACAAAATATACACAGAGCTATCTTTAAAAGTCATCTAGTGATGGAAGCTTGTCAAGTAGTAAATTGACTAAATATGTAGGATGAAACAGGACGAGACAGTACCTGTTAACTTCAGTGTCATCTTTATGGTGATTCTGTTCATCTTACAAAGATAGAGGAATCTTTAATGAGTATCTAAACCCAATAAAATGGTTTGAATGCAACATGATTCAGTATCTGTTTCACACGAGTGATTTTATAAGTAGTAACTACACCCTGTTCTAAATTATTATGCAAATTATATTTTTCTCATTTACCTAAATAATTGATGTAAATAACAGTCAGCATAATTCTCATGTTATCAACTATTAAGAGTACAATTCAAACTTTATTATTATTATTATTAATATTATTATACAGCATTTATATAGCGCCAAAAAGGTTTGCTCAGCGCTGTACATTATAGTGGGGGACAGAACATGAGACAATACAGCAACAAACAATACACAAGGGATTCAAGGGCCCTGCTATTTCGAGCTTACAATCTAGGAGGGAGGGGATAGTGGCACAGGAGGAAGTGGCTGTGGGGGATGAAGTGGTAGGAGGAGTGGAGGAGATCGGCAGTTAGGTGAGGGTGAGGTAGGCTTCCCTGAAGAGATGGGTTTTCAGGGTGCGCCTAAAGGTGAGGAGGGAAGGTGACAGTCTGATGGATTGGGGTAGTGAGTTCCAGAGGATGGGGGAGGTCCTGGAGAAGTCCTGCAGTCGGGCGTGGGAGGTGGAGACCAGGGAGCTAGAAAGTAGGAGGTCTTGTGAGGATTGCGAAGATTACAGGTTTTGTGGTATTTGGGTATCAGGTCGGTGAGGTAGTTTGGGGCAGCGTTATGAATGGCTTTGTATGTCAGTGTTAGTAGTTTGAATTTGATGCGTTGGGCAATTGGGAGCCAATGGAGGGAATGACAGAGGGGGGTGGCAGAAGAGGAGCGGTTGGCAAGGTGGATGAGTCTTGCCGCTGAGTTCAGGATAGACTGAAGCGGGGATAGTCTGTGATGAGGTAGGTCAGTGAGGAGGGAGTTGCAGTAGTCCAGAAATGAGATAATAAGAGAGTGAACGAGTTGTTTAGTAGTGTCTGGGGTTAGGAACGTACGTATTTTAGAGATGGAGGTTGCGGAGGTGGAGCCTGCATGAGCTTGCTAACGATTGGACATGGGGTTGGAAGGACGGGTTTGAATCTAGAGTGACACCTAGGACTTTGGCTTGTGGGTGAGACTGATGGTGGTGTTGTTGGTCGTGATGGAGAGGGTGGGGGGGGGCATGGGCTGGGGGGAAAATTAGGAGCTCGGTTTTGGAAAGGTTCAGTTTGAGGAAGTGGTGCGACATCCAGTCTGATATGTCGTTCAGCAGGTGGGTGATATGGGTGGAGACTGAAGGGGTGAGTTGAGGGGTGGAGAGGTAAATTTGTGTGTCATTGGCGTAGAGGTGATAGTTGAAGTTGTGGGAGTGTATCAATTTGCCGAGGGAGGAGGTGTAGATGGAGAAGAGAAGGGGCCCAAGGACAGAGCCTTGGGGGACCTCAACAGAGAGGGGGAGAGAGGGGGAGGTGGTAGCATTATAGGTAATGCTGAAGGAGCGTTGGGAGAGATAGGAGGAGAGAGCGGAGTCTCTGATGCCGAGGAAGTGTAGTTTATCAAGGAGGAGGAGGTAGTCAACTGTGTCAAAGGCCGCGGAGAGGTCAAGGAGTAAGAGGACTGAGTAGTGGCCATTAGCTTTGGTGGTTAGCAGGTCATTGGTGATTTTGAGTAGGGCGGTTTCGGTGGAGTGTAGGGGACAGAAGCCAGACTGTAGTGGATCGAGGAGGTTGTTGTCAGTGAGGTGGGTGCTTAGGCAATTGTACACTAAGCGCTCAAGGAGCTTGGAAGTGAATGGCAGCAGGGATATGGGTCTAAAGTTGTTCAGGTCAGTGGGGTCCAGGGAGGGTTTTTTGAGTATGGGGGTGATGTGTGCGTGCTTTAGGGGGGAGGGGAATGCGCCAGTTGAGAGGGAGAGATTGAAGATGTGGGTGAAGGAGCGTAGGATGGAGCGTGCCCGGAGGAGTTGTGTGGGGACAGGGTCAAGGGGGCAAGTGGTGAGGCGAGCTTCTGAGAAGACCTTGGTGACCTCCTCAGTGGTGGTAAGGCTGAAGGAGCGGAGTGTTGGGGAGGTTATAGTGTGCAGGATGTTAAGTGTGGTGGGGGGCAGGGCAGTTGCGAGGTCAGAGGAGGGGAGAGTTCGAGGGGTTATGGTGGGAGGGAGGCTAGGTGGGGAGGTAGGTGAAGCATTGGCAATGTTCTTACAGATTGCGTCGATCTTATTTTGGAAGTGAATGGCAATCTCGTGGGCGGTGAGTGAGGTACTGGGTGGGGGAGAGAAAGTAGGGAGTTGAAGGTGGAGAAGAGCCGGCGAGGACAGGAGGAGAGGGTGTTGATTAGGGTTACAAAGTAGGCTTGTGTGGCGGCGTGGAGGGAGGAGGTGACAGTGAGGAAGGCAGATTTGTAGAGGGAGAATGCTCGGGGGGATTTGGTTTTGTACCATAATCTTATTTTATTTTTTATTTTTATAATTTTATTGAACAAACCTCCTGATAACAGTATTTTTTTTAAACATAAAAAACTTACAATGCACTGTTCCAAATTATTACGCACAGTAAGTTTCAAAACACTTTATAGGTTGTAAAGAACTGAAAATTGTCATTTGTAAGCTCGAAAGAGCAGGGCCCTCAATCCCCTCATGTTTTGCATTGTATTGTTATTGTTCTGTCACATGTTCTGCCCCCCTTTGTAATGTACAGCGCTGAGCGAACTATCGGCGCTTTATAAATACTGTATAATAATTTGTTGTGTTTGCAGCATATTTACTGAAATCAAAAGCTATTTCAATCAAACTTTTAACAACATTTTAACTTTTTAAACATTTTAACAGGTCACATTACATTTTAACATAGGACCCCTTATTTGACAGCAGCTTCACAAGTTGTGAGTTTTTGAACAGATTCTGCTTGAATTTGTTTGCAAGATGTCAGAATAGCCTCCCAGAGCTGCTGTTTGGATGTAAACTGCCTCCCACCCTCATAGATCTTTTGCTTGAGGATGCTCCAAAGGTTCTCAATAGGATTGAGGCCAGGGGAGGATGGAGGCCACACCATGACTTTCTCTCCTTTTATCCCCATAGCAGCCATTGATGCAGAGGTATTCTTTGCAGCATGAGATGGCGCATTGTCATGCATGAAGATGATTTTATTACGGAAAGCATAGTTCTTCCTTCTGTACCAGGCAAGAAAGTGGTCAGTCATAAACTCCACATACTTTGCAGAGGTCATCTTTACACCTTCAGGGACCCTAAAGGGACCGACCAGGTCTGTTCCCATGATTCCGGCCCAAAACATGACTCCACCACCGCCTTGCTGGCGTCCCAGCCTTGTTGGAACAGGGTGGCCGTCCACCTACCATCCACTACTCCATCCCTCTGGACCATCCAGGGATGCACGGCACTCATCAGTGAACAGGACTGTTTGAAAATTAGTCTTCATGTATTTTTCTGCCCAATGCAGCCGTTTCTGCTTGTGAGCATTGGTTAGTGGTGGCCGAATAGAAGGTTTATGCACAGTTGCAGGACTCTGGAGGACTCTACACCTTGATGTCCGTGGGATTCCAGAGGCACCAGCAGCTTCAAATATCTGTTTGCTGCTATGTAATGGTATTTTATCAGCTGCTCTCTTGATCCGATGCATGGATCTGGCAAAAATCTTCCTCAATGTGCCTTTATCTGCACGAACCCGTCTGTGCTCTGAATCAGCCACAAATCTCTTAATAGTGCGATGATCATGCTTAAGTTTTCATGAAATATCGAATGTTTTCATATCTCGTCCAAGGCATTGAACTATTTTACTCTTTTCGGCAGCAGAGATCCTTTTTCTTCCCCATATTGCTTGAAAATGGTGCTCTGCTTAATAATGTGGAACACCCTCCTTTAGTAGTTTTTCCTTAAATTGGGCTCACCAGCCAATCTAATTATCACAGGTGTCCAAGATTGTTTTCAGTGATCAAAAGAGCTCTGAGACACAATGCCATCCATGAGTTAAACTGAAAAACAAAATATTTAATCTTTGTGACACTTAAATAGAATTTGCATAATAATTTGGAACAGGGTGTAGTAGCAGCTACAGAATTGCCCTCCTTAGCACTTGTTTTCTGTTGCTAGAAAAAAATTAATGACAGTTAATTAAAGGCATGTATTATTGAAATTTCCAGTCGTCTGTTATAAAGAGCAGTTGACATTTTGTAGCATTTGGACATAATCACCAGATTTAGTAGCTATGGATGTTATCCAGTACAGTTTCTGATGACCATGATGAACACAAGTGATTTGTAGCTGTGTACCAGTTTTTCTCAACCTTTTTTCAGTCAAGGCACCCTTTAAAATTATGGACAGTCCCGAAGCGCCCTTTAAAATTATAGACAATCCCGAGACATCCTTTAACCACTTGCCGCCCAGCCACCGCCTATAAACGGTGGCAGGGCGGCACTCGTAGGCAAAACCACGTTTTAAAATGGACCTCCGCCCTGCCTGTCCCGCGGGTGTCCGCAGCGGGTGTCAGCCGCCGGGTCATGGCCGGTTTTTACCGGCCGTTTTCCCACAATGAGCTGTTATCACTGACAAAGAGCAGAGCTGCATTGTTTACACACAGCCCTGCTCTGTGACAATTCCCCGACAAGCTGAAGAGGGAGAGAAGAATTTCTCTCCCTCGATCAGCTCCCCCCTCCCTCCCCCGTCCAGTACACACCCCCGCCCCTTAGTAAAACACTCCCCTTACACAGTAAACTCTAAATATGTTAACCCCTTCCTCCCCACTGACATTAGTACAGTATCAGTGGGGTTTTTTTCACTGATCACTGTATTGGTGTCACTGGGGATGTCAGTGACCCCAAGTCAGTTCCCCCGCTACAGTCCCGCAGTCCCGCCATAAGTCGCTGGTCGCCGTCATATGTCGCTGATTGCCACCATAAGTCGCTGATCGCCACCATTATTAGTATAAAAAAAATTAAAAATCCCAGTATCTTTCCCGCCATTTGTAAACGCTATAACTTTCACGTAAACCAATTAATTTACACGTATTGGGGTTTTTTTTTAGCAAAGACATGTCGCAGAATGCATTTTGGCAGAAATTTATGACTAAATTTGATTTTTGCATTTTTTTTTACTGGACACGTTTTATAGCAAAAAGTCCAAAATATTGTTTTTTTTTCTCAAAATTGTCAGCCTTTTTTTTTATAGCGCAAAAAATAAAAAACGCACAGGCGATCAAATACCACCGAAAGAAAGCTCAATTTGTGGGGAAAAAAAGGATGTAAATTTCATTTATGACCACGCAATTTTCCGTTAAACTAGCGCAGCGCTGTATAGCAGAAAAATGGCGTAAATTGCAGTATTTATACCATAGTTTGTAGACGCTATAACTTCCACACAAAGCAATCAATATACACTTATTGGGATTTTTTTTACCAAAAACATGGAGCAGAATACATTTTGGCCTAAATTTATAACCAACTTTGAATTTACTATATATTTTTTATAGCTGAAAAGTAAAAAATATTGTTTTTCTTCAAAATTTGTGGTCTTTTTTTGTTTATACCGTGAAAAATAAAAAGCGCACAGATGATCAAATTACACCGAAAGAAAGCTCTATTTGTGTGAAAAAAAAGACGTAAATTTCGTTTGGGTACACATGTAGGACACCCAACATTAGAGGTGATTTATTCTTCCAAAGCAAATACACTTTTGCACACTGGTACTGAGGAGTAATCCAGTGTTTCTCTTCTTCAGTTTTCCTCCATCACTGAGCTATTGTGACCCCAGCACTAATGGAGAGGGCCGAGGGAGGATCAAACCAGGATGGTGTGCAGGCAGCTGACATCCTCCTTATCAACGGATGATATCATTGGTTGTAAGGACGCCGACAGCTAGAAGGTCGCAATGGTGTACAATGAAAACCTATGACTTTGTGTAATGAAAAGACAGGATTGTGCCACCCGCTGCCTTGTGTACAAGTTTGGGGCAATTTTTAGATGTTTTGCCAAGGCATCCCTGATGAAACCTCAAGGCACCCTAGGTTGCCTGTGCTCCCTGGTTGAGAAGGGATGCTGTATACAATAGATAAGCATTATACTCATCTAGAGCATCAACTCTTTAGCTTGATACAAATCACCAAAGAAAACAAGCAGAGAGATTTGTATTCATTACACTACAAAGCTGCTAGTGTGACACGATGTTAAGACAATTTAGAAACATTCCAGAAGGCAAAAATGAAACAGTGGAAATGCACACAGAACTAAAGTATTATATTTTTCACTGATAAGCACTTGTTGAAGTCAACAACCTTATTGCTTAAAATGGAAATTGACTCAAAAAATGGTTATTTGCCATGTTATAAGGAAAATGTAGAAATGTTAAAGTAGAACTAAAGGCAAAACTTTTTTTTTTATTTCGGATAGCGTAAGCTAGGGTTATAACCTAGTAATTTTTTTGTGCCATCTATGTTCTGATTGAGAGTTTTCCTTTCACTTCTTGACCCAGAGCCAAAACAGGAAGTGAAAGGAAATCCCTCCAAAGCAAGGAAATCCTATAACCAAGGTTACCATATCTATTGTCCCCATTAGGAGATTTTCCCTCTATTCCTTTTCTGGTGACAACACAAAATGTGGGATTTTCTTTCACTTTAACTTACAGTGAAAACAGTTATTGGGACAACTATCGATGATAAATCTCCCAAACGAGGACACAAATAGCACTCTAATCCCTTCTCATTCTAGTCTAAAATGTTGCCTTTAGTTATACTTAATTGTGCCTACCCTGAGAAATTCATTGTTTTTCTGACATGTGAGTTTGCATGGGCACTCCTATACTAACAGCCTCATAGCTGTATATCTGCAGTGTGAGATTAGGGCACTGCTGCCTCTAACTACAATATTCAAGAGATCAGAAGTGAGATTTGGTGATGTCACTACTGTGATGCTCACTGTTCTCCTTGATGGAGGCTCTGATATGAGGAAACAAAACCCTACCTTAACCAAGATGGCTGTCCCCACACAAGGACACAGTGAAGAACAAGGCATGGTAAGGCAGTAGTGGAAGGCCATAGGCAATATTGGTGACTGTTGCTTTGCCCTCTGCTTGCTTTTTTTGCACAGCTTCCAGAATTCAATTCCTTTTTGTAATGCTCTTCAAACATATAGTTCAGTATTTAACATAATGACTGTGGTCCCACAGGTATATTAAATGTACTAGTGCTGCATTCTCCATTTAGGTCAGCAGATGGCATCACATCACTTGGCCAGGTACACCCTCTAGGGGGAAAAGTCAAAAAGGTGATGCAAAGATTTAAGACTCAATTGCAGGCAAAAGATCATTTAAACTAACTAAGGAAACGCCAGCTGAAAGTAAAAAAAAAACAAGTAAAACAGCTTTGAAATGGTTAACAACACACATTTTAAATAAAGCCATTGTTAAATGAGTAAAATATCAGATTTCTTATGCAGTTGCATCCTGTTACAGCTAAACTGGGCTCTGCAGGAGTTGTCGAATTCAGGCACTTTCAATGGGAAGAAATATTTGCACAGCGAATAAAAGGCTTTTACAAAGAAGGCGAATACTTTGCTAATGGCTTATGTAACAGAGGGGTTCCTAATTCAGAGAGGGAAAATGTAAACCTCCATGCACCGTCTGTATCCTGTTATACTGAGCGGCTGCTTTGTGCTTCATCGGTGCTCAGGTTGCAATGATAATGGGAGATCGCTGAGAATGGATAATACAGAAAGAGAAATAAATATATATATATATGTGGCAGCTGAATAAAAACCTTTGGAAAGGAGAAACATTAAAAAGGGAGAGAGTTTAAAATAGAATTCTAATCAGCAGCCAGAAGGACTGGATCGTAAAAGTGATTGAGATGTCACAGATAGTTGGAAATGAGAAAAAGTGCAAGATAGAAGACATAACAGAGGATTCAATGTAAGGCCTCCTAACTCCTGCAGTGCCAGAGAGGAATTTTGTTGCAGACAAAGCAATGTGCATTTGTAACTCCCCAAGTGGCACATATATTTAGTATAAAACATTTTGTAGTACATGAAGTTATGAAATGTGTTATTATCAGGCATGCTGAACCTTTTAAAGGGTAAAAATGAAAGCTAAAAGTTATGCCAAAGCTTGTGCAAACCTTTCAGATGTCCTTATTTATGGAGCTTTAGAGGTGTGGAGCAGTAAAAAAATCATACTATGTGTGTGAATGGGCATATGCTGACAAGGAATTTGGGCGTAGATATCAAATAGATTCATAATTATACTATAAGTGCTGCTTAAGACATTATGGTTTAGGACTATGGCATGAACTCCTGAGATCCCTTGGCCTTAGAGAGTTCATGACATTACATGACATGACAACAGAAAGGTGTGGATGTTTTATAGCCATAACGATATGATCACTTTTTATTCTGTGCCTTGTTTTTTGCTTCTCTGTTGTGCAACATCCCACATTTGGAAATCTGTTTGAATTAGTTTTGCTGTCAAAGATTTTTCAATGTGTGTAAATACTGTTGACCATTTATGTGCTTAATCTGCCATAAAAAGACTGCTGTCTGAAGTCGAAGAGCTAGCACTCTTTCTACTAAACAAGAGTGTCCTACACGTGTGTCAGATTTCTTCTCTATTCCACCATAAGACAAGTGGTCTTTGCCTAAATTCCACAGCAATACAGAGAGGGTTTTGAAACTTTTGAGATTGCAGGGAAGTATGCTCCAAAACCTTCGAGCCTTGATCTATGTGTGCCTCCTGACATACGCTATACATAGTATAGTATTTTCTCCATCTGTCAGGAATTGGTTCACCTGCTGGTGGCACTGTGGCTCCCAGATCTACAGGCTGAAGTTCTGGTTTACACCATTGGATGTCTCTCAGCAGCCAGAAGCTCATAGTAATCAGTCATCAGCTGATGCTCATTGTTGACAGAGTATTAAGCCCTGTACACAAGGACTGAATATTGGGTTGTGTTGGCTGGTTCAATAGAAACTGGCCAGCATTCGGCCCATGTGTACGGCAACTGGTCAGCTCTGCTGATCAGTTTCTTGTTCAGCCTGCTGGGTTGAATGTTAAAACTGATAGTCTTTCCTGTGCTACTTCCCCTTGCCTTGGTGTTCTGCCCATGTGTATGGTATCTGTAAACCATGTATCTGTACTCTGATCCTGATCCTGCTCCCATTCCTCATCCTCTGCCTACCTCCTTGTTCCACTTCCTGTGTATACTCTCCCTGTCCTGGCTGTCTCCTTGCTCCCTCTGTCTGATCTCCTATGCATGACCCTGGCTCTAACAATGACTTCGCTTCTTGGCTGTATCCTACAATCTGTATACAGTATATTTGGTTTAGGCACTTGCTCATTGTTTCTTCGTTCACTCATTAGATTATTTGGTTTTAGTTTATGTAGTTCTGGTATATTAGAGGTGCATTTATATTGTTGTTATTCATTTTATTCTTAATAAACTACATTATTTGGTATCATATTTGTGCCTTGTGTTCTCCGTGCAATTCCACACATTTCTGGTTACTTCTGTTTCACAGGATGCCAGCATTTGGTATCCATGACACCAATTGCTGACCCAATCTTAACCCCTTGGCGCCAGCGCCTCCCGGGCCTCTAAGGGTTCCAGAAGCCGGGAAGCGGGGCGGGGTTTTATGGTCATGTGACCGTCGTGATTCGCTGTCACGGCAATCACATGATCGGAATAGGTCCCGATCGCAAGAGGATATATATACAACATTTTAGCATTTGTTAGGATTTAGGTTTTTAATTAGAGTTATGCTAGAAACTAAGGTTTTATGACTCTCTCTCTCTCTCTCTCTCTCTCTCTCTCTCTCTCTCTCTATATATACTTACCTATGAAATTATCCTCTGCAAAATTATCATCTCTTCTCTCTCTGTGACAGGCATTGTCCCCAGGTGTCCACAGCTCACTGGCTTGACTGAGCGCAACAGTGGTCAAAGAGGTTATTTCTACCAAACAATCTGGAACTAATTACCACCTCACACTGCCAAAAAATGACCATGTTACCTGCTCACAAACTGGTTGCTCATCCAAAGTGTTTATTCATTAGTTAGTTTATTGTGGACCAGGCCTAGATGGTGGCAGCCTGTTTGTTCATTTGTGGCTCACATGTCTGCAGCTTCTGCTCCTGGCTTTCTTAACAGTCCTTCTGCTGTCATTGTGCTCCAGTATGTTTGTGCACACTACATATGCCCTTAGTTAACACTTACCTGTGTTAGTGGGTTCAGTAAGTGGGCATTCAATGTTTTAAAGAGGTGCAAGACCCCTAATTTTGGTTGCCTGTTATGGAGTTAGTTTGGTACTAGGGCGCTTCTGCAGTGTTGGTTTTCCTGATCTTAACCTATAATCCACACCTGAACCCAGGCCTGGACTGGCCATAGGGTACATCAGGCATTTGCCTGGTGGGCCAGGGCCACGTGTTCTAAGAAGGGAGGCCTTTTGATAACCGAGCCACACAGCGGGAGGTAAGCAGTAAGTGCAGTCTGAACATGGCTAACACAGACCGTGGCCGCCATTCACCACCCGCTACATGACCATTCCTATAGCAGGGCCAAAGCCAGCATGCTAGGAAGTCAGTCAGTGACACACTGGAAGCGACTGCAGCTTCAACAGCGGGCTTCCTCCTAACACCAGCTGGCACACAGTGACAGCTGCACAGTGGAGGAAGGTGAATGCACTGATCCAGTGTGTGTTACAGCCAAAGAATCTGCAGCCGTGGGTGTGGGGTGTGTGTGTGGGTGGGGGGGGGGAGAGGATTGAGCTGTCTCTTTGCTATATGGAGCTGGCTCTTTGCTGGATAAGGACATCTTTCTGCTATATGGAGCTGTCTCTTTGCTGAATGGAGCTCTCTTTGCTATATAGAGCTGTCTCTGCTGTGTTGGGCCATCTCTTTTCTATTTGGGGCAGTCTCTTTTCTGTATGGAGCTGTCTCTGCTAGAATGTTCCATCTCTTTGCTATATGGGGTATGGGGCTGTCACTTTGCTATATGAGGCTTTCTTTTTGCTGCATTGAGTCATCTCTTTTCTATATGGAGCTATCTTTTTGTTATGTGGGGCTGTCTCTTTGCTATATGGAGCTGTCTCTCTTGGATTGGGCTATCTCTTTGCTATATGGAACTGTCTCTTTGCTATATGGAGCTGTATCTGCTTGATTGGGATGTCTCTTTGCTACATAGAGATGTTTCTTTGCTGGATGGGGCTGTCTCTTTGTCATATGGAGATGTCTCTTTTCTGCATTAGGCCGTCTCTTTGCTGGATTGGGCCATCTCTTTGCTATATGGAGCTGTTTCTATGCTGGATTGGGCTGTCTTTTTGCTATATGGAGCCGTCTCTTTGCTGAAAAGGGCTGCTTCTTTGTTATTTGGGTCTGTCTCTTTGCTATATGGAGCTCTCTCTTTGCTGAATAGGGCTGACTCTTTTCCGGATTGGGCTATCTTTTTGTTACATGCAGATGCCTCTTTGCTGGATTGGGATGTCTCTTTGCTATATGAGGCTTTCTCTTTGCTGCATTGAGCCATCTCTTTTCTATATGGAGCTGTCTTTTTGCTATGTGGGGCTGTCTCTTTGCTATATGGAGCTGTCTCTCTTGGATTGGGCTATCTCTTTGCTATATGGAACTGTCTATTTGCTATATGGAGCTGTCTCTTTGCTGAATGGGGCTGTCTCTTTGTTATGCTATATGGAGCTGTGTCTGCTTGATTGGGATGTCTCTTTGCTACATAGAGATGTCTCTTTGCTGGATGGGGCTGTCTCTTTGTTATATGGAGATGCCTCTTTGCTGCATTGAGATGTCTCTTTGCTGGATTAGGCCATCTCTTTGCTGGATTGGGCCATCTCTTTGCTATATGGAGCTGTCTCTATGCTGGATTGTGCTGTCTTTTTGCTATATGGAGCTGTCTCTTTGCTGAAAAGGGCTGCTTCTTTGCTATTTGGGTCTGTCTCTTTGCTATATGGAGTGCTCTCTTTGCTGAATAGGGCTGACTCTTTGCTGGATTGGACTATCTTTTTGCTACATGCAGATGCCTATTTGCTGGATTGGGATGTCTCTTTGCTATATGAGGCTATATCATTGATATATGAGGCTGTCTCTTTGCTGGATTGGGCTATCTTTTTGCTACATGCAGATGCCTCTTTGAGGGATTGGGATGTCTCTTTGCTATATGAGGCTGTTTCTTTGCTGGATTGGGCTGTCTCTCTGCTATATGGAGATGTCTCTTTGCTGCATTGGGGTGTCTCTTTGCTGCAATGGGGTGTCTCTTTGCTGGATTGGGGTGTCTCTTTACTGGATTGGGATATCTCTTTGCTGGATTGGGATATCTCTTTGCTGGATTAGGCTGTCTCTTTCCTGGATAGGGTTGTCTTTTTGCTGGTTTTGGATGTCTCTTTGCAATATGGGGATGCCTCTTTGATGAATGGTAGTTTCTCTTTGCTAAATATATGGGGATGTCACTTTACTGGATTGGGTCTTTTTTAATATATGGGGAAGTCTTTTTGCTTTATTGGGCCATCTCTTTGCTGAATATATGGGGATGTCTCTTTGCTGCTCTTTGGTCAAAATATACTGTAAATATGATCCAGATCTGCATCTCCTCCCACCCCCTGCTTCTCAGATAGGCTGACATCGTCATCAGGGAGGGAAACCCTGGAGAGGACACACAGGCTGAATCCTGCCTGTTCTCTGCCGAAGGTAGGACTGTGCAGGGGAAGGCAGAAAGTAAAAAGGGGCACTCTGATTAAAGAGAGGGGCGGAACTACAAGGGGGCTGTAATTGCTAGGGGTACTGTAATGTAAAGGGGCACTGTAATATAAAGGGGGGCTGCACTGCAAAGGGGCACTGTAATCAATACAGTGCCCTTTACAGTGCAGTCCCTTTATATCACAGTGCCCATTTACATTACAGCACGGAGGACCGATTCCGTGAAAATCCTGTCACCAACCATTGCTCCCCCCCCTTCCAGTCCCTGGAAAAATTTGCTGCTCAGTCTAAAATTCATGCGCCTATTTTTGGTCCCAATCAGGGCTTGCCTGAACAGGACCACACTGCTCAGAAATCAGACATGACTCTATTTCAGTACGCACTGCACCCACACTGAATTCACACTGCCAGTGCACCGGACATACTGTATGGGAACAAGCACCATAGGAAGCAATGTTATTTCACGTCATGCGGATTTTTCTGGTATATGTTGTACTGTTGTAGATAATTTACCCACTATTTCTCAATACAATCATATAGCAGCTGAAAATATTTTTAAGGAAATTTCCTAATTTTAGGACTTCTCCTTTATGATTAAATCCTAAAAAGGAACCAAATAATGTTAGCCTTATACACAATTTCTCTTATCCCAATGATAATATATGATAAAAAAAATTCCAATATTTACCCTGTGTTATGTACTCTTCCTTATTCTTCATTTGATGATGATTTGGACAAGATAGTCCACTTAGGTCACTTATGGTCATAGCCCACCCTGTTTTTTCATAATCAGTGGTGTTATAATTCCTCAATTGTCTAATGTTATGGTCCTACTTATATTCTCATATTTTTAAAATGTTAACAGAAGTCAAAGGTAGCCGAAGCTGTGTAATCACTTTTCTCAATTTTTAAGGCTAATAGCCAAGACATTATTGAAAAAGCGCAAAAAAAAGTTGGACGCTAGATCTGAGGGTCTGGTATGTATTTTTGGCAGTCCCTTTACATTATTTATAAAATAAATGAAACTCGGCAGTTTAAAGTAAATTAATTGTTTTTTTTCCTATGTCACTTTTGCTATATAAAATGATTGGGCATTCGTCCGAACATCTGAGCAGTCAAAGTTTGGTCTGACCACAGGCCTTAAAGTGGTTCTAAAGGCTCAAGGTTTTTTACCTTCATGCATTCTGAGTTACTGTAGATAAACTTTTGTGGCACATATAGCTTATAGTACATAATGGATTTATTATACTCTGAGAAGAAGGGATACATTCATGACCAATCAAACTGAGTCCATCCAAACTGAGTTGAAAGCATATATCTGAGATCAATAAAAATGGCTAAAAAAAGCAACCATCTACTTATCAAACGTATGTTTCCTTCTTGGAACACAGCGTGTCATCTTTAAGATGTACATAATACTGAGTGTGAAAAGTGAATTGAATATGTTGTAAATCCAAACAGGAACCTAGAAATACCAAAACTTGAATATCTCAGCCTTATGATCCAGTATCTCAGGCGTTCATAAAGTGAGTCCGGAATGTAATTGCATATGGGTCCAGTAGATGGATAATCAGTAATGGGGGATAATCAGTAATGGGGGAGCTGAAACCTGACTGATTTTGACAGTCCAAGTGGGCTTCATCAGAGGAATGCAACACTTGCACATGTTTTTTTTTATATAAAATAGCTTTCAGATTTAGCCACAACTGCATTTCTAGGCTCTTCTGACAATGTAGATGGTATTGATAAGATAATGGAAAAGTTGGACGCTAACGTTTCAAAGGATTTGGAAATCTCACTCCAGGAACCCAATGAAAGAGAACAAGAAATAATAATTAGCTCTTACAACAGAGTTGTACATCAGGTCAGTGAAGAGATTTGGCTTATTGAAGCCATCAAATCAAAGTATTTATCTAGACAATTACAGACTGCAAGGTCAGCTGAGGTGGAAACTGCTAAAAAGCAGCAACATTGAAGAGTTGGATAAATACAATCAAACTTTACACAGTGAACAGAAACATGAAGTTACTAGGCTAAGGAATAAACTATGTTATTAAATGTTGTATGAAAAGAGAAATATACACAATTAAGTGATTTGGTGCAGAAATGCTTCCCTGAGATACCTCTGCTGTTTCTGCAGGAATGGTAAACTACATGAGCTCTGGGGGCAGGGGGTGCTTTCTTTCAAGTAAGAGAGGATACTGTTTGAATCAGAACCATAAATGAGCAGCAAGTAACCATTTCTGTGAATTGTAGTCCAAGAAAAGAAAGTGTTGCTGAAGCGGGATTCAGTAGCAGTTGACACAGAACAAGTCATTGCAGGGGTAGTGGGATATCAGAAAGCTTGGACTCTGCAGAAGGAGTTCCTTGGAGTTCCTTGCACTCTGCAGAAGGACTTCCTTATTTTTCTGCACATCTGATAATATGGTATACTTATGTAGCCCCCTCCCGTTTAGGTAGGATTTTTTTTCTGTTAATCAGAGGCTTGCTAGAAGCATGGGATGAGTCAGCCTGCAAGTGAGGCAGTGATGTTACCTCATTGCAGGCTGGGAAGCTGTACAGGTCAGGGCTTCTGGAGCCCTCTCACCCTTCTAGAAAGCTCTGGCACTTTCTAGAAGAGGGGCAGAGGAAGAGAGGAGGCCTGGCTATGCATGTTTGAGGGAATCTGGTCAATCCCCAGGCAGGAGACCGGGCATGGTGGCTAGGACAGCCCTTAAATATGGGAGAGCCTGCACAGCTGGGGGATTTGGGTGGAAGATGGAGTGAAGGAAGGTGCTGGTGTGTGGAGCCTGTGAGGGGTCCCCAGGGGGCTCACCTACAGGCTGAAGCTGGACAGAAGGATCTCCACTGTCACACAGTGTACTAGGAAAGATAGCCTGTGAGCAGGGAAGAAGCCAGCCCAGTGTAAGGCCTGAAGCAGCTGCAACCCATTAAACTACAGGAACAGGACAGTGTGAGTACTTCTTCACCCTCTGGAACAAAGAAGGGAGAGGGCGGTCAAGTGCGATTCCAAACTAGTTCTCCCTGGGACTACTTCTTTGTAGATCTAGGAAATTCCTTGCTCAGGGACACACTCAGGACAGCCAGGTGGATGAGGAGATTTTCATATGGGATCTGAGGAGGTTAACTAAAGGGGACCCATTGCTCCTTAAAGAGATTGTTTGCTGATTTTTGTCCATTTTTTTAGAACTTCATCCTCAAAGTTGTACAGTTTCCTGGGCATCCCAAACACCCTAGACCCCATCCAAGTTGTTAACCACTAATATAAACAACAAAACCAAGTAAAAGGATTGTTTTACTGACTTTGGATGACAGTGCTGGAAAATGCATGTTGCTTGGCTGTGCAGAGGTAAGGGGGGGGGACCCAAAAACTCAGCAGCCCTTGAGAGGGTAGTGCTACATTTATGGCTCACTTATATACTGTATAGAGTATGAACAATGTCCACTGTATTAGTCTTTGAATTCTTACAAGACTGAAAAAGTAATGAGTAAGGTGGCACAAGACACAAAATGCAGCCACTATAATTATTAGTTCTTTATAGAAAAACATGTTTGCTGTAAATAGATAGACAAGAGTCATTGAAGACAGATTTTACAAGTTGCAGAACAAAAATGTTCTGCTGCCTCCATTTGTTTCCCATAGTGGACAGCTTCTTTGGTAAAGGCTGGACAGCCTACTTTACTGCCACAGAAATGTATACCTATAACTTGCTTTTGCTCTGCTCTGGAAACAAAAATATTCCACTCAAACCAAATGGAACTTCTAATCTAAAAAGGATTAATGTGGATGCCAAAGCAAAAAGTCTTTTACCAAGCCAACGTTTTTGTGGTGATCACATGGAGGCCAAGTAGATCAAATTGCATGAGTATTTTTTGATTTCCAAAGCAGACATTGTTCCCTTGCCTGACAAAGATGAACGGTTTGATGTAGGGGCGGACTGACAACTCATGGGGCCCCGGGCAATAGGGGATCATGGGGCCCCTGTGTGCTTGCCCAAACTCAAAAAAGACTATGAAAAAGGTACCAGGGGCATCTTATGGGGCCCCCTACTGACCCCAGGCCCTCAGGCAGTGCCCAAGTTTCCAAATGGTCAGTCCGCCCCTGGTTTGATGAGAATGCAAAAGCTAACTTTTTTTTAACAGTCCAAATTTTTTGGAAGAATTACATTTTGTTGTTGAAAAGGAAAGAAAAAAAATATTCAGTTTGTTTATGCAGCTCAATGTGTATGACCTAAATATGTAAAAATAAATATGTTTAGGAAGCTATTGAATAACACTGTTATTTTTAAAGGTTCATAAATAGCTATATACTTTTCCATCTTGTTCTGTTAAGTCATATGGACTATTTTCATTAACTAAAAAAAGGCTGACAACACTGGAAAGGATACAGCAGTGTAAATCTGGCCAGCAACAGGACAACCTAATTCGAGAACAATAGGCCTAACTAGTGTATACCTGAATTTAATAGCAAAGAAGGAGTTAAGAGGAATTAAAGCAATTCTAAAGGTTCAATTTTTTTTTTCTTTTAGTGAAATAATAAACACAGCAATAAACACAGCAAGCAGTGCCCCCATAGAATGCATGAAGGTAAAAAACCTTCAGCCTTTACAACCACTTTAAGGTGTTGTCAAGGGAAGAGCTAGCAATCAATCATTTGTGTTGGTCTTTTTTTAGGTGTACAGATGTACAGTACATTGCCTAGTAATATTGAATTTTTTAAAAAGAAGGGGCCTTTTAAAAAAAAATTGCAGCCATCAAAAATTAGGAAGTATGCCAAACAAAAAAACACATGCAGCTGTTACCTGTTAAGTGCATGTGAACAGGGATAGGCTGTCAAATAGACCTTTCATACAGCAAAAAATAGGAAAGATGGCTTGTGAAAAAACGCATGCAACTTGTTATGACTGCGGTGCATGTGGACAGGAACAGGCCATACATATATAGGAAATAAGCCTTGTGAGAAAACACACAGAATGTTATAATTGCAGAGAGCATGTGGAGAGGCTGTAAAGAAGGTAATGGTTAGCAGCATTAAGATGTAAAATTGGCACACCCCACATATCCCAGGATACAAAACATTTTTCTAAATAAAGAATATTCAGTAAGGGTCTTCATCTGCCTTAGGAGACCAGTGGCAAGGAGCACATCTCAGGAAATCCCAAATACACGCGATTATTCCTTTTGGGCATGTTTGACAAACCAGAGCAGGCTTCAAAACCAGACAAGGTTGTAATACACGGAGACCTAGGGCAGATTCTCACCCGAATAGAGGCGTAATGGCTGGCTAAAAATACCCAAGCCATAACAGAGCCCAGAGATCAAATGAAAAAAGCGTACAGCAGGCAGTCGTATTTATTCTCTAAAAAGTGGAGGATCAAGATAATCGTAATAGGTGAAATACCCTGTGGATTATAGTATTCCAGAGGTAGCACTCAAAAATATTTAATTGCTACTGGGAGGAGTGTGGTTAACCCATTGATGAACAAATGCCTATCAGAGCCCTTAGAGCTCAAAAGAGTGCACAGGGTAAAGCAACTTTGGAATATGCAATATTAAATGCTGAGAGATGTAGTGGTTCACTTTCTTCACTATAAGGGGAAAACCCTGATATGGGGGAAGCTAAGGAATATAACTGCAATAACATTTGAGGGGGCCAATCTTTAAGAATTTGCATATTTGGCACTTGAAACTATGGCCCAGTGGAGGTCCCTTAAACTATTAATGGGAGAAATGTGTGCAGATAATGTGCAATATAGATGGGGTGTCACATACTTGGTGGTGATCAAACTGACATACTTGGTGGTGATCAAACTGAAGAGGGGGCTTCCCTTGCATCCAACACCCCTGGTAGTGATAACAGAAGGTGTGAGGACACAGAGTAGCACAAGACCGTAGATTACCAGGCAGGAACCAGGAATTGGAACATGGTGATGCCTGATCGGCAGACAGGAGTGTAGCCAGGACACAAGCCAAAAGATCAACTACAGCCTGGGAGCGAGGTGCAGGAACATCAGGCAGAGGCATAGTTAGGATACAAGCAGGAATTGGTACACAACTGAGCAGTGAAGTACAGGACCGCAAGGCAGGAGCACAGTCAGAATACAAGCTGAGGTCACAGCAGGCAGGCAGGCAGAAATCCAAAGACAGGTCAGGAGCAAGAGCCCTGCATGGGTAGGCAGGTATGGCAGGTCAAAGCTCATGTAAAGCAGGAACTAGCTGAAGAGAACTCAGCAAACCATTCAGGTCATAGTCTGGTGCCATTGCCAGTAGTGGGTAAGCAGGTGCGCATACGCATATGTGTCTGATCATGCTGATGCATTTGCACATGTGTGCCAATGCCCATTTTGCAGTAAAGCTTTGATCAGAATCATGAGCATGTAACAGCCTTCTGGTTCCAACATGTACTGAGTTTGTCTTACATAGGGTTTCCCATTGTGCCTTATTAGGAGAAAAGACAGAAGCACAGCAATGCTTAGATTCCCAGAGGAGTTGCAGGACTTCTTTAATAAAATAGAGCTGCGGGTATTGGATATTCCAGGCCGGACAGATGCCTTAAAAAAAAGATGTGCTCCTGATAGAGGTCTAGTGAACATCACTGGGATAGCAACACAGGAAAAGACAGTGCCTGATAAAAAAATGAAGTTATCTGAAGAGAGATCTGCAGGGACATTAAAGAGCTTGGACCTGAGTGAGACTTAATATTTAAGTTGAAAATAAATTTTTTGACTTTGCTTTGCATTTTAGTAAAAGGACAAATGTTGTGGACTAAAGTTTAAAGTTTAAGGTGGCTATTAATACAGTAGATACAACACACAGAATGTTATTTTGATTCCTGTGTCCAGCAGGTGTTACCTTTCCAGGACTATTATAATAGGAGGAATTTGTTGAATTTAAATGTGAGAAGAACTGTTGGCTGGAGGGAAGTTATTTTGTGATGATACAGCATACCGTAAATTATTATTGCATTATTATTTTTGTGTTTGAGTTTTGGTGTGTTGTATACAGAAGAACGGAAAAAACTGGGGGGGACACGGTATCCTGTGGGCTCCTGGATTTGGCCGCATAGGGAGGCGAATCCTGCAGGTGTATGTGGACAGAGTTCACCCCTATTTGAAGACTCAATATATGGAGGGATTCAAGAAGAGGGAGAGAGAAATCCACAGCTGATTCAGGGCCTGCGGCAGTTGGGGTACAAGTGACAAAAGTGCCTGGGGTTTTGGTGTATTTATGGGGAACACGATGGGGTTTTTTTTTATTGTACACATAGGAAAAAGGAAATTTGAACCTGTCGTTGAATGTCATGGCACCATTTCATTTTATTTATTTCACAACATAAAATGTTCAGGAGGTAAAAACCCCGACAAAAAGACATAACATTCTAAAAGAACTGCACCAGTATTCTGCAGATTTTGTATTTATCCAATAAATGTATATTACATATGACTCTAATGTTTAATTGTTTGAGAAATATTAGTCAACATGATTCAACTATAAAATGAACTAGAGGGGTAGCCATAGGTTTGGCGAGAGGTACTATATTTACAATTAACGAACAACTGGCTGACCTAGAAGGGATTATTGTGTAATATGGGATCTATACTGGCAAACATTTATTGTCCTGATCAAAGTCCAATGGTTTATATAAAGATGGTGCTAAGAAAATGTAAGGAGTTTTAGGCAGGTAAACTAATATTTGCAGGAGATTTACTTTCTACATGGATGCACAATTAGACACCTCATCCCATGCACTGACATTATTGTATTAACAGACATGGGGGTTTATTTACTAAAAGTGGATAGTGCAAAATGTGGTGCAACTCTGCATAGAAACCAATCAGCTTCCAGGTTTTATTTCCAAACCTTAATTGAACAAGCTGAAGTTAAAAGCCGATTGGCTACCATGCACAGCTGCACCAGATTCTGAGATCACCAGTTTTATTAAATCGTCCCCATGGTCTTTTAAAAAGGTGCTTCATCAATCCCAAAGTAAAAGACTATACATATCATTCTTCTGTAACACCCTTGCTGTAATGTCAGCTGCAGAATGGTAAAACCAACACTAGCTGGCAGTGTCCTGCAACTCAATGACAAACTCTGGTAAAAGCTTTATGAATCTTATAGGCTGAACTGCAGGACTTTGTTAGAAGGCTGCTAATTGGGGGACTACATTTTTCCCAGAAGAACTGGCGTGTGGGTGGAGGCATATAAAAGAAGCAGAGAGAGAGTTGTGCTGACTTCCAGAGAACCAAACCAGGCTGCAGAGCTAGAGAGAGGAGAGGCAAGAAGGAGTTGACCACTAACCTTGCCACCCTGTTCAGTGATACAGTCTGCCAGCAGGTGACCCAGAAAGTGGTGACCTGATGGAACACTGCAAGTTAGGCTGGAAAACCTGTGGGGGACCCCATCTGCTGACAGAGAAAGACAGCCAGGACCAATTGGAATCCATGGTCAGGTGAGAGATTCCTATACACCAGTTAAGCAAGAAAACACTGACATTTTCCTCTTACCTGCTACTTTACCTGCACACAGGTATGGACATTGCATTCAGTTAACACGTGTTTCAGCTTGGTCCCCAAAGACACTACTGTTGAACACATTTGAAGCACATTCACTTAATCAAAGCTGACCGCAGTGCATGCCTTCTGAAGGCCAGATCACATCAGTGCTTCCTTAACCATTGTCCTACTCTTCTAAAGGAAATTCTGTCCCCTGCAAACAAGCCTTATTGTCAGTTTGATACCTTATTTGCCAAAAGCTGCCTTAAATGGGACAACACCCAAGTCAAGTGCCACTTAAAGGGAAAGTACTTATCCTTTCTTCTTCCTCCCTTTGTGTTAATGCTGTGAGGAGCTGTCACCTACATTACCTCCTAGTTGTGTCCTACAGACACAGCTGATCACGTGATGTGGTAAAAGACCAATCACAGCGGCCTTTTACCACATGATCAGACGTGTCCAATGACACAGCAAATCACCGGTATATGCAGTTGCACTTTCCTCACACTGTCACAGCGTGAGGAAAGTACTGCCGATAACCGGCAATTGTCAGAGGACAGATCAGCACAAATTATCAGGGCATTAATGATCAGTGCCCTGATGATCGGTGCTCAGCAGTGCCACCCACCAGTGTTGCCCAACTGTGCCCAGCAGTGCCGCCCGCAAGTGCCCAGCAGTGCCACCCACCTTGCTGATCAGTGCCACCCACTTGTGCCCAGCAGTGCCACCCAGCAGTGCCCCCATCAGTGCCACCCATCAGTACTGCCTAGCAGTGCCACTCACCAGTGCCGCCAGTCAGTGCCGTCTGTCAGTGCCATCCATCAGTGCCCATCACTTTTTCATATCAGTGCAGCATCATCAGTGCCACCTCATCAGCGCCACCTATCAGTGCCCATCAGTGCAGCCTCATCAATGCAAATCAGTGAAAGAGAAAAATTTCCTGTTTGCAAAATTTTATAATAGAAACAAAGAAAAACTTTTTTTAATTTTTTGCTCTTTTTTTGTTTATAGCGCACAAAATAAAACACCCAGCGGTGAGTAAATACCACCAAAAGAAATCTCTATTTGTGTGAAAAAAATTATAAAAATGTCATATTGGTAAAGTGTTGCAGGACTACGCAATTGTCATTCAAAGTACAACAGCTTTGAAAGCTAAAAATTGGGCTGGACAGGAAGGGGGTGTAAGTGCCTGGTAGGCAAGTGGTAATATAAACCTCATATCAGTTTACTCCAATTTGTGTGAGTCTACTTTCTGGTGGTAATTTACTGTGGTGAAAAGAATCCTGTGGTGTTAGTAGGGGTTGGGCTTTCAGAAAGGGGTCCAGAATGACAGGGAGCCCGAAAGTAACTCAGCGACCACACTTCTGTGCATGGGTCATATTCAAGAAAAGACTACATATTTGTTGAATATCAGTTACTGGAGTCACTGATGAAAGATCTATGATAGTAATATCTTTATCAGATCATGCCCTAGCACTGATGAGGATTGCCATTGAAGAGGGGCATAACAAATTAAGCTCATGGAAACCTAATGATTCACTCATACAGAATCAGAAGATGGAGAGAGAATAAAGACAGAATTAGATAATTTTTTCCTGTTGAATGAGTATCCTGAAACCTCACAGACCACTATTTGGGAGGCCCAAAAGGCTTGCATAAGGGATATTTTGAAATCTATAGGATCACACAAAAAAAATGTAAAAATAGAATAAGGGTATTATTAGAAGAAATACATGAAATGGAACAATCACATAAAACAAAGGTAGACGTAGAGACACAACAATTACTAGCCCTAATGAGGGCAGAATTAAGAGCCCTTAATAAAATAGGAAATTAAATGAGCTTTTAATATAGTGGCTAAAGAAAGGTACCAGTGGGAGAATAAACCAGGAAAGGTGTTGGCGAGGATAAGCAAAAAAAATGCAGACTTTATTGCTAAAGTTAGAAATAACTTGGAGGAATTAGTTCACACAACTTTGGAAATTGCAAAAGTTTTTTCAAAAACACTATAGTACATTATATTCAGTAAAATCAGCAGGGCCTCAGCCAATAGACCCTGAGAGAGTGGCAAAGATACAGTTGTACTTGAAGGAGTCAAGGTTACCTAAACTATCAGAGGATGCATTGCAATCCTTTCAAAATCTTATAGCACAGGAGGAAATAGAAGTAACGATAAAATATACAGAAACAGAGAAGATTCCAGGCCCTGGGTCTTCATTAGATATTATAAAGATCCTAAAGGGCAATTCATATCAAATTCTGCTCATATTTAAACTTTCTGAGTGAAGTGGGATATGAGGAAGGATTTGCTACTAGCATACATAACCGTTTTTCCAAAGGTTGAGAAAGATCCCACACTTTGTTCTAGTTATATACTAATATCACTGCTGAAAATAGATACTAAATCATATGCAAAAATTTTAGCTACTGGATTGAAGAACTTGATATCACAATAGATACATGCTGATCAAGTTGGAATTGTCCCTGGACGAGAGAGAAAGAATAATGGTCTGAGATCATTGCTGCTTTCATACAAAGTTTGTGGGGAAAAATCCCCAGTTATATTCCTGTCAATTAATGCAGAAAAAGCATTTGACAGGGTAGTCTTGGGATTTATGATAGCTACACTGAAGGTACTGGGAATAGGCTCTAAGATGGTATAAATATCATCACTGTAACAGAACCTACCCAGACTGCGCTTGAGTACTTCCGTTAGAATATCGCTTCCCCGTTCGAAAACGGACACCACAGCCGACCATACAAGACTAGACGACACCAGTCTTGAAGTAAACCAGAAGGTAGACACTTTATTTGAACCCAGACACAAGAAATATACACTCAGGGGACAATCCCCCCTCCATGCATAATGACACATGGCGGGGCAATCTACATTTAGTAACAAGAGACACACAGGTATTCAAACTTCACACCAGCAGACAGTCCCATCAGGAGGGAGGGCTGCTGGAGACACCCCCCCCCACTAAGCTAATACACTTAAACACATACATCCCATAATAGTTTGCTCCCAAGCCAGACAAACAATAGAACAATGGGATGCAGCCACATAACATTATACAATCAACAACCCCCACCCCTCCTATCTCCTAAACATGTCTACACAATCTGAGACAAAGCCCACACAATATTAGGACAGATCACCCTGTACCCCTAACAGGCACAGGGTGATTTACACATAAGAGGGATATGGGGAGCTGAGACAGGGGTCTACCCACCTCTACAAAGTGAGCTGGGTTCCATGGGCCCCCCACCCAAAGTGACTCCCATCACAGTCCCTATATCAACACTCTATAGTGAAGGTGTGAGTTAAAAGTAGTTTATCACAGCCATTTTAACTGTTTAATGACACAAGACAGGGTTGCCTGCTTTCACCCATTATTTATGCTGTCACAGGAAATTCTGCTGGATACCGTTCAGGCAAATCTTGAGAGATGTAGATTGGAGAAGAAGAGCATAAATTTACAGCATATGCTAATGACATATTATATGTCTCCAAGCCTAGACTAACGCTTCTAAATATATAAAAAAAGGAATAAAATATTATGGGAATTTATAAAACTTAAAAATTAACCCATCAAAATCTGATATTTTAATTATCAGGATGACACATGAAAAACAACAGGCAATACAAAATCTATGCCTTTTCACATGTCAAAAAACTGAGTTAAAATACAGTATCTAGGGATAAAATTAACGCCTTCTGTTAAAAATATATATCAAGCTAATTATATCCCTCTTCTAAATGAGATTAAAAATGAATTAAAGAAAATCTCAGTAAAATCACTCTCCTAGGTGGCACAAATAAATCATTATAAAATATTAAAGGGAGGGAAATACCCCCCTAAAATCGTATACAAATTCCAAATGCTTCCAATCCACCTACAACAAACATATTTTAAATTGTTTAGATACCTTATACTAAAATATATTTGTCAGGGTAAGAGCACTAGAATACTATATGCAACAATATATAAGGATAAAGAAGAAGGAGGACCAGATTCTAAGAGACGCTATCAAGCTGTGATCCTCACTCAGACTGTAGAGTGGTTATATGGCTCACAAGGGAGGAGTTGAGTAAGAGTAGAGGGAATACAGAGTAATGCATTAGTAGAGAAAGTTATCTGGATCCTGCAATGGTACCGAATGCTTTCTTAAAACACAAGCCCATTAACTAATGCATATCGGATATGGCACACAATTCATAGACAATTTAAATTGGAGAACAAATCACCATTAATAATTCTTATTGTGACACATCATTTTTTATGAAGGAATGAGGAGTCTTTTTTAGCTTGGCCGAAAAATATAAAAATTACAATTTAATTTTTATTATAAATGGGGAGGAGGTAAGAATTAAGGCACAAATGTGTCACTTGCTGTTAGCTGAATGGAGAGATTGCCAACTGAGGCACTTTGTAACGTCATTACCTCAACCAATACGGCTCTGGGAAGTTGCTGAGTTCTCAGGTGGTGCCAGTTCACTGTGTTTCCCAGATTTATAAAATACTTAATAAAGCATAAATAAAAAAGCCAATGTCTCCTCAATAGATACTGTATAAATACTTTAGATATGATTTTTAAATTCTTAGCAAGGTGGTATATTACCCCCAAAAGGGCATATAATTATCAACTGGAAATATCACCATTATGATGGTAAGGATGAAATACACAGGGAACAATGTTTCACATATGGTTGTAGTGCTCAAAAATACAATAATTTTGGAAGGGGGGGTGCACAGACAATGCGAGACATGAGTTGCATAGGTATGCCCATAGATCAGGGGTGTCAAACTCCATTTCATCGTGGGCCATATAAGTATTATGTTTGCCCTCAAAGGGCCGGTTGTATCTGTAAGACTAAATGTCCAGAGCACCCCTCCCCCCATTACATCAGATGTCAAGAATCCCACACCCTCATTAACATCACCGTGCACCCCCTTTGGAGGCAGAGCTGGAAAGTAGAAAGTGCAGGGTCTGGAGGAGGACCAGAGGAGGAGTGGAGTCAGTTACCAGAGTCGGTTGAATGCTGAGACCAGGGGAGGCTGAGATGAGGGGGTGCTGCAGCTACACTAAGAGGTGCAGGATATGACAGAGGAGTTCTGCTGCCGACTGCTGAGACAAGGTGGGGGCGGAGACAAGGTGGTACCTGCAGGAGAGATGTGAGGGCCACAGGAAATGGTCTGAAGGGCTGGATTCAGCCTGTGGGCCTTGTGTTTGACACCTGTGCCTTAGATCAAAGGATATATTTGTTTCATAGTAATGAGAAATCAATAGCACAATATAAGAAGCCACCTATTCCCCATCTATTGAATGCAGCCAAAGGATACATGCTAAAGGGCACTTTGGTAAATGTCAGCAACCTTCTATCCCTTATTATACAAAGTGAAATACAGTCATAAAAATCCAATGCATTTCAGCCATTCAGGCCTTAGCCACGACTAAATGGATTTGTATGGCTCTATTTCACTTTGTAAAATAAATAATAATTCAAATGCCCACCAGCTCTCGAGTGCTCCCACTCCTCGACCACCAGCAGCTGAAAAAAACACTAACACCTCCTGGGGTATCAAAGTTAAAAAAAATCCAATTGTCCAGCACCTCAGGAATGCATTAACTGTCAAAGGTGAGTACTGTCCTGCCACTCACTTCCCCAGATTCTTACCAGATTTTCTAACCCACATGTATCAAAATGCGTCTCTGTGTTCTCAGTTTCTTCCAATAGTGCTTTTACTTGTAAAGTGCACAGTCTATTTGCCTTTAGTAAATGAAACCCAATGGGGTTTATTTACTAAAGCTGGAGAGTCCAAAATCAGACTCCCTTCTGCATAGAAACCAATCAGCTTCTAACCTCAGCTTGTTCAATGAAGCTTTGGCAATGAAACGTGGAAGCTGATTGGTTTCTTTGCAGAAGGGAGTCTGATTTTGGACTCTCCAGCTTTAGTAAATAAACCCCAATGTGTCTATGTTGGTTATACGCTGTAAAATTATTTAATTTATAGAATACACTCCACTATATTAATACTATATTTAAGTGAAAAATATTTTACAATAGTTTCTTAAACCATTCATAAACAATTTTTAGCTTTGAAAGTGTAATGCATAGTTAGCAAATCATTCTTATCATGAAGGTGTATTTCTAGAGAATAGATAGATCCTTGTTAAGACATGTTGCTGTGAACATAGACAGCGTGGCTATAACTTTGTGCAGATACAGATTATGCAGAAAGCAGGTGTATGCAAGGGCAGAAAACAAAAGTAAGATGTGGTATTTAGATACATTAATCCATTGCCATCAGCCTCACTCATATACAGTATGCAGCATTGTGGAGGTGGATGTTCTTCCATTGTGCTGCATTTATGCACATTTGTGTTTATGGTAGAAAAGCGCTTCATGACACCAGCATGAATACCAAGCTGCCACCGACAGCTCCTGGTCTCATACTACCAATAGGAAGCTGGAAGCATTGGCTCCAAGTTGCATGATTACTGTGACACTTGTGATTGGCTATTACAGAAACCACAAGCTCTAAAACCCACCCTTGTGGGTACATTGTATCTTTTTCTTTTCACTAGAAGAAAACTATGTAAAAAAAAAATGTAAAAAAATAATAAGGTTTCATTCACAGGGGCATGTAAAAGGTGTTCTGTGCATTCACATGCAGGCAGTCCCATTAATGTCAATTGGTATGCAGTGGCTGCATGGACACAGCTGCTGCTCCCAATTTGACATCTGAGTGAGTTGGTGCGGGTGCGGGTGCATGTCCCTGAATTCAAACTTTGTGTTCAAGGACACTCCTGCACACATAACCACATGGATTTCAAACTGGAAGCAGTGGCTGTGTCTTCTGTGTCCCAATTGACATGAATTGGACTCCTTGCACATGGATGCATAGAACACCTGTGTATCTTGTACAGGCAAATATAGCCCTTACACGAATGTATGCTTTTGTATACTCAGAGAATATTCTCTTATTGAAGCCTATGTTTATGCCACTGTGAGTATGTTTATGTGGATTTAGACTGTGCCTGTTTTTCTTTGTCTGCAATGAGGAAAAATGTATTTAGCCCTTGGGAATTGCTTCCTTGGCACAGCTGGGGAATGGTGAAGGAGTTGAGGACATTGATTGGCCAGTGTATGGTGTGGTTGAATATAAGATCCTGCAACCTCCTATAGTTTAGAGGTTCCAATCCTGGTGAGCACACAATGTGAAGGTGATTGCGGTGGTCTGGTAAGTACCACAGTTAGAGCACTGAGGAAAAAATGTGGATTTTGATTCATATATGTTGTGTATGAGCACAGAAGATTATGTGAAGACAATAATGCACTTTTGGAAAAATGTATTGTAATTTTTATATGGATACCTCTGGAGTGTAAATTGTTACTGTTCTACTTATTTGATATGTGGAACATTTTTTGTTTGACCTAAGAGAGTACAACGCAAATCATTTTGCACTATTATAGAAGAGTGCTGCACATCTTTGAGTTTTGTATTTGTTCACTGTGTGTGGGTGAAACAAATTATTGAGCTAGCTGGCTCTCTTTTTATGCAGTATATTAGGGAGGCTGCACAGGAACACCATATAGTGTTATTAAATCACAGCTTGATCTAGATTAATGGCAGGGTTCAGTGTCAAGGTAAAAGTCAGGGTCAATGTCAGAGTCAGTCTGTATTAGGTGTTTTTTTATTTGGTGCTATTGTCAGTGTCAGTATGTTTTAAGTAGGAAAAAAAAAATGTGCAGTATTGTTTCTTGGCCCTATTATAGGTACAAACAACAAATAATATTCACAGATGTAAAATTTTGGCCAGTTTTATTTTGGGCCCATTGACCTTGAAAAAAACAAAGTATATTTCACATGGATATACTAAGTAGTTGCAATGATATGTATAGTTTACTAACACATGCCAAAATTGTAAAACTGGGTTCAGGCTTTAAGATTTATTTTATTTTACAGCATGAAGGGGTTAGGGTATGTTTATATTATTATTGCAGATACTTTGCCTTTTTAATATTTAAATGATTTAAAAACTTTTTTTTTTCTTAATTACTTGCCACCCACTTACAGTAAATGTCCTGTGAGCGAGAGGCAGGTACAGGCCCAGCAACATAAATGTACATTGCCCACTTGCTTTTGGGTTTGGGCACAAGTTGAGTAGCATGTTTCAGCCAATGTGTCACATACCTGGTAGAAGTCTGAACTGAAGAGGTCAGCCTCTCATGTATCTCCAGCTCAGGCCCCGCTGAAGGTGGAACAGATGGTGCAGAGGGACAGGAGAAACACAAGTGCCTGCAGATGTTGATTGCAGAACTTGTGGCTCCAGGTGTAAAATGAGAAGATCAGACAGGGCATCCAGTCAGGAACAGAGGAGATGCAGGACCAGCCGAGATTAAAGGAGCACTCCACTGGAACTGCAAGATCTGGATGTGTGGCTTGACTAAACTTATAACAAGTATGAGGCTGGAACACATCAGTGGGTCTCAGTAAGTCTGCAGAGCCGAACTGGAGCCAGAAGTGTGTGTGTGTGTGTGGGGGGGGGGGGTGGCCAGGGTCAGCAGCAAGCAGGCGATGAGGTACCAAAACATCAGACAGGAACTGAAGCAATACATTTAGTGGCAGAGCTGCCAGCTTCAGACTCCCCTGTCACAGCCATTACAATGAAACAGATGCTATTGCCCCTTCATAAAGACATACAATCTGATCTTCAAAAATCTGTACATTTTATTCAAAAGCAAGTCACCCAAATTGAAGAACGTACAGATGCAGCAGAAAGGAAAATTCAGGAATGTGTTGTAGCACACAATTCCTTGATAGATGCTTATGAGACACAATCACAAGAAATCATAAAAATTTAAGAAAAAATGGCTGACATGGAAGACCGCACAAGGAGGAATAATGTTAAAATCAGAGGGATCCCTGAATCAGTCACTCTGCCAGAGTTATACATCTACCTGGGGAGACTACTGAAAACACTTCTACCAAACATGTCACAATCTGAGCTTATTATTGATAGAGCTCATAGACTGATGAAAACTAAACATCTGCCAGATACCGTCTGTAGAGACGTTATTGCCAGAATAAATTTTTTTCATGCTAAGGAAGCACTCATGATAGCTATGAGAAAACTTAAAACACTTCCAGCTCCATATGAAAAATTTGCTATATTTTTTGACATTTCAGCCTATACCGCACAAAAAGGCAAAGAATTCAAACGCATTACATCAGCTCTAATTACCCATAAAATAAGATATCAGTGGGGATATCCCACAAAAATCTTAGCCAACTTTCAAGGGAAATTAATCCCAATTCTGACCCCTAATGATGGTATAAAAATTCTGGCATCATGGAATATCGCTATACCACCAGATCAACAATATATGCGTAAAGAAATGCACACCAAAATATCCGCAGACTGGGTTACAATCCCGACAACCTGAACACCAGGACTTTTAGTCTCTTTTATCTTTTCCCTATTGGGATGTATCAGTGCCTACTTCCGCATTAGCAGGGAAGAGTTTGCCCCTATACTTCTCAGGTATACTACACACTCCACCAGATAATTAGTCTGCTATGCACACTCATACAGGTTTTTGTTTTGTTGATGTTTTATTATACTTCCTACTCTTTTATATTCTTACTATGCTTATTACATTCTCCTTATCCCCATATTCAGCTAACATTTCTATTGATGGATACATCTAAAAAACCAGATACCCTTCAGATCATGGGGATGGGGATGATCAGTGCTGTGCTTGGTACCTACAACTTATAACTACAATACTAGCTACTTTAGAGCAATTATATAAAACCCAAAAATGGTCATCATAACATCTGTTAATGTTAAAGGACTTAATAGCCCTTACAAATGCACATCTCTATGGAGAGAATCTTTAAAAACCAGATGTGATATACTGTGTGTACAAGAAACACACTTTAACAAGACTAACCCACCTACATGCAAACATAGGAAATTCATACAATACTTTTTTGCAAATGCTAATAAAAAAGCAAAGGACTAATGATTGCAATAAAAGACACAATAGCTATACAAATTCAATCAATAATCTCAGACCCACAAGGTAGATATATTATCTTAGTTGCACATATCAACAATTTCTTAATGACATTGGTAAATGTATGCACCAAACAAAGGACATAAAACCTTCTTCCAAAGCATATCAAACAAAATTAAACTACTAAGACAAGGAGCTTTAATCATTTGTGGAGATTTTAATGAGGTAATAGATACAAACCTAGACTCCACTAACAAACTGCGCAGACAATCACATACTCTAACATCATTTATAGAATCAGAAGATCTATATGATACATGGAGATGTCTCCATGGTGACGAAAAAGACTATACATACTTTTCTCACTCCCAAAATTCATACTCAGGGATTGATTTATTTTTAACAGATAAAAGATCTTAACAGCAAATATCTAGAAACGAAATTGGCTCCATCACATGGTCAGACCATGCCCCGCTCACATCAGAAATTTTTACAACACCATACCCCAACAACCTCTCTGTATGGAGACTAAACTCAGCCCTAATTACAAACCAACATTATAAATCTCAAATAGAGAAGGAATTACTCTATTTACATATCAATAACAATACAGAGGTCAATGATTTTGTTCTGTGGAATGCACACAAGGCATACATGAGAGGAATACTCATCAAATTAGGGGCTTACGAAAAAAAGGAAAGCTAAAACAATTACAGACATATTATTGCAAATTAAACTCTTGGAATCACAACACAAACAAAACCTAGACCAAATGATGTTATCTCAGCTACGCTCTCTACGAGAGAAACTAAGGCTTCAACTCATGGAGCAATATGACTTTATGATAAAAAAATTAAAATTTATATCATACACGCAGGCAAATAAAGCAGGACCACATTTAGCAAAACAATTTAATCGATATCAATCCAAATAAAAAATTGCATATCTAAAAGACCCATCTAAGGGAAAACTTATAAATCCACTAGATATAGCCAATGCTTTTAGTAGATACTATGCAACACTATATAACATAAAAAACTCTCAAGAATTTACACCTCCTACTGATAACCAAATCAATACATTTCTGGAATCACTACAACTTCCTAAGATCTCCACAGAAGAACTAGACTCCTTATCACAACCCTTCACCACTTCTGAAATTAATAAAATAATTCATGATCTCCCTTCTCATAAATCACCAGGATCTGATGGTTATAACAATGAATATTACAAAACCTTTGCTCCAACCCTTATCCAATATCTACATAAATTTGTTAATAAATTCACAACATCTGAAAATATCCCCAAAGAAACATTAGAAGCCCTTATTATCACACTGCCAAAACCAGGCAAACCTCCCACATCACCAGCCAACTTTAGACCTATATCACTTTTAAATACAGATACGAAGATTTATGCCAAACCACTAGCCAACTGACTTCAATCATTATTACCAAAACTAATTAATTCAGATCAGGTTGGATTTATCAACGGATATCAAGCACCAGACGGCACACGTAGATTCATAAATTTAGCTCAATGGGCAAATTACATACAAAAACACGATCTCTGCTCATCTCATTAGATGCAGAAAAGGCGTTTGACAGAATCTACTGGCCATACCTACAACTGGTACAAGAAAAATTTGGAATAACAGGTTTCGTTCAAGAAAGCAAGTATGGCTTTATATACATGCCCTAGTGCTAAAGTATGGTCATCTAGTATACTCTCTGACCCATTTCAGATATCAAATGGTACAAGGCAAGGGTATCCCTTATCACCTTTAATCTTTGCTTTATGCATAGAACCATTGGCAGAAGCGATACGTATACAATCTGACATTGGAGGTATCAAAATAGTCACAAAACAAATAAAATAGGACTATACGCTGAAGACATCATAATTGCTATGACCGACCCCATCATCTCAATAATAGCATTGCAAAAGGTTATCTCGCAATTTAGCTTATTATCCATGTACAAAGTAAAGTAAGCCAAATCCTCCATGTTGCCGATAGCAATCCCACCTAAACTACATAAACAAATTTCATCAATCTCCCCCTTCTCATGGGCCACATCATCACAAATGACATACCTCGGAATAAAATTAACATCTCCCCACTCAAACACATTTAAGATCAACTTTTCCAATCTACTCATTAAAATAACAGAACTATGTAAAGAGTTCTCCAACACCACTATTTCATGGGTTGGGAGAATTGCTATTGTAAAAATGTTTATCTTAGCACACATTTTATATTTCTTTTGAGCCATCCCAATACCATTACTATCTTCATCCATACAAAACTACAATCACTATTAAACACCTACATCTGGGAACACAAAAAGGCATGGGTCAACAAATTGACATTATACACTTCTCAATCAAATTTAGGTATGGAAGCCCCCAATCTACAATTATACTATAAAGCAATAGTGTTGGATCAGGCACAGCATTGGTGGTCACCTCAAATAGACAAACGATGAGTACAGATAGAACAGTCCCTTATCCATAGTGACACTCAAGCCACATTGGGAGCTCTTACTCTCACTCATAGAGCCCTAAGATACTGCCTAGACACAATTAATGTGACTCTCCGCACCTGGGAAATTGCCCTACAATTAATGGCTTCATTCCTCTACTCTCCATATCATCGATGACACCTGATCTAGAACTTAAATCCTGGTCAAAAGCAGGCCTTCAAAATCTTGCCCAACTATGTGCCAATGGTACCCTACAAACATTTCAACAACTTTCTGAAACATACAAAATTATGCATAAGGACTTTTTCAAATATCTAAGAATTCGTCATGCATTACGCAACCTGAAATACCAAGAGGATTCTCTCCTCAGATCTTTGACCAACTTTTATGAAAGAATAGATTCTCACAAACGAGGTATCTCATTCATATATAATATCTTTCTTCAACATCGTCACCAAGGGAAATTACCAACGATCAGGGCTTTTTTTCTCAGAGGAAAGGTGGTGGAACTCCCCCACCCAAACCTGGCCACGCCCCCATCAAACCCTAGGACCACCCCTTTAGAGAACAGGAATGCAAGTAAAATTTGGGAGGGGCTTCCGATGACATCATTTCCCGTACATACCATATAAGGGAAATGATGTCATCGGACCCCCGGCTGCCTCTTGCATGATCTGCATGAAACACATGCATAGATATAAAATGACTAATGTACTGACACCAGAAACACATGCATAGATATAAAATGACTAATGTACTGACACCAGAAACACATGCATAGATATAAAATCAGTACCGTACTGACACCAGAAACACACGCATAGATATAAAATCAGTACCGTACTGACACCAGAAACACATGCATAGATATAAAATCAGTACCGTACTGACACCAGAAACACACGCATAGATATAAAATCAGTACCGTACTGACACCAGGAACACATGCATAGATATAAAATCATGGCAGGCCGTTTGTAAACGTCCAGCATAGATATAAAATCAGTCTAGCATGCATGTGTACCCTGTCTGGTAGATGTGCCTGCTCCTACAGGCTCCCCTAGGGTTGCCACCTTTTCCTCCAAAAAATACCGTCCATCACTGAATTTATCTTTCCTGTTCCTCATGCACAGGAGGGGCGCTCTCGATCGGCGCCGCTGAGCGCTGAGCAATTGCGTTCTGAAATAGTTTAGGTGGGCTCAGGTGGGTGAGGATAGTTTAGGTGGGCTCAGATAGTTTAGGTGGGCACAGGTGGTTGGGATAGTTTAGGTGGGCACAGGCTGGGGAGAGAGTAAAAATTTAGAGCAATACATGATACTGCAGTCAGTGACAGGGAGCCGAGCGCAGCTTACCTACTCCAAGCTGTACGGCCCCTGCGTCCACGCTGTCACTGCCGTTGATGTCGCCGCGCCGCCCCCGATGTTTACACGCCGGCGGGGGGGGGCGGTGAAGCGTGCATAGTGTCCTCGCCCATCGTCCGCGCCCCCGATGTTTACACGCTGGCGGTAGAGGGGGGGGGGGGTGAAGCGTGCATGTCCCCGCTCACCGGCTGTGAGCAGCGGCAGTGACAGGTGCCGGGCACGCGCAAGCATGACATAAACAAGCCGCGTCCGGCACCTGTCACTTTCGCTGCTCTGCATAGCTTGTCAGCTCTGCAGAGGCAGTCGGTGAGCGGGGACAAGAAGAAAAAGGTGGCGGAACGCAGTACCGCCGCGTTCCGGCAGAAAGAAAGCCCTGCCAACGATGCATAAATGGGAACGAGACATTGGGAAACGATTCCAGATTCAACAATGGCAAACAGCAGGAAACTGGACTAGGAAAACTACCAGATGCATTAACCATAGGGAATCAGCCCAAAATATATTACACAGATGGTACATAACTCCACAACATTTGGCAGCACGTTCATCCAACCGCTCCTCCTCACTATGCTGGAGGAACTGTAACCAACAAGAATCCCTGTACCATACAAGGTGGGAATGTCCACAAATTACAACATTCTGGTCAGATATCTTCACGTTTATAACATCAATTACAAACTCCTCTCCCACCACAGTCCAGAACTGTACTAATGCATATTTTGATAGCGGCACAATTGAGTATTGCCAGGCTTTGGAAACCAAATACAACGCCATCCATTCACACAGTAACTGAAATCCTGAACAAAAACACAGCCTTTGAAAAAACCTTTGCTCAAATACACAACTCATGTGCTAAATTCCGGAAACACTGGGACTTATGGCTCAAAGATCATCGATGTACCGTTACATAAGAGACTACAAGATGTACCAATCAAACACCACTAGAGATACAACTACTCCACTCTATTATTATCACCCTATTATCTCAAAAACGGAAATAAATAATAATTTCAAATCTCATTCTTTATTCTACTTCTCTCTAATCTCAGATCTCCACTTCTCACAACCTTCCTTTCTTCTCTAACCTAATGATTTACTGAATATTTCAAACAAACAATGCATACTTATAAAAAAAAGAAATGTACTGATGACAGTAATGACTACAAAGTCACATTGTTTTAAGCTGAATTTTGTAAGATGTTGAATATGCTCATAATCTGTTATCTATATCCTTTACAAATCTGTAATACATTATTGTGATAATACTGTTAATTGTTGTAAACAATCAAATGACCAATAAAAAACAATAGTTATAAAAAAAAAACATCAGCCAGGAACGTGGTCAGGAGTAAGCTAGCATCAGAAACCAATAAGTAGAAGCATAAGCAGGATCCAAGAGCAGGTTAATGGCAAGTCGGCTCAGCAACAGATACCACACAGGATACAAGCAGGACACAAGAAAACAGCTGAAGACCAGTCAGCACTGACAGAGAGTAAGAGCCTACCTTAAATAGCCCATCTGGCACCAGAAACTGTGGGCACACTTGTGCGTGCATGCACTCATGTGCGCACATCCTTGTGCACATACCTGAGCCTATGCTCATTTTATTAGCAATGTGCCTGTGCTTATTCCTATGCATGATGTTGCACACATTTGCATATCTCTGCGCCAGTTGCTGTACAGGAATTCCCTTACACAATGATTTATGTGTTCTGTGTAAACAGAACATGATCTGGCTGTATCTGCTCTTTGAAAAGCAGGGAGAAAAGAAGCCAGATCTCTAAGTAAAAGCAGCACACATTGCACACACATTACACTTGCTAGACACACAGTTAACCCCTTGATTGTTCCTAGATGCTAACCCTTCCCAGCCAGAGTCATTAAAACAGTGTACAATATTATCTGATCACTGTATTAGTGTCACTAGCGACATCAGTTTTAGTTAATCAGTTAGTGCCTCTCCAAGCCAGTGTCTGTTAGTACCAGATTGCCCGCCACACTATCACAGTTTCACTATAAGCTGCTGATCACCGCCATTACAGTACAGTGTCTATAGCTGCATAAATTCCAGTATATATATGATAGTTTTTAGATCCTATAACTTTCACACAAACCAATTAATTTACACTTATTGGGGTTTTTTTTTTTTATGAAAAACATATAGCAGAATACATTTTGGCCTAAATTTATGAAGAAATTTAATGTTTTAATCGGATATATTTTACATAGAAACAGAAGAAAAAGAAAATATTTTTTGTAAAAATTTTTAGTATTTTTCGTTTATATAATAAAAATTAAAAACCCATGGGTGAACAAATACCACCAAAAGAAAAATTATATAAATTTATTTTGGATACAGTGATGCATGACCACGCAATTGCAGTTAAAGTAGCACAGTTCTGAATAGCATAAAATGCCCTGGTCATGAAGGGGGTAAAACCTTCTGGAGGTGAAGTGGATAATACAAATCTGATGACTTGCAGAAAAGAAATTGTAAAATAGCATCATGCTGACCACTAAGTTGTCTAAAGTCAATTGTTGATTTCTCCTTTCATTAAAAAGGCAGCACTTTTTCACCACTTTACAACCGCGCTATAGCCGACTGATGGCTACAGCGCAGTTGTCCAGTTCTGGGAGGGCGTCATATGATGTCCTCCCAGAACATGCCCCCAACGCGCCCCCAGTGGCGCGCACCCGGCGCTGTCTGTGATCACTGTGTCCTACGGACACAGATGATCACATGACAAGGTAAAAGGCCAATCACTGTGGCTTTTTACCACGTGATCAGCTGTGTCCAGCTGATCACAAAGTAAATACAGTTGCTGGTTATCTGCAGCACTTTCCTAACTCTGTCACAGCATTAGGAAAGTATTGCTGATAACCGGCAAATGTGACAGATGACATCCGCACTGATAATAAGGGCACTGATTATCAGTGCAGCACAAATAGTGCCCAGCAGTGGCGCCCATCGGTGCTCAGCAGCGCCACCCATCAGTGCCACCCAGAAGTGCCACCTATCAGTGCCCACCAGTGCTGCATATCAGTGCAGCATCATCAGTGCTCCTTCATCAATTCCCACCAGTGCCGCCTCATCAGTGCAGCCTATCAGTGCCCAACAGTGCTGCCTATCAGTGCAGCCTCATCAACAAACAACATTGAAGGAGAAAAACTACTTGTGTGCAAAATTTTATAATAGAAACAAAGAAGAACTTTTTTTTTCAAAAGTTTTGCTCTTTTTTTTATTTATAGTGTAAAAAATAAAAAACCCAGTCATGATTAAATCCCACCAAAAGAAAGCACTATTTGTGTGAAAAAAATTATAACAATTTCATATGGGTAGAGTGTTGCATGACTGCGCAATTGTCATTCAAAATGCAACAGCGCTGAAAGCTGAAAATTTGCCTGGGCAGGAAGGGGGTAAAAATTTCCAGCAGGCAAGTGGTTAATATAAGGTAGAGGGAGGAGCTGTCAGCTGTCCAATTCATTAAAGAGCAATGTGGTTTAGAATGGCTTTCCAAACAAAGGTATTCCTGAAATCATCTAATAAAACCTTTATTCGATTATAATCATGCTTTAGAGACATCTAACATTTAAATTACACGTTTATAGTAAACTGTTATTTTTCCATTATTTACAGAGACATAGCTTGGAAAAAATATCAAAGAAACAAATAGCACATACCGTATACTTCATTAAAGTGGTATTTGCAGATTTTGTTTTTATATTTTGTAATATCCAAAATCTGTGACTGAATGCAGTTTGTCAACATGCATTGTCAAGTTATGTTTACTGCATCTATTTATTTTAAAATGGTAAAATTCAAATCCAATAACCATTTATACATGACAAGCTGCATCGCAAACAGGGCTCACCATTTCAAAACACGTTTTGTGTTTTTTGGACAAAATAGGAAAGGAGGAAAAAAACTTTTTTAATCTAACTATCTTCCTCTATCAAGATTATCAGTTAAAGCCACACCATCACAGAAGAAAACTGATTAAAGGTTTATTACAAGCTGTTTTTAAGGGCTGGCTAGATTTATCTAATCTGACAGTTCAACGTTTGCCCACTGCTTTCACCTGGCAGCTCAGAGTTTGGCCTGCCTGCCCCCACCTTATATGCACGTGCATGGTTGAGCAGGGTTGGGCAAGGCAGAGCAAGGCAGCGAGGGAGGGACTGTACTGGTCTGAGGGGGCTGAGCAGGGAGTACACCTCTAGGGAAATGTGCTTGCTAGGTCACCCTGTGTAGGTGAAACTGGAAATTCAGAGGGCCCTCTTAGATTACTGAATTCCCTACACAGCACTTTTCTCCAGTGACACAGTATAAAACATGGATAGCCAACTATTGACAGGTAGAGATTTACCAGAACACCATGAAAGAGATCAAGGATTGCTGGGGTTAAGCCCCCTTTTTATAAAGAAATTAAATAGCAGGGCCTAACTAAATAGGAAAATTTAGAAAAATATAGTAAAGCAAATGTAAATAAAAATATAAACTTAGCCTACCTTAAAAGTGGACAGGTCATTAGAGCAGGGGACAGTGTCAGTAGAGCAGTGGACAATGTCAGTAGAGCAGTGGACAATGTCAGTAGGGAAGTGGACAATGTCAGTAGGGCAGAGGACGATGTCAGTAGACCATTGGACAGTGTTAGCAGGGCAGTGGACGATGTGTGCACAGTGTCAATAGGGCAGTGGATGATGTCAGTAGGGCAGAGGAGGGTGTTAGTAGGGCAGTGGACGGTGTTAGTAGAGAAGTGGACAGTGTCAGTAGAGCAGTGGCTGGTGTAGCAATTGTGCATACAGAGACGGACGCGGTCATCCATCTTGTTAAGGATCTTCCATCTTCGATTGTTTTCTACTTCCAAATCAGCTTTCCTCATCCCTCCTCCCTCTCTGTTGAGTGACATGTGGTCTGTTTGTTGCAGAGATCACAGGCAGCAAACTCATTGGGAGGGCATCATGGCTATAAAACCCCAGCCGAGCTGGTGCCTAGATGCGTGTTAGCTTTGCAATCTGGGATATCGTAAAACCATAAACCAAGCCCTTACGGAGCCTCAAAGACATTCCAGGTAGTCGTAAAAACAGAATTACATTTAAAAACTCACTTTTCCATATAATTTTATATCTTCAAATAGGACATAATTACATAAACATGGAGCACATATTCGAACGGCTCACTTTAAGACAAGTCACCTGGTATATTACACCCCCTAGCTGGCATATACAGGAGAGCAGAAAATTATATCTCCTTAACCAACCAAGCAGGTATCTCATATTTCATATGTAGATGTTCAGCAGAAGATTCTGCATATTAATCTACTCATGGATAGAATGTTATATGTATCCAGGGTAAGTTATGAACCATAATATAAGCTAGGAGGGATTTTTGGTCATAGCTTGGGTCTCCGCCTGCCACACCTGCCCAAATGAGGCGATTGGTTCTCTGCTTCAGGGAGACACCCTGCTGAGTTCCTAGATAAAAACTGTGATGCTTGAAGTTAAGCTAAGCTGAGTTGAGCTAAATTGAAGAATTCTCCCTTTTAACATCGGAACTAACTTTGGGAGATAAAAGCATCCTTTTGGCTCTGAAACCTGATCTGCTTAAACCAGGACGTTTGGCAAGTACTTTATCCCTCTAAACTTCTTTCTGTTATCTCTTTGCTGTGCTATTGTTTGCTGTATATATATATATATATATATATATATATATATTGGCTACATCTTTTCTGTAAATATTTTTATTGCGCCCTTTTGACCTTTTAGTAATAAATCTTACTTTCTGAAAGTGTTGAACTGTTTCTAAAGCTCTTTAATGCAAACTAAGAATCCCTGCCTCTGAAGAGCGGCACTGTGTGTGTGTTTAAACTTCTATATATCCCTGCCTGCGCTGACAGTGGTATACAGACGATTATTCAAACATCATAGTGTTATTGCTAATATTGCCGAGTTTCCTTCTTCTCTGTACAAAAAGGAGGTGGTGGCAGTGTGAAGGGTTAATTGTGTAATTAACCTAACCCAGTAACAATCGCTCTCAGTCTTCTGGTACACAGATTGTGGTCCATTAGCTGGAAAATCTGTGTGCAGGGTGCAGCTGGGCGTGGCATTGTTACACAGATTGGCTAACCTTCGGTCACGAGTTTGGTGAGAAGGACTGGGGTCTGACGCAGCGATCGTCACAGATGGTGTCAGTGAAGCAGTGGAGGGTGTCATTTGGTCAGAGGATGGTGTAAGTAGGGCAGTGGATGCCAACAGTAGGGCACTGTACAGTGCAGTAGGGCAGAGCTTAGTGTCAATAGGGCAGCAGATGTTTTCAGTATTTTTGTACATTTGTATTCATTCTTTTTTTTTACAATTTTAATTTTTCTAATTCTTTACATTTTTTTTAAAAAAATTTAGCAGCCCTGTTGGGGGGGGGGGGGGGGGTTGTGAAATATCAGAAGTTTAAACAGACCCCCAATGTATCACTTCTGAGACAGAGAAAAGAAATTGAGGACACAGTCCTCATTCTCTATCTTGGCATCCTCAGCTGCACAGAATGAATGAACATGAATAACTCTGTACAGAGCTTCCTGTTCATTTACAAATCGAAGCATAGTAGACACAGTTTACTATGTTTGTTATGAATGAATACAGTGAGTATTATTCACTCACTGTGTTCATCCAGAAAAGGAAGGGAGCAGTAAATATGTCATGTTTATTGGCCCCTTCCTTTTCTGAAACATCCCCTGCAGCAACTGGCAGGAGAAGAGAGGAGAGGAAGTAAAGCTGGCAGCGCTGCGAGGGGAGGAGGGGAGAGATGGGGAGCAGGGGAACCCAGGTAGCAAAAGGAAGATGAACCTGGACAGGAGGGGCAGTATTTATTGGAACCAATCCCCTTTCCTCCTGCAGCAGCTGAATGCCAGTGGGAGAGAGGGGAGGAGAAGCAAGCTTACAGCTGCTGCAAGAGGGAAAGGGGATCGGTTTCAGTAAAAGTCACCCCGATCCTGTCCAGGTTCAATGAAACCTAATGTGACAGGGAGGCTACAAGGACCCCCTGGAGCATGGGCAGGGTCATGACCCCTGAAGCTACGTCCATGAGCTCTGTACTTATAATACATGTTTGCTTGTATTTCCTAAAATGCAAGCACTGTTAACACCTGAATTTGACTTGGCATCAGTCTTTTGTATTCCCTGTACAACATAGCTCAGACTGGGGTAGGGAAAAACAACATAAGGATCCAATTGGTTCTGCAGTGAAAGGAGCATGCTAATGCAGGAAAAATTGGGCAGATGGAAGGAGAAAGCAGAGTGGCAGAGAGATAAGCTGATCAGTCTGCTTCTTCTCCCTTCACTGTCTGGTCACAGGCTAGGAGGAGGGACAAGACCTAAAAACCAACTTCAACTTCAGTAGAGTAAAATCATGTCTCCCCCCCTGCCAGAGAGGGCTGAGCTGTGTGGCAGAGTTGTGTAAATATCAGGACTGCCACTGGACAAATCCAGTGGCATGTAAATAAACTCTGATATATGTATTTTAACAGTGTATTTACCTAATTGCCTGACATTCAGCTTTAATTTATTTTTTACAGTAACAGTGCAAGTTATAAATATATTTTTGAATGCAGTTAATAAAAATAAATCAAGTTTATTATCTTTGAACTAAAGTAAAGTATAAGTACCACGATAGATGTGTAAAATATTGCTAAACATGCAGAAATATTTTTTTTTACAACTTATGGTATGAAGAGGATCCATCTGGCTTTCTGTTAGATCTCTGGGTGTATCTTCTACTTGCTGTGCTATTATTTCTATCCTGCTCTGTCCCCTTGTATTTCTTCCTGCAGGTGGTATATTTCCTCTCTCTTAATTTCTATCTCTGCCCTGCTTCTCTTCACATCGCTTTAATCTGTTCTTTTGTTCTAACAATGCCTCCCACTATAAATGTAAGTGTGTTTTTAGCAGGCATCTCTTGTATATAAAATGTGAATTACAGTATGTGGGAAATGTCTTGCATTCAGTTTAGTCAAGACCATTTTTGTAAGGATTTTTCTCCTTTTCTGGCAATATATCTGATTGTTCATTCACTACTCAGTACTCTCTGGTACTATAAATGCAACAAGGCACCTTGTGAGCAGAAATAGCTAAAGAGCAACCAAGAATCACCAAATGTTTTTTCAAAGGTGGGGTTGCTGTAGATATAATTGCTCTACCAGACTGTCAACACTGAGGCTAGGTGCCAGGTCTGGTCCTTGTCCTTTTACATCTGCTTGAAGATCTTATTTTGAGGTTGTTTTTTAAAGGGGGAAAAGACCCATCAACTGTTTGAATGGCATAGACGCCCATGGTGGCATGTTTTGATGCTTAGGAATGGGGCAAAACAGGGGCGGACTGACCATTTGGAAACTCGGGCACTGCCCGAGGGCCCGGGGTCAGTAGGGGGCCCCATGAGATGCCCCTGGTACCTTTTTCATAGGCTTTCTTGAGATTGGGTAAGGACACAGGGGCCCCATGATCCCCTATTGCCAGGGGGCCCCATGAGTTGTCAGTCCGCCCCTGGGTTAAAGTCATCATTTTTAAATCGGACATGAAATGTAAATGATAAATTAATACTATGCATGTGTTTCATAGCTAAAACATGACATTTCATCAGTTTAACAATGTTCACAAGGAGTCTGCAGATCAAATTATTTTACAATACAATAAAAACAGATGGATCAATACAAATACAATAGCATATATGTATGAGTAAATCAATAACATAGCATGCACTTCTCAAGGTAGATATATATACATATAAAACAGACACTTATTAGAAACTGGCAAGGCAAGGGTTGTGGGGATAAGGCCCATGCCCTCATCAACCTGTGAACCCCTCATCTGAGGGCACATGACCTGGTATGGCTAAGGGGGGTGCACACTTGTCCCCTTCTTTCCTGTCCACACAGGATGTTCAGATTAAGGGTCAAGTATGGATTTTTAGGGGCACCTCATGCAATTTCTCTTTTTGCATTCAATCTGCCTTGGTGGACCTCATGCTTTCAGGATGTGCTATAGTGAAAATGACATTTAAATAAAAAAAGAATGACAGTTTGTATTGGCGGCAAAGGAAACTGCATTGCCAGCACACACACACCCTCCAAAGTTCACCCACAATACATACAGACCCTTAGGAGTGTGCTATGTCCTTTGAGGGACATTTGTGGTCTGAGTGCCATTTCTTCTTTTTTTAAGAAAAAATTAAGCAAAGAAAGAGACGTTACTGTATTTGCAGACAATTTAATTTGTTTTTATTTGTAAATGTCAATGCTAAAACAAAATTGAACTAAAAAAAATGATTTACATTGGTACATGTTACGCAGGGTAGTGCCCACCCTAGATGCTATATTTTTGACACTCCTTTGCCATTTATCTCAGAAAACGGGCATGTTTTATTTCACAGATTCAGCTCTTTGGTTTGGGTGCAGCATCCAAGCTTCCCTTAAGTTCGGCGAACCCCTGTCAAACAAAATCCAGGGTAGTTTTTAGCAGAAACTAGTAAAACTATACCAGAGTAAATACAGTAAGGTAGAGAGGTCAGAAAATATGCAACATATAACATTATGGGAACCAGTACAGATCATGTTAAAGTGCTTGTAAAGGATTTTAAATAACAAACATGTCCTCTTGCTGCATTCCAGGGGGAGTCAATTCTGATTTTCAGGTTACCTTTTGTTAACTTGTCAGTTTTCAGTCTCAGAGACCCCATAGATTTTGCCATCAGTTGCCATGATTCAGCATTAGGAGTATCAAACCCCTTACCCCTAGTACATAGTTTTATGATGCTTTTCAGAATAAATCTCCAAATAAAATACCAAACAAAAGCAAAAAAAAAAAACAGTGTTGATCATTTTAATGATATTTCAATTTTTAACATGATTTTATGATGCAGAGAACAATCATATGGGTACAATTTCATAACTGTTTTCCTATTGTTTTGAAATCTGCCATTAAGCATAGCATTTATTTGTGCAGTTCTCTGTGTTTTTCTTATGGTTTTCCTATGAGCAGATCAGTTCCCAACACACTGGGCATGTAAATAAGTACCAAACCTTTTCTGTTCTAGCATGTGGCCTATTCAGCTACCACTGTTTAAAATACAATTCTACTCAATAATGAAAAATCAGCAGGATTTTTTAAATCAGAAATATATTTAGTACCACAGCAAATACAATCAGGTAGAGCGGTCAGCAAAGATGCAACATATAACATTATGGGAACCAGTACAGATCATGTTAAAGTGCTTGTAAAGGATTTTAAATAACAAACATGTCTAAACTTACCTGATCTGAGCAATAGAATTTCACATAGCCTCTTCTTCTCGGGTCCCCAGCTGGCACTCCTGGCTCCTCCCCTCCATCAAGTGACCCTTTCCATGAGGAAACGCATGCAGGCTCACTCCCGAGCCCTGCTGCTGCATCCATTGACACAGACAGAAGGAGTTAGCTCCACCCCCCCATCCCTTGTCACTGGCTTTGATTGACAGCAACCAATGGCTGCTGCTGCCTCAGCAAAGCTTGTGAGACCTGGAAGTGAGGGGAGAGAAGAGCTGCAGACGTGCACAGCACTGGATCAAATTAGGGCTCAGGTAAGTATAAGGGGGACTGAGGGGTCAATACTGATGCCTAAACATTTTTTACCTTACTGCAAGAAACCTTACATGTGATAAGGTTAAAAAATGTTTAGGCTTTAGAACCACTTTAAGTAGAAATAGGATCAAGTCACGAAGTGAGGCATAGCTGATACAGTAAAAACATAGCTTCTAGTAATTGGGAGAATCAGGGGGGTGTGAGGGAGGGGAAAAGTGGGGGTGAGAAAGGGAAGGTAGAGAGGGATTAAAAAAGGAACACGCTTAACTGCTGTTGGAAAGGTATAGAAACCACAGCACATATACAGGGCGGTCATGAGAGTTATCAGTATCATACTCTCAGTACAACCTTTTCCATTTTGTATCTAGTCCACAATTGGGGGTCTGAATAACTGTGAGGAAAATTGGGATTCCCCAAGAGAGGAAAATACGGAGAGAATAGGTCCACAATGTGAAATTGTGCCCTAGCCTGTTTCCAAACTGCAAAAGCTGTATGCATAGGAACAGTGATGGCAGAGTTAGATCGAAGGCCTCTAAAAGGTAAATTGTGCAATTCCAAATAGGATCCTAAGAGTATAGCTTCTAAGGTGAATGCATAATTATCTCATCACTGAGCAAACCACCATTGCACTGTGATTAAGACTGGAAGGGAAAGATTGTCTCTAGTAAGAGGCAGTACAAAGAAGAGTTAGAGAGTCTAGGGGTTTTTCATTCCAAATAAAAGAGGTAAGAATTAACTCAATCTTCCCAAAAAATATTTAAATAGGCATCTGTAGAACAAATTACAAAAATGTTTTCAAAGTAAAATCATCTTGAAAAGGTTCATACGACACACCAGATTAAGAGGAAGGGACATCCATGCGTTACACTTTCAAATAAGATGACTTAACAAGGGACTGAGGTTATCTGTGATATAGTTTGAGAGGTCATTGTGTATTTTGACTCCAAGGTATTTAAATTCAGAGACCAGTCACAGGGGAACTGAAATATTGGGAGAAGGGTTGGATAGATTAAGTGGAAATAAAAAGGATTTATCACAATTTATTCTTATATCCAAGAATGAACCAAAGGGATCAATGACTTCCAGTGCAGGCTGTAGAAAAGAACTGGTCTATCGTGAATAAAACAAGCTACCATCTGCATACATGGAAATCTTTTCATTCCAAGGGCCAAACGAAAGTCCATGAACAGACATCGTGCCCCTGATATGGATAACCAGAAGTTCCAGGATCAGAGCAAACAGCCCAGGAGAAAGGGCAGCCTTGCCTGTTTCCCCTACCCAATAAAAATAATGAGAATAACATATTATAAGTATGCGCCTGGGCCTTAGGTTCCAAGAGCATTTTCTGCAGTCAGGGGATAAAGTTATGACAGAACCAAAATCTGTGAAGAACCTCCCAAAGGTAATCCAATTCTACAGAATCAAAAACTTTTTCCAAATCAATGGACACAACCACGCCTGCGCCCCCCTCCCAGACTGGTTACCAAGATATTCATAAAAAGTCATTGGAGATTGATATCAGTTCCCTTGCCAGGCATACAGCCTGTCTGATCCACGGATCAGCATACAAATAACTGCAATAAACCTTTTTGCTAGGATTTAGCAAGAATTTTGTGCGTTTGTGTATTTGTGAAATATGCCATGCCGAATGCCAATAATTCAACCCTATCTAGTGCTTCAAATTATGTGTTATATACCCATACACCTTATATATAACATCAATTGCAATAATACATAATGACACGTAACGTGAATAAAATAAATCAATTGTGTACTGCACTAATATAAATATCATAACACAATAACAGATCTCCAAATATGAACGTAGAAAATCAAAAATTTAAAGACAATGTATTACAAGTAATTGACAGTGTCCACAGTTTACATCTTTTAATATCCTTGTGCATGATGTGAAGTCATAAATATACACTGGTGATGCCAGTTTGTAGATTCTCTGTTTTGGCAGTTTGGACTGTCTGGCATTCCAATATCCCTGAGTCCTCAACTGAACCGGTGCTGTGCCCGACTACATCTCTTCTCTCCCCTCTCCTTCTACTCACAGGGACTGAAGCAGCAGCAGGATCCTGCTGCTGTAAATTCAATGCTCTGAGGAGGGAGCAAGGGGCAGCACATAGCCTCACTGTGTGTCTATGAACACACACAGTCAGGCTTGAGAGAGAACCTGCAGGTGTTCCACCAAAATAGGAGGTTTGCTATGGTGGCACATTCAGAAGAAGAGGAGCCAAGAGCACTGACAGAGGACCTCAGAAGAGCAGGTTTCGGGCCCCCTCTGTGCAATATCATTGCACAGAGCATGTTAGTATAACATTTTTAATATTTTTTAAATATATTTGCCCTTAGAAATGCTTTAATGTTCAACAACACCACCAGGTTATGCTAATATTCATAACACCAGGTATAATATCAGTTGACTTGAAGCACTACTATGTCCTTGTGAACATTACCTTTTTCAATTTGGCAACATACAGGTGATTAAAAATACTTTTGAGGTTCTATCCTTTTGTTTTTGAATACACAAAGTGGTAACTAGAGAAGGGCTGTTTGATTCAGCATAAGGCTCAGTAAAAGAATGACAGAATATACAGGTAAGGGTTCTCCTCACTGAAGATAAAAGCCTGGATATTTTAGGTATACAAGTTCCACCAGCTAACATTATCATGTGCCATGGTATTGTCATGCCCCATACTATTTCTTAATCACTCTTTTCAGGAATATTAGCACAACAGACTCATTTGAGATCTTTTCAGTTCTCACATATCCTTTTGAAGGTTGTAGCACCCTTCTAGTTAGGCTATTGGGTAAATTTAGTTTTTGGTTTGCTCTGTAATTAGAGGAACAGTGGTTTTTGGTCTGGTCTGGTGTGTTCGGGGCTTCACAGAGTTGATTGCTTCTCACCTTTAGAAGTAGTTTCTTGAACTTAGGGAAAGAGAATTCAAATGTGTGGCCTGAATATTGAGCAGGACCTAGGCAATCTCTAGGAAGGTGTGCTCAAATGGTAGCTATGATGCTGTTAATTAGCCTGGAGCCCTGAGGAGATTGTCTTTTTCACCATAAGGGTATGAGTCTGTGAGCTGTGAGGGAGGGGGGCTGCTTGTTTTTGGAGCCCTTTGGACTGAATACTGGACTACTTTACCAGAGGCTGCACCTATGGACTGGCTGTGTTCCAGGATCCTGTGAGTATAGCCTGTTTACTTGTTCTGAAGATACTTCATGGTCCCCAGCTGTGAACCGTGGAATGTTCCAGTCTGCCTTTCTGTACTCAAGTTACTTCATGATTCTCAGCCATGAAATGTGAACTGTTCCAGTCTGCTTTTATCCAAAAATTATTTCATGGTCCCCAGAAATGAACTATAGACTGCTCCAGTCTACCTACACTATTGCTATTGCTATTGCTACTGCAGGGGAAGTGCCCTCTGTAAACAATACCTGACATTTTGGACTAACCCATATCCAGATTTCTCCTTCAAAATTCTACTAGCAAGTAAACTTTCAAAAAGACAGCTCTTAGACTGATCAATGAGCTGGAGTGAATGGACCGCTGTTGCTGTGTGCCCTGGAAAGAACCTGTCTAATCTACAGTGGACCCTCCAAGGGGTAGTGCTACAATGCTTAACAACAATTTCTCTTTACGGCAATTCCAGGTTTATTATAAAGAAATGATTTTATATATATATATATATATATTTATTAGTTGACGACCAAACAAATGTTCTTGCTTGAGTATTATAAATAAAATATAAAACCCATTACTATAAGCTATCCATGATTGTAAAATAAAAAAAATCAAATACCTCTACATAATTATTTGAGAAAAAAAGTGAAACTATAGTACAGTGTATAGTACAATGATTATGAAAATGGCATTAGATTCTGTGCGGATGGGAATCATGTGTCTTAAATGCAGGATATGTGTCTTGTCATTTGACCATGATGCTAACATATAGTCTGGTCTCCTTGTAATTGCTTTCTTTCCTTCCCTGTGCTATGCCTGGATTTCATCTCATTTCTGCCGTCCAAATCATATATTTCAAGTGGCAGAGATGATCAAAGCACTTTCTAGACAGACAAGAAAATGAGCAGGGAGCAAAGGGAACATCAGTGAAAGGATGACATTGAGGAAGAGGATTCTTCTATTACCACAGTCTGCGAGTGACATTGTCACAACAGCCACAACAGTGACACTTCTCTTCTCATCTCAGGGACAGAAGCATTCAGAATCTGGCTGACCTAGTGACTGTTACGTTTTTAGAGGGTCATCTAGATGAGACTGATGCCTTAACCATTTTACTTCAGGCTGTTTAGAAATATACATAAGGCTGATCCCTACTTATATATTACCTTTTGTTTCATTTTTATATACAACTGGTTTGCAAGTAACGTTGATCAACTTAAAAAGAAATTGCTCTATGCTTAGATTACATTTTGTGAATGGGGTCAATCTGGGTCAAATCCAGACCCAACTGCTGATTTCTTGTCATTTCAATCAAAAGGTGAAGACCTGGAGATGTTAGAGGGAGTTTCCTGGGACTTGTAGATCCTTGGCAGATTAATGGCTAGACTTTGTTTAATCATGCCATACTATTTTTATGCCATTTCATTTGTCTTTTAACTCTGGTCATGATGGTAGTTGTAGTCAAGCAACCTATTGCTACCACTAGAGATGAGCGAATCGAACTAGGCGAACCGGAATTCGAGTCGAATTTCAGGAAATATTCGATTCGTGTCGAAACCGAAATTTTGCCTACTTCGGGTGCGCGAATCGAACATTTCCCGATCAGCCGGCAAAAGTGTCCCTGCAGTGAGCTCCGCTATTTCTGACAGTTCTCTGACAGAAGGAACACATGTTTAGCGGTTGAAACATTGTATCTATTAGTTTACATTTAGGATACAGATGTTTCAACCACTGTACATGTGAAGAAGTTGTGAGAGAACTGTCAGAAATAGAGGAACTCTGCACATACACTTTTTGCCGGCTTGGAATTATTCTTCTTTTCATCCTACTTCTTCTTCTTCTTCATCCTCAGAAGAAGAGGATGAGGATGAGGATGAAGAAGAAGAAGAAGAAGAAGAAGAAGAAGAAGAAGTAGGATGAAAAGAAGAATAATTCCAAGCCGGCAAAAAGTGTATGTGCAGAGTTCCTCTATTTCTGACAGTTCTCTCACAGCTTCTTCACATGTACAGCGGTTGAAACATCTGTATCCTAAATGGAAACTAATAGATACAATTTGTATCTATTAGTTTCCATTTAGGATACAGATATTTCAACCGCTGTACATGTGAAGAAGCTGTGAGAGAACTGTCAGAAATAGAGGAACTCTGCACATACACTTTTTGCCGGCTTGGAATTATTCTTCTTTTCATTCTTCTTCTTCTTCCTCATCCTCATCCTCATCCTCATCCTCTTCTTCTGAGGATGAGGATGAAGAAGAAGAAGAAGAAGAAGTAGGATGAAAAGAAGAATAATTCCAAGCCGGCAAAAAGTGTATGTGCAGAGTTCCTCTATTCTGCAGATACACTTAGAGGAGCTCTGCAGATACACTTAGAGGAGCTCTGCACATACACTTTTTGCCGGCTTGGAATTAATCTTATTTTCATCCTACTTCTTCTTCTTCTTCTTCTTCTTCTTCATCCTCATCCTCAGAAGAAGAAGAGGATGAGGATGAGGATGAAGAAGAAGTAGGATGAAAATAAGAATAATTCCAAACCGGAAAAAAGTGTATGTGCAGAGCTCCTCTAAGTGTATCTGCAGAGCTCCTCTAAGTGTATCTGCAGAATAGAGGAACTCTGCACATACACTTTTTGCCGGAAACCGCTGTATGGAGTGAATGTCCCAGAACTGTCAGAAATAGACTATTTATGACAGTTCTGGGACATTCACTGCATACAGCTGTTTTAACCGCTGTATGGAGGGAATGTCATAGAACTGTCAGAAATAGACTATTAATGACAGTTCTGGGACTGTCCTTCAATGCAGCGGTTGAAACATTGTATGTATTTGTTTCCATAAATGGATCCATTTATGGAAACAAATACATACAATGTTTCAACCGCTGTATGGAAGGACAGTCCCACAACTGTCATTAATAGTCTATTTCTGACAGTTCCATGACATTCCCTCCATACAGCGGTTAAAACAGCTGTATGGAGTGAATGTCCCAGATCTATCAGAAATAGACTATTTATGACAGTTCTGGGACATTCACTGCATACAGCTGTTTTAACCGCTGTATGGAGGGAATGTCATGGAACTGTCAGAAATAGACTATTAATGACAGTTCTGGGACTGTCCTTCCATGCAGCGGTTGAAACATTGTATGTATTTGTTTCCATAAATGGATCCATTTATGGAAACAAATACATACAATGTTTCAACCGCTGTATGGAAGGACAGTCCCACAACTGTCATTAATAGTCTATTTCTGACAGTTCCATGACATTCCCTCCATACAGCGGTTAAAACAGCTGTATGGAGTGAATGTCCCAGATCTATCAGAAATAGACTATTTATGACAGTTCTGGGACATTCACTCCATACAGCTGTTTTAACCGCTGTATGGAGGGAATGTCATGGAACTGTCAGAAATAGACTATTAATGACAGTTCTGGGACTGTCCTTCAATGCAGCGGTTGAAACATTGTATGTATTTGTTTCCATAAATGGATCCATTTATGGAAACAAATACATACAATGTTTCAACCGCTGCATGGAAGGACAGTCCCAGAACTGTCATTAATAGTCTATTTCTGACAGTTCCATGACATTCCCTCCATACAGCGGTTAAAACAGCTGTATGGAGTGAATGTCCCAGATCTATCAGAAATAGACTATTTATGACAGTTCTGGGACATTCACTGCATACAGCTGTTTTAACCGCTGTATGGAGGGAATGTCATGGAACTGTCAGAAATAGACTATTAATGACAGTTCTGGGACTGTCCTTCAATGCAGCGGTTGAAACATTGTATGTATTTGTTTCCATAAATGGATCCATTTATGGAAACAAATACATACAATGTTTCAACCGCTGCATGGAAGGACAGTCCCAGAACTGTCATTAATAGTCTATTTCTGACAGTTCCATGACATTCCCTCCATACAGCGGTTAAAACAGCTGTATGGAGTGAATGTCCCAGATCTATCAGAAATAGACTATTTATGACAGTTCTGGGACATTCACTGCATACAGCTGTTTTAACCGCTGTATGGAGGGAATGTCATGGAACTGTCAGAAATAGACTATTAATGACAGTTCTGGGACTGTCCTTCAATGCAGCGGTTGAAACATTGTATGTATTTGTTTCCATAAATGGATCCATTTATGGAAACAAATACATACAATGTTTCAACCGCTGTATGGAAGGACAGTCCCACAACTGTCATTAATAGTCTATTTCTGACAGTTCCATGACATTCCCTCCATACAGCGGTTAAAACAGCTGTATGGAGTGAATGTCCCAGATCTATCAGAAATAGACTATTTATGACAGTTCTGGGACATTCACTGCATACAGCTGTTTTAACCGCTGTATGGAGGGAATGTCATGGAACTGTCAGAAATAGACTATTAATGACAGTTCTGGGACTGTCCTTCAATGCAGCGGTTGAAACATTGTATGTATTTGTTTCCATAAATGGATCCATTTATGGAAACAAATACATACAATGTTTCAACCGCTGCATGGAAGGACAGTCCCAGAACTGTCATTAATAGTCTATTTCTGACAGTTCCATGACATTCCCTCCATACAGCGGTTAAAACAGCTGTATGGAGTGAATGTCCCAGATCTATCAGAAATAGACTATTTATGACAGTTCTGGGACATTCACTGCATACAGCTGTTTTAACCGCTGTATGGAGGGAATGTCATGGAACTGTCAGAAATAGACTATTAATGACAGTTCTGGGACTGTCCTTCAATGCAGCGGTTGAAACATTGTATGTATTTGTTTCCATAAATGGATCCATTTATGGAAACAAATACATACAATGTTTCAACCGCTGCATGGAAGGACAGTCCCAGAACTGTCATTAATAGTCTATTTCTGACAGTTCCATGACATTCCCTCCATACAGCGGTTAAAACAGCTGTATGGAGTGAATGTCCCAGATCTATCAGAAATAGACTATTTATGACAGTTCTGGGACATTCACTGCATACAGCTGTTTTAACCGCTGTATGGAGGGAATGTCATGGAACTGTCAGAAATAGACTATTAATGACAGTTCTGGGACTGTCCTTCCATGCAGCGGTTGAAACATTGTATGTATTTGTTTCCATAAATGGATCCATTTATGGAAACAAATACATACAATGTTTCAACCGCTGCATGGAAGGACAGTCCCAGAACTGTCATTAATAGTCTATTTCTGACAGTTCTATGACATTCCCTCCATACAGCGGTTGAAACCGCTGTATGGAGTGAATGTCCCAGAACTGTCAGAAATAGACAGAAACTGTCACAGAACTGTCCTTCTTCTCATCCTTCTCCTTCTTCTCATCCTTCTTCTCATCCTTCTTCTCATCCTTCTCCTTCTTCTCATCCTTCTCCTTCTTCTCATCCTTCTCCTTCTGCTCATCCTTCTTCTCATCCTTCTCCTTCTTCTCATCCTTCTCCTTCTCCTTCTTCTCATCCTTCTCCTTCTCCTTCTTCTCATCCTTCTCCTTCTCATCCTTCTCCTTCTCCTTCTCATCCTTCTCCTTCTTCTCATCCTTCTCCTTCTTCTCATCCTTCTCCTTCTCCTTCTTCTCATCCTTCTCCTTCTCCTTCTCATCCTTCTCCTTCTTCTCATCCTTCTCCTTCTCCTCATCCTTTTTCTTCTCATCCTTCTCCTTCTCCTTCTTCTCATCCTTCTCCTTCTTCTCATCCTTCTCCTTCTTCTCATCCTTCTCCTTCTTCTCATCCTTCTCCTTCTTCTCCTTCTTCTCATCATTCTCCTTCTTCTCATCCTTCTCCTTCTTCTCATCCTTCTCATCCTTCTTCTCATCCTTCTTCTTCTCATCCTTCTCCTTCTTCTCATCCTTCTCCTTCTCCTTCTTCTCATCCTTCTCCTTCTTCTCATCCTTCTCCTTCTTCTCATCCTTCTCCTTCTCATCCTTCTCCTTCTCCTTCTTCTCTTCCTTCTCCTTCTTCTCATCCTTCTCCTTCTTCTCATCCTTCTTCTTCTCATCCTTCTCCTCCTTCTTCTCATCCTTCTTCTCATCCTTCTTCTTCTCATCCTTCTCCTTCTTCTCATCCTTCTCCTTCTCCTTCTTCTCATCCTTCTCCTTCTTCTCATCCTTCTCCTTCTTCTCATCCTTCTCCTTCTTCTCATCCTTCTCCTTCTTCTCATCCTTCTCCTTCTCCTTCTTCTCTTCCTTCTCCTTCTTATCATCCTTCTCCTTCTTCTCATCATTCTCCTTCTTCTCATCCTTCTCCTTCTTCTCATCCTTCTTCTTCTCATCCTTTTCCTTCTTCTCATCCTTCTTCTTCTCATCCTTCTTCTTCTCATCCTTCTCCTTCTCATCCTTCTCTTTCTTCTCATCCTTCTCCTTCTCCTTCTTCTCATCCTTCTCCTTCTTCTCATCCTTCTCCTTCTCCTTCTTCTCATCCTTCTCCTTATTCTCAGCCTTCTTCTTCTCATCCTTCTCCTTCTCATCCTTCTCCTTCTCATCCTTCTCCTTCTTCTCATCCTTCTCCTTCTTCTCATCCTTCTCCTTCTCCTTCTTCTCATCCTTCTCCTTCTCCTTCTTCTCATCCTTCTCCTTCTCCTTCTTCTCATCCTTCTCCTTCTTCTCATCCTTCTCCTTCTTCTCATCCTTCTCCTTCTCCTTCTTCTCATCCTTCTCCTTCTCCTCATCCTTTTTCTTCTCATCCTTCTCCTTCTCCTTCTTCTCATCCTTCTCCTTCTTCTCATCCTTCTCCTTCTTCTCATCCTTCTCCTTCTTCTCATCCTTCTCCTTCTTCTCATCCTTCTCCTTCTCCTTCTTCTCTTCCTTCTCCTTCTTATCATCCTTCTCCTTCTTCTCATCATTCTCCTTCTTCTCATCCTTCTCCTTCTTCTCATCCTTCTTCTTCTCATCCTTTTCCTTCTTCTCATCCTTCTTCTTCTCATCCTTCTTCTTCTCATCCTTCTCCTTCTCATCCTTCTCTTTCTTCTCATCCTTCTCCTTCTCCTTCTTCTCATCCTTCTCCTTCTTCTCATCCTTCTCCTTCTTCTCATCCTTCTCCTTATTCTCAGCCTTCTTCTTCTCATCCTTCTCCTTCTCATCCTTCTCCTTCTCATCCTTCTCCTTCTTCTCATCCTTCTCCTTCTTCTCATCCTTCTCCTTCTCCTTCTTCTCATCCTTCTCCTTCTCCTTCTTCTCATCCTTCTCCTTCTCCTTCTTCTCATCCTTCTCCTTCTTCTCATCCTTCTCCTTCTTCTCATCCTTCTCCTTCTTCTCATCCTTCTCCTTCTCCTCATCCTTTTTCTTCTCATCCTTCTCCTTCTCCTTCTTCTCATCCTTCTCCTTCTTCTCATCCTTCTCCTTCTTCTCATCCTTCTCCTTCTTCTCATCCTTCTCCTTCTTCTCCTTCTTCTCATCATTCTCCTTCTTCTCATCCTTCTCCTTCTTCTCATCCTTCTCATCCTTCTTCTCATCCTTCTTCTTCTCATCCTTCTCCTTCTCCTTCTTCTCATCCTTCTCCTTCTTCTCATCCTTCTCCTTCTTCTCATCCTTCTCCTTCTCATCCTTCTCCTTCTCCTTCTTCTCTTCCTTCTCCTTCTTCTCATCCTTCTCCTTCTTCTCATCCTTCTTCTTCTCATCCTTCTCCTCCTTCTTCTCATCCTTCTTCTCATCCTTCTTCTTCTCATCCTTCTCCTTCTTCTCATCCTTCTCCTTCTCCTTCTTCTCATCCTTCTCCTTCTTCTCATCCTTCTCCTTCTTCTCATCCTTCTCCTTCTTCTCATCCTTCTCCTTCTTCTCATCCTTCTCCTTCTCCTTCTTCTCTTCCTTCTCCTTCTTATCATCCTTCTCCTTCTTCTCATCATTCTCCTTCTTCTCATCCTTCTCCTTCTTCTCATCCTTCTTCTTCTCATCCTTTTCCTTCTTCTCATCCTTCTTCTTCTCATCCTTCTTCTTCTCATCCTTCTCCTTCTCATCCTTCTCTTTCTTCTCATCCTTCTCCTTCTTCTCATCCTTCTCCTTCTTCTCATCCTTCTCCTTCTCCTTCTTCTCATCCTTCTCCTTATTCTCAGCCTTCTTCTTCTCATCCTTCTCCTTTTCTTCCTTCTCCTTCTCATCCTTCTCCTTCTTCTCATCCTTCTCCTTCTTCTCATCCTTCTCCTTCTCCTTCTTCTCATCCTTCTCCTTCTCCTTCTTCTCATCCTTCTCCTTCTCCTTCTTCTCATCCTTCTCCTTCTTCTCATCCTTCTCCTTCTTCTCACCCTTCTCCTTCTCCTTCTTCTCATCCTTCTCCTTCTCCTTCTTCTCATCCTTCTCCTTCTCCTTCTCCTTCCTCATCTCCAAGGGCATTTAAATTAAAGGTACAGTGTTCTGCACTAATTTAAAGGCTCTCTGAAGCCTAGAAACCCTTTAAATAAGTCATCTTCGTAGCGGAGAAATTCGCATCGAATCGAATTTCACACTGGAATTCGCCGAATCAGCCGAATCGAATTTTTCATTTCTTCGCTCATCTCTAGCTACCACTATAACTTAGTAAACAAAAAATGTATGTGGAAAAGCAAAGGAATTATACTGTATAAGAAAAAGAAACAAATATAAGAAATTTGCTGCTCAGGAAGGCAGAAAGATTGAACTAACATGTAAATGATACATGATGAAAAATAAGCTATTGCCACGTGCCCTGAGGAAATCAGTCTTGTTTTGATATAAATCAGTGTCTAATTCCAAGACATGAAAGGGAGTTCTTCAAGGTCAATGTACACATAGTTCTATCCAGGCTCAGTCCAGCAGATCACTATCAGAAGCTCTTGTCTCAAGAATACAGACTAAGAATATGATGATTCATAGAGAGACAGTGCATAAGGCTGGAAAAAGAAATGACAAGGCCTCTCATGTGAGTCTTCATTTTTATACACAGAAATAGATCTCTCTTGTTAAAAGGGAGACAAAAGAACAGTTTCCGAACAAGACAGTTTTTGTACTTTAAAAGCAAATAGGTGTCTATGAAAGTTATATTTAACAAGGTATAAAACAAAAACTTTCATCAGCGTGACATACTTACAGTATATGGTGATTTCCAAATGCTTTAACTTTTTTTTTTATTTCGAAGTTCAGAAAGTTGCTTAAAATTCTCTAATTCTGTTTCCTTTGCTATTTGCAGAAATATGTATTCAGTTCAGTTTCCAAAGCTTTTAATCTAAGTTGATTCTTATGAACTGTATATATAGAATGAATAAGAAGAAACAGCAGTGAGCGCTAATCCTGAAAGTGGCTAGGCACTCTAAGCAACCAATAACACTTAAAAGCAATAACATAAAATAGTGCAGCGCTGAAAATAATGACAAAATGACAAAAAAGTAGTCCACTAAAAGTCTATGTCATATAAACGTATCCAGTGTCAGATGTGGATTCAAAATAGGTGATCCGTGTGGAAATGGCTGGAAAACGCACTCACCAGAAGTAAGACACATAAACGCAGTGTGTATATAAAGCTCCTGGATCTTCAATCCAGAGGGAAGTAAAGCTGATCCGGTTACAGGAATGGTGGATCCCTCCTCCGCAGATGCAGCAACAGATCTTCCTTAACACGATTAGATGTAGAATTCCAAGACCAAGGTTCTGCAAGCAAAAGCTCCTCAAGGGAGTTTTAGGGAAGGACACCCATAGTGAAGTAGGTAATAAAAGGCAGCTTTATTCACAATAATGATATCCAATTCAAAGCAGGCAGGTATCATACAGATGTGTCAGCAAGACAACTAACCCTGGTACTTTGAATAGTGGCCGCCGGGCCTCCACGTGGCACCGGCGGCGTAGCGTCTCGACGTATATGAACTGTATATATAGAAATAAAGCTGGCTGTCCAAGTAAAGATTCTCGTTTCCGTCATCTCATCAAGATTTGTTTTTCGTCATCTGTGGGGTATAAAGCAAAATATACAGTATACTGTATATTTGGCATGAAGTTCAGGGTCAGCCCAATATAGCGTTTGACCCTAACTATGGATAATCAGTGTTCGTGGACAAGCTAAACACTTTGGTCAGTTTGAAAGATTGAACATCCTGCTGTTTCTGCAGAACAAGTGAATACTTCCTACTGTGCAGGCCTGTACAGCATCATTTGCTGCTAAGTATTTAGCAACCTCTATCCCACTGCTTATCAGCTTCTAAACAATCCATCTGGTATACTAGGAGATGTATCATTTATTAAACCAACAAATATCCAAACTTACATTAAAGTAAGAGAAGTGCTGCTTGGATGTAGAAGGAAATGACAGTATGTGTATGAGAATGATGAGCCTGGTCTACAGACCGGCTACAGCTGTCATCCACAGGAAACCAGGCCTGCCGTGTAGGGAGGGAAAGCAGCAGCATCAATGGCAGTCATCAACAAACCTGGCATACATTGAGAAGAAAGGGGTGCATACAACGCATTTCAGAGGCCCTGCTTTCTTTAGCAAGTCCCTCTACGTCAAAGCAGTACTTCTCTTACTTGAATGTAAGTTTGTATATATGTTTGTTTAATAAACAACACATTGCTTTTAGTAATTTCTGCACTTTGGCTATCTTGTTGTCTTCTATATGCTATTGAGGATTCCTCCCATATCTGATGTGCCAAGCAGCGGAATTTCTTTAGAACTCTCCATCCGTCCATCCACCCATCTTCTCATCCATCCATCCATTCCTGGTCTTCATTATACATGAACTATCATTAATGCTGCTGGCTTGTACCCACCATCCTGAGCAAGAACTTTGTTATATCATCAACTCTGAAGATTCCATCAAAAGTAATTGGGAATAAGTACTTTTTTAATTTATTTGACTGTTGTTCATGTGCTAAGCTGAGAGTGCTGAGAGACTTTTTCTTTTTCAGTGATCCAATGCTACCAAAAGAAAGATCTATTTGTGTGAAAACAGTGTTGCATGACTGACCAAATGTCAATTAAAGTAGCACAGTGCTGAACAGCAAAAAAAATAAAAAAAATATATAGTCATGAAGGGGTAAAACCTTTCGGAGGTCAAGTGGCTAACACAAAATCACAGGAATCTTGCTGCAAATGTTAACTCATTGGTACGCAGTACCCACCAAACTAAGATGATATAGTATATTCACAAATATCCAATCTGTATTCTAGGTGGTGAGGTCAACAAGGTAAAGGTACATTTTTGCACATTTGGTCTGAGTACCCTAGAGTAACTCCTTTATGGAAATCTGTCAGGGAACAGCATTTAGCTGACTCCCACATATCAGATAATTTATCAGTCTATCTGATTTGAAATACCACCAAATCTGTAAAATCTTATAAACACAGCATCCTACTTCATCTTCTTAATGCAGCTAAAAGCCCCACCCCAGCCCTCTGGAAAAGTCTCAGGCATCGACCATTGGTTATTAGACTACTAGAGTTTACACAGTAATGGAAACTGAAAAATGAAAAGAATGAACTACAATAAATTCAATATGATCTGGGCCACTTGCATACACAGAACAAATAAAACCACTAGCACAAACCCTTAACATAGTCATATTGAAAGGTTAATGGAATAGTTTGACTCTCTACTTCCAACCAAATGAGTGAGTCCTTTGTTTGGTTCTTCACCCTCCTCCACTGTGCAGGGTGGCTATGATTGTAAGCTCTCTGTTTAAGATATTTCATAGTTCCAAAAACAACCCTTATATACCTTTTTTCCCTCCTCCCCTCCATTCTTTAGTTCCCATATCTTTGTTCATTTTTCATACCTCAGTTTTCCAAGTGGTACCAATACTGTTAATGGCCATTAGATTAGTGACTGAACCATATGTACTGTAACCAGTGGCGTCCAGAGGCAGGTACAGTTGGTGCGGTCTGAGCCAGGTGACACCGACCGCGTGGGGTGACACCAGACCCGCTCCACAAAAAGGTAAGTTGTAAAGCAAGCCGACGATCCCCGCAGGATGGATTTGATCCATCCTGCGGGGATTGTCGGCTTTCTTTACAACTTACCTTTTCTTGGAGTGGGTCAGGTGTCACCCCATATAGGTTGCATGCCGACGATCCTCGTCGGCATGCAACCTATACGGGGTAACACCGGACCCGCTCGAAGAAAAGGTAAGTTTTAAAGAAAGCCGACAATCCCCGCAGGATGTATCGGATCTATGGATTGAGCATAATGGATCGGAGTCTGATCTATTTTGCTCAATCCGCAGATCCGATACATTCTGCAGGGATTGTCGGAGGGGCTGTCACCAAGTGTTACCACACCGGGTGACACCTACCCTAAGGACGCCTCTGACTGTAACTCAAATCGAATGGAAAGCTTATACAAAAAAATCATGCACAGTAACGATGAGGTTCAGATTCGCTGCTAACATGGGTTTGAGGCTTATCCTATAGGTTTGAGATTCACTATCTCTATGAATTTTTGAACAGATTCGACTAGTAACATTTTTTTTAAACCACAATGTCTTTAACCTATGACTACTAGGCTTATAAGGGCCAATAAGGGGGCTTTTGATCAAGCCAGCCCTCTCACTTTAAAAATTAATCATAGTGTTGGTGAATTGGAAGCTGTTATATAGAAAGCATAGGGAAAGCTAACAAACTGCAAAGACAGAAATGTGGCTTGATTAGAAAACAATCCTATCATTTTAATTGCTACCTCTTTAGGCAGTCAGTTCATTGACTGCATTTTATTATTATTGGAGGCTTTTTTGTATTTCATTTTATTTGTTTGATTTGAATATTTTCCTAAACTGCATGTGTAGGGAAAAATAAGGGTTAATTATATGAGAGAATTTTTTTTCAAAAATGTTAATATAAAGTTACAGTAAATTGGTTAACTTTTTTCACATACTCAGTTAAAAATAGAGCTTACAGGCGTTTGTTAAATGGTGGAGAGGCTCAAACATATGCATAATTCATCCTAATGAGGTTAATAAATAGATACGTAATACATTGAGTTGTTCAAAAATATATCTATATATCCTTTTTGTACTTCACATGTATTTTGCATATGTCTGTATTCATCCACAGCTTTTCTTGAAACAAACTCAACTTTCCCAAGGATGCATGTGCAGCTCATAAGGTGTATCATATGAGTCTAATAAATATATTTAGACTTATTCCAAGAAATGTGTTGAATGAATACTGACGTGCAAAATCTAGGTGAGGTGCAAAAGCATATATAGATTCATTTTTGAACATCTAAGTGTAATTAAGTATGTTTTCCCTATGTTCATTATATTGAATTATGCATGCTTGAACCAGTCTTCCTTTTAAAATACACATGTAAGCTTTGTTTTTAACTGAATATGTGAAAAAAAGCACACTAATTTTATGACATTTTGGGGGGGGGGGAGAAATTATTTCACACAATTATCCCTTCTTTTTTTTACTACACCTTATATTAATCATGATTATCAATACTGTCGCTTTAAGAAAGATTTGCTGCTAAATAAAATCAGGAAGCATTCTTTTCGATTTCTCTCAAGGTTGTAACTATTACATAGGAATGGAAAGCCAAAGGACTTTTCCAATATTGGTATTAATGACAGTCTCCATAATTAAACATGGTTATTAAAAATAAATACACTGTGGTTTATTGAACTTTCCTTTCATAAATCTTAAAGATGACATTGTCAATATTTTCAGCCATATGCTTCTCAGCCTTATATTCCTCATAATGTAGCTCAGATTTATACTTAACAGTATCGGAAGGAAATACTCTATTTAGTGCCACTAATATTTTTACCCACTGTATTCTTTTCCCTGTGGGATCAGAAAGTCTTGTTTTTTTCCTGACCTGATCTAAAAAGCAATTTTAATCTCCTAACTCTGATATTATGTTACTTGCAGCTACACACAGATCAATCTTAATATCCATTGATAAGGATGTAATGAAATCAAAGAGATGCTGAAAATGTCTAATTCCAGCAGCACCATAAATTAGTTTTTTTTTCTCTTCTATCCCCCCACAGGATACTTCATTTTGAAGGTCATGCCAAAAATGAAAAGCAAAGGTTTCCAATACAGAAACTTATTCTGCCTGACATACAAGCATTGCACAACTTAAAGGAAATCTATTAGGTTGGGGATGTCATTGCTGATTTCCCCTTCTGAAAATACTATTTTCCTGGATGTCATGCTGATTCTTCAGTACTTTCCAAATTACTGGTGCAGAATAATCCAAATCAGTAGTTCTGATTTCAAAACTGCATGTTAGCTCCAAGTTAGTGAGCCACGAAGTATTAAAGACACATGACCCATTTGACAGCCAGCAATTTACCTTTTAAACTTAGCAAACAGGCTTGTTTAGTAATAGGTTTCCTTTGTGATTTCAAGGTGACTAGGTAAGCTATTGTGACAGAAAGAGCATAGAGAGGGGGGTACTGCCATGGGAGACATTTAAATAAGGAAAACTTTTTTTTTTACATTTGGACAGTGGTCCTTTAAATTTGACTTAGAGGGTGTCGAAGAAAAAACAACATCCATTTAAATTAAATTCTTGGGAGATGCCTTCAAGTTTTATGCTGTGTTTCAGAATAGCAGAATGTTTACAGACAGTGTCATGGATGCTGTATTTTGGCATCACATATTTTGGATATGTAATAGATATTTTTAAGTTTTACATTTAAGGTGGTTTAAACTGAACTGAACAGAACTGGTGATGTCAGCAGCAGAATTTCTCTGTATTCTCAGCACCATGCTAACCCTCCAACAGGCAGCTCTCTGTGACAGCAGCCTACTTCAATGCCTACCTCTCCCTATCCTTCACGTGGCTCTCTCCAGCCCAGGAATTCTCTTCTTTTTTCCTTCTCTCAGCTACTTTTCCTGCTGGGACTTGTAGTTCATTCAGTCAATGGTTTAATAGAAAACTGTTTCTGGAGACTACATGTCCTATATTACCAGACAGAATTCAGCAGTCCCCTTGCTCTCAAGCTGCACAGCAGCCAATTTATATCCCTGAATGCCCTGGGAAGGTGGATGGGCTCTTCTCTGCCTCACAGTGTATGCAGCACAGCTTTAAAGTGTCCTCTCTCTCTCCTCCTTTCATTGTTGGCAGCCAAGGAGAAGGAGTACAGCTGTAGCACTGGCTGTGTGTGAGTGGCTGCAGAATGTGTGACACTGTCAGTGACAGCTTGGTCCATGAGGTGATGGGCAGGAGTGATGGTGAACCCCGGATACATACATATTTAATATTGAACATCAACTAAATGAATTTGGCTGCAGTAAACAAAAAGTTGATGCTAACCGAAAATTAATAACATTTATTTCTAGCTAAAATACTTTATTTATAAACAACTGCCTTTTTATTGTTAAGGTATTTGTATCCACCTTTTTTTTTATTATTTGTTGCATCTCATTGCTGCTGACTTCTTGTTGCCTTTTTGCAGGTCACTTTCTGTCCACATGTATGCACTTCAGCGATTGCTGCATAGCATATCTCAGGGGGCAGTGACATTTTCTGATAATGACAAAAGGGGAAACTGACTGTAATATGTGTTGAAATGGTTACTTGTATACTCCACATGTTTCATATGATATATATATATATATATATATATATATATATATATATTGTGACAGTAGGCAGGTGAAATCACCTGGTTGCGTCCTGGATGGACAATATATTTGTCCGAGGTTCAGGCTTTATGGTGATTTGTACCACTAGAGGGAAGTGCTGAGTCCTTCAGCACTGGCACTGAGGTAATGAGCCCAGCTGAAGGTAGTGGGCTCATTAACACCTGTATAAAACTTTCCAGAGTGCTTAGGGAGTTGCTCCAACCTGGAACCAGATCTGTGCCTGAACTGTCTGGGGAGCTGACCTGTTATCTGTGTGCAGAGAGACCAAAGCCTGTGTGGCTAGCCTCCAAGTACTAGCAACTAGGTATAGCAGCAGGCTGTACCTAGTGGGTAGCTAGGGAAAGCGGTTGTTGCAGTAAGTAGTCAAGTTGGCCAGGATTTATTTTGATGTTTCTTTTTGGTTTACCATTTTTCTGTAAATATTGTAAATAAATTGCACCTGTTTGTTTTCACCTCCACTGTTGTTGTGCTGTGCCTGTCTTTTTTGTGTTGTGCACCCATCTAGGGGGTCACACACACCCGCTGCCGAGCTAACCCCGTTACAATATATATACATACTATATTGCCAAAAGTATTGGAACACCCCTCGAAATCATTGGTGCAGGTGTTCAAAGCACCTCCATGGCCAGAGGTGTATAAAATTAAGCAACTAGGTATGCAGACTGCTTCTACAATTATTTGTGAAAGAATGGGTCACTCTCAGGAGCACAGTGCATTCAAGCATGGTACCGTGAAAGGTTGCCACCTGTGCAATAAGTCCATTTGTGAAATTTCCTTGCTACTAAATATTCCACAGTCAACTGTTAGTGGTATTATAACAAAGTGGAAGCAACTAGGAACAACGGCAACTCAGCCACCAAGTGGTAGTCCATGTAAAATGACAGCGGGGTCAGCGCATGCTGAAGTGCACAGTGTGCAGAAGTCGCCAACTGTCTGCAGAACCAATAGCTAAAGACCTCCAAACTTCAGGTGGTATTCAGATTAGCACAACAACAGTGCGAGAGAGCTTCATGGAATGGGTTTCCATGCATGAGCAGCTGCATCCATGTCTTACATCACCAAGTGCAATGCAAAGCGTCGGATTATGTGGTGTAAAGCATGACACCACTGGACTCTAGGGCAGTGGAAACACCTTCTCTGGAGTGATGAATCATGCTTCTCTGTTTGGCAATCCAATGGACGTTTCTAAGTTTGGCGATTGCCAGGGGAACAGCATTTGCCTGACAGCACTGAGCCAAGTGTAAAGTTTGGTGGAAAGGGATTATGGTGTGGAGTTGATTTTAGGGGTTGGGCTTGGCCCCTTAGTTCCAGTGAAGGGAATTCTTAAGGTGTCATCAAACCAAGACATTTTGGCCAATATCATGCTCCCAACTCTGTGGGGACAGTTTGGGTATGGCCTCTTCCTGTTCCAACATGACTGAACACCAGTGCACAAAGGAAGTCGCTTAAAGACATGGATGAGCGAGTTTTGGGTAGAGGAACTTGATTGGCCTACACAGTGTCCTGATCTCAACCTGACTGAACAACTTTGGGATGAATTAAAGTGGAGACTGCGAGCCAGGCCTTCTCGTCTGACATCAGTGCCTGATCTCACAAATGCACTTCTGAAAGAATGGTCAAACATTCCCATAGACACACTCCTAAAACTTGTGGTCAGCCTTCCCAGAAGACTTGAAGCTGTTATAGCTACAAATGGTTGGGCCAACTCAATCGAATCCTATGGACTAAGACTGGGATGCCATTAAAGTTCATGTGTGTGTAAAGGCACCCGTCCCAATACTTTTGGCAATATACACTGCTCAAAATTAAAGGAACACTTTGAAAACACATCAGATCTAAATGGGGAAAAATATCATGCTGGATATCTATACTGATATGGACTGAGTAATGTGTTAGAAATGTAAGGACGCCTTATCATTTGATGGAAATGAAAATTATCAACCTACAGAGGACTGAATAAAAACACAACTCAAAAATCAAAATGAAAAAACAATGCAGCAGGCTAGTCCATTTTGCTGAAATTTCATTGCAGCAACTCAAAATGTTACTCAGCAGTTTGTATGGCCCCCACGTGCTTGTATGCATGCCTGACAATGTCAGGGAATGCTCCTAAGGAGACGACAGATGGTGTCCTGGGTTATTTCTTCCAGGATCTGGACCAGGGCATCATTGAGCTCCAAGACAGTCTGAGGTGCAACCTGGTGGTGTCAGATGGACAGAAACTTGATATCCCAGAGGTGTTCATGAGGCCGTACATTGTCATTAGAGATGAGCGAAGTATTCAAAAATTCGATTCGACTGATTCAGCGAATTCGTGGAAAAATTTCGATTCGAGTCGAATATATTCGCTGCAAATTTAACTTATAAAAGGGTGTTTCTAGGCTCCAGAGAGCCTTTATATTAGTGCAGAACACTGTACCTTTAATTTAAATGCCCTTGGAGTCTGCTGGGGAAGAGAAATAAAACTGACAGTCAGTATGACATGCAGATGAGTGCCGTCGATCTTAGAATCACCGCACACTTCACTCATTTGGGCAGTCACGGGGCCAAAATCAGAGTGTGGAGCCACAGTGTGGCGGTGGAGGCAGCAGCAATGGGAGGCCATATAGCACCCTATGACAAAATTGGAAACCACCAGCAGTGTGAGGAGACCTGAAAGTGGCACATGGCAGAGTGTGGCGATGGAGACAGCAGCAATGGGAGGCCGTACAGGGACCCATGACACATTCTGGACCTGGCAGCAGCATGAGGAGGCGGTACAGGGGCCCATGACAGATTACGGGCATGGCAGCAGCATGAGGAGTTGGTACAGGGGCCCATGGCAGATTACGGGCCTGGCAGAAGCAATGGGAGGCCGTACAGGGACCCATGACACACTCTGGACCTGGCAGCAGCATGAGGAGGACGTACAGGGGCCCATGACAGATTACGGGCCTGGCAGCAGCATGAGGAGTCGGTACGGGGGCCCATGACACACTCTGGACCTGGCAGCAGCATGAGGAGGCGGTACAGGGGCGCATGACAGATTACGAGCCTGGCAGCAGCAACTTGGACAGGAGGACGTTCAGCTTCTGCACCATCAGGTGCGTGCTCGCAAACTGTTGTCTCTTGGAAACGGATTCCAAGAAAGACTGCTGACGGAATCCGTGAAGAGGAGTAGCAGGAGAAGGAGCATCTGAACGAGCGGAATATGCCAACAAGCGACAACAGGGGCCCATGACAGATTACGGGCCTGGCAGCAGCATGAGGAGTCGGTACGGGGGCCCATGGCAGATTACGGGCCTGGCAGCAGCAATGGGAGGCCCGTAATCTGCCAGCACCCTATGACAAAAAATGAAACACACCAGCAGTGTGAGGAGACCTGAAAGTGGCACATGGCAGAGTGTGGCGATGGAGACAGCAGCAATGGGAGGCCGTACAGGGACCCATGAGAGACTGTGGACCTGGCAGCAGCATGAGGAGGCGGTACTGGGGCCCATGGCAGATTAGGGGCCTGGCAGCAGCAATGGGAGGCCCGTAATCTGCCAGCACCCTATGACAAAAAATGTAACACACCAGCAGTGTGAGGAGACCTGAAAGTGGCACATGGCAGAGTGTGGCGATGGAGACAGCAGCAATGGGAGGCGGTTCAGGGACCCATGAGACACTGTGGACCTGGCAGCAGCATGAGGAGGCGGTACAGGGGCCCATGGCAGATTAAGGCCTGGCAGCAGCAATGGGAGGCCCGTAATCTGCCAGCACCCTATGACAAAATGGAACCCTGGGCTGGGGCAGGCAGAACCGCCGTATCTTTATCACGGTTTTCCCAGGCCACCGAATGGCGACCCTGCATATGCTGACGCAACGCTGTAGTCCCAACATGGGCCCCCTGGCCACGCTTGACTTTCTGGCCACATAGTCGACATACGGCTATGTTTACTTCCTCGGGCGGCTTGACGAAAAATTGCCACACCGCCGAGTAGGAAACTTTGCCCCCGCTACTCCTCACTGGCTGACTGCTACTTCCTCCGTGCACACCGGCACCACTACTGGAAGTGGTGGTAGGCTGCAGTGGAGCTGGTGCTCTACTCCGTGGCCGTTTGCCTCCACTGACACTGCTGCGACCCTGCTGCCTCCTGGCAGCAGCAATGGGAGGCCGTACAGGGACCCATGACACACTCTGGACCTGGCAGCAGCATGAAGAGGCGGTACAGGGGCCCATGGCAGATTACGGGCCTGGCAGCAGCAATGGGAGGCCCGTAATCTGCCAGCACCCTATGACAAAAAATGGAACACACCAGCAGTGTGAGGAGACCTGAAAGTGGCACATGGCATGAGACACTGTGGACCTGGCAGCAGCATGAGGAGGCGGTACAGGGGCCCATGGCAGATTAGGGGCCTGGCAGCAGCTATGGGAGGCCCGTAATCTGCCAGCACCCTATGACAAAAAATGGAACACACCAGCAGTGTGAGGAGACCTGAAAGTGGCACATGGCAGAGTGTGGCGATGGAGACAGCAGCAATGGGAGGCCGTACAGGGACCCATGAGAGACTCTGGACTTGGCAGCAGCATGAGGAGGCGGTATAGGGGCCCATGGCAGATTAGGGGCCTGGCAGCAGCTATGGGAGGCCCGTAATCTGCCAGCACCCTATGACAAAAAATTGAACACACCAGCAGTGTGTGAGGAGACCTGAAAGTGGCACATGGCAGAGTGTGGCGATGGAGACAGCAGCAATGGGAGGCCGTACAGGGACCCATGAGAGACTCTGGACTTGACAGCAGCATGAGGAGGCGGTATAGGGGCCCATGGCAGATTAGGGGCCTGGCAGCAGCTATGGGAGGCCCGTAATCTGCCAGCACCCTATGTCAAAAAATTGAACACACCAGCAGTGTGAGGAGACCTGAAAGTGGCACATAGCATGAGACACTGTGGACCTGGCAGCAGCATGAGGACACGGTACAGGGGCCCATGGCAGATTAGGGGCCTGGCAGCAGCTATGGGAGGCCCGTAATCTGCCAGCACCCTATGACAAAAAATTGAACACATCAGCAGTGTGTGAGGAGACCTGAAAGTGGCACATGGCAGAGTGTGGCGATGGAGACAGCAGCAATGGGAGGCCGTACAGGGACCCATGAGAGACTCTGGACTTGGCAGCAGCATGAAGAGGCGGTATAGGGGCCCATGGCAGATTAGGGGCCTGGCAGCAGCTATGGGAGGCCCGTAATCTGCCAGCACCCTATGACAAAAAATGGAACACACCAGCAGTGTGAGGAGACGTGAAAGTGGCCCATGGCAGGGGCATGATTCATGGCGGATTTAGTCAGTTGTGTCAGGAACTGGTGGTTTGAAATCCAGACTAATCCACGCCTGATTAATTTTCACAAACGTGAGTCTCTCCACACTTTGGGTGGACAGTCGTGTCCTCCGCGGAGTTACAATACCTCCTGCCGCACTAAACACGCGCTCCGAAGCCACGCTACTGGCCGGGCATGACAGCCTTTCAAGGGCAAATTCAGCTAGTTGGGGACAAAGGTCAAGTTTCGTTGCCCAGTAGTCAAGGGGATTGTCTACCTCGGTTGGCAGGGTGCTGTCCAAGTAGGCCTAAGCCTGTTGTTTGAGGTCCTGCTCCAGGTCCACCTGATGCTGCTGCTGCTGCGGCTGGTTAGTAGTTTCCTCACTGCGCTGGTGAAGAAAGCTACTCATCATCGACTGCAGACTGAGGCAGCCGCTGCTGGTGGAGCTGCCACTGCTCCTACCACCCCACCCCTCCCCTGCTGCCATGGCAGCGGAACGCGAGCGCACAGGGCCCACAGTGTCTGAGGATGGACGTTGGCGCAGAAAGGCAGAGACCAGCTGACTACATAGGTGGTTTTTATAGTACGTTATTTTGGCCTCCCTCTCAGCAGGTGTGAAAAAGGCCACCATTTTTGAACGGTAGCGAGGGTCCAACAAGGTGGACAGCCAAAAGTCATCCCTCTGTCTGATGGTTATTATTCGGCTGTCGCTACGCAAGCAAGCAAGCATGCTATGGGCCATTTGTGCCAAGGAATGCGAGGGACTCCCTGCCTCCATCTCCACAGCATACTGCCACGGTGCGTCTGGGTCCTCTGTCTCCTCCTCCTCCTCCTCTACCAGATGCTCCTGCTCCTCCACTCCTGTCCGCTGAGTGGAAAAACCACCCATTTCACTCAATAATTCCTGAGCACCAATGTCCTCCTCTACCTCCTCCTCTTCTTCCTGTCCTGCCCCCACAGGGGTCATGTGGCGTTGAGATCTGTGCGCCACGTCTACCGCACCCTGACCAGCCATTGTTAACAGCATTTGTTCCAGGACGTGCAACAGAGGAATGACGTCGTTCATCCCATAGTCCTGCCGACTCACGAATAGCGTGGCCTCCTCAAAAGGCCTGAGCAAGCGGCAGGTGTCACGCATGAGCTGCCAATGGCTGACATCGAAGTTACACAGGGGAGTACCTTTATCCGCTTGTAACATCATGAAATCGGTGATGGCCTTTCGCTGTTCGTAAAGGCGGTCTACCATGTGTAGGGTTGAATTCCACCTTGTTGCAACGTCGCAGATCAGGCGATGCTGTGGAATTCCGTTCTGCCGCTGCAGCTCAAGGAGGGTGTGCTTTGCGGTGTAGGAATGGCTGAAATGCATGCAAAGTTTACGTGACATTTTAAGGATGTCTTGCAGTGGGATGGTGGATTTTAGGAACCGCTTGACAACCAGATTGAACACGTGAGCCATGCATGGCGCATGGCACAACCTTCCTTGACGCAGAGCAGACACCATGTTCTTTCCGTTGTCGGTCAACATGGTTCCGATTTTCATTTTGCGCGGAGACAGCCATCTGTCGATTTCTCTGTTCATTACACTGAGAAGTTCCTCCCCTGTGTGACTACGTTCGCCTGGACCTGGCAGCAGCATGAGGAGGCGGTACAGGGGCCCATGGCAGATTACGGGCCTGGCAGCAGCTATGGGAGGCCCGTAATTTGCCAGCACCCTATGACAAAAAATTGAACACACCAGCAGTGTGAGGAGACCTGAAAGTGGCACATGGCATGAGACACTGTGGACCTGGCAGCAGCATGAGGAGGCGGTACTTGGCCCATGGCAGATTAGGGGCCTGGCAGCAGCTATGGGAGGCCTGTAATCTGCCAGCACCCTATGACAAAAAATGGAACACACCAGCAGTGTGAGGAGACCTGAAAGTGGCACATGGCATGAGACACTGTGGACCTGGCAGCAGCATGAGGAGGCGGTACAGGGGCCCATGGCAGATTAGGGGCCTGGCAGCAGCTATGGGAGGCCTGTAATCTGCCAGCACCCTATGACAAAAAATGGAACACAACAGCAGTGTGTGAGGAGACCTGAAAGTGGCACATGGCAGAGTGTGGCGATGGAGACAGCAGCAATGGGAGGCCGTACAGGGACCCATGAGAGACTCTGGACCTGGCAGCAGCATGAGGAGGCGGTATAGGGGCCCATGGCAGATTAGGGGCCTGGCAGCAGCTATGGGAGGCCCGTAATCTGCCAGCACCCTATGACAAAAAATTGAACACACCAGCAGTGTGTGAGGAGACCTGAAAGTGGCACATGGCAGAGTGTGGCGATGGAGACAGCAGCAATGGGAGGCCGTACAGGGACCCATGAGACACTCTGTACCTGGCAGCAGCATGAGGAGGCGGTATAGGGGCCCATGGCAGATTAGGGGCCTGGCAGCAGCTATGGGAGGCCCGTAATCTGCCAGCACCCTATGTCAAAAAATTGAACACACCAGCAGTGTGTGAGGAGACCTGAAAGTGGCACATGGCAGAGTGTGGCGATGGAGACAGCAGCAATGGGAGGCCGTACAGGGACCCATGAGACATTCTGGACCTGGCAGCAGCATGAGGAGGCGGTAAAGGGGCCCATGGCAGATTAGGGGCCTGGCAGCAGCTATGGGAGGCCCGTAATCTGCCAGCACCCTATGACAAAAAATTGAACACACCAGCAGTGTGAGGAGACCTGAAAGTGGCACATGGCATGAGACACTGTGGACCTGGCAGCAGCATGAGGAGGCGGTACAGGGGCCCATGGCAGATTAGGGGCCTGGCAGCAGCAATGGGAGGCCCGTAATCTGCCAGCACCCTATGACAAAAAATGGAACACACCAGCAGTGTGAGGAGACGTGAAAGTGGCACATGGCATGAGACACTGTGGACCTGGCAGCAGCATGAAGAGGCGGTATAGGGGCCCATGGCAGATTAGGGGCCTGGCAGCAGCTATGGGAGGCCCGTAATCTGCCAGCACCCTATGACAAAAAATGGAACACACCAGCAGTGTGAGGAGACCTGAATGTGGCACATGGCAGAGTGTGGCGATGGAGACAGCAGCAATGGGAGGCCGTACAGGGACCCATGAGACACTCTGGACATGGCAGCAGCAAGAGGAGGCGGTACAGGGGCCCATGGCAGATTAGGGGCCTGGCAGCAGCTATGGGAGGCCCGTAATCTGCCAGCACCCTATGACAAAAAATTGAACACACCAGCAGTGTGAGGAGACCTGAAAGTGGCACATGGCATGAGAAACTGTGGACCTGGCAGCAGCATGAGGAGGCGGTAAAGGGGCCCATGGCAGATTAGGGGCCTGGCAGCAGCAATGGGAGGCCCGTAATCTGCCAGCACCCTATGACAAAAAATGGAACACACCAGCAGTGTGAGGAGACCTGAAAGTGGCACATGGCATGAGACACTGTGGACCTGGCAGCAGCATGAGGAGGCGGTACAGGGGCCCATGGCAGATTAGGGGCCTGGCAGCAGCTATGGGAGGCCCGTAATCTGCCAGCACCCTATGACAAAAAATGGAACACACCAGCAGTGTGTGAGGAGACCTGAAAGTGGCACATGGCAGAGTGTGGCGATGGAGACAACCCACCGACTGTTTTGCTCGCTGCCAAGCTGCCACCCTCTTCTCCTGATGATGCGGAAGCAATAGCCTGATGACGACAAGGCTGCCAAGTGCGATCAGCCTCATCATCATCAATTAGGGTCTCCGCCTCACTACTAGCCCCCTCGGCTGCGTGTGGGTCAGGAGACAGACCTGTCTCTAGACCGGCTACCGAGCCACTCTCCTCGCCACTACTTCTTCGCCTGGCTGCTGAAGAGGCGGATGTCTCCCCCCGTTCCTGACCGCCCTCTGTTAGCTCTTCCTCACTGTACTGGATGACACTGGGAGCACTGGCCTCTGGCTGCGAATAGTGCTGCCTCGACCCCTTCCTCTGCTGCCACGTCTGCTCGCTCCTAAAACATTGCCTCCTCTGCCACTCCTCTGCATGTTGTCTGACATACTCTTTAATTAAACGATTCTGTGTCCCTGAGTAACAATTCTGTGTCTGTCCCTGAGTAACAATTCTGTGTCCCTGAGTAACGTTTCTGTGGCCCTAAGTAACAGTTCTGTGTCCCTCAGTAACAATTCTGTGTCCCTCAGTAACAATTCTGTGTCCCTCAGTAACAATTCTGTGTCTGTCCCTGAGTAACAATTCTGTGTCCCTGAGTAACGTTTCTGTGGCCCTAAGTAACAGTTCTGTGGCCCTCAGTAACAATTCTGTGTCCCTCAGTAACAATTCTGTGTCTGTCCCTGAGTAACAATTCTGTGTCCCTGAGTAACAATTCTGTGTCCCTCAGTAACAATTCCGTGTCCCTCAGTAACAATTCTGTGTCCCTCAGTAACAATTCTGTGTCCCTCAGTAACAATTCTGTGTCTGTCCCTCAGTAACAATTCTGTCCCTGTCCCTGAGTAACAATTCTGTGTCTGTCCCTGAGTAACAGTTCTGTGTCCCTGAGTAACGTTTCTGTGGCCCTAAGTAACAGTTCTGTTGCCCTCAGTAACAATTCTGTGTCCCTCAGTAACAATTCTGTGTCTGTCCCTGAGTAACAATTCTGTGTCTGTCCCTGAGTAACAATTCTGTGTCCCTCAGTAACAATTCTGTGTCCCTCAGTAACAATTCTGTGTCCCTCAGTAACAATTCTGTGTCTGTGCCTGAGTAACAATTCTGTGTCCCTAAGTAACGTTTCTGTGTCCCTAAGTAGCGTTTCTGTGTCCCTAAGTAACGATTCTGTGGCCCTAAGTAACGATTCTGTGGCCCTAAGTAACGTTTCTGTAGCCCTAAGTAACGTTTCTGTGGCCCTAAGTAACGTTTCTGTGTCCCTAAGTAACGGTTCTGTGTCCCTCAGTAACAATTCTGTATCCCTCAGTAACAATTCTGTGTCTGTCCCTGAGTAACAATTCTGTGTCCCTAAGTAACGGTTCTGTGGCCCTAAATAACGGTTCTGTGGCCCTCAGTAACAATTCTGTGTCCCTCAGTAACAATTCTGTGTCTGTCCCTAAGTAACAATTCTGTGGCCCTAAGTAAAGTTTCTGTGGCCCTAAGTAACGTTTCTGTGTCCCTAAGTAATGATTCTGTGGCCCTAAGTAACGATTCTCTGGCCCTAAGTAACGTTTCTGTAGCCCTAAGTAACGTTTCTGTGGCCCTAAGTAACGTTTCTGTAGCCCTAAGTAACGTTTCTGTGGCCCTAAGTAACGTTTCTGTGGCCCTAAGTAACGGTTCTGTGGCCCTCAGTAACAATTCTGAGTCCCTCAGTAACAATTCTGTGTCTGTCCCTAAGTAACAATTCTGTGGACCTAAGTAACGTTTCTGTGGCCCTAAGTAACGTTTCTGTAGCCCTAAATAACGATTCTGTGGCCCTAAGTAACGTTTCTGTGGCCCTAAGTAACGTTTCTGTGGCCCTCAGTAACAAATCTGTGTCCCTCAGTAACAATTCTGTGTCTGTCCCTAAGTAACAATTCTGTGGCCCTAATTAACGTTTCTGTGGCCCTAAGTAACGGTTCTGTGGCCCTCAGTAACAATTCTGTGTCCCTCAATAACAATTCTGTGTCTGTCCCTAAGTAACAATTCTGTGGCCCTAAGTAACGTTTCTGTGGCCCTAAGTAACGTTTCTGTGGCCCTAAGTAACGGTTCTGTGTCCCTCAGTAACAATTCTGTATCCCTCAGTAACAAGTCTGTGTCTGTCCCTGAGTAACAATTCTGTGTCCCTAAGTAACGTTTCTGTGGCCCTAAGTAACGGTTCTGTGGTGCTCAGTAACAATTCTGTGTCCCTCAGTAACAATTCTGTGTCTGTCCCTAAGTAACAATTCTGTGGCCCTAAGTAACGTTTCTGTGGCCCTAAGTAACGATTCTGTGGCCCTCAGTAACAATTCTGTATCCCTCAGTAACAATTCTGTCTGTCCCTGAGTAACAATTCTGTGTCCCTAAGTAACGGTTCTGTGGCCCTCAGTAACAATTCTGTGTCCCTCAGTAACAATTCTGTGTCTGTCCCTAAGTAACAATTCTGTAGCCCTAAGTAACGTTTCTGTGGCCCTAACTAACGGTTGTGTGGCCCTCAGTAACAATTCTGTGTCCCTCAATAACAATTCTGTGTCTGTCCCTAAGTAACAATTCTGTGGCCCTAAGTAACGTTTCTGTGGCCCTAAGTAACGATTCTGTGGCCCTAAGTAACGTTTCTGTGGCCCTCAGTAACAAATCTGTGTCCCTCAGTAACAATTCTGTGTCTGTCCCTAAGTAACAATTCTGTAGCCCTAAGTAACGTTTCTGTGGCCCTAAGTAACGGTTCTGTGGCCCTCAGTAACAATTCTGTGTCCCTCAATAACAATTCTGTGTCTGTCCCTAAGTAACAATTCTGTGGCCCTAAGTAACGTTTCTGTGGCCCTAAGTAACGGTTCTGTGTCCCTCAGTAACAATTCTGTATCCCTCAGTAACAATTCTGTGTCTGTCCCTGAGTAACAATTCTGTGTCCCTAAGTAACGTTTCTGTGGCCCTAAGTAACGGTTCTGTGGCCCTCAGTAACAATTCTGTGTCCCTCAGTAACAATTCTGTGTCTGTCCCTAAGTAACAATTCTGTGGCCCTAAGTAACGTTTCTGTGGCCCTAAGTAACGTTTCTGTGGCCCTAAATAACGATTCTGTGGCCCTAAGTAATGTTTCTGTGGCCCTAAGTAACGTTTCTGTGGCCCTCAGTAACAAATCTGTGTCCCTCAGTAACAATTCTGTGTCTGTCCCTAAGTAACAATTCTGTGGCCCTAATTAACGTTTCTGTGGCCCTCAGTAACAATTCTGTGTCCCTCCCTAAGTAACAATTCTGTGGCCCTAAGTAACGTTTCTGTGGCCCTAAGTAACGTTTCTGTGGCCCTAAGTAACGGTTCTGTGTCCCTCAGTAACAATTCTGTATCCCTCAGTAACAAGTCTGTGTCTGTCCCTGAGTAACAATTCTGTGTCCCTAAGTAACGTTTCTGTGGCCCTAAGTAACGGTTCTGTGGTGCTCAGTAACAATTCTGTGTCCCTCAGTAACAATTCTGTGTCTGTCCCTAAGTAACAATTCTGTGGCCCTAAGTAACGTTTCTGTGGCCCTAAGTAACGATTCTGTGGCCCTCAGTAACAATTCTGTATCCCTCAGTAACAATTCTGTCTGTCCCTGAGTAACAATTCTGTGTCCCTAAGTAACGGTTCTGTGGCCCTCAGTAACAATTCTGTGTCCCTCAGTAACAATTCTGTGTCTGTCCCTAAGTAACAATTCTGTAGCCCTAAGTAACGTTTCTGTGGCCCTAACTAACGGTTGTGTGGCCCTCAGTAACAATTCTGTGTCCCTCAATAACAATTCTGTGTCTGTCCCTAAGTAACAATTCTGTGGCCCTAAGTAACGTTTCTGTGGCCCTAAGTAACGATTCTGTGGCCCTAAGTAACGTTTCTGTGGCCCTCAGTAACAAATCTGTGTCCCTCAGTAACAATTCTGTGTCTGTCCCTAAGTAACAATTCTGTGGCCCTAAGTAACGTTTCTGTGGCCCTAAGTAACGGTTCTGTGGCCCTCAGTAACAATTCTGTGTCCCTCAATAACAATTCTGTGTCTGTCCCTAAGTAACAATTCTGTGGCCCTAAGTAACGTTTCTGTGGCCCTAAGTAACGGTTCTGTGTCCCTCAGTAACAATTCTGTATCCCTCAGTAACAATTCTGTGTCTGTCCCTGAGTAACAATTCTGTGTCCCTAAGTAACATTTCTGTGGCCCTAAGTAACGGTTCTGTGGCCCTCAGTAACAATTCTGTGTCCCTCAGTAACAATTCTGTGTCTGTCCCTAAGTAACAATTCTGTGGCCCTAAGTAACGTTTCTGTGGCCCTAAGTAACGATTCTGTGGCCCTCAGTAACAATTCTGTATCCCTCAGTAACAATTCTGTCTGTCCCTGAGTAACAATTCTGTGTCCCTAAGTAACGTTTCTGTGGCCCTAAGTAACGATTCTGTGGCCCTAAGTAACGTTTCTGTGGCCCTAAGTAACGTTTCTGTGGCCCTCAGTAACAAATCTGTGTCCCTCAGTAACAATTCTGTGTCTGTCCCTAAGTAACAATTCTGTGGCCCTAAGTAATGTTTCTGTGGCCCTCAGTAATGGTTCTGTGGCCCTCAGTAACAATTCTGTGTCCCTTAATAACAATTCTGTGTCTGTCCCTAAGTAACAATTCTGTGGCCCTAAGTAACGTTTCTGTGGCCCTAAGTAACGTTTCTGTGGCCCTAAGTAACGATTCTGTGGCCCTCAGTAACAATTCTGTATCCCTCAGTAACAATTCTGTGTCTGTCCCTGAGTAACAATTCTGTGTCCCTAAGTAACGTTTCTGTGGCCCTAACTAACGATTCTGTGGCCCTAAGTAACGTTTCTGTGGCCCTAAGTAACGTTTCTGTGGCCCTCAGTAACAAATCTGTGTCCCTCAGTAACAATTCTGTGTCTGTCCCTAAGTAACAATTCTGTGGCCCTAAGTAACGTTTCTGTGGCCCTAAGTAACGGTTCTGTGGCCCTAAGTAACGATTCTGTGGCCCTCAGTAACAAATCTGTGTCCTTCAATAACAATTCTGTGTCTGTCCCTAAGTAACAATTCTGTGGCCCTAAGTAACGTTTCTGTGGCCCTAAGTAACGTTTCTGTGGCCCTAAGTAACGGTTCTGTGTCCCTCAGTAACAATTCTGTATCCCTCAGTAACAATTCTGTGTCTGTCCCTGAGTAACAATTCTGTGTCCCTAAGTAACGTTTCTGTGGCCCTAAGTAACGGTTCTGTGGCCCTCAGTAACAATTCTGTGTCCCTCAGTAACAATTCTGTGTCTTTCCCTAAGTAACAATTCTGTGGCCCTAAGTATCGTTTCTGTGTCCCTAAGTAACGATTCTGTGGCCCTCAGTAACAATTCTGTATCCCTCAGTAACAATTCTGTCTGTCCCTGAGTAACAATTCTGTGTCCCTAAGTAACGTTTCTGTGGCCCTAAGTAACGATTCTGTGGCCCTAAGTAACGTTTCTGTGGCCCTAAGTAACGTTTCTGTGGCCCTCAGTAACAAATCTGTGTCCCTCAGTAACAATTCTGTGTCTGTCCCTAAGTAACAATTCTGTGGCCCTAAGTAACGTTTCTGTGGCCCTCAGTAATGGTTCTGTGGCCCTCAGTAACAATTCTGTGTCCCTTAATAACAATTCTGTGTCTGTCCCTAAGTAACAATTCTGTGGCCCTAAGTAACGTTTCTGTGGCCCTAAGTAACGTTTCTGTGGCCCTAAGTAACGATTCTGTGGCCCTCAGTAACAATTCTGTGTCCCTCAATAACAATTCTGTGTCTGTCCCTAAGTAACAATTCTGTGACCCTAAGTAACGTTTCTGTGGCCCTAAGTAACGTTTCTGTGGCCCTAAGTAACGATTCTGTGGCCCTCAGTAACAAATCTGTGTCCCTCAGTAACAATTCTGTGTCTGTCCCTAAGTAACAATTCTGTGGCCCTAAGTAACGTTTCTGTGGCCCTAAGTAACGATTCTGTGGCCCTCAGTAACAATTCTGTATCCCTCAGTAACAATTCTTTCTGTCCCTGAGTAACAATTCTGTGTCCCTAAGTAACGTTTCTGTGGCCCTAAGTAACGATTCTGTGGCCCTAAGTAACGTTTCTGTGGCCCTAAGTAACGTTTCTGTGGCCCTAAGTAACGATTCTGTGGCCCTAACTAACGTTTCTGTGTCCCTAAGTAACGTTTCTCTGTCCCTAACTCTCTCCCTGAATACAGCCAGGTCTGCCTCTGTTGAACGACTGGAGGCAAATGGAGAATTCTAAAATGGCCGCCATTTATAGCTCGACCATTACACTGTGCTGGCTGGCTGGCTGCTGATTGGCTAATGCGATCACATGTCATGAATGAATGCATTATGGGTCAGCGCGCCTTGTCTGCGCGCCTTCCCAGACATCCCCGCTCCGTCGCCGCACATGTCGCCGCCATTTTAGGAAAAATTTCGATTCGCGCATCCGAAGTCTGCTTATTTTCGGATTCGACGCGAATCGAAAATTTCCTAATATTCAAAACGAATTCCACTTCGCCTACTTCGATTCGCTCATCTCTAATTGTCATGCACCAGGAGGAACCCAGGACCCACTGCACCAGTGTAGGGTCTAACAATGGGTCTAAGGATTTCATCCTGATACCTAATGGCAGTCAGGGCACCGTTGTCTAGCCTGTAGAGGTCTGTGTGTCCCTCCATGGATATGCCTCCCCAAAATGGTCATCCAGAACAATGTTACAGGCAGCATACCATTCTCCATGGCTTCTCCAGACCCTTTCACATCTGTCACTTGTGCTCAGGGTGAATCTGCTCTCATCTGTGAAAAGCACAGGAACCTGCCAATTTTGGTGTTGAATGGCAAATGCCAATCGAGCTCCATGGTGCAGGGTAGTGAGCACAGGGCCCAATAGACAATGTTGGGCCCTCATGAAGTCTGTTTCGGATTGTTTGGTCAAAGACATTCACACCAATGGCCTGCTGGAGGTAATTTTGTAGGGCTCTGGCTGTGCTTATCCTGTTCCTCTTTGCACAAAGGAGCAGATACTGGTCCTGCTGAAGGACCTTCTATGGCCCTGTCCAGCTCTCCTAGAGTAACTGCCTGTCTCCTGGAACCTCCTTCATGCTCTTGAGACTGTGCTGGGAGACACCGCAAACATTCTGTCAATGGCACCTATTGATGGACAATACTGGAGGAGTTTGACTGCCTCTGCAACCTCTGTAGGGTTCAGGTATCGCCTTATGCTACCAGTAGTGACACTAACCCTAGCCAAATGCAAAACTAGTGAAAGACAGTCAGAAAAGATGAGTAGGGAAAAAATTGTCAGTGACCTCCACCTGTAAAACCATTCCTGATTTGGGGGTCTTCTCATTGTTGCCCATCTAGTGCACATGTTGCTAATTTCATTAACACCAAAGCAGCTGAAACTGATTAACAACCCCCTCCGCTACTTAACTGACCAGATCAATATCCCAGGAGTTTAACTGACTTGATGAATATTACTCTGATTAAAAAGTGTTCCTTTAGTTTTTTTGAGCAGTGTACAGTATATAAGACAGATAAGGATTCGGCCCAGAGTGCCATTATTTGCAGGCTTGCAAATTCCAGACTGGATTATGTAAATACTTTTTTTAGTTTTAGATAAAGAAAGAAAGTGTTAAAACCCCTATCAGATTATTTGTTGCTGTCTGTGGTCTATAGAAAAGATTTCCCTGTACTCCCTGTCTTAGAAAAGCAAAAATACATTTCCCAAAAATGTAGACAATATCAGCTTAGACAGTTGTTGCTGGAGCTTTTGTCCCATTACCTCTTGTTCTGGTGACAGCTTTTAAAACGGTGGACTTCTCTTCACATTCTCTTTCAGAGACAACCAAGACACATACAGGGATGAATCTCCTAAGTGCAGACACAGAAAGCAATTAAAACATCAAACACAAGTAAAACTAAGGAGCTGGATACAGAAATTGAATGGGTTAAAGAAATTATCACTGGGTACAATAGCTCCAGTTTGACAGCACTTCACAAAACAGAGATACCCCCTGAAGATGGGGGGAAAACTCAAAGTTGAGTATTCACATATAGTACAACGGGATCTCCAAACAAATTGACCCAGCACTGTGCATTGCAGCAGGTCTCTTGACTCTCTCTCTCCTCACTTACTCAGAGACAGCTTCCACAGCCATTGTCAGTCACAGCCAGTGAGACGGGAAGGGGCTTTGTTGAACCACTCTCTACGTGTCTATGGACACACAGAGCTAAATCGGAAGCATGAGTTCCCTGATAGCAAGTGGTCCGCTATGGTGTGCACTTCGTGGAGAAAATGAGCCAGGTGAGGGACCCTGGAACTAAAAAAAGTTTTTCGTTTGCATACAGTTTAAGTTTGATTTTCTCAACCCATGGATTATATTAATAATTTATTAATAGAGTAAAACTGACTGCAGGGTGTTAAATTAATGAAAAATGGCCTTCATATTTACAAATGCTTTCTCATCTCTTTCTTTTTATAAATTTTTCCAACAATACAGTATTTACAGTTGAAGGGGATACTGATGGAGCCCCAAAAAGAACTTTAACCTATTTAGAAAGTTGCCCAAACATTAATCTATAATGGATGAACAGAAAAAAGAAATGCACATACAAATCTATCATGTTAGCATTACATCTAGCATTGTTTAATGAAATTTGGGAAACTTTGATCACACAAAGGCTTTAAATAATGACGGCTGGCTTCTCCAAAAAATTGTAAGAAATTATGTAAATGTAACACTAGCACAGAGGCGGACGGACCATTTGGGCTCTAGGGCACTGCCCGAGGGCCCAGGATCAGTAGAGGGCCCTATGAGATGTCCCTGGTGCCTTTCATAGGCTTTTTTTGGGTGTGGTTTGAGTGTGGGTGAGGACACAGGGGCCCCATGATCCCCTATTGCCCGGGGGCCCCATGAGTTGTCAGTCCGCCCCTGCACTAGCAGCAACTGAAATCATGTTGCCAGACTTATAATGCACTACAATGTTATATTTTGTAAAGTGTAACAACATCTTAGAGGTCCCTCGGGTGGGACACTTGGGATAGTTCCATCCCCTACAACTGGGACACTCCTTGGTACTACTTGGATACCTTCAAGTTCATCAGGGAGCAGGGGCTGCAGGGAGTCAAGCCTGACTTGTGGAAACCAAAGACCATTTACAAGCTTATCCGAGCAAGCGACATTTTGGAGTCGGTTCCAGGCCTGCCTTCAGACACCTGCAAGGTGGTCTGGAGGAATGTTTCTTCCAACATTCTCACCAACAGGCACAAAGACCTGGCATGGATGGCAATCCAAGGGGGGTTGCCTCTCAGGACATTTATGCATGCCAGGAACCTGAGCAGATACAGACACTGCCCCTTCTGCATCATCCATGAGGAAACGTCTCACCACGTTTTCTGGGAGTGCTCATTTGCTCAGGCCCTGTTGGGGGCCCTGGAACCTGAACTCAAAGACTTTGTACCACAGACAGCCATCACTCACTTTGGGGTGTTGAATGGACTATTCTGTGGGACTTTTTCTCTGGAGGACATTGACGGCGCCTGGCGGGTGCTGTGTTGTTTTAAGGACACTTTATGGTGCGCCAGAAAGCGCCTCATCCACCAGCGGGAGAGGATGTCCATTGAGGACTGCCGCAGACTGATCCTCAGTCTGCTCAGAGACTATACCTTGATGGACTTTAAGGAGGAAGAGGACGTCTGAAGATTCCCCCTTCCCCCTACTCCCCCTTGCGTGTCTTTGTCCCTTCAATAAAGCTTCGGGCCTGTGTTTCCCCCTTTTTTCCCCCTTTCCCCCCCCACACACCCGATGCCTATTGTAGACTGTAACATTCGGTTTTCGTTTTTGCATGATTTTGTGACATTAGGAAAACGTATTGTGTATTAGGATGCTACGGTTTTTGGGGTAAGCGGCGTTATGCATGACGTGTTGGTCTGGAGATTCGTCCTCCACGCACATCACGTCAGGCATCATACCGCTGAGCGAATGTATTTATTTCTGAATGTATTTATTGTATGCTTGGAACTGTATTGCAATGTGGTGCGCTGCGTCGCAGTACAGGGTGAGATGTACCCCGATTACAAGTATCATGTTGTTTTTGATGCTTCTGTAATAAAAGTATCTTTTCAATCAAAAAACATCTTAGATGTAGCAGATGAAAGAACCATCTGTTTTTTCAAGGGCTTGTAATCAAAATTGTCACCTATACATATACATACAGCCAAACAAAATAGCATACATCTCATCTTAGTTCGGCCCCACTGATTTCTGTCAGTGACTTAGAGGCATAAATAACCGATTTCCTTTACTGCAACAATTCAACACCAAGTCCTTGTTTGAAGACATCAATTGAAATTGTCACTTTTTGGATGTCTTAGTACTCTGCTCAAAGAAATTAAAGGAACACTTTTTAATGAGGTTATAGTATCAAGTCAATTAAACTCCTGGGATATTGACCTGGTCAGTTAAGTAGCAGAGGGGATTAATAATTAGTTTCAGCTGCTTTGGTGTTAATTAAATTAACAACAGGTGCACTAGATAGGCAACAATGAGACAACCCCTAAAACAGGAATGGTTTTACAGGGGGAGGCGACTGACATTTTTTCCCTACTCATCTTTTCTGACTGTTTTTTACTAGTTTTGAATTTGGCTAGGGTTAGTGTCACTACTGGTAGCATGAGGCGATACCTGGACCCTACAGAGGTTGCACAGGCAGTCCAACTCCTCCAGGATGGTACATCAATAGGTGCCATTGCCAGAAGGTTTGCTGTGTCTCCCAGTACAGTCTCAAGAGCATGAAGGAGATTCCAAGAGACGGGCAGTTATTCTAGGAGAGCTGGACAGGGCCGTAGAAGGTCCTTAACCCATCAGTAGGACCAGTATCTGCTCCTTTGTGAAAGGAGGAACAAGAAGGAGCACAGCTAGAGCCCTACAAAATGACCTCCAGCAGGCCATTACCTGCCACCTACCTGCCATTAGGTATCGGGATGAAATCCTTGGATCCATTGTTAGACCCTACACTGGTGCAGTGGATCCTGGGTTACTACTGGTGCACGACAATGCCCGGCCACATGTGGCAAGAATATGCAAGCAATTCCTGGAGGATGAAAGAATTGATACCGCTGAATGGCCCCCACACTCACCTGACCTAAATCCAATACAAACCTCTGGGATATCAACTTTCGGTCCATCCGACATCACCAGGTTGCACCTCAGACTGTCCAGGAGCTCAGTGATGTCCTGGTCCAGATCTGGGAGGAAATACCAAAGGACACCATCCGTCATTTCATTAGGAGAATGCCATGATGTTGTCAGGCATGCATACAAGCACATGGGGGCCATACAAACTACTGAGTAACATTTTGATTTGCTGAAATGAAATTTCAGCAAAATGGACTAGCCTGCTGCATCGTTTGTTCACTTTGATTTTCGGGTTGTTTTTAAATCCAGTCCTCTGTAGGTTGATAATTTTCATTTCCATCAAGTGATGGGGTATCCTTATGTTCCTAACACATTACCCAGTCCATATCAGTATAGATATCCAGCATGATATTTTTCCCCATTGAGATCTCATGTGTTTTCAAAGTGTTCCTTTTATTTTTTTGAGCAGTGTATTTCTAATGTTTCTTCATTAAATTGGTTGTAAACCCTTACATATGCCCAGTGAAGTGACTGGCATCAGGTGACACACAGAAATGAAACAAATCCTCCTACATAAGTTGTACCTGTCGATCTGCAGAAAAAAAGGGGGCAGAGAGCTGAAGTTACACTCTGCAGAGTTCAGTTAGGAGAGCTCTGAGAGCTGATTGGAGGGAAGAGACACCCCCCCCCCCTCCACACAGAACACAGGAACAGATCTGAGGCTGTCATTCTGCTGACGGTCCCTCCCCATCACTATCTTTCTCTTGGTGTCAGGAAAACTTGCCGGAAGTGACTCAAGCAGATAGCAGAGGAATGAGGAAGCAGACAGAAATTACACTTTGTACACTGGATTGAGACAAGTACGCTCTATATGGGGATATGATTTGTTCATACAGTATTTCATGTCTGAGATTTACAACCACTTTGACAATCCCACTGAATGGCAGAGTTTTTATTTAATTGAACCTGTTAATCAGTATTTTATCTTATGAGTCATTATTATAGCTCCACCTGAAAACACGACAGTAGACATCTTATAAAAGCGCAATGTTAACAACGGCTAGAATATAGCAATGTTTTAGGGAGCAAAAATCTATAAGATAATGATTGTAAATGTATGTTTGCATGCAGAATACTACAGTATTTGATAATATAAGATGTATGTGATGCACGCTATTTTTTTTTTTCTGCACAGAAGCCCATTGTAGTCTATGGTCATACTAGGCTAAAGGGGTTAACAGAAGCACATATCAATTTTCAGAAGGTGACTGTCTTATCATGCCAAAGGCATGAACTTTTTTTTAATGTATACTGGACATTGTGTAATTAGTAATGTGATCTTACGGACAATTACGCCTATCTGCAGCATTCACAGTTCTGCTACCCAAAATAGATTCTACATGTTGAGTGAATATCTGAATTCTAAGGAGCTTTGACTTTTACAGTGAATGAAGTCCAAACTGTGCTTCAAGCATTAGATTTTGAGCCTTCTGCTTGAATGATATCATACATGTGTGACTATCTCTAAGGAATGTGACAAATAATTCCTTAAAATAGCCCGAAGTTAACTATTGAACACAAAAATAAGTAAATGCCAAGAAAATGATTTCACTCACAGAGACAGTATTGGATTTTTATTTAAATTTCCATTGTTATCTGTTTTTTAGGGCTGACACTCTACATGTGTTAAAGCAGCTCTTGTGGTAGCCAGCAGATGGAGCTGTTGTTAAGAGCTGTCAGACTGCTTCTGTACAAAAGGTAATTGGTCCTTTAGACAGCAGGAAGGTATTGAGCTGCCCCTGACCCCTCGCCCTAGCACCTCATACACACCAGCTACAATGGCAGCCAGTAAATGGGAGCTGTCAGCTATCCTGTCAGAGTCCAGCCTGAATTGAAATTTATTGGCTGTGTTTATATTCTGTTCTGTGCCAGATCTCAGTAATTATCACCCTGATGTTACCAGACACACAGAATGAATGTATCAGAGCCCTGTAATTAGAACATCGATTCACTCTCTTTCCTGCTCTGCGTACTACAAATTAATAACTGCACTGTTTTTGAATGTGCAAAATGTAGCTAATGTGTAATGTGTGGGATTTTAGTACTTCTTCTAAGGTGCACATTTTTGTTGCACTTACGTGTATGTACACAACGTATTTATTTATGACCCATATATACAGTTTCATGTTAATCTGATAAGGACATCCAATTTAGGTGTTTCCAGGCAATACGTCCTCTGACACCATGGAAAGCACTCCATTCTCCATTAAATTTAAGCATTTGGGGTATCATCATATTCCACCATATGTATACTGCTATTGAACACTATATTGCCAAAGGTATTGGGACACCTGCCTTTACACGCACATGAACTTTAATGGCATCCCAGTCTTAGTCTGTAGGGTTCCATATTGAGTTGACCCACGCTTTGCAGCTATAACAGATTCAACTCTTCTGGAAAGACTGTCTACAAGGTTTAGGAGTGTGTCTATGGGAATGTTTGACTATTCTTCCAGAAGCGCATTTGTAAGGTCAGGCACTGATGTTGGATGAGAAGGCCTGGCTTGCAGTCTCCACTCTTAATTTATCCCAAAGGTGTTCTATCAGGTTGAGGTTAGGACTCTGTGCAGGCCAGTCAAGTTCCTCCACCCCAAACTCGCTCATCCATGTCTTTATGGACCTTGCTTTGAGCACTGGTGAGTATTCATGTTGGAACAGGAAGGGGCCAACCCCAAACTGTTCCCACAAAGTTGGGAGCATGAAATTGTTCAAAATGTCTTGGTATTCTGATGCCTTAAGGGTTCTCTTCACTGGAACAAAGGGGCCAAGCCCAACCCCTGAATAACAACCCCACACCATAATCCCCCCTCCACCAAACTTTACACTTAGCACAATGCAATTAGGCAAGTACCGTCTAGCAACCACCAAACCCAGACACGTCATTCGGATTGCCAGACAGAAAAGCATGATTTGTCACTCCAGAGAACACGTCTCCACTGCTCTAGAGTCCAGTGATGATGTGCTTTACACCACTGCATCCAATGCTTTGCATTGCAGTTGGTGGTGTAAGGCTTGGATGCAGCTGTTCGGCCATGGAAACCCATTCCATGAAGTTCTCTGTGCTCTGTTGTTGTGTCACGTACCTGATGGGAGACTGAAATGAGGAGGTCAGCCTCACTTGTGTCACTAGCCCTGACCCCACTGGAGTTGGAACAGAGGGAGTCTAGGGACCAGAGGGACAAGAGCGCCAGTAGATGTTGTTTGCAGCTCTTGTAGATGATGACCTTGGAAGACTGATGATCTTCTGATTCAGGCACAGTAGTAACAAGCAGAGCGGGTTTTGTAGATCGCCAGGCGTGCACCAAAGCAAGGCAGGTAGCCAGGGAAAGAGACAGGAGCAATGTCATAGGAATAGCCAGGGTCATCAACGGGCGGACAGCACGGTACAGAATCAGAAGCAAAGCAAAGGTCAGGAGCAGAGCCGAAGTCAGGAACCGGTATCAATCAAGAGAGCAATCAGAGTCAGGTCAGGAACAAGCCAGGTCAGCAACAAAGGAATCATACAGGAACAAGCAGGACACGGGGGAGCTGAAGACCAGTCAGCACCTATCATGGGCAGAGACACTCTTTAAATAGCCCGTCTGGTGCCAATCTTCGCCATGCTCGTGCATGTGCGCAATCGCAACCGACCACCCTTCTCCGGCCGTTTCTATGCGCATGCGCATTTCTATTCACGATTCGTCTCACCAGAAATCCCTTACATGTTGTGCTAATCTGAAGGCCACAGGAAGTTTAGAGGTCTTTAGCTATTTACTCTGCAGACAGTTGGCGACTTCTGTGCATTGTGCGCTTCAGCATGCACTGACTCCGCTCTGTCATTTTATGTGGCCTACCACTTGGTGTCTGAGTTGCTGTTTTTCCCAGTTGCTTCCACTTTGTTATAATACCACTAACAGTTGACTGTGAAATATTTTAGTAGCAGGAAAATTTAATGGATGGACTTATTGCACAGGTGGCAACCTATCACAGTACCATGCTTGAATTCACTGAGCTCCTGAGAGCTGCCCATTCTTTCACAAATGTTTGTAGAAGCAGTCTGCATGCCTAGGTGCTTGATTGTATACACCTGAGGCCATGGAGGTGATTGGAGGGGTGTCTCAATACTTTTGGCAATATTGTGTGATATATATATATATATATATATATATATATATATATATATATATATATATATATAATGCCTTACAACCAGCGCTAAAATCTGAATGTATCTTGAAATCAGCCTAACAAATACTGTGACAGGTGGCCCAGCTCTAGATGGCAATTGGAATGGAACATGTACTGTTGACAGGAAAAAATCTTTCGCTGGTTGCTGGAGTGCAGCTTTAACATGCCAGTCTCCAATGCAAAAATATATACTTTTGTAACTCATTTGGGAATTAATTAGTTCCTTCTGGCTCTGTCTATTCTGAATCCGACATACAAGCTGAGAGGATAATTTGGACTGAAAATACTTATATTTTCAAGAAATCATTCAAGCTATTTATATTATGTACTGTATGTGTTTGCAACACATGTATTGCTGGAAAATGTTAATAATGAACTCTTGTTCTTCTTGTTGATCTCTTCCTGTAAAGGATAAAATAGCTACTTTGAATCACAGCACAAGCTGACCAAACTCTACATGCTTCAGGCACAAACAGTTATTAATAGTTGCAGAACTTATTCAACATCATGTCTATGCACCTCTGTGACTCTAGAAAGGTGTGTGTTTCCAGAGACAGAGATGCTATTTGAGGAGTGACAGTGTTTCAACTGCTGACATCCTCACCAGTTCTGCAGAGCAATGTACTCACTGTCAAACAGCTATAAAAACACCTGCTGAATTTAGCCACTTCAGGATCACAACCTCTCCCCTTATATTATTTTTTTTTTTCATTTTAAAGATGTGCTTCGCTTCCGAAACTTTTCTGCCCATGGTCATGGACCTGGTCTCATTGCCCTTTCTAGAAATATACTGTAAGCTTATATACTGTATAACATAACAATATATATTCACTTGGATGAAAAATAGACAAAGTATAATTGAAAAAGCACCAAGAAATAAATGTTTAAAAATTTTGTAATTTCACACATCAGGACATATACGTTGCATGTAAATTCACTGTATTCATGATTCTATAAGTACATTCCATCATAAATTAAGGTGAGAGGAATAAGAATGAAACATGTTCAGATAAGTGTATTGTGTGAATAGTATTACCACCAGCAATAAACAGCCCTCCTTTACCATATGTATTCTAATCAAAGGTCTCCAGTAGGTTCACCCACAGTTATTATTGGCATTACTAGCTGTTGGTTTGTGGTTACATAATACCATGGATTTGATCACAAAACTTGCTTTGTCCAGAGCTGCTATACAGTCTTGATAGTGTTTTACTAATTTTTCAAGATAGCTCATTTAATTCCACTAAAGCAGGGGTAGGCAATCTGCGGCTCTACAGCTGTTCCATAATGCCTCCTGGGAAATGTAGTTCCACAATAGCTAGCAGGGGCGGACTGACAACTCATGGGGCCCCCGGGCAATAGGGGATTATGGGGCCCCTGTGTCCTTGCCCAAACTCAAAAAAGCCAATGAAAAAGGTACCAGGGGCATCTCATGGGGCCCCCTACTGACCCCGGGCCCTCAGGCAGTGCCCGAGTTTCCAAATGGTCAGTCCGCCCCTGACAGCTAGAGAGCAGCAGATTGCCTACCCCTGCACTAAAGGGTCTTTGGTATCCTTTCAAGAAATGTTCCGTAATCATGGATTTAAAACCCATATAGATTTGGATTTAATTGTAACTACCTCTACTGGAAGGATTTATGCAGCTTGTACTCTGTTGTGCAGCTAGAAGTACTGGGCGCAGCTTGATATTGTAACTGTGGATCACAGCCATGGGAGGATCTCCTAGGCTCTGATCAAGGAGAAGCCTGGGGGGAGGATAATTCCAAGCTCTTTTCTGTTGTGTATCTGAGGTCTTCAAGTTGAACTGGCACTTCTCTTGAGGATCTTTTTTGTGGGATGGAGCTCTTTGCTAGGATGAACAGTGATTCTGCTTTGGAAGAAAGGGGGAGGAGGGTCCTTGTGGGGAGAAACTCTTTGCGTGGGGGGTGTATTATAATATTGTGGGGGCATATTGTGGGGTAGAGCTTTGCAGGGGGTATTTTCTGGTGGGGGAGCTCTTTGCTGGGAGGTTTGTCAGGTTAGATCTCTTTGCCGAGGAGGGGTTGCTTAAGAGAAGGGGGGATTGCTTTACAGAGGATATGTTTTAAAGTGGGTTTCTGGAGGGCGTAAAGTTTGCATGGGGGCAATAGGTTAGGGTTTCTTGAGGAAGGAGGGGATTTTGCATGGGGACAGTTGGTTAGTGGTAAGAGGCGGGGAGGGGATTATGGCAAAGGCTATGGAACTACAGTTCTACTTCAAGTACACCTTACCCCTGCACTTTGTATGAAGGGAATGCACCTGATAGGAGTGTACAACATACAGCATAGTATACATATTTTAGAGGTCAGGAGCATTTAATGACTATTTGATGGCGGTATGTATACTGGGATTTTTTTATTTTATTTTTTAGTTTTACTAGTAATGGCAGTGATCAGCAATAGCTAAAGACCTCCAAACTTCCTGTGGCCTTCAGATTAGCACAACAGTGAATAGAGAGCTTCATGAAATGGGTTTCCATGGCCGAGCAGCTGCATCCAAGCCTTACATCACCAAGTAGAATGCAAAGTGTCGGATGCAGTGGCGTAAAGCACGCCACCACTAGACTCTAGAGCAGTGGAGACGTGTTCTCTGGAGTGATGAATCATGCTTCTCTGTCTGGCAATCCGATGGAAGTGTCTGGGTTTGGTGGTTTCCAGGAGAACGGTACTTGCCTAATTGCACTGTGCCAAGTGTAAAGTTTGGTGGAGGGGGATTATGGTGTGGGGTTGTTATTCATGGGTTTGGCTTGGCCCCTTAGTTCCAGTGAAGGGAACTCTTAAGGCATCAGCATACCAAGACATTATGGACAATTTCATGTTCCCAACTTTGTGGGAACAGTTTGGGGATGGCCCCTTCCTGTTCCAACATGACTGCTCACCACTGCTCAGAGCCACACAATGTGCTGTATGTAATATAACAATGTTGCATTTTACTGATGTATGGACTCTGTACAGCAGACTGTAGGTTACATATTTCTGATTTCTACACAGAGTATACTGAGCTGTACATTGAATAATCCTGACCATAGAACTCTGTACCCTGTAAGTTGCATACTCTTGACTCTTGCACTATATAAATCACATTGTATATTACATATTCCTGACTCCTGCACTCTATTTGCTATATTTTAATTGTACTATATTGTACTACTCCTGACCAATGTGTATATGGTTTGAACAGTTGCAGGTTGCTATGTAGTCCATGACTATTTTAGGGAGTTATGGCAGGCATATATAAGGTATAGCCTGTATGTTTTATTCTGTGTGCAGAAAAGCATATGTAATGAAAGAGCTTTTGTTGTTGTTAATATTGTGCCAAGGTTTTAGCTATGAATGTGAGACTATTGTTTGTAAGTAATGCAAATTTTGTGGTTACTATAGGACTGTGGTATATGTATGCAAGTACACAGTGAGTAGGCTCAGGTGTTGTTTAACCATGTCCTTTTATACCCCTCCCACTATTAGCTCAGTTGGGTTACATCTATAATTTAGCTTTTCTCAGTGTGTGCAAAGGTGTCTTGGTCCTTTAACCACTTTCCCGTCACCCTATAGCAGATATACTGCTACAGGGCGGCAAGGGTGCGCAAAATCACGTATATATATATATATATATATATATATACAGTATACAGTTGCAAGAAAAAGTATGTGAACCCCTTGGGATTACGTGGAGTTTTGCATGAATTGGGCATAAAATGTGCTCTGAACGTCATCTAAGTCACAGCAATAGAACACAGTCTGCTGAACATAATACTACACAAACATTAGATGTTGCCATGGTTTAATTGCACATAACATGTAAACATTCACAGTGCAGGGAGGAAAAAGCATGTGAGGCCCTAGCTTAATGACTTCTCCCAGAGCTAATTGGAGCCAGGAGTGAGCCAACCTTGACTCCAAATAGTGTGATGATATTGGATGTGTTGCTGACAGCTGTTCTGCCCTTAAAAAACACACACCTGTTTTGGGTTTACTGGTTTTAAGAAGCACTGTCTGATGTGAACCATGCCTCGCAGAAAAGAGCTCTCAGAAGACCTAGAATTGTTGACTTCGTGAAGCTGGAAAGGGTTACAAAAGTATCTCCAAAAGCCTTGATGTTCATGTGTCCACAGTAAGACAGACTGTCTACAAATGGAGAAAGTTTAGCACTGTTGCTACTCTCCGTAGGCGTGGTCGTCCTGTAAAAATGACTGCAAGAGCACAGCACAGAATGCTGCATGAGGTAAAGAAGAATCCCAGAGTGTCAGCTAAAGACCTACAGAAATCTCTGGCACATGCTAACATTTTTGTTGACACATCTACAATAAGGAAAACATTAAACAAGAATGGAGTACATGGGAGGACACCACAGAGGAAGCCATTGCTGTCCAAAAAGAATATTGCAGCACGTTTGAAGTTTACAAAAGAGCACCTGGATGTTCCACAGCACTACTGGCAAAATATACTGTGGACAGATGAAACCAAGATTGAGTTGTTTGGGAAGAACACACAACACTATGTGAGGAGAAGAAAAGGCACAGCACACCAACATCAAAACCTCATCCCCACTGTAAAACATGGCGGAGGGAGCATCATGGTTTGGGGCTGCTTTGCTGCCTCAGGGCCTGGACGGATTGTTGTCATTGATGGGAAAATGAATTCCAGAGTTTATCAAGACATTTTGCAGGAAAACGTATGACCATCTGTCCGCCAACTGAAGCTCTGCAGAGGATGGGTGATGCAACAGGACAATGACCCAAAGCATACAAGTAATTCAACAAAACAATAGCTGCAACAGCACAGAATACGCCTTCTGGAGAGGCCCAGTCAGAGTCCTGACCTCAACCCGAATGAAATGCTGTGGCATGACCTTAAGAGAGCGATTCACACCAGACATCCCAAGAATATTGCTACACTGAAACAGTTTTGTGAAGAGAAGTGGTCCAAAATTACTCCAGATCGTTGTACAGGTCTGATCTGCAACTACAGGAAACGTTTGGTTGAGGTTATTGCTGCCAAAGGAGGGTCAACCAGTTATTAAGTCCAAAGGTTCACATACTTTTTCCTCCCTGCACTGTGAATGTTTACATGTTATGTGCAATTAAACCATGGCAACATCTAATGTTTGTGTAGTATTATGGTCAGCAGACTGTGTTCTTCTATTGTTGTGACTTAGATGACGTTAAGAGCACATTTTATGCCCAATTCATACAAAACTCCACGTAATCCCAAGGGGTTCACATACTTTTTCTTGCAACTGTATATGTGATTTTGCATTTCCTGGTAGGGGGTGTGCGTGAGCCACGTGCGAGCCCTACCTGCACCACTATTCACGGCCTTGGTTGTCAATCACCGGGTCCTGGCGGGTGATTACTCGCCGCCACCCAGTGATTGAGGAGCATTACTGACAGAGGGAGAGAACTGTATGTAAACAATACAGTTCTCTCCCCTGTCAGCTCCTGCACACTGATTTGCATGGCTATGCATAGCAGAGCCATGAAAAGCAGTGTGCTTAAAGTGGAAAGCACTAACAGCCCACAGTAAAACAGCACACAGTTAACCTTTTGATTGCCCCACATGTTAACCCCTTCCTGCCCAGTGCCATTAGTACAGTGTCAATGCTTTTTATTAGCACTGATCACTGTATTGGTGTCACTGGGGATGTAAATGACACCAAGTCAGTTCCCCCCAGTGTTAGAATGCCCTCCGCAGTCCCGCAGTTTCACTATAAATTGCTGATCACCGCCATTACTAGTAAAAATAAAAAAAATAAAAAAAATCCCAGTATATACTGTATACTGCCATATGTAAACGCTATAAAATTCACATAAACCAATGAATTTACACGTATTGGGAATTGTTTTTAGCAAAGGCATGTAGCAGAATACATTTTGACCTAAATTTATGACAAAATTTTTTTTTTTTTTTTTTTTTTTACTGGACGTTTAATAGCAAAAAGTCAAAAATATTGTTTTTTTTCTCAAAATTGGTAGTCTTTTTTTTCATAGTGCAAAAAATAAAAAATGCACAGGCAATCAAATACCACCAAAAAAAATCTCTATTCATGGGAAAGAAAGGACATAAATTTCATTTGGGTGCAATGTTGCATGACTGTGCAATTGTCAGCTACAGTAACGCAGCACCGTAATGCAAAAAATGGCCTTGTCAGGAAGGGGGATAAATCCCCTAGAGGGCAAATGGTTAACAATCCTAGTAACGCCCCTGCTAGTCATTAAATAAAGGGCTTCATTAGGTTCTGAAAGCCTATTTTTCTGTCCAGCAGAATACTCAGGCTAGTTTGCTCTGCTATTGGCATGCTTTACCTTCATTTGAATCTTTTTATTTATGTATTTTTCAGTGTATGGACTTTACTCCAATGTTTTTCTTTCCATTCATGCCTCTTCAGCCTCCCTGAGAAAAACTCTGGCTTCCCATCAAGAACATCTGTTACTTATACCACTCCTCAAACTAATATTTTGCTACTCTGAATTTCACATTAGTTTGATATTGCTTTGTCCTAGAGCAACCTGTTTTCTTTTAGGCCAAAATTCACACCCTCTCTTTTATATACCAGAATTGCAACCCCTATCTCAGATAGAACATATGATTTTAAACTAATACTCATGTAAATCCTCCTATCTATATTCAGATAAACCAAATTTTGAATTCAAATAAGCCTCTCTGGCTGAGACAAACTTTCAATAAATGGAAAGGTTTAGACTTGAAAAAAGAGCCATATATCAGGTCTAGAGATGAGCGAATTATTAAAAAATTTGGTTCGGCTGATTCGCCGAATTCGCGGAATAAATTCGCTTCGAGCCGAATATATTCGCTGCGAATTTAACTTATAAAAAGGGTGTTTCTAGGCTTCAGAGAGCCTTTATATTAGTGCAGAACACTGTACCTTTAATTTAAATGCCCTTGGAGTCTGCTGGGGATGAGAAATAATACTGTCAGTCAGTATGACATGCAGATGAGTGCCGTTGATCTTAGAATCACCGCACACTTCACTCATTTGGGCAGTCACGGGGCCAAAACCAGAGTGTGGAGCCACAGTGTGGCTGTGGAGGCAGCAGCAATGGGAGGCCATACAGCACCCTATGACAAAATGGAACCCACCAGCAGTGTGAGGAGACATTGTGGGCCATTTGTGCCAAGGAATGCGAGGGACTCCCTGCCTCCATCTCCACAGCATACTGCCACGGTGCGTCTGGGTCCTCTGTCTCCTCCTCCTCCTCTACCAGATGCTCCTGCTCCTCCACTCCTGTCCGCTGAGTGGAAAAACCACCCATTTCACTCAATAATTCCTGAGCACCAATGTCCTCCTCTACCTCCTCCTCTTCTTCCTGTCCTGCCCCCACAGGGGTCATGTGGCGTTGAGATCTGTGCGCCACGTCTACCGCACCCTGACCAGCCATTGTTAACAGCATTTGTTCCAGGACGTGCAACAGAGGAATGACGTCGTTCATCCCATAGTCCTGCCGACTCACGAATAGCGTGGCCTCCTCAAAGGGCCTGAGCAAGCGGCAGGTGTCACGCATGAGCTGCCAATGGCTGACATCTAAGTTACACAGGGGAGTACCTTTATCCGCTTGTAACATCAGGAAATCGGTGATGGCCTTTCGCTGTTCGTAAAGGCGGTCTAACATATGTAGGGTTGAATTCCACCTTGTTGCAACGTCGCAGATCAGGCGATGCTGTGGAATTCCGTTCTGCCGCTGCAGCTCAAGGAGGGTGTGCTTTGCGGTGTAGGAATGGCTGAAATGCATGCAAAGTTTATGTGACATTTTAAGGATGTCTTGCAGTGGGATGGTGGATTTTAGGAACCGCTTGACAACCAGATTGAACACGTGAGCCATGCATGGCGCATGGCACAACCTTCCTTGACGCAGAGCAGACACCATGTTCTTTCCGTTGTCGGTCAACATGGTTCCGATTTTCAGTTTGCGCGGAGACAGCCATCTGTCGATTTCTCTGTTCATTACACTCAGAAGTTCCTCCCCTGTGTGACTACGTTCGCCAAGGCATACCAGGTGCAGCACAGCGTGACACCGTTGCGCCCTGCACATGTGATATGCCGGTCGGGTAATGGGACTTGGCACGGGGGTGGCGGCTGAGGACACGGCGGAAGAAGAGGTGGTAGAGGCGGACATCTTTTGTGGACCAAGGACGTGCAAACGTGGAGGCAAAAGCGGCGTGACCTGTCCAAGTTGCTGGTGCGGCTGTGCCGGCACCACGTTCACCCAGTGGGCCGTAAATGACATGTACTGTCCCTGACCGTAGTTACAGCTCCACACGTCGGCGCTGCCGTGCACTTTGGCAGAGACCGACATGCTCAAAGACTGGCCCACCATCTCTTCTACATGTGAATGCAGGGCTGGCACTGCCTTTTTGGCGAAGAAATGCCGGCTTGGCCCTTCAACCGCGGCTCGGCACAAGCCATCATTTCTCGGAAAGGTGCTGAGTCCACCACTTGAAAAGGGAGGGACTGCAGCACCAGCAACTTGGACAGGAGGACGTTCAGCTTCTGCACCGTCGGGTGCGTGCTCGCAAACTGTTGTCTCTTGGAAACGGATTCCAAGAAAGACTGCTGACGGAATCCGTGAAGAGGAGTAGCAGGAGAAGGAGCATCTGAACGAGCGGAAGATGCCAACGAGCGACAACTCCCCTCAGCAGAGGTGTTGGAGCCTTGACTGGCTGATAGAGGGCGATTGACGTCGGGTGACGGAGCAAGTAACGGAGCGGGTGATGGAGCGGGGGCTGGGGCAGGCAGAACCGCCGTATCTTTATCACGGTTTTCCCAGGCCACCGAATGGCGACGCTGCATATGCTGACGCAACGCTGTAGTCCCAACAATGGCCCCCTGGCCACGCTTGACTTTCTGGCCACATAGTCGACATACGGCTACGTTTACTTCCTCGGGCGGCATGACGAAAAATTGCCACACCGCCGAGTAGGAAACTTTGCCCCCGCTACTCCTCACTGGCTGACTGCTACTTCCTCCGTGCACACCGGCACCACTACTGGCCGTGGTGGTAGGCTGCAGTGGAGCTGGTGCTCTACTCCGTGGCCGTTTGGCTCCACTGACACTGCTGCGACCCTGCTGCCTCCTGGGCAACCCACCGACTGTTTTGCTCGCTGGCAAGCTGGCACCCTCTTCTCCTGATGATGCGGAAGCAATAGCCTGATGACGACGAGGCTGCCAAGTGCGATCAGCCTCATCATCATCAATTAGGGTCTCCGTGTCACTACTAGCCCCCTCGGCTGCGTGTGGGTCAGGAGACAGACCTGTCTCTAGACTGGCTACCAAGCCACTCTCCTCGCCAGTACTTCTTCGCCTGGCTGCTGAAGAGGCGGATGTCTCCCCCCGTTCCTGACCGCCCTCTGTTAGCTCTTCCTCACTGTACAGTGGGGCTGAGCCCACAGCATGCGATACTTCGCTTGGTGAGGGAACACCAAAGGACAGGGGCAGGTCGGGGACACGTGATTTCAGTGGGCTTGCTCCCGGGCCATGCCAACTAACGGTTGTGTCTGACGTACCCACCGACCGTTGGCTGTAGGTGTCAGAGGTGACCTGGGAAGAGGAAGACGACCGAGTCAACCAATCGATGACGGCAGGGTTGTCGGTGGAGACACGACCGCTGGATGACACCGGGAGCACTGGCCTCTGGCTGCGACTAGTGCTGCCTCGACCCCTTCCTCTGCTGCCACGTCTGCTCGCTCCTGAAACATTGCCTCCTCTGCCACTCCTCTGCGTGTTGTCTGACATACTCTTTAATTCAATAAGCACCCCAAAAATAAAACCGGATTTAACTCTTTGAACGTACAATAGTGGTTGTGAAGCAGAAAGTCAGTTTATTTAGCACAATCGGTCAATTGCAGCTTGCCGTTGGCTGTAAACTGTACGTTTATGTCACTGGAATGCACTAATCACCCAAAAAATATTACCGCCAGCCGGCGTGTAAATGGATTTAACTCTTTGAACGTACAATAGTGGTTGTGAAGCAGAAAATCAGTTTATTGTACACAATCGGTCAATTGCAGCTTGCCGTTGGCTGGAAACTGTACGTTTCTGTCACTGGAATGCACTAATCACCCAAAAAATATTACCGCCAGCCGGCGTGTAAATGGATTTAACTCTTTGAACGTACAATAGTGGTTGTGAAGCAGAAAGTCAGTTTATTTAGCACAATCAGTCAATTGCAGCTTGCCGTTGGCTGGAAACTGTACGTTTCTGCCACTGGAATGCACTAATCACCCAAAAAATATTACCGCCAGCCGGCGTGTAAATGGATTTAACTCTTTGAACGTACAATAGTGGTTGTGAAGCAGAAAGTCAGTTTATTTAGCACAATCGGTCAATTGCAGCTTGCCGTTGGCTGGAAACTGTACGTTTATGTCACTGGAATGCACTAATCACCCAAAAAATATTACCGCCAGCCGGCGTGTAAATGGATTTAACTCTTTGAACGTACAATAGTGGTTGTGAAGCAGAAAGTCAGTTTATTTAGCACAATCGGCAAACTGCAGCACCAACTGTGCACGACAGCCACCAAAAAAAAAAGGGTGTATGTCACTTTAAATTTTTGATTCTTTGATAGCTGTGGCCCTAAGTAACGATTCTGTGTCCCTGAATAACGATTCTGTGTCCCTGAGTAACGATTCTGTGGCCCTAAAGTCTCTGTGGCCCTAACTCTGTCCCTTAATACACACAGGTCTGTCTCTCTTGAATGCCCGGAGGCTAATGGAGAATTCTAAGATGGCCGCGATTTATAGCTCCACCATTACACAGTGCTGGCTGGCTGCTGATTGGCTAATGCAATCACATGTCATGAATGTATTATGGGTCAGCGCGCCTTGTCTGCGCGCTTTCCCAGAGATCCCCGCCCCATCTTCTCTGTCTATTTTCTCTGTCGCCACACATGTCGCCGCCATTTTTGGGAAAATTCGATTCGTGCATCCGAATTTTGCTAATCTTCGGATTCGTCGCGAATAGAATTTTTCCAAATCTTCGGAACGAATTCCACTTCGTCATGTTCGATTCGCTCATCTCTAATCAGGTCTATACATACTTACTAGATATGTACTTTAGACTTTGGTGTCAGGGAAGTGTGCTCCAAAGTCTGCAGCTAGAACTTTAGTAATGCAAATGTTCATTTACAATCATATCTAGCTATTTTCAATTACTATCAAGAAAAAAAAGAAATGGGTAGAAATGATCATTAGCTCTTGAGCCGTATGTTAATTAAAACGAACAACCAGAGCTTCAAATGTCATAAGTTTTGCAGATAAAACAGTTTGAGCAGCTGTTAAACAATACCTAAATATTACTACATAATTAGGCAATAACAACAAGGCGAAGTTATTGCCTGCCGATCGTACACATGTTAAATTAAAGATGAAAGAAAACTTATGTCTGGGTAGGTGCGACTGTGTCTGGGGAGAGTGGTGGTAGGTCTTAGAATTAAAATCAGGCTCATAAGACACAATACAAGATCTGATTGTCTGTATTTAAAATAATAGTACTCTTTATAAATTATTTCACAAAAGAGTCACACAATTTTCACCCAATATTCACAAGTTTTCCATATGAATCCAATTAACAAATGTGTGAATTTTGAATAGAAGCTGTGCGAATCTTGTACAAAAACATTTATTAATAGATTTCTTAAACATTTCATTTGTTGTAATCTGTGGACATTGAAGTCTCAGTAAAACCTCTCCGTATAAAAAAAAACTGAATGTTGTTTTCTAATAATATTAATCATATCCACACATGATTGTAACACAACACCTTGGATTCTAAAATAAGTTCTGCATGCTACATTAGGTGGTCAAAAGATGTTCCAACACTTACCATATAATCGTTGGTAGCCGATTATAAGGAATTGATAAATCCCTTTGTCCTCCCATGAGCAGTCTCTAATCTGCTATCTACAGAACCAGCTATAATCCCCAAATTTTTGAACGTTGATGGTAACTTATTTTTTTCTGTTTAAACCACCTTATTCTCATGCAGCTCTTCAAGGGAAAAATAGTGTATTTCTGGTGAGCACATATTATTATTATTATACAGTATTTATAAAGCGCCAATAGTTCACTCAGCGCTGTACATTACAAAGGGGGACAGAACATGTGACAGAACAATACCAATACAATGCAATGCAATGCAAAACATGAGGGGATTGAGGGCCATAGTTTGAGTTATTCTCACAGTAAACTACCTTATAGTTTTAATGTGATACTCACTTGTTCTTAATTTTTTAAAAAACTTGTTCATAATTTTGTTATTGTGTTAAACATAGAGATTTGTAGATTCATGGCTAAAAAGAGCTCTATATTTAGCTAATTCATTTTAAAAAAAGGGTTATTTGGGGGATAACTGCACTATCCTAGCATTTTAAGGGCCTCAGGAAATGAGATGGGCCATCAGTACATCATAATTGATCAATTTAAATGATCTATCTATGTACAGTCAGGTCCATAAATATTTGGACATCAACACAATTCTAACATTTTTGGCTCTATACACCACCACAATGGATTTGAAATGAAACAAACAAGATGTGCTTTAACTGCAGACTGTCAGCTTTAATTTGAGGGCATTTACATTCAAATCAGGTAAACGGTGTAGGAATTACAACAGTTTGCATATGTGCCTCCCACTTGTTAAGGGACCAAAAGTAATGGGACAATTGGCTTCTCAGCTGTTCCATGGCCAGGTGTGTGTTATTCCCTCATTATCCCAATTACAATGAGCAGATAATAGGTCCAGAGTTCATTTCAAGTGTGCTATTTGCATTTGGAATCTGTTGCTGTCAACTCTCAAGATGAGATCCAAAGAGCTGTCACTATCAGTGAAGCAAGCCATCATTAGGCTGAAAAAACAAAACAAACCCATCAGAGAGATAGCAAAAACATTAGGCGTGGCCAAAACAACTGTTTGGAACATTCTTAAAAAGAAAGAATGCACCGGTGAGCTCAGCAACACCAAAAGACCTGGAAGACCACGGAAAACAACTGTGGTGGATGACCGAAGAATTCTTTCCCTGGTGAAGAAAACACCCTTCACAACAGTTGGCCAGATCAAGAACACTCTCCAGGAGGTAGGTGTATGTGTGTCAAAGACAACAATCAAGAGAAGACTTCACCAGAGTGAATACAGAGGGTTCACCACAAGATGTAAACCATTGGTGAGCCTCAAAAACAGGAAGGCCAATTTAGAGTTTGCCAAACGACATCTAAAAAAGCCTTCACAGTTCTGGAACAACATCCTATGGATAGATGAGACCAAGATCAACTTGTACCAGAGTGATGGGAAGAGAAGAGTATGGAGAAGGAAAGGAACTGCTCATGATCCTAAGCATACCACCTCATCAGTGAAGCATGGTGGTGGTAGTGTCATGGCGTGGGCATGTATGGCTGCCAATGTAACTGGTTCTCTTGTATTTATTGATGATGTGACTGCTGACAAAAGCAGCCGGATGAATTCTGAAGTGTTTCGGGCAATATTTTCTGCTCATATTCAGCCAAATGCTTCAGAACTCATTGGACGCCGCTTCACAGTGCAGATGGACAATGACCCAAAGCATACTGCAAAAGCAACCAAAGAGTTTTTTAAGGGAAAGAAGTGGAATGTTTTATGCAATGGCCAAGTCAATCACCTGACCTGAATCCGATTGAGCATGCATTTCACTTGCTGAAGACAAAACTGAAGGGAAAATGTCCCAAGAACAAGCAGGAACTGAAGACAGTTGCAGTAGAGGCCTGACAGAGCATCACCAGGGATGAAACCCAGCGTCTGGTGATGTCTATGCATTCCAGACTTCAGGCTGTAATTGACTGCAAAGGATTTGCAACCAAGTATTAAAAAGTGAAAGTTTGATTTATAATTATTATTCTGTCCCATTACTTTTGGTCCTTTAACAAGTGGGAGGCACATATGCAAACTGTTGTAATTCCTACACCGGTCACCTGATTTGGATGTAAATACCCTCAAATTAAAGCTGACAGTCTGCAGTTAAAGCACATCTTGTTCATTTCATTTCAAACCCATTGTGGTGATGTATAGAGCCAAAAATGTTAGAATTGTGACGATGTCCCAATATTTATGGACCTGACTATATATATATATATATATATCATAGTTTGAAGGCGCTATAACTTTCTCAAAACCATTTATTATACACGTATTGGGATATTTTTTTTTACCAGACACGCAGCAGAATACATTTTGACCAAAATTTACAAAGAAATAAGATTTTTTTTTTAATTGGATATGTTTTATAACAGAAAGTAGAAAATATTGTTGTTTTTTCTAAAATTGTTGGTCTTTTTTAGTTTATAAAATAAAAAATTAAAAAACCCAGTGGTGATCAAACACCACTAAAAGAAAGTTCTATTTGTGTGAACAAAGATATACATTTTATTTGTGTACAATGTTGCAGGTCCGTGCAATTGCCAGCCAAAGTAGCACAGTGCCAAATAGCAAACACATTACCTGGTCATGAAGGGGGTAAAACCTTTTGGAGGTTAGGTGGTTGAAAAAAATCTTATGTTCATCCTGCCTTTCTACACATGCGCAAGATCTCACAAGCTGATGATTTCTATGTCACGTATCCCAGGAGGCAGTTTGTGGGATCCTGAGCATGACCAAAAATGCAACTGGGATCTGACATGTCCCATAAACCTGGCAAAGACCCTTGCCACATGTCTGTGCATGTGCCGGATTTTAATTCAAGATGGCAGTGGAGTAGAAGAGTGTAGAGAGAACTTTGGATTATTAAGTGTATTTTTTTATTTTTATTCAGGGACAAGTATTAGGAATATAAAATTTGATTTCTGATAGTAAGTTTGAGGTTCCTCAATTGCTGTGCAAACTGCAAATCAGGAACATAGGAATATACCATGAGCAAATAGAATGTTCCTATGTCCATGTATAATTCCAAGCTATACATAGAAACACATCTTTTAAATACAGTAACAAAATTACATACATAATTCTAAGCTCTTTACACATTTATCTAAACTTTAGCGAAAAAAAACTTTACACTCATTTTAACCACTGCCTAAATTGTTTCCTTCTTTATTTCTCATGTATTCTTTGTAGTGTTTTAGAACATATTCTTGCTATAGAGTGCATGGAAAAACTGCACATCAAAAAGTTCTTCTGAATTATCCCTGCTTTTTGTATTAGATGCTCTGCTGACAGTGTCTGCAATAGCCATCTGTTTTCTTTGGGTATATTATGTCACAGACAATTCATATTTCTGAGCACTTCACCGTGTTCTGTCACCATGTCTTTTGTCTTTTTAAAGGCTGTTTGTTCTTACTGCAGTCTTATACTGTCTGTAACTACAGGACATCTATACCATGCTGTTTTATATCTTTACTTTAAGCTGGTCTCAGTTCTGTTAAAGTGTATGTATAGACCTTTCTTTATTTCCTTTAATTTTGGATTAAAAAAGAAGGGGTTCAGCTTCTTATCAGATTAGTTTTTGCTGTGCGTATCCCACTGAAGAAATTTCCCTTTACTTTTTTTCCCCGACCCACCTTAGACAGTTGTCACTGGAACAAGTGTCCCCTTTGGATGATTTATCCTCACCTCTGGCTCTTGTAACAAATCTAAAATTCTGTTTCAGTAATAATGATCCCCAAGACAAATAATTCTTCTTGGTGAGGACACAGACCTCAAATAGGAAACATCATAGGATCTAATCCCTTCTCCTTTTTCAATACCCTAAAGTAACACTAAATCTCAGTTTTTTTAAAATAACAAACATGTCATACTTACCTGCTCTGTGCAAAGGGTTTGCACAGAGCAGCCCTGATCCTTCTTTTCTCCAGTCCCCTTCCTGTGCTCCTGCCACCCCCTTCACACTGCCCCTGTATCCCACTTGTGCTCCTGAGACCAGCTCTACATGTCTATAAAACACACAGAGCACTCCCTCTTCACTGGCTGTGATTGACAGCAGTGGAAGCCAGTGGCTCCTGCTGCTGTGTCTCAGCCAATAAGTAGGGAGAGACCCAGGAGAGCCACTGCTCCCATGCACAGTGCTGGATTGAGATGGGGCTCAGGTAAGTATTACGGGAGCTGTGTGTGTAGGGGGGGGGAGCAGCACACAGAAGGTTTTTTACATGTAATACTTTGTTATCTTTAGTAATGAAAAATAATCGCTTTGTGATCAGGTCCATAGCAGAAATGTAAATTCTGTTCAGGTCTATAGCTGGTGTTCAGGAGTGAGAGCTGAGGCGGATAATGTTTAGATATAAATAACCTTGCGCTAAACTTGATAAAAAATATTTTCAAAAATAGTTCCCCTCTGAATAAAGATCCATGGTGTATTGATTTTTAGAGCGCCCGATGGCAGTAGAGCAAAGGCTGTTAGGCATTCAAGAGTCAATACTGCTTTTTTGACAGCTGAGTGGGACATTTGTATGTAAATACGGTGCTTGCCATTTACTTGAATGGGTCACATTTGGTAGTTTACTACCCATTAACATTACGGGGAGGGGTAATCATTTTTGCAGTGGCCACAAAGCAGGGCATCAGGGCCACAACATGTGTGCAACCCCAAGTGGTTGCATGCCATTAGGTGGGAGGTCAGGGACAGTAAAATCACTGCTCGAGCACTTGTGTTTACTATTCCCTTTGTTGCCCATGTGAACTAGGCCTTAAACTATACTCCAAGAACAATCACAATATTTTTAGCAAATCAACCTCATTAAATGTGAACATTATGAGGCATATTTATAAAGCAGTTGATAAGAAATTCAATATAGTAAAAATAGTGGCAAGCGAGCACCTAATTAAACAGAAGCAGCTGGCATTCAGGATGAACCGGTGTATCCCCAAAATGACATAATAAATAAATAATGCAGCGCTAGAAGATCATAAAGTAACAAATGCTTATATTGTGAAGCGCAAAATAGTGCTAAAGTGATCACAACATAAATAAAGTATACCGTCATATATTGACGTAAAAAAATGTGACTTTGATGACAATAGTGACATTGGTGTATAATTCCCACAAATAGTAGCAATGAAAATATATAGAATAAATATAAATATGGAGATGCATAAAATCAGTCCAATGTGTTCTGTGAAATCCGTGCACGTAACTTCCGTGAAAAGGATTTGTAGAATGATTGCACTCACCAGAAGCGCAACAATGGATATAGACAGCCAAAAAGAGGATGTTCTCCGCCTTGAATGGCTCCCCGGTTCTGGAGCTCCCTCTCCGCTACCCTCACAACACCACCGCCCGCTCTCTTCCCGGGCGCGTAACATCATGACCAGGATGAACTAACCTGAAAAGCTAATGGACCCCTCAACCCAGCAACTGTGAATATTTACCGCTTTCCCGCCACCCTATAGCAGAAATTCTGCTACAGGGCGGCAGGGCTGCGCAAAATCACATATATATACCACTGGTGGCCTTAGCTGTTGATCACCGGGTCTCAGTCGGTGATTCCCTGCCGGCACCCAGCAATCACCGAGTATCACTGACCGAGGAGAGACCTGTATGTACACAAAGCTATTCAGAGCAATACAAAGCAATGTGCTGACAGAGTGAAAGACACACACATATCACACACTTAAACCTTTGATCGCCCCAGATGTTAACCCCTTCCTGCCCAGTGCCATTAGTACAGTGTCAGTGTTTTTTTATTAGCACTGATCACTGTTTTAGTGTCACTGGGGATGTCAGTGACAGTTAGTTGGTTCCCCCCCAGTGTCAGAATGCCCGCCGCAGTCCCGCAGTCCACCTATAAGATATACCTGATCACTGCACAGTATATATACCATCATTTGTAGACACTATAACGTTTACGTAAACCAATTAATTTACATGTATTGGGATTTTTTTTTAGCAAAGACATGTAGCAGAATACATTTTAGCCTAAATTTCTGACGAAATTTTTTTTTTTGTATTATTTTTTGTACTGGACATGTTTAATAGCAAAAGGTCAAAAATATTTTTTTTTTCCTCAAAATTGTTGGTCTTTTTTTGTTTATAGCGCAAAAGATTAAAAACACACAGGCAAAAAAAGAACATACATTTTATTTGGGTACAGCATTGCATGACCGTGCACTTGTCAGTTAAAGTAACGCAGCGCCTTATCACGAAAAATGGCCTGGTCAGGAAAGGGGGTAAATCCTCTGGAGTGGTTAAATAGATACTAATATATAATTATAAATAAAAAAAGCTCAATTACAGGAAGTGTGTCTTTTAAATTACAAGGAACAAATAAATCACGTCTAAATGTTTGGTGAATGATGCTAATATATGAACTTTAATATTTGGTGAATGTCATGTTCACTGATTTATTAATATATCCCTATAAATTAGCATACTTTTATTGTCATTGCTGCAATTTTTACTGCCTTGCTGAATAAGCCAGCTAAATATTACCAGAAGTGAAAATATAATGGGATTAGCTGATGTATTATAAATCCAAAGTTATTCATAGAGTTCACACTATATTCAGCAACCAGTGCTTGATCTCATGTCTGATAGAGCTTTTCAACAGAGCCATTGAGAATGGAATGCTCAGTCTGGTTTTGGACGCCTTTGTTCAAACATTTACAGAATATTGTATTAGCTCTTGTGATGAGGCAAATTATACATTATTACCAGGACTGTGTCCTGTTAACAAAAAACATAATAGGGATTATATCCAAGATCTAGGTATTCAAAAGACATCTTTGGGATATGATCGGGGTTATTCTTCAGCCATTCTGCTCAGCCATTCTGAGCAACCGTAAGTAAAGTCAAGTCCCTTCACATACCTTTTTAATGGAGGAAACAACCCTAGGGCTTTGTTAACCACACTACTAGATGCAGTGTATAAACCTGATATTATAGAAGCTGATTTGTCAACAGTGGTTAACTTTATTCTGCTTTTTCTGACAGAAAGAGAAAAGTAGAGTAAAATATAGCTTTGTAAGACTTCCTACACATTGATAAAATGAATAAAATAATGCCATAGATTTTTCCAATATTACTAGCATCCCTAATAAACCATAATTTAAATCAGCATGATGCTCTGTGAACAGTGATTGACTAGTAAACATGAACAATTCATAACAATTTCCAGGAATGGACTTAAAGGAAAAGTTTACCATTGGTAAAAAAATAAAAATAAATAAATGCACATATTTTTGCAGAAAAAAAAAATATGCGTGTATTACAATTACCCCCAGGGGCTTGGAAAGCATTGCACTTGCAATCAGCAGATCAAGGGTGCAATGTCAGGCTTCTGCAGACACGTCCTTCAGCTTTCAAACTTCTGTAAAGGCTGTCTGTTTGAAAGCTGGAGTAAGTATCAATGGACTACGCGGGTGCTCATTAGTGTCTTTGCAGTCCATTGAGAAGAACAAGCCATCTGTTGGAACTTATATTTTTTTTCATTCACAGATTGCTGTGAATGAATGATGTGGTTGTGTGAGCAGAGCCATGCCAATTTTAAATGTGACAGCAGGAGAGAGGAACCCCCACTCACTGTCACGGAGAAAGACTTGGGGGATGCAGATGGAGGTGTCAGAGCATGTTACATGTTACACCCTAAATATGGGTTTAAAGTGTAATGTACTCCAAAAGTAAACTTAGCCTTTAAAGCTTTCCAGCTCTAAAACTCTATTTTTCTTAACAAGGGAATTGAACATAAAATAAGCATTCAGATTCAGTTTTATTTCAATGATATAGCCCCTACTAATGCTTTAGCACTTTATAGAGTATAACAATTCACATCAACCATTTCAATATAGTGTGATCTTTAATCATAGGGAATCCTTTTTACAGAAATTCTGAATGAAAGCCATTTTAGCAACTGGAAAAGGTTTATGAGGAAGCAAGAAATAATATGTGAAAGAATGTATAGACTCCATCCAAACTATGAGGCTAATTTACTGAAGAAATAAAAAATATTCATTCAATAAATTATAGCTGTGTACACTTTCAATACACAGTCATGCGTTTGAATAACAGGAATTAGACTCATATGAATGGATAATTGGACTGAACAGTAACTAAGTTTATTAAGTGAATATTTTCACTTTAATAGATTGGCCTCAGTATTCATGATGGGAAATGAAACCAGAACGCAGCTGATGCAAATAAAGATTTTACATATTTTAAGTGTTTGTAAACCTAAGATATGATTGCTCTTTAAATGTTTGCACGGACCACTGTAAACTTAAGTTTCATGTCTTCCTTCTATGTTGCTTTTATAAGCATGTAAAAATGCTTGTTATTCCTACCAGCATGGTCCTCCTGTTAACAGGTGACTCGCTAACCACAGGGTCTATTTCCTGTGATAGCGCTTTGGTTTACTTTTTCCCAGTCTGATTACAGGACACTGTGCCAACATCCATCGTTCCTGTAGTCTACTGTAGTCAGTCAAGGACATCATACACCGCACACCTCCTGGTTCATCCAACTTAAACAGAAGAAGGCAAGCCTCCAAAAAAATCCCCTTACCAAGGCCTTAAAGGACTGAGTGCAGTTACGAAAACAGCAGTTGCATAACCATTATGAAAGAAGGCTGAAAAGGTATTTGGGACATTTACTTTTTCTTTTTAATTGTATAAATTTTATTGAAGTTATAAGAATGTAAATACTCTTTTTCAGAGATGCAGCATCATGCACATCAGCTATTACCTACAGGTTGCTGCTTCTGCTAAAATTCTTCTCTGATGTGCCTACACACAGCCATCAGCTGTCTATCGACACTTTGAGAGTTAACAGCAGCCACTGCTGCAGAGAAGAGTTGCACCGCTTGCCCACCCCCTTCTGCTCTATCCACCATTCATGGAATTTGAGTTACTACACCCCCACAATGCACTGTGTTCTGTTAATGGGTGGTGGAATCCTGTCACTCAACTGCTCCACTATCCATTCTCAGAATGTGCTGCATTAAAGGAGTATGGTAATATGAGTTCTGTGAATAGATGAGAGGGAAGAAGGGGGCAGGAGAGCAGCATGGCTTTTCTCTGTAGCAGCAGAAGCAGTTAGCTCTTGCAACATATGAAGAGAGACTCTGGACAGTACCTGAAAGCATACACAACTAATATGAATAGTGCTGTATCTTTCCCCCTCCTCCTCCCCCTCAAAAAAAAAAATTCAACTTTGAACCACACAGTGTATAATTTTTATAACCACCCAATAATAGTTGAGTGTGGCTCCATGTACACTGCAGCTGAAAAACTCACTGTAGCACACCCGTGGGTGTTAGCAATATATTGGTATATGATGTGGGTTTCACAGCTCTTACCTGGACTGACGACACAGCAGAATCCAATGAAACACACACTGGCTTTAAGAGATAAAATTTCCCTGGGGGATTTATTCCATCTAGAAACGGTGTAAATATCACCTATGACTCTAAGCGTAGTGAATCTTAGTAATCGTATTGGATAATCATGTATATTAACGTATGGACATAAGAAGTCCTATACCAAACACATATATTAACAAGTATAAATGTTACTGCATAAAATAGTTACCAGCACTTAACTATAATGAGTGCCAAACACTCCCCTTGTCTCCTGATATATGACCAGAACAAAAGTTCCAAAAATGCAGTCTCTAGATGGGGCCCGTTGGAGCTCTTTTTAACATAGGTGAACTGTTAAACAGAATGTGGCTGATTTCATCAGCAAATCTTACAAAAATGTCTTTGAAAAATATAGTAGCAATCCTGGGTAAATGGCTTGTTCTCATTTCAGCACATATCTCTCATTTAGGGATTACTCTGTAATTTCACTGTCTCCGATATATGTATTCAAACTATGCAGACAACCGAGGGAGACGACACACACTTTACTAGTCTCTGGTGCTGGTAAAATTAGTACAGCGACTTGGCGGGAAATTCCACTGGGTATCTCTCTCTGTGTCAGTGTGTCTCTAAAATGGCGACTCAGCAGAGTAACACCGACCTCATGGAGGGAGTTGCAGACAGCAGTACTCACGTCCTATATGATCTTTCACTCAGTTCAACTGTTCAGCCTCCTCTCAGTCCTCTAAGGTCCTGCAGTGCTGTCTCTGGTGTCCAACAATGACAACGGGTTCCTCTTTTCGCCAGTCCCTCCGCACTGACTTTCACCTCTCCTCACCAAATTGTCTCTCTCCTCCCCTTTATTCCTGTCCTCCCTCCTATACTTCCTGTGCCAAGCCAATCATAGAGCTGGATCTGGAACTGTTGCTAGTGGCATCTTGTGGCCGAATAAGATATTGCATCAATTCACATAGGGTACTATAATGTCTGCAGTTCTATTATTGGTAATAAGAGATTGTTACATTACGTTTAGGAGCTTTTCTATGTTTTTTTTCAGCAGCCCCTGAACTCTCCCTAATGTTTTCCTATGTGTCCATGTACACAGCTTACAGTCATTTACAGGCAGTTGAGTTTACAGTTGTTTTTTGTAACGCAGCAAACATGCGTTCAGGAGTAGATTTTATTAGCATTTTAAACGCCAAATGCTTGTAAATGCATTTAAACACGGCTAAACGTGTTTATAAGCGTTTGAACATTTTTTTTAACTCTTCCATTTCCAGATGCTGTCCAGAGCCTTTTTTCATCATGAAAACTACATGCAAAGCGTTTTACCGATACTCAAATGGACCTGGTACACCGTACTTTGTGGTTTCGCATGAAAAAAAAATATGTTAGACCGTGCTGCAATAATTTCTGCACAGAAATGATCTGGAACACATCCAAACACCACAAAATAAAAAGACAGCTAATCTCAACACATACTGCTCTCTCTGCTTCTGCTCTTTCTATTTCTCTCAAAATGTCTGAAATAGTTAATTTTTTACTGTTTTTCAGTGCATTCTGGGCATTTTGGAAGGTCTCCTGAGGTTATCTTTAAAAAACGCTTCTAAACACAAACGCACGTAAACGCGGTATGCAAACGCAGCTAAACAGACGTTTTTTAACCTACGTTTTCCATCAGTCAGTTTCCATCGTTCAGAAGTGTCCCGTGTATATGGAGCCTAAAAAAGGTTTAGAATATTTGCCAAGAATTTTTGCCTCTTCCTGTCCAGGTGATGGGTGCAAGGCAAAACAAGAAGAGAAGTTTAGAAACAAGAGGAAGGAGAGATACAGTTACACTCTGCAGAGCTCAGTGAGGAGATATCTGAAAGCCAATTGGAGGGAAGAGATACACTCCCTTTACACAGCTCACAAGAATAGAACTGACACTGTCACTATGCTGGAGGTCCCTCCCCTGTCACCATTTTTTCTCTTGGTGTCAAGAAAAATTGTCAGAAGTGATATATACTGATAGCAGAGGAATGAAGCAGCAAACAGAAACAACACTTAGGGAGAGATTTACTAAAACTGGTGCACACATAATCTGGTTCAACTGTGCATGTTAGCCAATCAGCTTCCAGATTTTATTGTCAAAGCTTATTTGAGCAAGCTGAAGTTAGAAGCTGATTGGTTACCATGTCCAGCCACACCAGATTCTGTGTGCACCAGTTTTAGTAAATCTCCCCCACAGTGCTCTTAATTGAGACACTTACTCATTATACAGGGATATTCTTTGTTCATACAGTATTTCTTTGTTCCAACTTGTTCATATTTCATGTCTGGGGTTTATAACCAATTTAAAGTATGTATTACACCATTGAACATCAAAATTATGTTGAAACATTTAAAAAAAATCATAAACAGCTCCACTGACAATTGCAATAAAGAATGAAAACAATTTTTTTAATAAAATAAAATGAAATAAAATTAAATACAATCCAGCAACAAATTAAATGTGATCATGCAATCACACTTCTGCTGCATAAATGTCCTTAATCAATCCGTGACTTTGACATTCATTATAGTGATGTGATAAGAAATGATTTGCGTGTAATCCACCAATCCTAAAATTGTGCACACCTTCACCGGTTGTGCTCTCCCCTGGCATATATGACCAAACTGTTATGTGAGGTTAAATAAGGCTTGTGCACCTTTTATCGGACTTGGAGATGGATGGGATTATCCCTCTCCACAGTTAGGGCCTCCTTACTTCCTTTGGACTCTTCCTCCATAGGTGTAAGTGCCATAAAGATAAATAAAGAATACAGTGCCTTATCTTCTTTTTAAAACATTTATTAAATATAGTAGTGCACTCACATGTAATACAAGTTAAAATCACTATACAACATTGAAAAATTAATCCACGGTGTGTTTTTGAAAACTGCAGTATACTTGCACTGTGTTGCCTTTAAGCGGCGTGATGTCAGAGCCCCTCCCCCGTTTCAGTATGTTGAAACATTTATTTGAAAAGGTCATATCACAATGGTAAGATGAAATATTTTAGAGCCATGCAGAACCCTGTCATTGAGGGGTCACACTACATTTAAAACTCCTCAATGAAGAAACAGGCATCATTTTATTCCTGGAGTTTCAACGATTCCTCACTCCTTCAAAAAAAAAAAGAAAAGAAAAAGTTTTGGCTTCAGTTGGCTTGAGTTGGACAGAACAGTCTATCTCCCAAGGTGTTCATCCAACTCTTGAAATCATAGACTCAAGTCAAGGGCTTATTTTTGCTAAATGTCATCTGGCATCGTAAAAAAAAATTCAGCTTTTATCAATTCAAAGTAGTCACAGCAATAAAAAATAATGTATCTACCAGGGATTTCAGTGTTTGTATGCATATTTGTATGCATGTCTATCCACCAAAATCTGGGAAAATGGCAGAGCATGAAGAACCATTAAGATCACTTTTTACTGACTCATTAGATATTTTACCAAGTTATCTGTTTGATTCTGGAATTATTTTCTATTACCGCACTGACCCCCAACCTCTGAAAAAGCATTTGCTATCAAAATGTAGAGAGATGTGAAGTATTTATAGAGATCTGACTTGTAGCGAACCCTGGGGTTCTGCAATAACTTCACGAAAATCCAGCTGAGTATCTTGGAGAGAATGATCATCCTTCAATTAGAATTTCAGCTCTCCCTCTATTCCCAAACCTGTCATAAATATGACAAGTGTCATCGACAGCTCAGTGTAGCTTGGATAGGAACCAGAAAATGTACCTTCCTTACCGTGCAGACAGAATATTATTTATATTGTATACAGACTATAAAAACACCACGTTACTGAACTTTTTATATATTCATTTCATTAAAGGGATACAGATTTGAAAAAAATACATAATTTGCATGTTCTATATTTTTAAATAACATAACCAGTTACATGTTACTTTTTAATAAGTATCCGATTGCAAACTAAAATATACTTACCAGCTTGCATGCTCTGCAATGAATAGCTAAGACTGATATTTGTGTGTTGGGTCTCCATTTCGGATAACATGCAAACCCATGACTCAGTGATAAAAGCTAGCACCTAAAGGTTTTCAATGCCCTCATACCTCTATTTATGCTTCAGAAGTGTGGCTAAAAATGTAATATAGAATTACATGAATTAATAATACAATAAAACAACTGGTAAAAAAGTGGACACTTATCTGAAATAAATCACAGCTCCCAAGATCCTTATCTCACACTAATGATTTTGTGTTGTTTTTGTGCACCGCAATCAGGGGTGTATTTACAACAAGGCAAACAAGGCATTTGTCTAGGGTGGCATTTTTTTAGGGGGGTAGCACTGCCCCCTGTAAGAAGGGACATATGTGGCATGGGGACCAGGTCGGATCCAAGAGAGTCTGCAGGCTGCTTAATGGTGTATGCAGAGCCCAGTTGTCGCTCCCAAGGATGTCCAGAGCTGTGAAGGTGAGTATCTTTCTCTCTTTACCTGGGGGTGTGTGTGTGTTGGGGGGGGGGATGGGGCAGGAGTGTTGTTGGTCACTATCAGGCTCTCTCCGTGGTTGAGGAGGATGGTGTTTGTCCGTGTCAGGCTCTCTCTGCCAGGCGGGGGCGTCCAATTTTTGTATTGCACAAAACCTAAATACACCTCTGACCACAATGTTTTTATCAAACTCTGAACCCCTTTACAAATGTAATGGCATACTCAGGGGAGGACTGACCATTTAGAAACTTGGGCACTGCCCAAGGGCCCGGGGTCAGTAGCGTGCCCCATGAGATGCCCCTGGTACCTTTTTCATAGGTTTTTTTGAGTTTGGGCAAGGACACGGGGCCCCATGATCCCCTATTGCCTGGGGGCCCCATTAGTTGTCAGTCCGCCCCTGGGCATACTCCAGCCAAAATTCAATCCTTGAGATGAGCAAAGACAACATAACCCAATGGTTTAGCATGTTTGGTTTTCATTCAGACAAAACTGTACTTAACAAGCCTTCCCCATTCACTTTGGCTTGTTTCTGATCCTGTACCTGGACTTTTTAGTGCTGCAATCTCTCTAAGCACAGTGCCTTCTAGTGGCAAAAGAGAGATGATTGCAATTTGTAGGGGGTTGAGGGATTCAGGGTTTTATGTATTTTTGTTTAATTTATAGCTGCCTGCAGACAATGTGAAGAGGAGGAGGAGATGACACACATATCACAATAAAATAAAACAAATCATATTACTCACTGTATAAACTCATATTACAATGCCTTAATATTTATAATTATCCCCAACCCACATTATCTAATTTCTACATAAATTCATATAGCTTGTATCTACTAGTCATATGACTTAGGATGCTATCACTATAAAGTATTACTCCACTTGAAAGCTAATGGGTGGAGACTTCCTTCGACACATTTCCAGGAATTGAAACATGCTTCTTCAGGAGTATAATTGAGGCCAACTTTACAACGAACAATAAAATACATGTAAATACAATAGCCTTGTATATATTATGTCAAATTCTATATTTTAATAAGCAATTATATATTTTTTGCATACACTCTATACTGAAGCATCACCACTTAAAAAGAATGCAGAATGCAGGGGCCCAGGAACAGAAGCCAGGACCTAGACACCCAAAGTCCGCCACAAGCTCATGTGATTCAGTATACAAGATCTAATGAGAGCAAAAATTCATACACTCGTAGCGCTACCCCTGCAGGGGCTGCTTAATAATGTTTGTCCCCAGTGGTTGACCTGATCTTGCAAGCCTCCCATCACCTATACACTCTGGGTTGAGACATATTTCAACATTATAGGGTAATAAAGCAAGAGACACAATTCTTAGCAACTCTATATTAGTCTTTTTCAAAAGAGTAGACCACAAGAATAATGGGTTTAGGATATACATCCCCTGTTAATACATAAAAATAGAACTGGTAAAATAGGAATAATCAATTAGCAACGTTTAACAAATTACACAGTCATGAGTAGCAAGTTTCTCCTATTAAACTGCAACACCAGCAGTAAGAGGACGAAAAGACTTGTTGACTTATCAGTTCCCTCTAGGCCTTCGGTGCAAAATTGTGGATACAGAGAAACATGTAAAAGTATACACCAACATAAATAAATATAAAAATGAGTATCCTAATTTAAATAACAATGGCCCTTTAACTTGAGAATGCAACTTGGGTTTTGGGATGTTTAAAGTTCCTGATATGGTGGTGTCTGTTGCCTTCTGCTAGCAATGGTGGGACCCATACACAATAGTGAATACTGGTTATTCAATGAAGGTAAACAGATAGGATGTGATACTGCTCAAAGCAAAGATCTCCTGATACTGAAGTGTAAAGGTATCTGCATGCAGTGTCTCTAGAGTGATGACAGAAAGAGATTGGACAATCACCTGTTCACCAATCCCATGGCTAGCACAGCTTCCTAGGAAAAAGAGTTCTTGCACAGGCTCTTGGCTGTTTGCAGGGATGTGCAGAGCTTCCATCTGACAGCCTGTCAGCACAGCATGCAGAGATGTCTGCGTGAACACTGGATAGTGACAGCCCCATTGCAGAGAAGCTGATGTGATCCCGGTGCGGTAATCTACATCACCGCTGTGCTGAATTGATGTGCAGAGTCCTGCAGCAGTAATCCAACAATCTGTCTCTGGAGGAGAATGCCATTCCCCGTGTTCAGTCCTGAATCTAGGGCCAAGAGAGCGAGCCAGTCCCCTGCTACAGAGCACAGTATATCTGCTCTCCCAGCATCCTTCCAGTGTGCCAGCTCTCTGGTAGTTGTAGTTCAATCAGCACTCATAAATACAGTATGTATTGGCTATAGGACTACAGGTCCCATGATCCTTTAGCAGTCCCAGTAATGAGCACTAGGGGGAAAATGATTAATCATAGTCCTATTTTGTAAATGTCTCTGAAAATCATAATGATATAGCCAGCACCTGGCTACACACAGACTTTGAAAGTAATAATTTATACTGATGGCATCCTAAGTCATTTGACTAGTAGATACAAGCTATATGAATATATAGAGAGAATGGATTGCTGCTTTTTGGGGATAATTATAAATATCAAGGCATTGTGCAGTAATATATGAATTCATACTGTGAGTAATGTGTTTTTTGTGATATTAATAAACAATTGATTGATGTTAGCCGTAAAAGATTTTATATAAATGATTATAGAACATTATTGGATATCTACCACAAAATTCTATGTCATAGAAGGAATTTAAAACTGCAGAAACAGTCCATTGAAAATAAATATATTCCATTTTACTACATTGTCAGGAAAATAATTGTTTGTATTAGAATAGAAATATTTATCAATATCCCTGCTTTTTACTTTTACTTTTTTTAAATTGTTTTAAAATAACTATTCTCCAGTGTCAAGTATTATAACATATAAGCAGCATACATACTTGTGCACTCCCAGTATATCCCTTGGTCCATAAAGTCATCATTAGGTAGTAGGAAGCACACAATGAGGAAATTCATAAAAGGTGTCATAGACACCCTGCACCGAGATTGGAGTGTCCATACTGGACACTTCTTCCTCAGTGTTCTCACCCTCCCTGGCCGCTGTGCCCATCACAGTGACAGGCCCATGGAGTTTTGTAGTAGGGATGGGACTAGTACCTCATGAAGTCTGCTTTACTTTTGATTGACGGTGCATGGCAATAGGTGGATTCATTGCCTCTATTCAGTCAAATACCAGCTTTCAAATCTACCCACTGCCATGCAGTGTCACTGAAAAGTTTTGCAACAATGGAACAACATTTGAAAGGGGCTGCTGACTTTAAGCCAACCAAAAAATACAATAAAAGACAGAAAAGAAGAGAAAAAAAAAGAAGACTGCAAAAGGGGTTGCTTTCACAAAGAACTAACCCTATTTTCTTCCTATGCAGTTCATTGGCTTTCCCTATTAATGATGGGCTGTATGTTCGAGTCTAACGTAAGTTCGACTCGAACATGGGCTGTTCACGTGTTCATTGAACACATGAATGGTCCAGGTATTCTGGTAATGCTTTAGCCAATCACATGGCATGATGATGTCACAAGGGCGGAGGGTGATATCGCCCTCTTGTGACGTCATCACCCTATTTAAGAACTGTCATTGCGGTGCTGCTGTCAGATGGCGGGAGCCAGTGTCGACGGTGGAGCAGATTTTTTTCCTTCTTTTTTCGGGTCTATGGTGGCGGCGGGCATCGTGATAGATGTTTATTGTACTTCGGGGGATATTTTTAATAAAGGACTTGTCAAAGACTGTCTCCTGTCTTTTTTACACTACACTTTTTTTGTGAATGGGTAGCGGTACCACGTACTGCATACTCATTCACATGGGGGCGAGATCTGGGGGTACCAGATTCTGATAAGCTACCCACCCGCAGACCCCCACAACCACCTGCCATGGTTGTGGGGAAGAGGCCCTTGTCCCCATCAATATGGGGGCAAGGTGCTTTGGGGGGAGCTCCCTGCCGCAAAGCACCCTCCCATGTTTAGGGCTTATGGTCTGGCATGGTTAAGGAGTGGGGGTGCTCGCTTGTCTCCCCCTTTCCTGACCTGCCGGGTTGCATGCTCAGATAAGGGTCTGATATGGGTTTTGGGGGGACCCCCACGCCATTTTAAAAACAATTTTGGCTTGAGGAGTTCCCCTCAAAATTCATGACAGACCTCAATTCTTTTGTTATTCAGCTGTCAGCAGGGAACCCCACTGTCAGCTGAAATATGAAAGAATGTTTCACTACTAAAATACTGCATGACTTAATAATCTAACTCATGTGGTATTTTAGTAATTGAGTGGTATGTTACTCTACACTCAGATGCGGTAAGATGCCGCTCAGTAAATTGTCCTTGTTCGAACTTTGCGGTTGAACTGTAGGTAGGTTTGAATGTCCGTCCGTGAACCGAACAGGGGGTGTTCAGCCCATCATTATTCCCTAAGCTTTTCTTGCAACAGCTTTCAATGCACTGACAGTATGAGTTTGAGTTACTAAATGAAAACAAGTTAAATTTGCACAGGAAATGTTCACTTTGCAATAGAATTTTCCCTTAGACTAGTGAATGAGGTGAACCTTTGCCGACTTCTATCATCCAATTATGTGCTAGTGAAAATATTTTTTTTCTTGCACTTGATTGGGTATGCTTTGCAAAGTGAATTTTCTCCGCATTCACTAGACTAAGTTTGATTTCCTAATAGTCGCCAGCAAAGCAAGCAGACTGTTCATGTTTAATAAATCAATTCCTATGGTTGCTCTGGGCCCCTTTTTATAATGAGGGTGCTGGCTTAACCAAAAGCCCTCTCATTGACCCTTATAAACCTGCTGGCTGTAGTTTGAAGACCATGCAGTTTGGTTTTAAAAAATTCTCCTGGGTGACTCCACACATAAATTTGCAGGGATTGCAGATCTCAAAACTGCAAGATTCACCTCTATATAATTGTGATAGTGAACCTGAATCTTATCCCTATAGAGCATTTACTAAGTAATCCTGTGGTAAAAATTGTCCCCTAAATGTTTGGTAGATTACTGTCTAAACTCTTTTACATACACATGGAATAGTGTTTTTCCTGCTTTTATGAAAAATGTGATCACATGTGAAAAATAAATGTTACCCATGTATCTATACATAACCAACATCATATAAATGTACAAGACAAATTCTTGTGTTTGGTAAGCAGTTAAAATGCAGCGTTCCTTTCACTCATCACACTTCAACCCATTGCTGGCATGTCTCAGATTTTTCTTGATCCATGGAAATGGTTTGTCAGATCAACACTCCCGCAGATTCATCAGGGATGGCAGGCACATACGAGCTGAGCAAAGGGAATTCTAGCTTTTCTTCTTTTCTCAAAATGAATGCAATACATCTCCCTGGGTTTGCTGACAATATTGTCAGTCAGAATTTGTCTGCGTATAATTTCACCTTTGGGAGCTGTGCGTCCTGTGCTGTTTTACAACTTAATTAACCACAGAGATGGAAGGAATTTATAAATTACAGTTTATAGGGAGCCACAACCTAAACAATGACATAAAAATATCTCAGCACCATGGTGTGCTAAACCTGTAAGAACATTTCACACATAACGTAAGCAGGATGGAATTGGATTCTGCTGCCATTTGTGTTGTTCATAATGCAATGTGCTATATACTTTGTGCTGGTATCCTAGGTAAATGTAGGAAGAATTACGAGCTGAAAGAATATAGTCATGAGCATGTTTGCAATGGCGACAAATGATGTAAATGTTATTATCCATAGGCAACGATTTAAAAGCCTTTACAAGTTGCCACTTTAGATTTATACAGGAGGTCTGGTGAGGAATTATTGCCCTTGATCTGACGTTTGTGGTGATACCTCACGTGTGGGATGATCGCTATTTGGCCGTGTGTGGCATCGATGCATGTATTCGCCTTTATGTGTGAGCATGCGGAATGGAGGTGCTTTAACTTTATAAAAAAATTATATATTTATGTTTTTTATTTTTACACTGTTGCTTTAATTTTTTTTTTTAATCTTTTTTTATTGTTATCACAGAGAATCTAAATATCCCGTGAAAGCAATAGGCAGTGACAGGTACCCTTTTATGGAGAGATCTGGGGTCTATTAAACCCCCTAGCGGTATTCCCAAGTGTAGCTCGGGGTAAAGTTTCAGTACCACAAGCGGTAACCCCGAGCTAAACTCGGGCTTACCATGCGGCGCTGCTCCGGGATCTGTTCTTCTCTTACCTTGTCCTTCGCTCCCGCAGTGTCCCCGGCAATGTAATCCGGAGGATGCCGGCATCTGTCATCTGGGTTCCGTCCCCTGCGAGCGTCGGGACGTACGGGGGACGGAACGGCAGGAAATTTGAAAATGTCAAAAAGTGACACTAAAATCACATAGTAAAACATTAATAAAAAAAATAAATATTTCCATGCAAAAAAATGTACCCCTTTAAGCACAGAAATATGGACATAATCAGACCGCTAGGGACGTTAAACCCCAGATGTATCCTCTGCCTTTAAAAGCCTTTAAAAACATTTGGTCAGCTGTTTACATCCTGGTAAACCAGAAGTGATGAATCCTTATCACTTCTGGTTTCCTATACCATAGAGGTATAGATCTGCGCCATTCTGGTCTTTAATTACCTCTATGGTCAGCTGGTCTCTTAGTGGGACAGGAGAGAGCCAGAGAGAGTCATGGAAGACATCCCCTCCCGCTACTTGTAAAAGCAATCCAGCAGCTATTCAGCCGCTAGGTATGCTTTTACAAGTAAGCCGTCTGTTGGCTGTAAAAAACAGTATAGAATTGGAAATATAGGAATGTGTTTCTGTGAGCTGCATGGGATCATTCCTGTCTGGTGAACTATGGGGCGACAGCACGGACTCCCAGGGTGTGAGTTTTTTTGGGTGCAATCTCCCCCTTTTTACCCTCAATTATATCCATCGCCAATATTTCGGTCCATGTAGTATGACGGCATCTGCATTTGCCAATACTCCCTCTGATGTCCACTTAGAAGTAGAGGATGGTTTGACAGAATTACTTGGAATGGACAGTGTTAACATCTCTGCTGATATGGTGGGTGTCCTCTAACCTATTCCTGTCCCTGAGTTCCACCCTTATGTTTTCATCCACTGAGTGGCACTGTGTGTGGGATGGCACTGCGCCATCCATACACCACAGCATAGTGACTCACTTGCTGGCTGATGCACAGTGGGATGTTGAGTTCTCTTGAAACAAGATGGGAGGGTCAGGTGTGATGAGCATGTGCGGGATCCAATTTCATGTCCGCATCCTGCCTTGACATCACACCGGTGGGACAGAGGAGCTATAAAAGCTAGGTACTGGTGGCCATCTTGCCGGAGTTTTGGATGGAGCCAAATAATCACTGTACATGGGCTGCTGCTATGAGTGGTTCTAAGCCTGTTTATTTTCCCCTATAATGCTGGATTTCAGTGATGACTTTTTAATAAAGGTGATATGGCCTTTTCTCTTTTTTTTAGTATACCCAGGGGAAGCACCAGTCTCCCCATAGGGAGGTGAATGTAACTTCAGCTTCCAGAAGGTAACAATTAATGGGAAACACAACTTAGTGTGATTTTTACTCATACTCTCAGTAAAAAACAGTATTGAGATGATGTTTGCAGCTGCAGGCATCATCCCAGTATTACCTCTTGAAGTCTAGTGACATATGGGTATGTCGCAGGTCATCAAGTGGTTACTTTGAAGTATGGGTAAGATATCCAAAATACACTGCTCAAAAAAATTTATGGAACACTTTGAAAACACATCAGATCTCAATGTGGAAATATATCATACTGGATATCTATACTGATATGGACTGGGTAATGTGTTAGAAATGTAAGGATGCCCCATCGTTTGATGGAAATGAAAATGATCAACCTACAGAGGACTGAATTCAAAGACACCCCAAAAATCAAAGTGAAAAAATGATCCAGCAAGCTAGTCCATTTTGCTGAAATTTCATTGCACCAACTCAAAATGTTACTCAGTATTTTGTATGGCCCCACGTGCTTGTATGCATGCCTGGCAATGTCGGGGCATGCTCCTAATGAGACGACGGATAGTGTCCTTGGGTATTTCCTCCCAGATCTGGACAAGGGCATCACTGAGTTCCTGGACAGTCTTAGATGCAAAATGTTGGAGTCAGATGGACCTAAACATGAGGTGTTCTATTGCATTTTGGTCAGGCGAGCGTGGGGGCCATTCAATGGTATCAATTCCTTCATTCTACAGGAACTGCCTGCACACTCTCGAGGAGGAAGGAGAAATTCAGGGCCCACTGCACCAGTGTAGGGTCTGACAATGTGTCCAAGGATTTCATCCTGATACTTAATGGCAGCCAGGGTGCCATTGTCTAGCCTGTAGAGATATGTGCATCCATCCATGGATATGCCTCCATGGAGGGATGCCTGACGCCATGTCAAATTCAGGTGCTTACAATTATTGAATTTAAAATGGTACATTTAATGATATATTTTACACAATACAGAGCTGCATGAATGCATGTCTTTTACATCTGTTCGAAGATCAGGTTTTATACATTATGTGCTATTCAATAGTAACAATGTCAATGAAAACAAAATGTACCATCTACTACCAATAAACAACAAAGAACAAATAAAACAACAGCTGTGAATAAAAGAAAAAAACGGCACTTCTCTTATGTGGTTGCACATCTCTAATGTAATAAATACAATACATATACTGATACCTGGGGATAATTCTGTACACTTTTTGTTATATTGTGAAGAATGTTCAATTTTACTTATACTTAAATACTGTAACACCTTGTGGATTAAATGAAGATTAAAATTTGAAGTTATATATATTCAATATCATATTGTATATCACCAGCATTTTCACATTTTCCTTCCCTTCAGGCTATTGAATCGGGTTTTATTTTGTCGCATTTCCTTTTTCACATATGAGTGATAGATATGTGTTCAATGAATCTACATTACTCTTTTTGAAAACTCTTTCATTTGCTGTTATTTTTCTTTCTATTGAGTATGATCCCTATGGTGTTTTTCCTCTTTTTATAGGGTCTGAATAGAGATATATTTGCACTGTATTTACAACTATAAAAAAAAAAAAAATCGAAGTACAAATTTTCCTTTATTACTAGTTAGATAGAGAGAAATTAATGTTGGGCTTGTAGACAGAGGCAGGTCTGTTAAAATAGATGTAAACCCTTCAGTACAGTATAACATGAAGCTGCACACAGCTTGTTCCGAGAGGCTTCAAATCAACATTATTGTTCCAGCACAAATGAGGAAACTCTACAGTGCACCTCTATTGACATTGTTGCCCTCTGCTGTTGCTTAGACCCTGCAGTAGAAGTCTGCAGTTGAACCCCAGTAGGGGATAAAATGCCTCAAAAAGGTGATAGGTGGAGAGTCCTTAGAGTGTTCTGGTGATGGGGTAAACTGGTGGTGTTCTGCTGCTGGGGTAAATTACTGTATGCCTTGCTTGTGTGCACAGATCTGTAAACCTAAAATCCTTTTAAGTACTAATATTTGTCTGCAAAAACTTGCTGATTGCTAGCTCTTCAATTGTCAACATCTTACTACTTTTTTCTCATACTTTTAACTTGTTTTAGTTTATAAATTTTAGATGTCGGTAGTTATTATTATTATTATATTATTATTATTATACAGACTTTAGCTCCAACAGTTTGTGCAGCTCAATACAAAGAAAGGGAGGTAGTATCATTATAATACAACACATTCCAAGAGGGTTAGCAAAGCCCTGCTCGTAAGAGTTTAAAGGAAAATCCACCTTTGGAACATGTTACATGGTCCACCCGTTTACTATCTGTCAGATTTGAAAACAGCACAGCTGTGAGGGGCTCCGCCCACACGGCTTCATCACTCATTCACAGTGTTCTGTGAATGAGTGCCTACAAGTCCCAACAGCCTTAGTAGTCGTGGGCTGGTAGTTCATTGAAGCTTCCTTTGAGTATATCTGCTTGCTCGTACATCCCGTACAGAAAGCAGATATTATGACAGGTCTGCAGGAGAACTGCATGGCATCAGCGATCTATTCATTGCTGGTACAGTGCTTTACAGGCTCCTTTGGACAAAGATTATAAATGCACATTTTTTTTTGCCTAAAGGGACAAAGTGAAATTTATGTTGTTAGGAAGAGGTGCGTTAGGCTTCTCTAAAGGCATATGCTTTCAAGGGTTGTCTGAAGGGAGTTTCAGTGGAAGGGAGAGACTCTCGAGAAATCCTGGAGACAAGCATGGGAGGAGGGGACGTGGGAGCTAGAGAGCAGGAGGTCTTAGGAGGAGAGAAGAGGATGTTTTGGATGATATTTTGAGAAGAAGCTGGTGATGTAGCTAGGGGAAGAGTTATGGATTGCTTTATATGTTGTTGCTAGTATTTTGAATTTTAAGCATTGGATGAGAGGAAGCCAGTGGAAAGATTGGTAGAAAAGGTTAGGTTAAATAGGTGGAGGAGTCTGGCCATGGCATTCGTGATGGACTGAAGGGGAAATAGCTTGTGTAGAGGTAGGCTAAAAAAGAGGGAGTTGCAATAGTTGAAAAGGAAGATAACAAGGGAGTGAAATAGAAATTTGTGTTGTTTTCTAAGCAGTGTCACATTTGGAAAATGTTGCAGAGATGAAGGTGGCATGATTTGGATAATAATTGGATGTGTTGGTGAAAGTAAGATTCCAGGATTACATTTAGCACTGTGGTCTGAGGGGAGTGATTGACTGCAGTGTTGTTGATCTCAATGGAGAAGCTGGGGAGGGGATGTGGGGGGGGGGGGGGGGAGAGAAAATATTATGAGCTCAGTTTTTGAAAGATTGAGTTTGAAAAAGTGGTGCAGCATCCTTGCAGATATTTTATTTAGTATGTTAGTCATATATAAGGAGACAAAAGGGGTATGTTGAAATGCTGGAAATGGTGAGAGGTCAACAAATGACCAAAAGAGGAGGTGTGGATAGAGAATAGAAGGTGCTAGAGAAGAGATCATTTGGGGGACTCCTATGAAAAAGAGGAAAAGGAGACAAAGATACAGAGTTGTGATTACAGTACATCAGGTAGTAGTTACTGCCTTTTATGGTAGAATCTCGCAACACCCTTTGAAAGAAAAAAATGTAAAAAAACAAAACGAAAAAAACTGTACACATCACAACCCCTGCCATATCCCTATATACTATTTTTTTCAAAAATATGAGAGCCAGGGACGGACTGACCATTTGGAAACTCGGGCACTGCCCGAGGGCTCTGGGTCAGTAGGGGGCCCCATGAGATGCCTCTGGTACCTTTTTCATAGGCTTTTTCGAGTTTAGTCAAGTACACAGGGGCCCCATGATCCCCTATTGCCCGGGGGCCCCATGAGTTGTCAGTCCGCCCCTGATCAGAGCTATACCTTTTTGCATGGTTTGCTAAACTTGGCCAGCACCATGACAACACGTGAACATGACCAGGTAGAATAGGTATGTATTTCCCTCACTAGCAACTGAAGTGTATCATCTCAGAGACATTTGCAAGAAAAAACTGACCAGCCCGTTTTGTGAGCAGATTGAAGAGGGGAAAGGCTTTGACACAAGGCAGGTGTTTTGTTACACTAAAAATAAAAGTGAACTGTCTCAAAGGCACTTCAATAAAAATTGACCATCGGCAAGTAGGTAGGTTAATGTATCCAATAAGAATAGTCCAAACTGAACAGACACAAACAAGGTAAGTGTGTTTTCTACAATACAAATTAAAGTGAAATATATCACAGAGATAGCACATTATGTATACTACTCAAATTTTCCAAAGTGTGCAAACTCAAGACGATTCAGTCTCTAGCAGTGGTAAGAGGTAGCTGCTACAAGGCCCTCTCAGCAGACCCAGAAGCAGTGATCCCTCTGATCAGGTGTCAGCTCACTCTGGGTTGCCCGTGGTGAATCTGGTAGGCAGCACAGCAGGTCCGTACCTTGGCAGCAGCTTCATCCCTCCACACTCTTGTCACACTCTGTACTTTCTGGTAGTCCCCCGCACAGCAGTTTGCTTTCACTGGTACAGGCGTCTCCCAGAATGGTCCTCCCATAAATTTGAACTGAGGAGAAAACATTTTCCAGAAAAATCTAGTTCTGGCCTACTTACTGCTGCAAAGCTTGGTGGGGGCTGTAGTTAATCTTCCATTATTTCCAATGGGCAGCCTGTCTCTGGGGACTGCATGTCCCATGATCCTCCTTTCTTCTCTGCTGACTGTTCCATTGCTGTTGCTGGGAGAATAATGAAGGAAATAGGGTGGACAGGGAACTGGGATTATTACATGCAGCCTGCTGCCAAACTCAGTGTTCTGCCCTGGTGCTCCTACTGTTTTAAATCTGTTTTATTAATTCTCCCCTTCACTGTTGACAGGAAAAAGGGGGAAGAAGAGTCCACCTACAGTCTGCTCTTGTGAGTAAAGTCTGTGCTGCTGACAGGAGGGGGGGGGGCAAGTAGGGAGTTACACCGACAACCTGCAGCTCACCTACCCCTGTCACAGCACACAGTAAACAGGTAGAGAGGGCAGGCAGATGAGCTTGGGGGGGGGGGGGGGGGTTATCAGCTGCCTGGCTTCACAGCAATTACATTCTTTTAACACCACAAAAATATGCCAGTCTCATGGTAACAGAGGGCTGCAAACGTAGAGCCATTCTGCACTAAAGTCCATCACTTTTTGCTAGATTGACTAGAGGATATCAGTCAGCTTCTTGGACTTCTTAGCTTACTACTTAGGCGAATTGGCCACTGTCAGCACATTTTCAAGACAACAAGCACAAGCCTAAATGGAGACACAAGGTGGTGCAAACAGGACCAAATGTTGATACAGGATGCACAGAGATCTCTTTTCCAAAAAAAAAAAATTGAGCTGCAGTACTTTTGGATTTGAGAGGTTCAATTTATTGTTTTGGCAAATGGAAGGTGGAGAAGGAAAAGAGGTGAGGTACCAGGAGGAGCAAATGTTGTCAGCAGCAGCAACAGTGAGAGTAACAGGAAAAAAGTTTGGTCTTTTTTTAAGTATATATATAAAAAAAGTATTGAATTTACCAATAACATCTACAATGTGTTTTTGGTAGTCCTCTGTGATCCAGTTTAGATTAATACAAATAAATGTCAGCTTCTTAGTCAGAAACCCCCTACTGAGCTGAAGGCCTTCTCTGACAGACTAACAGACAGGGCCAGGCTAGTACATTAAAGTGTGTTAGACTACCTCCAGCCAGCAGGACATCCTTAACATCCAGTAGTCCAGAACATGTTTGCTTTTAAGCATTTTGGTTGCAGCCTTGTGTCCCTGCTTCTGTTTGCTTGACCAGAGCAAGGAAGGTCTTACAAAGAAAAATAAAAAAAGTAAAAAATGAAAGACCTGGCATGGAATGATTGTTACAGTAGAGTCAGTGATTTGCGAATGCTGCTTTGAGTTTCACTTTGGGGAAGGGCAGGCAGCTTTTGGCTGTAGGACTGCATGCTTAGTTTCTGCTGCTGCCTGTCCTTTCCCCCTGGTAAAAGGTGAATGAGGACTGAAGAGTATTTTACCAAATATGGCAGCCAAACAAAATCCAATTTGGTCCCTCTTGCATTGCCTCTGCCTTGTTTGATTGGAATGGGCAAGGATTGTCTTAAAAGAAAAAAAAAAGTAAATAAAAGAACATTCGATTGTGGGTTTTATTTTTAAATAATTAAAGTGTTGCCCCTGCTCATATATGGTTGACCTGGGCAGGGATCACCTTAAAAGTAAAAGAAAAAAAGTAAAAAAAAATGTAAAAAATGCAAATGAAAGTTAAAAATAACTAATGGCAGATGGGAATAAGCTAATGTGGCACCTAAACGGAGTGCAGTTATACTGCGATTGTCAGCAATAACTCACGCTGCAATCGCAGCAAACCACATCACTTGAAGCTTGTTGCCCAAAAAGGAGCAGGAGCTTCTTTTGGACAATTAGCTTCACGCAATGCAGTTTGCCACAATTTATCATGTGACAATGACAGCAGAAATATACCGCATATAGGTGCCATTTAAAAATGAATGGCACTTGAAAACACATGGTGCAATTTGTTATTTTTGCAGAGCATTTTTGGACCTGTCGTGTGAAAGGAGCCTTAGTCCCCAATCACATCTGGGCATTTTGTATCTTGGACAGAATTGCAGCAATTCTGCCCAAGACACAAAACCCCCAAATGTGAATGGGATTTTAGCCTCCTTTCACACGGCAGGTCCAATCAGGTCTATCTGTCAGCTTTTGAGGTGAACCTAATCATACCCTCCAATCATCTCTATGGACAGACAGATGTAAACAGACTTGTGTCTGTTTACAACTGCCTACCTACAGTCTGATCAGGTCTGCTGCTGCTGCAAAAAAAAAAAAAAAACAGAGGGGTCCCTCCTTTTCCATTTAGGCAGATCAGAGGGCAGGAAGGTGTAAATGGACAGCGGAGTCTGTTTATACCCAGCCACCCATAGTCCAGAGCAGGGTGTGCAAAATGAGTGGACACGGGCCTGTCATCCATCCACTCTGCTCCTATCAGCAGGGGATCTGTGAGCTGATCCCCTGCTGACCAAAATCCTCTACCCTGCTGACACCTACATACTACAGACCTCTGGAGACTGCTTTACATACTAAAGAGCTCTGGACACTACTCTACAAACCATAACCTCTAGACACCACCCTGTATACTACTGATCTCTGTATATTGCCCTACGTAGTACTGACCTCTGTACACTGCTCTACATACTACTGACCCCTGTACACTGTGGTACATACTACTGTCTTCTGTATAGTGCTCTACATACTACTCACCTGTGTACACTGATCTACATACTACTGGCCTCTATAGACTGCTCTACATATTACTGTCCTCTGTACACTGATCTACATACTACTGACCTCTGTATACTGCTCTACATATTACTGTCCTCTGTACACTGCTGTACATACTACTGACCCTCTGCCCCTTGTACACTGCTGTACATACTACTGTCCTCTGTATGCTGCTCTACATACTACTGACCCCTGTACACTGGTACATGGATGAATAGAATGGTATAAAGGAGATGTATATGGATAAATAGGATGGTATATAAGAGATGAACATGGATGCAGTTTCTTAAAACAATAGATCTGAAAGTAGATATATAATTGTATAAAGTCAACTTGCAGAATTATATCTGCACTTGTGAGTTATAGGCTCCATGTGCACAGGACACTTCTGAACGATGGAAACTGACTGCTGGGAAACGTAGATTAAAAAACGTCTGTTTAGCTGCATTTGCATACCGCGTTTATGAGCGTTTGCTTTTAGAAGCGTTTTTTAAAGATAACCTCAGGAGACCTTCCAAAATGCCCAGAATGCACTGAAAAACAGTAAAAAATTAACTATTTCAGACATTTTGAGAGAAATAGAGAGAGCAGAAGCAGAGAGAGCTGTATTTGTTGAGATTAGCTGTCTTTTTATTTTGTGGTGTTTGGATGTGTTCCAGATCATTTCTGTGCAGAAATTATTGCAGCAGTGTCTAACATATTTTCTTTCATGCGAAACCACAAAGTATGGTGTACCAGGTCCATTTGAGTACCGGTAAAATACTTTGCATGCATTTTTCATGATGAAAAATGGCTCTGCACAGCATCTGGAAATGGAAGAGTTGAAAAAAAATGTCAAATGCTTATAAACACGGTTAGCTGCGTTTAGCCACGTTTACAAGACTTTGGCATTTGAAACGCTAATAAAATCTACTCCTGAAAGCAAGTTTTCTGCGTTCAAAAAAATGACTGTAAACTCAACTGCCTATAAACAACTGCAAATGACATAGTGTACATGGACACATAGGAAAAAATTAGGGAGAGTTCAGGGGCTGCTGAAAAAAAATGCTGAACAGCTCCTAAACTTGAGTTTATCAGCTGCAGTGTACATGAGCCCATAAGCTACCTTGTTTCCCAGAGAGAAATTTTTAAGATTGACTCTGTATTACGATTCTTATGACTGCACAAGAGAAACACCCTCCCTATATTGTTAATTTTTTTTTTCAAAGGAAGGAATATGCCTCCTTTGAAAAATTCCTTTGAAAAATGTGCATGCTCACGAAACACGAGAAGGAGCCAGTGCATTGACGTTACTCCGCCGAGGCCGCAAAAAGGTCCGGCGGCCATTTTATTTGCATTCTTCTTGGTGTCATCATCCCTATCTGAGATCATCCTGGCCTTCATGGTCCTATTACTGATGGGTGTGCTGCCTGACTTACCTGGGGAAGAAACCAGCTGTTCATGCGCATTTTATATGCGCTTCTGTGCTCTAGTCCACAGACCTACTCCAAGAGCGGATCACTACTCACCACCCAGGCCATCTGGAGTGACAGCATCCACTAGGACCATATAGGGGGATCTCTGGAGGAGAGGGACAACCTACCTAGGATCCTAGAGAGGGAGGACCACCCATCACCTGGCAGCAGGATAACTATATACAAGGCGCATTTAATATGCGCGTCCGGTGAGTGCGCATTCCATTACCACCTCTACCCGGATATCAAAGTCACTTCAACCATTTATATTAATTTACGGGACTACCCCATATCCTATATCTTTTGATCCACCAGGGACTTTTTTGCATATATATTGTATATTGTTTACTAGCGCTGCACCTTTCGTATACAGATGCACTATATGGGCAACAATGAGACAGCTCCCAAAACAGGAATAGTTTTACAGGTGGAGGCCACTAACATTTTTTCCCTACTCATCTTTTCTGACTGTTTTTTCACTAATTTTGCATTTGGTTAGGGCCAGCGTCACTACTGGTAGCATGAGGCGATACCTGGAGAGGTAACAGAGGTTGCACAGGCAGTCCAACTCCTTCAGGATGGCACATCAATACAGAAGGTTTTCTGTCTCCCAGCACAGTCTCAAGAGCATGGAGGAGATTCCATGAGACAGGCAGTTACTCTAGGAGAGCTGGACAGGGCCATAGAAGGACCTTAACCCATTAGCAGGACCAGTATCTGCTCCTTTGTGCATGAAGGGACATTGCCAGAGCCCTACAAAATGACCTTCAGCAGGCCATTGATGTGAATGTCTCCAACCAATCAGAAACAGACTTCATGAGGGTTGTCTGAGGGCCCATCATCTTCTAGAGGGCCCTGTGCTCACTGCCCGGTACCATAGAGCTCAATTGGCATTTGCCATTGAACACCAGAATTGGCAGGTCTGCCACTGGCACAGATGAGAGCAGGTTCATCCTGAGCACGTGACAGACGTGAAAGGGTCTGGAGAAGCCGTGGAGAACATTATGCTGCCTGTAACATCATTCAGCATGACCGTTTTGGTAGTGGGTCAGTGATGGTCTGGGGAGGCATATCCACAGGGGGATGCACAGACCTCTACAGGCTAGGCAATAGCACCCTGACTGCTATTAGGTATTAGGATGAAATATTTGGATTTGTGGTGAGAGTATGTAGGCAGTTCCTGGAGGATGAAGGAATTGATACCATGTTTTTGTCCATCCCATGCTGCCAGGTTGCATCTCAGACTGTCCAGGAGCTCATTGATGCCCTGGTCCAGATCTGGAAGGAAATACCCCAGGACACCATCTGTTGTCTCATTAGGAGCATGCCCCAACTTTGTCAGGCATGCATACAAGCACATGCGGGCGATACAAACTACTGAGTAACCTTTTCAGTTGCTGCAATTAAATTTTAGTAAAATGGACAAGCCTGCTGCATAGTTTTTTCACTTTGATTTTTGGAGCGGCTTTGAATTCAGTGCTCTGTAGGTTGATCATTTTAATTTCCATCAAACAATGGGACAACCTTACGTTCCTAACACATTACCCAGTCCATAACAGTATAGATATCCACCATGATATTTTTCACCATTGAGATCTGAGGTGTTTTCAAAGCGCTCCTTTAATTTTTTTGAGCAGTGTGTGTATATATATATATATATATATATATATAGTCTCCTTGTTGCCCATCCAGTGCACCTGTTAATTTAATTAACACCAAGGCAGGTGAAACTGAAGAGCAACCCCCTCTGCTACTTAACTGACCAGATCAATATCCCAGGAGATTAATTGACTTGATGCTATACTAAAAAGTGTTCCTTTAATTTTTTTGAGCAGTATATATATATATATATATATATATACAGTATATATATATATATATATATATATATATAGTTTTTTTTTTTTCAGTTTATAAAGTTTCAATAAGTAACATCCCTATTTTGCTTAAAGGCAGTTAAAGCACTCCTTCTCAAACTGCTTCTGGGTATTATCCATGTTACTGGGACATAACTGTAGAAAATATACTTAGGTGTACAACAGGTTGAAAAATGATCTTCACATTGACACTCTAGTTCTATATGATCTAAAAAGTCTGTTATGAGTTTCAAAAATAGTATGGTAGTAATGGTAACAGCTGAAAAATAGCTACAGGGGGTAAGCATTAGTTGTTTTCTTGCTGCTGGCAGGAGCTACAAAACAAATCTTTTCACCAATGTCATCTGCTTCAGGCTATGGCTACGCGGATGTGTTTCTAGTAAAAGATTTAACTACTTGCTGAAAGTCAATTCATTTGCAGTCCACTAAGATCAATGTGCTGCTAATAAAATGACTGTCAACACTGGTTAAAAATCTCAGAAAGAATTGCTCATTTCAGCATGCTTGATGTATCTGTATATGTTTGTTTTACCAGAAGATGCTCTGACTCTCAGCTGTTAGGGGATGAGTTAGGGGTTAGCTGTAGTTTACTGCAAGTGCAATACTAAATTATGTTGTTCATGTGGATGTGTTCTACTGGATGTTTCCTATGAGTACTTTTCCTGTTGGGGATGAGGTTTGGTGGGGGAGCACATATTTTGTATCTGTATACTATGGTGTAGTGGAGGGCGGCACCTCACTGGTCTTGGATCTCTACCTCCCTCTTGGTGGAGACCCTTATATGGTGCATAGTTGATGAGGCAAATGTTATACTTTTTGCTGTACTGTGTGTTTCTGTTTATACTGCTTATTGTGGTACTTTTTGTACTGCTGCTTGTACCTTCTGTTAAATTCAATAAAAATAAATTTTGCAAAAATATGGCCTGTGTAACTCTAGCCTTTCTTGTGCTTGATAGGTAGGTTGTGTCTAATAATCACGATTGATAATACATCCACATGACCAAGTGTGATGGGAAACTGGATTGTTATTATTATAAAGGATTTATATAGCGCCAACAGTTTACGCAGCGCTTTACAACATGAGGGAAGACAGTACAGTTATAATACAATTCAATATAGGAGGAACCCTGCTAATTAGAGCTTGCAATCTAAGTGGGAGGGTCAAGAGATACCCCCCATAGGAGCCACTGGGTCTTTTGGTCCCCCTAATCCTGCACAGCTAGGCAACACATATTTCCAACTTGCATATGCAGTCATGTCTACAGACTTGTTTTTGTTTTTTTTATTGAGAGGAAAACAACTTGGATGGGATAAGGGAATATGGGATGCCCAATTTAACTTGGTAGAACAATCTGAGGACAAACTTCCTTCTCTATGTACACAAAAGTATGCAGATCCTGGACTGTACTCCCTCTGGAATAACACCAGTCTCTGAAACTCTAAAAGATCAATAGCAAAGCTTCCTTTTTTAGAAGCTCTATGTCCTCTGGATAAAACTCACAAAGTCCCAATACTTTGTAGAAAGTACCAGCCCACCTATCTGCCTTGTAAAGTGTCCCAGAGCAAGGGATTTAGGTTAACTGTGACCAAGGGAGGACTGCCAACTCATGGGGCCCCCTGGCAATAGGGAATCATGGGGCCCCTGTGTCCTTGCCCAAACTTAAAAAAGCCTACGAAAAAGATACCAGAGGCATCTCATGGGGCCCCCTACTGAGCCCGGGCCCTCGGGCAGTGCCTGAGTTTCCTAATGGTCAGTCCGCCCCTGGCTGTGACACTGTCCCCATAAAATCTGTCTTAATATTTTGTCTGCCAGTCTTCTCACTTGCAGGCCCTGGGGGTTTAGAGATGTAGAAAACCTTGAGGAAAACTGTGACTACACTGCCTTCTTAGCACAAACTCCAGACTGTGTTTCCAGGGGAAATTACTTTTGAATCTGATTCCAGCACTGGCACATTAGCACAAGATTATCTAAAGCAGGGATTGACAGTTAGCAGAAGCTGTACCTCCCAGATGACTAGCTGGGTATTGCACCCGGTTGTCTCCCCCCTTTGGCCTTGGGTGGTGAGCATAGAGGTTCTCACACTGTCTCTTGAAATCCTGCTGCTCAGTACAGACTGCTCTTTAGTCCTCCTGCTGAGTAAATGCTCCTTTCCTTTGTTCCTCAGCTCCAGCCTGGAGGCAGAACCCCCAGCCCTGGGGTCCCCTCCAGGCCTTACGAACCCTGACTCAGCACTCCATCCTCTCAACCAAAAATGAACCCCTGCTGGCCAGGCTCTTCAACATTTATGGGCAGGTCATACCACCATGTCAGGCCTCCTGCCTTGGGATTGGTCAAACTCCCATGAAAACCCGACCAGCACTCTGCTCACCCTAGCATGCCACCTGCACTCCTCCTCTTCTTCTCCTCTCCTCCATTCCCAAACTTGCCTCCCTCCACCCCCCTACTCCGCCAAAACAGCTCTACATTGCACCCTCACTTCTTCCTTCTCCCCTCTATGGCTCTCACCACCTCCTCCTGATACTCCACTCCCCCGCCGACCCACACGCCACCACCAACAGACCCACACGCTCCTGCACATCCCGTTCCCATTCCCATGCCACCTTCCTCACACTCCTCCTTCTCCTAACCACCGGAGACATCTCCCCGAACCCTGGCCCCCCATCTCCCCACTCCCCCTCTCGGCACCCCCCTACTCCCGCCAGCCAACCCCCTCAACCTCGTATCTGTCCCCCTCCTCCCTGCATCCACCCCTCCTCTCTCGGTTGCACTCCTGAACGCCCATTCGGTTTGCAACAAGCTCACCGCCATCCACGATCTCTTTGTCTCCCACTCCCTCAACCTCCTAGCGGTTACTGAAACCTGGATCCAAGCCACAGACTCCACCTCCCCTGCAGCCCTCTCCTATGGAGGCCTCGTCTGGACCCACTCACCCAGACCGAGCGGCTGCAGAGGCGGTAGGGTCGGTATGCTCCTGCTACCGCTGAGCACCTTCCAGGTCCTCCCTAACCCCCCCTCCCTATCCTTCTCCTCCTTCGAGGCCCACTGCATCCGGCTCTTCTCTCCCATCCCCCTGAGGATTTCGGTAATCTATCAGCCTCCTGGTTCTGCATCCCCCTTCCTTGACGACTTTGCCGACTGGCTTCCCTTCTTCCTCTCCTCCGAGCTACCGACCATCATCCTAGGTGGCTTCAATATCCCCATCAACGCCAATAGCCCAGCTACTTCCCAACTCCTCCTCCTAACCTCCTCCTTCGCGCTCACACAGCACACACAGTCCTCCTCCCACACCAATGGAAACACCCTGGACCTCGTTTTCTCCCACCTCTGCACCCCCCACGACTTCACTAACACCCCCTTCCCCCCTCTGACCACCACCTCATCACATTCTCCATCTCCCCCTCCCTTAACTCCCCCCCCCCAAAGCATCTAACCATCACCCGCAACCTCCGCAATCTGAGCCCGACCCATCTCCACCCGGCAGCTCACCATCTGTATGACAGTATCCTCCCTCTGTCATGCCCTGACCTGGCCACTACTGCGTACAATGACTCACTGTTGGCTGCCCTCGACTCCCTGGCACCCCTAACCACGTATAACACCAGACCCCGACCGCTTCAACCCTGGCAAAACGACTGTACAAAAAGTCTCAAACGACGCAGTTGCAAGCTGGAGTGCTTATGGCGCAAAACCAGATCCCCTTGCAAATTCTCCCTCTACAAATCCGCCTTCCTCACCTACACCACCTCCCTCCACGCCGCCAAGCAAGCCTATTTCGTAACCCTTATCAACACCCTCTCCACCTGTCCTCGTCGGCTCTTCTCCACTTTTAAATCCCTGCTCTCTCCCCCCCCACCTCCACTCAGCACCTCACTCACCGCTCACGAGATTGCCAATCATTTCCAAAACAAAATTGACGCAATCCGTAAGGACATTGTCAACTCACAATCTACCTCTCCACCCAGCCTCCCGCCCTCCTGCAACCCCTCTACCCTCCCCTCCTTCAACCTCATAGCCGCACTACCTGCCGCTATGCCTAACCCCCCCGCACACTATCACCTCCCCAACACTCCGCTCCTTCAGCCCAACTACCCCTGAGGAGGTCTCTAAGATCTTCACTGAATCCCGCCTCACCACCTGCCCCCTGGACCCTATCCCCTCACAGCTCCTCCAGTCACCCCCCCTCCATCATTCGCTCCCTCACCCACTTCCCTCTCCACTGGCACTTTCCCCTCCCCTCTAAAGCATGCGCACATCACCCCCATACTCAAAAAACCCTCCCTTGACCCCACTGACCTTAAGAACCTTAGACCCATCTCCCTGCTGCCATTCACTTCCAAGCTCCTTGAGCGCCTGGCCTACAATCGCCTAAGTGCCCATCTCACTGATAACAACCTCCTTGACCCTCTACAGTCTGGATTCCGTCCCCTGCACTCCACCGAAACCACCCTACTTAAAATCACCAATGACCTACTAACCGCCAAAGCTAATGGCCACTATTCTGTCCTCCTGCTCCTTGACCTCTTCGCGGCCTTCGACACTGTCGACCACCCTCTCCTCCTTACTAAACTGCACTCCCTTGACATCAGGACTGCTGCTCTCTACTGGTTCTCCTCCTACCTTTCTCAATGCTCCTTTAGCGTCACCTATAACACTGCCACCTCCACCTCCCTCCCCCTCTGTGTCGGAGTCCCCCAAGGCTCTGTCCTCGGACCCCTCCTCTTCTCCATCTACACCTCCTCCCTTGGCAAACTAATACACTCCCACGGCTTCAATTACCACCTCTATGCCGACGACACACAAATTTACCTCTCCACCCCCCACCTCTCCGCCCGCATCGCCCACCTCCTGAACGACATATCAGACTGGATGTCGCTCCATTTCCTCAAACTTAACCTGTCCAAAACAGAGCTCCTGGTCTTCCCCCCACCCCGCGCCCCCCCCCCCCCATCCTCTATACACTACTAACAACGCCACCATCACTCCCACCCCACATGCTAAAGTCCTGGGTGTCACCCTGGACTCACACCTCTCCTTCCTACCCCACGTCCAACTGCTATCAGGATCATGCAGGCTCCACCTCCGCAACATCTCCAAGATACATACATTCCTCACCCCAGACACTACTAAACAACTTGTACACTCCCTCATCATCTCACGCCTAGACTATTGCAACTCCCTTCTCACTGGCCTACCCAAACGAATGCTATTGTTATGATCCGCCAGGTGGTGCCCCTGGCTGCCCACTTGACAGACCTACCCAAAGCGTGGAGTCTAAGTCCCGGTCTGTGCTTTCACCAGGGCCCCTGATGGTGGGGATGGACTTGAAACAGACCGGGACCAGGTCACGACCTCCGAGCAGGCCCACCAGTGGCAGGGGGAACCTCCGGGGATGTATTGGTACCGGGAGAGCCAGATGTGAGGAGGACGGCAGGGCCTAGCAGGATGGATCACGAGCAGGGGTCCCGTGGGGTAGGCGAGGTACAGAATCGGCAGGCGGAGAATCGTCAGGTCACACGCAGGGTCAGCAGGATAAGTCAGTCCGTAGAGGGGTCAAAACAAGCCGGGGGTCAGGATGGGTGAAGGCAGAGTAGTCAGGACAATCCGGGTCAAACACAGGAGTAGGCAGCGTAGTCAGGGTCAAAAACACAGGTACAGGACTCAGGAACTCAGATAGACATTGCGGCGATTACTGACAGTGCAGGGCATCTTTAAATATTGCTCCCTGCACTGTCATTGGCCGCCCAGGACGCGCTCCCGGGCTGTCATTGGCCGCCCGAGGCGCGCCCGCGGCTCCCACTGCGCATGCGCGGCGTCCTGTCATCCACGGCTCGCCGGGACCTGGTGCCTGTGTCCCGGCGTGAGCCGTCGCCAGCGCGCATGCGCCGGCCGACGGGACGCCGCGATCCCTGACATTGCCCCCCCCTATGGGCACCCTCCGGGAGCCCCACTGATCCGGGAAGGAATCTGGTCTGGATGGTTTCAGGAGAGAGACATGGAACACAGGGTGTATTTTGAAAGACTCCGGGAGCTCGAGTTCGTAGGCCACTTCATTGATCACCCGTTTAATTGGAAACGGACCAAGGTACTTTGGTCCTAACTTCCTGGAAGGACACAGCATTTTCAAGTTGGTCGTAGCCAACCAAACCTGATCCCCCGGCTGGAGCAACAGCTCTCCTCTTCTCTTCCTGTCGAATGCCTTTTTACTATCTTCTTGGGCTTTAGTGATGGCCTCCTGAATCGTCTTGTTATTGACAGAAAAGAAATGCAAGACATCTTGAGATGCGGGTACCGGACATTCGGGCATTAGGTCGGGGAGAAACGTAGGATGATATCCGAAATTGGTAAAAAACGGTGATTGTCCCGTAGCTGAGTGGCTCGAGTTATTATAGGCGAACTCTGCAGAAGGCAACAGTGTTAGCCAGTCGTCCTGAAGATAGGAGGTGTAGCATCTGAGGTACTGTTCCAACGTTTGATTGGTCCTTTCCGTTTGCCCGTTGGTCTGTGGATGGTAAGCGGATGACAGTGACAGTGTCAGGGCTCCCAGGTATGACCAGAGGTGTGTGACTGATGCAGGGAAACGCAGACTTCAGATATGTGATAAACAATACAATTTATTAACACTAACCATACAAACATAAACGCAGTGCAATACTAAACATAATACAGTGCAAACAAACCAAACCAAACCACCCACAGATAACAGTACATACAAGCAAGCGTCGTCAGGCAGGCCGGGTCAATATCAATTGGGCAGGTAGGTACAGGGGGAGCAAGCAGAGAATGGTCGGGGTCACAGGCCAGGTTCAGCAGGTAGCAAGCAGCGTAGTACAGAGGGTCAGGCAGAGGGATGGTCAGGGTCACAAGCCAGAGATCAAAACAGGTAACAAGCAGCGTAGTACAGAGGGTCAGGCAGAGGGACAGAAACAGGATGCAGGACAGATACAGGGCCCAGGACAAACACAACACCAAGGCAGAGTCTGTGGGTCTGGCCATCCCTTAAATACCCCAGCATCATCAGTTCCAGGTGTTAGCTGGCTGAAAGGTTGAGTCTCTGATTGCTGGGAGCACCCGCTGGCCAGCCCTGGTACTGCAGATCAAAAGGCAGGTGAGTCCCACCATTGCTGGCCAGTCCATTCCTAACAGACAGTTTGATTCCTAATGCTTCACATAAGGCTTTCCAGAATCTTGATGTGAACTGGACTCCCCGATCCGATACTATGTCTTCGGGTATCCCATGTAGCCTCACTACTTCCTTGATGAATATCCGTGCAGTCTCCGGTGCCGACGGGGTTCTTTCCAAGGGCACGACATGAGCCATCTTTGAAAAGCGGTCCACGATCACCATTATAGCAGTGTAGCCTTGAGACGGTGGGAGTTTGACTACAAAATCCATGGCATCATTTGCCAGGCCCGTTTTGGTATCGGCAATGGACGCAACAATCCCCAGGCCTTGCTTCTGGAGGGCTTGTTCCTTTGGCAGGTGGGACAGGTCTGGACGTAGCGCTCGCAGTCTTTGACCATGTTTGGCCACCAGAATGAGCGCTGCAGTAGCTCCAGAGTCTTCGTCACCCCAAAGTGCCCTGCCATTGGGTGGTCGTGGCAGTGCCCCAGGACCAAAGTTTGAACTCCTTCTGGCACCACGATCCGATTTTCCTTCCAAAGCAGACCATCGCGGTTCTGGAGAGGCGACTCAGGCGGGACAGGCAGTCCAACGGAAGCGTCAATCAGTCTGGAGCGAAGTTCCGTTTGCAGGACGAGGAAGCTTCTGGATGGCAAAATTGTGTCAGGTAACACTGTATCGTCGGGGTCCTCAAACATGTGGGACAGAGCGTCTGGTTTCGTATTCTTAGACCCAGGTCGGTACGTTATATGAAAGGTAAAGAAAAGAGCCCATCTCGCCTGGCGTGGTCTCAGTCGTTTCGCCGTCCTTAAATACTCGAGGTTCTTGTGATCCGTGAATATTAGGATTGGGTGTGTGGCTCCTTCCAGGAGATACCTCCATTCTTCTAGAGCGGACTTGATGGCCAGGAGTTCCCGATCTCCAATATCGTAATTGCGCTCCGCCGGAGTCAACTTCCTGGAGAAAAACGCCACAGGATGCAGTAACTCCTTGGTACCACTCCTTTGGGAAAGAATCGCTCCTACCGCGTTTTCGGAGGCGTCCACTTCCAAAACATATGGAAGAGAAGAATCTGGATGGCAGAGAATGGGAGCAGAAGTAAACAATTTCTCGAGCGTGTCGAACGCGGTCTGGGCTTCAGGAGTCCATTTAAAACTAATCCCTTGTTTAGTCAGTTGCGTGATTGGGGAGACCAGCCCTGAGAAGCTCCTGACAAACTTTCTATAAAAGTTTGCGAATCCAATGAAACGCTGTACCCCCCTCTTATCGGTGGGTGTTGGCCAATCTAAGATCGCCGTGACTTTCTGGGGATCCATCACGACCCCCGCGGGAGAGAGGACCAGTCCCGAGAACGTCATTTTACACTGTTCAAAACAGCATTTTTCTGCCTTGGCGTAAAGCCCGTGTTGGCGTAAACGTGCTAAGACCCTTGCCACATGCTCCCTATGAGCCTCCAGTGAGGGTGAAAATATCAGGATGTCATCTAGGTAGACAACCACGAAGACATCGAGGAAATCACGAAAGACATCGTTAATAAAGTGTTGGAAGGTGACCGGTGCGTTACAGAGCCCGAACGGCATCACCAAATATTCGAAATGACCGAATCTCGTACGAAAGGCTGTCTTCCATTCATCCCCCTCCCTGATACGAACAAGGTTATATGCCCCCCGCAAGTCTAATTTAGTAAAAATCGCTGCTGACCCTAACCTCTGGAGGAGCTCAGGGACTAGGGGTAACGAATAGCGATTTTTTACTGTGATTTTATTCAGGTCTCGGTAGTCAATACAGGGCCGTAACGATTTGAATTTTTTTTCTACAAAAAACAACCCAGCCCCGGCCGGGGACGTGGACGGGCAAATAAATCCCTTCCGCAGATTGTCATCAATATACTCCCTCAAAACTCCTGATTCTAGTTCCGATAAAGGAAAAATGCGACCGAATGAAATCTCAGATCCGGGTAGGAGGTCTATGGGGCAATCAAAGGAACGGTGCGGGGGAAGAATGTCTGCTCCTCGCTTACTGAACACGTCTAAGAAATCGTGGTAGGCCGGAGGGATAACCTGAGACAGATCCGTATCACCATCCATGCACAGGAGAAACCGGGGAGGCACGGGCCCTGGGACGTGGCAGTGATCCCGGCAGTATGGTGACTGAAATTGAACCATTCCCTTCTCCCAATCAACCTGGGGGTTATGGGCCCGCAACCAAGGAAGCCCCAGAATGATTGGGAAAAGGGGGGATGCGATGGCATCCAGACAGAGGAACTCCTGATGATGGTCAGCCATCGTGGTAAAAATAGGGGGAGTCTCCTGATCCACCACTCCCGACTTTATGCTAGACCCGTCTGCCAGGAAGATGTTAAACCCCCTTTCTTTGGTCTGGAGGGGAATCTTTTGTCGGTGAGCAAAAGTAAGATCGATGAAACAACTACATGCTCCCGAATCAATGATTGCGGTCACCGACAGGGTTCCTCCGGGGAGCTGTAAAGACACAGGTATTGCCAGGTAACTAGATCCCCTTTCTGTAGGTAAAGGAAAACAGGAAGCGGACTTACTCATTTTTGCCGGACAGGAGCGCACCTGGTGACCAGCTTCCCCACAGTACAGACATAGGTTCTGCGATCGTCTCCTCTGACGTTCCTCGGCCGATAAAGTGGAACGGGCCAGTCCCAGTTGCATGGGTTCTGAGGTGTCCCCTGCTTCCGTGCTCCGGGCATGGTTCCCTGGGGTTGGAGCTGCTTCTCTCGGTGGGATCCATGCCACCCTTTGACCCTGCCTACTCCTTTCCAGGCGACGCTCTCTCAGTCTGCGGTCAATTTGGATGGCCAACTCTATCAGTTTCTCAAGAGAGTCCGGTAGTCCTACTCGTGCTAATTCGTCTTTTAGCGACTCAGACAGCCCGATGCGGAACTGGTGACATAATGCCGCATCGTTCCATCTGGTATCTCCCATCCAACGCCTAAAATCAGATGCATACTCTTCGGCTGCCCGGCAGCCTTGCAGCAGAGAGTATAGAGTAGCCTCTGCGGAGGCAGCCCGCTGGGGGTCGTCATATAGGACGGCCATGGCCTGAAAGAACTCAGTCACAGAATCAAGATGGGGGTCACGCTTCTCCATCAGGCGGTGAGCCCAATCCTGGGGCTCATCCTGAAGGAGAGAGATTATAAACCCCACCTTGACGGTCTCGACGGTGAACGTGCGGGGCTGCAGGTCAAAAAATAAAGTGCACGCGTTCCGGAAGGCCCGAAAGCGGCTTCGGTCTCCACGGAATCGTTCCGGCAGGGGAACGCGGGGTTCGGGAGCTAGGGGTGCCGCAACTGCTCCGGATGCTGGGGCAGCGGGTGACTCTGCAGTTGTGGAACTTGGAGCAGGGGGAGTCTGGGTGGCAAACGTCTCCATGCGGTCCTCAAGACGGGGGCAGCGGCTGTGAAAGTTCTGGAAGGCCTGGGTCAGAGTCTCCAGGTGCTGGCATATATCCTCTAGGGACGCCGGTCCTCTTCCTGGCTCTGTCATGGCTGCAAGGTACTGTTATGATCCGCCAGGTGGTGCCCCTGGCTGCCCACTTGACAGACCTACCCAAAGCGTGGAGTCTAAGTCCCGGTCTGTGCTTTCACCAGGGCCCCTGATGGTGGGGATGGACTTGAAACAGACCGGGACCAGGTCACGACCTCCGAGCAGGCCCACCAGTGGCAGGGGGAACCTCCGGGGATGTATTGGTACCGGGAGAGCCAGATGTGAGGAGGACGGCAGGACCTAGCAGGATGGATCACGAGCAGGGGTCCCGTGGGGTAGGCGAGGTACAGAATCAGCAGGCGGAGAATCGTCAGGTCACACGCAGGGTAAGCAGGATAAGTCAGTCCGTAGAGGGGTCAAAACAAGCCGGGGGTCAGGATGGGAGAAGGCAGAGTAGTCAGGACAATCCGGGTCAAACACAGGAGTAGGCAGCGTAGTCAGGGTCAATCAGGGTCAAAAACACAGGTACAGGACTCAGGAACTCAGATAGACCTTGCGGCGATTACTGACAGTGCAGGGCATCTTTAAATATTGCGCCCTGCACTGTCATTGGCCGCCCAGGCCCCGCCCCCGGGCTGTCATTGGCCGCCCGAGGCGCGCCCGCGGCTCCCACTGCGCATGCGCGGCTTCCTGTCATCCACGGCTCGCCGGGACCTGGTGCCTGTGTCCCGGCGTGAGCCGTCGCCAGCGCGCATGCGCCGGCCGATGGGACGCCGCGATCCCTGACAGCTATCCCCACTCCAGTCGATCCTGAACTCAGCGGCGAGACTCATCCACCTCACCAACCACTCCACATCCGCCACCCCCCTCTGCCAATCCCTTCACTGGCTCCTGATTGCCCAGCGCATCAAATTCAAACTGCTAACTCTGACTTACAAAGCCATTCACAACGCCGCCCCAAACTACATAACCGACCTGATACCCAAATACTACTCTACCCGTGCCCTTCGCTCCTCACAGGACCTCCTACTCTCTAGCTCCCTGGTCTCCTCCTCCCATGCCTGATTGCAGAATTTCACATACACACAGGCCAGTGAGGTGGGAGTTGCAGTAGTCAAGCCAAGAGATGACCAGGGAGTGAATTAGAATCTTTTTGGTGCCATTGGTTTGGGAGGTGGGAGGTGCCTATTTTGGAGATGTTGCATAGGTTGAGGTGGCAAGCTTTGGACAGTGCTTGCATTGGGGGATAGTTCAGAGGCCAGGATAGCACCTAGTACCTTGGCATGCGGGGACAGATTGATAATGGTGCAATCAATGTTGACAGAAAAGTCAATAGGGGAAAGAGGCATTTGGGGTAAGAAATATTATGAGCTTAGTTTAATTGCAATGTATTTTATCTTCAGTCATAAGTCACAGCCTGAAGAATATTCTATCATCATTTTATGATGTATGCATTATTTTAACTTCAGTTGACATTTAAGCTCATGACAAATGTCTCCCAAAAATGTTAAATTGCTAACCAAGTGAAAAGTATACCTTATGGTGCCGCTCCAAGCTATTGATGGAAGGAAAAGGATCACCCCACTGGCAAGTGAGAAGAGGGGAGCATGAGTCCGAGCAATTCCAGTGTGAACCAATACAAGTGAAAGGATGGATGTTGCTCAACTGACCCCAGAAGTCCAAAGTTGAGGAAAGGCCTCAGTCGCCATTCTGGCCACGCCATCTGATGTATTTCACACTGCCCGCCAGGGGCTTGGTCACAGAGGTTGCTGAGGCTATTCCTCAACACTGGACTCCCGGGGGTGGTTGAGCAGCATCCATCCCTTCACCATTACTAGTCAACTTATACTTATCTCTCCAACTGCAAACCTAAACCTTTTAAGCTCTGAGTTGGAGGGCTTGATGATGAATATGGTGTTACCTCTCCCTCATGTAACAGTGCTTAGGTCAGGCAATTGACCATCATTAAACACCATCAACTATTTTAAATACAAAATATCTCAAGCATTAATAAAATAAAATGTTTGGTAAAGATAACATGTGTAGAATACATTTATCTAATGACAGTCTGTGTGAAAAGTTGAGTAGGCAGAGAGGGGAATGGGAACGCATGACAGCCTGCAAGTGGGACAAGTATAAGCAGAAAGCAAACATAGAAGCAAACCGAAGCAGTCCATTAAATTTGCATCATGTCTAGTAGATCTGCATGTCCAGCAGTTTAAATCTGAAGTAAAATATGATGAAAATCACAGAGTGCTGCCATCTTTCCTAGAGAAAACAAAGCTAACATGTTTAATCCAGCCACTCCCACCCCCTCCACAGTGTTCAAATTTTGTTCTATTTCTTAATTTTCCACAAAATTATGACAAAAAATGACAACTTAAAAAAAAACGTAATGCCTCTTACTAAATACCTCAGAATGTCTACTTCCCGAAAAGCAGTCATTTGGGGGGTATTTGTACTGTCCTGGCATTTTTGGGCCTCAGGAAATGAGATAGGTCATCGATACATCATGATTTATTGATTTTTAGATATATACCATAGTTTGTGGACTTTATAACTTTCCTTCCAATTAAATAATAAACACTGATTTGGGTTATTTTCACCAAAGAAATGTAGCAGAATACATTTTGGCCAAAATTGTATAGAAACATTATTTATTTGCAAAACTGTATAACAGAAACGGAAAAAAAACATTATTTTTTAAAAAATTTCAGTCTTTTTTGATGTATAGCTCCAAAAATAAAATGCTCAGTGGTAATTAAATGCCACCAAAAGAAATCTCTATTTTTTGTTATAAAATGCTAAAAACAGCTCCTAAAGGTGAAGATTGGCCTGGGCAGGAAGGGGGTAAAAGTGCCCGGTATTAAGTGGTTAAGACACCATCCCTAATACAAAGAGTGTTGTATCTCTGACCTGGCTTTATCTATATGCCAGGTGTGGGACAAGCTTTGGTTGACAATATACTGGTACACACATGTAGTCTGCTTATCTCATTATACAGAAAGATTCTTTTTCTAACATCACTGTCAGTGTCACATCATGACCTTGTTTATGTTCTTCTCCCTGCATTCCAATATGGTATACCATTTCCATTTTTAACACAGCTACACACATGAACGTTTTGTTATTCTGCTTATGTATACTGTAATGTACAAAACAATCAGATGGCCCTCTGTACTGCAGTAGACAGAAGTAATTTCATTGTCCATTAAATACGTGACAGAACTGCACCAAGAGGTTAACTTTTTGCTCAGTGGGAAAGGCATTAATTCCTTGCGTGCAAATGAGCCATCACTGCGTAAGCAGATGCAATAGTTTTCCTCCTCACTACACTGAATGCTGAAAAGAATGCTGAGTTGTAAAACTGTGTTGTCACCTTCCATCAGGTCAGGGACACTAAGTTGACAACTGTCCAGGAAAAAGTGCGGATCTCAGCAGCTCTGCACACGAATGAGCGTGTTAATTACTACAAAGAAATTTGCTAATGAGAAATTAATAAAAGCAGAAATGTGGAGTAATTACTGATATGTGAATTAGCCATCATCCTATTCAATAAACACTCAAACAATGTTAATGCGATGTTAGCTTGGTATAGACATTTTCTGAATGTAGTAACTTGGCAAAAGAAGGATTTTCTTCACTCTTGTTCAAGTAAGTGAACCTCTTTTTGCATTAGAAGAAATTTGCACAGTTTTTAACCAAACTAAAGTGTCACATTTTAAGTAAGTTTCTGTCTTTTAGCAATGTCAGTAATATGCTGTATTTGCTAATTCTAACATTGCACTTTAAAAAAAAAATCAGTTACAATTACCATATATATGACATGATGCTTCATTATTAAAGTACAAATCTCCTAAAATAGTGAGTTGTGAAAAAACAAAATTGAATTTACTTCATAGGTTTGTCTAAAAACTTTACATTGCAGCATGATTTTTTATGTTTCATCTTTGCAAATTTGTAGAAATTATATAAAGGTTCAAGCTTATATACGAAGTGTATCCAGAATATAAGGAGAATGAAGTTTCTACGCTCGAGAAGGGCTCTGTGAAGGTAAAAGCTGGCCAAGGTCACTTAGGGTGGAGTGCCAGGTATACGTTAGAATACTGATCAGTTGCATTCCAGCCCTGTCAGAGTCAAGAAATTCTTTTTTGTGACGCCCTGTTCAAGTGCCTCATATTAATAAAAATACAAGCGAGTTTGGAACAGTGGTACATGATAACATTTTGTGTGAAATTAGGTAAAAGTGCACCAGAATAGTGAGGAAAGTTTATAGAGAAGATGTGCTATCATCTGCACAAGTGTACCAATGGCATAAGGCCTTCAAGGAAGGATGAGAAGGTTTTGAAGACGAACAACATCAGGATGCCCTACTTCATCAAAAACAGAACAGAATGTGGATGCAGTGAAGTCTGTTCTCAACCATGGCCAATGGCTCACTATCAAAATGATTTCAGAGGAAACGGGAATTACCAATTGTTCATTAAATTGTGACTCAGGATTTGAACATGAGAAAATTGTGTGCAAAACATGTTCCAAAGAACTTGTCACCTGTTAATAAGGAACACCGTCAACTCAATTGCTAAACCATTTGACCCATTTGGAAAGATTTTTTGAGTTGAGTGACCATGGTAGATGAATCCTGGGTGTTTGAACATGATACGGAGACAAAGAAATAAAGTTCAGAATGGCACACGCCCACTTTGCAATGCCCCAAGAAAGCTTGAATGAGCAAATCAAAAGTCAAAACAATACTCATTGTATTTTCTTTATTCACATGGAATTGTCCATAAAGAATTTGCACCTACTGATACCTGGAAGTTCTTGGCCGCTTAAGACTAAGAGTTTTTCATGTGTGTCCTGAGATCAGCTCAAATTGGATCCTTCATCACGACAATGCACCGAGTCAAAGTGCTTTGCCTGCCAGAGATTTCTTGGCTGAAAACCACATCATGGTGCTTCCACATCCACCCTACAGCCCTGACTTGGCTCCTCCTGACTTTTTAATATTCCCAAAGATGAAGAAGTGTTTGAAAAGGACACCATTTTGTTAGTGTGGATAATGTCAAAAGAGTCACGATGCAAGCTCTAAATGCCATCCCACTTGAAGACTTTCAGAGATGCTATGAAGAATGAAAAAATCACGGGGAGCATTGTATACACTCTAAACACACCTCATATATCAGTGTTTTTTCTTAGAACCCATTCATAGTAGCCATCGCATCAACACGTGTTAAAGCAACTTGTTACTGCTGAAGCAGCGCATTAATTTTGCAAGAGCTGGCAGTGCGACATAAGTTAGTAGGAAACACATCACAATAATGTGCTAGTTAAAAGAGGAGTTTGGGCATATTTTTTCCTAATCATACTTACGTAGGTGGATGCAGCATTGATCCGTTGCTGAATCTGTCCCTCGCCAGCTCTAAGAAGAGGGGATTGAGCGATCAGACACTGATGATTGCTCAGTTCTCCCTGCTGCTCTGAGCAGGGAGCGGAGACTATCAGTCACTGCTGTCCTCTCTGCCCACCCCAGCGCTCACTGGAGCACTGAGCTGTGGAGAGTGAGGGAGCAGCTGGCTCAGGATCTCAGCGGATTGCTGAAGGGCTGAGCCAGGTGCTTGTCCAGACATCTGGGTATATCCTAACTTTAAAATTTAGATCTTTCCCCAGCCTGGACTGGCTGAGTGATGTCAGCCAACTGTGGACTTAGATGAAGTCACAAGACTTCTCTCACTGCTGATGAGAAAAGGTATTTAGCAATTTATATTTACTAAAGTAATTGCATTCCATATTGTATGTACTGTGGGAGACCAGATAGAGTGAATGCAGGGTCCTGGGTTTAGTAACACTTTAATTTCTTCTACATTACAGCGGTATTATCCCAAAACCAAAAATGTAATATATTGCAGCTTACCAATCATTAGATGTGGTGACAGCGTCAGTTTTCTTTTCTTTGGATTTTTTTCCCTCTGTTTTCACATTGTCCGACTTGGGGGAAGGAGAGTATGAGATGGGCTAGCAGATTTAGACACACTAACGATTTGCAGCCAAGCTCCAGTTAATACTTTATCAGCAGTTACAACAGTTACTGTCTGGCTCACCAGGTGAAAACAGAAGAAAGAAAGCCTAAAAAAGAAAATTAATGCAGCCAATACATCTAAGAAATAGTATGCTGCAATATAATAAATGTTTGCTTTTGGGTTTAATATCACTTTAATGTGTGGAAGCATGGCCATGCGCTGTTTTTTTTAAAATCAGAAATGCACATACGTATGTTACATATAGGATGCAGATTGACATTTGCATTAGTCACTGCTGCTTTGTCCATTTACTTTTTTATTTTACCTAAACTAGTGGAGGCAGTGTTGTCTGACTTGAAATCTCAACTTCTGTGCAAGAACGTAGGAGAATGTAATATTAGGAAGGGTTCCAGGTTACTACACAAACAGACAGTAGTTATCCATAGCAAGGGATAACAGTAGCCAAAGGTCGCAGGAGTGCAACATGTAAACAGAGCAGCTGAAAAACTTGAAGTCATGGTCCCGGGTCGATATCTTTATAAAAATGAAACAGCTCACCCTTCAGGCCAGATAAGGGCTATCACATTTACATTTACGCAAACCATATTATTAACAATCTGTTAACAATGTGCAAGTGTATGATGGAAGTATTGACCATGTGTGTGCATATATGCAAGAGCTGAAATGAAAATGTTTGCACAGAAGCTCTCCCAGCCCAGGCACTTTTCATTTACAAAATGTGAACTGAGATGAATTTCAGACATCTAATTATTGGATTGGAGATGCTTTTTTTTATTCATTGAACGTCATTGTTTGCTTGCTTCTCTTCCCTTCACTTCACAAGATGGTATATTTTAAAGTACAACTAAAGTCTCCTATATAACAGTCTATACAAGTATCAGATCCAGTTACTATGTGATGCACAGCCTCAGAAAGGTTTAAAAAACCTTCCGTTATCTTCCCTGATTTAGCCAAATTCTTCTTTATTTGTGGCTCACATCCTACCCCTTCCAGACACTGCCGCTCACAGTGTGATGATTTCAGCAACATGAACAGTGCTGCATGCTTATGAATTAGCAGTTACACACTGGTCGCATTGGATGCCAATTGAAATGCGATTTGCATGCCATGCGACTTGCAAATCTCATGGCAAGGTGCACCCTTTTGTCCGCAATTACAGCTGTCATATTTCTAAAGTAGTACATGCACTACTTTTGATGCAATTTGCATAGACATCTGTGTCAGATGTTTTGCAAATCACACCTGAAATCGACATGTCACCCGACTTTGAAATCGCGTGACTTCACTGTAAGTTGCACGATTTCAAAGTCGGGTTTGATCTGACCGGGGTGTTACTTATATTAGAGATCTAGTCAAAATATATTTTAAAAAAAGTCAGCAGCTACAAAAACTCTAGCTGTTGACTTTAAAAAACAGAAACTCACCTGTCCCTCGGTCCAGCGGTGTCCTCACACCTGCTGAGATCTCTGGCTGTCCTGTGTCCCTGGTGCCAGCATCTTCAGTATGGGCCCACTGCTCATGAGCGTTGCTCTTTGTAAATGCTCACGTATTCTTCTGGGACCTGTCATGTGTTCCAGAGAACTACAGGGAGGGAGGGGGAGGACAACTTCTGCTTCTGATTGCTTAGGCGATCACAGCAGAAGTTGGAGTGGGTACCTGTCAAATTTGAGAGTAGCAACTCTGCTCCTAATTCACAAGTACAGCATCATTGCCCCCTCATCACAGGAAGTTGTATTAGGTGGGTTTTACTGGCAATTGTAAGTACAGATGTACTATTAATTAAGTGCTGTAGACCATAATGTTTTAAATGAGGGGCTGTAATTCTACTTTAATGTGTTATTAAATATAACCTTTATCTTAAAGCGGTGCTCCACCCAAAAGGTACCAGGTGACAGGTACCCACTCGCACTAGGCGATCGGAAGTGGAAGTTGTCCTCCTTCCCTCCTTCCCCGTAGTCTTCTGGGACATGTGACAGGTCCCAGAAGACTACGGGACCATTCAGGAAGCACAGTGCTACTCGTGCATGCGCAGTGGGCACCCGGCTGTGAAGGTGCAAGCTGTCACAGCCGGGTGCCCACACTGAAGATGCCGGTGCCTGGAACACCACACAGCTGGTGAAACGGGCTGCTGCGAGGACACTGCGGGATCCTGGGACAGGTGAGTGGCTGTTTTTTAAAAGTCAGCAGCTACAGTTTTTGTAGCTGCTGACTATTATTTTTTTACAGTGTGCATGGAAATCCATTTTAACTGGAAACTGCAGGAAGCTTATTCATTGTAAGCTCAGATTAATTTCTCAGGTTGGACATTTATTGTGGAATACGTAATTTTCACTCTAGATAATGTTGATATTAATAACATACCTGTTAAGAGCAGATAATACCAACATTGCAAACCCAAACTGCTTTTTAAATTAATTTCAAGTTTAATCTTATGTAAGGCTAACCATAGCTAGTCACGGTAAAATGCTTATGAGAGGCAAAAAAAGTGTCTAACAACTTTTATATTAAAGTGGTTCTAAAGTCAGAAGGTTTTTTTACCTTAATGCTTTCTCTGAATTAAGGTAAAAACCTTCTGTGTTTTTTCCCTTCCAGTCCCCCCAAATACTTACCTGTGCCCAAGGCTTTTTTTTCAGAGAATAGGTGCAAGAACTCAACCACAACCCCCGCTTTCCACTGAGACGGGGGTGGGATAGCGTGCTGCAGCAAATTTTCAACTTGGCTAAATTGCAATAAGAGTGGGAGGGTTTAAAGGGACATTAGATACCAGGAGTGTGCTGCATACAGAATGCAGCATTTAAAGAGTGCAGAGATCAGGAGTGCACGGTGTACAGAATGCAGAGTTTAGGTGTGCACAGTGTACAGAATGAAGAGTTTAGGAGTGCACGGTGTGCAGAGTGTAGAGATCAGGAGTGCACGGTGTACAGAATGCAGAGTTTAGGTGTGCACAGTGTACAGAATGAAGAGTTTAGGAGTGCACGGTGTGCAGAGTGTAGAGATCAGGAGTGCACGGTGTACAGAATGCAGAGTTTAGGTGTGCACAGTGTACAGAATGAAGAGTTTAGGAGTGCAGAGTGTAGAGATCAGGAGTGCTTGGTGTACAGAGTGCAGAGTTTAGGCGTGCACAGTGTACAGAATGAAGGGTTTAGGTGTGCACAGTGTACAGAATGAAGAGTTTAGGAGTGCACGGTGTGCAGAGTGTAGAGGTCAGGAGTGCACGGTGTTCAGAATGCAGAGTCTAGGCGTGCACAGTGTACAGAATGAAGGGTTTAGGAGTGCACAGTGTGCAGAGTGTAGAGATCAGGAGTGCACTTTGTACAGATTTTGGTGTTAAGGCGCATGTTATGTAAAGTTCAGGACAACATTTCTCACTGGCCACTTTGAACCAAAAATGACTCCCCCAAATCACCTCCGACCCCAAAATTCTCATCCTAGACAGGATTGACATTCTAGACAGGATTCTAGCACAACCCCCCCCCCCCCGCCCGCCCCCTCCATCAATATAAAGCCTCTTCCACTGGCATAAATACTTTTATTTCTCCTTCCTCTAAATCTCCCAACACAGACCTCAGATACAGCATAGTCTCGGGCTCCATGTGAGTGGGAGATGTTCTTTCTCCCCCAAGCTCCTCCTCGTGTGGTCTTTCATAAGACATGTCAGAGCCAAGGAAGAGCTTAGAGAAAGCTTCTTTGACTCTGTTACACTAGGGTGACAAGCAGAAGCTGGCAGGAGAGATGTTGCCAGCAATTGGTTGGATGGATGCCTGTCACTAGCGATGTCATTGGGGCCCCTCCCGTATATTACACCAGCTGCACCCGGGCAGGGAAGGTTCAGTGCAGCCACCCGGAGAGTTATGCTGTCACTTCTAAATGCAGAAGCTGGGCTGAAATGAAAAAAACCCTTCATCTATACATTTGATGTGAATGAGGAAATCCTCCCCACAGAGGTATTGCATTCTGACAGTGGAGAGACTTCTCCGAATTCAGAATACGCTGATCAGCACTGCTGGTTATAGTCTGAAGTGCTGACTTAGTGGGGAAAATCTGACAGGCTGGTTGTACAGATTATTGGTTCTATTGTTTATAATTTTATTATTAAAGAAAATCTGAGGGTAAAATGTTTTTTCATTTTGGATAGAGTAGGGAAAAGTTAAAAACCACTGTCATTTCTTTTTTATATTTATGTCTCATTAGGGAGATTTCCCTTCACTTTCTGTCCTGTAGACTTAACAGGGAGTAAAAGGATATCTTTCCAATGTGAAGAATATTCCCTCTTAGTTATCAAACATTGAAATATTTCCTGTTCTGGTGGCAAAATTTTGGATTTACCTTATCTTTTATTCCAGGTGAAATTGATGATCAGGAGTGAATCACCTCAGTAGGGTTACATATAGCAATAAAACCAGTTGTTCTTACCCCTCACCTCTCTATCCAAGTCTATAAGAAAATATTTTTCCTATAGCTGTACTTTAAATATTGAAGCATTGGCTTTATAGTGCTAAAACAAAATGTATTGAAGACAAAATGATTGATTTACTAAGGCAAATAAACAAGAGCAAGGATAGACTTCCAAATCAACATGCAGATAGTATCGGTTGGACTTTAAAGGAGTTTTTGTCGATTTGCACAGGCTATACTTTAGAACTTTAGACAAACAGATCCACACAAGCAGTGTGAATCTGGATTTGTTATCAGTGTATACTGTAACTATTTGCATTGTATGCACATAATTTATAAAATCATTTTTATAGGATATTTGCACAAGTAGTTGGGGATATCTTGATCAGACATATATTTTATCATTTGGATTATATTAGCACAGTGGTTCAAGATTTTTTTTTCCCTAAAGATATGTTTATTCAGACATAAAAGGAAAAACAGCACAATTAAACACTTTCATTAACAATATTCCCTAGTGTCCATACACATTTTACCAATATCAATCCAATGAAGATTACACAGAGGGCATTGCAGATAGCATATGACATCACAGGTTGGAAATCATGCAAACACATTAAGCTCCTGGATCTAAAGAGGCTGGAGTAAGGGGACTCTTAAACCATCTATTCTACTCCAAAGGTCTGTGTTTGCTTCCTGAAAAATCAATTTTTATAACAGGAGGCTAGCACTAACCAACGTATCTATAGAAAGGGGAGAGTTTCCCTTCCACATCAGAAGAAATGCTTTTTTGGCATAAAAATAAAGGATATGCAGTAAACATTTGTCATATTTGGAGATAGGTATGTCTTCAAAGACCTCCAGCAAACAATTTTTAGGATTTGTTATATCAGGGCAGAAGAAATAGCAATATTAACCTTGGACCAGAAAGCAAAGACATGAGAAAAATCCATAATGTAGTAAATTTGCAGTAGCCCTGGAAGCAGTCTGCAGTGGGGCATAGGCCTGATCTATGCAATCTGGCCAAGGTAAAGTAGCTATGATGAAATATCTTTAAGTGGATGACCCTTTCTCTGGATATAATTACTGACTTTTTATAGGTCATTTTGAGCTCCGGACAATCTTGTCCACTAAGGTGGAGTTCTGGTGTGGTCCACTTAAGTTTGGCTTGTAAATATCTAGATCTTGACTTAAAACAAATTGTAGAATAGTAGTACATAAAATCTTTTCCTAGAGGGTAATTTGTAATGGATTGAAGAGGGACCCAAATGGTATACGAATAGCTTGACACACTTGGTAGTAATGGAAGAGGTAGCTATCTGATAGGTGAAATTCCTCTATGAGGTGTGGAAATTATTTAAATTCTTGAGTATGATTTAAATGATGTACACAATTTATCCCCGTAAGAGACCACCTTTGCATATCAGGGATAGTTGCCTATGACAAGGCAGGGTTAAACCAGCTTCTACAGTTGTGCAGACATTGCCAGATGAAGGAGCAAGCCAGTCATTGATATATACTAATTGGGCAGTCAAATAATAAGTATAGAAGTTTGGAAAGGCAAGACCTGTTAGGTGAATGGTAGTTTAAGTATATCCAGAGCAACTCTGGAGATTCATTTATGCCATAAAATGGTGGAGAAGATTGAATAAATTTGTTTAAAGATCTGCATGAGGACCTTACAAGGACTATTTGTCAAGGCATACTGCAGTTTAGGTAGGAAGATCATTTTTACCGGTTCCCTACCATGCTATATTCGAAATATGGCTACAGCATGGTTGTATAGTTCTGGGAGAACATCCATGGACGTCCTCCCAGAACACGATCCCTGCGCGCCCCAGCAGTGCGCACCCGGCGCTGCCGGTGATCGCTGTGTCCAATGACACAGCAGATCACCAGGTAAATACAATTGCCGGTTATCAGCTGCACTTTCCTGAACCTGTCACAGCTTGAGGAAAGTACTGACAATAACCGGCAATTGTCAGAGAAGAGATCAGCACTGATGATCAGTGCCCTGATGATCAGTGCCCTGATGATCAGCGCGCTGATGATCAGTATCCAGCAGTGTCACCCACCTGTGCACATCAGCGCTGCCAACCTGTGCCCATCAGTGCCACCTACCTGTGCCCATCGGTGCAACCCACCTGTGCCCATCAGTGCCACCCAGCAGAGCCCTGCAGTGCCACCCACCTGTGTCTAGCAGTGCCATCCACCTGTGCCTAGCAGTGCCACCCACCTTTGCCCAGCAGTGCCATTCATCAGAGCTGCCTATCAGTGCAGCATCATCAGTACCAGCTCATCAGTGCCGCCTATCAGTGCCTCTTATCAGTGCCCATCTGTGCTGCCTATCCGTACCACTTCATCAGTGCTGCCTAGCAGTGCCCATCAGTGCTGCCTAGCAGTGCAGCCTCATCAACTTTTTTTTTTTTTCAAATCCTTTGCTCTTTTTTTGTTTATAGCACAAAAAATAAAACACCCAGTGGTGATTATATATCACCAAAATAAAGCTCTATTTGTGTGAAAAAATGATAAAAATGTCACATGTGTACAGTGCGCAATTGTCATTCAAAGTGCGACAGCGCAGGACGGGGGTATTAGTGCCTGGTAGGCAAGTGGTTAAGCATAGTTACAGTGGGGATGGAAAGTTTGGGCACCCCAGCTAAACATTTGTATTAATGTGCATAAAGAAGCCAAGGAAAGATGGAAAAATCTCCAAAAAGGATCAAATTACAGATTAGACATTCTTATAATATGTCAACAAAAGTTAGATTTTATTTCCATCATTTACACTTTCAAAATAACAGAAAACAAAACAATGACGTCTGCAAAAGTTTGGGCACCCTGCAGAATTTATAGCATGCACTGCCCCCTTTGCAAAGCTGAGACCTGCCAGTGTCATGGATTGTTCTCAATCATCGTCTGGGAAGACCAGGTTATGTCAATCTCAAAGGTTTTAAATGCCCAGACTCATCTGACCTTGCCCCAACAATCAGCACCATGAGTTCTTCTAAGCAGTTGTCTAGAAAAACAAACTGAAAATAGTTGACGCTCACAAAGCTGGAGAAGGCTATAAGAAGATAGCAAAGCATTTTCAGATGTCAATATCCTCTGTTCGGAATGTAATTAAGAAATGGCAGTCATCAGGAACAGTGGACATTAAAGCAAGATCTGGAAGACCAAGAAAAATATCAGACAGAACAGCTCGCAGGATTGTGAGAAAAACAATTCAAAACCCACGTTTGACTGCACCATCCCTCCAGAAAGATCTGGCAGACACTGGAGTTGTGGTACACTATTCCACTATAAAGAGATACTTGTACAAATATGGTCTTCATGGAAGAGTCATCAGAAGAAAACCTCTTCTACATCCTCACCACAAAAATCATCGTTAGAACTTTGCAAATGACCATATAGACAAGCCTGATGCATTTTGGAAACAAGTTCTGTGGACCGATGAGGTTAAAATTGAACTTTTTGGCCGGAATGAGCAAAGGTACGTTTGGAGAAGAAGGGGCACAGAATTTAATGAAAAGAACCTCTGTCCAACTGTTAAGCATGGAGTTGGATCAATCATGCTTTGGGGTTGTGTTGCAGCCAGTGGCACAGGGAACATCTCACGAGTAGAAGGAAAAATGGATTCAATAAAATTTCAGCAAATTTTGGATGGTAACTTGATGCCATCTGTGAAAAAGCTGAAGTTAAAGAGAGGATGGCTTCTACAAATGGATAATGATCCTAAACACACCTCGAAATCCACGAGGGATTACAGCAAGAGGCGTAAACTGAAGGTTTTGCCATGGCCTTCACAATCTCCTGACCTCAACATAAAAATCTATGGATAGACCTTAAAAGAGCAATGCGTGACAGACAGCCCAGAAATCTCAAAGAACTGGAAGACTTTTGTAAGGAAGAATGGGCAAAGATACCTCAAACAAGAACTGAAAGACTCTTGGCTGGCTACAAAAAGCGTTTACAAGCTGTGATACTTGCCAAAGGGGGCAGTACAAGATGATAACTCTGCAGGGTGCCCAAACTTTTGCAGATGCCATTTTTTTGTTTTCTGTTATTTTGAAAGTGTAAATAATGGAAATAAAATCTAACTTTTGTTGATATATTATAAGAATGTCTAATCTGTAATTTGATGCCTTTTGGAGATTTTTCCATCTTTCCTTGGCTTCTTTATGCACATTAATACAAATTTTTAGCTGGGGTGCCCAAACTTTCGATCCCCACTGTACTCGTCCCATTAGATCTATGTGGAGATCCATCCATTGTCTGGTTTTGTATTGTAAGAGTGAAATTAGCAGGATAATATTATTGGTAATATAGGATTGCAGGAGTAACTGAACCCTTGCTCCAAGGTACTTGAAAGTCTGCACCACCTGTTAACAGGAGTCTGGATGAATTTCAGAGACAGCAGTTGGGTCAGTGAGGAATAAACTAGATTTCTCTCATTTGACTCAGAAGCCTGAATAATCCCCAAATTCCTCTACTGTGTCCAATATGCAGTGTATGGTGTCTTTAGAGTCTGCCAGATAGATTAAGGTTTCATGCACATATAGTGATATGCACTCCTTCAACTTCCCAATAGAAGGCCCACCAGGACAGAGGTGGATAAATAAATCAAATATGGCCATTCTACACTGCCAAAAGTTTTCCAGGTGTCTAAGGATACAAAGACATGTGGATTGGAGGAGGCATGAGGGTATTGGAGATTATAAAAGACCTACATATATTTATTTTAGTGGTTCTACCTGGAGCTAAGCCCCCCTGATCGCTACTCACCAGTCAGGAGATTAACATATTAATACTGTTGGCTAAAATCTTTGCTAGAATCTTAACATCCACATTGATCAAAGAGATCGGTCTATCAGATCCACATTTAGTGGGATCTTGCTATAGTTTCTGAATTAGTTCAAGTGTGCTGACAGTGTGGGAATATTTATTACTGCTAGATATGTATTCAAGTGTATAACAACTGTAGAGTTGAGGTGGTGGTAAATGCCAAATCAATTCTGCACATGGTATTTAAATGTATCTGAGTGAAATGAGAACTATCAGTCTTCAGGATGCTTCCACCTCCACATATCAGTTAAATCATAGGTCTCTCTTAAAGTGCCACTAAACCCAGGACCCTACATTCACTATAACTGGTCTCCCCCAGTACACAAAACATGGAAATGCAATTATTTGAGTAAATATACAGTGCTAAATACATTTTCTCGTCAGCAGTTAGAACAGTCTTGTGGCTTCTATCAATGTTCAGCCAAGCACTAGGTAAAGCTTGTAAGACGAGTTTTCTTTCTGCTCTAGGAGGATGCAAAACCCCTGACCTCTATCTGGGCAGTGCTGATTGGCCCTGTGCTGATCACATGCACTCTCCCAAGAAAAAAAAAACCTCTCTAGCAATACACATCAAACTGAGCATGTGCAAATGCCTATGGTTCAGTCTGTCTAATCAGGAGATAAGAGGGGTTGCTTAAACAAGGGGAGAAACAAAGCAATCAGGATCAAACAGCCTTTTTACAGAATACAGAGGAATAACCCCTTAGGTTCCACAGTGAGTATAACAAGCATGCTTTACTGCATATACAGGCTGATTTTACTGTTGTGGGTTTAGTAACACTTTAAGGAAGGAGAACACCAAACAACATTTGTGGGGTGAGTTTAGACCTCTAGTATTCAGTGAAATAAATTTCAAAGTATTCGACGTAGGTAGTGGAGTTCTGGGGTGCAATATTTCAGGAGGCCATGAGGTCAACTTTGAAAATGGATGCCTTGTCCAGGAAGTTAAGAATATGTGCAGTTAATAGTCTTGTTGGGGCCCCAGAAGGAGGGGGTGAGGTGAAGTGTGGTGAGCCCATTCAATGGCGAATGACTATACCAGAGCTTCTGCTCCCATAGTGTACCTGAGCCATAAAGTGAGGAATTGCTCTGGAAATGTGCTCTCTGATTTCTCTGGAAAGCTTACAATGTTCCTGCATGACCTGTTCTCTAGGTTATCTAGTGTTGAGCTGAGGGGTGACATTTCTTGGGTAGTGTCCTGCGCAGACACTGAGAGTGATACAAGGATGCCTTCCATAGAACAAATATATTCTTCTGCTGCCCCAGTCTGTTTCCAGAGGCTTTGAACAATATGTTTTAAAAGACAGAAATCTATATGTATAGTTTCTATTTGAGCTGTGAGCATAGCTTTTCAGTCCTGTATAGCATGCATGATCTGTGGTAGGGAAGGCTCAGCATCAGCCTGCTCTGTTACCTCTGTATCCAAAGAGATGGGCACTGGACTGGTAGACAGTGGGAACCATGCAGTAGATCACCTGGATCAAGCTCAGAGGCAGGTGATGAGATTTCATCCTCCCCTGGCGGCAGTGAGGCAGAAAGAGAGGCTGTGTGGAATCCTACACCATATTGCTAATGGTATTTGGCAAACTTTCCTGCTGCTGTGGCTGGGTGGATCTGGCCATTTTTTGCCATGAAGGATGCCCAAGAGGTTGTAATTGGTATAAGGTAGAAGTGCACCAGAGCTCAGGTCTGCCATCAGGCCATGATCCCCAAAGAAATTTTATTTCAATTTTTTACAATAATTGATACAATTTACTTATTTTGAAATTTGTAATTATCTTGCATAAGAGGGTTAGTAAGAACATGGAGCGCTGTACTGAGTGGAAGTAGTATATCTTGCTGTACACCAGTGTTTCTCAACTCCAGTCCTCATGGACCCCCAACAGGTCATGTTTTCAGGATTTCCCTCAGATGAAACAGCTGTGGTAATTACTAAGGCAGTGAAACTGATCAAATCACCTGTGCAAAATAATGGAAATCCTGAAAACATGACCTGTTGGGGGTCCATGAGGACTGGAGTTGAGAAACACTGCTGTACACTGATGTTTAATGTGTACAGTACGGTCCTAATTTTCTGTGCGCAATAAACATCCAGTCAATTCTGATTTGTGTCTTTTGTGCACTTAAAAATGTATGTCAATATTTTAACTAAAAGAAAAAATGTATTTGCATATGAATGTTAGGGGAATGTGACCAGCTTGTGTACATGAGCCATGCAAAGCAGCACATCTAAAAAACCTGCACACCATGCTATCAAGCCAAAAAAAAGCAACCTATGTATAGGCATTCCTTTTCCACTTCCATCACCAGTGTGTATGTTGTTATCTTGTACACTGGCTGGTTTGTACACTTCTGCACAAAAATGCAAGCATGCGCAGTACAATACCCACAATACAATACCCAGAGGGATTACTGAGGAGTTTTACAAATTAAGGTTTGTTACGATTTCCTTTAATGATAGTTATGCATATTTAATGTATTTCATTTCTACATGGTATGCACATTTAAAAATAGTAAAAGCAATTACATAAACAAAAAAAAGAAGAAGGGGGAGGGGGGTTATTAAATTTTTATTTTAAGCATGATACAGCTTAGCAGGCATATATTCAAATGCCATGGTGCTCAATGCATGGCAAACAATACTAGCCAGTAAATTCAGCATATATACATTATGTTGTAGCTTATGTGTAAATGTATATACACATTCCAGATACATAATAGATAAGTCATGGATACAATCTGGCTGTACAGAAAACAATATTTATATCATACATGTTCCTGTAGTAGGCTGAGAAGTAACAGGGTGCTGCAGCTACTGCCAACTTGAGGTTGGTAACACCATGGGACAATATACATTATGCCAGCACACCTGGTATCTTCAAATAATGTCCATATGTTTTGTGATGTGGTCCTCTTTAATAAAACTTCTGGATGTTATTTGAAGATCCCTGGTGTGTTGACAATATGTACATTGTTACAATCTGGTTGTAAATGCACAATTATTTAACTGGTGTATGCACATATATTTTAGTAAATCAGCCCTAACACCTTTTTATTATCACTTCATAAGAGGAAAAAATATCAATAAAGTTAAAAAACTAATCTAACCAAGAAAACTGATAACAACATATACGATTACCAAGTTTTCTTGACATCTCTAGCCTAGAATAATGCAACCTGCAGGTAGTGGGACATCACTGTAACATCCTTCATCTGTGTTTGTCCAATTCACACCTCAGCTGCAGCAAACAGTCATTGAGTGAAAAAGCTTGACAGTTCAGGATACAGGCCATTATGTAGGTGACCTATGTAGTGTTTTATAATATATAGATGTAAGCAATTTTTTAAGACATTTCAAGTTTTTACAAAGCAAAAACATTTAATTTTTTTAGTTTTTGAGTTGGGATGAGTTAGCACCGCTGGGTGTTTTTTGGGTGGATTCAACCTAATTTTCAGTCTAATTTGAGCATTGTCTCCAATATAGAAAGTGATAAGAAATCCATAATTTTTTGATTGTCACAAAAACAAAAAGTGAAGTAAAGTGATCAAAAACTGTTGTGGTGACAGCTATCTTAGAGGGGACTTTCCCTCACTTTGGAGAGATTTCCTTCCTTCATCTTTGTGACAGAGAGTAAAGGGAAATTTCCTCAATGGAACATAGGCAGCAAAAAATAAACTAACAGGTATTTTCACAGTTTTCTATTATATCCAAAACTAAAAATACATTTGGTTTCACAAACAAATTAAAAAACAAGGAGTGTTACTGTGTAACACTATGGCCCAGTCAGACTGGTGTCTTTGGAGAGCCATGTGCTATTGCCCTGAATAAGCTTCACAAACACAAAGAAAGTTCATGCACATCTAAATAAAAATTTACCACGGCCATCAAGGGGAAATATAGGTTTTGGTAAGAAGACAATGTTAGCTCTGAGCTCATCAAAAATGATTGTGTAGGTATGGCACAACCGTAGTGATGGACACTCGTATTTCCTGCACAGCCTTACACTCAGAATTCTATATACCTGTGTATGACATAACATCATCTTCCTGCAGACCCCTGCATGTTGCTCGTGTAGCATGCGCTACGATATGTCTTTTTTACAAGGAAGGATGCTGTTGTTAAAGCTGAACTCCAGGAATGATTTGTATTGCATTATTACAAATTGGCCCAGCTTGGCAGAATGCAATTATGTATTACTCATACCTGAAGGATGGCTGGGGAGCTTGAAATCACTGTAGAGGTCGGCACTATTACAATGATAGCCGTGATCTTGTGGGTCCTATATGAGCAGCTGCCCCACTGCACACTAACCATGGGGGGTTGCTTCCAACTCAACCAATCATCCAAAGGCAGTCTATATATAGCAGCAGTGCTGTGAAAGTGATCCCCTTTGGTTATTGGGGTAGCCATTCACATAGAACTTGAACAGGACCCATATACCTGGAGTTCATCATTAAAAACTCTCATTATGGACCCTCACTTTGAGGGATTCCTGTTTTAGTTTTGTTATAGGCTACCCCTTAAAATATAATTAATGCAAACCATTTTTCTGTAAGATAAAAACTAAATGACCAAAGTGGTGCACATGTGGATGCGGCCATGACAATGGTATGCATTCATTGTATCTTTTATCCAACCATAGCATTTATTTGGGAGGGATTTAAATGATCTTTGAAGGTAGTCATTTTAGTCAAGCATAAGGCTGCCTATAGATGGATCACCTTTCTTTGATCAGCCATTGGGCTGTGGATTTCTGTATCCACACAAGCGAGGTTGATGGAGAAATCCTCCATGCTGTGCTATTGTATTCTGTTATGTGAAAATTAGTTTGCGCTACAAATAATAATACCAGCTGCAGGCACACCCAGTGTATATGGTGATCAAAATACAGTATGTGTATCAATTAGTGCTGCTCTAAGAAAATAAATCAAATATAAATATACATATATAAAAATTCAACCAAATATATATGGCGTTAAAAACCACAACCATGCATGCAGCTCCAAATGAAATGTGAATAAATATAAAATAATCCCACAGATTACAAAACTGAAAGTTCATAAATGACAGCCCCATGGTGCAAAAAGTCAATATGGACCAAAATCAGCAGTTGCTGCAGATTTGTCAGCTGCACATCCATGATGTGAATCTTTCATTCCACCACATCCCAAAGGTGCTCCATTGGATTGTGATATGGTGACTATGGAGGCCATTGGATTTCAGTGAACTAATTGTTATGTTCAAGAACCAGTTTGAGATGATTTGAGCTTTATGACATGGTGCATTATCCTGCTGGAAGTAGCCATCAGAAGATGGGTACACTGTAGTCATAAAGGGATAGACATAGTCAGCAACAATACTTAGGTAGACTATGGCATTTAAAAAATATGCTGAATTAGTACTAAGGGGCCCGAAGTATGCCAAGAAAATATCCCCCACACCATTACGCCACCACTGCCAGCTTGAAACATTGATACAAGGCAGGATGGATCCATGCTTCTTTGCTGTTTATGCTAAATTCTGACCCTACCATCTGAATGTCGCAGCTGAAATCAAGACTCATCAGAACTGGTAAGGTTTTTCCAATCTTCTATTGTCCAATTTTGATGAGTCTGTGTGAATTTTAGCCTCCGTTTCTTGTTCTTAGCTGACAGGAGTGGCACCCTGAATGGTCACCTGCTGCTGTAGCCCATCAGCTTCAAGGTTCAACATGTTTTGTGCTCAGAGATGGTATTCTGCATACCTTGGTTGAAATGAGTGGTTATTTCAGTAAATTTTGCCTTTCAATCATCTCAAACCATTCTGCCCATTCTCCTCTGACCTCTGACATTAACAAGGCATTTTCGTCCACTGGATATTTTCTTTTTTTTTTGGACCATTCTCTGTAAACCCTAGAGAAGATTGTGCATGAAAATCCCAGTAGATCAGCAGTTTTGAAATACTCAGACCAGCCCATCTGGCACTAACAACCATGACACGTTCAAAGTCACTTACAGTAAATCCCCTTTCTTACTCATTCTGAAGAAAGGGGATTTAAGTGACTCGGTTTGAACTTCAGCAACCTGTCTTCACTATGTCTACATGCCTAAATGCATTGAGTTGCTGCCATGTGGTTGGCTGAGTAGCAATTTGTGTTACCAGATAATTGAACAGGTGTACCTAATAAAGAAGCCAGTGAGTATATATATATATATATATATATATATATACATATACACACACACATACTGCATATACAGTAAACACACACATGTATGCTTTGAATGCCAGTGACCTTATGCTGACAGTGTCTTTTTCCCATTAAGGATCAAGTTCTTCTCAATGATGCCAATATAAGAGGCAGTCTTCCTGCTACTGACACCTTTCAAAGAAAGACAACTTGGGGAAAAGGGGCAGGAGGGTGGAAGGAGGAGACCAGACTGGAAGATTCAGTAGAGAACAACCTAACCAAGATCATGGAGGACAGAAATAGGGGATCAGGGAGAAGATGGGAGGTAACCGTATTCCGACTGATCCCACATATCCCAAGTCTTGCTGAACTTTAATAGAGTGCCATTAACAGAAGTTGTAAGGTATTTCATACTACGAATATCAGTGATGATATTTAAGAGAAGTGAGTGAGTGGGAGGCTTCGCTGATAACCAACACAATGGGATCGCTCTTCATGCCACCAGCAGCACATGAGCTATTACTTGTTTAGATGACTTACTAAGGCCCAAAAAGGGGAGGCCCAACAAATAATGGAGTGGATCCAATGATACATTCACATTAAAAATCATTTAGAGTAAAGATATCACAGACACCCAGAACAGATTGTATGAGTGAACATTACCACAAAATATGGAAATAAGAACCAATGTCATTGCCACATCTCCAGCAAAGTTGTGAGAGTAATGAGTCGTGACATTGTAAAACTTCTGGGGTTCTGTACCAAAACAGTAATATCTTACAAGTCTCTCTGCACCACACATCTGGAGGATTTGGAAGCAGAACTCCGTATCTTCTCCCAACTAGGGATAGGTCTCTGTAGTAATAAAGCCCATTTTCTCATATAGTTGTGGAGATTTACCATAAGAGGTGTGGTGTCATGATGAAGTTTATAGATGGTGGATATTAAGTAGAGTTGGTGTGGGCCTTGTGCACAGGTGAATTCAAATTTAGTGGGCCTATCTAAGGAGAGGAATGGGGATAGAGAGGAGAAAAAATGTTTGATTCGAAGGTAAGAATATAATGTAAGTGATTGGGAATATGGTATTTGGACTGTAGCTCTCTAAAAGAGAACATCTTGCGGGTTACTGAGTGAACAAAATGGCATAGCTGGAATAGGGTGGCTTAAGACCATAGAGTCATGCGCCCATAGGATAGGCTATCTGGTATTAGAGGATTGAAAAGTACATTAGAGACGGGTGGGCATGGTGAGGAGAGAGAGTACTTTTTACAAGTAACGTGACATAACTTCCAAGTAAACAACATAGGAGCCAGACAAAAAATGTTTTGAAGTTGTATCAGTGTAGAGAAATGGGGACCACACCACAATACAAGGATGGACAGGGTAGAGGGACCCCATTTCAATTTCCTACCATCTATTTGGGTCATATTGGCTTGACTATGAGGTGATGGTGCATAGGTGAGTCGCATAATATTATTTAATGATATCTGGGGCTCCCAAACCTCCCCATGTTTGGGGTGAAATGACAACAGAGCTGACAGCACGGTGGGATTTGTTATGCCATATGAAATTAAGAAACCTGTGGTGCAGTGTTTTGAGTTGGGTATAGGAACAGGTAGTGTTTAAAAAAAATAAAGCAGTTTAGGCAAAATAGACATTTTTAGAATGTTTATCCTACCTAGTAAGGAGATGGGGTAAGCATACCACTGTTTAGGCATACAACTGATGTCTTTAAAAACAGTAGTAGAGTTGGAGAGTTGGTGGTAAATAGAGTATGTAGGTGTTAAATGGACACCAAGATATTTGAGAGATTGGGAACACCATTATTAAGAGTATGTCTGTTGTAAAGTAGCAAGAAGATCTGAGAGGAGAAGAATAGGAAGAATAGTAGGTTGTGTAGACATGGGAGGGAGAGGATAGGGTTTGTGATTGTCAACAGAATGTCATCTGCAAAGAGGGAAAGCTTATATTCCCACTGTCTCATCAAAATCCCTTTATATCTGGATGAGTATGGATGGTAGCAACCGGGGGTTCTAGACATAATATAAATAGCAGGGGCGATAAGGGACAGCCCATTCCAGTCCCATTTGACATAGGGAAGGAAGGGGATGAGAAAGCATAAAATTGGAAACTTTTGGTAGTAGGCCTGAGAGACATATGTATGTCAGGAATTCGGGACTGCAGTCTTGAAGGGTGAGGGAAACATGGAGACCTCCAAGGACAACATTGTATCTCTAACATAGCTCAACGTAAGTAAAAATCTTCACATCATGGGGTGTAACAGGGTCGTAAATACAGGTTAAAACATTCTAATGGTTGGGCAAAAAAAGGAGAAAATAAGGAGATTTAGGGAATATCCCAGAAAGGATATCATCTATAGGTCATAGTTGATCGTCAAGTGGGTAGTTTAGGAGGATGCTGGCGTTGAGGAGTAGAAGAGGCTTTTCTTGATTTAATCTTAGCCGGCGTCCAAATCCAGGTTGGAGCAGAAAGAGATCTTGGCGTAGAAGGAAGAGGTGTTAAGTCTTCTTCTAGAAGAGGAGGTAAGTCAAAGCTTCCCCTTCATGTAGATCTCGAAGCACATACTGGAAAGCATCTTTGGTGGCCATGAGGCGGAATGGGAAGCTCCAGAAATAGCAGACACAATGATTTTGTAGGTGAGTAGTGATAGGCCTCAGATTACATCTTTTAGCCAAGGTGATAGGTGAAAGATCATTAAAAATCTGGATTCTGTCACTCTTATATTCAGTTTGCAATCTATTGCAAGTGGCTAAATTAAGGGCTTTCTTGCTATAGTAGTAGTGGAATTGAACAATAACATCTCTGGGCCGTGCTCCAAGAGGAGGTTTAGGGGCCAGGGAATGATGATCAAGTCGCCAATGAATGTCAACTATGTCAGGGACCAAGGTGTTGAAAAAGTCCAGGAGATAAGAGTGCTGGTTGGTGTCATTCACAATCTCTGGCACTCTGCGGATGCGTAGATTTTGGTGCCTTTTTCTGTTCTTCAGGTCTTCCAATTTGGAGTTAAGAGACTGCTTAAGTGCAGAGTTTTCCCCCTCTAACACATGAACATATTGGACTGGTCATCAAATTTAGTCTCTAGGGCATCAGTGCGCTCTCCCAGCTCATCAATTTCCCCTCTTAATTCTTGTCTTTATTTTACCCACTGCATGAGAGATAGTATAGGTTAATTGATGATGTAAAGCCTGTAATTGTTTGTCCAGGAATTCCAATGTCAGAACAGAAGGAGGAGGCATGGATTCACCAGGAGGGAGACAGGAGCGTGGGAGCTCTTCCATCATGAAAGCACCAATCTGCTCGGCTAGGTAATCCTGTGTAAGCAAGGTTGGGGATGCGGGCCTAGAAAAGAGCTGCTCCATAGTGGTGGGAAGCCACCCTATTTTTCCCATGAGGTGTGCTGAGGTAAGGGGAGTTGGTATAGCTTACCACCGCAGCGAATAAAGCTGACTGCTGCAGAGCAGGGGTTGTGGAGAATGGGTCGGGACAGGAGCTCTGCAGCTATGCGTCCACCATCATCAGAGGCCATGCATACAATGACTTTTTTTTAACCTGCCTAATCTTCAAACTATTTCCAAGTCAGTTAATTATAAAGTATTGATGCCAGGAGGCTAGGCTGTTACTATTATTGTAAAGGAGCTGGGGCACCCCAGGGCACACTGAAGAGAAAAATATAGTGAAGTATTTACCACACCATTGCATACATAAGGCATAGCCAAATTACAATGAAAAATGAGCAAGTCTCAAAATGGCATTGTAAAAAGAGCATGGGCCTACTCACTGTTTAATCCTCACACATACTGTATGTATTGAAGAAAGAAGGGCAGCAAGACAGGCAGACATTTAGAACATCAGGTAAGGTCAGCTATGGTAGCCTCAATGTTTCCCTTTTAGCAGTTTCCTGGAACATGATAACATACTGTTTATTCATGGTTGTAATGAAGTTTTTTAATAGGATTTGTGCTCCCTTGCAGCAGACCTCCATTCAAATAGGAAAAAGCCATCAAAGAAGATTAGCAAGACATCCATGAATGTTCACAAATATGCACATGAATATAATGTGAATGAATGATACATAGAAACAGGAACTAGCTGAGATGTGAAGATTGAAAAAAATTTCTGCTTAGCTTTACAGAGCCATCATTTCTATAGAAGGTGACATTTTCATATTTTTACAAAGTTTTTTAGTGATGAAAATAAACCATGATCAAAAACATTTATATTTGAGAAAAACACAGTTGATCATTATCTTCTCCCATATTTGACTCTAACCTTCTGCTTCCATGCTGACAGGCCCTTGTCATTAGGCATTGTGTCATCCACCCCTTACTACTGCCCACCCAACCCCCAAGATGTAGACACTCCCCCCTTTTTCCCAATGCTCCCTTCTTCTGCCACCTTTCTTTCTTTTCTTCCACTTTTTCTCATTCCTACTTCCTTTGTCATGCTGTTAGTATTCCGTGTCCTCCAGATGGTTATATACTGCTAACATTGGTACATGATCTAGTTTATCTGTCAGGAACATCTAGCGCTCCTGCTCCGTCACAGCTGCTAGTCTTTTTCCAGCATCTTGGTTTTTGGCTGTAATACATTTTCCCGGTCTGTCCCTGTTTGTCTGCACCGCTGCTTGGATCAGATATCAACTACTTTCTGAATTCTGCCTGCCTTTTGACTATGGATTTGACCCTGATTATTCTGAACCTTGCCTGCCCTGTCATTGAACCCCTCTGACTGTCTGACAACCAAGTACCTATTTGATATGCTCAGTTTTTGCCTCCCCCGGGGGGTATACAAAGCACCATATCACTGTATATAAGTCCACGGGCAACCAAGTACCAGTAGGTCTGCTTGCCCTATGAGAAAGTGGGCTCCTATAGGTGAAGAACACAGAAGCTAGCTATAGTGTGTGACTACCTGCGGTAGAGATAAGCATGACATTATCACGTTCAAACTTGTTCAAACTCTCATTACCACTGATTATGCTGATTATGCTATTTTTTCCTATTTTTTCCTTATGATGGACATGGATGTTACTTTGTTAACCTCCCTAGCGGTATGATTATGTCAATATTTCTGTGCTCAAAGTGGTCCATTTTTCTGCATGGAAATATGATGTTTTTTTATTGCAGGCCTGTAATTTTTAGGAATAACTCACTGAAATCTGTCCGAACAAGAGTCTAGTAAACATCCTGGGTATGATAAAATTTGAAACACAAAATCATAAATTATAATATAATAAATTATCATAAAAAATAATAATATAATAATAATACATGTAATACAATAATATAATCAAACAAAAAACACTGGAATTTTAAATATAGCGCCAAGTTCGCACATCACTGAGCTTAGTCGCAAATACGTTTTCAGTGTCTGATGATGAATTTCCCCACAAATCATTATCACTCAATTCTGCAAGTAGTTCTGATTTACTATCGCTGTTCTCTAGCTGGTCTAAAACCGCTTTTGACCTAAAGGGATGCTTTTTGGACGCCATGGATGTTTCTCAGTTTCAAAGCAGAAAGAACGGTACAAATGCAGGCAGGGCACAGGACAAAGCAGTAGGGACAAAATGTATGTGAAATGCTTTGATACAGTAATGTTTTACTGTGTGATTTTAGTGTATTTCGTGAATGTCACATTTTAACATTTTTAAATTTCCTGCTGGTTCCGGCCCCCGTACATCCCGTACGTCCCGATACTCGCAGGGACCTGAACCCGGAAGACGGATGCTGGCATCGGCCAGAGGAGATGGCCGGGGATGCTGCAGGGAGGACATCGCTGGAGCACAGGACAAGGTAAGTGAAACAGGGGTCCTGGAGTAACGCTGCAGGGTAATCCCAAGTGTAGCTCAGGGTTACCGCTTTTGGTACTGAAAGTTTACCCCGAGTTACACTCGGGAATATTGCCAGGGAGGTTAATGTCTGGTCTTGATAAGTGTACAAATAAGCAATAACCACCTACCCTACAGTATGGTTTTTAGTCATTTTATCTTATTTTGATACATTGCACTCACTTTGGCTTGTTGAATGGACACTTGGTAGTTGTGTTCACACTTCGACTTAATTTGATTGAAACTCATGTAGAGCCACCCTTGCAAAGGCCACATACACACACACTTCCACTCATTGTCTTCAATGGCCAGCCTAGAGGATGTTTGTTTTTGGAGTTTTATTGTAGAACTGGGGATAGGGATAGGGGATTTAGTAGGATACTCCAAAATTAGAACTATTCACACTGAGGACATATAGCTGATCTCTTAGTTGAGCACTATTGAAGTCCATACTGAAAGCAGATAGCAGACTTCTTTTTAAAATGTAGCAACAGGTAATTTCAGGAGTGGGCTAAGTCCCTTTAGCAGTAGTAGTAGTTTCAGGGCTTAGCTCCTCAGGCACAGGCCTGTTACAATAGACTGTAGCAATCTATAAGTAATAGAACTGAGCAAAGTCCTCTGCAGTAGCACTTGTTGGACAAGCTCTTCTGAACACTAGCCAGTGTTCCCTTTTCTCAGACCCATGCTGACTATCAAGCACCAGAGGGGTAGCAAAGCACGCAGAGTCCCAAAGATCTCTCAGTGTCTACTCACAAGCCCAAGGACAGAATGGTTGCCTCCTTCCAATCCTCCAAGCGACACACTCTCTCCAGTGATACCAGACAGATATTTGGCAGACAGTTCCCCTCAGTATACTTCAGGGCCAGGGTCATTCTCTCTGACTTCAGGCCCTCAGATCAAACCACCTGAGGTTGCATGGCAGCAAGTGTCAAGCAAGGCAGCCTGACTCCAGCCTGGCTTAGTGCAATCCACTCCAGGGAAAGACCCTGAACCCATGTGCTCACAAAACAGAAATTTTAGTCCTAGCAAGCAATGGGGTCACCCTCCCCTGGAGTTGGCCAGCGTTGTATCCATATTCATGCTGTCCATTTGCCTAGCCCCTACCCATGTTCTGGAAGACTCTCATAGCTTTCTGAAGGCGAGCAGAACTCAGACAAACTCAACAGCACTGGAGCATCACAAGCAGACCTCACCAAACAATCACTGCACTCTGTTAAGCAAAATACCACACTGAATTTACCTGACAACCTCTCTGGTAAGCAGAGAAACACAACTATACTATTCTAATACTATGCTCAATAAAGATATTGAACAAAAAAAATTCAAATAAAATTGTGCTTTACCTTAGTTTGCACATTATGATAAAAAGACAATATTTTAGCAATTAGTGATTATCCAGAGGAAAAGGCCTGGTGCACTTTAGAGTGCTGCCAGCCTTTTCCTTTGGATTTGTGTAGTCTCTGGAGAATAGGATAATCCCCTGCTAATATTTTGCACTCAATTTTCCATGGGAGTGATCCAATTTAGGGCTTGGGAGAAGTGCACCCCATATTTTGACCAATGTTGTGGTGAAGGTTAAAATACAATAAAGGCTTTCATTACAAAGCAGTCTGACATACCAACCTTATCCTATTAGCTTCAATTCAATCTGCTTAAATTGTACCTATTTATGCATTCCCAAAATTTGATTTAACCATCAAGATACATCAAGACATAATTTTGTGCATCTGTCATTGAGAATTGCATGGGTGTTCTGAGCATACATCATGCAGTCAATATTTAAACTAAGATTATGTGGCTGGAGATTCAGGTGCCTACAGCTACTGAGGACATTTAAAACCTGTGCCTCCTATAAACTGGGTAATTCATACATTTAAATACTTTGTGTAGCATATACAATTTATAATGCTCAGTTCAGTGCCTTTTTTAAAAATAATTTCTATTTTGTAATGTAATTAAGCAAATATTATCAGATGTTTTTCAGGTTTATTTTTAAGTGCAGAAATGTTCATGTTTCCAAGTTGTATGCATATTTTTAAAAGTAGCCACATATGCAATAAAAAGTGCTAAAAGCAGTATTAATAATATTAATAATAATATTAACAACAACAACAATAATAATCAGAGTTCTGTTACCCAGTGAAAGCACTAAGATTTGTTACAGAAGTCAGATAAGTGAAACACGTACTTTGCTTTGTTCTTCTATTTTATTAAACCCCACTTTTTGAATTAGGTGTATACTGTAGATCACGTGATCCCATCAAAATGTTCCAATCTCTTCTGCTTTTCTCAACTTTGCAGCTACACTATCAACTAAATAGAAAAATGAGGGGGAGAGCAAAAGAACAAGAAGCAGACAATTATAATAAGAGCCTTTGACAAGGAAGACTTAGCTAAGAATGCATTGGAATACCAAGGTTACGAAGGTGTTAAAAACAGTGATTTCTTTCCAAAAACAGGAAGAAAAAATTGACAAAAATAAGTAATTTGTGCTTCAACATACCATCTATGCATTTTGTGACTTGTAAATGACCCTTACTGAAACATCACAGGCAAAAGAGATTATCCATGGAATGAACAATGTGATAAAATTTACATATTTGTGGAATTAGCATGCACAGTCACAATTACATGGGTATTTTAGGTAATTATATGGCTACGTACAATAGAATGTATTTTCAGTACAAGCTGCCCCCTGCCATTCTCCACACTTTCTTCTCCAGCTTAGTGCTCTAAGCAACATCATTCATGAATGCTCTGCTGGGAACATTTTTCCCCTCTTTCATCCCTGGCTCTGTAAATTTTCTTATAAGAGAAAAGTGGTGATTTGCAGAGTTTATTTGATAAGAAGCGAAAAGGATAAGCACAGAGAGAAATGCTCAGCTTTCCCACCAAATACTGTCAGGCACACACTGGGGACCCAGCAACATATTGCAACAGAAGAGGGCAGGAGGCAATGCTCGGAGATGGGAACCTGCTGTGAAATAACCATCTGTGTTTAACTGTAATTTAATTACTGGCACCAGCCTCTGGTGTATAGTGGGGAGATGTGCACCATGTCAACACTCTTCTCTGCTGCACCGTCTTCAAGACCTTATTGGCTGTGATGCAGTTAGCAACATGAGATACAGTTTCCTGAAATGTAGAATATATGAAATAAAACAGAAATCTCTGAGAGGAAATTGGAAAATGACTTACAGTATTTCCATAGAACCACGGGGTAGAAAATAAGTTTTCATTAGAAGAAAGACAAGATCTTCTATAGAAATTAGAATTAGGTGGGAGAGAAAATTTGTCCATCCATTAATTGTTCTGTCCATCCACCTGTACGTCCATCCATCCATCTTAAAATGAGAAGAAAAAAAGGATTTATGCATCCAGTTTTGTCCCATGGGATGCACTTATAGATGAGGGACAGAACTGAATAAAGTCTTGCTTACTATAAAGGATGAGTTCACCTTACATAACATGCAACATGTTATAAATGCACCAGCCCCCGCTCCCCCACTTTTAGAGCTAGCGGAGAATCTTCACCTCCCTCGCTAGCTGGCACATTTTTTAAAAACTTGGCTATGCTGGGCTTCGCACGCTTGGCCGCTTCACTCACTGTGTTCTGTGGATGATAAACTGCAAATCCTATCGGGTTGTAGTTCTCAATGAACTACCACGGAGCTGTGGAGCACTGTGGTAGTTCAGGGAGTCTTCCTGTCAGTATATCTGCTTGCCCGTACATCCCGTACGAGGAAGCAGATTTACCGGGAGGTCTGCATTGGTACAATACTTTAGAGGCTCCTGCAACAAAAAATAATAAATGTACTTTTTTTTACCTGCAAAAAAATGGGCATTTATTATTTTTTGTATAAAGGTGGACATATCCTTTAACCTGACATATACTAGTTCATCCTCAAATGCTAAAAAATCTCTTTTGAACGTAGATTCAAGTATGTCAGAGAGTACGGTATATATCAAATGGGATTGTGTGGTCACTAAGATTTGTAATTCAATTACAAATGTTTCAACTATTTGTTGAAATTCAGGGATGGGTATTGTGATGTTTAATTGTTGCCTATTTATCTTAATTACTAGATTTGTGATGAAATTCATATAAATCTATATTCATTGTGCATCCATTTTAGATTACTTTGATTGAGTTACTTACAAACTGGCATTTAGAGGATTTAAAATGCCTGATAATGTTTAATATCAATAAAAAAAGATGGGGCAATTTACTAATCATTGCTGAAGATTGAACGACACCAAAAAAATTTGATTTTAGTGCACTTTTGCCGACCAGGATCTCTTATGCATTTTCCTTGTCTAATCACATTTGCCTCTAATCACTGTTCTGGATTTACAGGTTTTACATAAAAAAATCCAAATCTCTGTGACATTTGTTTTTTTATATGGTCAGTACAGTTTGCTTTCAAATTGTGTATCATAACACGATTTTATCAGTCATGCAGTCATTTTTATTGCAGAGAATAATATCTAGAATTAGATAGTGAGGTACAAACACAGGATTACACCTAATGTCACAACTAATTAATTTTAAAGTTAACCTATTCTTTGCTCATATCTGATACTTCTGGGTATAGAAAGCCTCTGACTCATTCCCTTCCTTCTAATGTGGCAGCAACAGTGTTTGGCAATTGGCTGCTCAGGCACCAAGTGTTGCTACAAGGGCATAAGGAGAGGGTGAAGAGAGGGTGAGAGTGTCCTCAGGCCTGTGTATCTTCAGGCTGGTATAATGTACACTATTATGTACTCACTGGCACTCAGGGGACTGCTTATAGTAAATGTAAGCCCTCACCATGTAAAACAACCCATTTGGTTTAAAATATAAATGAAAGGCAAAATATTTGTCTTTAGATATATAATATTTTAAATACCTTTTTTTGCTTTTTATAAGAGACAACATATCCCCTGTTCGCAGCTGCATAAGAGCTAGGGGAGGGGAAACAGCATTACACTGATCTTACCAATGAATAGCTGTGCAGATGGTGCATGTCAGCACAAGTCAGATCATTGGATTAGCTTTCTGAACAGCTAGAGAACTGACCATGCTGTGCTGTCATGCCTAGTGTGGCCAATTTTTAATAGGGAAGCAGAGGTACTGGCAAGAACACCAGGTTTATTACACAAAGGAAGCAATAGAAAGAACAGGGTACCTTTTCATACACGTACATGACAGCAGACACAAATCAGGAATATGAAATGTTGGGTTTACATATTCTTTATTTTTCTTCCTTTTTTAGTCTAGCTCTACGCTACACAGATATTTTAAAACACATATTTAATTTTTATTTGTGCTAATCGTAAAGCAAAACACAAGCACCAGTGAAATTCTAAGGAAAGCTTGGAATTGGGCTTTACCAGCAGATGTTTACACTTTAGCTACTATATATCCCATATTAAAATAACACAGTCATCTCCTTCTGCATATAACATGCTAATAGAAAAGGTAGTGTGAGATTTAAGCCATCAATTGAATCGGATTACAGTGGTCATATCCATAACCCCTTATAAAACCTGGTACTTTCATAAGACTTTAGCTGCATCCATTGCATGTTACTGTCAGGTGCTTGAAATTAAACGAGCCATTTACTACAAACCACTTAATTCCACTGCAATAAAAATAGATTTTCAGCAAATCTCCTGAAATAAAATGTAACTCATAGTTCCACAGTGTTCTACTTTTCACGATCAAAAAACATCAACATGATGCAGGTCAGAGATTTTTACCAATCACTAATGGTTTATGTTTACATGTTACCTGTAGGTATTTTGTTTCTTCAAAATACATTTTTTAGATTATATAGAAATTTATCACATACTGTAGGTGTACATGATGGTTATTGATAGTTTCTAATAACAATGTTGGAAATGCAAATTAATGTGTGCACCACTGTTTGCAAAATATTCAATTTGGCAGATTATATAGAAATGTATAGAAATTATTATTACTTCATAGGAGTACATAATGATGATTCATAGTTTCTAATAACAATGTTGGAAATGAAAAATAGCAGCGTGGGCACCAAAGATAAATAAAGTAGTCAGCCATGCTATGGTGTTAACCAAACCACTAAACACTTAAACCAGTAGAGTCCAGAGACAAACCTGTGCAAAATAATCTTATTTAAAGCTAAACTCCAAAAAAATAAAAATGCTGCCTTGCAGTGGGGCTACATTCATACTTCAAGGGTTAAATGCTCATTTCTGTCTAGGGGTCTTGGAAAAGCAACTTTACGTATGTGATTCTCTGCTCTTGCAGTCTACTTTGTGCTGCTAGACCGATCCATCATCAAAGCCAACTCAGGACCTAAAGAAAAGGAAACTGGGGAACAGTGCACAGCTGGAGCATGGGAGAGCACCGTCTGCTGTCAATTGGGTAAGTAAATGCGCTTTTCCTTTTACCTACACAGAAATGAGCAGTGGGCCATAGCCCCACATTCATTTTTCCCCTAGTCACCCAGACCCAGTTGGCTTTAACATCATCTGGGGAACAAATGTAGTTTTAGAACACCTCAGGAACCTTGCAGTTCTAGATCTACCCCCTTAAGGTCAGCTTGATAGATGAGTCCTTCAGTCTTTCCCCAATGATGACCCACTCTGACACACTAGTTTTGTAAAATGGGCTTTATTAAAAGATAAAGCCCTGAAGCTAAAGGGTTGAGAAGAACAACAGTGTGAATGCAGATATAACAACAGTTTCAAAATTAAATATGGCTGTGAAAAACGAGAGACCTATGGCATTGGTCATTGGAACTATTGTATGTACTACTGGCATTGGCACCCTGTATTTCCTGTAGGAGCACTTATGCCAGGTACACACTATCAGAAAATTGGACAAGTGACCGTCTAGTTTTCCTCAATTGTTTGCAGCATGGCATACTGGAAGGTTGTACTAACTGTATGAAAATTCTCGAGACAAAGGCTTTTTTTATGTTTGATGTAGAAACATTGTACAAAGAATATATTGTTATTTATTGTTTCTGATCATGAACAGTCTTTTGTATTTGATTTTACTCATGAAAACCAGTACATATTAAATGAAAATTGTTAGTTCTCTTCACATACGAGAAAAAATTTGAAATTTGTCCCTTTGGAAATTTTCATTTTTAAAAGTCTGAATCAGCTGTCAAAAGTTGTGTACACACTATCAGAAAATCGTACGAACATTTCTTGTATGGAAATGTTTGCCTGATTTTCTTAAAGTGTGTACCCTACTTAAGTCAGAATACAGTAAGTGAAGTAAATTCAGATGGCCAAGAGGTCCTTCTTCACAGGCTTTGATCTGCGTCCGTCCCCAAAGGCCAGGCATGAGATCATGTCAGGCATACAGGGCTCCCCTTTCAAGCTGGCATCAGCTGGATTTGAGACCTTTTCTACCTCGAATTCTGGACACCATTCATTTTTAGCTCTTCACTATATTGTTCCGCCATTCCAACTCTGTGCAGTTAGTCTCTCTTACTAGAGGCAACAATCTCACTCTCAGAAGTTCAGCAGTTATGTTCTCTTTACAACTTGACACATCCCACTGTCTCCTGGGTAGCAGAGCACAACACAACAGTAGCCTCATCTGGTGCTCCATCTCACCCCCTGACCTGTCAAACCTTCTTATAGTACCCCTTTCTCTGCTCTCTGAGGGCTCTCCTCTCAGCAAGTTCTGGTGGGCAAGACCAAACATGAGTTTCAGGAGGGCAGTTTATCCCAGTCCCCTTTTGGTCTTCAACAAAATGGCTGTTGCCCCCCCATCAGAAACAGTTTCCATTCTTTGAAACTACAGTTATCCTTTAAATATTCAGCATGCCTGTGAAACCTCAGTTGACCAGTACTATATGTTGCAGTAATTTTAATTTACAGGGCATAAAGAGGCAGGTAGTTTCACATTTTGGAGAAAAGGATTATCATAATGTCTTTTGCCCATAGTAGCAGTTATTTGCACTCATTCTCTTATATTTTCCTGGAAAAAGTAAAATTATATTCTAATTAGTTGCTATGGGAAACACAGACTGTCTGAGACAATGCACTCCCAGCATTTACAAGTGTTTTTTCCTGATAATGCCAATTTCTGCCACCACTTCTACCAACACAACATTCAGCATCCTTAAGAGCACTGCTGTGGATGGTAACACAGCCTCAGGACACTCAATGACCTCTCAGAAATTCTACAGTTATGCTTGTGAACTTTACCATCATTATGCAGAGAGCTCTATGTAAAATAAGATCTAAGTACATATTTTAGACACATAATTTACAGTCAAATGAACTGGTAACTATATTCAGTATGTCTCTCTAGTGTCTTGTGTGAATGCGGAATGATAAAATGCCTAGCTTTTTTGGTCTGTAAGTAAAAGTGTCTAGTGCTTTAAAACTGTGTTTATTTCTATCTTTTTACTGAATTTGTCCAGGGATATGGGGCGCCTTGTGGCTCTGACATCTGCGCTCTCAGAAAACCTTTGCCCGATGTTTTTATTAACTCGATTTAATGGAAATCTTCTTTTATGGTGACCTTAAGAATTTAATAACTCTTCAATGCAAGGACAATACCATCTGCAGGTCCTGTGGGATTACTCTGTACTGCTCAATATGTCTGCAGGAAAACATTAGCGAGGAAGCAGAGGGGGGAAGAGGTGTAGTGAGAAGCACGATCCTGTCAGTCTTTCATCTGTATGTTGCTGCATATACCAGCCTCGGTATTCTGCTGATCATGTGTAAAGTCTTGTACATTTCATGAACATTTGTCTTTTTTTAGTCTTAATAACTAGGTAACAGGTGGGAATAAGATGTTTGGGAGGAAATATTATTGCTAAAATACTTAGCTTGAGCATACATTGGCCTTGAGAACCTTTAGCTGCTAACACACCATATGACTTTCAGACGCTATAAGCTGAGGAAAAAAAAATACTGGGAAATTGAGAGACAGCAAGTTAAAATTAAAAGCAAACCTTTCATATAAGCCAAAGTATTTTTTTAAATTTGATTCATAAACACAGGCACCGCAAAGATTTCTGTACATTTTTTTTTCCATCTTAACATTGCCTTGATACAGTTCACCGAACCCAATGTGGGCTTTATGTGCAAATTAGAAAGCTTCCCGTTAAAGTGTATCTCTGGTCAAAACTTATTAAAGGAATATTTAAATAAAGGATCAATGTTTTTCAGTTAATTCTGTCCCATTGCAAACATTTCTGCCCTGGAGACACAACAGAAAGCTAGAGCTAATAGTACCATAGTGTTCTTCTTTTGGCACCTGAGGAAGTGTCAGAAGGTCATTACCATGACCACAGCTCCCACTCCTTGGCCCTTACATAACCTGTGCTCCTGGCAGAAACCAGAGAATGCCTAGCTTACTCTGCACAATTTTAGCATTGAGGTAGTGGCAGGGTATCTTTAAGCAAAATGTTGTTGACCCTATAACCACCTTGCTCTCATAATCACCTGCACCCTCTTATTACTCAAGTAGAATGTTAACTGTACTTTTTTACATTTTATTTTAAACAATTTTTATTGAATTGTATACACTGAGTACAAGACTATCTTGACATACAATTCTGTAAATCATTTCTCATAAGAATTATGAGCACAAAAGTTAGCTTTTGTAATGCAATACACAATTTTTGCGCTGCCATAGGAAGGCTTGTAGAGCCTTATGAATCTTATAAACATCGGAATGTTTTAACATAAGAGGGAGTGTTTGTAAAGGATAAAGCAATCTCGCAAATTAAACCATTTTGTAGAGATGGCATCTCCCAAAGAGTGAAAGAGAAAGCTTCCAGTTCCTGTACAACCTTGTTGATTAGAGGAGGTGTCAGGGATCTCCTCGATCCCTGCCGCGATGGTCCCGGCGCAGGCGCAGTGCACCTCCCTGTGCAGGGACACGGGCACTAGGTCCGGGCCGGCCGCGGCGTTCGAGTTCGCGCATGCGCAGTAGAAGCCGCGGCCGCCCGCTGGGCACCAATGGCAGCGCAGGGCGGGATATTTAAATGGCCCTGAGCTGTCATTCAGTGCCTTCTGGTCTTCCCTGCATCCTGTGAACCTGTGAACCTGTACCTTTGTAAGTTTTGACCCGGATTGTACCTGACCTTGCTGCTTTCTCCTATTCTGACCCTTGCTTTGCCTGACCTCTCTCTTGAATGCCCCTGATTGGATTTGACCTGCTGTTGCTGACCTGGCGTGTGACCCGACCATTCTATGCCCGCTGCCTTGTACCTTGCCGTCCTCTCTGTTACCGACCCGGCCCGTCTGACCTTGCTCATCCATCCATCCATCCCTTGCAGTGGGGTCTTCTGACCTCCTCACATCAGACTCTTCCCCGTGGGAGCCCTTGGCGCATACCACTACCACTGACGGACGCACCCAGTAGCCACGACCTGGTCTCGGGGGGCTCCAAGTCCATCCCCACCATCAGGGGCCCTGGTGAACAAGCACCATGGGACTTAGATTCCGTGCGCTGGGGACGCCTATTCAGTGGAGTGCTAGTGGTACCGCCAGGCGGTCCCTTACAGGAGGGTAATTAAGGTAGTAGAGAGAAGATGGTTCTCTGCCTATACGAATTCCCAAATACGTAATTCAGTGTTTAGCTATACTAAAGGGAGAGGAAGGGATCCAGCACGTTGAGGTAGTAGAATTTAGAGGGATTTCTTCACTCTTATCAAAATTAATTCTTAGACCAGAGCATTTTTGGAAGGTTGCAAACAGGTTCTGAAATAGTAAGAAATCTATGGGTTGATCTGAAGTGAACAATAATATATCGTCTGCAAAAATAGCTGAGCGGAGAGTGTGTTCACCAATCGTGACACCATTGACCCCTGATGTCGAATTAAGTAGTCTGGACAAGGGCTCTAGGGCAATGTTAAAGAGGAGGGGAGAGAGCGGGCAACCCTTCCTAATGCCCTTGTTTAGGGAAATGTCCTAGATTGTAAGCTCCAAGGAGCAGGGCCCTCCTATCCTTCTTATATTGGACTGTATTGTTGCTGTCTCCCTTTTATTGTAAAGCAATGAGAAAACTGTTGGCGCTATATAAATCCTGTATAATAATAATAATAATAAATGTCAGGTGTTACTAAACTAGCTGTAGGTGAAGAGTACATGTCATAAGAAGTCCAAAATGGGGCCCGAAATACAAAGCCTCCTGTCAGGGTCCTGTCCACGGCAGAAGGTCTGGAAGATCTGGCATTTCTGCCAGTACTCTGCATGGCTGCAGAAGGACACATCAGCCTCAGTTTGGTGCCAGACGGCCTTTATAAGGAGGCTTATCCTGAAGTTGCTGGATGATCTTTAGCTCCCCGTGCCTTGTTCCTGTTTCCTGTGACTTTGACCCGTGATTTCATGTTACTGACTCTGAACCTGTCTACTCTGCCTTACCCTTGATCTGACCTTGGCCTGGCTTACGGATACTCTCTCTCTCTTGCTCCCCTGTGTATGACCTAGCTATCCCATCTGACTACGTCTGCTCTGATTCCCATCTGGTACCTGACCTTGGCTTGAACTAAATCATCTAAATCCCGGAAGGGCTTGCATATCATGTACAGGCACCTCCTGTCTGCAGACCTATCTCCATGCACCAGCTGTGCTTCTGAGTGGACCACCAACCAGCACTCCTACAGGCGACCTGTGCAACTTTGGGCCTGACTCCCGCTGTCCCAGGGGAGTCCGGAACTTAGCTGCAAGGGAAGAACTCTCTCCATTGGCCTCCATCACCAGGTATGTGATAGTATCATCCAAGCAGTATGTCCGAGGCCGAGAAAGGTGCTTCCGTACTAGAGGCCCTGTTCCAACAGATGATGGCACTTACCCAAGCAGTGAAGGATCTACAGCAAGGATACTTCCAGCTAGAAGGGCGTCTTCACTCCCTCTCTACTCCTGCGGACCAGGATCCCTCTGCCAGTTCCAACCCAGTAGCTGCACCTGCCAGTCAGTCTCCTGCCACCACTCCTGCTATCGTGTTACCACCTCCGGAACCCAGAGCTCCTACTCCGGAACGTTTTCTCGGGGATGTAAGTTCAGAGCTTTCAAGAATGCCTGTGAATTATATTTTTCTCTGCAACCCAGGACCTTTTCTCTGGAAGCGGTCAAGGTCGGGTTCATCATCTCCCTCTTATCTCAAGAACCTCAGTCTTGGGCACATAGTCTTCTGCAACAAAAGAGCCCAGCACTCAATTCAGTGAGTGAATTCTTTGAAGCCATGGCTGCCCTCTACGACGATCCACAGAAGACCTCCACTGCTGAGTCCGCCCTCCATGCCCTACTACAAGGTCGGCAGCCTGTGGAGGAATACATAGTGGAGTTCCATAAATGGTCTTCAGACACCGGTTGGAACGATGCAGCATTGAAGTACCAGTTCCGCCTAGGCCTGTCTGAGTCCTTCAAGGACGAGTTAGCTAGGGTGGAAGCTCCTTGGAGAACCTTATCCTGTTCGCTACGCGGTTGGATCGGCGTCTACGGGAAAGACGCGCTGAGCATACTCAGACCTTTCAGCCCACTTGGGCTCTGCCAAAACTTCCAGGGCCAACGGCTCCTGCCCTTGCTCCGCAACCCATCAACAATTCGGAGGTAGAACCTATGCAAATCAGCCTTCCCCGACCTGCCCTAACTCCGGAAGAAAGGCTACGCAGACAGCAAGGCAACCTCTGTCTTTACTGTGGGGCCACGGGCCACTTCCTGCATAACTGCCCAGTACGCCCAAGTAAGTCCAGCCAGCCCCATCCTTCGTACCTTCAGCTATCTGGGACTTTAACCACCCATGTCATTCTCCCCATGTCTTTGCAGGTGGCTGGAAGAGACGTCAAGTTGCGGGCAGTCATTGACTCGGGAGCTTGGAGCTGTTTCTTAGACATCCAATAACTTACACATCCCTCTTCTGCCTAAGAAACAGAGACTTGATGTCTTACTTGCGAATGGCACTACTCCGAGTTCCGGATCTCTTACCCAGGAAACCATTCATATTCTCGCAACCACCGACTCTGGCCATCAGGAGTTTATTCATTTTGACATGATCAGATCCCCCATGTTTCCAGCCATCCTAGGAATATCCTGGTTGCTCGAGTGTTCGCTAAATTGGACTTACGGGGGGCCTACAATTTAGTCCGTATAAGAGAGGGCGATGAGTGGAAGACCGCCTTCAGAACATGCTTTGGACATTTTGAATACTTAGTGATGCCGTTTGGGCTATGTAATGCCCCTGCTACGTTTCAACATTTTGTGAACAACATCTTTAGAGAATACCTTGACCTTTTTGTGATCGTCTACCTGGACGATATCCTAATTTTCTCTACCTTACTGGAACTCCATCATGATCACTTTAGGAAAGTGCTAAACGATCTAAGGATGCATGGCTTGTATGAGAAGTGTGAGTTTGAGAAGCAGTCCATCCAGTTCCTGGGGCTCATAATTTCCACCAAGGGGATCTCCATGGACCCTCAGAAAGTATTTGCTATCCTGGATTGGCCTGCACCTTCAGACAGGAAAGGGTTCCAAGGATTCGTGGGTTTTGCCAACTTTTATCAGAAATTTATTAAGGGCTTTTCCACAATCATTGCCCTTGGGGTGGAGGAGGAAGACAGTGCAGAAGGAGGACTTTGATCAATGACTGCTTCAGGGACGTTAATGAGATAATGCTCCGGGCGAGGTGAAAGATAGCCTGTCTCAGTCTGCTGGTCGGATGTGGAGGACAGCAGGAAATACCAGCGTGAATTTAACCTGCTTGTAGTAAAGACTGGAGCAAATCTCAGAAAAGGCCTTACCTTGGTGCATAACCTCTATCGAGTAGTCCGCCAACAAAAGCAGTTGGTGCCCGACTATGGATAAAGCATGTATGCGTTGACATTTTTGAAGGATGGCCTGTTTGTTAGCATAGTTCAGGTAGTGGACAATCACCGGTCCGGGTTTAGGGTGAGAATCAGATGGTGGGACAATACGGTGGGCCCTTTGAACCGCACATGGATACATCAGGCCTAGTTGCTCCGAAATGGATGTAGCACACATTAATCAGCATGGAGGAAGTATATGCCTCAGGCAGGCCTTTGATGTGCAGATTGTTCATACATGAGCGATTTTCAGGATCTACCTTATCTTGAAGATCTCTTTGAACCGTAGTGAGTCCAGCATTGTCAACCGCTGCCGTGAGAGTAGGTGTGCGGAGTGCCATGACTGCGTGGGCAATGCCCACTGGTGAGGCAGGGTCTGGAGCCTGTGAAGTTGAGGGCTGCAGAGTGGTGATGTGATCCCCTGTGTGAGCGTTTGTGCTGGGAATGGCCACTATGTGTCCCCCTATGACAGGCGAGAAACAGAAGAGGAGCAGGCGTGGGACTGCTTTGTAGATCCTCCTGAGCCACGGGTAGGAGGGGGTGAATCAGTCCTCGAGCTGTAGCAGGCTTTAGATGAAGCAGTGGAGGAGGTCAGTGGGAGCAGGGACAGCTCACCTCCTCTCCATGCGGAACCGAAACCGGAAGTTTAACTGTGCTTTTTATTTACCCTTGACAGGATGAAACTTTCCTTGTTACCTACATTTTGAAGGTTCCTTTTAAACATCACATTCAGTAAATTATCTTGTTAATGCTCAAAAAAATTGTGAAACAGTGCTTTAATGGATTAGGTTTTTCATGCAGAACATGGTCTTAGTTAGGCATTGGCATTACCAAAATATGACTGTATAAGAAATGCTCTTAGTTTTACATACAGCAATATATAATACACAGAAAAGCCAGCCCAAAGTCATTTTGTTTGCTTAATTCTAAACTACCTGCAATTAAAAAATAAACTCTACCAATTGCATGTAATACTGGGCTACTATTGTTCAAAATTGGGGGGGGGGGGGGGTCCTGAGAATTATTTTACTCCCAGTTTAAGAATTATTTTTAAAACACTGGAGCTATAATAGAGCCATTTTAGAACAATGGTGATGTTTGAAAGCAGGGCTTATGTTTTTAGATCCAAGTTTAAAGGACCTATTCATTCCTATAGGTCCTAATGGTCCCATGGTTTGTTATCAGCAGGTGATCTGATCCCATCCACATCAGCTCCTCTATCAGATGATTTTTTTTACTCTGTGGTCACAGGAATACCAGTCAATAAGCTTTGTGCATATAGTTTAAGGCAGCCTTATTCAACCAGGGTGCCTTGAGGTTTCTTCAAGGGTGTCTTGGCAAAATGTCTAAATATTGCCCAAAACTTGTATACAAGCCAGCAGGTGGAACAAGCCTGACTAGTTACACAAAGCCACAGGTTTTTATTGTGCACCATTACGACTTTCTAGCCACCAGCATCTTGACAACCAATGACATCATCTGTTGATATGGAGGATGTCAGTTGCCTTCACAGAATCCTTGTTTGACCCTCCCCTGCCCCCCTTCATCAGTGCTGGGCTCACATTAGCTCAGTGATGGAGAAAAACTGAGAGAAGACAAACATTGGAATCAGGGGCGGGCTGCCCATTCAAGCACTCGAGCACTGCCCGAGGGCCGGGGGTCAGTAGGGGGCCCCATGAAATGCCCCTGGTACCTTTTTTATAGGCTTTTTTGGGTGTGCTTTGAGTGTGGGCAAGGACACAGGGGCCCCATGATTTCCTATTGCCCGGGTGCCCCATGAGTTGTCAGTCCGCCCCTGATTGGAATACTAGTCCATATCAGTGTGAAAAAGTGTATTTGAAGAATAAGGCACTTCTAATCAGGGGCGGACTGACCATTTGGAAACTCGGGCAATGTCCGAGGGCCCGGGGTCAGTAGGGGGCCCCATGAGATGCCCCTGGTACCTTTTTCATAGGCTTTTTTGAGTTTGGGCAAGGACACAGGGGCCCCATGATCCCCTATTGCCCTGGGACCCCATGAGTTGTCAGTCCACCCCTGCTTCTAATGTTGGGTGGTCTACATGTATGGATGCTGCTGTGTTATATAAAACTATTAGAATAGTTTTTGCATTTTAGAACAGGGTGCCTCGGGACTGCCCATTATTTTAAAGGGTGCCTCGGGACTGTCCATAATTTTAGAGGGTGCCTTGACATTGTCCATATTTTTAACCACTCCACTACCGGGCACTTATACCTCCTTCCTGCCCAGGCCAATTTTCAGCTTTTAGTGCTGTCACTAACAATTGCGCAGTCATGCAACACTGTACCCATATGGAAATTTTTATAATTTTGTTCACACTAATAGAGCTTTCTTTTGGTGGTATTTAATTGCTGCTGGGTGTTTTATTTTTTTGGCGCTGTAAACAAAAAAAGAGCAAAAAAATTGAAAAAAAAGTTTTTCATTGTTTCTATTATAAAATTTTGCAAAACAGGTAATATTTCTCCTTCACGGATGTGCTTTGATGAGGCTACACTGATAGGCAGCACTAATGGGCACTGATAGGCAGCACTGATAGGCACTGATAGGCAGCACTAATGAAGTGGCATGGATAGGCAGCATTGATGGGCACTGATAGGCAGTACTGACAGCATGAGGAATGTGCAGCCGATAACCGGCAACTGCATTTACCGGTGATCTGCTGTGTTATTGGACACGTGGTAAAAGGCTGCTGTGATTGACCTTTTACCACATCACATGATCAGCTTTGTGCATAGGACACAGCGATAATGGAGATTGCCGAAGCGCATGGGAGGGTGCATTCTGGGAGGACGTCATATGACACCCTCCCAAAACTGGACAACCGAGCTGTAGCCATCATTCGGCTATAGCCTGGTTGTCAAGTGGTTAAAGGGTGCCTTGACTTAAAAAAGGTTGAGAAACACTGGTTTAGGGAACCACTTATGGATATTTCTAACATTTGAATGAAACTGTAGAAAAAAAAGTACTTAATCATCAGTATAACAGCTTGGTCTGTATTTCTAAATGTGTCCCTGAAATCCCTAGGTGTTTACACAAAACATAAATTGAACAACACCCAAAACAGTTTGGTTGAAGAAAGGCATGATTTAGTTTCTGTTTGGGTCTTTTATGCTCTAAGGATCCTGCAGAACATCTTGGCTCATCCTTTGCACAGTCTTTGGCAGGCTTTTCAGCTGATATTTCACCTTCGCTTATTGCAGCAATTTCCTTAGAGATTTCAGTGCTGGAAATTCATGAACAGTACCATTTTCACAGATTGACTTTGCATAAGTACAGATGGAGTAATTTATGTTTCTGAAATCTAATTCTGATAACTGTGTGGCTATCCCCAAATTGTAAACTGTTGTGTGACTTGAGGTCAGGCTTGAAAAACACTGCACATATGCAGGACACCCTTTATTTTCAAAGGAAATGTGCACCTTAACCAGCCAGTAAGACTGTTGTTTTTCAAAAGAACAGCATCTCCAGCAAATGTAGCAGTTAGAGGGATGAGACAAACCATTACCACTGCCAGGGGGGCTTACAATGATCACCTTTTATTTATTTAAAACCTTTATACCAAAAGGAAAAAAAAGGCTGCGGTAACTGCTTGTACAACTGCAGCGTTGGCTGGAGTTTGCCCACAATTTGTTAGTATAGCCAAACATGCTAGCACATATAATACTCCCCTCCCCCCCAGACTGACAATGCTGTTGTCCAAAGGTGCCCCAGTGCTCCTTTATCCAGAGTAGGGGCTCTCTAATACAAGAGGTGTGTTACTGGCCAGATCACGAGGTGAAAACAGAGGGAAAAAGCCTATAAAAATAAGCCACCACATCTAATCACTAGCAAGCTGCAATATATTACTTTTTTGGTTTTGAGTTTAATACTACTTTAGACATGTTTCTCCCTACCATAAGAACAATAATCATTACATTTAAAAGCCTTTAATGAAGAAAAAAATACCACACACAAACTTTTTTTAATGGATTGTTGACTTTTACAAAAGGGAAAACCTATATAAAGTTGTGTGCATGCAAAATTGCCTGTTTTAACATCACTACATCTGCTTTTTGATGGATGCAGTTATATTTGCATTCCATTATTGCTGGATAGACAAGTCAAAGTGGCAGATCTCAGTACATGCATAAACTGTGTCTGGAAATGATTTTGATTAGTGCTGAAGGTAAGTGCAGAGTCTCAGCAAAATGCATTAAAGCCTGAGGTATAGCATCATCACAATGCACTAAAAAAAAAAAAAAAATCACAAAGACGTCAAAAAGAGTTAAAGTATATTTGAATCCATATGTTGTAAAACACCCCATTCAGTTTAAAATAAAAATTAAAAGAAAATCATTTGTGTACATATACAAAATTATAAATACTTGTTTTCTTTTTGTATATCACATGATTTTAGTTCTCAGCTGTATAACAGGCTTAGAGAATTGGGGGCAGAGACTCCAGGGGTGGGGGTGGTGGTGGGGGGTCGGCAAGAAGAAGAGAAACAGCAGGAAACTGATCAGTTAAGAGCTGTGCAGTAGGAGGTGTCAGCACATCTTGCCCTTTGGAGGAAAGGCAGGCTGTACACCCAGCTCAGTCAGAAAACTGACCACACTGGGATGGATGTGCTTCTATGTCTAGCATAGTCCGTTTGAAATTGGGAAAGCAGGGGGAATAGCAGGATCACCAGGGATTTCACACAGAGGAAGAAATGAAAAGAAACCTGAATACTTTTAAACACAAGTACATGCTACAACAGACACATATCAAGAATATAACATGTTGGGGTAACAGACTGTTTAATTATGCATTAATAAACCAAATCTGGGAACAAAATCTCACAAAACTAAATTATATATAGAAAAACAAAAACATTGAGAATTAGATATTCCCAGAGAGGGAAATGGTTGAATTTTTTAACAGTATTATAATGGTCTTTAGTTTCCAACATCCCCTCATAGCTCTATATAATAGGGTCACTGTTAGTAAATGAGTTATGTAACACATGGTTTGTTTTTTATTAATTCAGACCAGGGTTCACATTTATTGTGCGGGGGATGGGGGAGAATAGAAATTTCCTTATATCCTACCCTATAGTCTGCCTCTATAAGAGAGTGCAAATACATTATTGGATTATTAGAGTTTATATGCACTCTACATATATGAAAATTAAATTGGCAATATAGCATGCTCTCTCCAATACACTGAAGGGTGGGCATAGGAGGTCAAGGCTGGAATATTTGTTTAAACCCATCTCTATAATAGATACAAAATTTTAATGTAAGTATCTTATTTGACTTGGTAATAGCTTGTTGTTGTCTCTGTTCAGCAGGGCTCTGCTATGTGAAGAAGAAGAAGAGAAGAAGAAGAAGAAGGAGAAAATCATGTTCATGTGCTGACAAGACGTAGATAAAGAAATGAGCTAATCACTGTGCTACTACTGCTTTTAGCCACACAAGCAAGAGGGTCCAAGAAAGTTTGGATGTGGCCATCAAATTGCGTGCATCTTACAGTAGAAAAGAAGATGTATGGGTGTAAGCTCTGGGTTGGAAGTGAATATTACAACAAAATAGCTTTTTTATTTTACTTTTGAATGTGCTCAACATTTTTATGTTGTTTCTTAGCTGAAGTTCTGTTTTAATTGTCAAAAGAAATGACAGGGGGGCTGAGCACTGCCTTTGCTTGTACCAAAGCAAAAAAAAAAAAATGTTTGTAGAGGATGCTTACTAATGCTTAAAGGGCAATATTAAAATGCAAAATTCCCTGAAATTACAAGCCTGTCCTTAAAGGGTAACTCCACTTTCATAGGGGAAAAATTGCAAATTAATATAGCATATACAGTTCAACACAAGTCATATTGTAATTGAATGTTATCAAAAATTACCATTCCTTTTCAATTTGCAGCTCTGCAAAATGCAATACAATATGGCAACCTGAATGTGTTTTTTTTTCTTCTTTCAGATTCTTATAAGCATCCTGCGCACAGACCCCCACATTCTCTGGAGTGGAGTCCCTCTTAAAATTCATACAGACTGGAAGGGGCCTCTTGCTTTATATTTTTTTTTTATTATTTTGTGTGGGGTATACCAGACTCATTTTTGCTATAGGATGTTCTACAGCAAATGCAACATTTTCTAAGGAAAAAAAAAGAAACATTTAAATTGTCGGCAAATGACATTCATTGGCAACTTCTTTTAAACAAAGGCACCACACAGACCCCTCCAAATGTTCCCTAAAATATACAGTCTTCAAAAAAAGCTGTCAAAATAATTTTTCAGGAATTTTAAAACTTTTTTTCCTTTACAAATGTCAAAGCTAAAAAAATATCTCTTCTCCCGGCTACATAGATTATTTTTTTTTGCATTGGTACATGTTCACCAAGGCAGTGCCCACTGCCCATGCTATCATTTAGACACCGCCTTGTCCATTATCCTAGAAAAGTTAAATTTTTAATTTGACAGTTTTGGCTCCCATTGATTGTAAATGGGTCAGGATCCAAACTTCTTTGAAGTTTTCTTTCTTTTGGTCCTTGCAGCTATCACATGGTCTCTGGAGTCTTTGGTAGTTTCTGTCCCAAGCTGAGCAACACTTCCTCTGAGCTCAGCAGCAAAATCTCTCCTACACATTTTTTTTCTGGCAGCAAAAGCATTCTCTAGCACACACACACACATCAGCAGATCTACCTGACCCTAGGCTCCTGGCAGCATGCACAGGCTCACAGTCCTTCACTCCTGAACCTGGCTTTTAGCCCTCATTTCAGCACTGAACAATTCTCTGCAGGTTTCCTTTTTTTTAAAGAATATTTATTGGGTTTTCACAGAACAAAACAAGGCAAGGTGGCGAGTGAGCATATGACATGCACATGAAATCTTATCAATTTGGGAGGATTATAGATATAGATCTTGAATCACATATTATATTATAGGAAGTTACTAGAAAACGTGTATGCCATCGGGCCAGAAGATTTCCACGCCCAAGCAGATGGGAAACATTGAGTATAAAAGTGGTTAGAAGAAAGAGGGTGTAGGGGAAAAGAAGAGATATTGACGGGTAAAGACTGTGATTTAGAGAAAGAAGATGAGGTTATAGCATGAGTGAAAGTAGTCTGGGCCTGGGTATGTGGGATGTTCGTAGATGTCCACTGATATCCGTCACCAGCATACAGAGAAGGATAAGTAAATAACAAACAGGAATAGGAAAAAGGGGGCTAAATAAGAGTATAAGAAAATAGAAGGGTTTATAGAGGGTGAGGTACTTGAGCAGGAATAAAAGGAAGGGGCTGCGGAGAAAGGGAGAGCAAAAGAACCAAAGGTGTTAGGGGGAAGAAGAGGAAGGCAGGTGTGGTAGCTGAGATTCAAGTTGAGAGTTAGGAGATACAAATGGAGGGGCAGGTAAAAAGAAAGGGAGGGGAAGGGAATATAAAGGAGCGGGCAGGTATTACTCGGGGATCCAATTAACCTGGAGAGGGATGCAGAAAAAGATAGAGTAGAAGGTGGGCGAGTTGGACATGAGTTCAGGAGAGAGAGTAGTGGATTGATTGGAAACAAAGACACAAGAAAACAGAAGTCAGAAATCACTCCGGGTTCCACCAGGAGTGTTGCAAGAGGGGTGTACAGCTCCAGTTGCTTGGTATAGATCAATGGTGTGGGTTGAGAGTTAATGTTCAGTTGATCTGGTGTTAGGAGGCATAATGATGAAACAAGTCAAAGATTGAGACAAAGAAAGTAATGGAGGAAGGGAAAGAAGAGAAGCAGGTAGAGAAGGGAAGCTACACAACCAGGGGTGGACTGATCATTTAGAATCTCGGGCACTGCCCAAGGGCCCAGGGTCAGTAGGGGGCCCCATGAGATGCCCCTGGTACCTTTTTCATAGGCTTTTTTAAGTTTGGGCAAGGACACAGGGGCCCCATGATCCCCTATTGCCCAGGGGCCCCATGAGTTGTCAGTCCGCCCCTGTACACAACAACATCATATCAGCATATCAGGGTTTAGAAAAATCTGCAGAATACTGTGAGACAGACACCATTGCTACATGTCATGTGAGAGGTTTCATGGAGCGACTTAAGACGCTAGAGTACTGGAGAAAGAATGCTTGCTCTTGTGCAGAGAGAGATCCTATAATGTAGGACCTCCACTTTCGAAGATATTGTCCCTCTTTGGATTTGGACAGAGAGGTGATTAGGTTAAGCCTGTCAAGGCGTAATAGGGAGTTTAGATCTTGCTTTATGTCTGTTAAAGTTGGAGGACAGTTGGAGACCCATCTCCTAAGGATGGCCTTTCTCGCTATCAAGAGACAAGTAGATATCCAAGGCTTATGGTTTCTGAGAGCTGATAGTTGAGAGGGAGATGATTTTGTAAATGCCTGTTCCATGTAGCCGAAGAGAAGAAGTAGTGGATCGAGGATCAAATGGGAGGTGGTGATGAAGGTTATGAAGTTGATCACTTGCTTCGAGAAGGTAGATATAGCAGGGCAGAGCCAAAGTCTATGGCATAGTGAAGGTTTGTGGCTACCAGAAAGAAGGCATGTGGACAGAGCCAGGTCAGTTCTCAAATAGAGACAAGACATATAAGCATGATGTAGGATCTTAAGCTGTTGTTTGCGCCAGGATTCAGAGGTCTATATATGTTGGATATTTTGTAGTCTCCAGAGTTTGCCACAACATCAATTAATGTTGTATGGAATCTAGTGGATTTAAATGGAGCAACGGAGTCAACAAAGTTTCTTACTTGTGCAAAAAAATAAATGAGTGTACTTGTGAGCTACTATGGTGTTTGTCTAAACTATTACCATTAATTAATTTGACAAACAAAACACAATATATGATACACCTGTGGTTCGCTGGCACTCACACCTACTCATTAGACAGTGTTCTGTGAGAAAATTAAATATATAAATTGTGCCGCGCTCCTGTGTATAAATAATTACAATATTCACTATTTCAAATGACAATCCAAAGTAGAAAAAAAAAAAAAAATGAAAAAATAATAAAATGATATATATACTTATATCTAGTGTATAAAATACAATTATCTTCTGCTTGTAACATCATAATTAAATACCGCATACTGTGCTGGTGACAATAGTAAATAGTGATAGTGATAAAAACAATATATATGAAAAAGTGCTCATAGACAGTCCTCTTTCAATTTAAATTATGATGGTGCAATCCCATAATCCACGTGCAGTATGATTTAATTATGCACTCACCTCAGGTTTTGCCTTATAAAAAGGCAAAACTAGCTTTTTGTCCTTATAGGACTGCTGGGATGATCCTCCTGCTTAGGATATTCCTGCCATGAAGGTCAGTAAAAATAATAGTAAAAAGTGTGCAAGGGGTTCCAGGGCCAGATTGAACAGTAAAGGAAATAATGGGCATCCCTGTCTGGTGCCTTTGTGAAGTCGAATGGGGTTGGATATGTGGCCTGCCGCTAAGACATGGGCTGTTGGTGATGAGTCCATGGCTCGAATTAGGTGCATGAAAGGGCCCTCAAATCCAAATTTCCGTAGTGTTAATTAGAGCCAGTCGAAATCGACATTGTCGAAGGCCTTTTCAGCGTCTAGCGAAATAATTGCTGCATCTCGGGGTGAGCCATTTGCAGCCTGGTTCAGGACTGATATTACCTTATAAATATTTGAGGCAGCCGAATGGCCCTGAACGAAGTCCGCTTGTGAGGGATGTATGAGAGTGGGTAATATAGTGGCTAATCGAGAGGCGACGATTTTTGATAAAAGTTTTGCGTCTAAGTTCAGGAGGGATATTGGCCGATACGATCCAGGGTCTGTTGGATCCTTATCTTTTTTGGCTATCAACTTAATGTGGCCTTGTAATCCAGTGGGTAAGAAGTCCCCCCCGGATTGACTGGAATACTGACTGTAAGGTAGGGGAAAGGGTGTGTGCCATGAGTTTATAAAATTCGGCTGTATAACCATCAGGCCCGGGGGCTTTGCCATTCGTAAGGGATTTGATGGCTAATAAGATGTCTGATTGAGATATTAGGTCATTCAGGGAACGTAGCGCGGTTGGATCTAGATGCGGTAGTGAGATATGGTCCAAAAAGGAGGTGGCCCGGGCAATATCTATAGGGTCTGAATCGTATAAATTCCAGAAGAAATTTTCTAAAATGGATGTAATTTTATTAGGTTTGCTTTTCACTGCTCCCTGGGAGTCCTTCAAGGATGCAAAAAGAAAGGGTGGGTATAAAAGGTTTTTTGCATAGCCGTGCTAACAGCTTGACCGGCTTGTTGTTGAATTTGTAAAAGTTCAGGTCGGTATGGGATTGGTATAGAGCCTCTTGAGCTGCTGCCCAAGTGTCAAATTTTCGTCTAGCGTCAGTCCAAGCTTTCCTATTTTCATGTTAGTTAAGATTAACTAAGTCTTTCTGTGTCTGCCTTAGAAGGTGGCTTGCCTCTGTATATTTTCGGAGAAGGTTTTTCTTATAGGTGGAGGTGAAAGCGATGATTCTACCGCAGAGAACCGCCTTGCCCATTTCCCAAAAGAGGTTTGGATTTGATTGGTGGGCTGCGTTTGTTGTTTTGTCTAGAACCTGAAACAGGTCCTGATTATTTGCCAGGAAAGATGGGAAATGCCTTGTCAGTGGGTGTTGGTTGGGTTGTGAGTAGTATAGAGCTATAGAGATCGTGGAGTGAACAGAAATCACAATGTCATGGATGTTGGAGTCTGTGAGTTTTTGTAGTAGAATGGGATTGGAAAAAAGGTAATCAATTCTGGATAGGGTATGGTGGACAGGGGAGAAAAAGGTAAAGTCCCTTCCTTCTGGATGGGCAAGACGCCAAATGTCCGTGAGTTGGGCCTCTGCAAAATTGCTTAGTAACGTGTGTGATGAAGGCTGAGTGGTGGGAGGTGGGCGGGTTAGATTAAGCGATTTTGATTTGTCCTTCTGTATATTCATACACGAGTTGAAATCTCCTCCCAGGATAAGTGGGAGGTGCATGTAGTTTAAGATTTTAGAGGACAGTTCTTGGAAAAATTGCTTGGACGGGGAGTTTGGGGCATATATGTTGACCAGGGTCAGGGAGGAGGAGCCTAGTTTAATGTGTACAGCAACATAATGTCCCTCATCGTCTGCCTCTAGCGAAACGATGTCAGGAGAAACTCGTTTATGAATGAGAATAAGTACTCCCGCTTTATGATTAACTGAAGGTGAGCCCAGCACCTGACCTACCCATAATTTTTCCATGTGTGCATAATCGGATTGAGTTAGGTGTGTTTCTTGAAGAAACGCTATGTATGCTTTCAGACACTTAAGGTGTCAAAGAATGGCCATATGTTTATGCGGCGATCTCAGGCCCTTAACATTCCATGAAACTATGTCATGATAACCTGATTGTGAGGGTGATTGTCGAAGATTGTGAACCTTCCCAATATGGTATTGGCTTGGCGAACTCATCACCATTATCTAGATTCTCTTAGTGTAGTGTATATGGCTGGGGTGTTGGGGGGTCTCCAGGTAGAAGGAGGGGAAAGAGTAGAGAAAAGGGGAAGGGGGAGATATAGATACAAGGGTGACCCAACAGGGGCCCATGGAGTAGGCAAAAATAACAATAAACGTCAAAGGCATTTTGAACTTCACATTATTCCGTATGTTACCTCCAATCTTTGACCAGCGTAACCGGAGACGACAGGGTTTGGCACCTGCAACAAGGGGTTGTATAGCAATAGGCAAGGAATGAAGGGAACCCCGAAAGCATCATGGACTACCAGCGAGGAAGGGGTCAGCAATCCCTAGTATCGGCATCGGCACACTAGTCAAAACATAGTATTGGACATAGCAAACAAAAACATTATTAACTGAGAGTCAGAGGTCCTGAGTAACCTGATAACTTTGTGAACATAACAGCAGGTTAATAACATTAAAGTACAATAACGCAGTATATGTAAGTAAACAGGCGATTGGGTGGGGTGAAAGTCACTTGTGTTGTGTAACGATTTACCGGTGGGTGGAGAGGGAGCAAGAAGCAAAAAGGAGAAACCAAATGAGGGTCGTGGATCTGATAGCTAACAGGTCAGCAATGAGAAAAAAGAGAAGTAAGTGGATACTTGCTCCGTCAGGGTGGTCTTTGTTTAACCGAAGTAAAGTTGACGAGTTGCCTTTTTGGTGGGTCTTTTGGGTCTGGGTCTCAGTGTGTATGGTGGGGATTTAGAGGGCCCACAATATCAGACAAATTGGCTTGCAGTTACAAGAGGGCTTGCTCTGGGTGTGTGAATGATTTAGATTCCCCTGTAGGTGCCGTGAAGAGGAGTGTAGCAGGGTACGTGAGTCTGAATTTAATCCCTTTTTGGTATAGTGCAGCGCATATTTGCTGGAACGCTTTTCATTTACAGGAGACTTCCTGAGAGTAGTCAGCAAATAGTAATAATTTGTGGCCCTCTAGTTGTAGGGAGCGTGAATTGCGGAATGAATTTAGGATAGCAACGCGGTTGGCGTAATTAAGATATTTGACGATTATAGAGCACGGCGTGCGTCTATCATTTGAAGGTGCCCCAAGGCGCTGTGCTATTTTCAACCTGGCAAGGTGACAGGATATCCAGTGCAGCGGGAATGCGCATAGAACAAATGTCGGGCAATGAGCCTGAGTTGTAGGATTCTGGGAGGCCTACGACGCACAGATTGTTCTTGCGTGAACGGTTCTCTAAGTCATCAAGTTTGTCCAGGATGTTTTGCTGTGTGCGTTTAGAGTGTAAGGCGCCGGCCTGCATAGCTTGAAATTCATCCTCTAGATCAGAGAGGCGTTGTTCAGCTTCAGTTATATGTTTGGAGTTGTCGCCAAAGTCTTTTCTAAGTTGCTCTATACCCTGCGTTACTGCTCTGTCCACTGCCTGAGTAATAGTAGGTAGTAATAAAGAAGCAACAGCCTGTGCAATCCTGTCGTATTGGTCCGTGAGACTAAGGGTATCAGCATGCCCCAGTGAGTTTGTGGTGAGTGGCTGTGCTTCTGCCATACCTGCTCCAGTGTCTGTGTCCATGCTGCTGTCCATGCTGCTGGTATGCTGAATTTGATCAGCCATCTTGGCTGCAGGAGGGGGAGAGCTGTTCCCCTGGGACCGTGCAGCGGGACCGGAGCCAGGTGTTGCCAGCAATAGGTATCGGTCCATGCAGGGGGGATCGGGGGAGGATCAGGTGGCACTTTAGTGCTGATTGGATAGTATCCCAGGTGCACTTTTGTAGGCGGTTGTACCCGGAGCCACGGGTCCCGCTTCTAAGGCATGCGGTGCCAAAACCGGAAGTCCTCTCAATGCAGGTTTCAGCTGCCATACTTCTGCATACTCCCGGGCCACTCAGCACACAAGTTCCAACTCCCTCTTTTGGCTCTAGGCAGCCTTGTGAGTTCTGTCTGGTTTGATAAGCTGGGGTTAAAGCTACGGCAACAAATCACAGTCTCTTAGGCCTGTGGCCAATTAGATTCCTTCTTTACCCCATGCTTGCCCCCTCATTTGTTGTGGATCCAAAGAAAGTGGCTTCAGGGATATCGTGCAGCAGGTTCTCATTCTTATGTGCATGCACAGAATTGTGCGCATAGAAGCCTAAGAAGGCGAGCAAGTGTAAGAGGTGTAGAAAATAGGCAGCCCCATAAAATTAAAATCCAAAGGTTAATACCTCATATAGCAGTGAATCTACCTTTGTCAATAGAAGATTATTATTATTATTATTATTATTATTATACAGGACTTATATAGCGTCGACAGTTTGCTCAGCACTTTACAATATGGAGGGAGACAGTACAGTAACAATACAGTTCAATACAAGAGGGATTAGAGGGCCCTGCTCCTTGGAGCTTACAGTCTAGGAGGGAGGGGATAGTGGTAGAAAAGGTAATTAGCTGTGGGGGATGGAGTGGTTGGAAGAGTAGAGGATTCTAGTATTAGCTGGGGTTGGGGTAGGCTTCCCTGAAGAGATGAGTTTTCAGAGTGCGCTTAAAAGTGAGCAGAGTAGGCGATAGTCTAATAGATTGGAGTAGGGAGTTCCAGAGGATGGGAGAAGCCCTGGAGAAATCCTGGAGACGAGCATGGGAGGAGGAGACAAGGGAGCTAGAGAGTAGGAGGTCTTGCGAGGAGCGGACAGTACGGTTTGGGTGGTATTTAGAGACAAGATCGGTGATGTAATTTGGGGCAGTGTTATGAACAGCTTTATACGTCAGTGTTAGTGTTTTGAATTTTATCCTTTGGGCAATTGGAAGCCAGTGGAGGGATTGGCAGAGGGGGGAAGGCAGATATAGAGCAGTTAGTAAGGTGAATGAGCCTGGCAGCAGCGTTCATGATGGACTGAAGTGGGGATAGCCTGCGATAAGGTAGGCCAGTGAGTAGGGAGCTACAGTAGTCAAGGCGTGATATAATAAGGGAGTGAATAAGTTGCTTAGTGGTTTCCAAGGTTAGGAATGGTCGTATCTTGGAGATGTTGCGGAGGTGAAGTCTACACGAGTTTGTCAGCGATTGGATCTGGGGCTGAAAGAACAGATTGGAGTCTAGGATTATACCTATTATCCTGGTGTGAGGGGTGGGACTGATGAGAGTGTTGTTGATCTTGATGGAGAAGTTGGGGGGGGGGGCATGGGCTGGGGGGAATACTAGGAGCTCAGTTTTGGAAAGGTTGAGTTTGAGGAAGTGGAGTGACATCCAGTCCGATATGTCACTTAGTAGGCTAGTGATACTAGTGATTGAATTTTTATTGTATCGCCACAAGATGGCAGAACTACATCCTGTTTATAATAGAAGGACACAGAAGGGGGAACTAAAAGTCTAACACTTTGTTTCCGGCAGGACCGTGATTACAATGAACATCCGGTCTCATGTCATTAGGAGTTTTCTGTGTTTAATGCGATAAATAGGACAAAATAACTTAACATGTGCCCTGGTGGTCAGTAAATGCCGCTGCTACTATTATGCAATCAGACTACTTGCAGCATGAATGTGAATATATATTGCAGGTATGCGATTTGGCGCTAAGATACAGGGAATTGGATTTCTCTATTGTAATATACTATTGTTATGCAGAATAGGTTAATAGTATATCTGCAGAGGTCTAGATATTCAGTATTGCAATTAAAGATGTTTATTAATGTATATGGAAATGTTTAGTAATGTATAGAGGACCGTGATTACAGTGAACATCTGGTCACATGCCATTAAGAGTTTTCTGTGTTTATTACAGCCTTTCCTAATAAAGCACTTCTGCTTTCACCCGACCCATCCTTCTCAAAGTGGAACTATTAATCGTATGTGCAACACAAGGACTAGAATGTGCACATGGATGAGCATTGGCACATATGTGCAAGTATCCACAGATTGTGGTGCCCAACAGCCCATTTTTTTTTTAAACAGAAGGAATGTTTATTGAAATATTAAACCAATACTGAATACATGTGAATTGCAGTAGCATTACCACAAATAGGGGAACAAAAGTTTCACAAAAAGAATCATAAAAAAGTGATTGCCTACTACAACCAGTCATCTTCAGGTCACAGAGTAGCGACAAACAGCACATTGCATACCAGAACGGTACAGCTAGGGCAGTAGCCATTCTCCCCTGTTCCAAACTTCCAGTAAAAAAGGGGAAAAGAAGAAAGAAGTACAGAAGGGGGAAAAAAGGAGGGGAAGAGAAGGTGGGAGGAGGAAGGGGGAGTGTGAGCAGAAAGAGGGACTAGAGAGTTAGGAAAAAGGAGAAATGGAAGGTAGGGAGAGCAGGGTAGACAAGAAGTGAAGTGTATAGCTAGGGAAGGGCTTACATTTAAGAGCCTTTTGAAGGGGGTACCTGAGATGGGAGGCAAATAAGCAAGCGAGGGTGAGACAGACATGAAATAAAATGTCATATCGTGAGGTGTTTAGCTTCTACCCAGGTTGAACAAATCTTGCTAAACTTTTTATTGCAATTAAATCCCATATAGGTGAGCTTGTACATGGGCAAAGTGATATTGATCATGGAGCACCATGCAGAGACAGTAGTAGGCTCCGACAATTTCCATTTTGACAAAATAATTTTCATTGCATAGTAAGCAGCATGGAAAACAAACAGTTTGGTGTGGGTGCTGGTGGGCAAGTTATCGGTTACACCCAATAATATCAGGGGATCCACTGGCCACTAATCATGTTCATTTCAGCCACCATTCGCCAAATGGTCTGGAGTAGTGAGCAGGACCATACCATATGTATAAAATTCCCCACCTCTAGACAGCATTTAGGGCAGTTTACATTAGCGGTGGGGTAAATAACCGACAGCCTCTGAGGCATGTAGTACACCCTATGAAGAAATTTTAACTGTATAAATCTGTTTTTAGCTGAAATCATAAGGGGATTATATTGCTGAAGGCCCTCGGTTCAATCCTCCTCAGTCAAACTGAGCATATCTCTTTGCCAGGCACGATAGGTTTGTGATGTGCCAGAGGCATCCTTACAGGTCAGCCTTAGATAAATAGAAGGTCTAACTATATTATGTGCCATCAGGAGCTTCTCAACCAAATGGGAATCCAGGGTTATGGGAGCAAGGAACTGCATGCGTACTGTGTGCTTGAGCTGTAGATATCTGAAGTACATCCAGGAGGGGAGGCGGAAACAATGTTTCAACTCTATAAAGGGAAGAAGACGTCCTTCAGACATAACATGTCGGAGTCCTAATGTCATATCAAGCCCAAATCTGTGGGTCTGGTACTGACTGCAGATGAGGAAAGGATGGGTTGTCCCATAGAGGAGTATGAGGGGAAACAGTGTGGGGTGCACTAGAAAGTGTGGTAACCTGCTTTAAAATGCTAATCGTAGTTGCCATTAGCAGTGTAATATTTGAGTTAGAGCATGGCCCTAGGGCATGGCCCAGGTTGCTAAGTTCCGAATAAGACACAAGAAGCGCCGCCTTCAAATTCACCAGAGTATTTGATGATCCTGTGCAAACCACCATTGTACAGGTACCATGACCGCAGCCCAATAAATTTTCTAAAACATGGCAGGGCAAGGCCTCCTTCAGTCAAAGAGAGCTGCGAAGTGGATCTAGCTACTCTCGGAACAGAGCTTGCCCAAATAAAAGAAGTAATGGCCTGATCTAATTTAAGAAAAAAAGCATTGGGGATAGGGACAGGGGTAATAAGAGTTAAAGGGAGTGTTTTCCAGGCACAGCACCTCTGCAGAAATTGTTGAAAAATCAAGTATAAGTTATCCTCTAGATATGATTGCAGGTCTGTCTGCACATACAGTATATCCCCAAATATTTAAACCGGGTCACCCAGGTAAGGGGGGCAGGCAGATTTGCTTGGTCGATCCTCGGGTCAGGGGGAACAGCATGTATAATGTCCAAGGCAGCTGCCAGGGATTGATGGATATCATTTAGATACAAGATGGTAAGCAACCTCTGCAGGTTCGTATCAGTGCCCCTACCTGACATAAACCCGGTCTGATCCCTATACACCAAACAGAGGATCACCTTATTAAGACCGGTGGCCAGGACTTTATTAAGATCTTGGCATCCACATTTAAAAGTGAAATGGGCCTGTAAGAGGAACAGACTTCTGGGTCCTTGCTTGTTTTATGCACAACTATAATGGCCCTCAGCATGGAGGGTGGTAAGGAGGAGGCAAGCAATGAAGCATCAACACCTTATGCAGTTTAGCAGCAAGAATATCACAGAGTTTTGAAAAACTTGGATGGAAGGCCATTGTCCCCAGGGGTTTACCAGTCTGCAGGGATGCAATAGCAGCTTGGATTTCCTTGAGGGTGAGTGGAGTTTCAAGTCTCCAACTGGCCTCCTCAGAGAGTACCGGAAACCAAACGGACTCCAGGAAGGCCCAGAGATCGGTAGCCGAGTAAATAGTTCTAGAGAAATACAACTTAGCATAAAAGGAATCCAAAAAAATTAAACCAGAGCTCAAATCTTCATGATGACTAGGGATACTGTAGCTGTCATTCACTGAGGTGCAGCCCTTAGAAGATCAGGAAACCTTGGTGTGATGGATTTGGTAAAATGCCTATTTCGTTTCCTATTGTATATATATATATATACGCTATTTCTATAAGTTTTATAAATATTTACTCTTATACTTTAATACATATGTTGTGTGAATATTTTCTGCCTGCTGGGCTTTGTGGTACTATAAGAAATCCTTGCTTAAGAAATGTCTGCTCACACACACAGACCCCCTCCCACCGTGTGATTTGGGAAACAAAGGAATGTTTTTCTTCTCTATGAGATAAGATGGAAGAAGATCACACCTATACCATGATGGAGATTGTTTTCGTGTGGAAATGACCAATCAAAGACTAATATAATGCTTATGCTGTTGTCACATGACTCTCGCATCATTCTGCATATATAAGTTCACTTTCTCATTATAATAAACTAGAAGTATTCATAGACTGAACTTGTGTGTCAGCGTGAGTCCCTTCCAATGTGCGCACATTTCAAAGCTAGCGTCATAAATTAGGACAGGAACAGATAAACAGTGGACGATTAAGTCCAATACTAAATCAATTGGTGCCGAAACCCGGGAACTGAGTAATGAACCTGCAGCCAGCCGCCATGAAAAGGCGTTCGGTGTCAGTCAAACTGGACAGGCCGGAGATTGATCGCCTCTGGTGCATGGTAAGATATATTTTGCTATCTTACCATTGCTTATGCTGTCTTTGTTGTTGATTCATACCTGTGCCTAGTACGGCTGCTAAAGGTCACTAAAGCAGGTAACCTTGCTTGCCCGGAGTTTATTTAAATATACCTGCATGTGCTTATCTGTTGCCTGGGTCTCTGTTGTGTGTTTTTATGTATCAGTCTTGAGGTGGAAGAGGAGTGGACCTACTGAGGGTTTTGACACATAATTTCTCTGGGTGTGTGGTAACCTTGTGTGTTGACCACAACAGAGGAGGTGTCGGGTACGCCTCACATAGTGTGACAGCGGGTGCCGTAACTGTTTGTGTGGGTTACGATGATTTACTCAGTGATCTGTACTCATAGCCCACCAAGATAGACTGCTATGTTATGTCCTAAATGTGTGTCTGTGAGTTAATGTTTGCCATTCATAACAGAAGGTTGGGGTTTGTTAAGGGTTAAGGAAAGTCTGGACAGCAGCCTGTGAAGTGTCTTAGCTTTCTGTTAGGAAGGACCAGAGACAGGAGGAGATGGGTCAGACGCTGATAAGACCCCTAGAAAGGAATGTTAGCACGTGACCTGATTGCACAGAGGGAGGGAGAGCAGTATGTTAAGGGATTAGTTAAGTTAGGAAAAGTATGTGGAATTAAAGATAAGGAGGTATAGGAAAAAAAAAAGAGGAGAAAGATGTCTTAGTTGACAAACATGTGCTGAAGACAGCAAGAAGCTTGGTATAATGTAGCCAAAGTTATCCACAAAGAGCAGTGGACAGAACAGGTATTGCTACAGGAAAAAAAAAGAAAAAAAACTGTTTGTGTACCATTAATGTGTTAAATATTGAAAAGGATTACTGGCATGTCATATTGTGAAGAGGTGTGAAGGAAGTGAAGCAGTTAAAAAAGTTATCTAAAGTAGCGAAAGTTTGTAAGCTGAAGGTCAGGACTGGCATAAATCATTGTAGGAACAGAGAGGAATTTTATGTGATAAAGGTTTGCTGAACGTGACAGAAGTTTGGTACAAAACTGTAAAAGCGTTGCATAAAGGATAGTTGGAAGAAATTCAAGAAAAAGGCGATTGTATAATGTATGGGTATCACAAAATTGTAATTGGAAGTGTGCTAAAACCACCGTCCTATGTTGGAATGTGGGGTGGAGGAGGGGAGGGACAGCCCTGCCCTTTGTCTAACACCTACTTTATGCCCACCACCCCAGCCCTGCCCAGTACACTTCCTGATGGCAGCCATCTTGTTGCTCCTGCTTTGTCCCTTCCTGCCCAGCCCAGTACACTTCCTGATGGCAGCCATCTTGCTGCTCCTGCTTTGTCCCTTCCTGCCCAGCCCAGTACACTTCCTGGAGGCGGCCATATTGGTACACCAAATTAGACAAATGGAAGGCCAATGCCTCGAGTGAGCCGCCTCTACCCAGTGTGTCCGGTCTTACAAGTCAATGGTACATTCTACGTAGCACCGGATGTGCTGAGCAGAATCCCAAGTTGTCTATGGTCCACAGGACCCGAAGATATTGGACGTTTAAAAGGTACCCCCAATTATGGTGGAACTGAAGCCTGGAGCTCCCCTACCCAGGAAACCACAGTACCCACTGAAACCAGCGCAACCCAAGGCCATTTCAAAGCAGGTCAAGTCCCTTGTGGCAAATGGTGCACTCATACCTTGTACCTCTCCATGTAATACACTTTTGTTCCCGATAAGAAAAGAACACACCCAAAGGAGAACCAGAGAAGTACAGGATGATACAGGACCTCCGAGCAGTGAATGAAGCCACTGTTTTAGAGACACCTATCGTTCCAAATCCCCACACTTTATTCACAGGGGTATCTCCAACAGCAAAGTATTTCACCGTGGTGGACCTGGCAAATGCATTCTCCAGCATTCCCTTGTATCCTCCCTGCAGATACTTCTTCGTTTTTTATCTATGAGGGGCAGCAATACACCTGGGCAGTTATGCCACAAGGGGGCGCAAAATTCCCTGAGCCAGTTTGCCAAAGCCATGACCACCATACTGGGCACGTGGCAAAAGGAACATTCGGCAGTGGTCCTTCTTCAATATGTGGATGACTTTTCCTCTGTGCTGATGACCTGCCCACGGCTAAAGAAGCCTCAGAGAGTTTACTATGTTACTTGGCACACCAAGGCTGTAAGGCCTCTAAACCGAAGTTGCAATGGTGCTCTACAACAGTCATGTTCCTGGGCCGCTGCCTCTCACATGGAACAAGGCATCTTATGGAGGAAAGAGTTAAGGCCATCCAGAACTTGCCACTCCCTTTAGGCCAGAAGCCACTCCATGCCTTTCTTGGCCTCATATCCTACTGTAGGTCATGGATTCCTGATGTTTCTTGGTTTATGTAACCACTCTACGATGCTCTCAAGTCTGAGCCCTTCCATCTGTCCGAAGAGGCCGCCTCCAATTTTTTTGGCTCTAAAACGCTTACTTTCTTCAGCCCCAGCCCTAGGTCTACCAGACTACGAGAAACCTTTCAAACTGTTCGTGTCTGAACGCCAAGGCCATGGCACAGGAGTATTGGCCCAGTCCCACGGAGACTGCCTACGACCCGTAGGCTACTACTCATGCCGTTTAGACCCAGTGGCTAGAGGAACACCCTCGTGTCTGCGTGCAGTTTTCACTGCTCCAGCTCTGCTGGATAAGACCTCTGATATCGTACTGGGACATGAACTTGTTCTTCTGGCGCCGCATGACATTGCTGCCATTTTAAACCAAGTCCAACCTAAACATTTGTCCACAACGAGGCATCTTAGACTACAGTGTTCCCTCCAACTTCCTGATAACGTCACTCTCCTACGTTGCCAAACCCTGAATCCGGCCACTCTCCTCCCAATTGCTGAGGGGGGTAATGAAGGTAATGCAGAAAGTGGAGAGGATGATGGAGCCACTGAGCCTCATAATTGTTTGAAGTGATGAAAATGGAAATCTTCCATCTCCCCACAGTGAGTGAAACACCTCTGCAGGATCCAGACTTCACCTTTTTTTTTGATGGTTCCAGATATGCAGACGATGGAGGCAAATATTATACAGGATTTGCGGTCACTACTGCAGACACAGTCCTACAGGCAAGAGCCCTATCGCGAGCAATATCTGCACAGGGAGCTGAACTTCAAGCACTTACAACAGCATACCAGATGGCGGAAGGAAAAAGGGCCAATATCTACACAGACTCCAGATACGCCTTTGGGGTGGCCCATGACTTTGGACCCACATGGAAGGCAAGAGGATTTATGACTGTGGCAGGTACGTCCATAATACATGGAGCAGCCATTGGACGACTGCTGGAAGCACTCCTTCTACCCATTCAAGTGGCTATTCTGAAGGTAAAAGTTCATGGGAAATTAAACTCCTCAGAAGCCAAAGGCAATAATCTGGCAGATTTGGCGACAAAACGAGCGGCCATGGGACCACCAGAAATGGAAGGAGAGGTGACCGGAAAGTGGGAACCAATATTCACCTTACAGACCTTACCTGTGGACAGAAGCTACCTCAAGGAACTCCAAGAAGCAGCAAGTCCAGAAGAAAAAGAAAGGTGGAGACGGAGAGGAGCTATTCTCAAAGACGGTCTGTTTGAGTGCAACAAGAGGCTTTGTTTACCCAAGAATATGTTTCCAGCTGTAGTCCAGTGGGCGCACGGAGCAGCCCATCTGTCAAAGAGCCTCATGAACTCTTTTATCAACAAGTACGATATAGCGCCTGGAATCACCACATTGACGAACAATTTTTGCAGAACATGTGCCATCTGTGCAAAGTGCAATCCGAGACGCACAGAGAAGACACCACAGAAACACTTGGCCAAACCCCTATACCCTTTTCATAGGATACAAATTGATCATATCCAGATGCCAAAGAGTGGGCGGTTGAGTACACCCTAGTGGTGTTGGACATGTTTTCCAGTTGGCCAGAGGCCTTTGCTGTAACTAACATGACTGCTAAAACAACTGCGAAGAAACTCCTCACTGAGGTTGTATGCAGATATGGGCTTCCAGAGGTGATAGAGAGTGACCAGGGCCCCGCTTTCACAGCTTCAGTAACCAAAGAAATATGGTCGGCATTAGGAGTCACTCTGGCATTCCATACCCCCTATCACCTCCAAAGTAGTGGGAAAATAGAAAGAATGCTAAAAAATGGCCCAAGAGACTGGCATGAGTTGGCCAGACAGTCTGCTTATTGCCCTATTTAGTGTCAGATACACACCAAGAGAAGAACACTCCCTATCCCCTTATGACATTTTGTTTAGCTCAGCCCCCAGACTTGGTTGTTATTTTCCACAACAGTTGCAATTACAATTTGATGTGTTAACTGATTATGTGACTGTATTATTACGTGAATTAATCCGTATCCATGTCCAAGTGTTTTCTCCATTCCAGATTCTGAGTCAGATACAGGAACTCACAGCCTATTACCCGGAGATTGGGTATTAGTAAAGAAATTTATGAGGAAACATTCCCTTGAGCCAAGATATGATGGTCCATTCCAAGTTCTGCTGACCACAGCCCCTTCTGACAAGGTGGCCGGGAAGAACACTTGGATACACGCCTCCCAAACCAAGAAAGTCCCGAACCCTGAGGGAAAGGCGTCATCTACACCATGACAACTATGTTGTATATCCTTTTTCTAATGAGTCTGACAGAGGCTCAACAGGTGGATATCACCGAAATAGGTGACACCACTATATTTTGGTACAACTCATCCAACACTTATGTAGCTATTTTCACCTTTGATTTCTGTAGTATAGATCCCATGTGGTGCTATGATTGTAATCTATATGATCTTGACATAACGAGCATGTTCCGATAGCAGTGACCAGGTATACATATGTGTCATGGTTGATTACTGGGGACCAAAAGATTAGAATAAGATTGGAAGGGATTTGGACTGGTGAGTATGCTCTTACAAAGGCCATTATGCCTCTCCACATCCTAGCAGAAAATACCCCTGACCCAACGCCTGGCCGTAGGAGGAAATTAAAAGCTCCTTCTGGTAGTTTTGACCCACATGTGTATACAGATGCCATTGGAGTCCCAAGGTGGGGGGGGGGGGGTGCCTAATAAATTTAAAGCCAGAGACCAAGTAAAGCAGGTTTTGAATCCCTGATTCCCATGATAACTGTTAATAAAAATGTAGATTGGATAAATTACATATACTACAACCAACAGAGGTTTGTGAATTACACCAGGGATGCCCTTCAAGGAATCGTTGACCAGTTAGCCCCTACATCTTACATGACATTCCAGAATAGGATGGCTCTGGACATGATTTTAGCAGAAAAAGGAGGTGTCTGTAAAATGATAGAAGGAACCGGAACATGTTGTACATATATTCCTGACAATACTGGCTCGAATGGTAAGGTTACTCTGTCTATAAAGAAATTGAAAGATCTGTCAGTTGAGTTGAAAAAAAAGAATTCAGGTATCACAGACCCGTGGGATCAATATTTCAGTTGGATGAGTGGGTGGCAAAAGATACTTGCCCAAATAGGGGTAACTGTATTAATAATTCTGATTCTCCTGGCCCTGGTTGTATGCTGTGTTATACCATGTGTGAGGAAATTGATGAGCAAAGCAGTAGACAACAGAACACCTACCTTCCTGAACCAGGAGCAAGAGGATCTCCACATGATAGATGAAGGAAAACCTTATACCCCATTACGGTCCCTCCCCGCCAACAGTAATCTCACAGTTTTGTAGGGATAGCATCTGACTTCCTTATGTACAAAGTCTGTGGCAAGGGGGGTGATGAAATAGTCATCACCTGTCTAACGTACAGCATAAAAGAGTTCCAAGGTACATAAGGACAGATGAGCTAGGTTTTATAGGGACAGAGTAAAATAGTCATTTTAAGGGGTACTGTGATGGATTTGGTAAAATGCCTATTTCGTTTCCTATTGTATATATATATACGCTATTTCTATAAGTTTTATAAATATTTACTCTTATACTTTAATACATATGTTGTGTGAATATTTTCTGCCTGCTGGGCTTTGTGGTACTATAAGAAATCCTTGCTTAAGAAATGTCTGCTCACACACACAGACCCCCTCCCACCATGTGATTTGGGAAACAAAGGAATGTTTTTCTTCTCTATAAGATAAGACGGAAGAAGATCACACCTATACCATGACGGAGATTGTTTTCGTGTGGAAATGACCAATCAAAGACTAATATAATGCTTATGCTGTTGTCACATGACTCTCGCATCATTCTGCATATATAAGTTCACTTTCTCATTATAATAAACTAGAAGTATTCATAGACTGAACTTGTGTGTCAGCGTGAGTCCCTTCCAATGTGCGCACATTTCAAAGCTAGTGTCGTAAATTAGGACAGGAACAGATAAGCAGTGGACGATTAAGTCCAATACTAAATCATTGGTACTGGTGAAGAAAAGCAAAAACAGGGTGCACTCTCTTCGTGCATTACCGTGGTGAAACACAATTTTATTAAAAAGCATAAACGTGCATACTCACAAACCATGGGGGATTAAAACAGAGATAGTCGGTGGTGACAGTCCCAAGTGACAGGAGACCAGGGGCGGACTGACCATTTGGAAACTCGGGCACTGCCCGAGGGCCCAGGGTCAGTAGGGGGCCCCATGAGATGCCCCTGGTACCTTTTTCTTACCTTTTTTGAGTTTGGGAAAGGACACAGGGGCCCCATGATCCCCTATTGCACAGGGGCCCCATGAGTTGTCAGTCCGCCCCTGCAGGAGACCCTTAATGAGGTATGCTAACACGTTTTAGGAGATGTACTCCCTTCTGCTTCTGAGCTCTGAGGAAGAGAGTACGTCTCCCAAAACGCATCAGCCTACCTCATTAAGGGTCTCCTGTCACTTGGGACCATCACCACTAACTCTTTATCTCTGTTTTAATTCCCTTTGGTTTGTGAGTACAGGTGTACCTCGGTTTACAAACGCCTCAGGTAACGTAATTTTTGGTTTACGAATGAAAATCTATTGAAAATAATGCCTTGGTTTACAAATTATTTACAAATTTTTTTCGGAATACAAAGTGTATGTTGGAACTGATTTTTTTTTTCTTCACTATACCGGCTTTTTTTTTTCTTCACTATAGCTCACAAAATTAGCTGTCACTTTCCCTGGAGTTAAAGGAAACTTTGTTTCTTTTAAGAAACTAAAAGGAAACACGGTTTCTTTTAACTAGGGGAAATAAACTAAAAGGAAACTTTCTTTTAGCTGGGGGGAAAGTGACAGCTGAATCTCTGAGCTATAGTGAAGAAAAAAAAAAGCGGTAATTACATTTAAAAACCAGCACCATAATAAATTAAAAAACGGTGTGGGGTCCCCCCTCCCATCCATACCAAGCCCTTCAGGTCTGGTATGGATTTTGAGGGGAACTCCCATGCCAAAATTTTAAAATAAATGGCATGGGGGTCCCCCCCAAAATCCATACCAGACCCTTATCCGAGCATGCATCCCGGTAGGTCAGAAAAGGGGGGGTGAGCGAGCGCCCCCCTTCCTGAACCATACCACACCACATGCCCTCAACAAGGGGGGGTGCTTTGGGACAGGGGTGGATCCCCCCAAAGCACCTTATCCCCATGTTGATGGTCTTTTCCCCACAACCCTGGCCGGTGGTTGTGGGGGTCTGTGGGCAGGGGGCTTATCAGAATCTGGAAGCCCCTTTTAACAAGGGGGCCCCCAGATCCCCCCCCCTATGTGAATGCGTATGGGGTACATGGTCCTGCTACTCATTTACAAAAAAGCAAAAAGTGTAGTGTGAAAAAAAGACAGGACACGGTCTTTGACAAGTCCTTTATTAAAAGAAAAAAAATTACAGAATGTCCCCAGCAGTACATCCAACATCAATCACGATGTCCACCACTACCGCCACCAAGAAAAAATTATTTAAAAATAAAAAGGGGGCGCATGCGTGGCTGGCTCCGGGGATGGACGCTCACTCAAGAGAGCTCCGTCCACCTGCCAGCGTGACATCGGCACACTATGGCTCCAGGGATTATAAATAAGCTCATTAGAGCCATTAGCCCCTCGCCATCTGAACGGGCTATAACCCGCAGGAGAAAAACACCAGGTCATGCTGGTAAGATGACCAGCTTCTTCCCAGCGCTCGGCCCATGCAGCCAAGATGGCGCTGGCCCCTTGCTGAACGGCTTGTCTGCCCAGCAACAGCATCAAGGGGAGACCACAGACCACCAGACAGCATTCCATCAGGACCCCAGACTGAAGAAATCGCTTTACCCAGGGGATCCTGGTGAGTGCTCTCCCCCCCGTCTCCCACATCCAGCAGCCCGGCTAAATCCAGGCCCAGACTGAACACAGGATCACCCCCTAACAGACAACAACCTTCTCTTTCAACTACTATTCTATCTGCTAATGCTCCATCTTTAATTGGATCCTATCCTGCTTCTGACCAACCTATCACGGAGATTTCCATGAAGAACATGCTCCTTTCTCTGTGACAAACACTACATCATGACCTGACGGCATCATTATCCCACATTTCAAATACGGTCCAAAATCAAGAAAAACGCATCCGCCATATCGAGAACAAACTAGGGGAAATGTGTACTGCACATAACGATCTTATAGATGCACACACAGACCATGAGACAGACATCGAACAAATCAGGCTCAAACTGGCAGACTTAGAAGATCGCTCCAGGCGAAACAACATTAAATTCTGCGGGATCCCAGAGTCCATCACCACAGATGCCATAGTCCCATATTTACAACAATATATGAAAAATCTCATCCCCACCCTCACTGACGTGGAATTGGCTATAGATCGGGAACATCGAATCCCCAAACCGTCATTTCTACCTGCGACGGTCCACAAAGACATATTGGCACGCATACATTTTTACCACGTGAAGGAAAAAATAATGATTGAAGCAAGAAATTCGACCTCCATTCCTCCAGCCCAAGCAAACATTAAATTGTTCGCAGACCTGTCCAAATCCACACTCTCCAACCGCAATAAGCTCATCAGCATAACCAAAGCACTACGGAATCATAAAATCGGTTATCAATGGGGCTTCCCTACGAAACTAAATGTCAAATACCAAGGCAGATTCTACACAATTAAATCCCTAGAAGCAGGCATCGAACTATTAAAATCGTGGAGCATAATACCAGCAGATTCCCATCAACCAGCATCCAACTGGCCGCAACAGATGGAAGCAGAATGGTTATAGCCTCCTCTCAAGCACTCAAGCATATTACCTTCACGCCCAATTCCCTGGGCACCACTCTCTAACACACAAGCTGGCAATCGGCCCCTGATCAAACATATCAATCGTCCAAGTTCATCTCAAGCATGAGCTCTCGAAAGAGTCATGCTTTCTCAAACCTCCGCTCTACACAGTAGACCCCTGTTTTTACCCTTGTTCATACCCCAAGCTACCAGTCATCAGTCGCTAGAACTGCTCTTCTCAACAACCCCCTCCACACAACTGAACACTGAATCCACAAAAATAGCAATCCCATGCTCACAAAGCCGCACACCTGATGGTCCATCACCTCCACCACGAGGAAAACCACTCCTCTTCACAGCATCTGAATCACCAAAGCTACGGAATTCAAACCATCTACAATCAACAAAATGATAACTATATCTTCGTTAAATGTCCGAGGTATCAACTCCCCCTTCAAAAGGTCCCTGCTTTCGAGAGAAGTCCGCACCATTCAACCTGACATCTTATTCCTACAAGAGACCCACTTCGGCTCATCCAAAATCCCTAAATTCAACATTCCTCAGTTCTCCACAGTATATATGGCAACGAATCCTAAAAAGAAAAACGGCGTCATTTCAACCATAAGAGACTCCCTGAAGTTCCAATTTATTTCAGCAACAGCAGACCCACAAGGTCGCTACCACATATTGATCTGCAAAATCAACGATACTACATACACATTGGTGAACGTCTATGGTCCTAACACCAATCAACTCCAATTCATCAACAAACTTAACTCCACCATAAATCAACACAGAAAACGCAGACTACTCATCGGCGGGGACTTTAACATTATCGGTAATCCTCTTCTGGACTCCTCATACAACAAAAGATCTTCAAAACAGACCTTTAACCAATTTCTTCATTCCAACGATCTCTATGACATCTGGAGATGCCAACACAGTACAGAAAAGGACTATACCTATTATTCTCCATCCCACTCATCCTACTCTAGAATCGACTTCTTCATCACCGATAAATGGACGCTGCAACACATCACCTCCTCCAAGATTGGTACTATTACTTGGTCAGACCACGCTCCAATCACAATCTCTCTTGACAGCAAACAACATTTGTCGATACCCCGTTTATGGCGACTGAACTCGTTCCTGCTGAAAAACCAAGACTACAAGTAACAGATATTAGATGCACACAGAACATTCTTCGAATTTAACAATACTCCTGATTATCCATAACCACTCTGTGGTCAACATATAAAGCATACATGAGAGGTGTTCTGATACAACTAAACGCCCGCATCAACAAAAACAGAACCCAACAAATAGATAACCTCCTAACAGCAATCAAAACAAATGAGGAAAAAAACAAAAAATCTCAAGACCCAAAAATCTCTGCGTCTTTGACAGCAGATAGAAATAAATTAAGATCCCTTCTACTCCACAAATATGATCTAAATCTTCAAAAAATGAGAGCGAAATGCTACTCACTAGGTAACAAAGCCAGCTCGTTGTTATCCAAATTGGTAAAACAAAAATGGCTGAAATCCAAAATACCCTCACTTAAACACCCATCTACGAATACCCTAAGCACAAACCCCCAAGACATAGCGAATGCCTTTGCAGTATACTACCAAAATCTATACAACCATAGAAATGACCCTGACACCATTCAACCAACAATCACATCCATACAACAATTTCTCCAAACGACCAATCTCCCTCAGCTATCCTCACACTAACTTGACTTCATTTCTACCCCAATATCACCCAAAGAAATAGAAACGACCATTAAAAATCTCCCAATTAATAAATCACCAGGAAACGACAGATACACTAATGAATACTATAAACACCTTTCCACAGAAATGTCACCACACCTGACCAAACTCTTCAATCATGCCGCCACCACAGGCTCATTCCCCAAAGACATGTTGTAATCTATCATAACGACTATACCAAGACCAGGCAAAGACCCCCAAGTCGTCCAAAACTACAGGCCAATTTCGCTACTCAATACCGACATAAAACTATCATATCCCGAAGAATTATCCCCTACCTACCCACCCTAATACACCCAGATCAAGTAGGTTTCATCCCAGGTCGCCAAGCACCCGATGCTACCAGAAGAATTATATCCCTCCTACACAACTTAGAAAGTACTAAGACCCCCTCCTTGCTCCTATCTTTGGATGCAGAGAAAGCATTTAACCAGATACATTGGCAATTCATGCAATTCACTCACAAAAAAACAAGATGTACCACCAATCTTCTAATATGACCTACAACTAAAGGAGGAGCAGGACTCCCACACCTCAAATCTTATTCCACTGCTACTCTCTTAGACCAATTATATTTTTGGTGGAATCCTTCGAAGGAAAAAATCTGGTCCATAATGGAAACCCTCCCTTTTCAACCACTTAAACCGCAAAATATACTCTTGACCCCAACGTCCAAACGTATAGAACCCCAACTAAAACATCCCTGCATTATAGCCTCCCTACAAGCTTGGCGGGACCTCCTATCCACTAAATTCAAAGACGTTAAACATATACCTACTCCAACCAATATACTACACTTCCTCATTCCCTCATTAGACCTATCTCAATGGACAAAACAAGGAATAACCAACATAACAGACCTCTATATCAATCAATCCTTATACCCCTTCCAAATTCTCCAATCCAAATATAATATCCCTACTACTGAAAATTTTACATACCTACAGTACATACCTATCATTGTCTACAAACAACTAGCTTACCCCACAACACTGTAATACAAACAACAGCCTACATCTTCTTCACCAAACCCCAATACACAGGTAAAGGTATATCCACTTTCTATACATACCTCATAAACTCACAATTCACTCTACAAACAACCTCCCTAACCAATTGGGAAAAAATCCTATCAGACCAAATAACTTTAAAATGCTGGGAAAATACCTTCAACATCACCTAAAAGCTACCCGATGCAGCTCCCAATGGGAGTCATATCTAAAAATACTCAACCAATGGTACCTGACCCCGGTCAAACTCTCCATCTACTACCTGAAACAATCTCCTACATGCTGGAGACATTGTGGTGAGCCAGGCTCAACAATTCATATTCTGTGGTCATGCAAGTCCCTTCGATCCTTCTGGAATACTACGTTCCAATTAATCTCCAAAATAAACAAAATTCCGTTAGTCCCGAACCCCTCATTAGCACTCCTACAGATCGGAATAGAGAAACTCCCTTCCCATTCCCGAACAATTATTACCCACATACTCTTTGCCGCCAAAATTAATATTACTAGATTATGGAACACAAACAATACCCCCTTAATCACTTAATTAATTACAGACCTTAACACTCAATGTCAAATGGAAAAACTATCCGCAATTAACACTTCCTCCTATCACAAATTCAATATCCAGTGGACCAGATGGCTAAATCACCCAAAATGTTATGTACAACCCTGATGACATTTCATGAGATGAAATCACAACCCACACTAAGACTGGTATCTCCTCAATTACCCAGTTATATCCCTCTTCCCCCAATCCTATCCTCCCCCACCTCTCCATCAAAACCCCCCTAACTCCCCAAACTCCTCACCAAGGTTCATCAAATGCACACGAATACCTCTGATAATATTGCTAAACAAGACCAACACCTCATTCATCCAAGGTGCGGAACCACAACAAAAATGATCAACCATATTTTGTCTATTGCAATATTGTATGAATATTGAACCATATCTCTTTTCCCTGTTTTTCCCTGTTTATCCTTGAAAAATTCAATAAAAATATTGAAACATAAAAAAAAGGCTCCGCTTCCGACGATGGATCCTGCCATCTGGCTGCTCCAGTGGTTTGACAGTTCTTAAATAGGTAAGGGGTGGGGCAACCCAGGGACATCACGCATGTGACCCCAAGCCATGTGACATCAATGTACCCCCCATGTTGTAAGCATGTGGCCTGGTATGGTTAAGCATGCTGGTCTGCATGCTTGAATAAGGGTAAAGATTTTGGGGGGACCCCAACGCCATTTTTTTTTTTCATTTTGGTGTGGGAGTTCCTCTTAAAATTCATACCAGACCGGAAGGGCTTGGTATGGATGGGAGGGGGGACCACACTCCGTTTATTTGTTTATTGCCGGAAATTCTTTTACATTTAGCTGTCAGTGGGGAACCTCGCTGACAGCTGAAACATTAACACATGGTTGTCACTATTAAAATACCACATGACTTGATAAAATAACTCCTGTGGTATTTTAGTAGCATAAAAATGGGGTGTGCAGCGCTATACAGATAAAACACACTGTCATAAATATGACAAAATATGACAAAAAGTAGAAAAGGTCCTATAAACTGAATGATAAATGGTCCGAGGTAATATGATATCAGTCCAAATAGGTATATTCCAGTGAGGGAGTATATATGACTTCAATCCAAATGGGTATATTCCAGCATCCTAACATGAAGGTGTAGAAAAATTGCCCACTCACCGGAAGTGCAATTTAATGTGCACATAGAAATTCCATGTAGCCGGAGGTCCCGTGAAGGTACAGCCTGATGATAAAGGGTGATAGTAACCTATACAAATATAGTGTGAATGAGCTCTTGAATGCACTGACCAGTGGATAAAAATGATGGCCACTGGACCTCCTGATCCGGTGGCGTGACGTCAAGGCGTGCAGAGGCTCCTCCTAGATGCGCTTCGTGTAATAACACATCTCCTGTAGGGGTGATACCAAGAGCTCATTCACACTATATTTTAGGAGTCCACCCAGGCTGGAGGATTTGGGATATAGGTCCAGACCATCATCTCTGGCAGCCGTCACCCCATTAACCACCAGAGGATACCTTTATCATCAGGCTGTACCTTCACAGGACCTCCGGCTACATGGAATTTCTATGTGCACATTAAATTGCACTTCCGGTGAGTGGGCAATTTTTCTACACCTTCATGTTAGGATGCTGGAATATACCCATTTGGATTGAAGTCATATATACTCCATCACTGGAATATACCTATTTGGACTGATATCATATTACCTTGGACCGTTTATCATTCAGTTTATAGGACCTTTTCTACTTTTTGTCATATTTTGTCATATTTATGACAGTGTGTTTTATCTGTATAGCGCTGCACACCCCATTTTTATGTTATATTCCTAGAAAGGCTTTGTGGTTCCTTTTTGTGCATTAGCAGCTTTATATGGTGCGCTCGCTAACTCACACATTTATACTTGGTATTTTAGAAGCGTTTACTATTTTGTTTACCTCTGGAATGGATTAATTGGTTTTCAATGCATTCTTATGCGAAACAGCGTTTCGATTTACACATTTTTTGCTATACAAAAAGTCCCGCAGAACCAATTAAATTCGTAAACTGAGGTATGCCTGTATGCACTTTTATGCTTTTTAATAAACTTCTGTTTCACCATGGTAATGCACAAAGAGAGTATGCCCTGTTTTTGCTTTTCTTCACCAGCATAAAAGGAAGCAAAATGGGAGTTAATTTCTCTATGGTCAGACCAGTCGCCCATTTGCATCTCTGATATTGGCAATAGAAGTAGAGGACATTTGTTCCCTAGAACGCCACACCAGCAGACATCCATTCTGCTCACCCTGTTCAAAGATTCGTAGGGATTGATGAAGCAGGTGTTTTGTAGCTGTCAAAACTCTAAGAAGTGTAACTTTTTGCAGCACCCCCTGTAGTTCACAGCAAAGCCCCTCATCCCTGTAAGCCAAGTACTGAGCTTCTAACCTCAGTCTGCTCTAGCTCAGTCGTAGAGCTCCGACGAGCAGAGTTGATAGTGGATTGGTATTGTCCACAGACATAGTTTAAAGGTCTCCCAGCCACTAGCACATACCAGTGGTGGAGGCTCACTTTCCCAATAGGATCTGAGTGCTGTCTCCACAAGTGGCTCTACCCGTTCATCAGAGATCTAGAATCTTGAGAGGCACCACAACTTATTCGTAGGAGCCACAGAGAGAGTCAAGTCTAACTGTAGCAGGCATTTTTACTGTTCTTTCTGCCTTGAAACTGAGAAACGTCCATGGCGTCCAAAAAGCTTCCCTTTAGGTCAAAAGTGGTTTTAGACCAGCTAGAAAACAGCGATAGCAAATTAGAATCACTTGCAGAATTGAGTGATAATGATTTGTGGGGAAATTCGTCATCAGACACTGAAAACGATTTTGCAACTTTGCTCAGTGATGTGCAAAATTGGCGCTCTATTTCAAATTTCAGTGTTTTTGGTTTGATTATATTATTGAATTAAATTTATTAGTATATTATTATTTTTTATGATTACACCCTGTTCCAAATTATTATGCAAATTATATTTTTCTCATTTACCTAAATAATTGATGTAAATAACAGTCAGCATAATTCTTATGTTATCAACTATTAAGAGTACAATTCAAATTTTATTGAACAAACCTCCTAATGATAACAGTATATTTTTTAAACATAAAAAACTTACAATGCACTGTTCCAAATTATTATGCACAGTAAGTTTCAAAACACTTTATAGGTTGTAAAGAACTGAAAATTGTCATTTGTTGTGTTTGCAGCATATTTACTGAAATCAAAAGCTATTTCAATCAAACCTTTAACAATATTTTAACTTTTTAAACATTTTAACAGGTCACGTTACATTGTAACATAAGACCCCTTATTTGATAGCAGCTTCACAAGTCTTGCATCCATTGAACTTGTGAGTTTTTGGACAGTTTCTGCTTGAATTTGTTTGCAAGATGTCAGAATAGCCTCCCAGAGCTGCTGTTTGGATGTAAACTGCCTCCCACCCTTTCTCATCCACTGACAAAAAAAACTCCACCAAGTACACACCCCTGTATCAAAGCCGCGATTGATGCCTGGTTAAACCTCTTATCCCTCCCCCTACCTAAATCCAAGAAGATCAAAATCCCTCTCAAAGCTCTTACCACTCTAATCCTGGACATTGACTTACATACCTGGGAACAACTAAATATTTCCCTTATATCAAATCTCTATGATAACCAAAACTTAAGCTCCTTCCACCAACTACAAAGAAAATTTCCGTTATCATCCAAAGACAAATTTACATATCTCTGAATTTCTCATTGCCTAAAATCCAACAAACTCCCATACTACACTCCCTGCTCCAGCACTCCAGTTCTTAAAAAGACCCAAATACCCTGGTAAAGGAATATCTTTATTCTACTCGCTTATCCTAGGGGCTACAAACCCCTTTAGAATGACATCATTAACCAACTGGGAAACCCTCTTTCCCGAAAAGCTCTCACACCAATCTTTGCAGAGAGTTTTCACCATCACCTATAAAGCCTCCCGCTGTGCTACTCACTGGGAATCGTACATTAAGCTACTCCACCAATGGTACCTAACCCCACTTAAATTATCCAGAATATACCCGACAACCTCCTCACAATGCTGGAGACTATGCAGAGAAACAGGATCCTTATTCCACATTATATGGTCATGTAAATCTATAAGATCATTTTGTAATAGTATATTCAATCTAATCTCAGAAATCTCAGGGTCTCTGATTGCCCCTAACCCAGAACTAGTGATTTTTCATATAGGTATAGACAGATTCTCCCCTGAACTCCACAATATCCTAATACACCTCCTATATGCAGCCAAAAACAATATAACTAGCCTATGGAAAACCTCGGACTCCCCATCTCTAACGAGAGTGATCGCCAATCTTAATTTTCAATGTGACATGTAGAGAAGATTTTCTGTCTCCCACTTATTATACCACAAATTCTATTGATCCTAGCACCTATGGGCACTGCACTAGAAATGTACAGTTGAAGTTTGATGACTCTTACCTTTTGTGTTTTTTTAAATGCACTACTAAAGAAGAAAATTAAACTTTTTTTCATCTGACTGGTATTCTGTAATGTTATGAATCTACAAGTTGTAATAGTTATCCCTTCCCCCCCTACCCCCTCCCTCCTCTCTCTTTCCCTTCCTTTCCCCTCCTCTTCCCCTCCCCCCTTCACCCTGCGGTTCATATTGTACAATTGAGAAGCAAATATATATATATATATATCTTACTCAAACTTGAATACCTCTGTACTATTGTGAACCTAAGGCTGTCCTGGTTCTTTTTTTTCTCTGTTTACCCTGTTAACTCAAAAATTAATAAAGATGAGTTGAATATAAAATATAAAGTGACTCAATGCTGCAAGCTATTCAGATATTGTGTTGGCAATGAGCATTCAGGTGCAATGACTCAACAGCATAAAATCCTAATGGACCTGTGAACATCTCTGAATGTTTGATCAGTGAGAATAGGTTTTTTTCACTTTAACAACTAAAACATCTTCTCTCTCTTTTCTAAAGATAGCAGTTCTTACTGACTCTTTTGTGATGACACACCTACACTGCATCCTTACGAGTGTCATGCTGCATGTGCCCTCTGTGCTATAGTAGTATTGATATTATTCATCATAAAAATATACAGTTAGTAGGAGTACACCACTTCAATTCATCATTGTTAAAACACTACCATATTAATTATATCTCATTATGTAAAATAAACATCTAATGTGTAATTCATTACATGAAAAGGCACAATGGTTGATGAAAAATAAAAAGGTGAAGGATTTCTGCATACATGTTGGCTTGTTCTGACAATCTTATCATTCAACAAACTTTCTAAGCCTTTCACCTTTCTGAATAATCTTGTGATATTAATCAAGAATGCACAATAATCCAGTTTATATGTAATGGGAACGTCTGCTGACATTAGGTTTTCCTGAACTATTCTTCTATAATATCAGCATTGCTACGGCTCTAACATGGCGAGTTACGCCATAACAAATGGCCAAAGAAAGGTAGTAGATTTATCTGAGAAATGAAGGCCAACAACCTGTCTTCCGATATCACAAAATATCACACTATACAGTAGGTCTGGAAGTGGGATCTGCTGAGTACAAACTGGATCACATTAAAAGAGGTAATACCAAGGAACAAGATCAAGATCATGCTGTAACAGATAAGACATGGGACTTGGATGAGGAAAGGCCAAAGTACGAGGATGGTACCAATCAAGAGCAGGTGATGCAGGAGCGATCAGAGCACAGAGTCTAAAGCCAGCTAGTATTAACCAAGGACCTCCTTATCGGGTTTAGAATGTGGACTGCGTACTGATTGTAGGCTGAGACTCTTAGGTTCACTCAGCTCAAGCACGACAGTCCATGAGTCAAGACATCACGGTAGACTGGAGCAGATAGGTGAAGTGCAGGTAACAGTGGAGAAAACTATGTGATAGTTCAATGGTTAGTGCTGGTTGTGGACACAGATAGCCAGTAAGGATGAGCTGGCAGTTTTGTCAAAACCTAGCCAAACTTGGCTGTCTGTGAATTTGAACAGACTTCAACTTTAGGGATTTTCATTTTTTAATAAATCAAATGTTTGGATGTCTTTATTTCTTGATATTCTTTTTTAATGAATAAGTAGGTTATACTATGCACTCCTTACTTTTTCATGTGGGTGGTATCTGGTGGCTACTTATTTTTAAAGGAGGCTTCCGGATTCTGAAAAGCCCTCATGCTCAGAACCTCACAACCATCAGCCAGGGTTGTCGGGAAGAGGACCTTGTCTTCAGCAACATGGTGATAAGGTGATTTGTCACGGAGGGTACAAGGAACCCTCATGTAAAGGGAATGTGGCCTGGGATGGTTCAAGAGGTGGGAGCTAAACACGCCATCAGGCTAATTGATAGGATTAAGGGTCTGGTATGGATTTTTAGGGAGCTCCCACTCATTTTTCTGTAGGATATGCTACAGCAAAAGCGACATTTGCAAGGAAAAAAAATGCAGTTTTAATTGCTGGAAAATGACACACAGACCTTTCTAAATCCCCCCCATTTTTTAAATAGAAGCAAGAAATTAATTGTTGTTTACCAGCAATTTAAAGCCATTTCCCTTGTAAATGTCAGTGCTTTAAAAAAATCACTGCTCCTGGCCAAATCAAATATGTTAAACATTTTTTTTACAGTGGTACATGTTCCCAAAGACCATTCCCCCACCTCCCCCAATCACCCATCGTGCTCTCCACCTTGGCCAATCAGAGAATGCTTTGCATTCATTCTGAAGGTGCAAAGCATTCGCTGAATGATGCTGATGTCGAACAGCTGACCTCCTGTGTTTACATTACATTAGGCTGACCGCTCAGCAAGAGAGCAGTGTCTATGTCAGGGATTTCCATCTTCCAGGGGCATTGGCCAGGCATGGCCTTAATTTTAACATGGGATTCCTCACTCATTATCCAACAGTTTTATGACCCCCTCTGTGACTGTAGTCCTAATCCCCCCCAGTCTTTTCTTTTGCTCTGTATTATCTCTAGTATAATCCTAGTTTTATAGCCATTGCTGTGTACATTTGTTTGTGTTTGTTTTTTTTCCCCCTCAGAGATTGTTTCTTTTAACATTCTGCAAAAAATTGTGAAGTAGTACTGCTTGGACCTTGAAGGAGGGAACATATGTGAGATGGGGAAACAGCTCTCATTGTTTGAACACTGTTTGTGTGCAGTAAATTATTGTGTGGAGTAAATTAAATGTTCTGAAGTGACATTCTGCGGTTTAGCCACAGGATGCCACTGTTTGCCTAACACAGCCTCAGACTGCAAAGATATTTCTATATTCATGAATAGATGGGGTTTTCACACTGAGTTTAGAGAACAGGAAGGAGAGAGAAAGCAGCCATGTTTAGAGGATGGTGAATGCAGGAGCCGTGTGAGTAGAGAATCTGATGGCATCCAGGTGTGAGAGCATCCCTCAGTAATTAGAGCTTCAGCTAGGTGAAGCTGATCGTGTCTAAGACCCTGATCCTGTTCAGAGAAAAGAAGATTGCTGCCAGGAATGCTGATGGGAGCAGAGGAACAAAGCAACATACATTGCGATACCGCATGCTTGTTGGAGAGACATTTGTTCTGTTCAGAGTCACCAGCGGATGCAAAGCAGACTCGGGTCGGTAAGATCATGCACGCACCTCATTTCAGTGTTGGCACCTAGAGATTGAGTCCAGGCCTATAGTTAGTTAGTTAGGGTCTCTGTTTGTGTCATGCCACAAGTATTATTACTGATCATTGGAAGGACTCCATAACGTAAAGTGACATTTCACATTGGAGAGCTGATAACATCCCACAAACTCAAGCCAGACTGGCGTTTTGCGCAGAAGGAATACTCAGGCACGTGCTACAGGACCAGTTATGGGAGGGGGAATACTGTAGATTTGTGTAAGATTGTAAGCTGTTGTGCTGCATCGCAGGCTAGCCCATACCATACACCCATACACTGATTCCTGCTCTTTTAGGGTAATAACGGGTAAGGTGTGGCAGATTAGTTATGCCCACCAGTAGGTAAATTACTACACCTTCTACCTTCATCTATCAGGAGGTGCCGTGCTGTGCAGCACAAGGGTCTCAGCCTTTGGGCTAGGTGTATGTAAATTTATTGTATGTTCTCAGCATTTGTGGTTGTGTTTATTTGCCACATCTAAGTAAAATTCTGTTGTGGCAAAAGCTGGTGTTGGGGTTGCTTTCCTCGTTCATGACTTCACTGTATCCTGGGGAGCCCACGCCGATACACGGCTTACACATACCCTGAAAGCTTGTCCTGAAAATTGTATGCTTCTGTCACAAGTGCACTAATACGATTACATTCACCTCAAGCAGCACATTTCAACAAATTCATTTGTTCCATTCAGATGGTTTTTTTTAAATAAATGTATTTTTATTTCTTTGTAAAAAGATGCAAAAAGATACACATAATTAAACATAGACTTAGACAAGGTACAATTATAGGGTTGGAGACTCCAAGACTACAATAATCAAATAAGTGAGAGGCCAAAAACCAAAAAACATCTCAGATGACCACATAGGATCATGCATTGAAAATTCTTCATGGTAGGCAGCCTCGCAGGGCTCCGACAAGACACGCAGACATAGCAAGAAGACAAACAGAAAGAGTACCAGCCTAGTGCATTATTCCAAGGCAAGTTCAATAAAAATACAATAAAAACATACAAACAATATGTAAAAAACCACATATCAGGTTACAGCCTCTTGTCACAGTGATGGATGAGACCCAGAGAACTCTCAGACACCAAAGGGATGCCATCCAGAATCCTGAAAATGGATTACGCATTTCAATAGCAGCTCTCTTCCTCTGACTCTGAGAAAGCTCTGAGAAAGAGGGTTGCCCTCAAAATGTGTAAGTCATTTTCAGTGCAATGTCTCACCAGACCAATGTAAGGCAAATGGGAATATTCAGGGGTCATTCTGGACCATTGAGTGGACAAACAAAACTAGAGTGATGATGAAGAGAATAATTAGTGGGTGGGATGTGATGAAAGAAGGCTTAGGCACTGGCTGAGGAGTTGGCCAGCCAAGGCTGCCAGACCTTCTACATCCCCTGCTCAGATATGTGACCTTATAGTATGACATCATTTTGTTCACTAGTCTCTTTCAATAGGTCAGTTTTTCCAGTGAAGGATAATAGCCTTATGGGCATACAACAAGAAGATACTCAAAAGGATTTGTTGTGCCTTAGCTGAAGCCACTCCCTCCGCCAGACCCAGCAGACACACCAATACTGCCAGTACTGATTCCGATACCAAAATGGGAAGGGACAGTACTCACATCAGAAATGCAAGAACCTCTGTCCAAAATTCTTGAGCCACCTGGAAATACCAGAAATATAACCAAAGGCAGGCCAAGAGTGCAAGCATCACAACACTCCGCGGAGACTGATGGGTAAATACTAGATAATTTGGTAGGATTGTAATAGATCCTATGTTAAAATGTTAAATGTATAAGCCTATCCCTAGCCAACACAGATGAGTAAAGGGTAGGTCCTACATATCATCCCAATCCATTCCTTGAAGATCTGGGACATCTTACATCTAAAAAAAAGTGTGAGCCTCCATGTGGTTAGAGCCTAAGTGGGCTATAAAAGCATATCAGAATGTAGGAATCTAAATAGATAATGGTTGGGTACGTTAAATTTGGCCTTAAAATCATCAAACGTTATCAAAACCCCACCTCTCACAATATCACCAAATAATTTTATGCCCTTTGCAGCCCAGATAGCCAGATCAGGGATCTTAGGAAACTGGGGGTCATGGGGGTTCAGCCACAGAGAAGACACCAAGGAGACACCAGTGCCTTCAGAGGGGAAAATACCTTGAATGGTTTCCCAGGCTTTAATGATGGACTTCATTGTAACAGTGAGAGGGAACACTGCACGTAGCACCCTATACAGCAGAAGCAGGAGGCTCTCATATGAGCCCAGAAGAGCCGTTTTCTAGAACTGTGGCTGAATCACCATCATCTCCCAGCAGCCACCTACAGGTGACTACTGCCTGTCCAGCCAAATAATACTTAAACAGATCCAGAAGAGCTAAGCCACCCTGGCTCCAGGGTTCTTGTAATGCTTTCAGTCCAATTCTAGGTGGTGAAGAGCCCCAAACCAAAGAACTGAACATGCCATATATTTTTTTTATAAAAGAGCAGGGCACCTAAACAGAGGTATTTTGCAGGAACCAGAGAAAAATTAGAAGGGCCTTCATTTTTAGTAAGTTTATCTGCCCCAATAGGGACAGAGGTAGATTTCTCCAAACCTGAGTAAGTCAATTAGAGTTTAACAATAAGTAATCAGCAACAGAGGCAGTAATAAGGACTCCCAAATACGTAAATTGCAAAACCCATTGGAGCGGCAAGGTGGCATTGGCTACATTCCGGGTGGCAGGCTCTAAGGGCAGAACAATGGATTTGGTCCAATTCACTCAGAGACTGGAAAGTTTGGCAAAGTTATCCAAAATGTAGAAAACTGCTTTCAGGGAGGGTCATTCAAAAACAATAGCAAATCTACTTATAAGGCTACACATTCTTCGATACTCCCCACTTCTAGGGGCTTCATCTCAGGTGAGGAGAACAAGACAATTGTAAGTGGCTCAATCATGATATAAAATAGAAAGGACGAGAGGGGGCAGGCCCGTCTACTGCCCCGTCCAATATAAAAAAATGAGGAAAGTGAAGAACCAATTTAAGAACTATTTTGGGGTGGCTATAGAAAATAAAAACCCACCTACGGAAGTATTGTCTAAACTCCATCATTTCCAAGATCACTTGCATATAGGTTTAGTCCACAGTCCAAAGGCCTTGACTGTGTTAAGGAAGACTACCACCCTGGACCCCGATGTTTTATGATGGATTTGCAAATGGGAAAATACCCGGTGTAGATTGGTGTCTATAGACTTGCCTGGCATGAGGCCTGTTTGATCAATATCAATAAGAGCAGATATGACCTCAGACAGCCTTGTAGCCAGAATTTTAGTTAGAGTCTTGAATCTGTGTTTATCATTGCAATGGGTCTATAGGAGGAGAAACACGTGGGGTCCTTATAAGATTTGAGAAGGAGGGCCACATGGGCTTCCAACATAGTGGGGACAGAGCAGAGAGTTCAAAACAATACTTATAAAAAATTTTCAACTTAGAGACCAGCTCTTCCACATATTTTGTACCATTCAATGAGGAACCATCGACCCCGGTAACTTTTGGAAAGGAAAAGAGACTATAGCAGCACCAATTTCTGATTCCGTAATATAGGCCTCCAGCCAGGCTCTTTCCTCCCCTGAAAAGGAGGGCGATGTAAGATGGATCAAACATAAGTCTAGATCCTCTCTGTCATAGGAGGGAATTAGAGCATACAGAGATGAATAATATTCAACAAAGGTATTCAGAATGGCCATTGGTTCTATAACCATGTCTCTAATCAGGGTCTGAATACATGGAATGTTCATATAAATGCGCTGGCTCTACCACAAACATAGCCAATAATTTATCATTTTTATTCCCCTTTTCAAACAAGGACTCAGCACTGTCCTGAAGAGAAGTCTGAGCAAGATCAGTGACAAAAGGCCAGCTTGCGGTCAGCCTCCTGCAGCAAGACGTAAGTGTCATAATCTGGAGTCGCAGCATAGGTCTCCTCACAACTCTTCCGCCTGCAGTTCCTGGTGTAGGGAGTTAAAATATCAAATATATAGGTGCCACTTGTAATTGCCTTAAAGGCATCCCAAACAATATGTTCCTAAGCAGAGGAAAGATTTGTCAATCAGAACATTTCTATAGGAGGCTTAATCAACGTGTTCACCTGTTCCATTTTAAGCCAACTTGAAGACAGCCTACATGTAGGCCCTTCAGCCCTTGCAGCTTTCAGCTAGGGTAGGTGTTAAGGATAGTGGGTTGTGGTCTGACAACCCACCCGACAAATATGAAGTATTATAGACTAAATTTAAAAAAATGGCATTAGCAAATAACATCCCCATAGTGTGGCAGGAGTCTCTCGACCAGAGACTGAGGCAGCAGACACCATCCTGGCTGTAGGTGTGCTTGGAGAAGACGCTGCTACAGGAGACAAGAGGGCAGCAATAGAACATGTTACCCCTCTCTGCAATGGCCTCTGTATGGTCCTTAAACCCCGGAACTTTCTACCTAGATAACATAATGCATAATGCCTCCCTGACAGGTAAAAGAGCTGTCTGAGTGCCAAAACAAGGTAGGAAAAACGCGATGGGGCCAGACTGAAAACAGGATGGCCCAGGGTTTGAGAGAGATGCGTCTGCCCTTGGTCACATCCTAGCCACACCCACGTTCTATTCAGATGTTTGCCACATCCAAAATAACATAATGACATAAAAGATTAACCAAACTGATTCAGATCCATTTCATTTTTATGTTGTAGTAACATTTTTTTTAATTATTATACAAATAGACTACATATGAAATGAAAACATATTGCAATCAATAAAATAAGATATAAAAGTGAAATAAGATGATGATTCCTACTTATTGTTTGTGGGTTGAATCATGGATGTGGAAACAGCAGAATCTCTGAATCATAACAACGAATGAATCTGAAATTAATTTCTTTCCATTCGTTCTTTTGAATTCAATTCTTTTCAAGCCAATATATTTTACCATAGTTGTAACATTTACTGGAACTGGATTAAACATGATCCCTATTTGGCTAGCTTCCCTTACTTTGATCCCTAGTGTATTTTGTTGCTTGGGCTGCTGAACAACAGTTGTATTATAAATATAAATAAATAAATATAAAGTACCGTATTTTCCGGCGTATAAGACGACTGGGCGTATAAGACGACCCCCTACTTTTCCTGTTTAAAATGTAGTGTTTGGGCTATACTCTCCGTATAAGACTACCCCTCTTCCAGTGCACACCAGTGGGACGAATCGTGCCCCATCATTGGTGTCAGTGGGAGCAATAGTGCCCCATCATTGGTATCAGTGGGAGGAATAGTGCCCCATCATTGGTGTCAGTGGGAGGAATAGTGCCCCATCATTGGTATTAGTGGGAGGAATAGTGCCCCATCATTTGTATCAGTGGGAGGAATAGTGCCCCATTATTGGTGTCAGTGGGAGGAATAGTGCCCCATCATTGGTGTCAGTGGGAGGAATAGTGCCCCATCATTGGTATCAGTGGCAGGAATAGTGCCCCATCATTAGTATCAGTGGCAGGAATAGTGCCCCATCATTGGTGTCAGTGGGAGGAATAGCACCCCATCATTAGTATCAGTGGCAGGAATAGTGCCCCATCATTGGTGTCAGTGGAAGGAATAGTGTCCCATCATTGGTATCAGTGGGAGGAATAGCGCCCCATCATTGGTATCAGTGGGAGGAATAGTGTCCCATCATTGGTGTCAGTGGGAGGAATAGTGCCCCATCATTGGTATCAGTGGCAGGAATAGTGCCCCATCATTAGTATCATTGGGGGGAATAGCACCCCATTATTGGTGTCAGTGGAATAGTGCCCCATCTTTGGTGTCAGTGGGAGGAATAGTATCCCATCATTGGTGTCAGTGGGGGGGGGGGGAATAGTGCCCCATCGTTGGTGTCAGTGGGGGGGGGGGAATAGTATCCCATCATTGGTGTCAGTGGGGGGTGGAATAGTGCCCCATCATTGGTGTCAGTGGGGGGTGGAATAGTGCCCCATCATTTGTGTCAGTGGGGGGGGGAATAGTGCCCAATCGTTGGTGTCAGTGGGGGGGGAGGAATAGTGCCCCATCGTTGGTGTCAGTGGGGGGGAGGAAAGGTGCCCCATCGTTGGTGTCAGTGGGAGGAATAATGCCCCATCATTGGTATCAGTGACACCAACGATGGGGCACTATTCCTCCCACTGACACTTGCTGACCCCTGTTCCAGTACGGTGCTGCTGCAGCCAGCATATGTGGTTGCAGCAGCACCTAAGCACGGCACACTTACCTGCATCTCCACTCGATTTTCGCGGGGCCGCTCAGCTCCGCCTCCTCGCTGGTGATTGGCCGCCTGTGTGCCTTTCCTGAGCTACAGTTCTGGCGGCCAATCATCGGTGAGGAGGCGGAGCCAAGCAGCCGCGCGAACATCCAGTGGACGAACCGAAGGAAAGAGCAGCCGCGCTTCCTGGACCAGATCGTCGTGGGACCGGAGCCAGGTGAGAGACAGCAGCCCCTGCTCACCCCTGTACTTAGTTTCCCTTCTGTTGGAAAGGGGGAGGGGCGGCGGCGGCACCGCGCCGCCACCGCGCTGCCCCCCTAAAAAGTGTCAGCATGCCGTTACCGGTGTATAAGACGACCCCCGACTTTTGAGAAGATTTTCAAGGGGTAAAAAGTCGTCTTATACGCTGGAAAATACGGTATGTGTTCATGAAAAATGTGGTTTTACAATGCACCAAAATGCATTGACTTCTTCTCCAACAGCTAAACATTGTCCTTCAGCTGCATTTCCTTCCAGGCTGCCACACTTTAGTAACGGACAGAGTATACAAGGCAAATATTTATTAAATCTGAACTCCAGTTCAGATATAGAAGACACAAATAAGTGCACCCCTGCAATCAGCAATACATCATTAAAGTGCACATGTAACCAAAACTTTATTTTGGATAGAGCAGTAAAACCGTATCAAATAATTTTTCTGTTGTTGTCCTATTGGGAAAATGTTTCTGTCCTATAGACACCATATAAAGGGAAAGGCAATCTCTTCAACATGAGGAAAATCCCCTTTGAACAATTGTCACCAGTTGTCCCAAATGAAAGATTTCCTTCTCTTCCTGTGACAACTCAAAATGTTGGATTTCATATCACTTTCTGCCACCATGACAATGGTCACCAGGACATACAGGGAGATTAAATCTTCTTAGCATGGACAGAGACAGCAAACAAAAACCCACCAGCGGTTCTAACCCTCTTACCACTCTATTTACAAACTAAAAATAATGGTTTTAAATACAGTTTAAACACATTTTAATGCAAAGTCCTAATAATACCTCTTGGTCCTGCCAGTGATGTCTATCTGTTGCAGCATTCTGTGATGGTGTCGCAACTGCAGCACCCCTCTATTTAGCCAGTGGGAGCTATCTAGTTATTTTTTTAAGTCAGAGGCTGTATAGCAGCCTGGTATGAGTGAGCCTAGGATGAGTCAGCCATGTTAATTTAGGTCAGGGCTAACGGCTCTGCCGGTAAGTTCCCTGATACATCCCCCTTGTCTAGAAGCTTGAGAAGTTTCTAGAATTCAGTGAGTGGGGGTGAGCATGGGCTAATCTGTATACTCAAGGGACTCTTTCCAATCCCCAAGATGGAGGCTTTGCATGGGGTCAGGACAGCCCTGATACATCCCCCTGCTCTAGAAGCTTGAGACGTTTCTAGAAGGCAGTGAGTGAGGGTGAGCCAGGGCTGATCGGCATACACAAGGGACTCTTTCCAATCCCCAAGAAGGAGGCTTTGCATGGGGCCAGGGCAGCCCTTATGTAGAGGAAGAGTCTTGGAGGAGTTGGTCAGTGTCAGGTGGAAAATGGTGTGAGAAGGCTAGAGTGTGGAGCCTGGGAGGGGGCCCAGAGAGGGGCCTACCTACAGGCAGGAGCTGGAAAGGAGGATCTCTCAGCCTCAACCACCGTCTGAGAGAGGACAGCCTGGAAAGCAGGGAAGGAGCTAGCCCAGTGTAAGGCCTGAAGGCGGCCACCAACCCACAAGCTTACGGGAGAGGACCGAGTGAGTAATCCTGCACCTCCTGGGCTGGATATGGGGAGAGGGCAGTCAGGTGGCAAACCGAACTAGCTCCTGATCTGGGACTGCTTTACTAAAGTGGCAGCTTCTGTGTCCCCTTGCCCAAGGATTCCCTCGGGCAGCTGGGTGAAGAGGAGAATTTATCTGGGGTCTGAGGAGGTACACCAGAGAGCTGAAGTGCTCTCAGAGAAGATACATTCTTTTTGTCCATAGACTTGTGCATAGTTACTGAGGAGTTGTCCTCGCAGTTCACAGTTCCTTGGGCATCCCATGCATCAACCCTATCCAAGTTCAATAACCCTTAATAAAACTATAAAAACAAGCTCAAGGACTGTTTACTGCCTCCAATGTGCAAGTGTGGAAGAAAATGTGTGTTGCTTGCCTGTGCAGGACTATAGAGGGACCCAAAACTCAGCTACTTATAGAGGGGTAGTGCTACACAACAATGCCCCATTGTTTCAGAATTTAGAGCTGATTGGCACTCCTGTGCAGGCTGCTCCTGCTTGCACAGTGAGGTGAAATTGATATTCCAGGAGACATGACTATGGATGTCCAATGCTTCCCTGTACCTTTAAGGAGGGATGGGCTAACTCCAGGCATATCTGCCCTTAATCTATCCATATGTGCTCCAATTTGGGAGACTCTCAATATTATAGAATTAGGACCACAGTACACTGGGGTGCTGTGAAGTGGCCACTGTAGCTTATGATTGTATTTGCAAATGTGTGCAACTAAATCCCTTGTTTTTAATGTGAACTATTATATAGGGTTAATTTGGCTTGTTGCAGGCTGGCTGTTAAATGAGCTGAGAATTTTTGCATGTTTTTTGACATGTGTTGCCCTTCCATGTACTCGTTATGGGTTGGGTTGGTTGCCATTTGCTTGTACAGTTTATTAGTTGGTGCAGGGACACACTAGATACCTTCAGCTGCCATTGTACTTTTGCTGGGTGTCCAGTACATCCTTGTACCTTTAAGGAGTGGTAGGCTCCCTCCAGGCATACCTGACTTTAATTTATCCATTATATGTGTGCCCCAATTTGGGAGACACTCAAAATGATAGACACTGATGTTTCATGAAGTGGCAACTGCAACTTCTGCATATATTTGAAAATGTGTGCAAACTAAACCCCTGGTTTTTAATGTGAACTGTTTGACAGGTTCAATTCAGTTTATTTCAGGCTGGCTGGTAAGTGAGCTGGGAATTTATGTTTTTTTGACATGTATTGCCCTTCCATGTCTTCCTTGCTGCAAAGGTTAGTTATAGGTTGGAGTGGTTGCATTTGTTTGTACAGCATGACTATCAGCATTATCACTGCTGATTCATAGGTCTGCAGCTTGTCATTCAGCATCTGGCAACATGCAGTCCTGCTCATTGCTTTATGGATTGAGAGAATTACCTGTCTTTCTGAAAACCTCCCACTGTGAGCTGCAGTGTCTGGGATAGCGAGCATGTGGGGAAGAAGGATTTGGCTCATTCAGGGAGGGTAAAGTTTTTTTTGTTTACTTTATGAAGCCTGAGCATCGTGTAACTACTGGATTGGGTACTTGTTTAGACTGCTATACAGGAGCCTTTAGCTGTTCTTTAACCTCTTGAAGCTCAATTAACGCCAATGTGTGGTGGCAGAGAGATCAGGTTTTTTTTTTTTTTAACAGGTATAGGGTTATTGTATAATGCACATGTATATAAAAGTATAACTGTCAACATGGTACAGAAGCAAAGTAGCATAAACATATGTCAAATAAAAGTCATCAAAAAAAAAGTATCAAGACACCATACAGACATGCCAGGTACTACAAAGAACCACGGAAAGATGGTAACACAATTTACTAGTGCAGAGTCACCCCTGCAGTCACCACTGCCCCAGCATTGTCCCACAAACACCCACCCAAACAATATACTGTAAACATACCTCTCGGGGGTGCATGCGCGGCCAGCTCCTGGATGGATCTGAGTAGTGCTCTGTCCACCCACCAGACACATCGCGGCACACCCCGGCCCCGAGGGATATAAACCACATGACCTCAAAGATACAGGGTGTACAACCCTCTGTACCCATGCCTCGCCGCTGCAAAACCCCTGGACAGCCAGGGAAATTAACACAATTCTTCACTGCTGTCACAGCAGGGATACAAGATGGCGCCGGCTGCACAGCTAAAGGATACAGCAGCCATGAGGGGGACAACACATCCCAGCATCCAGACATCAGGCTACGATCTCCTCTGTACCCTGGGGACCTGGGTGAGTTATCTCCTCCCCTGTCCCCCACCACAATCAGCCCAGCCAAATCTAGACCCCGTCTAGATTTTGATTCTATATCTGTCTGTCAGCCTCTCATTCCTCCATCACCTCATCACAATACTGATCCATCTGTGATAGAATCTTTCCTTGCCTCTGACCAACCTATCACCGAATTATGCATGAAAAACATGCTCTTATCCCTGCGACAAACACTACATAGCGATTTGACATCATCACTATCCCAGATCTCAAATGTGGTTCAGCAACAAGAACACAGATTATGCCATATTGAAACGAAAATGGGAGAAATAATTACAGCGCATAACGACTTACTTGACGCATATGCTGACCATACATCTGAAATCGAGCAAATAAATCTGAAACTAGCAGATTTAGAGGATCGCTCAAGGCGCAACAACATAAAATTCAGAGGTATTCCTGAAAATATCACCAACGATACACTACTACCATATATCCAACAATATATGAAACACCTCATCCCATCTCTCTCAGATATGGAGCTCACCATCAATCGAGCACACAGAATACCCGAACCTTCATTTCTATCAGCATCAATCCCTAGAGATGTTCTGGCTCGCATCCACTTTTACCACGTAAAAGAAAAAATAATGTCGGCAGCCAGGAACCCCCCTCCACTCCCACTATCACATGCAAACATCAGATTATTTGCAGATTTATCAAAGGCCCCACTTAACCATAAAAAGATGGTCACCATCACCAAAGCCTTACGAAACCATGGAATAGGCTATCAATGGGGTTTCCCCACAAAACTGACCATCAAACATCACGGTAGAATATATACAATCAAAAACCTAGAAGCAGGCATCGACCTCTTAAAGACCTGGAACATAATACCCTTGGAACCTCACAAATCCACCTCTACCAATACACAACAAATGGAGGCAGCGTGATCCTGACTCATTACACCCTCAATCCACTTCAAACAAATCAACTCGGACACTATACTTCAACCTACTAATCTCTGGCAAACGGCCGTTTATCGAATATCTTCACATTACAAGATACTGTTTGGCATGACCCATTTCATGGTCAATGCTTGTTCACACCCCCCTGTTTTGAAGTAGCACACCACTCTACTCATATTACTTGCATCTTCCGCAAGTTTTTTTTACCGCCTTTCACCTCCTTCCCCTCCTGCACCACCAATCAACCATCCAAATCAATTGTTCAACAGCAAAACAACATAGAAAACATCCCCCGACTCATCAATCGAGCCAATACCACACTACCAAGCCTGTGGAAATTCTCCTCTCACGACCACATTTATACAATTTATCTCAATATATCAAGAAACAACTCACCTACTCCACTAACCAAGCCAACGATCTACAATATGATTAACATAACATCTCTTAATGTCCGTGGCCTAAACTCCCCCTTTAAGAGATCGATGCTCCAAAAGGAAACCCGCGCATTTCATGCTGACATACTCTTCCTACAGGAAACTCTAAATTACAGCTGAATCAATTCTCCCACATCTATATGGCCAATAACTCCAAGAACAAAAATGGTGTCATTTCAGCCATAAAAGATTACACAATTATGCCACATCTCAGAAATAGCAGACCCTCAAGGTCGCTAACATATTTTAATCTGCAAAATCAACGATATCCCCTATACTCTAGTAAACGTTTATGGCCCTAACAACAACCAGATGCAATTCTACCACAAACTCTCCACTCCACCATCTCTTCTCACAAACAAGGCAGACCTCTCATCGGCCGAGACTTCAACGTCATCGGCAACCCACTTCTGGACTCTCCCTCCAACAAACGATCCCCCAAACATAATTTTAACCGTTTCTTACATGACCACGATCTCTATGACATCTGGAGATGCCAACACAGTACCGAAAGAGACTACACCTACTACTCCCCACCTCACTTATCCTACTCCGGAATTGACTTCTTTGTTACAGACAAATGGACTCTACAGTATGTAACGTCATCCAAAATTGGCACCATAACTTGGTCAGACCATGCTCCAATCAACATAACCCTAGATGACAATCAACATTCTTCAATCCCTCACATCTGGAGACTGAATTCTTCGATATTAAAGAACCCAGAGAACCAAAAGTACCTGCTAGAAGCTCACAACTTATTTTTTAAATTTAATGCCAAACCTGATATCTCTATAACCACATTGTGGCCCACTTACAAAGCATACATGAGAGGTATCCTCATACAACTAAATTCCCACATCACTAAACAAAGATCCCAACAAATTGACCAACTTCTAAAATCCATAAAACTAAAAGAAGAAACCAACAAAAAAAATCTAAACCCCTCCACATCTGCATCCCTAGCCTCAGACAGAAATAAACTCCGAACCCTCCTACTTTACAAATATGACCTCAACCTACAAAAAATGAAAGCACAATTTTATTCCCTAGGTAACAAGGCAAATTCACTATTAACGAAAATAATTAAACAACGACGGCTCAAATCCAAAATCTATTTAATTCAGCACCCAACAACACATAGATCACTCACAAATCCGCAAGACATAGCCAATGCTTTCGCGACCTATTACCAAACACTATATAATATCAAGGATGACCCGGACACAACCCAACCAACAACTATATCCATACAAAAATTCCTAAACACCACAAATCTCCCCCAACTTACTTCATCGCAACTCACTTCTATTTCTACCCCAATCTCTCCCACAGAAATAGAATAAACCATAAAAAATTTACCTCTTAATAAATCACCAGGAAACAATGGCTTCACTAACACATTTTACAAAACATTTGCCCCTGATCTTACACCACACCTAACCGATTTCTTTAACCATGCCGCTTCTACGGGTGAATTCCCCAACGAAATGCTACAATCCATAATTACAACTATCCCAAAACCCAGCAAAGACCCTCAACTTGTCCAGAACTACAGACTGATCTCACTACTAAACACAGACATAAAACTCTATGCCAAAATAATAGCTCAAAGACTACTTCCCCACCTTCCTACATTAATCCACCCAGACCAAGTGGGATTTATTCCTGGTCGCCAAGCACCAGACGCAACCAGAAGACTCATATCCCTCCTCCACAAATTAGAAACCACCAAACAACCCTCTCTGCTCCTATCCCTGGACGCTGAAAAAGCATTCGACCGAATACAATGGCAGTTTATGAAACTAACACTTCAAAAATTTGGTATTACAGACTGGATGCTTTCTGCAATCCTCTCCCTCTACTCCAACCCATCAGCTAGAGTATTAACAAACGGCACACTCTCACATACCTTTCACATTTCCAACGGCACTAGACAAGGTTGCCCCTTATCCCCCATAATCTTTACCTTACTCATTGAACCCTTAGCTTCAAAACTCAGAGATGACCCAACATTCACAGGAATCACCCATCTTAACACAGAACACAAAATTAGCCTATTTGCAGATGACATCATACTAATGATAACTAACCCATACAAATCGCTCCAAACGATTAGTTCACACCTTCAAAGTTATTCGGAAGTATCATATTACAAACTCAATGAACCCAAATGTTAAATCCTAAATCTCCACACGCCTGCTAAGAATCAAACAATTCCTCTTCTCTTGGGAACAACACAGCATCCCCTACCTAGGAATCAAACTCACCACTACGACAGATCAGCTATACGCCTCAAACCACAAACTATTACTGGAATCCATCCCACGAGAACATAACAATCTTCGCACATCAACATTATCGAAACTGGGAAGAATAGCAACCCTGAAAATGTACATACTACCCAAAATCCTTTATATATTCCGCACACTCCCCATTCCCATCCCCAATACCTTCTCCAAACTACAAGCAATACTTGCCAAATTCCTCTGGAATTAAAAAAAACCCAGATGTACTACAAATATTTTAATACGCCCAACATCCAGAGGAGGAGCAGGTCTCCCACATTTAAAATCATACTATAACGCCACTTTTCTAGACCAACTTTATTTTTGGTGGCACCCAACTAAAGAAAAATCATGGTCCACCATGGAAACACTCACATCTCCCGCTTGCACCACGTAACATACTGTTCTTACCACAAACACCTCAGTCCAAAACTCTACTCAAACACCCATGCATTCAAGCCTCCTTACAAGCTTGGTATGACCTCCTAACCTCTAACTCGATAAATACCAAGCATATACCTACCCCAATCACCGCAATACACCTCATTATTCCTTCCTTAAACCTGCTACAGTGGGAAAACCGAGGCATATCTCTTATACAAGACCTCTATACAACTCACAACTTAGACTCCTTTTTGACCCTTCAGATGAAATTTAACCTCCCCGACAATGAGCATTTCACCTACCTGAGAAATGCTCACTCCTTGCAAAAGGTAAACGTTCCACATCTTTTGAAAATTCCTACCACTGCGTATCAATCCCTTAACAAAATACAATACCGAGAAAAGGGATTTCAACTTTCTACACATTCATAACCAGCTCACAATTTTCCCTACGACTACCTCTCTATCCAACTGGGAGAAACTTCTCTCACAATCAATACTACCTCACAAATGGGAAAAAATCTTTAACATCACCCATAAAAAATCCCGATGTAGCTCCCACTGGGAATCGTACATGAAAACTTTGCACCAATGGTTACTAACACCCGTTAAACTCTCTTTATACTACCCTCAACACTCATCCGTTTGCTGGAGACAATGCAGAAAAACAGGATGAACTCTCGATATACTTTGGACATGTAAATCTCTCAGATCTTATTGGAACAGCATTTTCCAATTGATCTCAACAATAACTGAAACCCCAGTAACACCAAACTCTGCTCTTGCACTCCTCCACATTGGAAGTGACAAATTCCCTAGAGACTCTCGTACTATTATTATCCACACATTAGCAGAGCTGCTCAGACCAACCTTACTAAATTATGGAACACTTCCAAAATTCCCTCTCTCTATTCACTCATAACAGATCTTAACTTCCAATGTGATATGGAAAGAAGATCAGCCCTCAACAATTCCTCCTACCCAAGTTCAAACACCAATGGTCTTGATGGCTACAGAACCCAAACTGTTCCGTAAAATGCTGATAAATTAAGTATATAGTACTGAGATCCTTTACCCTTGACTGGTGGGACAGGACAGACTTCTCCCACTCGACACGGATACCTGAAAAATGTCCAAACAAGCCAATAATATCTAGAGCAGAGCTTAACGAAGAACCCAAATCCCATAGGTACAGTAAGATGTCATCTGCGTATAGGGACATTTTTTATGACGTGTTCCCACTCAGAGGGTGGGATTTAATGCCCATACACTGCACATATGTGTCCATGGACAACAGAGCTTTCTGTACTGAGAGTGTGCTCACTGTGTGCTCCAATCATAGTGATCAAGCTGTCAAAGGCAGCTTCTAGCCTCTGCAACTGGTCAGTAACTATTGGGACTGGATCCTGATCATGTGACCACTGTGACAGCCAATCATAGTAGTCAAGTGATCAGCCAATCATAGCTTCCCCCTCCCCCTCATAAATACCATGTTAAAGGGATACCAGGGCTGGGCAGAAAGGGGTTACATTTGTTCAAAACAATGCCAATGTGCAAACCTTGCATATGGCAAGCTGAAAGGAATGCTCCTGATTAATGGAATGTGGGAACATTTCCACATTAATTAAGAGAAATATGCTGTACCTTGTTATTGTTGAAATTTGAACATGCTGATTCCAGTTTGGCAAACAAGACAGCTGAGCTATAAAGGCTTCCTGTGACCTCTCATAGATTGATGAATAGGGTTGGATATTTACAGATTTTAAATCTTCTATTATCTGCTTCAATATGTCTTTCTTCCCCTCTTTTTAACTACTACAAATTGCCTGTGAAATCTTAGATTATTTGCTTTTTGCTGAGCTGCAGACTTTCAATAATTAATTTAAGGGATTAAAATACATGAAAAGAACTAAAACATTTCAGTATATTTAACCCAAGAATAGCCAGGAGAATGCAAAGCTTAGACAGCAGAAACAGAGTATTCATCATTAACTTAAAGTAATGGCATTAGGCAAGTTAGCAGTTTCTATTTGCATAGACTGGATGAATACATTACAAATAGATCAATAGATTATTAGTCAACAAGTTGACAGGGATCCATAGATTAATCCCTTTCTGTTAAGATAGCAGTTTCCATGTTGTTGAAATCTCATCCCCTCTGTATTTTGGAAATCAGGTTAATAAACAATTATCCAATCTTCATTTTATATAATTCTCTCTAACTTTCCTTTCTTGGCTATCATCAGATATACAAACCACCTTATTCAGAATGGTCAGTAAACTCTCTAGCTGTTCAACCACAGTGCCAAATCTCCACACCAGTCCAAACGCTGGTAATTCTTTACCATTCCTCAGATGGAAGGCATGTGCAAAGTGTGCATATATAGTCAACTGAAAACAAAACAATATACACCTCTCATATAGCAAATATTTTAAAACACCATTTAATAAATAAGAACCGCACTTACAAACAAAAGACATAACAGTGTATTCAACAAAATAGTATCTATGACATCTACTTCCGGTAAAATCATACACAATGAAGGAAGGCTCTGCCCGATGTGTAAAAGACGTCTTTCTGGTCCCTGGTGTCTCTGCAAGGAGATAGAGAGATACAATGTATCTCTCCCCTCCATTCAGAGAGAAGGAAAACAAGGCGGTGGGCTTCACAGTGACTGAACACTGTAATAGCCAATCAGAGGCTATCACAGCGGTCATGTAACCCAGAATCGGGGATCACAGGTCTCAATCATTACCGGAACTCTCAATGACACCCTGGTCTTTGTACTGGGAGCTCCCAGCTCAAAGACAGGTACGCAAATATGAGGCCCCACAGAAAAAATACCAGTTCTGTGAGGCTACATATTTGTGTGACGGCGTTGTGAAGGGGTTAAACCGTGTTTGAAAGAAATTCTCCAAAAACGGTTTTCATTCAAGGGACAATTAAAATTAAAAACAAAAATATGTTATAATGCAGCCAATCAGTCCTTAGATGAGGTGCCTGCATTAGTTTCCTATTTTGCTAACTAATAACTTTTTCACCAAGTACAGAAAATATCTATTGGTTTTGCCAAAAATGCAGTATCCTTGTCACTTCCTGTGAAATGCACTAGAAACAAAAGCAAAGGTATCTTTCATCTGTAAACTACTGACCCTCTCCCCCATGGAATGGGGATGAACAAACAACAGGTTTGAAGCCCAGTTTGGGTAGCAGCCACTGTTTCCTCCTTGAATGGCAGCACAGTGGTTAGCAATTCTGCCTGGCAGCACTAAGGTCGTTTGAATCCAAATCATAATACTGCCTGCCTGGAGTTTGCATGTTCTCCCTGTGCCTGCGTGGGTTTCCTCCCCAACTCCAAAGACGTGCTGGTAGCTGGTAGGTTAATTGGCTCCTATATAAATTGGCCCTAGTATGTGTATGAATGTGAGTTACGGACCTTAGATTGTAAGCTCCTTGAAGGTTAGGAATAGATGTGAATGTATAATATATATTTGTAAAGCACTGTATAAATTGTTGGTGCTATATAAGTACCTGTAGTACAGTGCAGGTGTGATTGTGGTCACTCAAGCAGAAGGAGTGTGTTATTCACAGGATTATTAGATGAAAATGAAGGAGGAAAAAATAAAAGGCATCCCATCTAAGGACTGGTAAGCTGCAATATTATAATTTTTTGCTTTTGGATTTACAAACTTTAATATCATCTAATACAGAGTCATGTACAAAGGTTATCACCATCCTTTAGACATAGTTATAGTAGTTTTCTTATATGAAATAAAGAAACAAATTTTATCAAAAACCTTAGTTGATTTGGATTCAGCAAAACATCCAGTGCGATCCAGTATGCTCAAAATTTTTAATTAAAGGAGATGTATGGCCAAACAAGTTTGCACTTAGTTCTGCAATGAATCTGTGACCAAGATTCAGCCAACAGCAGGCTAAAGTCTACTGTTAGCTGATGTCATAAAGCCATTCCAAGCTCTACAGGGATCCCAACAATAATGTCAGGATCAACCCAAATCCCTGACTGGCAGATGGCTCAGCCTTTCAGAGCACCGCTGAGAGCATGAGCCAGCAGCACCTGCCCCCTCCACAGCCCAGTGTTCCAGTGAGCTTGGAAGGGTACAGCATATAGAGTGGTGACTGACAGTCAGAGGACCCAAGAACTGAGAGGTCAACAGTCTTTGACTGCTCATTTTTTGGTGTAGAGCCAGCTGAGAACAGCTGCACCATCAGGTCGATGCTACAGCTTTCTAGGTGAGTATAAATATTTGTTTTATTTAAAACCTACACTCCTCTTTTAACCCTCTGCACATTGCTATACATCCCTACATATTTCTAGCACTTTTTTGCATAAAAACAGGGATTCTTGCTATTCATATAATGCAATACATTTTCAAGCTGGCCAACTGCATCAACCTGGTTCCTTTCTGACCAGTCCCTGCTTTATTATGCAATTGCAAGTATACCCATTTTTATGCAGAAGTTTTATTAAAACATGTAGTCTTGCCCCTTTAGAAGCTCATGTATTTTTATACATATGTAAACTATTTGGATTTAATCAGAGACATAACATATTTCTATTGCACAGTGAAGGTCAGTGACCAGATCTGAGTCTGTAGCTCTCCTCCAATTGTTCCTGTCTGTCCCATATTGGCAGTATATATCTATATATTTTTCCCAGCAGTATGGGGACTGAATAGAGAGGGATTTTTTTATGCAGTTGGCCAGCTTGAATATGTATTGCACTCTTTCAAAGGTTGAGACCCTTCTTGTCAAGGGATGTCCTCACACACTTTGTGGTGAACTTATGGGAAATTGTAAAACTTCTTTTTTTTTACCTGTAGCACTACCCCCAGAGGAGTCACTGAATTGTTTTGTGATTTCTCAGCACATCTTAAGATGACACACCTCACTCCCCCAGCACTTACCAACACACCTTGAGGTATTTCAAAGAATTGATTTGACCAAATGTAGTCTAAAAGAAGGTTTAGCAAGTGTATTATACAAACAATCAATAAGACAACAACGTTACTCTGAGAGATATGGTTAAATACCTGTAGTATTCTATCAGCAATTTACAGAACTGAAGTGCTTTTACCTAGCAACAGTATATAAGGACAGTCCTAACTTACTATAACAGTCTCCGTTTTGTCACAGTTGGCCGTCAAAGTTGGGGCCCTTGAAGAAAGCACAACAGTTCCCAGCATACAACATATTAACTTGTGCAATAGTAGTCTCTTACCAATTCCAGGGTGGCCTCTTTTGGATCTCTGGACATGTGCTCTTATTCAGTTAATCTCCTCTGCTAGGGATAGAAGTTGCTGTAATGTTTCTTTTTTTCAATCCCACCAAGACAGTTTCTCTTTTCCATCCTTACAAATGGTGTGGGCGCTCTCTAGTACATTTTGATCTTACCAGGTATCCAAATAACACCTCCCACCCTCCCAGGAAGAAGGTTCCCAGTCTCTGAGGCAAGGTCCTGTGCGATGAGCAATCTCTTTGCTTCTCTGAGGTCTCATCCGATTGCAGTTTGATAAATGTGAATTTTTAAAGTAAATATTTTGTAGAATTAGTAAAGTGTTTGTATTTAATAGGAAGCACAGTAGAAGCTTTCTCTCTCTAATTGAAAGGCTGTACAGAGATGTTGTAGGTTTTCTTCACTTCCTGTCTGATGAAAAAGTTGTCACTGACAAAAAGGGGGAAAGATCTCTTTAAATGTGTGTTCCAAGATCCTTTTTCACAAATTGTTACCCTCAGGGATGGGTGGGAGGAGTCTAATTCTATTAAGACCTTGACCATACAATGTACAGGAAGAAAAATAATGTTCCAATTTCAGCTAAGCATATACAGTACATATGCCAGCATACCCACAAGCCAAAGAACAAACATCACATGGGGACTTTTATATGTGCTAACAGAAAAAAGTTGTCATTGTACATTGCAGCCAGCCCAAAGCCTAGTTTTGTTTTTGTTTTTAGACTGGACTGTAAAGCTGACAGCAAGTCAAGCAAATTTCCTTGCAAAGTGAAACTTCCCGTCAAAGTGAACAGTCATTTATGTGAAAAAAGCAGCATGCTGTAGTTTTTTTTATAAACACATGTGAAAGCAACCCAATGGTATAAGCTAGACTTAGTTAATACAGTAATTTTTCTTTCATTTGCATTCATACTGTGTTTAAATATGCATTTGAATACATATGGTGTAAAGGCCTCTAAGCCTCACCAAATACAACCCATCCAAAAAGAGTTCCCCTCCTGGCCACTAAGGCCCAACCTTAGGATAGTAAAATGATAGCTGAGCTTAGTCTTTAGAATTTAGGGAAGATGGGCCCCTGGTAACAAACACACAGAAAAGTGTTTTCCAGCTAACTATGGTATGGATAACCATTATAGACATAGCTTTTAGGCATAAAATGGCTGACAGATTTTTCTATCTGTAGACAATTAATACAAGTAATTTTTTTCTCTAAAACATTTTCCTTTGGTTTATTGTAAAATATTTTTGTCATAAAAAGAACTCAAACTAAAAAGACTCATCAGAACTGTCTAGGAGAGGCTGCCAGGTGAGAGAACGCATAGCTGTTAGTAAAGAACGAGGGTCTCCAAACTGCAGCCAGCGGGTCGGATGTGGCACTTTGCTTGCTTTTATCTGGCCCTTGGGGCACTTTTTCTTCCACTGATACAAAGGCTATTCCTCCCACTGACACCAACGATTGCTCACTATTCCTCCATCTGACACCAACATTGGGGCACTATTCTTCCCACTGACCCCAATGACGGGTCACTGTTCCTCCCACTGATCCCAACATCAGGGCACTTTTCCTCCCACTGACAACAGTGATGGGGCACTATTCTTCTCACTGATACTAGAAATGGGGAACTAATTATCTCACTGAAACAAACAATGGGGCACTGTTCCTCCCACTGACCACCAAGCCTAGGATATTGTTTACTCCCACTGATGCCAGGGCATTTTCTACTCCCACTGGCCACAATCCAGCCCCTTAAAGTTTGAAGGGAAGTAAACTGACCCTTTGTTTCAAAAGTTTAGAAACCCCTGGTATAGAAAATAAAGAGAAACACATCTATAAACAAAACATCTTTGCTAAGCAGTACAGTTCCATTAGGTACAGTGGCCAAAGATAATGTGTAACCATTATACAATGAACATGTATTGTTTTAAAAGGATTTTTTCTCAACATTTGAATGTAATTAAAATTACATATGTGGACTCTGGATCTTCCGCTGGGGAGGGAGGCCAACCACCTCCTCTCCTGGGCTGTGGAACTGCTGCTGGAGAGGTGAGCTGGCTGCTCCATATCCAATACCCTCATCCGGCTACTGTCTACATGGTGCATGGATCCTTGATGGGGAGGGAAAAAAGTTTCCTCCACTCTGACTGACTGTTGGGGAGGAAGGATGACCACCTCTCCCAGACCGTGGAACTGCCTCTGGGTAGGCGAGCTGGCTGCTGGGGATGTAGGATGACCACCTCCTCTTCCTGGTCCTTGGCCTGCTGCTGGGGAGTGAGGATGACCCCCTTCTCTTCCAAACTGTGGAACTGGTGCTTGGGGGATGAAGCACTGACTACTTCTCCCTGAGATTCCCGTGTAGCTGTAGATGTTGGGCAGAGGTAGTAGACCCTCTGTCCTGTTGTCAGTGCTTCTGCTGGGACTGTGTGTGGGCAGAAACGGGCGGTACTCTGCCCCACTGCCAGCGCTTCAGCTGGGGCTAGGAATTTCACTGTATCAGCCTACTGCTGGGGAGAAGGGCTGCCCGCCCTGGCTTCCTGGAGCTCTGGAAGTGCTGTTGACATTGGCAGAGGTCAGCGGTGCTCTGTCCTGATGCCAGCTCTTCTGCTGCGAAGTAAAATTCAAATTTGCTGGCCTTGCACACATTCTCCAGGGCCACTGATTGTTGTAAGCAGAGATCAGCAGCACTCTGCCTTGCTGCCAGCTCTTCTGCTGGAAGTTCAGTGGGTTGTTCCTCCTTAGCAGAAAAGGCTAATAAATCCTCAGTCTCTGGATTTGTTGAAAATCTAGGGAACGGGCTGGTGGCACTTGAGCTCATTGTTGGCACTTCAGCGGGGGACTCATAATCCACAACATCAATGGGTGTTGGGGCATACTGTTGCGCTTCATCAAACAGTCTTTAACCCCTTCGCGCCGGTGCCTCCCAGCCCTCTAAGGGTTTTAGAAGCCGGGAGGCGGGGCAAGGTTTAGGGCCATGTGACCGCCCTGACATGCCGTCATGGTGGTCACATGATCGGGAAAGGTCCCGATCGAAAGAGGAGATCGGGACCTTTCTGTGAGTACCGGACATGTGTGCTGGGAGCGCACTCTCAACACATACTGTATGTTCTGTATGTGGTGAGAGTACATATGTATAGGGAGGCCGCACATTTGTGTTCAGCATGAAGAGGTTAATATGCTTGTTCCAGCTTCCATTCTTACTGTATATGGAATGTATGTAACTATAAAGTCCAAGTCACTTCACAATCCAAGCTCACTGGGAGGTTCCAGCTCCCTAAAATCTCGGCTGTCCTCCCATTTCCTCTCTGCTGCACTACCAAAATGTGGATCCTCCTGAAGCATCTCCAATATCAATCCCAGGCCGCCATAGTCATAGCCTACTATGGGATTGCTGTTCTTCAGCCATGGACACACTTGGGTAGCATACCATTGCAGCACCATCATCCACCACCATTTCTGTCTGGACCAGTCTATCCAGCTCCATCTGCTATTCCTCCTGAGGATTCTCTCCTAGGAATGGTATACTTAGGTACAACTGCAGCCAGTACATATCCACAGCTGTAGGGAGAACCTTTCCATAATAATCTTGCTCCACTTGGAGAACCTCCATCCAGAGCTCCCGGTGGATCGTGTCTCTCAATTCCATAGCTGGGCAGAGCCAGGCTCTCCACACTGGGTGGAATTCTCTTGCATTCACCACTGGAACTCCGGCTCCTGGAACACTTCCTTGATATCACCCGATACTGGGTCCCCGTGGTGGTTTGGACATCCCAGACTACAGGAAGTATCCCACTGTTGCCACCAATTGTTGCAGACCGCCTGTCACCCCGATTGGGTGATTCAGTCAGAGAACTGCTTCCTCGATTAATATTACACCTTTCCATCCACTCCAGAAGGAAAGCTGTATTGTCCTTAATCACATAATTAATCCAAGCCTCTCTCTCAGCGTTCATCACGTTGTTATCCATCATTAGAAAATGACCTGCTTGGGTCTGTCACACTGTATGTCTGGCTTTAAGCAGGGTTCATTTAGAGTGCCCCTTTCACCTTCTAATGTTTATAAAAGCCTCTGACAAAGAGGAGCTACTCATATTTTAAACAAAAATGCATAATGAGTGAACACAAACTCTGCTTCATCAGGGCCCTGATAAAGTCACATGATTCATGATGTAACGCGTAGGACGGAAGCGTGGTGACTTCATTTCCAGTACGGAAGGCAGCCGCCATCTTGGTACTCCCAACCTCATACACCCTGTACTGTTTGATGCAGTGTTTGCCTGTATGGGTCTGCAGACCGTTTTTCACATTTGAGTAGTTTTTTTGTGTCTTTTTAATAAAGTCTTTTTAACTTACTGCACTATGGGAGCTTTTTTTGATCCTTTCATGTGAGTATATTGGAGGAGAAGGAGATCAAAGGGCACACACTTGTAAAGACATCTGTGGTACTGTTGGGTGTATTTGCCATGGAGAGGAGTCCTCGGTTAATTTACTACTGAGATTCATCTGGTCTGAGATCATCGGTCTGTGTATGTGCCTTTTGACCCCTCGTGGGTCGCAGTTGGAAGGTGAGCACGCACGCTAGCTGGTAAAGGATTGCCCATTTGTTGTGGTCACTGATGTCTCATGGCTTGTGCTGAAGATTCACTGTCTGTTGCACTTTTAGGACTATTTGTTTTCATTTATCTACTCATTTTCTGTGTCACATTTTTGTAATTTGCCATTATTTGTCAAGGTAAAGGCGCAATATATCTGATTCTAAGATCAAAAAAGTCCATATGCTCATAGAGAATAGTCCATCTGGAGAAGGGAAGGGGAGTCACCGGAATGTAGGGAAAGTCTGCAGGTATTAGGGCAAGCCTCTTGTTGGGAGTAGAAGCAATCTCCAGAATTCATGAAAGACAAAATGGAATACAGAGGCACCTCTAAATGTAAACTGTTTTTAGTATTTATTATAAAAGAGCTTTGAATTGGCAACTTACATTTATGAAAGTAAAAACAGGCACATAATAATCATGTCAGGTGAGATGGAGAAAGATCCCAATGCTGGCCGTGTCCTTAGCTGTGCTGTAAGCTGCTCGTCTAACTCCCAAGTGCTGGCTGGAGTATGGAGGAGGATCAGGAAAGAGGGCTCGAATGCACATGGAATGCGTCATAAGGCATGATGGCGTCACCAGACGTGAAGTGACACGTTTCTGAGCATGGGCCCTGGTATGTGATGGCCAGTCTGGTAAGCTCCTTTGTCAATTTTGAGTGTGCCTGTTACCTTCATAAATGTGGGTTGCCAATGCAAAGCTCTTATAATAAATACTATGAACAATCTACATTTAGAGGCGCCTCTGTATTCCCTTTTGTCTTTTAAATGACATCATGAATTAAGCCACCATAATTAAAACCTCTCCTTTATTTATGCCTTATCTGAGCTCAGTTCTGACCGCATTTTGATTTCAAACAGCAACATACTAAAGTTTAAAAAACAGAGAATTCAGTTGTAAATGTGCAGTGCTTGTATCCAGCCTTTTATTATTGCCATGTATTAGGCAGGTAGGCTGGCTCAATGTAATAGCTCACTAATTCTTTTAACAACTGTTGACATGAGATATTGGCTACATAGGGAGTGCATTGTTTTTCATTAGTCTCTGACTTACAGATTTGCTTTTCGAGAAGAGGCAGAAAAGAGAAACCATTGTGGAGCACTGCAAAGTAGAAAGCACAGCCTGTATATATTAAAATCAAATATAATTGTCCCAATTTAAATATATGATTTCAATTTATACATGTTTTAAACATAACACAAACTGATATTTTTACATGTTCATGTAAAAATTTGACAAAATTGAAAGAAGTTACACAAGCTGAATTTAAATATAAATGCTTTCATAATACTTAGCTGCATTCACAGGTTTTTTTTATCTGCCTAAAGTTCAACTTTAATAAACCTATATTTATGGAACCATGGGCATCTACACCTGCTGACAAAAGGGTACTATAACTCAAAGCACCCAAAGCATATTCATCTTACAATAATCATTAGATGAACATTTCTGTTTTCCTTACTTTATTTCTAAAGCATGCAGCCCAAGGCAGAAGAATACATTAGAAACTGTGTATTTTATGTTAATTATATCTGCAGTCACTCATGTGCTTTTATGTATCATTTGGAACTTTTAATACCTAAAGCAATTTTCGTCTTTAAAGGGTAAGAAAACTTTCCCACAAAGTAGGTGCCAATCTATTTCTCAGTCTCAGAGAAGTCTACAGGGACAAACAGTGAATACGCAATGGATTTAAAATGCCAGAGGAGGAATGTAAACAATGCTTTCTAGGTAAGTATAGTAATTGGTGCAAGGAGGTGGGCTACACCTGTTTAGGGTGTTGGGAAAAAGATTAAGAAAACCTCAAAGGAAAGGTTCCTTACCCTTTAAAGTACAACTATACAGTAGGCAAACTGAACATCAGTAAATAAAGCTGTAGGCAAAGGAAGTCATTGCTAAGCCCAATAGGCAGGGTGAAATGCGTCGAAGGTGTGGCTCAGATGTAGCTGGGCTGAGGCTGCTACACTCCTGCGTTGGACGGGCTTGCATGGTGTACTTCAATCGGGATACTTCTTTTGCCTACAGTCTGCATAGAGTCAAGACAGGCCCTTTACCCAGCCTGCACCTGTAGAGGAACCCATCATATACAGCTTCACAAGCCTGAGCGGAGACCCAAAGCATTATACAGGTTTATAGTCAGTACATAAAGCTATTCAATTGAAATGCCACTTTTATGTTTGTGAAAGACTTCAGTGTTTACAGTATAAATATATATTTTTATATATATATATATATATATATATATATATATACTGTATATAAAGCAGTGACTGTGACATTCACTAACCATTGTCTGCAGGTGAATCAATCACTATAATTTAAAACATGCAGCAGAAAGAGGCGTACGCTGCTACAGTAAATTGGCAAATGTCACATTCATTACTTTATAAATATGCTCTTGGACAATTTAAAACAAAAGAAAAACAATTACAATAACAGTTATTTCCTGAGGCTTGTCCAATTATTAAGGGATATCATTACTAAGATCTGTTATTTTAATAACTGCTAAGCATAACCAAATCATGTCTTTGAAAGATAATTAGTAGACTATTTCACGGTCACTGAAGTCTTCAATGATCCTAAAAAAATCTATAAATTAAAAAACATATCCTACATTCCAATACAATATATAAAGTTGTTAAAAAAATAAAATAAAGTAGTGTGGTGTAAAGCTGGACCTAATTTTATGGATCTGATCATTCGGAAATAGAAATAAAATGAATGCCTATTCCATACAAATTCCAACATGCCCATTCTCTAATCACTATTCAGTGAATGCTGGATAAACAAGACATTACTATTTAAAACAGAACCCCAGCTGAAATGTTTTTTTCTACTTTTTGATATATAAAAGAAGGTTAATAACATATGTCATGTTGGATTTGAAAAAATGGAACTAAATAGGTGGTGAAATAAAACAAAATGTTAAAATTGTCATCAGTAAAGGACAACATGATCTGTGATTGGGGAAGAGAATCCTGTGACTGATCTGATTCTCCTCCATTCACATATTACATAACAGGCAGTTTAATCAGTGAAATAACTTTTCTTAGTGGACGAGAGGGCTGGAGGGGGCATGTCTCAATTTGATATTCTTTAGTGAAGCTGAGCTGGAGAGCCAAAGTTGAAGGAAAAGGAAAGGATATGGCATGCAGGTACTGCCGCACACTGTTTTGAACTCCAATGTTAGGTAAACAAAAGACAGGCTTCAATCCCACCCATCGGCAACTCCCCTCTAACATGTTTCACCCACATTGGGCTTATTTGTAGAGAAAAACGATAGGGTAGCCCTGCAGTGAAGGTTTCTACAGAATTCAGCAGCCTGAAAATTGTGAGAAATGCTTTATTACAAGTAAATATTGTAACTAAAAAGAAAAAGAAAAAAAAAAGAAAAATGTGTTTTTTTTTTAACTACTTCAAGTCCGGACACTTTTACCCCCTTCCTGTCCAGGCCAATTTTCAGCTTTCAGCGCTATCACACTTTGAATGAGAATTGCACGGTCATGCAACACTGTACCCATATGAATTAGCATTTTTTTTTGAGACAGATAAAGCTTTATTTTGGTGGTATTTATTCACCCCTGGGATTTTTATTTTTTTTGCTATGTAAATGAAAAAGTCCAAAAAGTTTGAAAAAAAGTGTTTTTCTATAAAATTTTGCAAATAAATAATATTTCATCATAAATCTTGACCACAATTTATTTCTTTATCTTTTTAGTAAAAAAAAAAAAAAATAACCCAAATTAGTTTATAACCACAAATTATAATTTTTAAACGTTTTTTTTTTAAATTTCTTTTTTTTATATTATTATTTATGTTTTTTTAACATACTGTCACCCTAGCAGTACAATGTCACCATAGTGACACTGTACTACTTGTGGGGGGTGATGAAGATTTTTTTTTTTTTTTACACTGGTTGCTTTTACACTCATAAAGGCTTTCTCCTTCTCTCTAACTGCATTCTTGCAGCCATTGAGAAATACTGTGTGAGCTGTGATTGGTCACAGCTTGTCACATGGTACAAAACTGTTGTGAATAGCCTTATAGGATATGACCTCTGTGATCATTCACAGATTTCACACGTAGTAAGCAATGATGTCACAAGTGACATCTTGCTTACTACTCTGCATGTGATTACTGATTGGCCAACGAGTGATCACATGATCGCACAGAGGTCCCGTCCGACGATCGGTGTTCCACTGTGTCCGGAGGACACAGCGGACACCAGATTGCGGAGCTGCACGCTCCCAGGGAGCGCGCACAGCTAGAAAATGCGGGTGCCGGTTATGAAGGCAACCCGCCCCTGCAGTGCCACCGTCCTGCCGTTTATAAACAGCACGTGGACGGCAAGTGGTTAAATAAACTCCAGCTTTAAACACATCATTGTGCAGTCTTACTGACCATCCAAACTATTCAGCATAGAAAAAAACCCTGCACTATGAATACATAAAAATAGCACTGTAGGGTGCCTGATGCTATCATCATCACATTTCCTCACCTCTATCATCTTCTCTAATAAAGTGCCCTATAACATGATAGAAATTCATGTTTTAATCAGTACTGCAGAATAGCAATGATTAGAGAAATGATCATCAGTTCATTTAATCAACAGAGTTCCCTTTGCATTCAGTCAGGTGGATTGCTCTAATGTCCTCAGACCAATAAGCAGTCTGCCTATTCCTCTTATTCAATCATTCTCTTGTCACAACAGGACTTTTAGAAGTCCATTTTCAAGTTAATCAATCCCCATGTGTCTTTACCTGCCTGTCAGATTCTGTACTCTCTTCCATTACTTTGCATTGTAAAGTATAAAAATGAAAAACCCTACCTCAACGCCCCTAATTCTTACCTGAACCCATTGCCATGTGATGTTTCTGCTCCTGTGAATAATTATTTTCTGTATTGCTGAAAATGTTCTTAGACTGGAAAAAGAACTAATGCATGCAGCACATCAGAGGACTGATAAACTGCAATACATTACATTTTATTTTTTGGAGAGACCAGTTGTGGGCTTTCAGTGCTGAGTCCACTTTCAAAACACTCTTAGCACTAGGCCCCACTACCTAATTTGCTTTTTTTTTTTGGGGGGGGGGACTGTCAGAATGCATGGGTTTTGGTTGCCATTTTAGGGGATTCCTGGCATGCAACAATCAGTTTTTCCTTTCTTTTCAGTTGCTTATTTTGGACACCTTTTAAGTACAGTAGCGCTGAATACCTGCTAGTCCCCAAGCTTCTGCCTAAATTGCCTTGTTGATGATCCTACCTTGCTGATGGTCAAGCTTTGCTGATGATATGATCTTACTGTCAGGTAGGCTGTTAACAGGGGCAGACTGACAACTCATGGGGCCCCCGGGCAATAGGGGATCATGGGGCCCCTGTGTCCTTGCCCAAACTCAAAAAAGCCTATGAAAAAGGTACCAGGGGCATCTCATGGGGCCCCCTACTGACTCCGGGCCCTCGGGCAGTGCCTGGGTTTCCAAATGGTAAGCCTGCCCCTGGCTGTTAACCTTTGGCTTCTACAAGCTTTTAAAAGTCAATATCTGAATGGTCCTCACAGGGTTTTAGAGTACAGGATCAGAATGGCAGGAAAGCACAATATTAGCAGGAACCTTATAATGCCTAAGTGCAGCAAGTATGTACATTTTTTTCATGTGAGCATAGGTTTACTTTATGTTGTACAGGTTTACACTATGGGGTTTATTTACTAAAACTGGAGAGTGCAAAATCTGGTGCACCTCTGCATAGAAACCAATCAGCTTCCAGGTTTTATTGCCAAAAGCTTAATTGAAGAAGCTGAAGTTAGAAGCTGAATGGCTACCATGCACAGTTGTACCAGATTCTGAGTGCACTAGTTTTAGTAAATCTTTCCCTATGCTGTCAGTGATCAGTAAATATTTTGAAAAATATAATAATTTCAATACTGTAGTTAAAGGGTATATGAAGCCATAAATATTTAATTTATGTTGTGAATACAGTGGGGCATGTTTAGAACATTTGTCAGGTTATTAATCTCTGTATTTATTTTCATTAGTGGGCATGAGCTCAGTCATATTTGGATCCTAATTTGAACTCAACTGAGGTATCCCACCAGGAAGCTGCAATGCAAAGCCAATCATTAGGCTTAGGCAGTCCCCGCCCCAAAGATGCATGTATACAAGTGGTGTGTATAAATATGCCTGCAGGGTGGGCAATGACACTTATAATGGCTTTGTGCAGTGACAGTTTCCTGGCGGGTTAGCCAAGTGGGTTGGGACTAATATCCAAATATGACTGAGCTCATCCCTTGCCACCCAGATAAGTGTTGGGTGGAGATTAAGAGGTTATTTGATTGGTTGGTTGGCGTTTAGATTTCAGGTAAGCCATTATTGCACTTTCATACTATCCTGCTGTGCTTTGGCTGCAGTGCAGGTGCAACGTAGTGTTGGCTGTGCTTTTCAATAGACTATTATGTTCTGCAATTTTGGTGCTCTTTCATGAATACACTTCAAATACACTGCCGTGGCCAAAGAGCAGCAGATCAGTGGAAGCTGTCCTATGGGATAGGGTAAACCAAATAAGAAGGGCATATGGGGTTGGCACTTTTTAAGACATCATTTTAGTGTAGAAAATCAGTGATGAAAACTACCAACTCTAGATTCTTGGGGTTGAAAACCAATATACATTGTGTAACTGTATTTAACACCATAAGAATTCATAAGGTAGAAAAAGTTTAATACAAGAAGTTTACAGGTGTTTGTACAGTAAAACATTTTTTCAATAGAAAGCTAAGTTTTATTCTATTTATGCCAGGATTAACAAAACACACCACCACTGAGTGCAAAGAGCTTTCATGAAAAAGCAGCAAAACAGCCACTTTCTAGCAACTTCAATATGAAAGTTTAAATGCAATTAACAGCCTGGGGTTTGATTCAGTCCAGTCTAAGTTTTATGGTTTGGCATTTAGGCTAAATGGGATGGCGTGGAGCTGCCCCTGCGGTTCTGCATTAGAGCAAAGCCAAGGCAGGCTGCTTGCACGGTCAGAAAATGAATTTCTGAATGTTTTTAATTGTTAGTGTGGTTCAATAGCAGCTGGAAGTGCTTTTCAAGGCTGTATTAGATGCTACTGAGCCTCAGCCTATGTGTGGGGGTGAGACCAGTTGTTGGGCTTTCAGTCCACTCTCAAGAAATTCTTAACCCTCTCAGTACAATATTCATCAGCGTAACTACTAAAAGACTAGCAAATTATTCAGATTGTATTATAAAAGGTTATAGACAAAATGTTATCATAGCTGTACAATAGCTTTTGCTTGATTATGCATACGAATACATGAATTATTTGAAAGTATGACGTTTTGACTATATGATTGATTATATTATAGATGATTCAACAGGAGATGGGGTGATGGACAGTCTGCATCTTAGATTACGTTTTCACATACGATAAAGTGTATGCACATCCAAAATCAAAGATGTAATATTTTTCAACTTACTAATTCTTAATTATGATTGCTGCATTCATTTTTATATAGTATTATTTTCCCTGTATTTTCACCCAGTAATCCTGGGAATAACACATGTCCTATACCTTTATGACTAAATTCACTTCTCCACTCAATCTATGAAAGCAGCCATAGTTGTCACCCACGCTATACTTTTTCTGGTGTTCTCTGGTGTGCTGTAGTTGAACTTGTTTAAAATGTAAGCTTTGGATAATGGGTTTATATTGGTCATTGGGTGCTTCTGTTTTTTATTTTAACTTTGCTTTAGTTTTGCATACAGTGATTAGAGACATTGTCAGGCTTTTATTAATGATAAGCTAATTGGCAAAATTTCCTTCACTCCAAATTAATTTAAAAAAATTGAAATTTAAAAGAAAATTGTATTGAAATCCACGGGGGTGAATTTTGTTGGCATTCTGGAGAACTGCCAAGAAAGCTATTATGGGGAAACATTGTCTATGCCAACAGTGAAGGGGACATTTCGTAGGACAAATCTTTTAATTACAGGTTTGGTCTATGTTTTTTGGGGACAGTTGCAATCACAGTGTTTTTTGTTTGTTTTTTTTTCTGTAAAATTTGATTTGTTTACAGACAGTATAACCCCAATCTACTATTATTTGATGCTGATAATTAGATCCACAGACCTTAGGTATTTTGGCTACCTCAACTCACCTAAATGTGGAAGTACAAGCTACAGGGAAGTGAGTGTCTTTCAATTAAATTAGTGCTACTGTCAGCAAGTATTTTGATGACAGTGCCATGAGGCTAATATTCAGAGATACTGATCACATGAATATGTCTGTCTTTACATTAAATTAGAACTACAGAACTTAAGTTGGTAAAGTAATGTCATCACTGATAGCACAATTCATGAGCTTCATTTTTTTTTATGTGTTTTAATATTTTAATGTTTTAAAAGTAAAAAAGGGGAAAACAGTGTGCACCAAAACATTTTTATCATCACCCCACATTCTCTACAGCCCCAAAAACCTCTGCTGCACCCAGCTAAAGGAAGGCAAGTTTTGCTGACAGGTTAAGCAATCTGTCTTTTTTTATCTGCAGTAGAAAATTGAATAAGGGGTCCTTACCAAAGTCCATGAAGCATAGTTTACACTTCCATCTCCTTCTATTAGCTGATATTTTCTATTATCTCTAATTGGTTCCTTGATCTGCTTCTCCGTACCTTCTGCTGTGCAGGGACTTTAAGAGGCTGATACCTAATAAAATACCAAGATTTAGGATTTATTAAACACTTGAATGCCTGATGCCATTTTAAAACAGAATAGGGATATCAGCTATTTATTCCAGAGCCTCCCCAGTGCCATTTAAAATTATGTCTTGTTTCTTATTTTGCTGGTCCCAGTGGCTTTAGTACTGGAAGCACTGCCTGTCTGTAATAGCCAGGGCCAAGCACTAAGCTCAAGAGCTGGAACACTCAGCTCCAGGGCTTCTAATCATGCAAAACAACGCTCAATAGGAGTGTTTGTAGCAGACCACCATGAATACAATGCTTCTGCATTGCTTTTAGGTAAGGAAGGATGCCACAAGTGATATGTCACTTCCTCTAGGACTGGGTACTGGGACAAAGTTGTTTTAGCTCTGTCCATCTTCTCCCTGCAAGTTAACATAAAGCAGATGTGCAATTCTTTATGTGAGCTATGCCAACCATGAGAGCAGGAGGCATGGAGATCTGGTGAGTGCGTTTCCATAAGGGAGAAAGGCTGCACAAGCATAAACAGTGTTTTGGTGGCAATAAGGATTTTTGGAACGGATTGAAGCACTGATTTTTACACACCATCTATTATGGACAGTTACTAGAAGGACTTTTCACATATTTTGACACTACTATATCACAGTGCTATTTTGAAGTGGACACTTTGATGTCTGAGTTTTGTGGATGAAAAAGGGGGCAGCAGTAATATGTTATAAATTATTTATATATTTTTTTGTTGCACACTGATTGGAATATCTATTTATGTAAATATATATGTGTTAGAATATTTTCAAGATTTATTATTTTCATCACTTACTGTATTATTTTTATAACCTTACAGTGTGGGGAAATTTTTTACATGTTGAAATGCATAACTGTTCCAAAACAATATGCCAGAAATTGTGCTTTCATAGAGTTGCTTTAGTGAAAGGTCGGTGATGGATCTATTTAAAGGTGTAAAGATAAGTATCATGAACATGGTGTGCTAGGGTCATTTATAACACAAAATTACATGGATAAAAAAGCCATATAGTTTGTTTACATAGCATCCTCTTAGTTTAGGTGCTAGAAGTGAGGCAAATTTAGCTTTTTGGCTCTGCTCTTAGAAATAGAGACTTAATTGTGTTTTACCCACTCTGTGCACACTTCTGCAGCTGCAGGCTTGCCTGTCTCCCCTTGTCTTTCCAGAACTCTCTGGAAACATAGTGAGTAAGAGAGGGCAGCGTTTGAACTTCAGCCAATCCCTGGTCAGGAAGAGTGACCAGCAGGGGGCTGAGAGTGGTATATAAGGGTGAGAGCAAAGAGTAGTAGGGTCCTTTGCCCCCTGGAGATTGACCAAGCCTGGAAGTTCTGTCAAACCTTCCAAGGATTAGGAGAGGCCTAAAGGAGTTCCAGATGACTCTAGTTCACCAAGGAGCAGAAGAGTCATCTTCTAAAGTCACAGGAACATCAGAGCAACATTTGGAAAGGATCTTTCTGGGACACCTTCAGCTGAGGTGAGTCAGCTGAGGTGAAGAAGACATTCAGTCTGCACAGGTCACAGTGAGCAGGTTGCAGAGAATCCTGAGAGAGTGACGGTTGCTTGTGCATCCCTTCAGGAGAGAGGGACTGTTGCAGACCTAGCTGCCCGTGCTATACTTTAGAGGAAACCCCTCTGTGCTAAACGCTGCTACTACCTTTTTTTGTGGAGAAAACTCTGATTTGTGTCATTGTATCTTTAGCCAAGTTCTCTTGTTCCAGGCATCCCAAAGATTTTCAAGATCCCTATCCCAGTTGTACCAAACAAATAAAACAACAAAAATAGAACTCCTGCTTGGTCACTGTCTGAGGGCTGAATGAGATTTAACACTCCTAGATGAAAATACTTCATACCTGGCTGCTTGTGCCTCTAAGGGAGTTAATCACTGGGTCTGCCCACACATGGGGGCTCATCCGGGATCTCTGGATACAAGTTGGTGTTACTACCAGCAACCTTGCAGAAGATTGCAACCAGTTACATGTGCATGATCTATAAGGCCAGAGATTGTGAAGTGCTTATAGTGTGGAGCATCCATGCTATGCGAAGAAGTCTGCAGTCAGTGGATGGTTGCATGCATAGTGTTGCTATATGATACTGTTGCCTACAGCCTGAAGTGCCACAAGCACGCAAACGGAAGCGTTAAAGGTCACAAAGTGCTTGAAGGACAGCAGGGGCTGTCTCTTCGTTGTGGAACTGTACAGTCTGTCAAGCAAAGCGTTAACCTGCAGAGAGGGAAAAGCACAGTCCTTGCTCATGGCAACTGTAAATGACAAAGTCAGTGAATGGCTGCTGTGTACAGTTAAGGAGTGATTTCAGGGAATAAATTTGGATGTTGATGAGGCATGGCGCCATTGGTGGAGGATGCCCACAAGACAGTCAGTGAGGAAAAACTCTATTGTGGGCATGCAAGGGTTAACATGTGGCAGTGAAAGGAAGGCACCAGAGGAAGCTGCTCAGAGAGGGGCAAGCATCATCCATTGAGGAAAGACAGGTGGAGCTGCCACCAAGTCTCGCCCACTCAGAGAAAGAGAGAGGAGCAGCCATGTCTTTTCCAGGTGCAGAGGAGAGAGACTCAAATTGTGGGTGCAGCAAGATGGTGAGGTATGTGGCATTCTACCAGGCAGGTTGCCAGCCTTTGTGGAGCTGCCGAAGATGAGAATTTGACTGACACAAGTGTGAGGCTGGTGCTGAGGGATAAGCTTACTCTCGGTACTGTCTTGTCCAAGGAGGGCAAACACCCATGTGTAGTTTGCAAGAGGCTAGCGATGGGGATCCAATTCTGGAGCCAATGGGGACACTGTGGAGAACATCTGTTTCATCCAAAGACATGCTGGTAGGTTAATTGGATCCTGTCTAAAATTGGCTCTTGTATATGAATGTGAGTTAGGGACCTTAGATTGTACGCCCCTTGAGGGTTAGGGACTGATGTGAATGTACAATATATATGTAAAGCGCTGCGTAAATTGACGGCTCTATAGTCAGAACAGTAAATAATTAACGAGCGCTTGTAAATAAATGGTAAGCAGCTGGCATAAAAGGTACAAACCCAAACCTTCACACTATAAATAATAATAACATATGCAGCGCTAAAAAAAGAGATGACACATACATCATAAGTCTGATAAAATATGAATATGAATAAAATAAAATAAGTGGTGGCTAAAGTGCTCAAAGGTGGGTAAATTTTATGCACTCACCAGAAAGATAATGTGCGCATTTGAGTTGTCAGACCACTCCTGGTACTAGAAGGCTGAGGCAATGTGGGCAATGTGGGTCAAATGCGCACATTATACGCTTTCTGGTGAGTGCATAAATTTTACCCACCTTTGAGCATGGAGTCGACAACTTTTGCACCTTTTACTGGGACAATTGAGCTATTACCTGAGGACGTTGTTTTCACTTTAAGCACTTTAGCCACCACTTATTTTATCTAGTACAGAAAAATCTGCCGCCTGCTGCATACACTGGGATACTGGTGTCTGTGTGGAAGATATTGAACCAGAGCGACTGGCATTCTAAGTAAGTGAGGCTACTACCAACACATTCCCTATAAGGAAGACTGTGTCACAACTGACCTTAAGGCTAAGGAAACATACACAGGGGTATGTGTATAGCCACCATCAAGGACCCATCTCAGGAGAAGTGAGGAGGGACCCCTTGTTTGAGAAGCAAGCTGTTACCAGAGAGGAGACATGAGAAAAGCTTGCTAGGGAAGGCTAAGGAAACTTACACAGAGGTATGTGTATAGACATAATCAGGGACCCATGCCAGGAGTAACGGGGAGGGACCCCTTGTTTGAGAATCAAGCTGTTGCCTGTGAGAAGACAGGAGAAAAGCCTGCAGCAGCTGTGGCACTAGTTCCTGTCCTTGCTGAGGAAAGCAGTGAGGAGCCTGTGATTAGGACTTAAGTGAGTGGAAGACAACCAAAGGGTCTCCACCTAAATGGATCTGGGAAGGTCAGGAAAGACAGGAGGAGGAAAAGAAAACACTTCCCTGTATGGCAGAACCTTTGCCAGACAATAAAGAGGCAGCACATGTAACCAAGTGTGAGCTGGAGGAAGAGGAAAAACACTTCATCCAAATACAGATACAGTTGGCTGCCAATTTATAACTGAGTAACGAGTACCAGGAGAGATGCTCTTATTTGTCACCTACACACACCTGGGTTAAGGCTTTAGACCAAAGTAAGGGCCATCACCAGCTGATAAAGAGGGTCATTAACCCTTTCATCTGTCAGGCAGAGGGGTGAAAGACAAGTTCGCATTTGACTATGAATTCAAATACCTCCAGAAACTATGGATGAGGTGGAGGCTCTTAGAGAAAAACAGTGTGAAGCTAAAATTTGGGAGTTCATGCATGTGTCCAAGCTTCATCACCACCCCGATGCCAAGGAGTACTGGGAGGAGTTCTGCAGCATCAGCCAGAGTTGGAGCTGGGGCAATTCATAATGACAGAGTTCTAATTAAGAAATAGGACCTAATGGTTGTAGTTCCCAAATTCCTATATAAATTCCAAATGGTCCCTATTAAGCTTCCAGAGGTAAATTTTAGAATATTTCTAGACATATAATTTAAAAGGGAAAAGTTGGGTCACAATAGAAAATTCACTTAGTGGTAATAATTTAAGTACGAGTATATGGGTGCCTACAGAGTATAGAGGATTAAAAGAAAGCACGAGTGTGTATACCTTAAATGTGTTAAGAGTGTGGGATAAAATGCACAGACAGTTAGAGTGGGAGTATAAATCATTCCTGATGCCATTGAGAAATTCAGGGTTCTTCCCGCTAGGTAGGGAGGAGGTCTCAGGAAAATGGATCAGGAATGAGGGAGCCCAGTTGAGAGATATAATGAAAGGTGTAAAATTGAGAACACTTAAGGATTTGAATAAGGAAGAGGGAAAGATTTTCACTAGGATAGATAGTTGGAGTTATAATCAATTAAATGTTTTGTGGGGAAATTGCCTAAGCCTTTGAGAGCGAGTATAGATTGGAACTTGTTTGAGAAGTTGTTGGGATCACGAGGTGACGGGAAACATGGTACGGCAAAATATATAAAATTCTCACTGATTTAGATAAAGGTGGAAAAAAATTAATGTATATAGAAAAATGGGAAAGAGATCTGGGTGTGGAGATAGATGAGGTTAAACAGAAAAAAAATATTTAGATTGGTTCACGAGAATATAAGTTCACGAGAGGTGGAAATGAACTTTAAATGTTTGACAAGAGGATATATTACACCGAGTATAGAACATAAGATAAGTGGAGAGAAATCACATTTTTGTTGGCGGGGGTGTGGAGAGATAGGCACGTTTTATCACATATGATGGGAATGTCCAAAGATACAAGTATTTTGGAGAAAAGTGGTACACCAAATTAGAAAGATTACGGAAATTGATATTAGTCTGGACCCTGGAACCTGCCTTTTACAAAATACAGAAATACCTGTAAATAAATATAAAGAAGCAGGAGTATGGTATTTTTTAAATGCAACCAAGGGATTGATCCCAAAGTTTTGGCGTCAAGTAGAAGCTCCAAAAAAACAAGACTGGATAGATAGCGTGGACCATATTGTAAGATTAGAGAAACTGTTTTATATCCAGGAAGATGGCTTGGTGATATACCATGCGAAATGGAAAAAATGGGAAGAGTTTAGATCAAGGGTGAGTGGATGGAATAAGACCTCTCTCTTTCCTGCCCCTCTGTGGTGAGAACACGATTTAAAGCCTCTTTTTCTCTTGCCAAAGAGCGGTAGTCGAAGGGTGGGGTGGGGTGACTTCGGATTTTTCTAACGGGGGGAGGGGGAAAAAAAATAAGAAATAGGACCTAACCAAGACCTAACCAAGTGAGATCTGTGAATATCTGGGGCCCAGAAAACTGGATAGTCCAGGCCCCCCAATCTGAGTACTACTTGTAGGCCTGAAGAAAGTCTACAGCAGCCCTCACAATCAGCACAAGATTCTTCTGTATGGTCTTCACCTACGTAGACTCTGATTGTCCAACATCCCTTACCAGTGCTGTACACACTCTCATCCTCTATTATCCTATGGGTGGGATCAAAGGAGAAGAAACATTTTTTGCTGCTGGCAGTCATTATCTTGGACTGGCCGCCCATCTACTTGAAGTCCCTTTTTATCTTCCTCTGAGTTTAAGAGACTTCATTTCTTTGATGGTCCGCGGGTGGAAACCCTCTACCCAATGTCCATAGCGCTGAAAAGAGATCACGTGCTCTTATTCCATTGCTGGGTTACATGGACTCTGGACCTGGCTCAAAAATTTCAGTTGCAGAGACTGTTAGCTTCATACAGGTAGTTCCCTAAAAGGGAAATGTAACTGTTGCTAAGGTAGAATGCTTTAAGTAGATTGGGGTGTAGGTAGATAGGATATTCTCTTTCTTTTTTTCAGGGCTCTGAGAGAGATAACAAGTCAAGAGTTTTGCCACTACGGGGCAGTTTTCATGTGGACCCTTACCGTTTGGATGTACATACTAATGCTACAATGCTAGGTTACCTTTGCTAGTGGGAGGATTGGCGTTATGTCACACACACCTGTAAATAGTTCATTTTCCTTACCGCTTGATAGTTTTGTGATGCCACGGTCTTGGGCTCAAGAGCAATGTTTTTTTAGACAGCCCACAGGGACAGATGGGGACAGGGCCTATTTTTTTTTTTTGGGGGGGGGGTGTATGTAGCACCCACTTAGTTTAGGTGCTAGAAGTGAGGCAAATGTAGCTTTTTGGCTCTGCAGTTAGATGTGGAGACATAATTGTGTTTTGCCTGCTCTGAGTTCTGCAGCTGCAGGCTTTCCTGTCTCCCCCTTTTTTTCCAGAACTCTCTGGAAACATAGTGAGCAGGAGAGGACAGAGTCTGAGCTGGCCCTAGAGACAGACTCAACCTATCCCTGGTGAAGAAGAGTTACCATTAGAGGACTTAGAGTGGTGTATAGGGGTGAGAGTAGAGAGTAGCTCTAACTACTAGAGATTTATTCAGCCTGGAAGTGTTGTCCAACCTTCCAAGGATTAGTTTCCATCTTTGTGATCTAGGGGCACTGAACCTTGTACAGATATGTTTTGATAAAATGGGTGGTTTGCGGTCCTAGAGGCTGCTCACTAGCAACTGTGGGGTCTTGCTGAAACCCCAGAGGAGTTTGTTGAAGTTTTGAAAGGACAGGAGTGCCACACCAGCTTGTACAGACTTTTCAGAGGACTTATTTAAAAGCCAGCATGTTGCAGGACTCAGCACTCCCCCTTCATCAGGGCTAAAAACTAGACAATATCGAAAATACAAAGAATCCTTAAAATGTGTTAGAAGTATTGAGTATATAAAATATATACAAATACCTTAATACAGTATTATTTGAGTCAAGAGGAACATACATTGCATAACAGAAAGGAAAGAGAAAAGGAAGCAAGAAACAGTCAAATGAAGCTATAGATTCAGCTGTGAATGGTAGACACAAAGTATTTGTTGAAAGAGAGGAGAGTGGGACTAAAACAGGAGATACAATTAAGAGGCTTCAAAGATTATTCACCCAGATGATGTAGGCACTTGGATTGTGAAGGCACCTGCCATGTGTGTGTCAGGCTTAAATCCTCCATTACACAGGAAAAAGAACTTTTCATGCTCAGAGAAGAAGGCTGTGTCAATGGGATCCTCACTAAAGATGAAAAAGAATCCATAAAAGTTTGCAACCAGGAAGTGCCTCATTTTTTCAACCTATCAAAGATTCATAAAGCCCTAAAAAATCCTCCAGGTAGATCAATTATCTCTGGGATTCACTCACTTACTTCAAACCTCTCCCAATACATAGACCACCATTCAATTTTTCTGAAATATTCCATCCTTCACTGAAGACATAACAGATCTCTGCATTCATCTGAAAGATATCCCTTTGGAAAAGGGTCAATTTAGTAAGGAAAGTTTAAAATATATTCCCCATTTTTTTGGTAGATGAAACACTATTCCTAAAGTGTAAGTAAAGCAAAAAAATTTTTTTCTCTGGAGACATGTATTGTCTGCAGCACAGAAAGTCATGAGAAATCCAGTTTTTGAGGTATTAAGCCAGCCATACATCAACTGAAATTTGTCTGGTTCAGCAGGGACTACTGTAGATAAATTGAAATCTATGAATGGGCAGGTGGGTTGTACAGAGGTCAATCTACTGACTGACTTCTGTACAACTGTCCTGACAGATATTACCCGCTTGATCAGGGTTACAGGCTGTAGCCTGCAACACTGATCAATGTATTCTGATGGAGTCTTCCGGGTCAGCAGAGAGGATTCCTCCATCCATCTTAAGTGCGTGGATGGGAGAATCAAGTCAGCTTCTTTCGTTCCACCCTCTGGTTGAACAAAAACAAAACTGACTCATCTATGGGCTGCATTACAGGACTAGGAAATGAGTAGAAATCCTCCAGTCAGGGGCAGACTGACCATTTGGAAACTCGGGCACTGTCTGAGGGCCCGGGGTCAGTAGGGGCCCCATGAGATGCCCCTGGTACCTTTTTCATAGGCTTTTTTGAGTTTGGGCAAGGACACAGGGGCCCCATGAACCCCTATTGCCCAGGGGCCCCATGAGTTGTCAGTCCGCCCCTGCCTCCAGTAGAGAAATTGTTCCGGTTAATACTAAGAGGGAATAACTTCTTGCTTTGGAAATAACTCTCTCTTACTTTCTGCTGTTTCTGTGGAACAGGAAGTGAAAGACCTGAAAGAAGTCTTTACTATTTCCCACTATTTCTCAAGACCCCAGTCATACCGGGTATGACTTGGCATGCGATTTGCAATGTCATGCAACTTGCAAATTGCATGGCAAGTCGCACCCTATTGTCCGCGATTACAGCGGTTATATTGGTGCTATTCTGACTTGGTCGAAGAAGCACCAATTTTTAAAGTAGTGCATGAACCACTTTAGGTGCGACTTTCATAGACATTTGTGTTTTGCAAGTTGCACCTCAAGTCCGAATACCATCCAACTTTGAAATCATGCGACATCACTGAAAGGCTTTTATACAGTATATATACACTGTTCAAAAAAATTTAAGAAACTTTTTAATCAGAGTATAGCATCAAGGCAATTAAACTCCTGGGATACTTATCTGGTCAGTTAAGTAGCAGAGGGGGTTGTAAATCAGTTTCAGCTGCTTTGGTGTTAATGAAATTAACAACAGGTGCACTAGATGAGCAACAATGAGATGACCCCCAAAACAGAAGTGGTTTTACAGGTGGAGGCCACTAACATTTTTTTCCCTACTCATCTTTTCTGACTGTTTTTTACACAGGCAGTCCAAATCATCCAGGAGGAACAGGATAAGTACTGCCAGAGCCCTACAAAATGATCTCCAGCAGGCCACCGGAATAAATGTGTCTGTCCAAACAATCAGAAACATACTTCATGAGGGTGGCCTGACGGCCCAACATCCTCTAGTGGGCCCCGGGCTCTCTGCCTGGCACAATAGAGCGTGATTGGCATTTGCCAATGATCACCAGAATTGGCAGGTCCACTGGCACCCTGTGCTTTTCACAGATGAGAGCAGGTTCACCCTGAGCACAGGTGACAGATGTGGAAGGGTTTGGAGAAGCCATGGAGAATGTTATGCTACCTGTAACATAGTTCAGCATGAACGTTTTGGTGGTGGATTGTTGAGGGTCTGGGGAAGGATGCACAGACCTCTACTGGCTAGGCAATGGCACTCTGACTACCATTAGGAATTGGGATAAAATCCTTGGAACCACTGTCAGACTCTACACTGGTGCAGTGGGTGCTGGGTTTCTCCTGGTGCACAACAATGCCTGGCCTCATGTGGCGAGAGTATGCAGGTAGTTCCTGAAGGATGAAGGAATACCATTAAATGCCCCCCATGCTTGCCTGACCTAAATCCAATAGAACACCTCTGGAATATCATGTTTCAGTCCATCTGACACCGCCAGGTTGCACCTCAGACTGTCCAGGAGCTCAGTGATGCCCTGGTCCAGATCGTGGAGGAAATACCCAAGAACACCATCCGTCGTCTCATTAGGAGCATGCCCTGATGTCAGGCATGCATACAAGCACGTGGGGGCCATACAAACTACTGAGTACCATTTTGAGTTGCTGCAATTCAATTTCAGCAAAATGGACTAGCTTGTTGCATCATCATTTCACTTTGATTTTTGTGGTATTTTTGAATGTTCCTAACACATTACCCAGTCCATATCAGTATAGATTTCCAGCATGATATTTTTCCCCATTGAGATCTGATGTGTGTTCCTTTAATTTTTTTGAGCACTGTATTTTAGAGGCTAAAACTATATTTACTGTATATTCATGGGACGATAAAATGGAAACTCTACTAATACAGTACACCATCCTAAACCAGCTGTAATTAGTCTTTTCATTAGGGTAAAGCAATTGCAAATATAACTTCATCAAGGTGGCATGATTGCATTTTTTTTTTTTTTTACAAATTTTGCTTCATTTTTATGTTTTTATTATGTGACATAATGACAGATTCTTCAATTCTCAATCTAATGTTTTTGAATTGAAGAATAAATTAGTGTCAAATTATAGTAAAATGCAACATAACTCATAATAAATAGGCCCAACCCAGTGAGCTTGAAGCACAGGGATTCTTTTTAAAAATAAATATAAGGAAATACATTATGTAATATAATGTACAGAGTCTATAAAAATCATTTGAAAGGTAATATTGGTAGAAAGCATGCAGTGCATCACATACTGTATATCATATCACATGTATATAGATGTAGATATTACTGTGATTCTACCTGTGAAATCTGTGTGCTATTCAAAATCATAATCAAAATGTGCATATATAAGCAGTTTTTGTGTGTTTTCTCATGCGTTTGTGGTAAATTTGTATTCATATCTCCAGTGGCATGTTTAGGGAGATAACCAGTGCCCATAACTCGCCCCAGTAGGTATCATCCATCATGTCCAACGAAGCTACCAAATGTCTGCACATTAACATTCTGTCACAAGTTAGCCTGCAGTTTCTTGTTTGTGTATTCTTACCTCCTTCCTGCAGTGCTGTTCCTGCTTCCTTTCACGTGTGGTTTGTCTGTGCTCACCTATGGACGTCGTCTGCTATTCTCTGGGTTTTATTTCTTTCCCTTCCATCACTTCCAGGCCAGCCTCCTAGTTTGCTTGTCTATATGAGACATGCTCAGTCTAGTACACTTTGCCTGAGCAACTTCTTAGTTCTCTGAGCTCCTGTCTGTTACTACTCCTGTATCTGACTACCCATGTACTGACCCCGGATTCGTCCACTGACTGTGCTTGATTTCCACCTGCCTGTCCTGACCTCGGCTTGTTTATCAGCTTTTATTTTGTCTCTTGCCATTACACTCTGCACATGCGAGTGGTCTCCACATCCTCAGCTGGGCGTATCTGGGGGCTGCGACCTGGTTCTAGCTTGTTGCAAGTCGATCCCCACCATCAGGGGCTCTGGTGAAGAAGCAGGCTGGGGCTTAGACTCCGTGCCCTGAGGAACTCCGAGTTGGTGATCTACAAGGGTTCACTACCACAGGTGCATGACTCAGGTAGCAGTTTTGTTCCCCTTATGTCAATCATTTTAATTCCACCATCTGTACATTTGTCCCTTGTTTTCACTATAACACAAGTACCAGTTTGAATGTGTGCACAGTGAGTTGGGACTAACTTTCCTTCTTTTATACATTTTTTTCCATTACAGCATAGAAGCAGAATTTCCTCAATGGTCAATCACATAAAGGCCAACCATACATGGGTCGAATTCCAAATGATTTTTCTTTCGAAAATCATAACTTTGAATTATCATTCAAATTTCGACCATTAGTGGGGCAGCAGCAATGGCTGATTTTTGGTGTGGCCATTGAATTTAAGTGATTGGGCATGTTGGAAAAACAAACATATTTCTAGTCAGTGATGGGAGAATTGTGTGAGAAACATAATTAAAAAAGAAATGCACACAATCTGTGACTGGGAAAAGAAGATTCCCGGCCATTAAACTTATTTTCCATAACAACATGACATAAAATTGAAGACTTGGTTGGTTGAATTTCAAAATAAATGGTGGCACCATTGGGTTACAAAATGCACAAAATGTTTGATTTTCGATCGATAAATCGTTCATAATTCTACCAACGCATGGCCTACATTATTCTTGGAATTGTGCTTGAGAGACAGAGTTTTGAAGAACAGATATTTTGTATGACAATCTTGGATTCTCTGTTCCCTTGGTCAAGGTCAGTTCCTATGATGTGAGAGCTGCATATTATTTCTGAAAAGAAAAATCAAGTTGGAAATGTTCAATTAATGTTAACAAAGAAAACCTAATTATACTGTACATACCAATATTGTTTTTGCAGTGTTTTTGTTAATATTCTACCTACTAACACATGTGCAGTATAAGTTACATTCAATCATGCTTCTGGGAACACCAGTGATACATGTCACAGCTGATAGTGTACTCATGACAGCTCTCAACCATTCAAGCCTTCAAATACAGTGGGGCAAAAAAGTATTTAGTCAGCCACCAATTGTGCAAGTTCTCCCACTTAAAAAGATGAGAGAGGCCTGTACTTGGCATCATAGGTAAACCTCAACTATTAGAGACAAAATGAGAAAAAAAATCCAGACAATAACATTGGCTGATTTGGAAAGAATTTATTTGCAAATTATGGTGGAAAATAAGTATTTGGTCACCTACAAACAAGCAAGATTTCTTGCTCTCACAGACCTGTACCTTCTTCTTTAAGAGGCTCCTCTGTCCTGCACTCATTACCTGTATCAATGGCACCTGTTTAAACTTGTTATCAGTATAAAAGACACCTGTCCACAACCTCAAACAGTCACACTCCAAACTCCACTATGGTGAAGACTAAAGAGCTGTCGAAGGACACCAGAAACAAAATTGTAGACCTGCACCAGGCTGGGAAGACTGAATCTGCAATAGGCAAGCAGCTTGGTGTGAACAAATCAACTGTGGGAGCAATAATTAGAAAATGGAAGACATACAAGACCACTGATAATCTCCCTTGATCTGGGGCTCCACGCAAGATCTCGCCCCATGGGGTCAAAATGATCACAAGAACGGTGAGCAAAAATCCCAGGACCACATGGGGGGACCTAGTGAATGACCTGCAGAGAGCTGGGACCAACGTAACAAAGGCTACCATCAGTAACACACTACGCCACCAAGGACTCAGATCCTGCAGTGCCAGACGTGTCCCCCTGCTTAAGCCAGTACATGTCCGGGCCCGTCTGAAGTTTGCTAGAGAGCATTTGGATGATCCAGAAGAGGATTGGGAGAATGTCATATGGTCACATGAAACCAAAATAGAACTGTTTGGTAGAAACACAACTCGTCGTGTTTGGAGTAGAGAAAATGCTGATTTGCATCCAAAGAACACCATACCTTCTGTGAAGCATGGGGGTGGCAACATCATGCTTGGGGGCTGTTTCTCCGCAAAGGGACCAGGACGACTGATCCATGTACAGGACAGAATGAATGGGGCCATGTATCGTGAGATTTTGAGTGCAAACCTCCTTCCATCAGCAAGGGCATTGAAGATGAAACGTGGTTGGGTCTTCCAACATGACAATGATCCCAAACATACCGCCCGGGCAACGAAGGAGTGACTTCGTAAGAAGCATTTCAAGGTCCCGGAGTGGCCTAGCCAGTCTCCAGATCTCAACCCCAGTTATGGCTGAATCCTATCCTCCTAGTACTGTAACTTGCTTATCCCTTCCTTCCACCTTCACATTTCTATCTGCCAATGATAATCCAACAGAAATGTGTGGGGATACAGGAGGTAAACTATCTGAAAGTGTCGAAGTTTTGCTGGTCAGTATGGACTAAGTTACTAACATAAATGCAGGGCCTTGGAGACTCCTGTAGGTATGTGTAGGCACCTTTATACCTGCATAAGTTATTTTTTTGTACTGACAAAGTGTTTTAAAGTAAAACTATAATGGCTTACAGTCAATTGTATTCTTTTTTTCTATAAGTTTTTAAACTCATATTTTTCTCTTGCTACCTGCTTTAAGGTCCATTTTGATTGAAATCTCGATCAGAGCTGTCCAATAAGGGGTAAGTCACTCCTCTGGCTCATTCACTTAGGCCTCATGCACACTGGAACATGTTTCTGCTAGCAGCCGAAAAATGCTAAACACATTTTAGCATTAGTTTTGTTTTTTTTTTAGTTTAGCGATTGGACTTTTTTTTCATTTCATTGGCCAGAGTACTTGCTATTGAAATGGATTAATGTCCACGTTTTTGCTGTGTTTAGCGTTTTTTGGTCAAATGTTCCTCTCCTGAACAAGATTCTTCTGTGTTCAGGAGAGAGACTTTTAACTGGCCCTAAACTCTGCTTCTGATTAAAGTCTATGTGTTCAAGGAAACATAGACTTTTATTGAGTTGAGTTCAGGGGCTTTGGCAAAAAGAACACCAAAAACTCTTGAACTTATGACCAGCAGAGTGCATGAGACCTTATTGTGTATATTTCAGCTTGTGCTTTTTAGCTCTGTAAACAGCTAGACCTGCTGTCTAAAAATATAAATTCAAAATATGTACAATGTATGAAGATTTTATATACATACTGTATAGAATATATATATATATATATATACATACACACTATATTGCCAAAAGTATTGGGAGACCCCTCCAAATCATTGGATTCAGATGTTCCAATCACCTTCATGTCCACATGTGTATATAAAATCAAGCACCTAGTCATGCAGACTGCTTCTACAAACATTTGTGAAAGAATGGGTCGCTCTCAAGAGCTCAGTGAATTCAAGCATAGTACCATGATACGTTGCCACCTGTGCAATAAGTCCATCCGTGAAATTTTCTTGCTAGTAAATATTCCATGGTCAACTGCATTATAACAAAGTGGAAGCAACTGGGAACAACAGGAACTCAGCCACAAAGTGGTAGGCCATGTAAAATGACAAAGCGGGGTCAGCACATGCTGAAGCGCACAGTTCGTAGAAGTCGCCAACTGTCTGCAGAGTCAATAGCTAAAGACCTCCAAACTTCATGTGGCCTTCAGATTAGCACAACAACAGTGTGTAAAGAGCTTAATGGAATGGGTTTCCATGGCCGAGCAGCTGCATTCAAATCTTACATCACCAAGTGCAATGCACATGATTGGATGTAGTGGTGTAAAGCACAATGCCACTGGACTCTAGAGCAGTGGAGATGTGTTTTCTGGAGTGATGAATCATGCTTCTATGTCTGGCAATCTGACAGATGTGTCTGGGTTTTACGGTTGCCAGGAGAACGGTACTTGCCTGTCAGGGCAGGGCTGTGGAACGGACAGGTAGGCCTAGTGGCAGGGTAACGCACTGGCTGACGACAACCACCACCAACAGACCGAAGTCCCTCAGGGCACGGAGTCTAAGTCCCAGGCTGCCCTTCACCAGGGCCCCTGATGGTGGGGATGGACTTGACGCAGCCAGGAACCAGGTCGCGGCACCCAAGACACCCCGGCTGCGGTAATGGCCGCCACCAATGGCGTGTAGCTGGTAAGAATGACAATAGCGTAGTCAGGCAGGCCGGGTCGACAACAAAAGGACAAAACGGTACAGAACAGTAGACAGAGAATCACAGATCACGGGCCGGGTTCAGCAACGGAAGGTCAGATCGAAAGAAAACACAGAGAATGATCTAGTCACAAGCCGAGTCAGATACCAGAAGAGTCACGAGAGTATAAACAGAGCTGTAGAAAGACCAAGACACAAGACACAAGTGCAAAGAGCATGTGCGGATCACAGGCTTATATGTACTCAGCCACACCCCTCTGGGGGATGGACCTCAGAGACCTGAAGGCATAAAAGATTCCCACCATGCTCAGCAGAAATCCAAGATGGATGCCAGCACATGGAGTAACATAACCTCTGGGAAAAGGTAGGACCTTGGCATTGCCTGACTGCATTGTGCCTAGTGTAAAGTTTAGTGGAGGCGGGATTATGGTGTGGGGTTGTTTTTCAGGGCTTGGGCTTGGCCCCTTAGTTGCAGTAAAAGAAACTCAGCATACCAAGACGTTTTGGAAAATTTCATACTCCCAACTTTGTGAGAACAGTTTGGGGATGGCCCCCTCTTGTTCCAACATGACTGCACACCAGTGCACAAAGCAAGGACCCTAAAGACATGTATGAGTGAGTTTGTGATGGTGGACCTTGACTGGCCTGCACAGAGTTCTGCCCTCAACCTGATAGAACACCTTTGGGATGAATTAGAGCAGAGTCTGTGAGCCAAGCCTTCTCGTCTGACATCAGTGCCTGACCCCACAAATGAGCTTCTGGAAGAATGGTCAAACATTCCCATATACACTCTCCTAAACCTTGTGGATAGCCTTCCCAGAAGATATGAAGCTGTTATAGCTGCAAAGGGTGGACCAACTCAATACTGAACCTTACGTACTGAGACTGGGATGTCATTAAAGTTCATGTGCGTGTAAAGGCAGGTGTCCCAATACTTTTGGCAATTTAGTGTGTGTGTATATATATATATATATATATATATATATATATATATATAATGTGACAGTGCAATGCCCTGCCATGGAGTCAAAAGGGTTTTGTGCCACCCTGGGTTCTCATCCAGGTTGAAGGCCTCCAGGATGTGTGTCCCATTTAGAGGAAACTGTTTTTCCATTTTCCTCAATGGTGAAACTCAGTTTGGAATCTGAATCCTGAAGACTTTGTAGAGGCTTGGGAGGGATGAAGTCTCCAATCCTGGAACCATATTTGTGTGCAGAGATTTTAGCAGAGCCATAACTATGTTCAGGGTTCCACCTGGGTGGACAAAAAAAAAGTGTGAGCCATTATCACTGTGTGCAATGAGTTTGGTGGAAAAGATTGTCTAGAGGAGACAGAAAAGGGACTGAGGGTTGAGAATAGAGTAGCTGTGTGCATTGAGCAAGTCTGGAGGCTGGTGAACTTTTTTTTTTGTGGAAAATGAAGGCATAATATCCCCAGGGAGGGAAACTCCAAGAGGCTGTGTTCTTAAATCTCTACCGTTTGAAGCTGATTCTTTTAATATAGGTACAAGGCACCATGTTTCATGCTTCACCATAGTCTTATTTTATTGAATGCAGTTTATACTTGAGCTCAAGTACAAACTGAATGCAATTAATAAATAAAAGATTACTATGAAGCATGAAAAGTGATGCTATGTACCTTTGTTAGAGTGGATTATGATGTTGGTCTAGAGTTCATAATAGCACTATCACACTTACTTTCAAAGTACACAAAAGAGGGATTTACCTTAACCGCTCCTCTAACCTTAATTGTATATACTTGAAAATGTATGTGGAAGCCACAACATTTTGACTTGATTGAGTGGTTTACACCACTGCATCCAAGGCTTTGCACTCCAGTTGGTGATGTAAGGCTTGGATGCAGCTGCTCGGCCATGGAAGCCCATTCAATGACGTTCTCTATGCACTGTTGTTGTGCTAATATGAAGGCCACATGAAGTTTGGAGGTCTTTAGCTATTGACTCTGCAGAAAGTTGGCGACTTCTGTGCACTGTGCGCTTTAACATGTGCTGAATCCGCTCTGTCATTTTACGTGACCTACCACTTTGTGGCTGAGTTGAAGTTGTTTCCAGTTGCTTCCACTGTGTTAGAATACCACTAACAGTTGACCGTGGAATATTTAGTAGCAAGGAAATGTCATGAATGGACTTATTGCACAGGTGGCAACCCATCACAGTACCATGCTTATATTCACTGAGCTCCTGAAAGTGAACCAATACTTTCACAAATGTTTGTAGAAGCAGTCTGCATGCCTGGGTGCTTAATTATATACACCTGTGGCCATGAAGGTGATTGGAAGACTGGGATGCCATTAACGTTCATGTGAGTGTACAGACAGGCATCCCAATAGTTTTGGCAATCTAGTGTACATGTGTGTGTATGTGTATATATATATATATATATATATATATATACACACTGTATATATACACACTACTGTGGAAAAGTATTAGGCAGGTGGGAAAAATAGCTGAGAAGAGGAGGTTTGGGGCCGCTCTGTACAATTCTGTTGCATAGAGCAGGTATGTATAATGTTTGTTAAAAAACAACAACTTTATAACCACTTTAAGAATGCTTTCAGAAATAGAAGTATTATTAGTTTATTTTATCAGTTAACAAAATGAAAAGTAAATAGAAGAGAAATCCAAATCAAATCAATATTTGGTGTGGCCACCCTTTGCCTTTAAAACAACATCAATTCTTCTAGGTACAATTGCCACAGTTTTTTTTGTAATTTGGCAGGTAGGTTGTTCCAAACATCTTGCATATCTTTTGTGGATGTAGGCTGCCTTAAATCCTTCTGTGTCTTCATGTAATCCCAGACAGACTCAATGACATTGAGATCAGGGTTTTGTGGGACCAATCACTTCCCGAACTCCTCATTCTTCTTTACACTGAAGATAGTTCTTAATGATATTGGCTGTATGTTTGTATGCTTGTCCTGCTGTAAAACAATTTGTGGCCAATCACATGCCTTCCAGATGGTATGGCATGATGTATAAGTATCTGCCTGTGCTTGTCATCATTGAGGATACCATTGATCCTGACCAAATTGCCCACTTCATTTGCAAAAATACAGCCCCAAACTTGCAAATGACCTCCACCATACCTCACTTTTGCCTTCAGAAACTCATTATCTCTCACTATCGCTCTCCAACCCTTTGGTAAACAAACTTCCTCCTGCTACAGCCAAATATTTAACATTTTGGCTCATAAGTACAGAGCACCTGCTGCCAGTTCTTTGTTTTCATGCAAAGTTGATTCGCTTAGCCTGGTTTCCGCATCGGAGGTATGACTTTTTGGATGCAATTCTTCAATGAAGACCACTTCTTGCCAGACTTCTCTGAATAGTAGATGGGTGTACCTGGTCCCCAGTAGTTCTACATTGTGCCAATTCTGTGCTGGTGGCACTGCTGGATATCTATTGATGTTGAAGGGAAAGAAATATGATGTGTCTTTCATCTGCTACATTGTTTCCTTGGCTTACCATTGCATCTACGGTCCTTAACATTGCCCATATATTTTTGATTCTTCAAAAGAACAGCACATTGTAAAACCTAAGACTGCTTTGAAATCTTTAGAAAATCAGCAATTGGAATGCGCTAAAATATATCAAAATTAATATCACAAATACGTGTATAAAAGTCCCAGCATTTTAAATGCAAAAAAGTCTCCAGTGAAAATAAAATTTGTGTATATAAGTGTATAGAAAAAATGTCCAACACCCCAAACAAAAAATTTTCTTCTTTAAACATATAAATCCACCGTGCTTTATCCACCACCAAATGAATGGAATAAACTCACCAGAGCTCAATGCTGATTAGATTATAAATCAGCACAAGCGCGTTTGCTCTGGGAGCGATGAGTAAGTAGATCGTGAAGCAGCGCTCTATAGTATAGACACTTCCAGACAGCAGGAATAATACTCTGCAGTGACTTTGAGGTATAGCCAAGACTCCTTATAAAACGATCATCCTCCAAATGTATAGTAATATCACTCAAAAATAAAGAAAAGGCATGATGGTGCAGCAAGTAAGAACCATTAAAACTTTTATTACAATTGCATCCTACTCACAAGATAAAGTGTCCACCTGACACTGGTATAACAAGCGATCAAATATATGGAATGAACGAGCCCCGTTCACTGCGGACGCCTCGCCGACAGCTCCAGGGAACGTCCTGATGTCATCCAATAGGCTCCGCCCTACGCGTTTCATCACTCTGACGTCCTCACGGAGCGGCATGATGACGTCAGGACGTTCCCTGGAGCTGTCGGCGAGGCGTCCGCAGTGAACGGGGCTCGTTCATTCCATATATTTGATCGCTTGTTATACCAGTGTCAGGTGGACACTTTATCTTGTGAGTAGGATGCAATTGTAATAAAAGTTTTAATGGTTCTTACTTGCTGCACCATCATGCCTTTTCTTTATTTTTGAGTGATATTACTATACATTTGGAGGATGATCGTTTTATAAGGAGTCTTGGCTATACCTCAAAGTCACTGCAGAGTATTATTCCTGCTGTCTGGAAGTGTCTATACTATAGAGCGCTGCTTCACGATCTACTTACTCATCGCTCCCAGAGCAAACGCGCTTGTGCTGATTTATAATCTAATCAGCATTGAGCTCTGGTGAGTTTATTCCATTCATTTGGTGGTGGATAAAGCACGGTGGATTTATATGTTTAAAGAAGAAAATTTTTTGTTTGGGGTGTTGGACATTTTTTCTATACACTTATATACACAAATTTTATTTTCACTGGAGACTTTTTTGCATTTAAAATGCTGGGACTTTTATACACGTATTTGTGATATTAATTTTGATATATTTTAGCGCATTCCAATTGCTGATTTTCTATATTTCACCAATATTTTGGGTTGAAGGTTTGCTGCTGGGGAGGATTGATATTGTTGATTGGCGCTTTCTTTATATATTTTATTGCTTTGAAATCTTTGCCTGGGAGAGACCTTGCTGATGCTGTATAATTACTTTTTGACTTGTTGTTGTGCTCAGTTTTGCCATAGTGTATGACCTGTGACATGAAACTGTCTTCCACAACCTAACCTTACTAGCAGAGGTTGGCTGTTCCTCACCCAGTTTTAAGTCTCCTACACAGCTGTTTCTGTTTCAGCTAATGACTGTGTTTTCAACCTACATATGAAATCCACGTTCATTAGCATTGCTTGGTATATTTGGTTAATCATACACCTGGCTCTTATACTACAAAATCCCTGACTTTTTGCAAGTGTACAAAGTGTGCAAGTGTAAGAATGAATGCTGGTTTGAAGCCAAAGGGCAGTCATACCAAATATTGGTTTGATTTAGAATTTTCTTTTTTTCGCTCACTTTGCATTTTGTAAATTGATAATAATGAATGATGAAAACTTGTGTCTTTAAAAGCAGTCTTACATTACAGAATTTCTTCACACTTGCCTAAAACATTTGGACAGTACTGTGTGTGTATATATATATATATATATATATACTGCTCAAAATAATTAAAGTAACACTCTGAAAACACATATCTAAATGGGGAGAAATATCATGCTGGATATCTATACTGATATGGACTGGTTAATGTGTTAGGAATGTAAGGATGCCCATCATTTGATGGAAATGAAAATTATCAACCTACAGAGGACTGAATTTAAAGACACCCTGAAAATCAAAGTGAAAAAATTATGCAGCAGACCAGTCCCTATTTCTGTAATTCGAAATGGTACTCAGTAGTTTGAATGGCCCCCACGTGCTTGTATGCATGCCTGACAACATCAGCGCATGCTATAAATGAAACAACGGATGGTGTCCTGGGGTATGTACTCCCAGATCAGGACCAGGAAATCACTGAGATCTCGGACAATCTGAGGTGCAATCTGGTGGCGTCATGCACCAGGAGGAACCCAGGACCCACTGCACCAGCGAAGGGTCTGAAAATGCATCCAAGGATTTCATCTTGATACCTAATGGCAGTCAGGTGGCCATTGTCTAGCTTGTAGAGGTCTGTGCGTCCCTCCATTGATATGCCTCCCCAGACCATCACTGACCCACCACCAAAACGGTCATGCTAAACAATGTTATGGGCAGCGTAACGTTCTCCATGGCTTCTCCAGACCCTTTCACATCTGTCACATGTGCTCAGAGTGAACCTGCCATCATCTGTGAAAAGCACAGGGTGCCAGTGGCAGACCTGCCAATTCTGGTGTTCAATGGCAAATGCCATCAAGCTCTATGGTGCCGGGCAGTGAGCACAGGGCCCACTAGAGGACATTGGGCCCTCAGGCCATAAAGTCTGTTTTTGATTGTTTGGTCAGAGACATTCACACCAGTGGCCTGCTGGAGGTCATTTTGTAGGGCTCTGGCAGTACTCATCCTGTTCCTCCTGGAGCAGTTGGACTGCCTGTGCAACCTCTGTAGGGTCCAGGTATCGCCTCATGCTACCAGTA